>NC_092707.1:363460604-364660604 GCF_047496885.1 Scyliorhinus torazame
GGAAGGGATCAGTGTTGGGATGGATGGAGGCTGCATCGTGTAGGGGTACGTGTTTAATGGCTTTGGTGTTGATGTCGTTACCTTTCTCACCGGCCAGGTACTCTGTGGCCCAGTGGGTGGTGTTTGGCCCTAAGGGTGTGGGGGGCAGTGGCGGCAGCTTTTGGGGCTGGGGGCTGCCTTGGTGTGGGCGCCGATTTGTAATAACCACAGATTTGAATTTGAGTGGCTGGACGCAAGGTTTCAGCTCCAGCTGGGTCCCTGCAGTCATGTTGGAGAAGACTGGGCCTGTCTCCTATTAAGTCAAGATCCAAGGAAAGGCAGTGAAAAAGCAACCTGGACCACCTGAGGAGTAGGGAGCTCACTCCAGTGGAAACGACCCCCCCCCCCCCCCCCCCCCCCCCCCCCCCCCCCCCCCCCCCCCCCCCCCCCCCCCCCCCCCCCCCCCCCCCCCCCCCCCCCCCACCCCCCCAGCCAGTCACAGCTACCTCTGGCACAGGGGTTTCAGCCTATTGCCTGGGTCATTCCCTGACAGTGGGGATTCGGGATCTGAGATGGAGGCTAAGGATACTGGTTTGCTTCTTGAGGCAAGCACCGAGGAGGGAGCCCCCTTCCGTAACCCTTAGGCGCTTGTCAATACAGCGGAAGGTCCCGGGTCCGCTTCACGCCCGTCGATCTGGCTCCACCTGCCACAGACCCTAGGTCTAAGCGCCAAAAGGCGGGTTGAGGCCCCACTGCAGTTGGAGTGAAGGGATGAAATGGACTTGACGGGGGAAGGGATGTTTTAACCCTCATGAAGACCGAGGGATTGCTGATTGATCTCCCCATAGGGTTTGTGGAATATGAGTTTCCGTGTTGAGCGGACACATGCTTGCCCGAAAGAGGCTCAACAGCAAGCCCTTAAATATCAGCCCCAAACCCGGACTGGCATTTCCTGATAGTCCTGGGCTATGTCATTTGCTTTTTATAACGTGACTGCAGCATTATTTAATTTGGGAAATAAACATGCTTTTCCTTTTTACCTGCGTCTCCTGGAATTATTACACTGCTCAATCTTTCCTTGTCTTCCATCATTCCCTGTGCCAGCTGGGAGAACCTCCATCTTTCCACACAGGATTGCTGAGAATGGGGAACTTAGTCGACAGGGAAGAATATCAGAGTTAACCATGGATGGATGAGGTGTAAACACTCTTTAATTGCAGAAGTAAATGCCGTGATCTGAAGTTTTTTTTAAAAATGCTTCCCGAGCTGATAACTCAATGGATTATTACAAATGTGATCATTCCTTTGTATAGTGCATGTTTTACATGAGACCCTACAGATTATGGTATTTTTCTTCCTGTAATGTCATGTACTTTGATGCCTCTGTGACATTATTCTTATTGCTTGTGGCAACTTTACTTGTGTATCCTGTTCACCTGTAATACTAACAAATAGGAGAGGTAAGGTAGCTTGTGTATTAACAGATGGTCAGGAGATGCATTGCTAATGAGAGAGTCCCACGCCAAGTTCCTCTCATCTGTAAAACCAAATTCAGATGATTCAAAACTGTGGTTCACATCTGACCATCTGTTCTGTCCATGAGATTAAATCAGTCGGTTTAAAATTTGACAAGCACATAGGAGTTCTGTTTTGATACGTTTGATACCCTCGATTTAATTTTTTATTTAGAAATTTCTTCGAAGCCATTTTAGAATCATACAGTACAGAAGAGGCCCTTCAGCCCATCAAGTTATAACCAACAAAAAAGTATAAATGTGTGTGCTCACCGAGCTGCAGCCATTTCGGCAGCAGCTGTAGGAGGCAACACATCTCTGCGTAATAAAGCCTCGATTACTCTCTACTCTCATCTCGTCGTAATTGAGAGTGCATCACTCATCCAAGTACTTTTAAAGATTGTCAGGTTTCCTGTCTCAACTACCCTTCCAGGCAGTGCATTCCAGATTTCCACATAATTCAAAGGCCAAATTAATTGAGTTGGAAATACTGTGACATTGCATGTGGTGCTACGTTTGTGTCGGGAGTGATGTCGGTGTTTGTGATTGTGTAAGATGCACCTTTGTTGCAGCATCTATGTAAAGGGAAATTTACCTTTTTATTTGAACTATCATTTGCCTCATTTGTATCATTTGTTTAATTTGCATCGGTTCTGATTTGTTAAATTAAAAAGTGGAATCTTGTTGATAATGTCTTAATTTGGGGATCATTCAGTAAATTTGTTATTTTGGTTCACAGATCCTCCACGAGGATCGTAACAATGTGTGGTTATGAGTTGCTTTAATATGATTAGAGTTTTTACTTTCACAGTAGCACTTGTCGTCAGCCAGCAAGGACAGTGTGCTTGACTAGTGACCGATAAAGATACTGAGCTTTCTGTGATGGTTTTAGAGAGTTGAATTGACAACATTGACATAGTTCTGTCTCTACCTAGAGAGAAATGGAGAAATTGTGTTTATTCCTCCACATTTCTACTAAAAACATTGCGTGCATCTGGACTTGGTCAAACATAATAAAAGGATTATCGTTTAACCAGTTTAAAAAAATAATAATTTTTATTCAAATTTTCACAAAATACCAACAAAATATAGAAAGAACCCCCCCCCCCCCCATATACATAAATAATAAATTAACAGCCTTCATTAACACAGAGGCAAATATACACGCCCCCCCTCAAGAAAAACAAACCAACCCCCCGGCCCCCGGGTTGCTGCTGCTGCTGACCATCTTCTAACGTTCTGCCAGGAAGTCTAGGAACGGTTGCCACCGCCTGAAGAACCCTTGCACCAATCCCCTTAAGGCAAATTTCACCCTCTCCAATTTAATAAACTCCACCATATCGTTGATCTGGGATTCCACGCTTGGAGGCCTCGCATCCTTCCACTGAAGAAGAATCCTTCGCCGGGCTACCAGGGACCCAAAGGCCAGAATACCGGCCTCTTTCGCCTCCTGCACTCCCGGCTCCTCTGCCACTCCAAATATTGCGAGCCCCCAGCCCGGCTTGACCCTGGAACCTACCACCCTCGACACCGTCCTCGCTACACCCTTCCAAAAGTCCTCCAGCGCTGGGCACGCCCAGAACATGTGGGTGTAGTTTGCTGGGCTCCCTAAGCACTGAACACACCTGTCCTCACCCTCAAAAAACCGGCTCATCCTTGTCCCGGTCATGTGAGCCTTATGCAGCACCTTAAATTGTATGAGGCTGAGCCTCGCGCAAGAGGAGGAAGAGTTCATTCTCCCCAGGGCACCCGCCCACGTCCCCTCGTCAATCTCCTTTTCCAACTCCTCCTCCCACTTACCCTTTAGCTTCTCCACCGAGGCCTCCTCCTCCTCCTGCATCACCTGATACTTTGCCGAGATCCTCCCCTCCCCAACCCACACCCCCGACAGCACCCTGTCCTGGACCCTGCGTGGCGACAACAGTGGGAACTCCACCACCTGCCGCCGAACAAACGCCCTTACCTGCATATATCTGAAGGTGTTCCCCCGGGGGAGCCCAAATTTCTCCTCCCGCTCACCCAGGCTCGCGAACTTCCCGTCCACAAACAGGTCCCCCATCCTTTTAATACCTGCCCTGTGCCAGCTCAGAAACCCTCCGTCCATCCTCCCCGGGACAAACTGGTTGTTCCCCCGAATCGGGGCCCACATCGAGGCCCCCACCTCCCCCCTGTGATGTCTCCATTGCCGCCAGATTTTGAGGGTATCCGCCACCACTGGGCTCGTGGTATACCTCATTGGAGGAAGCGGCAGCGGCGCCTTCACCAGTGCCTCCCGGCTCGTGCCCACACAGGCCTCCAGCCTCTTCCATGCCACCCCCTCCCCCTCCATCACCCACTTACGCACCATCACCACGTTGGCGGCCCAATAATACCCACAGACGTTAGGCAGCGCCAACCCCCCCCCCCGATCCCTGCACCGCTCCAGGAACACCCTTCTCACCCTCGGGGTCTTCTGCGCCCACAGAAACCCCATAACGAACCTGTTAACCCGCCTAAAGAAGGCCTTAGGGATTAGGATGGGGAGGCACTGGAACAGGAACAAAAACCAGAGCACCGTCATTTTAACTGACTTCACCCTACCCGCCAGGGAGAGTGGCAGCACGTCCCACCTCTTAAACTCCTCCTCTATCCGCTCCATCAGCCTCGTGAAGTTAAGCTTATGCAGGGCCCCCCAGCTCCGAGCCACCTGGACCTCCAGGTACCTGAAACTCCTCTCCGTCCTTTTTAGCGGGAGCTCACCAATCCCCCTCTCCTGGTCCCCTGGGTGCACTACGAACAACTCGCTCTTCCCCATATTAAGCTTGTACCCGGAGAAATCCCCACACTCCCTAAGGATCCTCATCACCTCCGGCATTCCCCTCACCAGGTCCGCCACATATAGCAGCAAATCATCCGCATAGAAAGACACCCGATGCTCCTCCCCACCCCGCACCAGCCCCCTCCAGTTCCTCGACTCCCTCAACGCCATGGCCAGGGGTTCAATCGCCAGCACAACGAGCAGAGGGGACAGGGGACACCCCTGCCTCGTCCCCCGGTGTAGTCAGAAATACTCTGACCTCCTTCTGTTCGTGGCCACACTCGCCACCGGGGCCTCATATAGCAGCCTCACCCACCTGACGAACCCCTCCCCAAACCCGAACCTTTCCAACACCTCCCACAGGAACCCCCATTCCACCCAATAAAAGGCGCTCTAGACATCGTCGGTGGCAGAGCCCCCCCCCTTCCCTTGCCTCGTTGAAGGTCCTTACCAACAGCGGGCCCAGCAGGTCCAAATACTTCTTGTAAAATTCAACCGGGAACCCATCCGGCCCCGGTGCCTTCCCCGCCTGCATGTTCCCTATCCCTTTGACCAACTCCTCCAACAGAACCGGTGCCACCAACCCTGCCACCTGCCCCTCCTCCACCCTCGGAAACCTCAGCCGGTCCAGGAAGCGACCCATCCCTCCCTCCTCCAGTGGGGGCTCAGACCGGTACAGTTCCTCGTAGAAGTCCCTGAAGACCCCATTGATACCCACCGCACTTCGCACCATGCTCCCTCCTCCATCCCTAACTCCCCTGATCACCCTAGCTGCCTCTCGCCTTTTCTCCGTATTCATATACCACCCCCTGCTCCTTCCTCCACTGCGCCTCCGCCTTCCTGGTGGTCAACAAATCGAACTCAGCCTGGAGGCTACTCCGCTCCCTAAGCAATCCCTCCTCCAGGACCTCCGCGTACCTCCTGTCCACCCTCACCATCTCCCCCACCAACCTCTCCCTCTCTCTCCTCTCCCCCCCTCTCCTTGTGTGCCCTACTGGAGACCAGCACTCCTCTGACCACCGCCTTCAGCGCCTCCCAGACCACCCCCACTTGTACCTCCCCATTGTCATTAGCCTCCAGTTACCTCTCTATACACCCCGGACCCGCCCGCTCGCCTCCTCGTCCGCCAACAACCCCACCTCTAGGCGCCACAGTGGGCGCTGGTCCCTCTCCTCCCCCAACTCGAGGTCCACCCAGTGCGGAGCATGATCAGAAATGGCTATCGCCGAGCACTCCGTATCCTCCATCCTCGGAATCAGTGCTCTGCTCATGACAAAAAAGTCAATCCGGGAGTAGGCCTTGTGGACAAGGGAGAAGAATGAAAATTACCTGGCCCCCGACCTCGCAAACCTCCATGGGTCCACCCCTCCCATCTGGTCCATGAACCCCCTCAGCACCTTGGCTGCCGCCGGCCTCCTGCCCATCCTAGACCTAGAGCGATCCAGTGCTGGGTCCAGCACTGTGTTGAAATCCCCTCCCCCATTATCAGACCCCCTGTCTCCAGGTCCGGAATCCGGCCCAGCATACGCCGCATGAACCCCGCATCGTCCCAATTCGGGGCGTATACATTGACCAACACCACTCGCTCCCCCTGCAGCTTGCCACTTACCATCACATACCTACCGCCACTGTCTGCCACAATGCTCGACGCCTCGAACGACACTCTCTTCCCCACCAAGATCGCCACACCCCCCCGATTTTTTGCATCCAATCCCGAATGAAACACCTGCCCGACCCACCCCTTTCTCAACCTTACCTGATCCGCCACCCTCAGGTACGTCTCCTGAAGCATGGCCACATCCGCCTTCAACCCCTTCAGGTGCGCGAACACCCGGGCCCGCTTGATCGGCCCATTCAGTCCCCTTACATTCCATGTTATCAGCCGGATAGGGGGCTACTCACCCCCCTCCCCCGCCGACTAGCCATAGCCCTTCCTAGGCCAGCCACGTGCCCGCGCCCCCCGCACGACCAGTTCCCCACAGCGGCAGACCCCCGCCCCGACCGCCTCTACCAACTCCAGCTCCCCGTTGGCCATTCCACCAGCAACCCGGTTACCCCCCCCAGCTAGGTCCCCCCCAAGCTGCATTGCTCCCGCCATTGCACTCCCTTAAGTCAGCTGACTCCTGCTGACCCCGGCCACTCCCGCCGCTCCATCGACACCCCCCCCCCCCCCAGTGTGGAACTTCCCCTCCCCCCCCTTGTCCACCAGCAGGCTCTCATCCATTCCACTCCCAGCGCGGGAGAAAAACCCATGCTTCCCACCTCCGGCCCCGCCCCTTCAACCCCAAGCACGGGAAAAAGCCCGCGTTTTCCACTCACCTGGCCCCGCCTCCTCTGGCACAGCTCCCTTTTCAGGCCCGGTCCCACTACCCCCAACTCAGGCCTCTCCCCAACCCACCATCAACCCCCCCCAAGCAGTTTACCTAACCCCCCCCCCCCCCCCCACGAGCCCAACCGGCGGACCTAATCAAAACAATGCCCAATGAACTCCCGAAAAACAAAGAACCCCCCCTCGAAACACAACACAACAATCCCCAACCATCCCTCCACCACGACCCCTCGTCCCCGACCCTTAGTCCGAGTCCAGTTTTTCGGCCTGAACAAAGGCCCACGCCTCCTCCGGGGACTTGAAATAATGGTGTCGGTCCTTATAGGTGACCCACAGACGTGCCGGCTGCAGCATACCGAACTTCACCCCCTTCCTGTGCTGCACTGCCTTCGCCCGGTTGTAACCGGCCCTCTTCTTCACCACCTCCGCGCTCCAATCCTGGTAGATCCGGACCTCCGCGTTCTCCCACCTGCTGCTCCGCTCCTTCTTGGCCCACCTTAACACGCACTCCCGATCAGCAAACCGGTGGAACCGCATCAGCACCGCCCGCGGCTGCTCACTGGGCCTGGGCCTCCTCGCCAGCACTCGGTGGGCCCCCTCCAGCTCCAAGGGCCCCTGAAAGGCCCCCACTCAAAGAACAAAGAACAAAGAAATGTACAGCACAGGAACAGGCCCTTCGGCCCTCCAAGCCCGTGCCGACCATGCTGTCCATCTAAACTACAATCTTTTACACTTCCTGGGTTCGTATCCATCTATTCCCATCCTAGTCATGTATTTGTCAAGATGCCCCTTAAATGTCACTATCGTTCCTGCCTCCGGTAGCGAGGTCCAGGCACCCACTACCCTCTGTGTAAACAAACTTGCCTCGTACATCTACTCTAAACCTTGCCCCTCTCGCCTTAAACCTATGCCCCCTAGTAATTGACCCCTCTACCCTGGGGAAAAGCCTCTGACTATCCACTCTGTCTATGCCCCTCATAATTTTGTAGACCTCTATCAGGTCGCCCCTCAACCTCCGTTGTTCCAGTGAGAACAAACCGAGTTTATTCAACCACTCCTCATAGCTAATGCCCTCCATACCAGGCAACATTTTGGTAAATCTCTTCTGCACCCTCTCTAAAGCCTCCACATCCTTCTGGTAGTGTGGCGACCAGAATTGAACACTATACTCCAAGTGTGGCCTAACTAAGGTTCTATACAGCTGCAACATGACTTGCCAATTCTTATACTCAATGCCCCGGCCAATGAAGGCAAGCATGCCGTATGCCTTCTTGACTACCTTCTCCACCTGTGTTGCCCTTTCAGTGACCTGTGGACCTGTACTCCTAGATCTCTCTGACTTTCAATACTCTTGAGGGTTCTACCATTCACTGTATATTCCCTACCTGCATTAGACCTTCCAAAATGCATTACCTCACATTTGTCCGGATTAAACTCCATCTGCCATCTCTCCGCCCAAGTCTCCAAACAATCTAAATCCTGCTGTATCCTCTGAGAGTCCTTATCGCTATCCGCAATTCCACCAACCTTTGTGTCGTCTGCAAACTTACTAATCAGGCCAGTTACATTTTCCTCCAAATCATTTATATATACTACAAACAGCAAAGGTCCCAGCACTGATCCCTGCGGAATACCACTGGCCCAGCCCTCCAATTAGAAAAGCATCCTTCCATTGCTACTCTCTGCCTTCTATGACCTAGCCAGTTCTGTATCCACCTTGCCAGCTCACCCCTGATCCCGTGTGACTTCACCTTTTGTACTAGTCTACCATGAGGGACCTTGTCAAAGGCCTTACTGAAGTCCATACAGACAACATCCACTGCCCTACCTGCATCAATCATCTTTGTGACCTCCTCGAAAAACTCTATCAAGTTAGTGAGACACGACCTCCCCTTCACAAAACCATGCTGCCTCTCACTAATACGTCCATTTGCTTCCAAATGGGAGTAGATCCTGTTTCGAAGAATTCTCTCCAGTAATTTCCCTACCACTGAAGTAAGGCTCACCGGCCTGTAGTTCCCTGGATTATCCTTGCTACCCTTCTTAAACAGAGGAACAACATTGGCTATTCTCCAGTCCTCCGGGACATCACCTGAAGACAGTGAGGATCCAAAGACTTCTGTCAGGGCCTCAGCAATTTCCTCTCCAGCCTCCTTCAGTATTCTGGGGTAGATCCCATCAGGCCCTGGGGACTTAACTACCTTAATATTTTTTAAGACGCCCAACACCTCGTCTTTCTGGATCTCAATGTGACCCAGGCTATCGACACACCCTTCTCCAGACTCAACATCTACCAATTCCTTCTCTTTGGTGAATACTGATGCAAAGTATTCATTTAGTACCTCGCCCATTTCCTCTGGCTCCACACATAGGTTCCCTTGCCTATCCTTCAGTGGGCCAACCCTTTCCCTGGCTACCCTCTTGCTTTTTATGTACGTGTAAAAAGCCTTGGGATTTTCCTTGACCCTATTTGCCAATGACTTTTCGTGACCCCTTCTAGCCCTCCTGACTCCTTGCTTAAGTTCCTTCCTACTTTCCTTATATTCCACACAGGCTTCGTCTGTTCCCAGCCTTTTAGCCCTGACAAATGCCTCCTTTTTCTTTTTGACGAGGCCTACAATATCTCTCGTTATCCAAGGTTCCCGAAAATTGCCGTATTTATCCTTCTTCCTCACAGGAACATGCCGGTCCTGAATTCCTTTCACTCCCATCAGCGAATTCAGCATGGTGACCATGTAGGCCCCCACATCCGGCCCCTTCAGCCCCTCCGGGAGACCCAGGATCCGCAGGTTCTTCCGCCTCGACCGGTTTTCCATCTCCTCGAACCTCGCCTGCCATTTCTTGTGGAGCGCCTCGTGTGCTTCCACCTTCATCGCCAGGCCCAGAATCTCGTCCTCGTTCTCCGAGACCTTCTGCCGGACCACCCGGATCGCCGCCCCTTGGGCTGTCTGGGTCTCCAGTAGCTTATCAATTGAAGCCTTCATCGGCTCCAGCAGCTCTGCTTTCAGTTCCTTAAAACAGCACTGGAGAAGCTCCTGCTGCTCTTGCGCCCACTGCCTCCATGCTGCCTGGTCTCCGCCCGCCGCCATCTTGGTCGTCCTCCCTCGCACCTTTCTTTACTTCAATGCCACTTTTTTAATCGCCCCACTCCTGGTCCCATCCATACACTATCGGGGGAATATTGCTGTCCCCTTCCCACACCGGGAAACGTCGGACAAGCGCCATTACGGGCCCTAAAAAGAGCCTAAAAGTCCGTTTTTAGCGGGAGCTGCCGAACGTGCGACTTAGCTCCGCATAGCCGCAACCGGAAGTCGTTTAACCAGTTTTGTTTGTCAGTTTCAAATGTTCTTTTCAGCATATTGGCCCTAATGGAGATGGTCATGAATAATAGCCATCACCAGGAACTTTTATATTTATGGAAGAGTGGCTCCTTCCCTGTATACATGTCCAATCAGCACTACTCCCCTGCAGGTCCCTGGAGGAAGATGTACCAGCGAATTCAATGGCAGCTTCTCAGATTTAAACAACTGGGTTCCTGTTGCTACTAGAACAAAACAAGTTGTCAACTTTTATGTTAATAATTGTAGTCATCAGAATACAGAGGTTTTGGGTGTGATACTCCCAAAAAGTTTTTAAAGTTAATTTTGGCGGGATTTTCATGGAGTTTCCCGTCGGCTCTACCCACTGCTATTCAGTGACACTGGTCACTTTTTTGGGGCCATGGGGTGTTTCCCACTAGTTTAGCCCACACTTAGAATTTTTTTAGTACTTGGAATTGAACTCCAAGATCGGGCCGCCATTTTGAAAGGGTGCCCTGACCTCTAAGTGAGCTTGTGGGTTCCCACACACCCCGCACCTTTGGGAAATGTCACCCCCACACACATGAACACTACCCCATACACCACTCTTCAGGTCCCCCCAAGTCTCTTACAGCACCCCCTCCCTTACAGGACCACCACCCGTCAACCCCCCCAACCTCCCAACGGCCCCTACTTACCTTCCCTGCACTCCCCTACCCTTCAAACCCATCCTCATTTCATGGGCATGGCCCCTGTCGGTCCCTGACCCTTGGCAATGCCACCCTGGCACATGTGCACCCTTGCACTGCCACCCTGGCACCCAGACAATGCTCCTGCTGGCTTGGCAGTGCCACCCGATGGATCTCAGGCTGGTATTTCGTAAGTAGGTTTATGACCTTCTTCCATGAGTGTCATTTGGTCCCGCCCATTTTGGGCAGAGTTCCGAATCCGGCATCTCGTGGGACTTGGGTGAATCCCGCGAAGCTTGGAGACTGCCGGGTGGGCTTTCCCAGGATTCCCCAGCCAGTTTATGCTCTCGCTTGAGCGCAACCCGGTAATAGAATCACCCTCATTGAAATGCAAAAGCGTCTTTGAAGACAAAAATTATCTACCTGGTCTAACAGAACTGTGGTGGGGGCGAACAAGGGGAGCAGAGTTTACGTTTGTGGGAGAATAAATAGAAGGGAAAGTATTCAAGTTCAGTTCAATGGTGATGGATGTAAACTGGCATATTTTGGGAGAAAAGAACAGTGGAGATAATCCCTATAAAATCGAACAGGTCCAAATCTTTAAAAACAGATTTTCAGGTGGAAAGTTAAACAAAATAAGACTTGAGATGCGGGAACATTGAACACAAAAACAAAGAGATGATGATTCAACTGCACAAGACCACGTTTGAAAGGCTCTGTACTGTTCTCGACAGTTCTTCATAGAAATTAAATTGGAACCATTGGAATGGTGATACGCGAGGATGATACTTGGATGAAAGGTTGGGTGGTTGTGTAAGATTTGGGGGGGGGGGGGGAAATTGTCTTTGAAACAAAAAAAAGATTAAGAGACTAGGAACAGGAGTAGGCCTTTCAGCCCCTCAAGCCTGCCCCACTATTTAATGAAATCATTGCTGATCTATGGCCTAACTCCATGGGCCTTCCGTTAATATTTTTGCTTAACAAAAATTAATCTAACTCAGATTTAAAATGAACAACTGTTCTAGCTCCGCGGTGACCAGGCCACAAATCGCCATGGTAAGTTTTTTTATTATTTACAGCTCCGATACTCCGCCCCTCTGGGTCCGCTCCAGCATTTCTCCCCAGTGACTAGGCCACAAATCCCCGAGGCAAGTTATTTATACTCACAGCGCCGTTACTCCGCCCTCTGGGTCCGCACCAGCTCCTCTCCCCAATGACTAGGCTGCGAATCCCTGAGATAAGTTATTTCATATTTACAGCTCCGATACTCCGCTCCTCTGGGTCTGCTCCAGCTTTGCTCCCCGGTGACTAGGCCGCAAATCATTATGGGGAGGCGGTGGCATCATGGTATTGTCGCTGGACTAGTAATCCAGAAATCCGGGACCTGGGTTTGAATCCCACCACGGCAGGTGATGGAATTTAAACCCCATGAAATATCTGGAATTAAAAATCGAATGATGACCATGAAACCATTGTCGATTGTCACAAAAACCCATCTGGTTCACTAATGTCCTTCAGAGAAGGAAATCTGCCGTCCTTGCCTGATCTGGCCTACATGTGATTCCAGACCCACAACAATGTTGTTGACTTTTAACTGCCCTCTCAAGGGCAATTAGGGATGGGCAATAAATTCTGGCACAGCCTGCTGACGTCCCATGAACGAATGAATAAAAGGTCTGATACTCCGCCTTCTGGGCCCGCTCCAGCACCACTCTCCGGTGACTAGGCCGCAAATCCCAGAGGTAAGTTTTTTATACTCTCAGCTCCAATGCTCCGCCCCTCTGGTTCCGCTCCAGCTCCGATACCCGTTACTAGCAAAATTATCAAGGCAGCCAATGAAAGGTTTCTCTACTGATCGAAAGAGACAAGTTTGAAAATATTAGAACCATAAAGGAGGAGGTTGGAAATTTAGTCATGTAAAGTGTTATTAGAATTTGAAATATGTTACATGTTGCTCCTGAGGCTCAGTCAATTATAATTTTTGAAATTGCCATGATACCCTGGGCTAGTATATGGTCAATTCCAGCCCCATTTGACCTGGAGTCACAACACAGATAAAATTAATTTTTACTTAAAATCCTCAAGGTCCTTCGCAGAGCCCAATAAACTGTAGTCACCAGGTTTTTACCCTTAACACAAATACCTTTTATTATGTACAGTATTATAATTAAACGGACAGAAAATGTAACTGACTGTCTAATACCCCCTTCCTAACAATCCCCACTGTCTCTACGCACACAGACAAACAACAGATGGGAAGGGGTTGTGGAAAGGGAAAGAAAATATTAATAAAATTAAAGGATAAAGATCTTCGATGCACTGGGATGATTTTCAGTTATTGTCTCTCCGAAGTTCATCTTTTGTCTTGATACTTCTTCCTTCTAAACTTGAGATGGTTTTCTCTGGCAAGGTTGTCTACCTTCTCTGCAGACTCGGCATCATTTCAGGTTCACAGCAGAGGATATGCCAGGCACTAACTGCTTTCAGAACAGTCAAGCAGCTTTTTCACTTCAGTAAGCAGGCGAGAGAGAGAGAGGGTGTTCCTTCCACTTCCAAGATCTAAATGCTTCTGCCCAGTTTCTCAGAACGAATCACGCAGGAACCAATCATTGACTGTTGTCAGGCAGAACACTGTCCCTGGCCAACCCACTGGTTTACAGTAAACCAATCGACCCAACTTCTTCCAAACCTGGTTACTCAGATCCACTCGGAGATGAGGAGTCTGACTTCTCCTTTCCAAAAAACAAAACCTGGGAACACAGTGTGCTGACAAACAGGTTGCAGGACAAGACTTTGAGTCTTCTGCTTAAAGACACATTCCGATTATGGGTCCATGGACCAAAATAAGAAAATAACATAAAATAAATGGGAACAAAGGAAATAAACAGGAAGGACTCTTACAAGCTAGAGATCCAAATTTTAAGAATTACGTTTTTTTTGAACGGTTTTAATAGATTCAGAATGCAATATATCCAATCATTGAAGCAGCAATCAATAAGGCTAAGAGTGCTAAACTGTTTAGCCAGAAATAAAGATTTAACATCAGAAGAGATGATGATCTAACTGTGTTTGGTTGTGGTCATAGGGAGACAAGAAAGAGATTCAGACTTTGAATGAAGTTCAAAGACTCTGAAGCTGATTATTAGCATTCACTGACTGGCTTATCAGGAGATTGTAGGAACCTAGGTGTTCCAGCGATGAAAGAAGATCAAAATGAACTACGCGCTAAGAGTGATCAACAGATTTCATTTATGTCCAACTAGAGTTTACATTGATGTCTAACTAGAGTTTTGAAGGCAGTTTTCCTCATTTGTGTTTAACTTCTGATTTTCTTCAAAGGTTGCGTCTATCTCATATGATGTGGGCAATATACGCTGTTGGTTCGCACCCATAATGACAGGATAAAAGCCCCCCACCTGAATGGCTTTTTAAAATCAAACTACCTTTTAAAGGATGGTTGTAGAGGTTTTTTTTTTCAAACTGGAGGCCTGTGACCAGCGGTGTGCCTCAGGGATCAGTGCTGGGTCCACTGTAATTTGTTAGTTATATTAATGATTTGGAGGAAAATTTAGGAGGCATAGGTAGTAAGTTTGCAGATGACACCAAGATTGGTGGCATAGTGGACAGTGAAGAAGGTTATCTAGGATTGCAGGACATCTTGATCAATTGGGCCAGTGGGCCGATGAATGGCAGATAGAGTTTAACTTAGATAAATGTGAGGTGATGCATTTTGGTAGATCGAATCAGGGCAGGACCTACTCACATGTTGGGGAGAATTATAGAACAAAGAGATCTAGGAGTACAGGTTCATAGCTCCTTGAAAGTGGAGTCATAGGTGGACAGGGTGGTGAAGAACGCATTCGGCATGCTTAGTTTCATTGGTCAGAACATTGAATACAGGAGTTGGGACGTCTTGTTGAAGTTGTACAAGACATTAGTAAGGCCACACTTGGAATACTGTGTTCAGTTCTGGGCACCCTATTACAGAAAGAATATTATTAAACTAGAAAGAATGCAGAAAAGATTTACTAGGATGCTACCGGGATTTGATGGTTTGAGTTAAAAGGAGAGATTCTATAGACTGGGACTTTTTTCCCTGAAGCGTAGGATGCGTAGGGGTGATCTTATAAAGGTCTATAAAATAATGAGGGGCCTAGAAAAGGTAGATAGTCAACCTCTTTTCCAAAGGTCGGAGAGTCTAAAACTAGAGGGAATAGGTTTAAGGTGAGAGGGGAGGGATACAAAAGGGTCCACAGGGGAAATTGTTTCACACACAGGGTGGTGAGTGTCTGGAACGAGCGGCCAGAGGCAATACTAGAGGCGGTACAATTTTGTCTTTTAATAAGCATTTAGACAGTTAGATGGGTAAGATGGGTATAGAGGGATATGAGCCAAATGTGGGCAATTGGGACTAGCTTAGTGGTAAAAACAGGGCAGCATGGACAAGTTGGGCCGAAGGCCATGTTTCCATGCTGTAAACCTCTATAACGTCAGTCGTTAATTCGAAATACTCAAAACAAAATTCTTAATCTCTTCCCTCAGGTTCTCTGCGTGTCCCATCAATTGCCGCTTCGCGAATCGAACTAGCCATGTCTGATGTGTCTGCACAAAGCATCACTGTGAAACATGCTCCCAAGCAGCTGTCCATCATTCTTGAGCAGATTTGGCTGCAGGCAGGTATGTGTGCAGATGTTTCAGATGTTGTGGAACATGTTCAGTAACACAATTAACTGAATATTATAGTTTTCTACACCGCAACAGTGACTACACTTCAATGAGTACAAGCTGTAAAGCGCTTTAGAAAGTCCTGAGTTCATAAGCATTTTGCAAGTGCAAGTCTGTCTTTTCTTTTCCACCATCTGTGCGTTCCCAATACAAAATTGGAACAATATGGCCTACTTCACATTCATGCACAAAAGTTGCCATTTGCTTGACTGCAGTCTTGGAACCACAACTTGCCATATTAGTAGGTTACTATAAAAAGCAAAGTACTGGAAATCATTCTCTCTGCCTCTGAGTCATAACTACAATGAAGTGCATTACCTAAGTTCTTCCTTACCATATCAAATTTACACTGAACGGATATTTTTGTCTGTGATGATGTAAAAGAGCTAGCAAAATGAACAAACATTAACGAGCGAGGGAAGTAAGAACTCTCCCTCTGCAGATGTTTGACTGCTTTGTCAGTTCAGTTTATATTCTTTAAAAACTGTTAGTAGTTAGAAAAGCCCTCAACTGTAAATTGTTTAGACGTTAAATTAAGTGTATAAAAACCTGATGGGCTGATGGTTGGCAATCATTTTCCTGAAAAAATGTTTTACATTCCTATAAACTACATTTGGAAATGGGCAGAGTGGAGAAAGGGACTGGAGTAATCTGGAACTTAACCATTCCTAAAAGGCGTCACGGTAGCACAGTAGTTAGCATTGTCACTTCACAGCTCCAGGGTCCCAGGTTCGATTTCCGGCTTGGTTCACTGTCTGTGCGGAGTCTGCACGTTCTCCCCGTGTCTGCGTCGGTTTTCTCCGGGTGCTCCGGTTTCCTCCCACAGTCCAAAGACATGCAGGTTAGGTGGATTGGCCATGCTAAATTGCCCTTAGTGTCCAAAGGGGTTGGGTGGGGTTGCTGGGTTATGGGTATGGGGTGGAGTTCTGGGCTTAAATGGGGGTGCTCTTTCCAAGGGCCGGTGCAGGCTCGATGGGCTGAATGGCCTCCTTCTGCATTGTAAATTCTATGTAATCTATGTAAAACACTATGCAAGTGTTAGAGGAAATTATCTTATTGTAATTTTCTAATAACACACCCAACAAACTCACCAATATTAGGATCCTCAGTTGTTCTTGTGTTTAGCTACAGAATAACAAATATGATTTCTTTGGTCATTTTCCAAATATAAAAAATATCCTAGATATTGGTAAGGTAGAGCTGGGTGTCATTAGTGTATATATGGAAAGTGACATTGTGTTTTTTGGATGATAAATAAGAGGGTCAAGAATAGATCCTTGTGGAGGATAGGTAACAGCGCAGAAGCAGGAAGAAAAACCATTGCAGGTGATTCACTGGCTATGACTTAATAGATAAGAATAGCAGGTGCAGTCCCACCCAACTGACCAATGGTGGAGAGCCATGAGAGGAAGATGATAGATAAGGGTGAGTCAGTGGATGTGATGTATTTTCAGAAAGCTTTTGATAAAGTCCCACAAGAGACCTTAGTGTGCAAAATTAAAGCACATGGGATTGCGGGTAATATATTGGCATTGGTTGATTATTGGTTCCCAGACAGGAAACAGAGAGTAGGAATAAAAGGGTTGCCCAAGGATCGGTACTTGGGCTCCAGATATCACAATGTAAATCAATGATTTGGACAAGAGTACCAAAAGTAATATTTCCAAGTTTGCTGATGACACAAAACTTGTTGGGAAGGTGAGGAGGATGTTAAATGGCTTCACCGTGAATTAGACAAGTTGAGTGAGTGGGCAAATACATGGCAGATACAGTATAATGTGGATAAATGTGAAATTATCCACTTCGGACAGAGAAACAGAATGGCAGAGTATCATTTAAATAGTGATAGATTGGGAAGTGTTGAGCTATAAAGGGACCTATCTGTCCTCATACACCAGTCGCTGAAAACAAACATGGAAGTACAGCAAGCAATTAAGAAGGCAAATTGTACGTATACCTTAATTGGAAGAGGACTTGAGTACAGGAGCAAGGATGTCTTACTGCAGCCATGGCGCACTGGTTGAAAATCACTGATGTGGCAGGTTTGTAAATCTAATTGTCGTTTCAGGAGAGATGAGCATGCATTTAGGAAATATACAACACATTCGAGGACTTCGGAAAGGAATGGGTAGTTACAGATGAGGCGGTAGTTCACAACGATAGCTTAGTAACAAAGTCCATGAGCTTGTGACAGAACTGTGGGTGCGCCTAAACCAAATGAACTGCACTGGTTCAAGAAGGCAAATCACCATTGCCTCCTCAAGGGCAACTAAGAATGGGCAATAAAAGTGCTGGCCTAACCATTGATGCTCCCATCCGATGAAAGAAAAAAAGGACAACAGATTAAAGAAGGTAGTTTGCAGTAGAGAAAAGAGCATTTGCATTGCAGTATGACCCTGGTTTACTGAGCAGTTTTTGCAAGAGAAAGCAGGACCTGATGGTATTTTAGGTGGTCCAGTCAAATCTGACAGCGAATGGCTAAACTAGTTGTCCATCATATTCGTTCATGCTGTGTCCCTAGGACTTAACAAAAAAGCAGAGAGAGTCATAACTAAGGAATATCTAGGGTGAGAGAGATGGATTTTTTAAATGGGGGTCAGGCTATCAGAGCTGGAGTTCAGGCCACTGTTGAGGCAACTGGTAGCTGCACAAATATCACAGTGAATGGAGGGCCAAATGCTACATGGTTGGATTTTGAAAGTGCAGTTGTACTCTCTTGGAATTGGAAGAGAGATTTTTTTCCTGGGTATACAGTGAAGGAAACCTTGGGTAGATTATGATGAAGATATGATTGTGAGATCTGAAGGAGCATTGAGAAAGTCAGGACCAGTTTTGTCAAAATGAAGGATCTGTGAACATCAAAGAAACTGATCCTGTGTCTTAGGAAAATAATGCTGAGGTGCTACGTTTTGAAATCTAGGCGTTATATGGTTTCAGAGACACGGACAACAAATAAAGTTGATCTTTGACAGTTGATGAGCTGAATACATTGGAGAGGTGGGCATATAGGAGGAACTTTAACATATCCTACTCGCGCAGACAGACTTTGGAGAGGTTTGTAAACAAGGACAAGAATTTTGTCATCAGTGTGCCAGCGATTGGGATTCAGTAAATGAATGAGCAGGACCTAAGGGTGGAAATAAATGTGGGTGCAAGAAATGTGGATGAATTGGAGTTTGTGGAGCTCAGAGTAATACCCATACAGTGCCTGTTGTAACAGCATGTTTGTAAGCAGGCTCAAATTCAGTTTTGAATTATTTTTAAAAACATTTTCCAATTAAGGAGCAATTTAGCGTGGCCAATCCACTCACCCTGCACATCTTTTGGGTTGTGGAGTGAGAGCCACGCAGTCACGGGGAGAATGTGCAAACTCCGCACTGACAGTGACCCGGGGCCAGGATCGAACCCGGGTCCTCGGCGCTGTGAGGCAGCAGTGCTAGCCATTGGGCCACCGTACTGCCATTCCAGTTTTGGATTTGTGCAGTAAGTGCTCAGTATTCACTCACTATAATGCCACATGGTGTTCGCTATTAAAAAAAGTCTATGTAACACTGGTTAAAGCACTGCATGGCGGATAACTGAAACATACAGTCAAGGATTACCTAGGGTTCAATCCCTCCTTTGAGCTCAGTTAGCTGATCTAAGCCCACATGGTTCTCTGGATGCTACACTTGAACTCGATCTTTCAGCAAAGGAGGGATGAAATTGGCCAAATCTCTAACCGGTGGCCCTTATCAAAAAATATCATGTGTGTTGATATTGACTGAAGCAGGCATTCTCCTTGGTTGTGAAGCGCTCCTTCCTAGTTATATATTCTGGTAGTACACACTTCCTGAGCTCACATAGATAAGATAAGCACTTTAATAAAGTAGGGGAGGGTTGGTTGCACTCACGGAGTTGTGCCCAATAAGTGTCAACTTATTCAGGAGAGAAAGGAAAGAAAATTCAGGAGTGGGAGAAATCTGCAGCATTACTAACATCCATACACTTTTAAAGGCAGTCTTTGCTTCCAATTTTCTTTGCCAAAGGGAGCTGATTAATAATTCTGGTGTTTACAGTGTTTGGTTTGGTCGACCTGGACTGGAGAGGTTTAAGTGACATACATACCAAATCCCACTTCCTTGTCCTCTTTTCAAATCCTGTATTAAGATTTTGTACCTTTATTTAGGAGGCAATGTGTAAGATCTTGGAAAAATTAAATGGTGCAGAAAAAAATTTCAAAGGCAGATTACTGCAGCCTCCATAGATGACCAAATTTAGTAAACAGCCAGATTGATCAAGAAGTACAGCACTTGGCAAAGATCACTGATTCAGGAGAGAAGGACATAGTGCATTGTATTCAGAGGTATTATGATGTTGGATGACTAATGTGCGCTACATAGAGAGAAAGCACATGAAGTTGCATATTAAAACGTTTTAAAAAAAATAATTAATGCGCAGGTGTATATCTTTAGCTGATGCTTCATGTGAATTTTGATGAGATGCTGTTACTTCTAAATAAACCACCTCTGTGAAAATATGGCAACTGAGGGTTTCTAAATACAGTGAGATAAAATGTAGTCCTCAGCTTTGTGACTAATTTATATCGAGTCTAGACAGGGCATAACGGTCTTTATTTTCTAAAGACTCTTAAAGATTCAAAGTGAAAGAAATTAAGGGGCAGCACGGTAGCATAGTGGTTAGCACAATTGCTTCACAGCTCCAGGGTCCCAGGTTCGATTCCCGGCTTGGGTCACTGTCTGTGCGGAGTCTGCACGTTCTCCCCGTGTCTGCGTGGGTTTCCTCCGGGTGCTCCGGTTTCCTCCTACAGTCCAAAGATGTGCAGGTTAGGTGGATTGGCCATGATAAATTGCCCGCAGTGTCCAAAATTGCCCTTAGTGTCGGGTAGGGTTACTAGGTTATGGGGATAGGGTGGACGTGTGGACTTGGGTAGGTGCTCTTTCCAAGAGCCGGTGTAGACACGATGGGCCGAAGGGCCTCCTTCTGCACTGTAAATTCTATGAAATTCAAAGCTCGGTCCCAATCCAGCTCCCAGTGGTAAAAGGCATCCAAAGCACAAGATTTGGCATTCTCTTGCATTAACTTGGCCATGTCACGCAGGCATGCCTTTTAAGAATAGAGCACGGAGAATGTAACTGTCATGTTGGCACAGATGGGTTCACTGCTCCTCAAGGGGGAGTGGTATGTTGTCGATTAAAACTAAGGATGCCATGTGTTGTGTCTGCTTCACACCTGTATGGAGACATCCAATAAAGAGGCATTATATTGCCAAATCTCACTTCAGGGCTGGTTTAGTACACCGGGCTAAATAGCTGGCTTGTAATGCAGAACAAGGCAGCAGCGTGGGTTCAATTCCCGTACCAGCCTCCCCGAACAGGCACTGGAATGTGGCGACTAGGGGCTTCTCACGGTAACTTCATTGAAGCCTACTTGTGACAAGTGATTATTATTATTATTACTGAGATGGAGCTGCGTGATGGAAAAGAAAATGGCCTTCAACTGAGCTCTTCTTGGGAAGCTAGGTTAACAACATTAAGTGGGAACTTTCTATTTCTCTGCAGTCACAACACTCCCTTTTCCTGGTGGAAGCACTTTGCCTGGAGCATCAATGAGCCAGCAAGACTTACAGAGAGTGTAGTAGTGCTGAACTCCTGGGTAAACGAACATTAGGATTGGAAACTGTGGCTGAGTTCACACACAATTCTGACAAACAATTGACAGCTGGACAAAAAGAACAAAAATATAAATTTGCAGAAAATTTCTCATTAACTTTGACAGCTCTTTTCAACATTTTCTTTAATTTACTGCAGATTTAGTTCTTCACCTCCAACTGAAAACATTAGAATGACAAATGAGCAGGACCTCATCCAAAATGTCAGATTGATAGAAAGCCAAATTAAACAGTTTCAAGAAGTTTCTTCAATGCAGGGAAAAAACATTTGAAATGAAATATCAGATTGGAAACTGCAATTCATTTCATAATATTCAAATTCTCTGGTTGAATAGAAATCTCTTTATCGTTATCAATCAAAGTTGTCAACTATGGTTGGATATATCGCTGGTGACAATTGATCACATCAAAATAATCACATGATGATTGCCTATGTTATCTTATAAAAGTTGGGTCCACAGTGTCAGCATTCACTGAACTATACCCAACAAACAGTTAGTGTCTTGCACTGGGACCAAAAGAAGAGAATAGGGAAAGAAAGCAAATTTGAGCCTTTCACCATTTCAGCCCTGCTCAGTTTGGAGCACTGTTGTCTCTGAGGTAGAAGGTTGTAGGTTCCGAGTCCCATCAGGAACTCTTGATCACCCAACTTTGCACACTGACATTGTGGATGATTCCCTTCTTCCTTTTCAAAACCTCTTTGACCATCAACTTCCTCAAAAACATTCAACTATTCCACCTCAAACTATCCTGTCTGCTCCAGAGTCCTGGCTGAAAACATGCTTCAACCGGCGGTGGACAATTAACCAACTTACTGGAGTCAATGGCTCCGCAAATATACAAATATTCCCATTCCCAATGAATGACCTATCCCGGGGGTGGGGGGGACACCATAGTTACATAGACATGCAGCTGAACTCCAGAGGTGAGGTGAGACTGACTGCCCTTGAAATCAAGGCAGCATTTTCCCGTGAATGGCATTGAAGAACCCTAATATCTTTGGGTTGTGGGGGTGAGACCCACGCAAGCATGGGGAGAATGTGCAAATCCACGTGGACAGTGACCCAGGGCCAGGATCGAACCCGTGTCCTCGTGCCATGAGCCAGCAGTGCTAACCACTGCGCCACCGTGCCACCTCCACCACCAACGGATGGCGACAGGAGTTTGTAGCATCTACAAGATACACTGCAGCAACTCACAAGGCTCCTTCAACAGCACCTTCCAAACCCGTACCTCTAACACCTAAAAGACAAGGGCAGAAGATGCTTGGGAGCATCACCATGCAAGTTCCCCGCCATGGCACACAACATTCTGACTTGGAACTATATCACCATTCCTTCACTGTCAGAGTCAAAATCCTGGCATTCCTTTCCCAACAGCACTGTGAGTGTACCTGCCCCATGTGGACTGCAGGGGTTCAAGAAGGTGGTGAGTCACCTTCTCATGAGTAATTAAAGATGGGCAGTAAACACTGGCCTAGCCAGCAATGTCCACATCCTGTGAAAGAATATTTTTAAAAATTCTACCTCTTATTTGTTCACTTACACAATGCCATTATGAAACCTGAACACAATTAAGATGAAAATCGTTTTTCTGTTTGGTTACAATTTCATTTCAAAAAATTTGAATAGTCAATACTGTTCACTTTTTTAAAATCAGCTGAACTTTTTATCGAACTGCAAAGAACCAAAGAAGCCTCCTTCTGCATCCAAGAGGCAGCAAGTCTTTTCTCTGTGTCGCATGATGTACTGTTTATGCGTGGGAGGCTGGCAGAGGTGAGAGGCGACTTGAATGGAGCCAGGCACTTTTATGACGAGGCTCTCGTCATGAATCCAAGAAGTGCAAAGATCATGGAACACTTGGTGAGTTCTTTTTAATTGACCTGTTTAATGATGCAGGAAATGTAATAATTTCTCTCCCTAGCTCACTCCTCTCTCTTCTCTCTCTCTCCCCCCCCCCCCCCCCCCCCGCCAACCAAACACACACACAGTGTGTCCTCCTTTTACTCAGTCCATTCTTGAAGGTGATAGCCAGCTGATAAGATACTGTGAAGCATCACTCGTGCTAGAAGCCCTGTAACCGTGGCAAGCTGTTTCACTCTGGGAGAACATCAAACCTGTTGTTGCCCGTAATGCACAGACATGCAATCTTCAGCCAAAGCAACTGGGTAGCGATCCTGCCTGATTCTTTTTCCTTGTGCCCTAGGTTTGATACACTGGGATCAACATTAGCATTTCCCCCACATTGTGATCAACTGAGATAAATAAACTTCACAGACCTGGAACTGAATTTGTGACTACAGCTTCTGGGCAGTAAAGTGAACAAACTCAAATTTATTTCGCACAAAACGTGGTGATAACTGGATATATATTCAATGTACAAATTTAGGTCAATGAAAATCAAATAACGCTCAACAGATTGTAATTAACTCTCAAATCACAAATTTCCGTACTTGAACAATTTAGGTTTTAATAACAGATCAAATAATTTGCCACTGTATTTGAATGTTAGCAGAAGTTATCATTTGTTATGTTGTGATCAGACTGGCAGTGAGTCCAACCTCCTCTTCAATTGGGCAGTAGTAGGAAAATATTTTATAGCCATTTAACGGCAGCGGACCTAATTTGCCTATGTTCGTTTTTTTTCCTTCACGTGTGTTAGTCACAATCCCATGTGCCCGCTCTGATAAAAATATTTAAATCAAAGTGTTGCTTGGTTGTGAGTCTGTGTAGGTGAGCAAGGACAGGGGTGATGCATGGATAGCACTGAATACGAGTAAGCATATGCCAGCTGTTTTGGATGGCCTTAAGTATGTGGGAAGCCAGCTATTGGAATAAAATTTAGAGGTAACAATGGGATGAAGGATCATTTCAGCAGCAGAAATACTAATGCGGGGGCAAAATTGGGCGATCCTGCTAAGCTGGAACAGGCGGTCCTAATTTTAGCATGGATATGTGGTCAGAAGCTTATCTTGGGGTCAGGGCGGCACGGTCTAGTGTTAGCACTGTTGCTTCGCAGCGCCAGGGACCCGGGTTCGATTCCCGGCTTGGGTCACTGTCTATGTGGAATCTGTATCTGCGTGGGTTTCCTCCGGGTGCTCCGGTTTCCTCCCACAAGTCCCGAAAGACGTGCTGTTAGGTGAATTGGACATTCTGAATTCTCCCTCTGTGTACCCGAACAGGTGCCCTAGTGTGGCGACTAAGGGATTTTCACAGTAACTTCATTACGGTGTTAATGTCAGCCTACTTGTGACACTAATAAAGATTATTATAAAGATTATATGAAAAGTCTGGCTTAGTCTCAGATAGATGCCAGGGGGAAGGATGGAATACTGAGTTGGGAAAGGTGTTTGGAGGCGGGACCAAAGACAAAGGGCAGGATTTTGTGGTTGTTCCCACCAGTGGGATCTTCTAGTCCCACTGACTGGAAAAATTTAAAAAAAAACAATATCAAGTAACATGGGGACCAGGAGGGAAAGATGGTGGTTAGGAGTTTAGTGGAAATGGGGTTAAGAGAGCAGGCGCGGGGTCTCATGAACAAGGTGAGCTCAGAAATGGTGTGACAGGGATTGGAGAGAAACTAGAGACAGATTTAAAAAAAAATTTAGAGTACCCAATCCTTTTTTTTTTCTCCAATTAAGGGGCAATTTAGCATGGCCAATCTATCTAGCCTGCACATCTTTGGGTTGTGGGGGTGAAACCCATGCAGACACGGGGAGAATGTGCAAACTCCACACGGACAATGACCCAGGGCCGGGATCGAACCCGGGTCCTCAGCGCTCTGAGGCAGCAATGCTAACCACCACATCACCGTGCTGCCCTGAAACTAGAGAAAGCTGTGAGATCCAGGTTATGGGAGGAGGGGGCTTTAAAGAAATTTGGCCTGGTGGAAGGGAGGGGAGCAGCAGAGACAGCTGATTGGATAGTATTGATTTACTCAAAAAGATGTCCCTAGGCTCCTTGCACTTGCTAAAATTATACAGAGCACTAGCTCGACTACACCTGAAACGCTGTGAACAGTTTTGGCCCCCTGACCAAAGGAAAGATAAACTGGCATCGGAGGCAGTCCAGAGACGGTTCAGTGCCTTGATCCCGGGTATGGAGGGATTTTCTTATGAGGAGGGGTTGAGTAGATTGGGCCTGTACTCATTGGAGTTTAGAAGAATGAGAGATGGCCTTATCAAGACATATTGGATTCTCAGGGGGCCTTAACAGTGTAGATACTGAGAGGTTGTTTCCCTTGTGGGAGAGTCTAGGACATAATCCCAGAATAAGGGGTTGCCCATTTAAATCAGAAATGAGTAGGAATTTCTTCTCTCAAAGGGTAGTGAATCTGGGGAATTCTTTACTGCAGATAACTAGAGGCTGGAATGTTAAGTATGTTCAAGACTGAAATAGGCAGACTTTTAATCAGTAAATGAATCGAGGATTATGGGAATAAAGCAGGAAAGTGAAGTTGAGGATTATCATCAGATTAGTCATGATCTCATTGAATGGTGGAGCAGACAATGGGCTGAATGGTCTACTTCTCCTACATCTTATGGTCTTACATATATAGCCTACTATTCAATATTCGTGAGGTCCCTATTACCATCTCTGACTCTAATAGTACATTCTACAGCTTTAAAAGCCTCTTCGTAGAAAACATTATTCCACCATCTGTCCTAAATCTATTGTGTTTATATTTATCTAGACCCCTCGATAACAGGAAATAGTCTGTTTTAATCTACTGTGTTCAGTTGGTTTGTGATTGTGATTACTTCCATCAATTCAATCCATGAACTTCATAAATTGTTCACGCTTTTCTTTGCATTTGTGTTTCTTAATGCCAAGCAGCATCCTAATGAATCTGCATTGCACCCTTTCTGTAGCCCAATAGTCCTGTAATAAAGACCCAACACTTGCATATACACCTCCTCTTGTCGTCTTAATAAGGTTTTATGTAGATTCACCATTACATCTCAATTTTTATATTCTGAACCCCTTGCCATAAAATACAATATCCCATTACTTTATAACTTGAGGTGTTGCTGATGAAGGCCTTGTGAACTTAAACACCAAAATCCCAAGAATTAAGGAAGCAACTGGTCGCAGCACCTTAAACTTGAATTATTTTTTTTATTTGTTTTCAGTGAATGCAGCTGGGCAAACTCAGTAATATGTAGCAGGTCTTTAGATTTTCTTCATAGTTTTTGTTGCACTTTTGTTCACTAAGACTTGATTTTCATGGAGTCGAGGAGAGTCTGCAGTATATCCAAAATGGTGGACAGGCCCCGAAACCAGAGGCCCTGCTTCGATATTTGGCAGAAATCATTTTCGCCGGGGAGTGGGTGATTTGGGGGTGGGGGTGTTGATGGGTCATAACTACCACATGTAAGGAATCCAGATACAGCAGGACCATTAGAACTCACTGCTGAGTTCAAATAGACCCTATTTTTGCTGGAGCAACAGTAACAACCTGAAGTATGGGAGATATTCTTAAATGTTTGTGAGGGGTGAATGTGGGGCGCGATTCTCCACTCCCACGCCGGTTGGGAGAATTGCCTGGGCCGCCGATATTTCCGGGGACGCCGGTCCGACACCCTCCCGCGATTCTCCCGAGCGGCGGGAACGGGCCAGTCGAGTTTCGCAGGCCGGAGAATCGCCGGAGATACCCAAAATGGCGATTCTCCGGCACCCCCGCTATTCTGAGGCCCGGATGGGCCGAGCGGCCAGGCCAAAACGGCAAGTTCCCCCCAGCGCCGTCCACACCTGGTCGCTGCAGTCGTGGGCGGTGCGTGAACGCTGGGGGAGCGGCCTGTGGGGGGGCGAGGGGGGATCCTGCACCGGGCTTCAACTTGAATGTGGGGTGGATCCTCCTCTCTGAAGGAGGACCTCCTTCCTTCCGCGGCCCCGCAAGATCCGTCCCCCATCTTCTTGCGGGGCGGATTTGGACAGGACGGCAACCACGTCCGTTATGCGTCATCTATTTGGCACCGCTTTTACGTGGGCGACAAGGCCTGCCGCGGGTAGATGACGCGGCCCCGATACTGGCCCATTGTCAGGGCCTGAATCGGTCGGGACCGGGGCCATTCCGCGCCGTCGTGAACCTCGACGGCGTTCACGACGGTGCGGCCACTTCGGCGTGGGGGTGGAGAATCCCGCCCAAGGTCTGTCAAAGTTATTTAAATACCCAGCCCTTTGAAAATTGAAAATAAACTTCCTGCCCTGTGTCTGCTTTGGAAAAAAACCTATCCTAACAGTTTCAACAGTTATTTGTTTGCTTGTTAACGTAATTTGAAGTGCTATCGAAATAGCATAATTAATGCTTGACTGCTTTCCACAGCCTATTATTATCACAGAAGGGTTCAAACTTTGATTAACAGCTCAAAGAGATCATTTATTGTCCTTGTGGGATTATGGTTACAAATGTTTATTTTTATAAAGGATAAAGTACTTGGGGGAATTAAAGTATTGAATGGTATTTCATGAATAACAGCTTTTTCAAAAATGAGGACTGTAATAGATATTTAGAACTTTTGTTTTTCCATCTCAGCATGGTTCCTGAGGTTTGCTCGTGGTGGATACTAGGTAGGTTTGCATGGTAAGTGTAAGGGAAAAGGGTGGTGAGTGGGGGTACATGAAGTGGCACTAAGCGGGCGGCACGGTATCACAGTGCTTAGCACTGTTGCTTCACAGTGCCAGGGTTCCAAGTTCGATTCCTGGCTTAGGTCACTGTCTGTGCGGAGTCTGCTCATTCTCCCCATGTCTGCGTGGGTTTCCTCCAGGTGCTCCGGTTTCCTCCTACAAGTCCCAAAAGACTTGATATTAGGTAATTTGGACGTTCTGAGTTCTCCCTCCGTGAACCCGAACAGAAGCCAGAATGTGGCGACTGGGGGCTTTTCACGGTAACTTTATTGCAGTGTTAATGTAAGCCTACTTGTGACAATAAAGATTATTATTATTATTATAAGTTGAATGGGGCTATGAAGGGTCATGGGGATGGGTGGGTTGTCATGTATGGGCATTAGAAGTGGGTGAGGGTAGTGAGAAGTGAGGGTTTAGAGGGCCTAATGTTTAAGAAAACAGCTTAGAAAAGCCCAAGAGAACTGAGTTTTAAGTAGATTGCCTGGCACTAGACAGCCCCTGTGGCCTCTTCCAAGTAATTGGGGATTTTAGAATAGGTTTGAGAAGTTGGGGTTATTCTCCTTGGAACAAAGGAGTTTGAGGAGAGATTTAATTGAGATGTTCAAGGTTACAGGTTTAGATAAGGTGGGTAAAGAAGAACCGTTCTCATTAGCTGTTTGTGTAAGGACTAGGAGACACAGATTTAAGGCTCTAGGCAAGAGATGCCGGGGGAATGCGAGGAAGAACTTTTTTACACTGCATGATAATGACTAGGAGGGTGGTGTAAGTGGAGACTGTGAAATTGAATTGGCACTTCTTGGAATTAAACTTGCAGGGATAGAGCGGGGTAATGAGTCTGACTGGATTAGCTCCTCAGAGAGCTGGCATGGACTTGATGAGCCAAATAGCCATTATGACTATCAGGTGACTATCATTTGTTATTGATAACAACATTTTACAAATTAAACATGTTTGAAATTATAAGTTGAAAGTTGGAAAAGTTACCAAGTAGTTGCACTAATGAGGACAGTTGGCACTCGTGGAACTGTTCCTCAACAGAGATCAACTGTCAATGCCTGAAAACTGTAAGAGAAGCACTCGGCACAACATCGAGGGCCGAAGGGCCTGTTCTGTGCTGTACTGTTCTATGTTAAGCAAGAAATAACACAAATTCACAGGTCAGTCAGCATCTAGAGTAAAAGAAGGTTGGTTCAGGTTTTACATAGAAAACAAACATAGAAAATAGAAGCAGGAGGAGGCTATTCAGCCCTTCGGGCCTGCTGCGCCAATCATTATTGAGATTGGGAATTTGGTGCAGAGCGGGAAGAAGTGCTATTTTCTTTCTCCCCTTGCAGTGTAACTTTTCATCTTCAGGGAGGGGTCTTTCCCTGCTGCAGCTGAGGCTACAAGGTAGAGCGCTGACTGGTAAGTAGTGGGTAAGGTTGGTAAGTCTTCACAACTTTTATCGCTTATAGTTTGAAAATACGTTTCATGTTTTATAATCTGTAAGGGCTACTGGTTATAAATTGCTTTCAGACTGAGGTAATGAGTGGTATTAAAAAAAAGGTTATAAAAAAATTTAAAAACCAAGTTTAAAAACTAATTAAATAAAATAGAGCTGGAGGGTCAAGCAATGTGTTGTTCCTGCATGATGTGGGAGCTGGTGGACCCCATTGTGGTTCCCAGTGACCACATCTTTAATAAGTGTTGGTTGCTTGAGGAACTCTGGCTCAGAGTTGATGAGCTGGATTCTGAACTTCGGATGCTGCGACACATTAGGGAGGGGGAAAAGTACCTGGACACTGTGTTCCAGGAGGTAGTCACAGCCCTTAGGATAACTAACTTAAATTCGGCCAGTGGTCAGGGACAGGAGGGTGTGGCTGCGAGTGAGGCAGGTAGAGAGATCCAGGAGGTAGAGTTGCAGTTGCCTCAGCTTTTGTTCCTGTCCAACAGGTTTGAGATTCTTGCTCCCTGTGTGGACGGGAACGGGGACTGCAGGGAGGATGAGCAAACTGACCACAGCATCGTGGTACAGGGAGCTGTTCAAGTGGGGGGAGAGAAAAGAAATGTAGTCGTAATTGGGAATAGTATAGTTAGGGGCATTGACACTATTCTCTGTGACAAGGATCAAGAATCCTGAAGGTTATGTTGCCTGCCTGATGCTCTGGTTCGGGATATCTCATCTGGGCTGCAGAGGAACTTGGAGTGGGAGGGTAAAGATCCAGTTGTTGTGGTCCAGCGATATAGGTAGAACAAGAACAGTGGTTCTTCTAAGGAAGAATGAACAGCTAGAGCTAAATTAAAAAGCAGAACCAAAAAGGTAATAATCTCTGAATTACTAGCTGAGCCACGAGCTAATTGGCTCAGGATCAATAAGATTAAGGAGGTAAATGCATTGTGTTATGCTCTTGTACAGGGACAATTACTGAAATGGTGTACTAAAGAACATTTAGTTCAAGACTAGTTAATTTTGTTATAGTATGTGCGTAAGAAACTAATGCTACAAAACTGGAACTAATACAAACATGACTGACCACAATGGTTTCTCCTCCAGACCCCCCCCCCCAGGCTACATACTGGTCGGAGGCTGTATATATTTACACATACACTTGTTAATGCGTATCACGACATCCCCTTTCCTTGAGATTTCGAAGAAAACATAAAATACATTATTTCAGTAAATATTGCATATGATATGCAGAACAATGTATTTTATATTACCTACAGTTATATTGTCCACTCACAGATCCGACCATTTCGGTTTCTTTCTGTTTCTCGTTGATCTTCTCAGCTTTGGTAAATCTGGTGAATCTGTGTGATAGTTCTGAACATCTGTAGGTACATCTCCTATGATTGGTCTGAACATCATTCTGCACATTGGCATTTAAGTTGTTCACTGCTTATGTCAGTTTCGATGAATGTAAACTTTCATATACATCCTCGCCTTGCTGTTCAGCAACAGGTTGTTTCACTTTTAGGAGTGCTTGTCTATTCCTCCTTAAACCCTGTCCTTGCTCAGTTATCACAGTAAAGGACTTGGACCTGATTTCTGCAATACCTTAGCACGATTTGACCAGACATCAGGGGCAAAATTCTCCCCCAACGGCGGGATGCCCGCCGACTGGCGCCAAAGCCGGCGCCAATCAGACGGGCATCGCGCCGGCCCAAAGGTGCGGAATGCTCCGCATCTTTGGCGGCCTAGCCCCAACATTGAGGGGCTAGGCCGACGCCGGAGGGATTTCCGCCCCGCCAGCTGGCGGAAATGGCGTTTGTTGCCCCGCCAGCTGGCGCGGAAATGCGGCGCATGTGCGGGAGCGTCAGCGGCCGCTGTCAGTTTCCCGCGCATGCGCAGTGGGGAGAGTCTCTTCCGCCTCCGCCATGGTGGAGGCCGTAGCGGAGGCGGAAGGGAAAGAGTGCCCCCACGGCACAGGCCCGCCCGCGGATCGGTGGGCCCCGATCGCGGGCCAGGCCACCGTGGGGGCACCCCCCAGGGTCAGATCGCCCCGCGCCCCCCCCCAGGACCCCGGAGCCCACCCACGCCGCCTGGTCCCGCCGGTAAATACCAGGTTTGATTTACGTCGGCGGGACAGGCAATTCCTGGGCGGGACTTCGGCCCATCCGGGCCGGAGAATCCAGCGGGGGGTCCCGCCAACCGGCGCGGCCAGATTCCCACCCCCGCCCAATCTCCGGGAGTGGAGACTTCGGCGGGGGCGGGGGCGGGATTCACGGCGGCCAACGGCCATTCTCCGACCCGGCGGGGGGTCGGAGAATGACGCCCCAGGATCCTCCATTCTCACCATGTCATTTGGTTTCAATGGTTTCAGACTCCTGGTAGACGTGTCATAATACTCCTTTTGTTTCTTCTTCTGAGATTTCATTTGATCTCTTATCTTCTCATTCAGGTTGGTATGGCATGGCGGAGTTATTCGTAGTTTCTTATTCATGAACATTGCTGCTGGTGATGAACTACAACTTAATGGAGATAATCGATAGCTTAGCACTGCTAAATATGGATCATCTTTACTGTCCATAGCCTTCTTCAGTAACTGCTTGACTATCTGAACCCCTTTTTTTGCTTTGCTATTTGTTTGCAGATATAATGGACTTCACGTTACATGCTTAAAATCATATTGCCATGCAAATTCCTGCCATTCTTTACTGTTAAAGCATGGTCCATTATCACCCATAACTACATCAGGGGCATGATTCTCCGAGCCCCCGCGGCGCAATCGCTCCGGGCGCAGGGGCAGTGAATGGGGCATCGGATCCATGACTCCTTCGCGCGATTCTCCGGCGACCAGAGAATGGCCGCCAGCCGCGCGCGCGCAGTTGACGCGACGCCGGTCAGGGGCCATTGGAAGAGGCCCCCGCGGTGTTTCTCCGCAGTCACCCGGCCGAGTTCCCACCGTTGTGGTTCTTGTATGATTCCATCCGGCGGGAGCTCGGCGTCACGGCTGCGGTGGCCGTCCTGGTGGGGATTGGGGGGATCAGTCATTTATAACGCCATTGGGGGGAGGCCTCCACGACGGCCAGTCCCGCGATCGGGTGCCACCGATTGGCGGGCGCGCGCTATCTGGGGGGTGGCTACCTTCTTCCATGCCGGCTCTCTGTGTCGGTCCTCCATGTTGCGCGGACCCGCGGCCGGAAGTGCAGGGCCCCGTATCAGCAGCAGGAGCTGCGCGGCGCATGCCAGGGCCCTGCACGCCCCCTTAAAAACGGAGAATCCCCCTGGACTTTTTTCTAAAAAGTCCGGAATGATTCGCGCCCGTTTTCTGGTGGACGTGGGACATAGCCCCATTATTGGAGAATCCCGGCCCAGGTATTCCATGACGTGAAAATATTGCTTTTGCATGCTTGATTCCACAATTTGCTGATGAGCTAGATAATTGTGCAACCTCTGGATAAGTTGAGTAATAATCTACCAGTACCAAATATTCTTTACAATCAAGGTAGAATAAATCGATCCCCACCTTTTGCCAAGGAACTGACACAATTTTACCTATTTTCACCGGTTCCTTTGCTTGTCGATATTGATATTGTTGACAAGTGGTACACTTTTCCACCATGTTCTGTCTGTCTTTGTCTATTCCCCGCCAATATACAGTATCTCGCGTTCTTCACTTGCATTTCTCGATTCCAAGATGACCGTCATGAAATTTTTATAGCAACTCCTTGCGCAGAGACTGTGGAATTACGATTCTCTCTTGCCTCGGTAACAAACCATTTGCTACACTTAGCTCTGATCGTATGTGATGATATTTAGAACATGAACCTTTTGGCCATCCATTGTTGAGATTGTGTATCACCATTTGTAACACTTTATCCTTCTCTGTTTCTTCAACAATCAGTTTTGACTTTTCATCCGACACTGGTAGTGCTTCCGTAATCATATCTACATGAACCTGCACCTCCAGTGAAGTTGTCATCTTGTGCTGTTGTAGCTCCAGACTATACAACCGCTACCACAATATGCTTGCCAGGTGTATAGATTAATTCAAAGGCGTATCTCTGAAGTTTCATCGTTAGACATTGAATACGAGGTGACTACTCACTGAGATTCTTCTTGACAATTGCAACTAGTGGTCTATGATCTCTCGCGACAATGAATGTAGGTAGAACATATATGTAGCTATGGAATTCCTCCGAACCATTCACTCGCCCTGAACACTCTTTCTTTTTGTGCATAACAACATTCAGATTCTGTTGTAGATCTTGAAGTATATGCTGCTGGTTTCCAATCACTACCATTTTCCTGTTGCAGCAATACTGCACCCCGACCATCCTTCGATGTATCTGTTGAAATCTTGGTATTTTTTTTGTTGGATCGAAAAATATTATACTGGTGTGGTCATTACAGCTTTCTTTAGTGTTATCCATTCTTGTTCACACAGTTCAGTCCAAGTGAATATGTTGATTTTCTTCAGGATATCTCTAAGACATGCTGTCTTTGCTGAGAGATTTGATATGAACTTTCCAATGAAGTTGACCATGCCCCATACCCTTAGTACTCCCTTTTTATCTGTAGGTCGAGGGATATTTATTTTGGTTGTAACTTCATGTCATCAGGCTCTATTCCTTGACCAGATAATCTGTCTCCTAGGAACATTATTTCCTTTACACCAAACTGACATTTGGTCTTATTGAGTCGTAGCCCATTTCTCCTGATATTTTGTAATACCCTAATTAGCCTGTCATTGTGTTCCTCTTGAGTGGAACCCCAAATTATGATGTCATCGACGTATACTCGAACACCCTGAATGTCTTCAATAATATATTCCATTGCTCTGTGGAATATTTCTGACGCTGAGATTATGCCAAACGAAGAAAGCAATATCTGCCAAACGGAGTGTTGAATATACAGTACTTGGTACTTTCTTCATCTAGCTTGAGCTGCCAGAATCCTTGCGAATCATCAAGTTTGCTGAAATATTTCGCAGCAGACATCTCACTTGTGATCCCTCTTTTATGTATCGCATCGTGTTCCCTTTTTACATTCGCATTTAAATCTTTGGGATCCATACATATTCCGAAGCGTGGTACATTGGCGAGACCATGCAGACGCTGCGACAACGAATGAACGGACATCGCGCAACAATCACCAGGCAGGAATGTTCCTTTCCAGTCGGGGAACACTTCAGCAGTCAAGGGCATTCAGCCTCTGATCTCCGGGTAAGCGTTCTCCAAGGCGGCCTTCAGGACGCGCGACAACGCAGAATCGCCGAGCAGAAACTTATAGCCAAGTTCCGCACACATGAGTGCGGCCTCAACCGGGACCTGGGATTCATGTCGCATTACATTCATCCCCCACCATCTGGCCTGCGAAATCCTACCAATTGTCCTGGCTTGATACAATTCACACCTCTTTAACCTAGGGTTACCCCATCTCTGGATCTGTAAAGATTTAATCACCTGCTAATGGTCGCATTCCTAGCATTGTTTGGCATCTTTGAATTTGTCTATATATGTGTTTCTGGAACAGACCTCTTCATTCACCTGAGGAAGGAGCAGCGCTCCGAAAGCTAGTGACATCGAAACAAACCTGTTGGACTTTAACCTGGTGTTGTAAGACTTCGTAATGAAGTTACATGTGTGTGCTTTGAACTTGAGGTCGGTAAGAAAGCTATCAAAGGACTTGCCCATCTTCTGCGTGTGCATTCTAAATATATATCCCTCAAAAGTTTCATTCTTTTTTGGCGTGCAATGCTCATCAAATTTTTTTATGGCATCAAAGCTTCTACTATCGTCCTCTTGTTCATATATGAAGGTGTTATAAATTTAAATCGCTTGCGAGCCTGATACCGCTAGCAACAGTGCTATCTTTCTTTCATCTGGCTGCACCTGCAATCCTAGAGCTGCTACATACAGGGTAAACTGTTGTTTAAATGCGTGCCAATTGCCATCAACATTACCGGTTACTCGAAGTTGTTCAGGACTTTTTAAACTTTCCATCTTCTTCTTGCATTAGTGTTGCATTTTCAGAGATTTATTTTCGATGAAATTGCTATTACCTTCGATGTCCCACTTTTCATTGTAGCACCGTTTCACAAAATTTGAAGACTGTGTACTTCAAATCTTCACATTTATGATCTTTTAGTTTTTGACCACTCCTAGTACCATGCTGTGTTCTTGCACAGAGGCAATGACTGAGTCGGCGTACTAAGCAACATCTAGTTCAAGATTAGTTAATTGTATTATAGAATGTGGGTAAGAAACTAATGCTATAAAATTGGAACTAATACAAACCCGACTGGCCATGATGGTTTTTCCTCCAGACCCCCCCCACTCCACCTGCTCCAGCTAGAGTGTCACGTGCTATTACTTGCCTGACACCTACTTGTCGGAGACTATACATATCTACACATACACTTGTTAATACATATCACTACACATGGTTCAAAGATTGGTGTGGGAGAAATGGGTTTGAATTCATGGGACTTTGGCACCTGTACTGGGGAAGAGGGGACCTGTTCCGATGGGATGGCCTTCATCTGAATCATGCTGGGACCAGAAACCTGGCGAATCACAAGACTAGGGCTGTAGATAGGGCTTTAAACTAAATAGTGAGTGGGCGGGTTCAGTTGTATGGAGAATTGGAAAATCAAAATTAAAGGAGAAGGTAGAAGTGCAGCTTAATGAGGAATACTTTAAACTGGTTAAAGGGGTCGGGGGCTCAGGAAAGATTAGTAAATTTTCCAGAACAAGTAATAGAACAGAGAGTGTAGAAGGTGACAGAAATCTAACTTAAGGTAGAGCAAAAAAGGGGACAAATATGAGAAGGGGGGGGGGGGCAGTCAATGCAAGACTGAGGGAGTTGGAGCTAAATGCGTGCAGTAGACGAAACAAGGTAAATGAGCTTGTTGCGCACATTGAAACTGGCCGGCACAAATTTGTGGGTATTACAGAGACGTGGCTACAAGGGAACCAGGACTGAGATCTAAATATCCAAGGATATGTGTCGAATTGAAAGGACAGGCAGATGGGCGGAGGGGGCGGGTTTCATTGTTTGTAAGGAATGAATTAAATTGATAGCAAGAAGTGATATAGGATGGGAAGGCGTGGAATCTTTGCGGGTAGAGTTGAGAAATTGCAAAGGAAAAAAGACCCTGATGGGAGTTATGTACAGGCCCCGTAGCAGTAGTCAGGAGGTGGGGCAGAAAATAAATCAGGAGGTAGAAAAGGCATATGAGAAAGGCAATAATACAATAATCATGGGGGACTTGAATATGCAGGTGTACTGGGAAAATCCGGTTGGTAGTGGATCCCAAGAAAAGGAATTTGTGGAATGTCAATGAGATTTTTTTGGGAGCAGCTTATGACAAAGCCTACTAGGGAACAAGCAATTCTGGATTTGGATTTGGTGATGTGTAATGAGGCAGACCTGATTAGGAAACTTAAGGTGAAGGAACCCTTAGGGAATTTACCCTGCCGTTTGAGAGGAAGAAGCTGGAATCTGGGGCGTCATTCTCCGACCCCCCGCTGGGTCGGAGAATGGCCGTAGGCCGCCGTGAATCCCGCCCCCGCCCCCGCCGAAGTCTCCGGTACCGGAGATTGGGCGGGGGCGGGAATCGGGCCGCGCCGGTTGGCGGGACCCCCCGCTGGATTCTCCGGCCCGGATGGGCCGACGTCCCGCCCAGAAATTGCCTGTCCCGCCGGCGTAAATCAAACCTGGTATTTACCGGCGGGACCAGGCGGCGTGGGCGGGCTCCGGGGTCCTGGGGGGGGGCGCGGGGAGATCGGGGCCCACCGATCCGCGGGCGGGCCTGTGCCGTGGGGGCACTCTTTCCCTTACGCCTCCGCCACGGTCTCCACCATGGCGGAGGCGGAAGAGACTCTCCCCACTGCGCATGCGCGGGAAACTGACAGCGGCCGCTGACGCTCCCGCGCATGAGCCGGGAAACTGTCAGCGGCCGCTGGCGCTCCCGCGCATGCGCCGCATTTCCGCGCCAGCTGGCGGGGTAACAAACGCCATTTCCGCCAGCTGGCGGGGCGGAAATCCCTCCGGCGTCGGCCTAGCCCCTCAATGTTGGGGCTAGGCCGCCAAAGATGCGGAGCATTCCGCACCTTTGGGCCGCCGCGATGCCCGTCTGATTGGCGCCGTGTTTGGCGCAGTCGGTGGACATCGCGCCGTTGGGGGAGAATTTCGCCCCAGATGTGTAAGTATTACAATTGAATAAGGGTAACTACAAAGAGATGAGGGAGGAACTGGCCAGAGTTGATTAGAAAGGGAGCCTAGCAGGGAAGACAGTGGAATAGCAATGGCAGGAGATTTGGGAGGTTATTCGGGGGGGCACAATAGAAATTCATCCCGAGGAGGAAACATGCTCAGGGAAGGACGAGGGATCCATGGTTGACAAGGGAAGCCAGGGACAGCATAAAAGAAAAAGCATTCAAGGTGGGGAGATTATTGGGAAGGCAGAGGATTGGGAAGCCATTAAAAGCAAGCAGAGAACAACTAGAAAACCAGTAAGGGTGGAGAAGATGAAATATGAGTGTAAGCTAGCTAATAATATAAAAGAAGATATCAAGAGTTTTTTTCAATATATAAAAGATAACAGAGAGGCAAAAATAGACATTGGAGCACTGAAAAAATAGGCTGGAGAAGTAGTAATAGGAAACAGATTTGGCAGAGGAACTGAATAGTTACTTTGTGTCAGCCTTCACGGTGGAAGATTCCTGTGGGATACCATAACTTCAGGAGAATCAGGGCGCAGAGGTGAGTGTAGTGGCCTTCACTAAGGAAAAGATTCTGGGGAAACTGAAAGGTCTGAAGGTGAATAAATCCCCTGGACCGGATGGACTACAGCGCAGGGTTCTAAAGGTGATGGCTGAGGAGATTCTGGAGGCATAGGTGATGATCTTTCAGGAATCATTGGAGGCAGGAAGGGTCCCAGAGGACTGGAAAATGGCTAATGTAACACCGCTGTGTAAGAAGGGAGTGAGGCAGAAGACGGGAAATTATAGGCTGGTTAGCCTGACTTCAGTCATTGGTAAGATTTTAGGGTCCGTTATTAAAGATGAGATTGCGGAGATTGGAAGTGCATGATAAAATAGGACTGAGTCAGCATGGCTTTGTCAAGGGGAGGTCATGTCTAACAAATCTGTTAGAATTCTTTGAGTATGTAACAAGGAAGTTAGACAAAGGAGAACCAGTGGACGTGATTTATTTGGATTTCCAGAAGGTCTTTGACAAGGTGCCGTGTAGGAGGCTGTTAAATAAGTTAAGAGCCCAAGGTGTTCAGGATAAAATACTGTCATGGATAGAGGATTGGCTGACTGGCAGAAGGCAGACAGTGGAGATAAAGGGGTCTTTTTCAGGTTGGCAGCCGGTAATAGTGGTGTGCGTCAGAGGTCGGTGATGGGGCCACAACTTTTCACAATATACATTAATGATCTGGAAGAAGGAACTAAGAGCACTGTTGCTATGTTTGCAGATAATACAAAGATCTGTAGAGGGATAGATAGTATTGAGGAAACTACAGAAGGACTTGGACAGGCTAGGAGAGTGGGCAAAGAAGTGGCAGATGGAATACAATGTGGAAATGTGTGAGGTTATGCACTTTGGTAGGAAGAATGGAGGCACAGACTATTTTCTAAACGGGAAAAGGCTTAGGAAATCAGAAGCACAAAGGGACTTGGGAGTCCTAGTTCAAGATTCTCTTAAAGTTAACATGCAGGTTCAGTTGGCTCTGGTCAGGCCCTATTTGGAGTATTGTGAGCAGTTTTGGCCCCCGTATCTAAGGAAGGATGTTCAGGCCTTGGAAAGGGTCCAGAGGTGGTTCACAAGAATGATCCCTTGATTGAAGAGCTTGTCACATGAGGAGCGGTTGAGGACTCTGGGTCTGTACACGTTGGAGCTTAGAAGGATGAGGGGGGGATCTTAGAGAAACTTACAGATAGAGTGAACGTGGAGAGGATGTTTCCACTTGTAGGAAAAACTAGCATCCAAGGCCACAGTCTGAGACTTAGGGACACTCCTTTACAACTGAGATGAGGAGGAATTTCTTCAGCCAGAGGATGGGGAATCAGTGGAACTCATCACCACAGAAGGTTGTGGAGGCCAAATCACTGGGTGTCTTTAAGACAGAGATAGATAGGTTTTGATTAATAAGGGGATCAAGGCATTACTGCCTCACCGGGCTGAGGTCCCAGGTTCGGTCCCGGCCTTGGGTCACTGTTTGTGTGGAGTTTGCACATTCTCCCCGTGTTTGCGTGGGTTTCGCCCTCCACAACCGAAAGATGTGCAGGCTAGGTGGATTGCCACACTAAATTGCCCCTTAATTGGAAAAAATGAATTGGGCACTCTAAATTTAACAAAAATAAATAAATAAATAATGGGATCAAGGGTTATGGGGAGAAGGCAGGAGATTGGGGATGAGAAACATATCAGCTATAATTGAATGGCGGAGCAGGCCTGATGGGCCTAATTCTGCTCCTATGTCTTATGGTCATATTATGATCATGGCAGATCATCAAGTTCAATATCCTGATCCTGCCTCCTCCACCCCACCCCCCCTTCCAAATATTCCTTGCCCCAAGACCTATATCTAATTTTTTTGAATTACACAAAGTTTTGGTTACGTTCCGTGGTAGTGAATTCCACAGATTCACCACTCTCTGGGTGAAGAAATTTCTCCTCACCTCAGTTCTAAAAGGTTTACCCCTTATCCTCAAACTATGACCCCTCGGTCCCCCACCATTGGGAACATTCTTTCTGAATCTACCCAGTCTAATCCTGTTAGAATTTTGTAAGTTTCTATGAGATCCCCTCCCACTCTTCTAAACTCCAATGAATATAATCTTAACCGACTTCGTATCTTTGCACAGGTCCCCTTATCAGAACTAAAATCTCTCATCAGAACCTTAAACTGTTGTTCTCTTTCAGTTATTGACTGGTCTGACCTGAATTTCTAGTTATTTGTTTCAATTCTAAATTTTGAAATATAATTGATTGTGGCATTAATTAAATGATAACCTCCCTCAAAATGAGTTAGCAGAATCATAGAATCCTTACAGTACAGAAGGAGACCATTTGGCCCATTGAGTCTACACTGGCACTTGGAAAAAGCACCCTACTTAAGCCCACGCCTCTACTCTATACCCGTAACCCAGTAACCCCACCTAGGCAGCACGGTAGCACAGTGATTAGCATAGTTGCTCCACAGCTCCAGGGTCCCAAGTTTGATTCCCGGCTTGGGTCACTGTCTGTGCGGAGTCTGCACGTTCTCCCCGCGTCTGCGTGGGCTTCCTCCGGGTGCTCTGGTTTCCTCCCACAGTCCAAAGATGTGCAGGTTAGGTGGATTGGCCATGATAAATTGGCCTTAGTGTCCAAAATGGTTGGGTGGGGTTACTGAGTTACGGGGTTACAGGGATATGGTGGAGGCGTGGGCTTAAGTGGGGTGCTCTTTCCAAGGGCTGGTGCAGACTTGAAGGGCCGAATGGCCTCCTTCTGCACTGTAAATTCGATGATTCTGTGACCTTTTGGACACTCAGGGGCAATTTAGCATAGCCAATCAACCTAATCTGCACTTCTTTGGACTGTGGGAGGAAACCAGAGCACCCGAAGGAAACCCAGGCAGACAGGGGGAGAAAGTGCAAACTCCACACAGGCAGTTACCCGAGGCCAGAACTCTGACATATTTTGAGACATCAAAGTCATTCATCCTTAAGGCCTCCTGTGAAATTGCAACTTTTTAAACTCTGTTTGATAGCTAAACACAGTCAGGTCTTGAAGGAAACATGGAAGGAAGACTGCTACTAATAGTTTTTTAAGAGCAGTTCCCACCACACTGCCCATCTACATGCTCTACGGACATTTTCTTTATCTGAATCACCTCCGTTTAATTTGTTTAAATAAATTAGCTCATCCTTTCAGTTAGTAGGTCAGTGAAGTTTACATAAGAAACATTAGTCAATATATTTCCCTTGTCTGATATAACCATCCTATGAGTGCCTTTGATATTTGGATCATGAAACTGTCTTCAAAAGATTGAATTTAAGCAGTGTTTTGATCTGTTAAATGATTGTACATTTTTATAAATTGAGTCTTCTGAAGTGATTTATATATAATGTAGGAGGGGGCTCATGTAGAGCATTTGACCTGTTAGGCCAAATATCCTATTCTTTACAGTGTGATTCTATCTATTTACTCAAGATTTGCGTCCTTTTAAAGAAAAAAGGAACAAATTGATTATCATTGAAAATACTTGGGTTATTTAAGGGAAGCCACAGTCAAATAGCGTGGAGGTAGATACGATTTGCACTTCCTGTGCACGTGGTTTCATGCTGGAAGCACAAAATCATGAAATATAGCATTGCAGTATTATCCAAATTCATGTAAAGGGTTTTGTTGCTGATCGGACACAGATCTGAAATGCAAGTGCAGTGAGGATGGAATGAGGGGGAGAAGATGTAAGGAGTAGATGCATTTGGAGTCTAGGAGAAACAGCAGAAGTCTACTCCAAGGAGCACTATTTATTGTAACGTTGAGAGGAAAAACGATAAAGGTTATGACAGAGAATGAGTTTGCAGGTTGGGTGTTTGTGAACGATTACCTATCATCTGTCATAATATACACCAGTATATCATGGTGCAGACACACACTGATGGACACACAGTGGGACCGATCAACATACACAACACCGCAGCCAATCACCAGTGAGAGCACACGCACTATAAAGACAGGGGACATCAGAGTTCCCGCTCATTCGAGTAGCAGCTAGCTAGGAGCACAGAGCCCACAGCCTGCAACACAGACATTCACCATGTGCTGAGTGCATCAACTGGTTAGGACAAGACAAAGGTCTTTAGTTAAAGCTAGTATCGTATTTACCCACAGTTCAAGTATGTTTAAATAGTTAACCTTTTAATAAAATAGTGTTGCCCTACTTCAAGTGTTGGTGACCTGTATGTGATCCAGAACACCCAACACATCATCATCTGATTTGTTTTTCTTGTAACCTGTCAATCACACAAGAAGGAAGTTGGGAGAGTTTTACATTGAACTTCTAATCATCCGGCTTGGTTTTTTTCCCATACTATTGAGCAGTTTAAGTGTTTGGCACAAAAGAAAACAAATGAGCTTCCTAGAGTAGATTTTAGCAATGGAATAGATTTATTGAGTTCGCGTTTGTCAAATTTGCTGAAAACACTGCAGTTTTGAGATTCAGCATGGGATCTCCCATTGCTTGACTGACTTCGTACACGTTTCAGCAATAAAAAACATCAGCTAATTTATAGAAGTAATTCAAAGAAAAGGGAGGAAGTTCTGAAAATGTTGGTGCTTTTGAAGTTATATTTCAGATATCCAGCATTTGTGTTTCACTTTAACTTCATTCTCAGTACCAAGGCACAAGTCAGGAGTGTAATGGAATACTCTCCACTTGCCTGGATGAGTATAGCTCCAGCAACACTCAAGAAGCTCAACACCATCCAGGACAAAGCAGCCCGCTTGATTGCTCCCTCTTCCACAAACATTCAAACCCTCCACCACTGACGAACAGTGGCAGATGCATTGCAGTAACTCATCAAGATTCCTCAGACAGAACCTTCCAAACTCAGGACCACTACCATCTAGAAGGACAATAGCCCACCACTTGGAAGTTCCCCTCCAACTCACTCACCATCCTGACTTGGAAATATATAACCATTCCTTCACTGTCGCTGGGATAACATCTTGGAACACCCTCCCTAACAGCACAGTGGATGTATCTACACCTCAAGGACTGCAGCAGTTCAAGAAGGCACCACCCTCTGAAGAGCAACTAAGGATGGGCAATAAATGTTGGCCTAACCAGAGATGCCTACATCCCATGAATGACTATTCAAAAAACCACTATATGGGAGAATAACATGTATCAGCTGTCCTATTCTATGCTCTTGTTATATTGATGTTGTTCGAGTTAATATTTCAGAAGGTTTGATTCCAGGCATTTACATTACAAAATCCAGCTTCCTAATCCGTGCAGTAATTTTATCTGACCATTAAGCGCTGGGGCAGTGAATCTGCTGCAGGTATAAGGGAGCTAAGGATACAGATGCTAGGTTGGCAGTTCACAGACTTTGGACTCCCAGAATCCAAATTAAACAATGATAGTAAATTGCGGTTATGCCCCAGAAGGTGAACTCTGTTTTATATGTGTTTATTATAGACAACAAAGCAAGGCTGAAATAAAAGCAGAGTGCTAAAATAAATTCAGCAGGTCCTGTAGCAACTGTGGAGAGTGAAATAGAGTTCGCAGTTAAAATCGAAGAAGACGTCTTTGGAAAATGAAGCTTATTTATCTAAATCTCAATTGATAATTACTGGTTGCTGTGATACACAGAATCAGGCTTTGTAGCTACATCTGACCTTGCAGCTTCCCCAGTTTCACAAAGCAAGGTTGAAACCAGAACATTGTGCAGCTTAATTTTTACAGACAGGCAGTGTTGTCTGCAGTATCAGTCGTACTGTAAATTTTATATTTTAAGGGCAGACATCATCATTTATGGCAAGAATGTGTCATTTGTTTTAGTTCAAATATTGATCCAGCTGATTATAACACAAAAGCAATTATACCAGCAAAAACAGTGTACTAGAAATTACAGTATAAGCAAATAATTGCCATCATTTAAAGTAGATGTGACATTTTATCATTATTAAGTGTAATTATAAGAAGGCCGATCTGGAAAAGACCTCCCACACAGGACTTTAATGCAAATTCCACCTGGACACATGAATAGGAATCATTAGTCATGACAAATAGGTACCTTGCTCTCAAACCCAACCCAACAGCTGCCTGGTTTCAATCTTCCAAGGAAAGAGTAGTCCACCCTCAACAGGTTCAGGACCAGCTATAGCCCCTGCTTGGCCCACCTCCACTGAGAACATAGAACATTACAGCGCAGTACAGGCCCTTCGGCTCTCGATGTTGCGCCGACCTGTGAAACCACTCTAAAACCCATCTACACTATTCCCTTATCGTCCATATGTCTATCCAATGACCATTTGAATGCCCTTAGTGTTGGCGAGTCCACTACTGTTGCAGGCAGGGCATTCCACGCCCTTACTACTCTCTGAGTAAAGAACCTACCTCTGACATCTGTCCTATATCTATCTCCCCTCAATTTAAAGCTATGTCCCCTCGTGCTAGACATCACCATCCAAGGAAAAAGGCTCTCACTGTCCACCCTATCCAATTCTCTGATCATCTTGTATGCCTCAATTAAGTCACCTCTTAACCTTCTTCTCTCTAACGAAAACAGCCTCAAGTCCCTCAGCCTTTCCTCATAAGATCTTCCCTCCATACCAGGCAACATTCTGGTAAATCTCCTCTGCACACTTTCCAATGCTTCCACATCCTTCCTATAATGCGGCGACCAGAATTACACACAATACTCCAAATGCGGCCGCACCAGAGTTTTGTACAGCTGCAACATGACCTCATGGCTCCGAAACTCAATCCCTCTACCAATAAAAGCTAACACACCGTACGCCTTCTTAACAACCCTCTCAACCTGGGTGGCAACTTTCAGGGATCTATGTACATGGACATCGAGATCTCTCTGCTCATCCACACTACCAATAATCTGGCATTAGTGCCAGCCCCCTGTGTGCCTGTGGGATAGAGCAAACTATGCACCACATCATAGATGAATGTCCCATCCAGACACAGCATAGGCCTATCAGACACTCAGCAGAACCGGAATAAAGTACTTGGCTGAGGGAATTTGCATTTGTTAAATAAATAAAATTACATGGTGCCCTCATTTCTTGCAACTCTTATGTTCCCTTGAACTGTCAAGTTGTGTTTCTTCCAATCAATCACAAAAGCAGTCAAAAAAATACATCCATGTAGTTACGAAATTCTTGAATCTAGTGCTGAACTTTAACTACTTGGGAAATAGAGAATTGGACAATATATGTACAGAGACCTCAATATGTATGTTTCTTCTTGGCCACAGTTTCTCCCCCACTTTCCCAGCTACACAGTGATACTGTGTGGAAACATAATTGGAGGCCAGGAGCAATTAGGGGAACAAAAGGAGAAGGAAAAAAGGAGGCTACGTTGGTTGATGCAGCGATGCAGTCCCCAGACATGCAGTTGCAGCACTGTGATGTCACTGACAGCAATGTTCCAGGCAGCTGCCTCCATCAAAGTTGGTACAGATCTAACAGGGAGAAAAGAACGCACAACACAACTCTTGGCTCCCTCCCCCGCTCCCCGCTCTGCGGTGCTCCTTCCTGCCTCTGTTGTCAGGCTCTGGCTGCTGCTGTCTCACACTTCCTCCCACTCCCTTCACCACGCTTTCCTGCTTCCTTCTCCCTCTGCTGCTCCCCCGCTCTCTTAAGGGTTGATTATAGATTCACAATGCAATGCTTCCTGATAGCCTACAGGGCTAGAATAGTATTGAGGGTTTGAGGCTTGGTTTTCAGCCTGTGCTGTACTAGCTGATCTCAGTTGGATAAGTGCAGGACATAACAATTGATACAATTATTCCCTTAATAAAGAGGATAAAAATCACATAGAGGTTCTCCTTCTGGTTATCAAATAAGATCGCTATTTAATTGCCTAAGAAAATGTAACCTGGCAATATTAAAAAGTGGGAGTACATAGTTACACCCCCCCCCCCCGCCCCCAAAAGATATTGCTTTAAAATTCCTTTCACTCAAATAATGTTAATTGTTTGTTCATTTGTGCTTATCTGTTTACAGTGTAAAAGTAGAACAAGGTTCTGATCAGGCCTTGCGTTTTTAAGGAAGGGGACTATACATTTTCACCTTTAGATGGCAGCAAATTGTTTGTTATATTTGTTATATTAAAGCTGCTAAATGGTATTCAATTGATTAAGTGTTTCAAATAAATTATTTAAACAGCTTGAGCCCTGTCCCTTTGAAACACAATGCATCAATATTACTTTCTGCCTACTGCACTAAGTTTCTGCGTAGATGGTGGTGCAATATGGCGGTTTTCTAAAGTGCCGTGTGACAGACTGGCAGAATGTTGACGAGTGGTAAAAATCAGGGCTGGCCTGAAGCTCAAGCTACTGCAAAATGTTAAAGGTGTTTTCATGTTTATGCTGCTGAAATTTCGACCTCCAGGCATGATTGGTGTTGTGAATACTGACATTTTATTACATAGAATCTTACAACACAGAAATCTATTATTCAACTCAGCTGGTCCATGCTAGTGTTTATGTTCTGAATGAAAGTCTTGCAAAAGACAGCTATGAAAGCTGACATTTATTAGTCTCTAACCATTGAAAAAATATTTTGCTTTTCTCTTCTTCCTCCCAAGTTGGATAATTTGACTTTTCCCCAAATAATACCCCATGTACCAGTTTTTTACCCACTCTATCTATCTCTATCTATCTTTTACTCTCCTTCTAATAATTTACATCCACTCATAGCTTTGTATCATCCGCAAACTTGAATACATTATATTTGTTTTACTCATCTCCTCATCGAATTGATAAAGGTTATTGATAGATGAGGCCTAATCACTGTTCTTTGCAGCATCTCATTAGTTATAAACTGCTGACCTGAAAATAACCCCTTTATACTACTCTCTATTTTCTGTACATTAATCAATCCTCAACCCATGCTCATATATTAAGTGCAAACAAAGTACTAATCTTGTGTAACTATCTCTTATGTGACACCTTATCAAATGCCTTTTGAAAATCCAGATATGATATCTACAATCTTCCCTTTAATCCAAGCTGCTAGTTACGCCCTCGGAAAACTCTAATAGATTTGTCAAACGTGATTTCCCCTTTATAAAACCATCCCCCCTTCAGCCGAATACATGATTTTCTAAGTATCCTGTTGCCACCCCCTTAATGATAAATTCTAGCTTTTTTCCGAATCCTGATGTCAAGCTAATTGGCTTATCATTTCCTGTTCTCTCTCATTTTTCAATAGCAGTTACATTTGCTACATTCCAATCCATAGGGACTGTTCTAGTTTCTCGGGAATGCAGGGAGATCTATTTAAGTTTCTTTTCCAAATTTCTAGGTTCTTTTGTTGAGATTTACCAGTATTTCTTCATTTTATCTCCTCCTCAATAATGTCATCTTGTGTCTTACCCTTTCACCTACAATTGAAAAAAACGATCTCCAGGCTGATATCATACTCGACACCCTTAGCTAATAAACATTTGCTTAAGAATAACAGAAGCGTTTAGGAAGTTGAACTTAATGGCTCAAATTCCGGTGGTCCCTTTTGAGTACCGAACTATTCCACCGAAAAATGTTGATAGCTGCATAAAGGGAGGAGAGAATATCCAAGGTTCAATCTATGGCTGTCTATTGGCATCAAGAAGCAGAAAAACAAATTGTTGAATAGAATTGAAAACATGTAAATTATCAATCACCATAATTCCAAGAAAGGATCAATTAATGCTAGGAATGTAAAAAGTCTGCTACAGCCAGGTACACTTTCATAATACAGATACCAATCTTCAGGTGCACTCTTTAAGAATGCAGCAGAAGTAGCCAGCCAATAATTCCTGGCTTTTCTCACACATTCTATCCTCCGTAAACTTGAGGTCATTCAAAACTTTGCTAGCCCTGTCTTAGCTTGCAGTCCTGTCCCCCTGTCACCCCTGACCTACATTGGTTCCCAGTCAAGCAATGTTTTCATTCTAAAATTCTCAGTGTTTTCAAATCCCTCCAAGGCTTTGCCTCTCTCTATCCTTGCAACCTGTTAAAGCACAACAGCTCTCCTAGATATCTGTGCTCCTCTGCATTCATAATTTTAATCACTCCTCTATGGATGACCATGCCTTCTGTTGCCCAGGCCCCAAGTTCTGGAACTACCTCCCTACACCTCTTTGCATCTCTACCTCACTTTCACAAAGTTTGCCCTGTATGCTATCCCGCCAAAGGCAACTGGTTCCCGGTAGCACAGTGGTTAGCACTGTTGCTTCACAGCGCCAGGAATCTGGGTTTGATTCCCAGCTTGGGTCACTGTTTGTGCGGAGTCTGCACTTTCTCCCCGTGTCTGCGTGGGTTTTCTCTGGGTGCTCCGGTTTCCTCCCACAAGTCCCGAAAGATTTGCTTGTTAGGTGAATTGGGCATTCTGAATTCTCCCTCAGTGTACACAAACAGGTTCCGGAATGTGGCGACTAGGGGCTTTTCACAGTAACTTCATTGAAGTGTTAATGTAAGCCAACTTGTGACACTAAGAAAAATGGTTATTAATTATTATTGTTATTGGTTCGGAGATTCCTTGCAGAGGATTGGTACCATCCAACTTTCCACTTGTATAAAACATAATTACATTCAAATTATTTATTTTTGCCATGAACTCTGAGTGATTGTTGAGTCAAAGAACAACAACTTGTATTTATATAACATCTTTAATCTAACAGATTATCCTGAGGTGCCACGCAAGAGCGACATAAGGCAGTAATAGGGCAGGTAACTAAAGTCTTGGTTAAAAACTTGGAAACAATGACAACTGTGAGGAGGATAGTGCGGAATTTCAAAAGGACATGGACAATTTTGTGTCATGGTAGATAAGTGACAGATGAAGTTCAGTGCAGAGAAGTGTGAAGTAATTCATTTTTATAGGAAGATCATGGAGAAACAATATAAAATAAAGGATACAACTCTGAAGGAGGTGTATGAGCAGAGGGTCCTGGGCGTATATGTGCATAAGACACTGGTTCAACTTTTCTTAAAGTATATTTATTGATGTTTTATATATTAACAATATAACAAGCAATCAACCCACAAGGATGTAAGGGTACGAAGTCAAAAGTTACAACAAATCCCCAATAAAAAATACAAACTAAAACCTAAACACAATGGACACGACTCATCCATAAAGTTTCTCGTGTGGTAGTGGGCAGAACTGCCACGAGCTTCCCAACCCCCGGCCCGGTGAGGCCGTTACTGCGATAAAACGTTAATTGGTTCACTTAACGAAGCCCCATGGGCTTCACGCCGTAAATGTGATGGTCCCAGCGGCTGAGTCGCCGGGACCACTCTCGCTAGCCCCCTGCTAACAAGGGAGGGCAGCACTTAAACCGCTCCTGCACACCCTACCACACATAGCCGGCCGAGACGATCAGCCCCACGATTCGGCGATAACGATCTGGGCAGACTACTTGAAACATCAAGGCCAGACAGGATGCCCAATTTCCCCAAGGGTCTCAAAAGGTCAGCCACAGGGCAGCCAGTGCCGCCTGGGAGGAAGTGGCAACGGCAGTCAGCTCAGGGAGTGTGACCAGGAGGACCGGGTCAATGACCTCCACCGGGTTGCCCGGGTAAGTTGGCAACAGACCCCCAACCGCCCCCCCCCCCCAAACACATCTCCCCCCAAGAGAATGCACCTGGCATTGCCCCTCCCAGCACTGTTCCCTCACTCCGGCAAACCAATGTCCAGCAGTGCTGCCCATGCCGCCCCATTCCTCTCTCATTCTCCCCACCCCCGTGATGAACCACACGTGCCCCCTCTGTGTTCCCACAGAAGAAGTTGGCCTACAGCCGTCTGGAGAGGAAGGAGGGGTGCCAGACATCAGAGCCCTCACCCTTATGAGGAATGGGTCCACTGAAGTGGTCAAGGACAGATCAGTGACCACTGTAGAGGTTGGCACAGAGGTGAGGATCCACTGGCCCCCACACAGATGAAATGATAAACATGAGTTGTTAATGCCATGCAAACTGACCTACCCCTCCCACTGACTACATGTCCATTCTCAAGCCGATGGCGCCAGCCCACCCAGAGTGGTACCCCCCCACTCCCCCACCTTCCAAGAGAACACCTCAGAGGAGAGCTCTGAGAAGATCACCATATTCATGGCACAGTTGTCATCCCCACCAGCACTGAAACACACACCTAGTTGGGCAACGTTAGTGGTCAGGCTTCTGGGGCACATTCTGGTGAGCACCACACAGCTGCTGATGCGCATCAGGTAGAGACAGGAACGCCCAGGTGAGAGAGAAGTCAGAAGTCTGCTGGATCCCGGGACCAAGCTGGGTCGCAGTCAGATCCTGAGCCCCTGATCCTGGAGCTGATAAAGGTGAGAGGATGTGGCCATGCGATTCAGAAGGGGATGTCAGCGACAATCCAGCGGTCCATAGTTGAACAGAGGAGCCGCAGGGGCTACAGGGGCAGGAGATGGTGCCAGTAATGCATGGCACCGAGGCTAATATTGCCAGGGTGGCGAGCGCGTCGGCAGCATGAGTGGGGGTGTCCAAGGCGTGACTCACTCAGTGATGGCCATGGCTGAGTGCCTCAACAGCATGTCCCAATCACCTGTGGGACCAGTACCAGATGGATCTTGATAAGGCACTGTGGATCATGTCCCAGTCCCAGGTGGGCATAGCCAAGGTGCTGTGGAGCGTGTCCCAGGTGGGCATTGCCACGGTACTGCAGAGCATGTCGCAGCCACTGATGAGCATCGCCGAGGGCGTTGACACCATGCTACACACATTGGGGAGCAGCCAGGGCTCTCAGAGCCAGATGACGCAGGAGCAGTTGGGGCTCGATCCAGCTTAAAGTGATGCCAAAACTGTTTTCAAATCCCAAGAGAGGAAACCACCACCAGATTTATGGAAAATCTAGCAGGAGAGAAGGGCAGTGGTACAGTAATTATGGCATGAAGAGTAGAGGCATTGAACGAGCGAGCCTCCCTTCTCCCCAAATAGATTTGGGCATCACTAATCTACAGCAAATGGAGTAGTCGTAAAGGGAGAACCCACCTCCACCATCATACTTCAAGAAGAATCCTGTGAGGCTTCAGAGTCTGTCAACGGATTTCGGCTGGACTCCTCGGTTTCATCTCTCCGAGGCATCTGAGAAAGGTATAAGCTCTATTCTAAATTACCAGTGTTTTTGAAAAGTAAACAGTTTGTGGCACCAGAAAAGAGGGTAAAAAGATAAGCTTTCCAGCGGGAGCCACCTCATGCATGTCCTCCCCTTACATCACGCCACCGGTTGTCCTCTGGTTCAACCTGAGCTGGAGTATTGCGTCCAGTTCAGGGCACCGTGCTTTAGGAAAGATTGATAGCATTGGAGAGAATGAAGAAAACATTCATGGGAATGACTCCAGGGATAAAGAACCTCAGTTAGAAAGAGAAGTTGGGACTGTTCTCCTAGAAGAAGAGAAGGCTGAGAGGAGATCTGATAGAAGTATTCAAAATAATATGGGGTCAGAACAGAGTAAATAAGGAGAAACGGTTCCCACTGGTGGAATGATCAAGAGTGAGAGGGCACAGATTTAAAGTAATTGGCAACATGAGGGAAACCTTTTCACGAAATGAGTGTCTGGGACCTGGAATGCACTGCTTCAGAGTGTAGTGGAGGCAGGATAAATCGAGGCATTCAAAAGGAAATTAGATTGTTATCTGAAAGGGAAAATCTACAAAGTTATGGGGAGAGGGCGGGGAAATGGCACTAGGTGAATTGATCATTCGGAGAGTTGAGTAGACACAATGGGCCGAAGACCTCCTTCTGAAATTGAGCGCAATTACTGCAGGTTTGGTGATTCAGGGAGTGAAATTTTATGGGTTCATTTCTTTTCGTATTGCTTGCTTGCAATTTAGCATTAAACTTAAATTTCCTGTTTTGAATTTCTTCCAGGCTGCGGCAGGGCTAATCAAGCTCTCTACCGGAGGGCAGGTGAGATAAGTAACTGGCCTAATCTGGTTCTGTACCTGCAGATAGTAGAATCATCTGAATCTCAGTAGTAAAAACAAGAGAGGTTACGTGCAGTGACATGGAGTGTAATTACTGAGAGTTTGGTGAGTAAGGAAATGAGGTGAGGAGATAAGGAAGTTGCTCTTTTCTTTTTCTACCTTTCTCCGCCTCCAGGAGACCAGGAGTTGAAAAGCTGCATGAAAGTGCTGAATATAGTTGAAGAGTGACTCATAGGACATAGGTTCATTGGCTTGTGAAAAACTCTTGTTCGGGAATGTCTTTAAGCAGCTGAAAATTAGAAAAATGCATTTAAAACAAATGAAGCTTAGATTTAAATAAGAAATCGTGTGGAATACATATCCTGTAATATGTGGGAAGTCATGGATGCTACTGGTGACCATGTGCACTAAGTGTCACCAGCTGCAGAAACCTGAGCTCTGGGATTTGGAGTTCAAGCAGTGGCTGGAGTCACTGTGGTGCATCCATGAGGCTAAGAACTACGTGGATAACAAATTCAGGGTGACCACACAGCAGCTTAGGAGACTGGAGGCAGAAAGGAAATGGGTGACCACCAGGCAGCCCAAGAGAATAGGCAGATAGTGCTGAGTCACCTGGGATCCTGCTTGCCAATTGGCCCCTTGGAGGAGTGCAGTCAGAGCCAAGTTTGTGGTACCACGGGTGGCTCTGCTATACAGGAGGGGAGGATATAGAAAGGAAGAGCAGTGGTGAGAGGGGATTTGTTAGTTAGATGAAAAGACAGGTGTTTCATCCCATTGGTATGAAAGTGGGAAGCATGACTGGGAAATTTGCAGATGACACAAAAATTGGCCATTTGGTTGATGGTGGAGAGGATAGCCATTGTCTCCAGAATGACAGCAGTAATTTTGTTGAGTGGGCAGAAAAGTGACAAATGGAATTCAATCTGGAGAAGTGTGAGGGAGGACAAATAAAGAAAAGGAATACTCAATTAACGGGGAAGAGGAAGTGAGAGACCCTGGAGTGCATGTCCACGGGTCCCTGAGGTGGCAGGACAGGTGGATAAGGTGGCAAAGAAAGCATATGGAATACTTTCCTTTATTGGAAAAGGTATTAAATACAAAAGCAGGGATGCACTGCTGGAAATGTATAAAACGCTGGTTAAGCCACAGCTGGAATTTTGTTTACAGTTCTGGTCACCACATTACAGGAAAGATATGATTGCTCTGGAGCGAGTGCAGAGGAGATTTACAAGGATGTTGCATGGGCTTGAAAATAGCAGTTATGAGGATAGATTGAAAAGGCTAGGGTTGTTTTCCTTAGAACAGAGACGGCTAAGGGGTGACTTAATTGAATTGTCCGAAGTCATGAGCGGCATAGAAAGGATAGAATTGAATGGGATGAATGGCCTCTTTCTGTGCCATAATTATTCTGCGCTGTAACAATTCTGTAGTTCTGAAAAAGATATACCTTTTAGGCAATGCCTTGAAGGAGGGAAAAGAGTTAACGAGGAGGAGAGGTTAAGGGAGGGAAACGCAGAGCTTAGGATCTAGGCAGCTGAAGGGACAGCCACCACTGGTAAAACGATTAAAATGCTCGAGTCCAGAATTAGAGGAGCACAGTTATCTTGGAGGGTTCTGCAGCTGGGGGAGATTGCAGAAATGGAGAAAGGAGATCGTGAAGGATTTGATAACAAGGATCAGATTTTTAAAATTGAGGCTTAGATTGACTTGAATTTAACGCAAGTCAGCATGCACAGGGAATATAGGTGAATGGGACTCGCTGCGTGAAGAGACATGGGCAGCAGAGTTTTAGATGGCCACAAATATATGGAAGGTAGAATGTGAGGCCGGTCTGAAGTGGGAGGCCGGTCTGGAGTGTATTACCGTCGTCCAGTCTAGAGCTAACAAAGACATGAAAGGAGGCTTTAGCAGCAGATGAACTGAGGCAGACGCACAGTTGGGTGCTGTTACAGAGGTGCTAATAGATATTCTTAGTGATGGGAGTGATATGAACTGTTGAGCATTCACTGGCCTATCCCTGTCAACCACTCCCATTCTCTGGTCATAGACAGCACAGGAGATGTAAACTAAAGCTACCTTCTTTTGCTGCAATAGTGGGCCTGGCTGCCAAACTCCAATGGACTTTCTCTAAGAGTGATAGACCAGTAACCACATGAACTGTCAAACAAAGCAAAACTGAAAACAAAATGCAGCATTGTTCTGGGACAAAAGCAAATTACTACGGATGCTGGAATCTGAAACAAAAGAGAAAGTGCTGGAAAATCTCAGCAGGTCTGGCAGCATCTGTAGGGAGAGAAAAGAGCTAACGTTTCGAGCCCCGATGACTCTTTGTCAAAGCTAACAGACAGAGAATGTGGGGAATATTTATACTGTGGAGTGAGAATGAAAGATGAGTCATAGCCACAGAAACCCAGGAAACGGGGTGCTAATGGCCACAGAAACCAAGGGAAAAGAGTGCGAATTGTAGTCCCCAGAGAGAACAAAAGATGTGAGAGGCCAACATGGCGGACCCACACAGTGGGAAGGCCCCAACAATATAGACCCCCCTCAGATCGTGCGCGCACGCCGATCAGTGGCCCCCGATTGGAACCCTGGCTGGCCTGGAGGCCCCCCCTCCCCCACCCTCCCTTCCGGTGACAGCTCCCCCTGCCCCCCACCAGGGCGGCCGCAGAATGTGTCCGCAGCCGCCACTCCGAGCTCCCCCCAGGTGGAACCATGAGGGAACCACGCCAGCGGGAATATGGCCAGCTGCCGGCTGAGAATCGCTGCGGCGGGCCCTTTCAATGGCCCCCGAACAGTGCCGCGTCGACCGCGTGCGCGCGACTGGCGGCGATTCTCCAGTCTGCGGGGAATTGCAGGAAGGCGTCGGACCCGATCGCGGGTCTGGCGCCCCATTCTCTGCCCCGCGGCAAGCACGATTTTGGCGCGGAGGCTTGGAGAATCCCGCCCCACGACTTCTTTTTCTCAATAACTGAAATTTCTTTTCGCAGTTACTGCATCAGAAATTGGACCACAAAGGACTAAGGAGAAGAAATAGATTTATTGTCTTTCCCGCAATCTATTTTCATTAAATCTATTTTGTTTCTCAAAATAAGAACAAAAAGTGATTGAAATGCAAAGTGGGGATTGGTCGGGCACTGAACAAGGAATAATGGGTTCACTTTTCAGTGAACCACAATGTTATTTTCTTTCAGATGCTTGACTGCCCTGATGTGCATTACCAGCATTTTCTGTTTTAAATTCATGGTGCTCCAGCATTTGCATTGTTCTTACTATCTCCACCTCAAATGCCTCCTTTAGTCTTTAACTGTTTTGTTTGCTTATTTCCCTAGTGTCCACGTGCATACACACGTTTTTAAGTCTTTCTTTCCTGCATTTCTCACGTGTTTTTGTCATCGTTACTGATGCTAAAAATGACTGTGCAGTGAAGGGAGGTCAGGTTTCTTTGATTAGCATAAGTTTCTCACTGGAGTGGTTGGAAGTACGTCTGTGCTAAAGAAGAAAATGCACTTTGATCTTTTATCTGGAGACGATCCAACCGGTGAAGAGGGCAGAAATGGTTGGTTTATGAATACAGAGCGAGACTCCCGGAAGGTATGTTGCCTCCCGGGTGCCAGGGCCAGGGATGTCTCGGATCGTGTCTTCAGGATCCTTAAGGGGGAGGGGGAGCAGCCAGAAGTCGTGGTGCACATTGGTACCAACGACGTAGGTAGGAAAAGGGGTGTGGATGTAATAAACGGGTTTAGGGAGTTAGGCTGAAAGTTAAAAGCCAGGACAGAGTTATCATCTCTGGTTTGTTGCCGGTGCCACGTGATAGCGAGGCTAGGAATAGGGAGAGAGTGCAGTTGAACACGTAGCTGCAGGAATGGTGTAGGAGTGAGGGCTTCAGGTATTTGGATATTTGGAGTGCATTCTGGGGAATGTGGGACCTGTATAAGCAGGACGGGTTGCATCCGAACCAGAGGGGCACCAATATCCTGGGAGGGAGGTTTTCTAGTACTCTTCGGGAGGGTTTAAACTAATTTGGCAGGGGAATGGGAACTGGATTTGTAGTCCAGCAACTAAGGTAGCCAATGTTCAGGATGTCAAAGCTTGTAGTGAGGCAGTGGGGAAGGTAATACTGACAAAGGAGAGTACTTGCAGGCATGGAGATGGGTTGAAGTGTGTATACTTCAACGCAAGAAGCATCAGGAATAAAGTGGGTGAAATTAAGGCATGGATCGGTACTTGGGACTACGATGTGGTGGCCATCACGGAAACATGGATAGAAGAAGGGCAGAAATGGTTTTTGGAGATTCCTGGTTATAGATGTTTCAATAAGATTAGGGAGGGTGGTAAAATAGGTGGGGGGGGGTTTGCATTGTTAATTAGAGATAGCATAACAGCTGCAGAAAGGCAGTTTGAGGAGGATCTGCCTACTGAGGTAGTATGGGTTGAAGTCAGAAATAGGAAAGGAGCAGTCATCTTGTTGGGAGTTTTCTATAGGCCCCCCAATAGCGGCAGTGATGTGGAGGAACAGATTGGGAAACAGATTTTGGAAAGGTGCAGAAGTCACAGGGTAGTAGTCATGGGTGACTTCAACTTCCCATATATTGAGTGGAAACTCTTTAGATCAAATAGTTTGGATGGGGTGGTGTTTGTGCAGTATGTCCAGGAAGCTTTTCTTTTTTTTTATTAAATATTTTATTGAAAATTTTTGGTCAACCAACACAGTACATTGTGCATCCTTTACACAATATTATAACAACACAAATAACAATGACCTATTTTATAAACAAAAAATGAATAAATAATAAATAACAAAAATGAAAACTAGCCCTAATTGGCAACTGCCTTGTCACAAGTAACACTCTCCAAAAATATAATTTAACAGTCCAATATATAATTATCTGTAGCAACGACCTATACATACTATACAGTATATATTAACAACCCTGAGAGTCCTTCTGGTTCCTCCCCCCCCCCCCCCCCCCCCCGATCCTGGGCTGCTGCTGCTGCCTTCTTTTTCCCATTCCGTCTATCTTTCTGCGAGGTATTCGACGAACGGTTGCCACCGCCTGGTGAACCCTTGAGCCGACCCCCTTAGGACGAACTTAATCCGCTCTAGCTTTATAAACCCCGCCATGTCATTTATCCAGGTCTCCACCCCCGGGGGCTTGGCTTCTTTCCACATTAGCAATATCCTGCGCCGGGCTACTAGGGACGCAAAGGCCAAAACATCGGCCTCTCTCGCCTCCTGCACTCCCGGCTCTTGTGCAACCCCAAATATAGCCAACCCCCAGCTTGGTTCGACCCGGACTCCTACTACTTTTGAAAGCACCTTTGTCACCCCCATCCAAAACCCCTGTAGTGCCGGGCATGACCAAAACATATGGGTATGATTCGCTGGGCTTCTCGAGCACCTCGCACACCTATCCTCCACCCCAAAAAATTTACTGAGCCGTGCTCCAGTCATATGCGCCCTGTGTAATACCTTAAACTGAATCAGGCTTAGCCTGGCACACGAGGACGACGAGTTTACCCTGCTTAGGGCATCTGCCCACAGCCCCTCCTCGATCTCCTCCCCCAGCTCTTCTTCCCATTTCCCTTTTAGTTCATCTACCATAGTCTCCCCTTCGTCCCTCATTTCCCTATATATATCTGACACCTTACCATCCCCCACCCATGTCTTTGAGATCACTCTGTCCTGCACCTCTTGTGTCGGGAGCTGCGGGAATTCCCTCACCTGTTGCCTCGCAAAAGCCCTCAGTTGCATATACCTGAATGCATTCCCTTGGGGCAACCCATATTTCTCGGTCAGCGCTCCCAGACTCGCGAACTTCCCATCCACAAACAGATCTTTCAGTTGCGTTATTCCTGCTCTTTGCCACATTCCATATCCCCCATCCATTCCCCCCGGGGCAAACCTATGGTTGTTTCTTATCGGGGACCCCCCCAAGGCTCCAGTCTTTCCCCTATGCCGTCTCCACTGTCCCCAAATCTTCAGTGTAGCCACCACCACCGGGCTTGTGGTGTAGTTCCTCGGTGAGAACGGCAATGGGGCTGTCACCATAGCCTGTAGGCTAGTCCCCCTACAGGACGCCCTCTCTAATCTCTTCCACGCCGCTCCCTCCTCCTCTCCCATCCACTTACTCACCATTGAAATATTAGCGGCCCAATAATACTCACTTAGGCTCGGTAGTGCCAGCCCCCCGCTATCCCTGCTACACTGTAAGAATCCCTTCCTCACTCTCGGGGTCTTCCCGGCCCACACAAAACCCATGATGCTCTTTTCAATCCTTTTAAAAAAAGCCTTCGTGATCACCACCGGGAGGCACTGAAACACAAAGAGGAATCTCGGGAGGACCACCATCTTAACCGCCTGCACCCTCCCTGCCATTGACAGGGATACCATATCCCATCTCTTGAAATCCTCCTCCATCTGTTCCACCAACCGCGTTAAAATTAACCTATGCAATGTGCCCCAATTCTTAGCTATCTGGATCCCCAGGTAACGAAAGTCCCTTGTTACCTTCCTCAACGGTAGGTCCTCTATTTCTCTACTCTGCTCCCCTGGATGCACCACAAACAACTCACTTTTCCCCATGTTCAATTTATACCCTGAAAAATCCCCAAACTCCCCAAGTATCCGCATTATTTCTGGCATCCCCTCCGCCGGGTCCGCCACGTATAGTAGCAAATCGTCCGCATACAAAGATACCCGGTGCTCTTCTCCTCCCCTAAGTACTCCCCTCCACTTCTTGGAACCCCTCAACGCTATCGCCAGGGGCTCAATTGCCAGTGCAAACAATAATGGGGACAGAGGGCATCCCTGCCTTGTCCCTCTATGGAGCCGAAAATATGCAGATCCCCGTCCATTCGTGACCACGCTCGCCACTGGGGCCCTATACAACAGCTGCACCCATCTAACATACCCCTCTCCAAAACCAAATCTCCTCAACACCTCCCACAAATAATCCCACTCCACTCTATCAAATGCTTTCTCGGCATCCATCACCACTACTATCTCCGTTTCTCCCTCTGGTGGGGCCATCATCATTACCCCTAACAGCCTCCGTATATTCGTGTTCAGCTGTCTCCCCTTCACAAACCCAGTTTGGTCCTCGTGGACCACCCCCGGGACACATTCCTCTATTCTCATTGCCATTACCTTGGCCAGGACCTTGGCATCTACATTTAGGAGGGAAATAGGTCTATAGGACCCGCATTGTAGCGGGTCCTTTTCCTTCTTTAAGAGAAGCGATATCGTTGCTTCAGACATAGTCGGGGGCAGTTGTCCCCTTTCCTTTGCCTCATTAAAGGTCCTCGTCAGTACCGGGGCGAGCAAGTCCACATATTTTCTATAGAATTCGACTGGGAATCCATCCGGTCCCGGGGCCTTTCCCGCCTGCATGCTCCTAATTCCTTTCACCACTTTTTCTACCTCGATCTGTGCTCCCAGTCCCACCCTTTCCTGCTCTTCCACCTTGGGAAATTCCAGCCGATCCAAGAAGCCCATCATTCCCTCCCTCCCATCCGGGGGTTGAGCTTCATATAATTTTTTATAAAATGTCTTGAACACTCCATTCACTCTCTCCGCTCCCCGCTCCATCTCTCCTTCTTCATCCCTCACTCCCCCTATTTCCCTCGCTGCTCCCCTTTTCCTCAATTGGTGTGCCAGCAACCTGCTCGCCTTCTCCCCATATTCGTACTGTACACCCTGTGCCTTCCTCCATTGTGCCTCTGCAGTGCCTGTAGTCAGCAAGTCAAATTCTACATGTAGCCTTTGCCTTTCCCTGTACAGTCCCTCCTCCGGTGCTTCCGCATATTGTCTGTCCACCCTCAAAAGTTCTTGCAGCAACCGCTCCCGTTCCTTACTCTCCTGCTTCCCTTTATGTGCCCTTATTGATATCAGCTCCCCTCTAACCACCGCCTTCAACGCCTCCCAGACCACTCCCACCTGGACCTCCCCATTATCATTGAGTTCCAAGTACTTTTCAATGCACCCCCTCACCCTTAGACACACACCCTCATCTGCCATTAGTCCCATGTCCATTCTCCAGGGTGGGCGCCCTCCTGTTTCCTCCCCTATCTCCAAGTCCACCCAGTGTGGAGCGTGATCCGAAATGGCTATAGCCGTATACTCCGTTCCCCTCACCTTCGGGATCAATGCCCTACCCAGCACAAAAAAGTCTATTCGCGAGTAGACTTTATGGACATAGGAGAAAAACGAGAACTCCTTACTCCTAGGTCTGCTAAATCTCCACGGGTCTACACCTCCCATCTGCTCCATAAAATCTTTAAGTACCTTGGCTGCTGCCGGCCTCCTTCCAGTCCTGGACTTCGACCTATCCAGCCCTGGTTCCAACACCGTATTAAAATCTCCCCCCATTATCAGCTTTCCCATCTCTAGGTCCGGAATGCGTCCTAGCATCCGCCTCATAAAATTGGCATCATCCCAGTTCGGGGCATATACGTTTATCAAAACCACCGTCTCCCCCTGTAGTTTGCCACTCACCATCACGTATCTGCCCCCGTTATCCGCCACTATAGTCTTTGCCTCGAACATTACCCGCTTCCCCACTAATATAGCCACCCCCCTGTTTTTCGCATCTAGCCCCGAATGGAACACCTGCCCCACCCATCCTTTGCGTAGCCTAACCTGGTCTATCAGTTTCAGGTGCGTTTCCTGTAACATAACCACATCTGCCTTAAGTTTCTTAAGGTGTGCGAGTACCCGTGCCCTCTTTATCGGCCCGTTCAGCCCTCTCACGTTCCACGTGATCAGCCGAGTTGGGGGGCTTCCTACCCCCCCCCACCTTGTCGATTAGCCATCACCTTTTTCCAGCTCCTCACCCGGTTCCCACGCAGCTGTATCTCCCCCAGGCGGTGCCCCCCCGCCCATCCTCTCCCATACCAGCTCCCCCCTCTCCCCAGCAGCAGCAACCCAGTAATTCCCCCCTCCCACCCCCCCCGCTAGATCCCCCGCTAGCGTAATTACTCCCCCCATGTTGCTCCCAGAAGTCAGCAAACTCTGGCTGACCTCGGCTTCCCCCCGTGACCTCGGCTCGCACCGTGCGACGCCCCCTCCTTCCTGCTTCTCTATTCCCGCCATGATTATCATAGCGCTTCTCCCTTGGTCCCGCCCCCAATGGCCAACGCCCCATCTCCTCCACCTCCCCTCCTCCCCCCATCACCACCTGTGGGAGAGAGAAAAGTTACCACATCGCAGGATTAGTACATAAAACCCCTCTTTGCCCCCCACATTCGCCCCACCACTTTGTTCGAACGTTCTTTTTAATAACCCGCTCATTCCAGTTTTTCTTCCACAATAAAAGTCCACGCTTCATCCGCCGTCTCAAAGTAGTGGTGCCTCCCTCGATATGTGACCCACAGTCTTGCCGGTTGCAGCATTCCAAATTTTATCTTCTTTTTATGAGGCACCGCCTTGGCCCGATTAAAGCTCGCCCTCCTTCTCGCCACCTCCGCACTCCAGTCTTGATAAACGCGGATCACCGCGTTCTCCCATTTACTGCTCCGAGTTTTCTTCGCCCATCTAAGGACCATTTCTCTATCCTTAAAACGGAGGAATCTCACCACTATGGCTCTGGGAATTTCTCCTGCTCTCGGTCCTCGCGCCATCACTCGGTATGCTCCCTCCACCTCCAACGGACCCGCCGGGGCCTCCGCTCCCATTAACGAGTGCAGCATCGTGCTCACATATGCCCCGACGTCCGCTCCCTCCACACCTTCAGGAAGACCAAGAATCCTCAGGTTGTTCCTCCTTGCGTTGTTCTCCAGTGCCTCCAACCTTTCCACACATCGTTTCTGATGTGCCTCCTGCGTCTCCGTCTTCACCACCAGGCCCTGTATATCGTCCTCATTCTCGGCTGCCTTTGCCTTCATGACCCGAAGCTCCCGCTCCTGGGTCTTTTGTTCCTCCTTTAGCCCTTCGATCGCCTGTAGTATCGGGGCCAACAGCTCTTTCTTCATTTCCTTTTTGATCTCTTCCACACAGCATTTCAAGAACTCTTGTTGTTCAGGGCCCCATGTTAAACTGCCACCTTCCGACGCCATCTTGGTTTTTGCTTGCCTTCCTTGCCGCTGTTCTAAAGGATCCACTGCAATCTGGCACTCTCTCCTCCTTTTTCCATCCGTATCCAGGGGGGATTCCCTTCTGGTTTACCGCACAGTGTTTTTAGCCGTCAAAATTGCCGTTGGGGCTCCTATCAAGAGCCCAAAAGTCCGTTTCACAGGGAGCTGCCGAAACGTGCGACTCAGCTGGTCATCGCCGCACCCGGAAGTCTCCCAGGAAGCTTTTCTAACACAGTATGTAGATGGTCCGACCAGAGGGGAGGCCATATTGGATTTGGTACTTGGTAATGAACCAGGGCAAATTATAGATTTGTTAGTGGGGGAGCATTTTGGAGATAGTGACCACAATTCTGTGACTTTCACTTTAGTAATGGAGAGGGATAGGTGCGTGCAACCGGGCAAGGTTTACAATTGGGGGAAGGGTAAATACAATGCTGTCAGACAAGAACTGAAGTGCATAAGTTGGGAACATAGGCTATCAGGGAAGGACACAATTGAAATGTGGAACTTGTTGAAGGAACAGATACTACGTGTCCTTGATATGTATGTCCCTGTCAGGCAGGGAAGAGATGGTCGAGTAAGGGAACCATGGTTGACAAGAGAGGTTGAATGTCTTGTTAAGAGGAAGAAGGATACTTATGTAAGGCGGAGCAAATAAGGTTCAGACAGGGCGCTGGAGGGATACAAGATAGCCAGGAAGGAACTGAAGAAAGGGATTAGGAGAGCTAAGAGAGGGCATGAAAAATCTTTGGCGGGTAGGATCAAGGAAAACCCCAAGGCCTTTTACACATATGTGAGAAATATGAGAATGACTAGAGTGAGGGTAGGTCCGATCAAGGACAGTAGCGGGAGATTGTGTATTGAATCTGAAGAGATAGGAGAGGTCTTGAACGAGTACTTTTCTTCAGTATTTACGAATGGGAGGGACTATATTGTTGGAGAGGACAGTGTGAAACAGACTGGTAAGCTCGAGGAGATACTTGTTCGAAGGAAGATGTGTTGGGCATTATGAAAAACTTGAGGGTAGACATGTCCCCCGGGCCTGACGGGATATATCCAAGGATTCTATGGGAAGCAAGAGATGAAATTGCAGAGCCGTTGGCAATTATCTTTTCGTCCTCACTGTCAACAAGGGTAGTACCAGGGGATTGGAGAGTGACGAATGTCGTGCCCCTGTTCAAAAAATGGAATAGGGATAACCTTGGGAATTACTGGCCAGTTAGTCTTACTTCAGTGGTAGGCAAAGTAATGGAAACAATACTGAGGGATAGGATTTCTGAGCATCTGGAAAGACACTGCTTGATTAGGGATAGTCAGCACGGATTTGTGAGGGGTAGGTCTTGCCTCACAAGTCTTATTGATTTCTTTGACGAGGTGACCAAGCATGTGGATGAAGGTAAAGCAGTGGATGTAGTGTACATGGATTTTAGTAAGGGATTTGATAAGGTTCCCCATGGTAGGCTTATGCAGAAAGTAAGGAGGCATGGGATAGTGGGAAATTTGGCCAGTTGGATAACAAACGTTCTAACCGATAGAAATCAGAGAGTGGTGGTGAATGGCAAATATTCAGCCTGGAGCCCAGTTACCAGTGGCATACCGCAGGGATCAGTTCTGGGTCCTCTGCTGTTTGTGATTTTCATCAATGACTTGGATGAGGGAATTGAAGGGTGGGTCAGTAAATATGCAGACGATACGAAGATTGGTGGTGTTGTGGCTAGTGAGGAGGGCTGTTGTCGGCTGCAACGAGACATAGATAGGATGCAGAGCTGGGCTGAGAAGTGGCAGATGGAGTTTAACCCTGAAAAGTGTGAGGTTGTCCATTTTGGAAGGACATATATGAATGTGGAATACAGGGTTAATGGTAGGGTTCTTGGCAATGTGGAGGAGCAGAGAGATCTTGGGGTCTATGTTCATAGATCTTTGAAAGTTGCCACTCAAGTGGATAGAGCTGTGAAGAAGGCCTATGGTGTGCTAGCGTTCATTAGCAGAGGGATTGAATTTAAAAGCCGTGAGGTGATGATGCAGCTGTACAAAACCTTGGTAAGGCCACATTTGGAGTACAGTGTACAGTTCTGGTCGCCTCATTTTAGGAAGGATGTGGATGCTTTGGAAAAGGTGCAAAGGAGATTTACCAGGATGTTGCCTGGAATGGAGAGTAGGTCTTATGAGGAAAGGTTGAGGCCTTTTCTCATTAGAACGGAGAAGGATGAGGGGCAACTTGATAGAGGTTTATCAGATGATCAGGGGAATAGATAGAGTAGACAGTCAGAGCCTTTTTCCCCGGGTGGCACAAACCATTACAAGGGGACATAAATTTATGGTGAATGGTGGAAGATATAGGGGAGATGTCAGAGGTAGGTTCTTTACCCAGAGAGTAGTGGGGGCATGGAATGCACTGCCTGTGGAAGTAGTTGAGTCGGAAACATTAGGGACCTTCAAGCGGCTATTGGATAGGTACATGGATTACGGTAGAATGCTGGGGTGTAGATTAATTTGTTCTTAATCTTGGACAAAAGTTCGGCACAACATCGTGGGCCGAAGGGCCTGTTCTGTGCTATATTTTTCTATGTTCTATGATCTAGAACACACACAGACACACCTGTATCTGGGTTTAGGAGATGGCAGAGAGTTTACAGGTGTGCCATTGTTAAACCCCACCACCACCGTCAGCCAAGCTACGTCTTGGTGCTTGTTTGAAAGTTCTGGTGATGAAAAATTCTGCCAAATGACTTCGGCAGTCTCCTGGGAGAATCATCCGTCTGCATCTACCATCTCCATTCCCACAGGGCTTCCAGGATGTAACATGCAGACCACTGCCTCTTGGACTTGTGGTCAGAGCTGTCTTTCTGCATAATCTTTTCCGTGAGGAGCAGGTGGTACAGTGTGGTATGGCACGGTCCAACTGCTTGGAGTGTTTCACTGCAACATGGCCTTCACCGGGGATAGGTACAACCTTAGCACGTAGTGACATTTGACGTTTACATTACGAGGGTCCCTGCACAGTTTAATAAAACCACACACAAAGGTTGCCAACAGGATGAGGATGACAAAGGGTACATTTTCCCTCCCCCCTTTTATCTGGAGGTACAACATGTCCCTATAAACATCCATTTTCGACCTTCAGATGATGTGGAAGATCGACACGGCCCAAGAGTAAGGAATCAACCAGACTAGCACCATGTATAGCAATACCAAGTGCACTTCACACTTTCTGACCAGGTGATGAAGAGAGAGTTTCACTCCTCATGCCCAGTTTTTGTTTACCATAGCTACATGTTCCTTCCAGTTTTTAGCACACAGCACAGCCTGTCAGAACCATACCCCCAGTACCTTCCGATAGTGTAACCTAATGGTGAAAGGGACAAAGCATTGTTGACCCAGTGTGCAAAGAACATGGCCTCTTGCTAAAGTTTATCTTGGCTTCTGTGGTCTGTTTGAATTGGTTGCAGATGCTCATCAGTCACGGTACAAACAGCAGATCTGAGGCTAGGACGGCAATGTTGCCCATGTACAGGGAGGTTTTGACCTGAACAGCTTCACTGCCTGGGATCGTCAACTCTCTTATGTCCGCAACCTTCCTGATGGACTCAGAAAAGGGTTTTATAAGAAACGCGAGCAAGCGAAGGGAGAGAAGGCAGCCCTGTCTGTTCAGATTCTATCAAAATGCTTTCCGATTCCCACCTATTGATTGAACTATACTACTGGTGCTTGTCTAGAGCAGTTGAACACAATTGCCGATTCCCTCCCCAAACTCCATTTTGGAGAGTACATCCATCATATCGGTGTGCGATATTCTGTCAAAAGGCCTTCTCCTGGACCAGCCTGATGGTGTCCTCCCTTCTGTCCCACAGAAAGGCAATCATACCCCTGAGTAGCAAAAGGCTCTCCCGAGTACATGCCTAGTCAGGGTGGATCATCAACTCCAGAGCAGACCTAACCGATTTGCAGTGACCCTGGGCAGGACTTTTGTAGTCCACATTCAGCAGTGAGATGAGCTGCCAATTTCTCATTTCCTCCTTTAGCCCCTTCTGTTTATAGATGAGGGGGTGTCTTTCCCCGTGAGTTCTGACATGCTGCCAGCTGGAAGCATGCTGTCATATACTTCCAGCAGGCCTGGGCCAATCCAGTCACAGAGTTGAATACATCTTAGCTGGTAGCTATTGCTTCCAGAAGTTTTACTGTTCTCAAAGGACTCAAGCGCTCTTTTCAACTTTGTCAGAGTTAGCGATTTACCCATACTCTCCCATGTACTGTCATCTAAGACTCCCATGATGGAGGTTGGAAGGCCTGGGAGGCAGATTGTCAGAGTCATTTAATCTGGCATAAAAGGATTTGCTGATCCTCTGTGTCAGACTGTGATTTCTTTACTGAGCTATTTTCTTCCTTCAGGTTGATAATCATAGAGCTCTGTGTGTGCACCTTTTGGAAGAAGAAATGTGAGCATCTCTCATCCTGTTCCATGGAGCGGTCTCTGGATCTGCAGATGATTGAGGCAAAAGCGAGGCTTGCTGGCTCCTCACCTTCTGGAGATTCTCCATGACATCGACCCCCCCCCCCCCCCCTCCCATTGACTGCAGGTGGAGCAGATTCTGCATGCTCTTTTTGAGTCCGGATATTTTCCTCTTCTTCTCTAGCCTTCTAAACACCTTTAGAAAGATGAATCTCTTGATGTTCGCCTTTATTGCTTCCCACCAGAGCGTCAGAGTTTCAAAAAAGGGTTTTCCAATCTTTGTAATCCCTCAAATGTTAGAGGGCCAGCCAACTCATGGTCAGCTTTCATGCCGCTCTGCTAACCCTCCGGTTTCTCCTGTTAGTGACTATAAGTCAGTAGCAGGCAGTGGCCAAAGAACACTGGCTTGATGTCAGTGGATCTGACCATGAACAAGACACAAACAAGAAGTCTATCCTGGAATGGACAGAATCCTCTACGCTGTGCTCCATCTGCAGGGTTACTGAAGATGCCATGCAGCTTGCTATCTTTTATCATATTGATTCACTCAGCCGCATTGATGATGCAGTTGAAGTCACCGTCTAGAACAACTGACCTGGACACCGCCAACAGAGGTCGTGAGTCATTTCATGCACGTTAATTAATGAAAGCGGTGCTTTTTTGTACATTACACCTGTAAGGTCCAGCAGCACCTTAACTTCGGAGATGGTCTTGTTGCCCCCCCACAGCAGCATACCCAGGCTGGAGTAGCAGGAATCATTTCCTCCTGACCAGATTGATAGTCCTCGGGACCACCATCGCGACCATTGCCTGTGGGAGCTGAGGTGTGGTGCTCCACACTCCTACAGAAACAACAGTTCAACTTTAACCTTGGCAAAAAGAAAATCCTTGGTTGAAATACATTGCACAGTAGATTTAGGGCGACACACGTTATTACAAGTGATCTTTATATTCATTTTAAAGCATTTGGTCGCTTACCAGACCCATAATCTTTGACCGTTGTAGTCCTTGGGTCTGTCTGCTGCTGCAAACCCATAGTGTTCACAAGTTTTTCCACTTGTCTTGGGCTGAGAATCATGATAGAATTTACAGTGCAGAAGGAGGCCATTCGGCTCATCGAGTCTGCACCGGCCCTTGGAAAGAGCACCCCACTCAAGCCCACGCCTCCATCCTATCCCAGTAACCCCACTTAGGAAACATCCTGGTCTGCCAGTTAGAATAGTTCCGCCGTGTGACATCAGTGAATTCATGCAAGGAATGAGGTTTGGCCTATTCTCTGTTGGAAAAGTTTTGTCCATCTGTTTGCTCTCAAGGGGGTTGCTTCTCCTGGCTTCCGGGAGTTGGCCTGCACTATACACGTCACTGCTCCCGAGTTCCTGGAGCTGGGCTATGCTATATATACACTTCACTGCTGTTACGTTCTGGGAGCTGGGCTGTGCTCTACGCTTTGCTGCTCTCAAGTTCCAGGAGCTGGGGTATGCCATGTATACTCTTCGCAGCTCTTGATTTCACGGCGTTGGCCTACATTATGCACTTCACTGCTCTCCAGTTCCTGGAGCTGGGGTATCGCTGCTCTCGAGTTCCTGGAGCTGGGGTATCGCTGTTCTCGAGTTCCCGGAGCTGGGGTACCGCTGCTCTCGAGTTCCCGGAGCTGGGGTACCGCTGCTCTCGAGTTCTCGGAGCTCGGGTATCGCTGTTCTCGAGTTCCCGGAGCTGGGGTTTGCTCCACACTTCGCTGCTCTTGAGTCCCCGGAGCTGGGTTATCGCTGTTCTCAAGGTCCCGAAGATGGGGTATCGCTGCTCTCGTTCTCAGAGCTGGAGTATCGCTGCTCTCGGGACCCCGGAGCTGGGGTATCGCTGCTCTCGAATTCCCGGAGCAGGATTATCGCTGCTCTCGAGTTCCCGGAGCTGGGGTATCGCTGTTCTCGAGTTCCTGGAGCTGGGGTATCGCTGTTCTCGAGTTCCTGGAGCTGGGGTATCGCTGTTCTCGAGTTGCTGGAGCTGGGGTTTTGCTGCTCTCGAGACCCCGGATCTGGGTTATCGCTGCTCTCAAGGTCCCGAAGCTGGGGTATCGCTGCTCTCGTTCTCAGAGCTGGAGTATCGCTGCTCTCGGGACCCCGGAGCTGGGGTATCGCTGTTCTCGAGATCCCGGAGCTGGGGTATCGCTGTTCCCGAGTTGCTGGAGTTAGGGTATTGCTGCTCTTAAGTTCCCGGAGCTGGGGTATCGCTGTTCTCGAGTTCCTGGAGCTGGGGTATCACTGTTCTCGAGTTCCCGGAGCTGGGGTATCGCTGTTCTCGAGTTTCTGGAGTTGGGGTATTGCTGCTCTCGAGTTCCTTGAGCTGGGATATCGCTGTTCTCGAGTTCCTGGAACTGGGGTATTGCTGCTCTCGAGTTCCCGGAGCTGGGGCATTGCTGTACCCGTGTTCCTGGAACTGGGGTAGTGCTGCTCTCGAGTTCCTGGAGCTGGGGTATCGCTGTTCTCGAGTTCCTGGAACTGGGGTGTTGCTGCTCTCGAGTTCCCAGAGCTGGGGCATTGCTGTACTCGAGTTCCGGGAGCTGGGGTATCGCTGTTCTCGAGTTCCTGGAGCTGGGGTATTGCTGCTCTCGAGACCCCGGAGCTGGGGTATTGCTGCTATCGAGTTCCTGGAACTGGCGTATTGCTGCCCTAGAGTTCCCGGAGCTGGGGCATTGCTGTACTCGAGTTCCTGGAGCTGGGGTATCGCTGTTCTCGAGTTCCTGGAGCTGGGGTATTGCTGCTTTCGAGTTCCTGGTACTGGCGTATTGCTGCGATCGAGTTCCCGGAGCTGGGGCATTGCTGTACTCGAGTTCCTGAAGCTGGGGTATCGCTGTTCTCGAGTTCCTGTAACCGGGGTATTGCTGTACTCGCGTTCCTGGAGCTGGGATATTGCTGCTCTCGAGTTCCTGGAGCTGGGGTATTGCTGCTCTTGAGTTCCCGGAGCTGGGGCATTGCTGTACTCTAGTTCCGGGAGCTGGGGTATTGCTGCTCATGAGTTCCTGGAGCTGGGGTATCGCTGTTCTCGAGCTCCTGGAACTGGGGTATCGCTGTTCTCGAGTTCCCGGAGCTGGGGCATTGCTGTACCCGAGACCCCGGAGCTGGGGTATTGCTGCTGTCGAGTTCCTGGAACTGGGGTATTGCTGCTCTAGAGTTCCCGGAGCTGGGGCATTGCTGTACTCGAGTTCCTGGAACTGGGTTAGTGCTGCTCTCGAGTTCCTGGAGCTGGGGTATCGCTGTTCCCGAGTTCCTGGAACTGGGGTATTGCTGCTCTCGATTTCCCGGAGCTGGGGCATTGCTGTACTCGAGTTCCGGGAGCTGGGGTATTGCTGCTCTCGAGTTCCTGGAGCTGGGGCATTACTGCACTCGAGTTCCGGGAGCTGGGGTATTGCTGCTCTCGAGTTCCCGGAGCTGGGGTATTGCTGTACTCGAGTTCCGGGAGCTGGGGTATTGCTGCTCTCGAGTTCCTGGAGCTGGGGCATTACTGCACTCGAGTTCCGGGAGCTGGGGCATTACTGCACTCGAGTTCCGGGAGCTGGGGTATTGCTGCTCTCGAGTTCCTGGAGCTGGGGCATTACTGCACTCGAGTTCCCGGAGCTGGGGTATTGCTGCTCTCGAGTTCCTGGAGCTGGGGCATTACTGCACTCGAGTTCCCGGAGCTGGGATATCGCTGTTCTCGAGTTCCTGGAACTGTGGTATTGCTGCTCTCGAGTTCCCGGAGCTGGGGCATTGCTGTACTCGAGTTCCGCGAGCTGGAGTATTGCTGCTCTCGAGTTCCTGGAGCTGGGGCATTGCTGTTCTCGAGTTCCTGGAGCTGGGGTATTGCTGTTCTCGAGTTCCTGGAGCTGGGATATCGCTGTTCTCGAGTTCCTGGAACTGTGGTATTGCTGTTCTCGAGTTCCTGGAGCTGGGGTATTGCTGTTCTCGAGTTCCAGGAGCTGGGGTGTTGCTGCTCTCGAGTTCCTGGAGCTGGGGTATTGCTGTTCTCGAGTTCCAGGAGCTGGGGTGTTGCTGCTCTCGAGTTCCTGGAGCTGGGGTATCGCTGTTCTCGAGACCCCGGAGCTGGGGTATTGCTGTACTCGAGTTCCTGGAGCTGGGGTATTGCTGCTCTCGAGACCCCGGAGCTGGGGTATTGCTGCTCTCGAGTTCATGGAACTGGCGTATTGCTGCCCTAGAGTTCCCGGAGCTGGGGCATTGCTGTACTCGAGTTCCTGGAGCTGGGGTATCGCTGCTTTCGAGTTACTGGTACTGGTGTATTCCTGCGATCGAGTTCCCGAAGCTGGGGCATTGCTGTACTCGAGTTCCTGGAGCTGGGGTATCGCTGTTCTCGAGTTCCTGTAACTGAGGTATTGCTGCTCATGAGTTCCTGGAGCTGGGGTATCGCTGTTCTCGAGTTCCTGGAACTGGGGTATTGCTGCTCTCGAGTTCCTGGAGCTGGGGCATTGCTGTACTCGAGACCCCGGAGCTGGGGTATTGCTGCTGTCGAGTTCCTGGAACTGGGGTATTGCTGCTCTAGAGTTCCCGGAGCTGGGCCATTGCTGTACTCGAGTTCCTGGAGCTGGGGTATCGCTGCTCTCGAGTTCCTGGTACTGGCTTATTGCTGCTCTCGAGTTCCCGGAGCTGGGGCATTGCTGTACTCGAGTTCCTGGAGCTGGGGTATCGCTGTTCTCGTGTTCCTGTAACTGGGGTATTGCTGTACTCGAGTTCCTGGAGCTGGGATATTGCTGCTCTCGAGTTCCTGGAGCTGGGATATTTCCGCTCTTGAGTTCCCGGAGCTGGGGCATTGCTGTACTCTAGTTCCGGGAGCTGGGGTATTGCTGCTCTTGAGTTGCTGGAGCATCGCTGCTGTCGAGACCCCGGAACTGGGGTATTGCTGCTCTCGAGTTCCCGGAGCTGGGGCATTGCTGTACTCGAGTTCCTGTAACTGGAGTATTGCTGCTCTCGAGTCCCTAGAGCTGGGGTATTGCTGCTCTCGAGTTCCCGGAGCTGGGTATTGCTGCTCTCGTGTTCCCGGAGCTGGGGTATTGCTGCTCTCGAGGTCCCGGAGCTGGGGTATTGCTGCTCTCGTGTTCCCGGAGCTGGGGTATTGCTGCTCTCGAGTTCCCGGAGCTGGGGTTTGCTATCCACTTCGCCACTCTCAAGTTCCCGGAGCTGGGGTTTGCTATCCACTTCGCCACTCTCAAGTTCCCGGAGCTGTGGTTTGCTATCCACTTTGTTGCTCTCGTGTTCCCGGAGCTGGGGTGCACCGGCCTCTTTGCCTTCAGGTCAGAGTTCGCTTGCCTCTTTACTGTCGCCAATGTTTTGGAGCTTGGGTGTATCCTCCTCCAGTTTCCTCGAGTTTTGCCACTGCTTCTATAGGTGCCGCACTTGTCCTTTCTTATCTAGAGAGCAGCAGTCCTTGCCGTCCATGTCAGATAGGAGCCATCTCTTGCTACTGGTATTGGAAAGTGGCGTGGTCCCTTCTTATTGTTGGTCGTCCTCCCAGCTGGTGGTTCCTCCATTGATTCGATCTGCTGAGGATTTGGAGGTTCGGAGAATAGAGCTGGTGTTTGGCAGTCTGCTGCCTCATTCTTATCCTTCCTTTTGCCACTGCCTATGTCATTTTTTGTCCCATTGTCCTAATGGAGGGCTTGGTGGCTGGAGGGCTGCAGGTTTCCTTGGCTCGCCATTTCATCCGCCTGCTCCTCCTTGGTTTTTGCCACCTGTGAATATTGAGGCAGAGTTTGGGGATGGCCTTGTAGAAATGGCCTACCCCACCACACAGTTTGCAGCACTCGGCCTGCTTGCAGTCCTTTGCTAGATGCTCTTCCTGCTTGCAGTTCTTGCAGATAATGGCGCTGCAGTTGACCGCCGCTGCATGACCAGATTTGCCGCAGAGACTACCAATCTTGGGCAGCTCGGCGTAGACAAGGTAGCCATGGCTTCCCCCGATAGCGAAGCTGAAGGGAGGGTGGAGGATTGCTCTCTTATCATCATCACTCACATTCAGAGTCACCTTGACGGGCTGTTTGCTGGTCCAAATGCCAAAGGCATCTTTGCCTCGGTATAGTTCCCAACCTTGGTGATATACCTGGCAAGGAAGGTGAGTATATCCATGACAGGAACATTGGGTTGTAGAGGTGCACAGTCGCAGTACAGTCCCGTTGCGACGGCAGAGTAAATCACTCCACTGTTAGGATTCTCATCTGTGGCAGCTCTATCTTCTCAAATAACTTTAAGAATTTCATGCATGCAGCACCATTGCTGAAGGTCACATCGAAGTATCCACCGCTGGGAAAGTCCTGCAAGCAGTAGATATTCGCAGCTTCGAATCAACAGGATTCCAAAATGATTTTATTAATGAAGAAGGCACGGTCAATGTGTGTACCTCACAGAAACACAAATAGACCATGGTTTGGATCTCTACTGGTTGCAGCCATCACCTCTTTCATTTCCCGTTGTTAGGCATTTAAGCCCCGCCAAAAAGAGCAAACAACCACAGGGGAGCTCCCAACACCAAAGGGCAGAAGGCCAAATCCTTTGCTGAAGCCCCCAAAAGAGTAACCAATACCTGCAAAAACAGATTTACATTCGGGGACAACCAAGATCATGGTCTGTCCCTTGCCAGGTAAGTTTCAACCAGTGTTCCCATTCCAGATTGCTATTGTGTATCCCTGCTGGAATGTTTGTATGGATGCTGGATGAAAACATGGTTGACCTCCACTGCAATACACCTTATGTTCATTCAGGATGCCAACACGTAGTGTCTATGCTGCAAAGTTTCTAAATCAATTATTGGGAAACCAACCCAAGGCCCATGCTGTAGGACATCAGCAAGGTGAAAAAGAATGTAAAACTAATGGAAAGGTAAATCAGCAAGCACTGATTAGATCTGGCTAGAATTTTAAAGGCCTGTAGCTTCCAGGAAGAAGGGTAGTCATTTCAGAATATTGAAGTCCTGAAGAGGAATGATTTAGAGCAGGTAATTGCATGTTTAGTTTTGCACATCACAATGCAAGAAGGAGAATTTGTAGAATGCGTACCGTCATATATAAGAAGGGCAAGGGAACAAAAGAAAACACAAACCCAAATACTAGTATTGATAATATAGAGAGATACAAGAAAGTTTGTGACAACAGAACGTGAAATGTTTGAGGTTGGAGGTGAGTGACAGAGACTGGGTATCAAATGAGAAACTCTTTCTTGTAACTTTTGCAGAAGTGTGGGAGGTGTTAGAGTAGCTTCCCTTGTTACAGATGTGGGGATTGATTGATTTGATTTATTGTCACATGTACCGAAAAGTATTGTTCTGCGGCCAAGGGAACGTACACAATACGTACAAAGTAGACAAAAAAAGAATAAACAACAGAGACTTTGCCGAATGGTACATCGACAAACAGTGATTGGTTACAGTGCAGAACAAGGGGGCAAACAAAGCAAATACATGAGCAAGAGCAGCATAGGGCGTCGTGAATAGTGTTCTTACAGGGAACAGATCAGTCCGAGGGGGAGTCGTTGAGGGGTCTAGGAATGTGAGGGTGAGGGTGGCAAGCTTGTGTGATGCATTGGGCTGAGTTCAGGAATAGTTAAGTCTGAGAGGCACTTGAACTTCATGGAGAATGAACAGATATTAAAGAGTGAAAACGTAGTCATAAAATTAATCAGCTACTTGAAGATAATTTTAGCAATAATGAAGATCTGTTTGAGATCCCTTGTTTGAAGTACCGAAAGTTGGCCATTGTGATAATCCAGGAGACACGTACAGGAAGGCTAATGTTGTTTATTCACAATAAAAATGTAGAGCTGCTACTGTGGCATACAGCAATTGAGCCCCAAACCAGGACTATCAGCACTGTCAGAATAGGTTAGGGCTGGCATTTAAAGGGCTCAGTTAATGAGTCCCAGCTGGGTGGGCCTCCAGCTACTCGTACGCCACTGGGAGATCTATTAGTGATTCCTGGTAGGTGTCAGGGCTGGTTGATTTGTAAAGCCCTGCCCTGAGGTGGCTTTGCCTTCGGCCTGGGTATGCGTTCTGCTGATGCTGGCAGCCTTGCCTCGGCATGCTCTGTGACCAGGTGCGACAACTCTGCGATTGCTCTTCGTAGTTCTCAGGGGAGGCTTCCCAGATGTTTCTGATGTCTCGCGGCCATCGACTCCTCTCCTCATATATTGTGCACGATTGTTGACTTGGTGGTGGGTGGGCCACATGGGTACTGTTCTGTGGGGAAACCGCTTCTCCTTAATGGGGGTCGCCCGACACTAACGACAATGCAATCCATGGAACCCGGGAGTTTCTGAGCCGCTGTTTTGGCGTTTTCGCGAGTGCCAAATCTACGGCTTTTTTAAGGTCCAGGATGGTCTCCACCAGCAGTTTCCTCCGGGTTACGACATTATTTATCCCACATCTTAGTCAGTCCCGAATCATCACTGGGAGGTATGGTCCATACTCAGTGCCCAGTCTCCGAAGCCTTGTCAGGAGTTCCGTTACTGATTCTTCAGGGATTCTTTCGGCTGTGTTGAATCTAACTTTGCAGGATCACAGATGGTTTGACACTGAGTCTATCAGTCCATTGAAGGACTTATAGTCCAGGGCTGCTGGGTAGGTTAGACTTTTAATGATGTTGAATGTTGGGGCTCCGCATGTGGTCAGGAGAATCACCTTCTGTCAGTCTTCGCCTTCTCTGCTATTTGCCCGAAAAAAGTATTGCATTCTTTCGGCATACTGGAGCCAATCTGCACGGTGGCGCTGTGGTTAGCACTGCTGCCTCACGGCACTGAGGACCCGGGTTCGATCCCGGCTCCGGGTCACTGTCCATCTGGAGTTTGCACATTCTCTCCGTGTCTGCTTGTGTTTCACTCCCACAACCCAAAGATGTGTAGGGTAGATGAATTAGTCACGCTAAATTGCTCCTTAATTGGAAAAAAAATTGGGTACTCTAAATTTAAAAAATAATAAAATACTGGGGCCCGTCTTCCACACCCGCATCACGTGGCTCTAATTTATCAAATAGTGGCATTTTCGGATTCTCTTTGTCTTTTCCTTACCGGAATCGTTTGACTATGGAAAGGCTGTCCAGAATCCTTTCCTTGTTCCTCATTGCCAGCGTGACAATCCAGGAGACAAAAGTAAAGAACCTACCACGGATCAAGAGACTGACTCCCAACCGGGGACTATCGGCATTGCCCGTCCAGACTAGGGCCAGCATTTCAAGGGTTCAGTTAATAGGTCCCAGCTGGACTGACCTCCGCTGCTCCCAGAGAAGCTATTAGCGATTCCCCTGCGATCCTCGTACAGGTTATCACAGCCGCCATCTTTGAAATCAAAGCCGAATAAGTCACCACCTTCAGTAGCTGAGGGTAGAAACTGGAGGAGGATGATAAAGAATACACCCCCACACTCTATAAAATTTCCATCTGTATACCTCTAGCTTATCTGCAAAGCACAAGCTTCTGTGTTTCACAGAAAATTCATTTGTAATGCATGAGAATGAAGTACCAATATTTCTTCCAGCTTTAGTCTCATATGTAGCGAGCTGCTTAAACTGCATACAGTCACATGATTTAGCAATCCTAATTCAATTTCAGCATTACTACCTTTTCCCCTTCAATGTGTTGTACTTGCATTATTAATCAAACATCCTGGAAACTGGATACGTGTAAATGCCTCAGTTAAAATTACAACATTTAAAGCATCAGAGAACATTTGTTTACTTTCAACTTTTATGGAACAAAAATATAAAATTAATGCTCTGCGCTTTTAAATGATGCCATTCAATATGTTCTCACTGGAAAGGGAGCCATTCTGCAATATCCCATCTTGACATGTAAAAATAGGAAGACAATAGATATGTAATCTGCTAAAATGAGTTCATGGTAGGCTGCTCTCTGAAGCTCATTTCATAGAATTTCATAGAATTTACAGTGCAGAAGGAGGCCATTCGGCCCATCGAGTCTGCACCGGCTCTTGGAAAGAGCACCCTACCGAGGCCCACACCTCCACCCTATCCCCATAACCCCTTAACCCAGTAACCACACCCAACACGAAGGGCAATTTTGGACACTAAGGACAATTTAACATGGCTAATCCACCTAACCTGCACATCTTTGGACTGTGGGAGGAAACCGGAGCACCCGGAGGAAACCCACGCACACACGGGGAGGACGTGCAGACTCCGCACAGACAGTGACCCAAGCCAGGAATCGAACCTGGGACCCTGGAGCTGTGAAGCAATTGTGCTATCCACTATGCTACCGTGCTGCCTATGTAAGAATTTCATGACAATAGTTGATGAAGAGCAGGGATTTGTCCTGGAATCCTCCAACACAACCAAAACATGTGAACTTAACACTACTGTGTGGGGCACCTTGCTGTGTACAAATTGCATTACAATACTGACCACATTGCATTCCATTGGCTGTGACAACTGAGGTGATGTAGCCATTCTTCATACGTGAGCTTGACGTTAAATGGTGGCAGGTTATTCGCCAACAGGGGCATCACAGCGTAGCTCGACCTGGGCTGGGATTTTGTCAGAAGAGGCTAAGACCCACCAGGAAGGACCATAGCGGGGCTACAAAAAGCACGAAGAGGGGAGGGAAGAGCTGAGTCTGAATGGCGAGAGGAACAGACCCACAAACAGTGCTGAGAGGAGAGGTGAGAGCCCCATTCTAGCAGCGAGAGCAGCAGGGCTACAAAGAGCACGGACGAGGGAGGTGACAGCTCATTAGGGGCAGTGAGAGACAGCGGGTCTCAGGAGTTTCCAGTCAGGGCCCAGATTCATAAAGAAACATTTAGGCATTAACATCACAGGGATGCAGGTAGATGTTTGACTGGTGAGTATTTCCAATCTAAAATAGGGAATAAACTGGTGAGTCTTGTCTTTTTTTTAAAGTAGGGCTGTTCCTACTGCTAGGTGTATAAGTATTAGTGCAAATTATAAGTATTAGTAACATTTATTAATATTGGTATGGTATATTAATAATAATGTTTATTAGTATTGATGAAGATTTATTTGCAGAGGTAAGATTTATTAGTGGCAAGTTTATTAATTAACCGAGAACTGGCTGTGTTGCTCCAAACTCAGAATGCCCATCCTGTGTTACGTGGAAACTTCCTGTGCCATTGATCACCATTTGTGTAAGAGGTGTTGTCAATTGCAACAGTGTGACCTCCAGGTTTCAGAACTTGGGCAGCAGCTGGCATCACTGCATCACCACCATAAGTTGAGAACTTCACTTATTAGATGTGGTCACCCCACAGTTTGAGAGTCTGCAGGGAGAGAGGGAATGGGTGACCACCAGACAGGCATAAAGAAACGGGCAGGTAGTGCAGGAGACCCTGAAGTGCATCCCACTCTAAATCCATGGTACTACAGCTGAACAACAAAGATTCGAACAGCAATAGTAATTGGCGGTTCGATAGTTGGGAGAACAAATTAGCATTTCTGCAGCTGAAGACATGAATCCAAGATGGTGTCTTGCCTCCCTGATGACAGAATCAAGGATGTCACTGAGCGGCAGCAGAGCACCCTGACGTGGGAGGGTGAACAGCTGGCAGTCGTGGTCCACATCAGTACCAACAACATAGGTAGAAAGAATTTCAGGAATTGGAGCCAGAATTTCAAAAACTAGTGAGGAAATTACCATGCAGGGACCTTAAAAGTACTAAATTCCCACATTGCTCCCAGTGCCATGCGCAAGTATAGAAATAGGAGGATAAAGCAGATGAATGCATGACAGGAAAGATGGTGCAGGAGGGAAGGCTTTAGATTCTTGGGACATTGGGGCCGGCTCTGGCAGAGATGGGACCTATATAGGCCAGATGCGTTGCACCTAAATAGATCCAGGACTGAGTGCCTTACGGAGCATTTTGCTAGTGATATTGGAGAAATTTTCAGCTAACTTGGAAGGGGTGTGGGAACCAGGAGATAAAATCAGAGAATTAATAACACTAGAGTTGGGAACAGTAAGTTAATAGCTGGGATCAGAGTAAATAAGAAACGAATAAGATCTAAGTCAGGGTTACATGTGAATACATGGAGCATGCTTAATAAGATTGGTGAGTTACAGGCACAGATTGCCATGTGCAAATATGATGTGTGACTGTAACAGAAACCTGGCTCAAATAAGGGCAGACTGTGTTAAATATTCTTGGACATGAGGTGTTCAGGAAAGATAAGAAAGGAAGCAAAGGGGGAAGGCCGGAAAAAATTCATTAAGGACAGCTTTGCTATACTGGAGAAAGAGGGTGTCCCAAAGGAATCAAGGACAGAATTTATTGGGCCAAAGCAAAGGAATAGAAAAGTTGCAGTTCCATTGCTCGCTATTGTGCCCGGGTGGCACTGCCAATCTGGCTCGAGCACTGCCTGGGTGCCAGGTTGGCAGTGCAAGAGTGCCAGGGTGGGACTGCCATGGTTCAGAGCCTGAGGGGGCCATGCCCATGAAAATGGGTGGAGGGAGGATTCGACGGGTGGGGGTGTGTGGTAAGTAAGGGACCTCCGGAAGGTTGGGGGGGGGGGGGGGATGACGGATGTTGGTCCTGGAAGGGAATGTGTTGTAAGGGTGCTTGGAGGGGGAGGGAGGCTGAAGAGGGAGGCCCCCACGGACCCCATAGTGGGGCATCTTCACTTGGGCGGTGTGTGGGTAGTGCTCATATGTGTGGGGTGTGACATTTCCCATGGGTTGGGGGGGGCGGGGGCACCCACAGGCGCACTTAGAGATCAGAGAACCCTTTCAAAATGATGGCCCAACCTCTGAGTTCAGCTTTCCAAAAGGCTGGATTATTTTGCTGCGACTGCCGCAAGATCACCACGTGGACCATGTCAAGAACCATTGACCTGGGGCGGGAATTTCCGGTCAGCGGGCGGGCTGATGAGTCCCGCCGTAAATGTGGGCTAAACCGATGAGAAACGCCCTCGGGAGTTAGAAGACTGGCTAACTGACCGAAGGCAGACAGTCGGGATAAATGGGTCTTTCTTGGTTGACAGGATGTAACTAGTTGGGTGCCACAGGGTTTGGTCCTCGGGGCCCCAACTATTGCAATATATATAAATGACTTGGATGTAGGGATAGAAGGTACTATAGCCAAATTTGAGGATTACACTGAAATAGGTGGAATAGTAAGGTGCAATGAGGAAATAAGGGCTGGATTCTCGTGCCAAAATCGCGATTGGCGCAGGGGCAGAGAATGGGCATTTACGCCGAAATCCGGTCCAACGCCGCTTCTGCAATTCTCCGGTCCCCGGAGAAACGCGAATTATGTACCATACCAGGAAAACTGGCCGAGTTCCCTACGGCGTGGTTCTAACCACCTATCGGTCGTCGGGAACGGCCGGTAGTCCGCGGCCGCCCTGGTGGGATGCAGGGGAGATCGTTCATCGGGGTGGGGCCTCATGGATGGCCAGGAGGGCGATCAGGCGTCACGTGCCCGCGGGCACGCGCGATCTCGGGGGGGGGGGCCTACATTTCCGGTGCCGCTCCGTGGGCTGAATCCGCCATGTCCCACGGGGCTGCCGCTGCAGGCCGCTGTCGGCACGTGCGCGGAATCCCGACCGGAGGTTCGGGGCCCCGTATTCGCAGCCAGAGCTGCGAGGAGCAGTCTGGGGCCCTGTTAGCCCCCTGCAGGTAGGAGAATAACTCAGGACTTTCTTAAGGAAAGTCCAAGTCATTTATATATATTGCAATAGTTGGGGCCCGAGGACCAAACCCTGTGGCACCCAACTAGTTACATCCTGTCAATCAAGAAAGACCCATTTATCCCGACTGTCTGCCTTCGGTCAGTTAGCCAGTCTTCTAACTCCCGAGGGCTTTTCTCATCCGTTTAGCCCACACTTAGGGCGAGATTCTTCAGAGATTTTATTTTGGCGTGGGGACATAACCCCATTATTGGAGAATCCCGCCCAAGATATTTACAAATGGATCTAAATAGGTTACGTGAATGGAACAAAATTTGGCAGATGGAGTTTAACGTGGATAAGTGGGAGGTTATCCATTTTGGTTGGAAAAATGGAAAGGCAACTTATTATCTAAATGGTGAGAAACGTCGGAGTGCTTCGGTCCAGAAGGATTTGTGTGTCCCCTTGTATGAATCGTAGAAAATTAGCATGCAGGTACAGCAGGTAATAAGGACGGCAAATGGAAATGTCGCCTTTTACAGCTAAAGGAATAGAGTATAAAAGTAGGGAAGTGTTGCTGCAACTGAATAAGGCATTGGTGAGACTGCATCTGGAGCACTGTGTACAGTTTTGGACCCCTTATTTGAGGAGGATTGTTGTTGCATTAGAGCAGTTCAGAGGAGGTTCACTAGATTAATTCCAGAGATGAGGGGTTGCCTTATGAAGAGAGATTGAGCAGTTTGGGCTTATACTCTCTTGAGTTCAGAAGAATGAGAGGAGGTCTCGGATGTGATTGAGCAGTCTCGTCACGTCCGACTTGGTGTCGTGATGAGGCCGTGCCTCTCACAAGATTTGCGACGCCCAAAGCTACTTGCAAGATTTAACAAAATCTCATGAGACGTCACGATCTGGCTCTCGCCCTCACTGGGTGCGATCCAGATCTGCATATTTGAATGAGCCATTAGGCTCATTTAAATATGTATTCACGGGGTTCTCCTGGTGCACAGGATCTAATGGCCGCGCGAGGAGACCTTGTCAGGGAGCTGTTTAGTACTGGTTTCCACAAACGTGAACCAGTGTAATGGCACCTGGGGGGATGGCTCTCAGTCCATTAAAGAAGCCCAGGTGGTCGGGGACAGGGCAGGGTGGCACCCTGGCACTCAGGCACCTTCCACCTGGGCACCCTGGCAGTGGCATTGCCAGGGTGCCAGGTTGGCACCGCCAGGGATCGGGCCCCAACTCTTAGGACCAATAATCCAGGCTGATCGGCTTTGTTTCAGCACTATGGGAAGGAAAATAAGTGGAGGACATTAACTTCTACCTCACTAAAATCAACTAACTTAATTTGCACTGAAAATTTAACATGAGACTTGCTGGTCCAAATGTCTTACCACCACACCAAGTGTTGCATTTACTGCTGGTTGACTGGAGAAACCAGATTCAGTTTGTTATAAATATGAGCATTTTAAGTAGTTTTATGGAAGGAGAACTGGAAGCTATTTAATTTATTTCTGCAGCGCAAAACAGTCATTTCACAACAGCTTCCCTGCACTGACCCCTGGTTAAAATAATAGTTGTGTTCTGATAACAACTGGAGCACAGTTTGCGAGCTTATTGAAAGAATGAAATCTCCCCTTCCCCCTCCCGGCCCCCCCAACCCCGAGTGCTCCTCTCACCAGCTCAGAACCCGCAGGTTGTTATCTGACAGCTCGGCTCCACTAAATGCAGATCTGTCTGCCCGGTATCATCACTTAAGAACGATAAACACTCAGTTGGGGTTTAAAAACCTGACCTATTTTTGATGTGAATAACGTTACTTGTAAAAATAACACAGTACACATATTTAAATAGTTTGTTATCTATGTCACTCTAACTGGGGCAGGTGACACCTATACAAACCCGGGTTACACCCGGGCAGAGCTGGGACCATTGTCCTTGCGGGAGCTTTCGCTAGTTCTGTTGGGGGGTATGTAAACTAGTGTGTCAGGGGGATGGGGTCCCAGGAGTAGGATTAGATCGGTCAAACTCCGATCAGGAAAATGGAGGTGGAACATTAGCTAGTGAGGTAGAAGATAGACAAGGAATTACAGGGGAAGCAAAGTTCAAAAAGTCTCCAGCAAGGGAAAATGGTGGGGTTGAACTGTTTATTCTTCAATACAAGGAGTAATACAAACAAGGTAGACGAGTTAAGGGCACAGGTAGACACATGGCAACAGGATGTCATTGCTCTAACAGAAACCTGGCTGAAGGAGGGGCAAAATTAGCAGCTGAATATCCCTGAATACAAGGGCTTTCAGGCAGGATAAAGTGAGAGATAAAAAAAGAGGGGAGTAGCACTTATGGTTAAAGAATCAATTCCAGTTGTGAGAAGGAAGGATATACTAAGCGGGTCAACAAAGGAGACTTTATGTGTTGAAATTAGAAATAGAAAAGGGACAGTCACACTACTGCCCGTAAGAACAAGAGGGCAATAATAGACTTTAACTATCCCAATATGAACTGGGATTCAAAAAATATGAGGGGAACTGAGGGAGAAAAATTCATGCAGTGTCTCCAGGAAACCTTTTCAACCAATTAGTGACAAACCCAATGAGAGGAGCTGTAATTCTAGACCTAGTCTTGGGGAACGAAGAAGGGCAAATGGGTGAAGTGACAGCTGGCGACCATATCCGGGATAGTGATCACAATTCAGTTAGATTCAGTATGACCATGGAAAAAGATAGATATAAAGCTGGAGTAAACATTTTTAACTGAGGAAGTTTTGTAGAAATGAGAAGGGTCTTGGCTGAGGTGGAGTGACCAGAATTGTTAGAGGATACATCAGTGGAAAACAGTGGGAAGCACTAAAAGGAGAGATCTTAAATGTACAATGTAGACATGTCCCCTCCAAAAATAAGAGTGCTACTGCTAAATCTAGACCCCCCTGGTTGTCTAGAGGAATACAGGGGAAGATCAAACAGAAAAAGAAAGCGCATGATGAGCACAAAGAACTAAGCACTGCAGCTAGCCTAGACGAGTATAGAATAAGGAAATCAAAGAGAGGGCATGAAAAAGATTAGTGAGTAAAGTTAAAAAAAAAAACAAAGATGTTACCAATATATTAATGGTAAAAGGTAAGTTAAGGAAAAAGTGGGACCTATCAAAGTTGAAGAAGGGAACAAATATGTAAATGCAGAGGCTGTGGGAAGGGTTTTAAATTAATATTTTGTTTCCATGTTTACAAAGGAAATGGATGATGCAGATAAAATAGTATGGGCGGCACGGCCGCACAGTGGTTAGCATTGTTGCTTCACAGCACCAGGGACCCGGGTTTGATTTCCGGCAAGGGTCACTGTCTGTGCAGAGTCTGCACGTTCTCCCTGTGTCTGCGTGGGTTTCCTCTGGGTGCTCCGGTTTCCTCACACAAGTTCCGAACGACGTGCCTGTTAGGTGAATTGAACATTCTGAATTCTCCCTCAGTGTATCCGAACAGGCATCGGAGTGAGGCGACTAGGGGATATTCACAGTAACTTCATTCCAGTATTAATGTAAGCCTTCTTCTGACACTAATTAAGATTACTATTATTAGTCCAGGAGGAACAATGTGAGATACTGGATGGGATAATCATAAAGAGACAGGAAGTACTTGAAGGTTTGGAATCCTTGAAAGTTGATAAGTCGCCAGGGCCAGATGGATTGTTTCCGAGGATACTGAAGGAGGTCAGGGAGGAGCCAGCAGATGCTCTGAGGATGATTTTCCAATCCTCACTAGATACAGGGAGGCACCGGTGGACTGGAGAAATGCAAACGTGGTCTCATTGTTTAAGAAGGGATCGCAGGAAATGCCGAACAATTATAGGCCAGTTAGTCTTACATCAGTGGTGGGCAAATTAGTAGAATCAATCCTGAGAGTTAGGATTAACTGTAACATAGAAAAGCACTGGTCAGAAATAGTCAGCATGGATTTGTTAAAGGAAGGTCTTGCCTCATAAATTTGATTGAATTCTTTGAGGAAGTGACAAGAAGGGTTGATGAAGGTAGTGCAGTGGATGTTGTGTACATGGATTTTAGCAAGGCGTTTGACAAAGTCCCACATGGCAGATTAGTCAAGAAAATGAAGGTCCATGGGATACAAGACAATGTGGTGAACTGGATACAAAGTTGGTTTAGTAACAGGAAACAAAAGGTAAAGGTTGATGGCTGCGCTTGCAATTGGAAAGTGCTCAATATTGGGACCCTTATTGTTTGTGTTATATTTTAACGATTTGGACGTGAACATGGGGAGCATGATTTGGGAAATTTGCAGACGACACAAAGGTTGGCCGAGTGGTGGACAGTGTAGAGGGTAGCTACAATCTCCAGAATGATACAGATGTATTGGTGGATAAAGTGGCAGATGGAATTTAACACAGAGAATTGTGAGGTCATGCATTTCGGGACGTCAAACAGTTATAGGGAGTACACAATAAATGGAAATAAACTAAGAGGTGTAATTGAAGTGAGAGATCTTGGCGTACAAGTACACAGGTCCCTAAAGACAGAAGTTCAAGTAGACAAGGTTGTTGAAAAAGCATATGGAACGATCTCCTTCATTGGCAGAGGTATAGAATATAAAGCTAGGGACATAATGTTGGAATTGTATGAGACACTTGTGAGGCCACAACTGGAGTATTGTCTGCAATTCCGGTCACCACATTACAGCAAGGACGTAATTGGTCTGGAGAGAGTGCAGGGGAGGTTTACAAGAACATAGAACATTACAGCGCATTACAGGCCCTTCAGCCCTCGATGTTGCGCCGACCTGTGAAACCACTCTAAAGCCCATCTATACTATTCCCTTATCGTCCATATGTCTATCATTTGAATGCCCTTAGTGTTGGCGAGTCCACTACTGTTGCAGGCAGGGCATTCCACGCCCTTACTATTCTCTGAGTAAAGAACCTACCTCTGACATCTGTCTTATATCTATCTCCCCTCAATTTAAAGGTATGTCCCCTCGTGCTAGACATCACCATCCGAGGAAAAAGACTCTCACTGTCCACCCTATCCAATCCTCTGATCATCTTGTATGCCTCAATTAAGTCACCTCTTAACCTTATTCTCTCTTACGAAAACAGCCTCAAGTCCCTCAGCCTTTCCTCATAAGATCTTCCCTCCATACCAGGCAACATTCTGGTAAATCTCCTCTGCACCCTTTCCAATGCTTCCACATCCTTCCTATAATGCGGTGACCAGAATTGCACGCAATACTCCAAATGCGGCCGCACCAGAGTGTTGTATAGCTGCAACATGACCTCATGGCTCCTAAACTCAATCCCTCTACCAATAAAAGCTAACGTACGCCTTCTTAACAACCCTCTCAACCTGGGTGGCAACTTTCCAGAATGTTGCCAGGGGTATACAAAATTATGAGGGGAAGATATAAAGTGGACAGGATAAAATTGTTTCCCTGGGTGGAGAATTCTAGGACCAGGGGACATAGATTCACGATAAGTGGCAGAAGATGTAGAGGGGACATGAGGAAGAGCTTTTTTACAAAGAGGATAGCGGGAGTCTGGAATTAGTTGCCCGAGTTGGTGGTGGAGGCAGAAGCCCTAAACTCTTTTAAAAAGTACCTGAACCTACACCTTAAATGCTCTAAGCTACAGGGCTACGGACCAGGTGCAGTAACGTGGGATTAGAAAGGGCACCTGAGTGTCCTCGGGCTGGCATGGACAAGATGGCCCGAATGGCCTCCTTCCCTGCTGTAACTTTTCTATGATTCTATGAACGCCTTTACTAATATTTCCCAGAAGTTCAGATCTGACCTGTTTTAATCGGAGAGCAACATTGCTGTAATGCATAGAGTGATATTTTATTATTATACCATGAAATTGGTTTTATGGCAGAGCTGCCAATTTTATGAAAATGTAAGAATTAAATTTCAAGATCCGAAAGAGTGAAACCAATTGCAAACCGTATTCAAACTGTCTTTACTTTTCGGGTGCAAAATAAAGCTTTTCTGATGGCTTGGTGATTAAAAGCTCTGCATGGTGTGGGACTGAGGCATGCAGGATAGGAATTTTAAATGGGGAGGTGGACGGGCGAAAGAGGAAATGCTGGAAAATCTCAGCAGGTCTGGCAGCATCTATAAGGAGAGAAAAGAGCTAACGTTTCGAGTCCGATGACTCTTTGTCAAAGCTAACAGACAGAGAAAGTGGGAAATATTTATACTGTGGAGTGAGAATGAAAGATGAGTCATAGCCACAGAAACCCAGGGAAACCGGGTGCTAATGGCCACGGAAACCAAGGGGAAAGAGTGCTAATGGCAGTCCCCAGAGGTGGACAGGCGTACACTTTTCCAATACCGACTGACATGCCAACCTCCTGCTGTTCTCCTTGTACTGGGACATTATTGTTCTGGGTGGAGTGCAAGGGTGAGGCTGTCATTGACAACATGCCTACAAGTGGCGTGTTTCCTAGCAGGCCAATTGAATGGCCTATTAAGGCTACTTAACAGAAGCTGACTGGGGAATGGGAGGCAGTCAGCGCTCAACATAGCTAGAGAATCCCCACCATCACCCTTGCTCCTTGGACTTTTTAATAGTGAAAATTCAGAAGGCTTCTCTCTTTCTTTCTCTCTTTCTCTCTCTTTCTTTCTCTCTCTCTCTCTCTCTCTCTCCCCCTCTCTCACGCACCCACCTACCTCAGCAGCCCCCTCCTCAACTGATGTGCCATTGCTAGAGGGCCTCTTAATGGCCCTCCAACCTTGGAAGCCCACCCCATTAATTGAACCGTGAGAAGACTCGCTGGCTGCTAATTAGCCAACTGTTCAAAGATCATGTTGGACGTCAGGCACCGACACGATGCGGGGTTGCGCCCTGATCCCAGAACAACATTCCAGTTTGTAGACCAGGAAGGTAGAGGAGAGAGAAGGTGAAACTAAAATGCATTCCAGTTTTTAAATCAAAATGAATGTGTCTTGCTGTAGGCAGGTGAAACCTGACAGGTTGAAAATGGATTGGTATAATTGGACTTGGACTATTTCAAGTATTATGAGACCTTGGCATGCAGTGAATTTACAATGATGTACCAGTAAGGGTGGAATTTAATGCCCTCCCCATGGCGGAAGGCATTTAATTAGGCAGGAGGGTAATGGGTGGAGTCTGTGCACCTTCCCACTTTTACCCCACTTAAGTCTGGTATACTGCCAATCGAGGACCTTACGTGGTGAATTAATGCCTATTAAGCACTTCACCCACTGCCACTTGCTATAGGATCCCAAAAGGCAAACCCTGTTGGGGTTATTTGCGGGCTCCTGGGATGGGAATGGGGTTGGGGAATTCCTCGTTCAAAGGCACACTATGCCTGAGGTATTTAATGGGGTCGGCCTTCCATGTATGGCAGGTGGGTGGCACCCTCATCACAACAATAAAATACCACCATAAAACGTTTACTGATGTTAAACTCACTTTCATTTGACACTATTAACAGTTCCTTGTGAGGTCAGAATGGGCCTGTGACTGCCTGAGGGATAAGATGTCATTTACTCAAGGAATGAACAGTTTAGAGCTTTAATTACAAACAGTTTGGTCACCAAGCCGGTGATTGAAATTCTGCGCTGGGACCAATATCAACTTCCAGAAAACATGGCAAAATAGTGGGGAGAAATACCTCAATGGTGCACACCTCAATGATACACACAAGCAATTTTATTAATTTTCACTCTTGGACAAAATGGTGGAGGGAAGCAGAACAAATAGCAGACTGTACAGATGGAAAACATATATAGCTTGTTATTCCCCACCATTTCTATCATCTGGTTATAACAGCACCAGCAGAACCACACACTCTCCCTGACACTGATTCCGTACATGCTGCTGCAAATTCATCAGATAAAAATTGGCTGCGATATGTTAAGTATGCAGAATGCTGGATCTGTTTTTGGAATTAATTGCACCAAATCAATTGCTGCATCGTATTAAACATGTTATCACATTTTAAATGGCATTGGGGTACACTTCAACCAAAGTTTAAGGAAAACGCTCATTGATTGATTGATTAATTAACTAATGGCTCTGAGTTCCTGAGTCAACAACATAAAGCAAATTGACATTTTCCCTGTTGTATTGCAGGATCAGATTTTAAAGCCTAAAACTAAAATGATGACTGATGGTAAGGGGAGAGAACTGAGAAAAGGAAAGGTCAGAGATAATAATTATCCAGTGACCTCTGCTGCAATCTCTACACTTGTTCACGGGGCTCAGCTGTGATGCTTACGACATGCCTGACTCCTATCTTAAAGCCCCTGGACATAAGGTCCTGAAAGACTGAAATTAGCACAAGTCTCTGACTTTAGGGCAGTAGGCAGGAGAATTAAACTAAAAAGTAGATAGTTTGGGTTTCTGTTCGCTTCATCCTATATCCTGAAAGTTATTGATTTTCAAATTCATACTATTCATCTAAGATCTGCAAAGGATGTTCTGATGTAACAGACAGCTGCATTGACACATTGTTTATAGCTGCTACTTTCCTCTGGTGCTGTATTACAATGTGCGCTGAAGCAGTTTTAACAATGATTTACACCTGATGTATTTGTAAACAAAACAATGCAATCTTTTGAAAATGAAATGAAATGAAAAGCGCTTATTGTCACAAGTAGGCTTCAAATGAAGTTACTGTGGAAAGCCCCTAGTTGCCACATTCCGGCGCCTGTTCGGGGAGGCTGGTACGGGAATTGAATCGTGCTGCTGACCTGCCTTGGTCTGCTTTCAAAGCCAGCGATTTAGCCCTTTTTTTTAATGTTGGCAGTTGATGTCCTTTGTAGAAAACTGTACGGTCAGCTATCCACTTTGGATCCAAAGAAGACAAACCGGAATATTTGCTTAACAATGAGATGAAGAACTGGAGGAGCAAAGGGATTTAGGCATCCGGGTACTATCACCACTAAAAGCTAGTGCTTAGGTATGAAAAGTAATCACACTGGCTAATGGAATGTTGGACTTTATCTTGAATTGGGGTGGAATATAAAGTGGGAGAAGCTATGATTCAGTTGTACAGAGCCTTGGTCAGACCAATAAGAGCATAAGACATAGGAGCAGAATTAGGCCACTCAGCCCATCGAATCTGCTCCGCCACTCAATCATGGCTGATATTTTCTCATCCCCATTCTCCTGCCTTCTCCCCATAACCCCTGATCCCCTTATTAATCAAGAACCTATCTACCTCTGTCTTAAAGACACTCAGTGATTTGGCCTCCACAGCCTTCTACGGTAAAGAGTTCCACAGATTCACCACCCTCTGGCTGAAATAATTCCTCCTCATCTCAGTTTTAAAGGATCGTCCCTTTAGTCTGAGATGGTTTCCTCTGGTTCTTATTATTCCTACAAGTGGAAACATCCTCTCCAAGTCCACTCTATCCAGGCCTCGCAGTATCCTGTAAGTTTCAATAAGATCCCCCCTCATCCTTCTAAATCCAATGAATACAGACCGAGTCCTCAACCGTTCCTCATATGACAAGTTCTTCATTCCAGGGATTATTCTTGTCAACCGTCTCTGGACCCTTTCCAAGGCCAGCACATCCTTCCTTAGTTACGGGGCCCAAAAATGCACACAATACTCCAAATGGGGTCTGACCAGAGCCTTTACAGCCTCAGAAGTACATCCCTGGTATTGTATTCTTCCCCTCTTGACATGAATGCTAACATTGTATTCGCCTCCTTAACTGTCGACTGAACCTGCACATTAACCTTGAGAGAATCGTGAACAAGGGCTTCCAAGTCCCTTTGTGCCTCTGATTTCCTGACCATTTCCCCCTTTGGAAAATAGTTTATGCCTCCATTCCTCCTTCCAAAGTGCATAACCTCACACTTTTCCACATTGTATTTCATTTGCCACTTCTTTGCCCACTCTCCTAGCCTGTCCAAATCCTTCTGCAGCCCCCTTGCTTCCTCAATACTACCTGTCACTCTACAGATCTTTGTATCATCTGCAAACTTAGCAACAGTGCCTTCAGTTCCTTCTTCCAGATCATTTATGTATATTGTGAAAAGTTGTCATTCGAGCACAAACACCCCGTCCATGTTCAGCCTTGGACACTGTAGTAAATATTCTCAAACCAGCAGGCGGCGCCCCAAGATTGACTTGGCTCCACTTCTCTCTTTATGTAAATTAACTTGACTTCCACAATCAACTGGGAACACAAGAGCACAAGACATAGGAGCAGGAATAGACCATAAGGCCCCTCAATCCTGCTGTGCCATTCAGAACAATGATGGTTGACTTTGACCTTCCACTTCACTTTCCTGCCCACTCCCATATTCCTTTATTCCCTGAGAGTCTAAAAATCTGTCCATCCAGCCTTAAAATATAGTCAACGATGGAGTATCCATAATCCTCAAGGGAGAGAATTCCAAAGCATCACAAATGTTTTGAGTGAAGAAATGTCTCCTCATCTCAATCCTAAATGATCACCCACTTATTCTGAGCTTGAGGCCCCGTGTTCTAGATTTCCCAGTCATTGGAAACAATCTCTCAGCATTTACCCTATAAAGCCCCTTCAGATTATATTATGTCTCAACAAGACAACTTCTCCTTCTTCTAAACTCCAGAGAATATAGGCTCAATTTACGCAGTCATTTCCCAACATAGGACAACCTTCTCATGCCAGGGACTAATTTAGTGAACCTTCACTGTACTTCCTTCAATGGAAGTATATCCTTCCTTAAATCCTTCCTTATATTTCCTTCCTTAAATAGGGAGACCAAATCTGTAAAGAGTGTTCCAGGTGTGGTCTCAATTGTGTAATTGGAGCAAGACCTATTTATTCCTCTACTCCAATCCCCCTGCAATAAACGCCAACATGCCATTTCCCATCCTAATTGCCTCCTCTAATTGCATGTTACGTTTCTGAGTTTATTGTACAAGCATATCACATCTCTCAGTGTCCAAGACTATTCTGGAATCTAAGGAATTTTGGAAAATCATTGCCAGAACATCCACTATCCCTGCAATTATCACTTTTAAAATTCCTGGATGTAGACAATCATGTCTTAGGAATTTGTCAGGTTTTAGTCCTTTTGGGTTTCTCTGAGTTTTTCTCTGATATTAATTTCTTTAATTTGCTCACTCTTTTTACTAGTTACGTTACCATCTATTTCTGATGCAACTTGTGTCTTCTGTGTCACTGCAATTTCCTCATCCCCCATAATAGTTTTTCCTTTATTTGCTTCTAATAGAGCAATGTTTACTTTAGCTACTCTTTCTTTTCATTTACTTGTAAAAGCTGTTACAATCTATTTTATACTCCTGGCTAGTTTGGTCTCGTATTTATTCCTTTTTATCAACTTTTTAGTGACCCTTTTCTGGTTTCTAAAACCAATGATCAAGACTTGCTACTATTCTTTGCAACCTCATAAGCCTCTTTTAATCTTATAATATTCTTTTTTAAAATAAATTCAGAGTACCCAATTCATTTTTTCCAATTAAGGGGCAATTTAGCATGTTCAATCCACCTACCTTGCACATCTTTGGGTTGTGGGGGCGAAACCCACGCAAACACAGGGAGAATGTGCAAACTCCACACGGACAGTGACCCAGAGCCGGGATCGAACCTGGGACCTCGGCGCCGTGAGACTGCAGTGCTACCACTGCGCCACTGTGCTGTCCTATCTAATAATATTCTTAACTTCCTGAATAAACCATGGGTCGATCTTTGTGGCTGAGTTTTTGTTTTTCAGTGGAATGTATTTTTGTTCAATAAATTGAATCCTTTCTTTAAATGTTTCCCACTGTTTATTTACGGCTGTAATTTTTACTTTATTTACCAAATCAACTTTAGTCAATTCTCCCCATCTATATGTAATTGGCTTTGTTTAATTTAAAGATTCGTATTTGTGACTAGAGTATATCACTTTTAAACTTAACATGAAATTCTAATTTATTATGATCACTATTTCCCAGCAGATTTTTTGCTCTGCGATTACTAATTAACCATATCTTATTACACAATACTAGATCTAAAATAGCTTTATCCTCAACTGATTCCACAACATATTACTCTGGAAAATTGTCACAAAACATTCTCCTCTTGTGAACTATTTTGATTGGTCCAGCCGATATGAAGATTTAATAGCTTCCATAATACATTGTTTTTGTTACATGCTCTGATAATTTATTGGTTTATGCTCTATCCAACAGTGTAAGTATTATAAATTGCACACACCAGCATTTTCTGATGTTTGCTGTTTCTAATCTTCACCTAGTCTGATACTACATCCAGATCTTCCGAGCCAAGATCCTTTCTCAGCAATGTCCTTACTCGTATACTCTCAGGGCGACCAGTTCTCTTTTGAATTCTGTCTGTCTTTTGAAATATTATGTACCCTGGAATATTTATTTTCCAATCTTGATTACTACACAGCCATGTTCTCTCTGACTGCAATTAGTTCCAAACCACTTATCTTTATTTTTGCCACTAAATCTATCCTATTTGGTATGATAGAATTTACCCTGCAGTTTGAGAGGGAGAAGCTGGAATCAGATGTAACAGTATTACAAGTGAAAAAGGTAACTACAAAGACACGAGGGAGGAACTGGCCAGAGTTGATTGGAAGGAGAGACGGACAGTGGAACAACAATGGCAGGAGTTTTGAGGGGTTATTCGAGAGGCACAACAGAAATTCATCCAAAGGAGGAGGAAACATGCAAAGGGGAGGAGGAGGTTTCCATGGCTGATGAGGGAAGTCAAGGACAGCATAAAAACAAAAGAAAAAGCATACAAGATGGCGAGGATTAGTGGGAAGCCAGAAGATTGGGAAGCCTTTAAAAGCGAGCAGAGAACAACTAAAAAAGAAGTAAGGGGGGTGAAGATGAAATATGAGTCTAAGCTTACTAGTAATATAAAAGAAGGTAGCAAGAGTTTTTTTTTATATATAAAAGGTAAGAATTGACATTAAACCACTGGAAAATGACGCTGGAGTAGTAGTAATAGGAGACAAAGAAATCATAGAGGAACTGAATAATTACTTTGCCTCAGTCTTCATGGTGGAAGACACCAGGAGAATCAGGGGACAGAGGTGAGTCGAGTGGCCATCACTAAGGAGAAGGTTCAGGGGAAACTGAAATGTCTGAAGGTGGATAAATCACCTGGACCAGATGGACTACACCCCAAGGTTCTAAAGGAGTAGCTGAGGAGATTGTGGAGGCATTGGTGGTGATCTTTCAGGAATCACAGGAGCCAGGGAGGGTCCCAGAGGACTGGAAATGGCTAATATAACATCCCTGTTTAAGAAAGGAGGGAAGCAGAAGACGGGAAATTATAGGCCGGTTAGCCTGATTTCGGTCATTGTTAAGATTTTAGAGTCCATTATTTTTGTTATTTTTTTTAGAAATACTTTTATTCAAATTTTTACATATTTTCAACAAACCCCCCCCCCCCCCTTACAGAAAAAAGAAAAACAAAGAACACAAAAATAAACATCTTACAACTACATCACAAATTCCCCCAATATACAAACCCCCCATTAAGCAATAATAAACACAGCAGAAAACACAAAGTACCCCCCCCCCCCGGTTGCTGCTGCTGCTGACCACCTCCTAACGCTCCGCTAGAAAGTCTAGGAACGGTTGCCACCGTCTGAAGAACCCTTGCACAGACCCTCTCAAGGCAAATTTTACCCTCTCCAATTTAATGAACCCTGCCATGTCGCTGATCCAGGCTTCCACGCTTGGGGGCCACACGTCCTTCCACTGTAGCAGAATCCTCCGCCTGGCTACCAGGGACGCAAAGGCCAAAATACCGGCCTCTTTCGCCTCCTGCACTCCCGGCTCGTCCGATACCCCAAATAGTGCTAACCCCCAGCTCGGCTTAACCTGGGTGTTCACCACCTTAGACACCGTTCTCGCAATACCCCTCCAGAACCCATCCAGCGCCGGGCACGCCCAGAACATGTGGGTGTGATTTGCTGGGCTCCCCGAGCACCTCCCACACCTGTCTTCCACCCCAAAGAACCTGCTCAGCCTCGCCCTGTCATATGCGCTCTGTGAAGAACCTTAAATTGTATCAGGCTAAGCCTGGTGCAAGAGGAGGAAGAATTAACTCTACCCAGGGCGTCCGCCCACGCACCCTCGTCTATCCCCTCCTCAAGCTCCTCCTCCCATTTACCCTTTAGCTCCTCCACCGAGGTCTCCTCCTCCTGCATCTCCTGGTAAATCGCCGAGACCCTGCCCTCTCCAACCCACACCTCCGAGAGCACCCTATCCTGGATCCTGAGTGCTGGAAGCAGCGGGAAATCCCTCACCTGCCGTCTTACAAACGCCCTTAACTGCATGTACCTGAAGACATTTCTGGAGGGATGCCCAAATTTTTCCTCCAGCGCCCCAAGGCTCGCAAACATCCCATCTAAAAACAGGTCCCCCATCCTTCTAATTCCTGCCCTGTGCCAGCTCAGGAACCCTCCATCCATTCTCCCCGTGACGAACCGATGGTTCTCCCGGATCGGGGGCCAAACCGAAGCCTCTACCTCACCCCTGTGGCGCCTCCACTGCCCCCAAATTTTCAAAGTCGCCGCCACCACCGGACTCGTGGTGTACCTAGTCGGCGGGAGCGGCAGCGGTGTTGTCACCAGTGCTCCCAGACTTGTGCCCACACAGGACGCCATCTCCAGCCTCTTCCATGCCAACCCCTCCCCCTCCATTACCCACTTGCGTATCATCGCCACATTGGCAGCCCAGTAATACCCACACAGATTAGGTAACACTAACCCTCCTCTGTCCCTACTCCGCTCCAGAAACACCCTTCTCACCCTTGGGGTCTTTTTCGCGCACACAAATCCCATGATGCTCCTAATGACCCGCTTAAAAATGGCTTTAGGGATCAGGATGGGGAGGCACTGGAATATAAAAAGGAACCTCGGGAGCACCGTCATCTTCACCGACTGTACCCTAACCCGCCAGGGAGAGTGGCAGAAAATCCCACCTTTTAAACTCCTACTGCTCCACCAGCCTCGTCAAGTTGAGCTTGTGTAGGGCCCCCCAGCTCCTGGCCACCTGGATCCCCAGGTACCGAAAACTACTTTCCGCCCTCTTCAGTGGAAGCTCGTCTATTCCCCTTCCCTGGTCCCCTGGGTGTACCACGAAGAGCTCACTCTTCCCCACGTTGAGCTTATACCCGGAAAAGTCCCCAAACTCCCTGAGGATCCGCATCACCTCCGGCATCCCCCCCACTGGGTCCGCCACATACAGCAACTGGTCATCGGCATACAACGAAACCCGGTGTTCCTCCCCACCCCGGACCAGCCCCCTCCAGTTCCTGGACTCCCTTAGAGCCATAGCCAAAGGCTCAATTGCCAATGCAAATAGCAAGGGGGCTAGGGGGCACGCCTGCCTCGTCCCACGGAACAGCCGAAAGTATTTCGACCTCTCCGATTCGTGGCCACACTCGCCACTGGGGCTTCGTAAAGTAGCCTAACCCAATTAATAAACCCCTCCCCGGATCCAAACCTCCTCTACACTTCCCAGAGGTACCCCCACTCCACCCTATCGAAGGCCTTCTCCGCGTCCATCGCCACCACTATCTCCGCTTCCCCCTCCACTGCAGGCATCATGATTACGTTAAGGAGCGTCCGCACATTGGTATTCAGCTACCTTCCCTTAACAAAACCCGTCTGGTCCTCGTGAATAACCCCCGGGTCACAGTCTTCAATTCTGGTAGCCAACACCTTCGCTAACAGCTTCGCGTCCATGTTGAGGAGAGAGATTGGCCTATACGACCCACACAGCAATGGGTCCTTGTCCTGCTTCAAGATCAGCGAGATCAGTGCCCTGGACATCGTCTAGGGTAGGCCCCCCCCCTCCCTTGCCTCATTGAAAGTCCTCACTAATAGAGGGCCCAGCAGGTCCATGTACTTACGATAAATTTCCACCGGGAACCCATCTGGCCCCGGTGCCTTCCCCGCCTGCATACTCCCCAGCCCCTTAGTCAGCTCCTCCAGCCCTACCGGTGCCCCAAGCCCAGCTACCTGCTCCTCCTCCACCCTCGGGAACCTCAGCCGATCCAAAAATCGATGCATCCCCCCCTTCTCCGTCGGGGGCTCAGACCTATACAGCCCCTCATAAAAGTCTCTAAATACTCCATTTATTCCCACCGCACTCCGCCCCATGTTCCCCCCTTTATCCCTAACTCCCCCAATCTCCCTCGCTGCCTCCCGCTTCCGAAGCTGGTGTGCCAACATCCGGCTAGCCTTCGCCCCGTACTCGTACACCGCCCCTTGCGCTTTCCTCCACTGCACCTCTGCCTTCTTGGTGGTCAACAGGTCGAATCGGCCTGGAGGCTTCGTCGCTCCTTGAGTATTCCCTCCTCGGGGACCTCTGCATACCTCTACCCTCAAAATCTCCCCCACCAATGTGTGCAGGAGGGTTTCCTGACACAGTATGTAGATTGGCCAACGAGAGGCGAGGCCATATTGGATTTGGTACTGGGTAATGAACCAGGACAGGCGTTAGATTTGGAGTAAGGTGAGCACTTTGGTAATAGTGACCACAATTCGATTAAGTTTACTTTAGTGATGGAAAGGGATAGGTATATACCGCAGGGCAAGACTTATATCTGGGGGAAAGGCAATTATGATGCAATGAGGCAAGACTTAGGATGCATCGGATGGAGAGGAAAACTGCAGGGGATGGGCACAATGGAAATGTGGAGCTTGTTCAAGGAACAGCTACTGCGTGTCCTTGATAAGTATGTACCTGTCAGGCAGGGAGGAAGTGGTCGAGCAAGGGAACCGTGGTTTACTAAAGCAGTCGAAACACTTGTCAAGAAGAAGAAGGAGGCTTATGTAAAGATGAGACATGAAGGTTCAGTTAGGGCGCTCGAGAGTTACAAGTTAGCTAGGAAATACCTAAAGAGAGAGCTAAGAAGAGCCAGGAGTGAACATGAGAAGTCTTTGGCAGGTAGGATCAAGAATAATCCGAAAGCTTTCTATAGATATGTCAGGAATAAACGAATGACTAGGGTAAGAGTAGGTCCAGTCAAGGACAATAGTGGGAAGTTGTGCTTGTAGTCCGAGGAGATAGGAGAGGTGCTAAATGAATATTTTTCGTCAGTATTCACACAGGAAAAAGACAATGTTGTCGAGGAGAATTCTGAGATTCAGGCTACTAGACTAGAAGGGCTTGAGGTTCATAAGGAGGAGGTGTTAGCAATTCTGGAAAGTGTGAAAATAGATAAGTCCCCTGGGCATGATGGGATTTATCCTAGGATTCTCTGGGAAGCTAGGGATGAGATTGCTGAGCCTTTGGCTTTGATCTTTAAGTCATCTCTGTCTACAGGAATAGTGCCAGAAGACTGGAGGATAGCAAATGTTGTCCCCTTGTTCAAGAAGGGGAGTAGAGACAACCCCGGTAACTATAGACCAGTGAGCCTGACTTCTGTTGTGGGCAAAATCTTGGAAAGGTTTATAAGAGATAGGATTTATAATCATCTGGAAAGGAATAATTTGATTAGAGATAGTCAACACGGTTTTGTGAAGGGTAGGTCGTGCCTCACAAACCTTATTGAGTTCTTTGAGAAGGTGACCAAACAGGTGTATGACGGTAAAGCAGTTGATGTGGTGTATATGGATTTCAGTAAAGCGTTTGATAAGGTTCCCCACGGTAGGCTACTGCAGAAAATACGGAGGCGTGGGATTCATGGCGATTTAGCAGTTTGGATCAGAAATTGGCTAGCTGGAAGAAGACAAAGGTTGGTGGTTGATGGGAAATGTTCAGATTGGAGTCCAGTTACTAGTGGTGTACCACAAGGATCTGTTTTGGGGCCACTGCTGTTTGTCATTTTTATAAATGACCTGGAGGAGGGAGTAGAAGGATGGGTGAGTAAATTTGCAGATGACACTAAAGTCGGTGGAATTGTGAACGGTGCGGAAGGATGTTACAAGTTACAGAGGGACATAGATAAGCTGCAGCGCTGGGCTGAGAGGTGGCAAATGGAGTTTAATGCAGAAAAGTGTGAGGTGATTCATTTTGGAAGGAATAACAGGAAGACAGAGTACTGGGCTAATGGTAAGATTCTTGGCAGTGTGGGTGAGCAGAGAGATCTCGGTGTCCATGTACATAGATCCCTGAAAGTTGCCACCCAGGTTGAGAGGGTTGTTAAGAAGGCGTACGGTGTGTTAGCTTTTATTGGTAGAGGGATTGAGTTTCGGAGCCATTAGGTCATGTTGCAGCTGTACAAAACTCTGGTGCGGCCGCATTTGGAATATTGCGTGCAATTCTGGTCGCCGCATTATAGGAAGGATGGGGAAGCATTGGAAAGGGTGCAGAGGAGATTTACCAGAATTTTTCCTGGTATGGAGGGAAGATCTTATGAGGAAAGGGTGAGGGACTTGAGGTTGTTTTCGTTAGTGAGAAGAAGGTTAAGAGGTGACTTAATTGAGGCATACAAGATGATCAGAGGATTGGATAGGGTGGACAGTGAGAGCCTTTTTCCTCGGATGGTGATGTCTAGCACGAGGGGACATAGCTTTAAATTGAGGGGAGATAGATATAGGACAGATGTCAGAGGTAGGTTCTTTACTCAGAGAGGAGTAAGGGCGTGGAATGCCCTGCCTGCAACAGTAGTGGACTCGCCAACACTAAGGGCATTCAAATGATAGACATATGGACGATAAGGGAATAGTATAGATGGGCTTTAGAGTGGTTTCACAGGTCGCCGCAACATCGAGGGCCGAAGGGCCTGTACTGCGCTGTAATGTTCTATGTTCAATCTCTCCCTCTCCTCTCCTTCTCCTCCTTGTGGGCCCTAGTGGAGATTAGCTCACCCCTAATCACCGCCTTTAGCGCCTCCCAGACCTCCCCCACCTGCACCTCCCCATTATCGTTAGCCTCTAGATAGCTTTCAATGCACCCCTGGATCCGCCCGCTCACCACCTCATCCGCCAGCAAGCCCACATCCAGGCGCCACAGCGGGCGCTGTTCCCTCTCCTCCCCGAGCTCCAGCTCCACCCAATGTGGGGCATGGTCTGAGATACCTATGGCCGAATACTCCTTGTCCTCCACCCTTGAGATTAGTGCCCTGCTCATAACGAAGAAGTCTATCCTGGAGCAGGCTTTATGGATGAGGGAAAAGAAAGAAAATTCCCTGGCCCCCGGCCTGACAAACCTCCATGGGTCCACTCCTCCCATCTGGTCCATAAACCCCCTCAGCACCTTGGCCGCCACCGGCCTCTTACCCGTCCTGGACCTGGAGCAGTCCAATGCTGGATCCAGTACCGTGTTGAAGTGCCCCCCACCCCCCCACCCCCCCCCCCCCCCCCATTATCAAGCTCCCTGCCTCCAGTTCCGGAATCCGGCCCAACATGCGGCGCATAAATCCGGCATCGTCCCAATTCGGGGCATATACATTCACTAATACCACCCGCACCCCCTGCAGATTACCAGTCACCATCACATACCTCCCTCCATTGTCTGCCACGATGTTCAGCGCCTCAAACGACACCCGCTTCCCCACCATAATCGCCAACCCTCAATTCTTTGCGTCCCACCCCAAGTGGAAAACCTGCCCTACCCACCCCTTTCTCAGCCTAACCTGATCTGCCACCCTCAAATGCGCCACCTGGAGCATAACCACATCTGCCTTCAGTCCCTTCAGGTGCGCGAACACACAGGCCCTCTTGACCGGCCCGTTCAGGCCTCTCACATTCCAAGTTATCAGCTGGATCAGGGGGCTTCCCGCCCCCTCCTTTTCTAGGCCAGCCACGTGCCCGCGCCTCCCGCACTCTCCATTCTCCCCAGCGGCAGACCCCTGCCCCGACGCTCTCTCCGAGCTCCAGCTCCCCTTTGGCCACTGCAGCAGCAACCCAGTTCTCTCCACCCCCCCCCCCCCCCCCGCCCCCCCCTCCCCAGCCTTGCCACCTTCCTTCCCTAGCGCGGGAAAAAGCCCGCGCCTTCCATCAAACCAGCCCCGCCCTCTCTGGCACAGCTCCCTTTTGCGGCCTAACCCCAGCTCCCCCACCTCGGGCCTCCCATCTCCCCTCCCCCCAACGGGGCCCCGTCCTTCCAACCACCGACGCCCACAGTCTCACAAAACCCCCCACTTCGAACCATTTCACCCTATCCCACCCAGTACCTAAGAAAATAATACAGAATAGAACAGAACATCCCCCAACATCCCCCAAAGCACAGTAACCACAGTAGCCCCCCGCGACCTCCCCTCACAACCGACCCTCCGTCTGTGTCCAACTTTTCGGCTTGAATAAAGGTCCACGCCTCCCCCGACGTCTCAAAGTAATGGTGCCGGTCCTTAAACGTGACCCACAGTCGCGCCGGCTGCAGCTTCTCGAATTTCACCCCCTTCCGATGCAGAACCGCCTTAGCCCGATTGTACCCGGCCCTCCTCTTGGCAACCTCCGCGCTCCAGTCCTGGTATATCCGGACCTCTGCAGTCTCCCACCTGCTGCTCCGCTCCTTTTTTGCCCATCTTAGGACACACTCCCCGTCCACCAAGCGGTGGAACCGCACCAATACCGCCCGCAGCGGTTCGTTAGACTTGGGCCTCCTCGCCAGGACTCTGTGGGCCCCATCCAGCTCCAGGGGCCTCGGGAAGGCACCCGCACCCATCAACGTATTCAGCATCGTGACCACATATGCTCCAGCATCGTGACCACATATGCTCCAGCATCTGACCCCTCCACTCCCTCCGGGAGACCCAGAATCCGCAGATTCTTCCTCCTCGACCGATTCTCCATGTCCTCGAACTTCTGCCATTTCTTATGCAGCGCCTCGTGCGCCTCCACCTTCACCGCCAGGCCCAATATCTCGTCCTCATTCTCCAAGGCCTTCTGCCGCACCTCCCGGATCGCCGCCTCTTGGGCCTTCTGGGTCTCGACCAGCTTGTTGATCGAAGCCTTCATCGGCTCCAGCAGCTCTGCTTTCAATTCCGTGAAGCAGCACTTGAGAAACTCCTGCTGCTCTTGTGACCACTGTGCCCACGCTGCCTGGTCTCCACCCGCTGCCATCTTGGCTTTCCTCCCTCGCACTTTTCGCTGCACCAGAATTACTTTTTTCAACGCTCCACTCCTGGTCCAATCCATACAGTGCCGGGGAAATCACACTGTCACCTTCCCACACTGGGAACCGTCGAACAAATGCCGATGGGGCCCCTAAAAAGAGTTCAAAAGTCAGTTTCTGGCGGGAGCTGCCGAACGTGCAACTTAGCACAGCATAGCCGCAACCGGAAGCCTTCGAGTCCATTATTAAAGATGAGATTGCAGAGTAATTGGAAGTGCATGATAAAATGGGACCGAGTCAGCACGGCTTCATCAAGGGAGATCATGGGCGCGATTCTCCGGCCCCCCCACCGGGTTGGAGAATCGCTGGAGGCTGGCGTGAATCCCGCCCCCGCCGTGTCCCGAATTCTCCGTCACCAGAGATTCGGCAGGGACGGGAATTGCGCCGGTCGGTGGAAATCGCGCCGGTCGGCGGGTCCACCCCCAGCTATTCTCCGGTCCATGATGGGCCGAAGTCCCGCCGCTGTCAACACATGCCAGCCGGCGTGGATTGAACCACCTTTCGAACGGCGGGACAAGGCGGCGCAGGCGGGCTCCGGGGTCCTGGGGGGGGCGTGGGGCGATCTGGCCCCGGGGGGTGCCCCCACGGTGGCCTGGCCCGCGATCGGGGCCCACCGATCCGCAGGCGGACCTGTGCCTTGGAGGCACTCTTTTCCTTTCACCTTCGCCATGGTCTTCTCTATGGCGGAGGCGGAAGAGACCCCCTCCACTGCGCATGGGCGGGGATGCTGTGAGCAGCCGCTGACGCTCCCGCGCATGCGTCGCACGGCAAAGTCATTTCCGCGGCAGCTGGCGGGGCGCCAAAGGCCTTTCCCGCCAGCCGGCGGGGCGGAAATCACTCCGGCGCGGGCCTAGCCCCTCAAGGTGAGGGCTCGGCCCCTCAAGATGCAGAGAATTCCGCAGCTTTGGGGCGGCGCGATGCCGGACTGATTCGCGCCGTTTTGGGCGCCGGTCGGCGGACATCGCGCCGATTGCGGAGAATCCCGCCCCATGTCTGCCAAATCTGTTAGAATTCTTTGAGGAGGTAATAAAGAAGTTAGATGAAGGAGAACCAGCGGAGGTGATCTATTTAGATTTCCAGAAAGCCTTTGACATGGTGCTGTGTAGGAGGCTGTTAAATAAGTTAAGAGCCCATGGTGATAAGAGTAAAATACTGGCATGGATAGAGGATTGGCTGACTGGCAGAAGGCAGAGAGTGGGGATGAATGAAGGGGTCTTTTTCAGGATGGAAGCTGGTGACGGGTGGTATTTTTCAGGGTTCGCAGTTGGCACCCAACCTTTCACAATATACATTAACTATCAGGAAGAAGGAATTGAGGACGCATTTGCAAAGTTTGCAGATGATACAAAGATGTGCAGAGGAACAGGTAGTATTGAAGAAGCAGGGGGGCTGCAGAAGGACTTGTACAGGTTAGGAGAGTGTATAAAGAAGATGAAATACAATGTGGAAACATGGAGGCATAGACTATTTTCTAAATGAGAAAAGGCTTAGGAAATCAGAAGTACAAATGGACTTAGGAGTCCTCGTACAAGATTCTCTTGAGGTCAATGTGCAGGTTCAGTTGGCAATTAGGAAGGCAAATGCAATGTTAGCATTCATGCCGCGAGGGATAGAATGCGAGAGCAGGGATTTACTTCTGAGGCTGTATAACATTCTGGTCAGACCCAATTTGGAGTGTTGTGAGCAGTTTTGGGCCCCGTAAGAGCTTGTCATATGAGGAGCATTTGAGGACTTTGGGTCTGTACTCGATGGAGTTTAGAAGGGTGAGGGGGGATCTTATTGAAACTTAGAAGATACTGAAAGGCCTAGACAGAGTGAACTTGGAGAGGATGTTTCCACTATTAGGAAAAACTCGAACCCGAGGGCACAGCCACAGACTGAAGGGATGATCCTTTAAAACAGAGATGAGGAGGAATTTCTTCAGCCAGAGGGTGTTGAATCTGTTGAACCCTTTGCCGCAGAAGGATGTGGAGGCCAAATCACTGAATGTCTTTAAGACAGAGGGGTTATGTGGAGAAGGCAGGAGAATGGGGATGAGAAACATATCAGCCATGATTGAATGGTGGAGCAGACCCGATGAGCCGAATACCCTAATTCTGCTCGTGTGTCTTATGGATGCTTTGTATTTTCAGATATAAGAGCCTTTAATTGAATTTCTTTGTTCCTGTTCCATGCTGATGCACAGTTACTGTTAAACTCTCTGTCCCTTCCTGTCTCACTCTGCTTGTTTGTCACTACACTGTCTTGTTGACTTGACTTGACTTGACTTTATCTTTGGAATTCTAAATTACCCTTCACCCACACACACTCCACCGCTCTCTGTTAGTTTAAAGCCAGATTTAAAGCCCTAGTTATGCGATTTGTCAGGACACTGGTCCCAGCCCAGTTTGAGTAGAGCCCATCACAACAGGACAGCTCTCTCTCTCTCTGAGTACCAAAGTTAGTGCCCCATGAATTGAAACCTATTCTACCTGCACCACTCTTAATTTTCTAATCTGCTGACCCCATATCAATTGGCAAATTGTTCCGAAAACAATCTAGAAATTATTACCTTTGAAGTTTTGTACTTTAATTCGGACCCCAACTCTTCAAACTCTCTCAGCTGATCATCATTCTTAGTTCTGCCCAGCAAATAAGTTTTCCCTAGCAAACTGCCAAGGAGAATCTAGAAACAATATGAGAACATAAGCTGGCTAGCAGAAAGCACAGATAAATAGATTAATACAGAAAATTATGAAGGTGATGCATTTTGGAAGCAAGAATAAAAAATAGGAATATAGCTTTTCATTTCTTATTGGGTTCTTGCGTATTTTTTCCCATCCCTCATTTCCTTCTGAGGATAGTGGAATAACCAAGGTCCTTGTGGTACTGGTTCTCCCATTATAATTGCAGGTACTGAGTTCAAGGACGTTTACTGAGCAATGACTGCTAATATATATCTCCTTATTTAAGGAGGGATGTAAATGGATTGGAGGCAGTTCAGAGGAGGTTCACGAGATTGATACCTGGAATGAGCGTGTTGTCTTAGATTAGACAGGCTGGGCTTGTTTCCACTGCCATTTAGAAGAGTGAGGGGTAACTTGATTGAAGTATGTCAAAAACTGAATGGTCTTGATAAGGGGGAGGTGGAGAGGATGTTTCGTCTTGTGGGTGAGTCCAGATCTAGGGGGCACTGTTTTAAAATTAAGGGTCACCCTTATAGAACATAGAATATACAGTGCAGAAGGAGGCCATTCGGCCCATCGAGTCTGCACCGACCTACTTAAGCCCTCATTTCCACCCTATCCCCGTCACCCAATAACCACTCCTAACCCTTTTGGTCACTAAGGGCAATTTATCATGGCCAATACACCTAACCTGCACGTCTTTGGACTGTGGGAGGAAACCGGAGCACCCGGAGGAAACCCACGCAGACACGAGAACGTGCAGACTCCACACAGACAGTAACCCAGTGGGGAATCGAACCTGGGACAGAGTTCCATAGGACAGAGATGAGGAGAACTTTTTTCTGAGGGTTGTGTGACTTTGGAACTCTGCCTCAGAAGGCGGTGGAGATGGTGTCACTGGATATTTTTTAGGAAGAGATAGAAAGAATGTTGTTTGGCAAGGAAATCAAAGGTTATAAGGGGAAAATGGGAATGTGGAACTCGAAATAATACTGATCAGCCATGAACTTATTAAATGGCGGAGCGTGCTGGGGGTGGTGGGGGGCAAATTGCCCTCTTGTGCTCCGATATCATGTGTACAAGTCAGGTTACAGGCCATTTTGTGTCACCACAGCATTTATATTCTTGTCTTTTATGACCGTACATGTAGCATGACTGACAGGTACTGTTTAACTTTGATAAATTGCTTTGCTGTATTCTGTGCATTGCGCATATTGGGGTTGAGTCTGGTGGAAGCAGTACAAATCAATCAAACTTCTCTGTCGTGGATTATGTCTTGAGTGTTGTTGTGACTGGACTATCCAAGTGAATAGTGATTACTACAGAAAGCTCCTTTTGTACATGCGAGTAAGGCTTACTGCCTCGCTCTAATATGCAGATTTGCCAAAACATGATCCCGCCCACAATGTCTTGCGAGATCGCGTTGAATCTCGCGAGGCGTTGTGATCCGGGTAGATCCCGGGAGCGAGGTCTCCCGGCTTTCAATGGCCACGCTGTGCCACAGCGAGCTGCTTTTCCAGCGTAGAGTGGGCGGAGGATCGCGCCCTCATTGGTGTTGCTTTTAAAGCTCATGCAGACTTGGCTTTGTCTTGTGTCTTGCCTTAAATCCAGCTCTTTCACACAGATTTTGGAACATACGTAAGACTTATGAACAGGAGTCGGTGATTTGACCCTTTGAGCCTGCTCTGCCGTTCGAAAAGATTTTGATTACCCCTTTTAAATCTACCTCTTTTGATTTGGCATATTTCCCTTTCTTGCACCTCTATGAAGGGACTTGGAATGTTTTTCATGGTTTACAACATTACATAAATGAAATATTTTGCTGAAATGATTTGAAATTTTGCCCATTACTGCCATAAATATGTTGTACTGAGACACGCAATAAGAGCGGTCTGTCACTAAGAGCAAATTCTGTGAAATGTAGCTTTTCCTTTGTGCAGTGATGGAATTGAAGAGTTTTGAGTCACAGAACTAAATATTAATACTAGTGAAGGAACAAAATGTAAGGCAAGTCCATAGAGTTTAATATTTAATCCACATGTACAAAATTTTCAAGATAGCTAAGGAATAAAGCATGCCATACTCCTTACAGTAGTACTAATAAAATTAATAGAACGATGTGTTGCACAGTTCTTTGGTAATCAGCATTGCCAAAATTATTGAAATATAATCTGCTTATCTGTTTAGCCACCAGTGGGATAGCAATTATTTTTAAAACATCATATTTCAGAAACATTCATTAATTTTATGTAATGTACATATAAATATATATAAAACAGATGCTGAAATAAGTTCCACAGTAAGATATACACACACACAAAATGAGCCTACCTTTCCTTTCAGATACTCATTGACCTATTTTTCATGTTCAATATTTTTTGGTTTGATTGCCTAATGTATTGTCACAGGATACGTAATGTTGTTAATATCTCACTTATTACTTATGTTCAAAATACACCTGTTCATTGTTACTAGGCTGTTACTAGCACTGCAAACAGCACTTTTTAAACATTTTTCAAATTAATTCTCATAAATACATGCATAAATGAGATTTTTTTAAAAATTAGAATTAAGAATTCACAAACACAATGCCCAATTTAGTGCTATCAACTATTACTTTAATTGTTGGTACCTTACATTACTCAGCAACATACACATTCAAGGATTACCTTGCCAAGAGCAGCCCAGATTTTAGTTTGAAAAATACTTGTGTGTATTTTTCAGCCAGAATTTGTTGAAAATCTGGAAGTTCAATAACTCTTGCCTAGTAGTCACTCCTTATCCTCGGGGAGTGGGAGTTGGTACAACTGGAAATGTTGGCATAATGTGCTTCTCGTCTGGGGCTATGTACTGTCAATTTTGCCATTGTCCCCATGCCTCATCCTTTCTTTGTTCTCTGCTCCTTCCATAGCAATGGAAGGAGGAAATCCAGGGGCGAAATTCTCCCCCAACGGCGGGATGCCCGCCGACTGGCGCCAAAGCCGGCGCCAATCAGACGGGCATCGCGCCGGCCCAAAGGTGCGGAAGTCTCAACATTGAGGGGCCAGGCCGACGCCGGAGGGATTTCCGCCCCGCCAGCTGGCGGAAATGGCGTTTGTTGCCCCGCCAGCTGGCGCGGAAATGCGGCGCATGCGCGGGAGCGTCAGCGGCTGCTGTCAGTTTCCCAGCGCATGCGCGGGAGCGTCAGCGGCCGCTGTCAGTTTCCCGCGCATGCGCATGGCGGAGGCGGAAGGGAAAGCGTGCCCCCACGGCACAGGCCCGCCCGCGAATCGGTGGGCCCCGATCGCGGGCCAGGCCACCGTGGGGGCACCCCCCGGGGTCAGACCGCCCGCGCCCCCCCCCAGGACCCCGGAGTCCGCCCACGCCGCCTGGTCCCGCCGGTAAATACCAGGTTTAATTTACGCCGGCGGGACAGGCAATTCCTGGGCGGGACTTCGGCCCATCCGGGCCGGAGAATCCAGTGGGGGGTCCTGCCAACCGGCGCGGCCGGATTCCCGCCCCCGCCCAATCTCCGGGAGCGGAGACTTCGGCGGGGGCGGGGGCGGGATTCACGGCGGCCAACGGCCATTCTCCGACCCGGCGGGGGGTCGGAGAATGACGCCCCAGATGTGTCTTTAGGCAAAGGGGGCACCTTGTGCACTGAAAGATTGAGTAGACTTCTGCTTCATGCACATTGCCTCGTGTCAGATGTACTTTCTGGACTATTGGAGCTTTACTCTGATTGCAGCAAGGTGGCACAGTGGTTAGCACTGCTGCCTCACAGCATCAGGGACCCGGGTTCAATTCCAGCCTTGGGTGACTGTGTGGAGGTTTCACATTCTCCCCGTGTCTGCGAGGGTTTCCTCCGGGTGGTCCAGTTTCCTCCCACAGTGCAAAGATGTGTAGGTTAGGTGGAATGGCCATGTTAAATTGCCCCTTAGGGTCCAAAGGTTAGAGAGGGTACAAAGATAGGGTGGGGCTGTGGGTCTAGGTAGGGTGCTCTTTCAGAGGGTCAGTGTAGACTCAATGGACCAAGTGGCCTCCTGCTGCACTGTCGGGATTTCTATGATTTAATTTGCCATTTGAATTGCTCACAATGGCAAATGAAGCAATGGCTGGCCAGGAAGTGTCTTTCAGGATCGAGATCTCAATGAGCAGGGCTTAGAAATCACTGCAGCACAGAACCTTTGTACCACAGCCCATTTGTTCACGGATTCAGCAAAAATAGAAAAGCACTGAATGAAAAAATATATTACACTAGAACCATTGGACTTCTAACCCATCAGACCCACTGCAAGTAAAATTTAGATGTTGCGAGAACTTTTTGTTTCCATCCTGTAACTTAATATTCTTATTGACATATAATAAATTATTTTCATTCCGATGTCTGCAATGATAAAAAGTGTTGCATTTTACCCCATAGGAATCCATTTCAGGAATGCCCAGACCTGTCGACATATTGCAATTGAAATGATGTAGGATTGGAGTAAATTGTATGTTAGTTGGGTTATCAAAATTTTATATAGTGGGAGTAAATGGGATATCTTGGACCCATTAAAATTCTGTACTTTGGGAGTTAATGGAAAAGGACCTGGATCTATTGGAATTTTTTGCTTTGATCAAATAATTAGCTATCAGGATTTTAGTTCACTGCTTTTTAGATCTCACTGTGAAATAAGGAAATTGCAATGTAATCTTGGGTAACTGTGTAATACATAATGTGGTGGCCCTTCCTGCCAGTTAGATCTTCCAGTCCTACTGAAGCTGATGCCCAGTGGCAGGTTCCCTGGCACCACAGCTGGTGAGCAATGCAAATGGGCACTGACAATGGACTGGAAGATCATGCCAGCAGCCGATTGCAAGCCACCTCCACCACCGAGGGAGTGGGCAGAAAATCCTGGCTAGTCGTTAGGTCATGATTCTTTCTCTAATTATTGTTCATCGATAATTTTAAAAGAGAAGCGAAGTTCAATATTTATAGTGAAGGCTTGAACTACGGAAAGAGTGGATTGGACCTGGGAAATTTGCATTACATTAACCATAGCATGTGCCTATGTGTGATAAAAATAATCATTCATCTCCATATTACTGTGCAATTGTGTATCATAAGTTGGCAAATCAGCTGGTAGATCAGTTGTTCCGCCGCGTACTGAACTACCAGAAGAAACCATCTGTTGAAATTGATAAGAATATTTCCGAGATAACATTTTATCTCAGACGGTCATAATGGGCGGCACTTATTCATACTGCAAGATACTTCATCATAAAATTATGCCTTGCATGCAGGAGTAGCTGAGGAAGGGATCCAGATCACAGCACATCTGCTGTAATTAATAAAGGTATTTGAGTTAAACATTTGTGAACTGAGAAGTTGGCATTGTGTGGCAGTTGTGACAAGTGGGTGTTGAGACTTACAACAGTGCTCAGTGAGTGAGGTGAAGCATGTTACTGTATGTTGTTAGGTGTGAATCTTGATTGATAGAGATTGGTAGGTGAGTGATGGGAGTATGGTGAATTTGGTAGTGGCTGAGGCTAGTGCTGAGGTTTGTAGGTAATTGTGCCTCAATGAACCTTGTGTACTCATATGAATTTATTACATTTCCTCCGGTGCTGCATCCATGTTCTTGGAGCTAAATTGTTGACATTGCCCTCCTTTGTAACTCATGACATTGTCTTCTGAGTCTGGAGGGCCTCCAGCTGCCTCGAAGGTTCGGCACATGCATCTCTCGTCCATTTGAGCTGCTCCATGAAGACTTCCAGTGCAGTGATCAAAAACCTTGATGCAATCTCCTTATTCCCACTGACTTAGAACTTCCAGAAGCCAAAGAGCACCTTCTCTTTGAGAGTTATGTGCTAGCCTTAAGCAATGCTCGGAAGTAACCAAATTGAGGCCCTCTGCTGATGCATACAGCATAATCAGCACTAGCTGCACGCATAAATCATTCTAATGAACAGACAGCACAAAGATAGAGAGCTGATTACATTACACTGAACAGGCAGGGATTGATCATGCATATCAATCCCTGTGACCATTTTCAGGGGCTATCCAATTTAATCCAGCGTGTGTTTTGATTTTACTTTTCCTTGGAACATATCCAAGATGGTTGCATTATTGGTATGTTCACAAAACTTTCAACTGCTCCACTCTTGACCCTTTTGCTTGGGCATCCACAAAATTGGGATTTAAGGCACATTTGCCACTGAATCTTCCACCTATTTCTGAATTTGACTTATTGGGCAGAATTTAATGTAGTTTATGAGGGCTTCTCCTGCTGGCCGGAAAGCTCTTCATATTGCCTCTTTTTGGGAAGGCCTGTCTCGTTCAGTGCCAATGAAGTGCACGTAAATGGGCAGCGGACCCAGTGGAAGTCCCACTCAACAAGGAACAGCCAATCGGAGGCCTGCAGCTCTTCATTGCTTGGCAGCAGCTTCCCCAGGGATAGACCAGAAAAACGGGATAAGTGTAAAACCAGCAAAGATGAGGAAGATAATAAAGAGGGAGAAATTAGGATATGCGAGTAAACGAGAAAGCTATGTAAAAACAGACAATAAGAGCTTCTGCAAAACTATTAAAAAAGAGTAGCTATAGTGAATGTTGGTCCGTTAGAGGATGAGATTGGGGAAATGGCAAAGACCTTGAAGAAGTATTTTTCATCTGTCTTCACAATAGAAGACAAAAAACCATCCCAATAATAAGAGAAACTCAAAATAATCACCATCACTAGAGGAAAAGTCTGACAAGCCCCCTGGGCTTGATCACCTGCATCCTAGGGTCTTAACACAAGTAGCTGAAGAGACAGTGGATGCATTGGTTGTAATTTTCCTCAGATTCTGTTATTATCGTAATGAATTGGAAAGCTAAACATGTGACACCTCTATTCAAGAAAGGAGGGAGACAGAAAGTAGGAAACTGTAGACCAGTTAATCTAACACCTGTCATTGGGAAAATGCAGGAATCCATTATTAAGGAAGTAGAAGCCGGGTATTGAAACAATCATAATACAATCAAGCAGACTCAGCATAGTGTTATGAAAGGGAAATTGCTTTTGACAAACATATTAAGAGTTCTTTGATGTAAAACAAAAGGAGAACCAGTAGATTTAATGTACCTGGGTTTCCAAAAGGCATTCACATAAAAGCTGACTGCACAAAATTAGAGCTCACCATGCTAGGGATAGTATATTAGCATGGATAGAGGATTGGATAACGAGCAAGGTACAAAGTTCGGATAAATGGGTCATTTTCAGGTTGGGAAACTGTTACTAGTGGAACGCCATAGCACTGAGATTTCAACTATTTACACTGTGTTAATGACTTGAATAAAGGGACCAAGAATATATCGATTTTTTTTCTTTACCCTTTTTATTCTCTTAGCTGTGATGTTGGCACTGCTCTGTGGTGACATGGGTTGCCATGTAATTCTTTCTTTCTTGTTGGTTATGCAGAAGCCCACAGCAAAATTACATATGGACAAGTGTATTGAGTTATTCAATTGAATATATTGGAACCAAATTTGCTGATGTTACGAAGATAGATAGGAAAGCAAGTTGTGAAGAGGACGCAAAGGTCCAGATTTTTGCAGGCCAAAACGGAAGTCCCGTCCCCATTTTTGCCCACTCCTATTTTTGCCGGCAGGGCAATGGAGGCGGAGTGTAATTCATACATAGGAGAAAGCCGAACCTAGCAGGGCCATTTGGACTTGCTGCTGAGTTTAAACAGAGCCCTTTTTTTGGTGGGGTTAAGTGATGGGTCACGATGATGAACTGTGCAAGGGTAGGTAGAGAGACATAGATTGGCATGGAGGGTATGAGGGGCCAGCATGGGTGGATGGGAACATGAATTGGCATGGGGAGTGGCAGTGAAGCTAGAGGGCCTATCAGCTTTTACTACAAATGGGATGAAGTCCCAGAGCACCAAGGCAGGCCTTTTAAAAATGTGTGAAAGCAAAATAAAAACAGAAAATACTGGATAAACTCAGCAGGTCTGACAACATCTGTGGAGAGAGAAACAGAGTTAACATTTTGTGATAGGCCTTTTAAACAGCTTGCCTTGGTACTTGGCAGCCTCTGTGGCTACCTCTGAACTGTTCCCAGTGACGGCAGCAGGCCTGACTGCAGCACGCACCCAACTCCCCAGAACAAAAATCCAACTATTCGGGGCTTTTTCGTCTGAGGCTGGTGTGCCATGCCAGGAATTTCCCCGACTCTGCACATCCCCCTCAGGGTGAAAATCTGAACCAAAGAGTTTGCAAAAGGATATATATAGGATAAGTGACAGGGCAAAAATTGGCAGATGGGAGTCTAATGTGGGAAAATGTGAACTTTCCATTTATGCAAGAAGAATATAAAAGCAGAATATTATTTCAATGAAGAGAGACTGTGGAATGCTATGGTACAGAGAGTTCTGGGTGTCCTCATACATTATTCACATTGCTACAACTGCACAGGGCATTGTTGAGGCCACACCTACAGCTATCAAATTTTGGACTCCTTACTTAAGGAGAAATATTGGAGGCAGTTCAGAGAGGGTACACAAGGTTGATTCCTGGGATGAGTCTTATGAGAAAAGGGGGCAAAATTCTCCCGAAACGGCGTGACGTCCGCCGACTGGCGCCCAAAATGGCGCCAATCAGATGGGCATCGCGCTGCCCCAAAGGTGCGGAATGCTCCGCATCTTTGGGGGCCGAGCCCCAACATTGAGGGGCTAGGCCGACGCCGGAGGAATTTCCGCCCCGCCAGCTGGCGGAAACGGCCTTTGTTGCCCCGCCAGCTGGCGCGGAAATGACATGTCGGGGCGGCGCATGCGCGAGAGCGTCAGCGGCCGCTGACAGTTTCCCGCGCATGCGCAGTGGAGGGAGTCTCTTCCGCCTCCGCCATGGTGGAGACCGTGGCGGAGGCGGAAGGGAAAGAGTGCCCCCACGGCACAGGCCCGCCCGCGGATCGGTGGGCCCCGATCGCGGGTCAGGCCACCGTGGGGGCACCCCCCGGGGTCAGATCGCCCCAGGACCCCAGAGCCCGCCCGCGCCGCCTTGTCCCGCCGGTAAATAGGTGCTTTAGTTTACGCTGGCGGGACAGGCAATTTATCGGCGGGACTTCGGCCCATCCTGGCCGGAGAATCGAGCGGGGGGGCCCGCCAACCGGCGCTGCGCGATTCCCGACCCTGCCGAATCTCCGGTGCTGGAGACTTCGGCAACCGGCGGGGGCGGGATTCACGGCAGCCCCCGGCGATTCTCCGACCCGGCGGGGGGTCGGAGAATGACGCCCAGGTTGAGAGGATTTGGCCTGTTCCCATTGGTGTTTAGAAGAATGAGAGGTAATCTCACTGACACATGAAAGATTTTGAGAGGGCTTGACAAGATAGACGCTGAGAGAATGTTTCTCCTCGAGGGGGATTCTAGAACCAGGGGCACAGTTTCAAAGTAAGGGGTTCCCGATTTAAGATGGAGGTTTGGGGAAGTTTCTATGTTTGTCATTAGCCTTTGGAATTCTCTTTCACAGAAAACAGTGGAAGCTGGGCCATTGAATATATTTAAGGCCGAATTAAACAGACTTTCGATTTAAAAGCGAATCTAGGGTTATGGGGGCAAGCAGAAAATCAGAGTTAAGGTCCCAATCCAATAAGTCTTGATCATAATGACTGGAGGATCAGGCACAAGACGCCAAATTACCTACTCCTCCGACTATTTCTTATGTTCTTAACACTGTAATCAACTGAGTATCCCCATTTCTGACCTCGACTTGGAGGAGAGGCCATTGATGAAACATTGGTGAAGCAACCAATGATGGTTGAGCCTAGGACACTATCCTGAGAACTGAGAACTCCAACAACCACAACCAACTTCCTTTAATCTCAGTACGATTTCTGTACCTTATACTTCTCTTGTACCTTGTACTTTTCTGTCAGGAATACAATTCATCTAACCAGGTGATTAATCCTTGTCAATTTTGATGGTATTCGTTTGCTCAAAGTCTAAATCACTAGATTGATTATTCCTCTTTCATTTAATAGCTGTCAACAGTTTATAATCTTAGATCATACCTTCCTGCTACCCCTCAATAGTCCTTTCAGCAATAAAACCATGTTCAAGTCTGTAGATCTCTCCTCACATCTTAGTGCTTGGGATAAGTGAATCTTCCTAGTCGGTTTTGTGTGACCCCCTTACCAATGCAACAGCATTGTCCACAACCGACTCATCCATAATCCACACTAGATTATAAAAAGATTATAATAATTTGTTTTAATTTCTATTCAAACACTGTTTAAAAATGTTCCAGCATTTGCTTTGTTAACAAAAGTCTCGTAAGTCCCAGGTTTGATTCCCGGCTTGTGTCACTGTGCAGAGCCTGCACCTTCTCCCTGTGTCTGCGTGGGTTTCCTCTGGGTGCTCCGGTTTCCTCCCACAAGTCCTGAAAGACGTGTTGTTAGGTAATTTGGACATTCTGAATTCTCCCTCTGTGCATCCGAACAGGTGCCGGAATGTGGCAACTAGGGGCTTTGCAGTGTTAATGTAAGCCTACTTGTGACAATAAAGATTATTATATTTGTATAAGAATGTGGAACTTGCTGCAATATGGTCAGAGGTAGGTTCTTTACTCAGAGTGTGGTTGGGGCGTGGAATGCACTCCCAGCTATGGTAGTGGAGCCGGACACTTTAGGAACTTTCAAGCGGTTATTGGATAGGCATATGGAGTGCACTAGAATGATTGGGAGTAGGTTGATTTGATTTTAGTTTCAGACTAGTTCGGCACAACATCGTGGGCTGAAGGGCCTGTACTGTGCTGTACAGTTCTATGTTCTATGAATAGCATGGGTAGATTTAAAAGAAGTACACAAGGAAGTAGGGTATGGAAGGATATGTTGATAGGCTGAGATGAACTGAGGAAGGAGGAAGCTTGTTTTGAACATTAATATTGCCATAGATCATTTGAACTGAGCGGTCTGTTTCTCTGCTTTAACAATCCACACAAGTCTGATTAATTTTTATTTGTGACTGTTGTTTATCTCCTCTATATTATGTCACCTGGCCAGAAAACATCATATCAGCAGCTAATTTAAAAATCTGGGAATGGCTTTCTTCTAAATTGTCTGTGAATTGTTTGAATAATATACTGCAAGAGTAATGGACTAGGGAACTCTGCCACTTATCTTCAGACGGGCCCTTTCCATTTATCATTATTTTGTTTCTCCTCTTTATTGCCAAACCAGTATTTAAACCAATCCAGCTAGCTAAATTGCCATTAATCCCACGAGCTTTAACCTTTTAAGTGTTCTGTATTTATCAACACTGTATATTTAGTCATAATTCAGTATAACTGGTAGTAAAAAGCATAAAGTTTAAAAGGTGAATTCAATAAGTTCACAGTGGTTAATAAATTAATGCATGACTGCAGTATTAAAACGTCTGGAAAATGAATTTAACAGAACAATTATTCATATTGCAACTTTTCTGACTTATAACAGTTTTTGTGGCTGAGAGTAGAATTTGCCACTCTTTATTCATCATGAAAAGAGGATTTGTGACATGGTATTTGTAATGCATAGTTTTTACAAAAGGCATAGCCAAGTGTACACACCTCAGCTGTGTTAATACTGGCACTTATTTAGCTATGATTCTGTGCGGCCAATATGTATGAATTTGTGGTTTAATCAAACACCCCTGAGTTTACAGTACCAAATCTCCCACGGGAAACTAGACTTCTTATTTATCACTTGTTTAGCTCTGGTATTCCTGATCTAACTCCTGATGTGACTACATTTGGCTTCCTTATACCAGGGAATACCTAACTAACAGGAAACAGAGATGGGATAAAGTATATTTAAATGGAGAGAGACTACAGAATGCTAGTGTTCAGAGGGACCTCGGTGTCCTTGTACACGAATCACAAAAAGATAGCATGCAGGTACAAAACTGTACACCATGTTCTGGGTGCAGTCTCACCAATGTCCTACACAGTTGTAGCAAGACTTGCTTACATTTAATACTCCATCCCCCTTGCAATAAAGGCCAACATTCCTTTTGACTTCCTAACTACTTAACTCTACCTGCATGCTATCTTTTTGTGATTCGTGTACAAGGACACCGAGATCCCTCTGAACACTAGCATTCTGTAGTCTCTCTCCATTTAAATATTCTTTATCCCATCTCTGTTTCCTGTTAGTTAGGTATTCCCTGGTATAAGGAAGCCAAATGTAGTCACATCAGGAGTTAGATCAGGAATACCAGAGCTAAACAAGTGGCTTCACTAATTAGTGAGACCTTTGCTTCTGTGAAGCAGCAGAAGGAAACCAGACTTAGCACATGCCTTTTACCTTTGGGTTTGAATACATCTAAGTCTGATGGAGGAATCTCTCATTTCTGCTAACTTTAAGAGTCCTATACGAAAAAAAACTCAACACTACAGCATAAAGCCACAGCATAAAGCTGTACTTGCAATCTCTCTGAGAGAGGAAGCACAGAAATGATTCGGGACAATGTGTAGGAGAGATTACTGTTAAGAGGTTAAGGCATTTTCATTAGCAAGATGGAAATAGCTTGAATCTGCAACAGGTTTTAATGTATCAAATCTGGAAGTGTTAAATGCTTCTGCTGAGAACATAATAACAGAAGAAATAGGAGCAGGAGTTTGGCCATTTGGCCCCTTGAGCCTACTCTGCCATTCAGTAAGCTCCAGCTGATCTGATTATGACCTTAACTCCACTTTCCTCTCTGCCCCCATAACTCTTGATTTCCTTGTCAATCAAAAATTTTTCCAACTCTTGTCTTGAGTTCAATGACGCCAGCCTCCACTCTCACCGAGGTGGAGAATTCCAAACACTAACAATCCACTGAAAGAAGAAATTCCTCCTCTTCTCCTTATATTTGGATATGCGCCCTAATTCAAGGTTTGTCCACGGCGGAAATGTCCTTTCAGCATCAACCCTGACAATCCCCCTTAGAATCTTGTATGTTTTAATATAAGATCACCTCTCATTCTTTTTAACCCCAATAAATATAGGCTCAGCGGCTCAACTTTTTCACATAAGACAAACATCTTAACCCAGGAATCAGCCTAGCAAACCCTCTCTGACCTGCTTCTAGTGTAAGTGTGTCCCTCTTTAAGTAAAGTGGCCAAAACTGTACACCATGTCCTGGGTGCGGTCTCACCAATGTCCTACACAGTTGTAGCAAGACTTGCTTACATTTAATACTCCATCCCCCTTGCAATAAAGGCCAACATTCCTTTTGACTTCCTAACTACTTAACTGTACCTGCATGCTATCTTTTTGTGATTTGTGTACAAGGGCACCGAGGTCCCTCTGAACACTAGCATTCTGTAGTCTCTTTCCATTTAAATATTCTTTATCCCATCTCTGTTTCCTGTTAGTTAGGTATTCCCTACTTGTGCTAATGTATCACCCCCAACACCATAGGCTCTTATTTTTTGTGACATCTTATTAAATACATTTGGAAACCCAAATACATTGCATCTACTGGTTCCCCTTGTTGCACCCTCAAGAACTTGAATAAATCTGTGAAATATGATTTTGTTTCACAAAACCATGTTGACTACAAAATTGTATTATGTTTATCTAAATGCCGTTCTACCACCTCATTAATAATGGATTCTGTCATTCTCCCAATTACAGACTTAAAAGTAACTGGCCTATAGTTTCCTGAATTCTGTCTCCCTCCTTTTTGAACAAAGGTGTTACATTTGTGCTTTTCCAATCTGCTGGGCCCTCTCCAGAATATGGAGAATTTGGGAAAATTACAACCATTGCGTCCTCTATCTCTGCAGCCACTTCTTTTAAGACCCCAGGGATGCAGACCATTAGGTCCAGGGGACTTGTCACCTTAAGGTTACATTGTGAGTGCACTTTGCAGGAGAATGTTCCATTCCTCACTACTGATACGTTTCACCTGACAGATTCATTACTCAATACAACAACTTACACTTAGACAGCACCTTCAATGTAGAAAAAGCGTCTCAAAGTGATTGTCAGAGATATGAAGGACTGTATTCTAGAGAATGGAACCCAGCCAGCTGAATCTACTGGAACTTGCAACCAATGAAGAGTGCAGGAGGGCATGCCAGGAGTAGCACCAGACGTACCAAAAAATGTGGTGTCAACCCTGGTGAAGCTACAACACAGGACTACTTACATGCCAACCAACATGAGTGGCATGACAGAGCTAAGCAATCCCACAACCAAGGGATAAGATCTAAGCTCTGCAGTCCTCCCACAATGGATTGGATTTGTTTATTGTCACGTGTACCGAGGTACAATGGAAAGTATTGTTCTGTGTGTAATCCAGACAGATCATTCCATATGTTTAAAAAAAACATAGGGCATCCATAAATACGCAATGTAAATACATAGACAGGCATCGGGTGAAGCATACAGGAGTGCAGTACTACTCAGTAGAAAAGATATGTGAAGAGATCAGGGGCGGGATTCTCTAAAATGGAGGCAGAGTGTTCGCGCCGTTGTGAACGCCGTCGAGGTTCATGACGGCGCAAAACGGCCCCTATCCCGACCAATTCAGGGCCCGATAATGGGCTAGGAGCGGCGCCGCGTCATTTACGCGCGGCAGGCCTTGGCGCCGCGTAAAAGGCGGCGCCGCATAACTGGCGTCACCCGCGCATGCGCGGCAGTGACCAGGTGTGGATGGCGCCAGGGGGAACCCGCCGTTTTGGGCAAGCCGCTCGGCCCATCCGGGCCTGAGAATAGCAGGGGTGCCGGAGAATTGCCATTTTGGGTGTCTCGGGCGATTCTCCGGCCTGCGGCGCGCGGAACCCGACGGGGCCGCTCTTGCCGCTTGGGTGAATCGCGGGAGGGCGTCGAACTGGCGTCGCCGGAAAATTTGGCGACACAGGCGATTCTCCCAACCGGCGCGGGAGCGGAGAATCGCGCCCCAGATAAGTCCATAAGAGGGTCATTTAGGAGTCTGGTAACAGCAGGGAAGAAACTGTTTTTGAATCTGTTTGTGCGTGTTCTCAGACTTTTGTATTTCCTATCCGATGGAAAAAGTTGGAAGAGTGGATAAGCCGGGTGGGAGGGATCTTTGATTATGCTGATCGCTTTCCCCAGGCAGCGGGAGCCCGTGTAGACCGAGTCAATGGATGGGAGGCGGGTTTGCGTGATGGACTGGGCTGTGTTCATGACTCTCTGTAATTGTTTACGGTCTTGGGCCGAGCAGTTGCCATACCAGGCTGCGATGCAGCCAGATAGGATGCTTTCTGTGGTATATCTGTAAAAGTTGGTAAGAATCAAGGTGGACATGCCATATTTCTTTAGTTTCCTGAGAAAGTATAGGCACTTTCTTGGTCGTGGCATCAATGTGGGTGGACCAGGACAGATTGTTGGTGGTGTGCACACCTAGGAATTTGAAGCTGTCAACCATCTCCACCTCGGCACCATTGATGCAGACAGGGGTGTATACGATTCTTTGCTTCCTGAAGTCAATGACCAGCTCTTTAGTTTTGCTGACATTGAGGGAGAGATTGTTGTCTCCAGTCATGAATGGTGGTGGACAACTAAACAACTCGCTGGAGGAGGAGGCTCCACAAATAGCCCCATCCTCAATGATGTAGGAGCCCAGCACATCTGAACAAAAGACATTTGCAATAATCTTCAGCCAGAAATGTCGAGTGGATTATCTATCTCAGCCTCCTCTGTAGGTCCCCAGCATCACAGATGCCAGTTTTCAGCCAGTGTGGTATCAAAAAATGGCTGAAGGCTGTGGCCGATGGTACTAAAGACTTGTGTTCCAGAACTTGTCGCGCCCCTAGTCAAGCTGTTCCAGTATAGTTACAACACTGGCATCTACCCAGCAATGTGGAAAATTGCCCAGGTATGTCCTATACACAAAAAGCAGGACATATCCAACCTGGCCAATTACCAATCTACTCTCCATCATCAGTAAAGTGATGGAAGGGGTCATCAACAGTGCTATCAAGCGGCACTTACGTCGCAATAACTTGCTCACTGACGCTCAATTTGGATTTCCGCCAGGGTCATTCAGCTCCTAACCTCATTACAGCTTTGGTTCAAACATGGACAAAAGAGCTGAACTCCAGAGGTGAGAGTGACTACCCTTGACATCAAGGCAGCATTTGATCGGGTATGGCATTAAAGAACCCAAGCTAAACTGAGTCAATGGGTATCAGGGGGAAAACTCTCCATTGGTTGGAGTCATACCTGACACAAAGGAAGGCAGTTGTTGTTGTTGGAGGTCAGTCATCTCCATTCCAGGACACCACTGGAGGAGTTCCTCAGGATAATGTCCTAGGCCCAACCATCTTCAGCTGCTTCATCAATGACCTTCCTTCCAACATAAGGTCAGATGTGGGGATGTTCGCTGATGTTCAGCACCATCCGTGACTTCTCAGACACTGAAGCAGTCCGCATGCAAATGCAGCAAGACCTGGACAGTAAATATCCAGGCTTGGACTGGAAGGTGGCAAGTAACAAGTAACATTTGTGCCACACAAGTGCCAGGCAATGACCATCTCCAGTAAGAGGGAATCAAACCATCACCCCATGACAAACTGTCAAGAGTTGCCAGTCAATCAGAGATTGGCAGTTCTATTGAATGGCAATGTCACCAGGCGATGGTGGTTGCTGTGGGAATGACATCTATCTGAGGCCTTGTCTCATTGCTGGATCCTGGGCCACAGGTGAGTGATGGCAGCAGAGAGTCTCAAGGTGGGCGGTTGCAGGGGAGGAGGGAAGGAGGGGTTGGCAGCAAGAACAGGTGGGTGGCTGTCAGCTCCCCCACCCTCTCTTCCTAATCTGGGACCCTCAATCAGGCATTGAGTGCCTTTGTGAAAAATTAGAGAGAAAGAGGCAACAGTAGGAAGGGTAGTAGATGGAGGTTTGGCTTAGCGGAGAAGGTAACATCAGCATCAACAGCTGAATGATGGACTTTTTTAGTGATATGGAAATTCTTGAAATCTTCACTCTTATTTCAGAAGTGAGGGTGAATGCAGCAGGAGAGAGGGATTTAATAATGCTTGTAATAGGAGCAGGTTATCTTTGCTCTTCAAATGATCCTGAAACTGTAGGCCATTTCTGTCTTATTTAGTAGGCCTTTGAAAAAAAATCCAACAGCACAGAAATGCTGAAGTAAAACAAATGTATTTTTGGCTCTGTCAGCTTGTTCTGAACAGATGTTCCAGAATCCATGGTACAGTAGAATTTGCAAAATATATACACAACTTTATAAGGTGGATCAACCAATTATTGACCCCTCTGATCACCATTTGTATAGCTCAGTTACTATATATTAAGTCCTTGGACATTGTATGCCTCCAGGTTTAGCCTAAGAGGTAGTGGAAATAAACAAAGATGCTATGCTGTTTAGTATGTACTATTTTACTGTAGACCTTTAATATAATACAGTTGCTCTGTTTTTAGCTTTGCAATCTAATTGCATCGAAAACACTTACACTGACACAAAAGCAGCAAAGAGTGATGGATAAGATTACCCTAATCTTCCTTCATACTGACACAACAACAGTATGGAGTTATGGATGGGATCATTGTCATGCAAAAAGTATTTTATCTGCAGTTCTCATTGAAGAAGAAATTGTAATGTGATGGATTTTTATTCCATGGTTGTAACTGATGACTTTGCAACTATCTAGCAGAGTGTGAATTCGCTGCAGTGGAATAAATAATTCAATACACTTAATTATCATTTAACAGTTTATCCCAAGTCACGACTTGTGCGTTCTAACAGCTTCCCAGACATGGACGAAGTTGATTAATATATGGAAAGAAGTTATCCTGTTTATCTCTGTTGTTGTGCCTTGGAATATACCCCATTTCCATTGCAGGATTAGTTTTGATGGGCGGGTGGCAGCAGTCAAAGTAACAATGCACATGCCATCATTTTGGCTCTGGACCCTCCCTGACACTGGGGTGATCTGTACGGACGAGTGAAGTACGTGCTGATCATTTCAGGTTGCTAACAATCACTTGCAGCAATGGCTATTGATCATTTTATCACTAATTCATGTTGCAATGAGTACTGCAATATAAATGCAATATTAGAAATGAACACGGTTTTACTTCAGATTAATTTTGTATTGGTATTACAACATAGTAATGTGTAGTTATTACTATTTGTAAAGAAGCAACTGGGTTAAATTTACAAGTGGTTGGCCTGTAATAGCAGGAAGCTGCGTCAGGTAGTAAGCTGTGGAAGTGCAAAATAACAGGCCTCAGTGGATTTGTACATGGGGGACAGCCTTTCAGTAATGTTGATGTATGAGCACAGGCTCCAAAAGCAAACTCCAACCAATTGACACTTTGATATGGTATGGCACGAGGTCAGAGCAACTCTCCCTTTAATATTTTTACATAACTGTTGTATTAACCTCTTTCACCCTCTGATTCTCCCAAGATTAAACTGGAACAAGTTTGGATTGGCAGCCAATTGCAATGCAGCATTTAGCTCCATATATATCAGGGAACATGCAGGCTCTACCGAGGCCATATTTGGACATCAGTAAAGTTCTGTATTTTTCTTTGCATTGGGGCCCTCTGAATTAATGGGTTTAACAGCTGTCTCTGAAGGGATATCTCATGCCATCGTCACAACATTTTTATTTACACATGAATTTGTACATATTAAGCGATCTATCTATACAGTAAGTCAGATGGTTTAATATTTTGTCATTATAGGGCTTTATTCCAGGTAGAGGATAACATCAGTGCCACTTAATTTACAGTAATTGAATTGGTCAAATGCCATTTTTTACGAAATGATATTCTGTCATTTTTTTAGTTGGTGCTTTAGTATTGAATTCCACAACTGTTAATTGTTTCCTTAAAACTATGAATGACCGTAAGCACACAGACTGTTGATTCGATGGTTCAAGGAAGACATTTTCTCAGGGAGGTTTGGAGCTGGCAATCAATTTTACCAAGGAATTGTGTGGTTTGAGTGCAGATACTGTATTGGCATCAATACTAATGTTTCACTATGGAGGCAGTCACCTATTTCTTCTAACTTAACCTCCACGCAATGCTACCACAGGACTGCTCTAACCATGGTTGTATAAATAATTATAGTATTTAGATTTCAATGCTCACAAACATGAGGACATTTTCTAAAGTGCTAACTATTCACTGATACCTCATACCAGTGGCAAATGCCTTTTAAGGAGCTAGAAGGAATAGGAGATCAAATTCTCCAAGTTATACACATCCCCAAAATGCAATGTCCAATTAACAGCAACATGTCCCAATTAAATTTCTCTCACCTAACACCTAACACCAACATCATGCCTATGTAAATGTGAAAGGGCCACATTCCTTTAAATACAAGATTTTACAGCCTGCCACGTAGTCCTGCTCCCAGCACAATCCCAAATAGCAAAAGGAGAATATTAAAATTGTATTCATGAGCTGGCATTGCACAATCAAGCAAGTCCAACTGTGTTCTGGTTGAATTCCTGTCTTCTACCCGCAATGAACTTCAGTTTATCCAGAACAGTCCAGCCTTTATCATATCCTGCAGAACCATGTTCTCTTTGATCTACATTGGCTTCTATTCCTCCAGCACATGAAATATAAAAATCTCATCATGGTGTTTAAATACCTTCATTGATTCTCCTAATATCTGTAATCTTGTGTAGTTTTACATCCACCCATCCCTCCCATCACCACTTCTTCCCAAGACTCCATTCCCCTGACTATGGCTGCTTGTGCTTTCCTCCACTTTGCCTCTCACCTGCGTGTTGTGCTTCAATTGCTTGGGTGTTAATCTGCAGAGTGTGTTCCCTAAGCCCACACACATTTCACTCTTCCTTTAGGATCCTTCTCAAATGGACCTCCCGTGATGGCATGTGAGAGCAAATCACATGAAAGGTGGCTTCTGCCAGTATCCTCGTATTTTGAGATTCTCCGAGGTGCGGAGAGTCGGCGCCATTTGCGCCGCGCGAATCCGCGGGCCGCTGGAATCGGCGGGCCGCCGATTCTCTGGCCCAGATGGGCCGAGCGGCCGCTCCGACATGACAGTGTCCCGCCGGTGCCGTTCACCCCTGGTCGCTGCCGGCGGGAACTCTGCGGGAACGTTCGGGGGCGGCCTTTGGGGCGGGCCCGCCTCTCCCCTCCCCCCCCCCACCCCCGGGCCTACTTTCCGGTGCAGCCGGCCCCTGAACACCGACCCCGTGATGGGTCGGGGCCGGCGCGCGTAAGATGTTCCCCGCACATGCGCAGGGTTGAGGTGGCCCAACTGCGCGGGTTGGGGCGGCGCCCATTTGGCGGCGCGTATGGAGGCTGGAGCGACGTGAACCGCTCTAGCGCCATGCTGGCCCCTGGGCCAGAATAGGTCGTGCCCGGGCCATGTTTGTGCCATCGTGAAATGCGACGGCGTTCACGACGCCATATCAGAGAATCGTCCCCATTACGTTTATGATTACTAGGGTTGCGCAGTGGTTAGCTCTGCTGCCGCACGGCGCCGAGGACCTGGGTTCGATCCCGGCCCCAGGTCACTGACTGTGTGGAGTTTGCACATTCTCCCCTTGTCTGCGTGAGTCTCACTCCCACAACCCAATTGGCCACGTTAAATTATACCTTAAAAAAATGAGAAAAAAATGATTGAATTAATATAAGTTGCCACGTAAGTATGTTGATTTAAAAGTCTGCAACTTCCTACCATCATTTAGTCTCACTGTAGTTAAAGGGGTGTGGAGTGTGTGTCAGAGGCGGTTCCTTATGCAAGAGTCAGCCACATCCGACTTCAGAACTGGATGAACCATTGAACCTGGTTCTCGCCACTCACCCAGTTCACACCTCTGGCTGCACTTGTGCGGGGCAGCAGCCACACCCCTGTAGCTTTGTTGGTTCAATTGCCAAACCAGAAGAATGTAGCTGAGGAAATGGTATTCCCTTACTGGTACTGAACACATCACAGCACAGTGGTGTGGACAGCTGGAAAGGTCTTCGGCATGGGGACGAGAGATCATCCTCTGCAGTCAACCATGGGAACGTGAACTCTACCTAGATTCATGGAACCTACTTCATAAAGACAACAGCTCCTGACTCCAGCACAAAACAGCTCTTATTGGCAGAGAACTATCGTGATACAATATTGACATTGCAGCTTTAAGTGAATAGAGGAAGCTAACAGCTACCAGCAGGCCACACATCCTTCTGGATAGGAGAGTGTGGGCCAGAGGCAGGTGTCAGCGTTGCTATCAAGTCTGACATCGCTAAAGTTTAAATACTTGACTTACAGTTGTGTCTATGCCTAGGTAGGTCGCATGGTCGGCAGCTCCCGCCGATAACGGACTTTTGGGCCCTTTTAAGGAGCTCCAGCGGCATTTGGACGATGATTCCCAGAGTAGATCCCCCAGCAGTGTATGGAGTGGACCAGGAGTGGAGCGGTCAAAAAAGTGGCTTTAGAGAGGAGAGGAGAAACGGCGCGAAAAAACAAGACGGCGGACGGCAGGGATCAAGCAGCGTGGGCCCAGTGGTCCCGGGAGCAGCAGGGGTTTTTAAGAAGCTGCTTTGCTGCCTTGAAAGCGGAGATGTTGGCCCCTATGAAGGCGTCGATTGAAAGGTTGGTGGAGACCCACAAGATGCAGGGGACGGCGATCAAGGAGGTGCAGCAGAAGGCCTCTGATAATGAGGACGAGATTCTGGGCCTGGCGGTCAGAGTGGAAGCGCACGAGGCGCTGCACAAAAAATGGCAGGAGAAGCTGGAGGACCTGGAGAATAGGTCATGGAGGCAGAACCTGCGGATTCTGGGTCTCCCTAAAGGCATGGAGGGGTCAGATGCTGGAGCGTATGTGACCACAATGCTGAGTACGGTGCTGGGCGCGGGGGCTTTCCCACGGCCCCTGGAGCTGGATGGGTTGCACAGAGTCCTGGCAAGGAGGCCGAGGACGAACAAGCCGCCGAGGGCTATGGTGGTAAGATTCCACCGCTTCACTGACAGGGAGTGTGTCCTGCGATGGGTGACGAAGGAGCGGAGCAGCAGGTGGGAGAACACCAAGATCCGGATTTATCAGCACTGGAGTGCAGAGCTGGCCAAGAAGCGTGCAGGATTCAATCGGGCCAAGGCGGTCCTCCACGAAAAGGGGGTGAAGTTCGGGCTGCTATAGCCGGCGAGGCTGTGGGTCACATACCAGGAAAGACACCATTATTGTGATGAGGCGTGGACTTTCATCAAGAATGAGAAGTTGGACTTGAGTTAATGGATTGCGGTATGTTATGGAGGTTGTTGGTGAGGGGGATCGGGCGGTGTTTGGGAGGGGTTTTCCCCGCATTTTCTTGTGTCTTTGTGGCCCCGTGGCCCAGGGCCCTCGGGGATTTGGGTGAGGTCGCAGTTGAGAGGAGCTGCCTCACGGGGTGGGGTCGGCCCAGGCAGGGAGCGTGGTTTTTCCTGCGAAATGGTGGGGGCAGTACATGTGTAGAATCCCAAGTTTCTTTACCCGTCAGTCTGGCCTCAATAAAAGTCGAGATGGATTTGCAGGTACAGCATTAGTTATCTTATTTGGCTTGCAAGCCTTTCTCAATTCACAGCAAGTACATAGCACATCTTGCTTCGTACACCTCTGGAATCAAGTGAGGATATGGAACAAAGGAATCTGTACTGATACATTCAAATGGCATCAAGTTTCACATACACGATGCCCATAGGTCATCCTATATCCCTCCTGACCTGTTGATCTATTCTGATTGGCTTACTTCCAATCCCTTCCTCTGGCCCCTATTACCCAGCATCCTTTTCTCCTGCTTTGGTGGACACACCTCTTCCTGCTTTTCCATGCGGTCTGAAATCCTTTGTCTGTGAACTCACCAGAATTAGACTGGCCTACCTCTACATTACATTAACTAATATCTCTAAAGTAACTATTTTATATCACATTCGTCATTCCCTCCTTTTATCATTCCATGATAACCGAACTATCCAATCCATAGCTACGGTTCCTCATCTAAAAAGATCCGTCGCTGCATTTCCAATTCCTGGCTTAGCCCCCCCCTCATCTGCTGCACCCTCATGGATTTTAACAGTTAAGATTTTAGGGGCGTTGATCTGTTCCAGTGCACCCCGCATTCTACCCAACACACATTTAAGGATAGCTAGGCCCACAAAGATGCAGCCAATAGCCACCACTAAATACATGGCCATATTTATCAACCAGTCCTTCCAACCCCCAAATCCCCAGTTACCCCAAGAGCCAGGATCCTGCATTCCGTCCAGGTGATCCTGTATGTGATCCATAAATTTAGTGATGTTAGCGGTCAAGTCCTGAACTCCCATGATACACTTGCCCTGCACTATGGCGCATACCCCACCCTCACGGGCCAGAAGATAGTCAAGAGCATACCGGTTCTGCATTGCAAACAACCGTAGCTGAGACAATTCCTTGGTTATTGCCCCGAGGGCTCCCAAGGTTTCATTTCTCAAGATGGTAAGGCCACAAATAAAATAATTCCTATTGCTGACAGCCACGGAACTCCCCACACCTCCCAGTGTCAAGACGCTCAGAATCCCCCATCCGGCTGAGTGGCCCCGGTTGGGACGCGAGAACCTGAGGTTTTTTCCAGTTCTCGTAAAATTCAGCTGAGACTGCCCGGCGTGCTAACTGATTATGCAGCTTCCACGCCGAAGGGCAGAGAGAGGACTGTGGTAGGGACTAGAGTCCCTATAGCAATTTGGCGGGGAAATGGGGGTGACAAAACATTGGTCACTGTGCCATTAAATAAAAAGTAGTATCCTTGCTCCGTGTGCAGGCTAGCATCACAATCAGTATATCGGTTTCGTAAGGATCCCCCAGTAGCCCAGTTTATCCAGCTTCGAAACGCCCATTCGGGCCGCCTAGCAATGCGGAAAGCCCTAGTCCCAACAGTGATATGAGAGACATTCGCCCAGCCAAAAAGGAGCTGGAGGCCGGCATTCAATGGAACGCAAGTGGTGTTGTAACAAACGCATTGGCCAGACGCCTGGGTGATATGGCACCTCCTGTCCGTACAGGTGGGGAACAGACATGTTATATTTGTTTCCACCTCTACCAGCAAACAGCCGTATCCTTCACTGCTGAAACAATTCTCATACGACCGGGAATCCCTATTGGGAGTGAAGTGGCTAGGTATATACGCCCTCCACCGTTGCAGCCTATCATACTGTGAATGGGAATTATCCCGAGAAAGGGGAAGGCAAATAGCCGGTGGTGCTGAACCCGGATCGTAAGGAAGAGTGACTTGCTCGGGCAGTGGCTCGGAATGCTGACAATGAACCACCGTTTGGGGAGTGCCCCAAAGCGGTGAAACATAAAATAACCTAGACACTGCTGCGGGGTTCGGGTAGCAGACAACCCGTCCGTGGCCATACAAGTGATGGTAAATCTGGTAGAAGAGATTCATACTACCCGGGTTTTCCTCAGTTTGGCCTTTAACTAACTTAAGTGTATCTCCCGGTAACCTACGTTCTAGCTGTACTTCCCTTCTCACATGCCCCGTCCTCTCTCTAGTCCCTCTCTCTTTCTCATAGCCTCTTCCTACGCTCTCCTGACGGCCTGATGTTACCTTTATTGCACCAATCTAAACACATCCAAAATCAAATTTACATGTATTCCAAAAACAAGGCAATGTCCATATAATATTCCCTTCCCATCGCCGGGACCGGGCAATTGCTTCATGAGTCCTGCATTCTCCTTAACTTTGACGACCTTCCATGAGTCGATACAATGTCCTCGTATATGGGGGCAGCGAAGAACATCACCTTTGCATAGGTAATGTATCCTTGTAGATTGGTTGGAGTTACAAATATAAATAATATTCCCCTTTTCCATGTCCATCGCCAATAACACTCCAAGCGAAGTGAGGCCAAATATCACACAGACGGTGCGTAGCCACTCCATCATGCTCCACACCTGGAAAATAGCACTGGAGAAGGGAGGCAGGTTAATCTGTCCAAGAAAATGAGGCCCATTATCAGAACTTAACTGAGCTGGTGTACCGTACCGGGGAATGATTTCCCGCATCAAGACTTTAACCACAGTAGCAGCTTTATTATCGATAGTCGGATACGCCTCGACCCATCTGCTGATCACATCCACAATGACCAAAACATATTTATAACATTGACACCTTTCCAACTCAATGTAATCCATTTGGAGCGTCTCAAAGGGACCACTGGGCAATGGGGTTTGCCCCATCCCACAAGGGATACCTTTTCCGGTGTTATATTGCTGACAAATTAAACACCGATTACTGATACTCTGGGCCAACCCCTGCATTTTAGGGTGCCACCAAGTGTCCAGCAACAAATCACTAGTCCCCCGAGCCCCACAATGAGTTGCAAAGTGTACACATTCGATGACCCATAAAGCCAGTACATCAGACATACAAGTCGGATGTGCTGGCGTGGTCCATAAAGAGGAAACAGAATCATATGTACAACCTAACCGTTTCCACATTTGTTTATCACTCTCAGGAGCGTCCTCCTGTAACCTTATGACGTCTTGGATGGTTGGCATTGACTTGTCAGAAGCAGACATATTTATAGTAGATCGTTTAGTCTGACTTAACATTTTAGGCACCATCACTTGCTGAATTTGCGCGGCTGTCCGCGCTGCACAATCTGCTCGTTCATTACCAACGTCAACTGGGGTCTTACCATTCGTGTGGGCAGCGCATTTAATAACGGAAATCTGCGCGGGCATAAGGAGGGCCTGCAGTAGGTCATTAACTAAACCCCGATGGGATATTTGACCACACATAATCATGTCAGGTTGTTCTGACGAAATGTCACTCAAATCGCCCCTTATTGTGGTAGTTTCCTGAATCAAGGCTAAACAGTCGTGGCCAGGTGCGTCTTCATGGACAGGGGGACCACTAAGAAAACAGGCTGGATTGATAGTGGTACAATATTTAAATGTCAGACGTGGATTGTTCAAAAGGTATATCTCATACCTCTTCTGACGAGCTGCGGTAAGATGCTGAGTCTGCAGTTGCCCCAATAGTGTGATTACCGAGTGGGAGCTATACACCGTAATATCCTGTTGCAACAGCTCTTGAATTAATTTGTCTATAGACGGAGAAGCTTGGGATTTCAGGGGGTATTGCCGAATGGAAGGTAGCTTTACATGATCCTTAATCATTACCTTAATAGGTGTAACATTTGTCTTTCCCACTTGTGATGGGTATTCCGCCCAGACCTGTGGATTGACATATTCCAACACATCATGTCCCCAGTGATGCTGCAGTCGAGTGTTAATTGTTTCAGGGACCTCAAAATATTTTATGGTAGTGCCGTCCGGCATGACTTGAAGCGCGTACTCTGTTGGATCCGAATGATCCACTGCCCTCCTCACCATTCGCCCCATATCCCTGGCATGGTACTGGTCGTGGACCTGACGTGTAATATGAGGGCTTACTGAAGCTGACTGTGGCCATAAATGTGGTGATATTGTAACAAAATCGGATTCGGTCCCAATTAATGGCCGGTATTTGTCCTCCAACTCCCTGTTTTGTCCAGTTCTGTCATAGGCCAGGGTAACGTGATGCAGTGAATGTTCAATGTCTAACGTCCACCACTGGGGGGTGATAGAAATATAGCACTGTTGTCTCATCCTCCATGATTTAACCTTTACCCCCTTGTCTCCGCACTCTAGCTGTAGCTGGAAGATACACAGTAAATCTCGGGCCAACAAGTTACAGTCCAATCCAGTAGTCACTACAAACTGATGATCTGCAGACTTATTCTCGTAAGTGACTGTCACAGGTTCAGAAATAGGATACTCACACACCTGTTCTTAGAACCCCGACAATTGCTGCGTGTGGTTGGATAATGGTAGTCGAAGTTCTGATTGCACAGAAGACATGGCTGCTCCAGTGTCGTTTACAAATGAGTGATGTTCATCTCCTATCTGCAGAGAGATAATAGGTTCCCTGTCCGATTGGAGAGTCCTTATGACTAAATTAGCTAGTCAATCCTGTGTTGGGAAAGGGTTTTCCTGGGAGAAGTCAGTGTATCTCGTCTGTCCTCCCCTTGGTGGGTACCCCCTCCTTTGGGTCGGATAATCTCCTTCTACTGCCAGTCTTTTAAAGGGCCATTCCTGTTGCCAGTGATCTGCACGGCCGCAATTAAAACATGCATTGCTCCCACTATATCTGTCCCGTCCTCTTCTCCCAGTAGACCAATGGCCCCTCAGAGGGGGCGGCGGTTGTAAAGCTGTTGATGCATACGGTGGGCCATAAAAAGGAGCTGAGGGTCCCTTTGGGTGGGTTTGGTATCCTCCTAATCGGCAACTGTCTCCGAGTCTCACCAGGGGGCACTCTAGCTATTTCCTCTGGTTCTTCCAAGACTTCAACGTCTCTCCCTGTCACTAGAGGGAGTTCTTTCTCTTCAAAATCATCTGTTGCAGCTCCCTTTGTTCTGAAATTTGCGGTTTCCCCTTGGTTTGGAGGGATTTAGGTGGTATGCTTAATTGTTTTTGGTTAGGATCAAGCCCTTCTCTCGCTGTCCGAGATCTGGTCCTTGAGCTAACTGAGCTTGCGGAACAGAGCTCCTCTTTCTCTACTGATCGTGAAGATGGTAAATCAGGACCCACACCATCACCCAAAAGGGCTTGAGTTACTGGCATAATTGGAATCTGGGGAGCAATGACTGGATATCAATTATTATACTCTGGTGGTTCTGGAATTAGTGCAGACAATGCTACAGGTGCAGTCGGAACCTTTTAGTGACTTTTCTAAATTATTGAATTTATCATTTTCTGTCAATTCAAGGCCAGCCATTGAACTACGTAGCTCATCTTTTGTTTGACCCGTGCCTTTCCTGTCTCTACTTGCGCGTTTTTTTTTTTTTTTTTTGGTTTTTTTCTTGGCAAACCGATTGAAAAGGTTCTAACAGTGTTTTTTTTTTTAAACTTAAAAATGTTTGAAAATTCAAATTGCATTACTGCAACTTGCAAGCTTAGCTCTGATCTCAACTCAGAACTAAATTTACGATTTGCTTAACACAAACTTGTATAACATTTACAACTTAATTAATTCTTTATCTTAACAATTTTTCTTTTAACAAGTTTTTCTTACATTCACAAAAATGTTGGCAAAGTCAACTATCATCTCCAGATTTACACTTTTTAAAATGGTAGCCGTGATCTTCTTTAAGTTTCTATTAATTCACAAATAAAATTAGATAAACATTATTTCAAGTAAGTAAAACTTAAGATTCTGGCAATTTCAATCAATTGCTTCCGAAAATAATAACTTTTATCAAGAGGCGGAGAAACCCACTGGTTTCCTTTAATTAATTCAAAACGTAACTTTGCTGGAGTTCACTGACTCAAAGGAAAGGTATCCGATTACACTACAGGCTGCTGCTGTTATCTCAAGGCCTGAGTGAGAAGCACAGTCTGTCGTCTTTTAACTTTGGCTGCTGCTGTTAACCCTTTGAGAGACTTCTGCTTCAACCAATATGCAGCATTCCCCACAATCTCAACTAGTCCTCAGAACTGCGCCCTTCGCCACCACAGTCCAAGGGTACAATTTTTAGCTTAATCAACTATATATTTAAAACACTCACACATGGAGTTGAACCATCTTCAATTTCAAATGTCCCATCAACCCATAACCTAACCCAAGCCGAATCAGAACTCACACATGGAGTTGAACCATCTTCAGATTTTAAAACAGTTGTACTGGACTGAACCCTCACTACTGAAGTCCCAACAGCCCCTGAACCCATATACTAGACTGAACCTTCACTACTGAAGTCGCATCAGCCTTAAAAACACTTATACTTGGAATTGAATCATCATTTGAGATGTCACATCAACCCAAAAACCTAACCCAAGCCGAATCAACAATATGAAATCCCATCAATTAAATTGCTAATCCCCAGACTGACCTTTGATTTCGTCGAGACGATCTTTCCGTACCAACCGCGAGTGACCAGACTAATCAGACGATAAGAAGAGGGGAAAAATCAATGCGTGGTCATTTTCCAGTTCTACATTGTGGGCCCTCTTTCCCCATCCTCCTGTTCATAATCAGTCTAATTCTGATTTCGCAGTTGGTCAGAACCGTCTTGAGAAATCCCGGGTTTTCGGCACCAAATGTAGAATCCCAAGTTTCTTTACCCGTCAGTCTGGCCTCAATAAAAGTCGAGATGGATTTGCTGGTACAGCATTAGTTATTTTATTTGGCTTGCAAGCCTTTCTCAATTCACAGCAAGTACAAAGCACATCTTGCTTCGTACACCTCTGGAATCAAGTGAGGATATGGAACAAAGGAATCTGTACTGATACATTCAAATGGCATCAAGTTTCACATACACGATGCCCATAGGTCATCCTATATCCCTCCTGACCTGTTGATCTATTCTGATTGGCTCACTTCCAATCCCTTCCTCTGGCTCCTATTACCCAGCATCCTTTTCTCCTGCTTTGGTGGACACACCTCTTCCTGCTTTTCCATGTGGTCTGAAATCCTTTGTCTGTGAACTCACCAGAATTAGACTGGCCTACCTCTACATTACATTAACTAATATCTCTAAAGTAACTATTTTATATCACATTCGTCACCTGAAGCGGGGGACGATACTGTGTTCGATGTCCGCATTGGTTCATACGGGGTGTGGGGCGGGGGGGACTTTCTCTGTTTTGTAATGCTCTTGACGTAGCATAAGCTGCTTCCTTAATGTGCACTCTGACCAAGGAAGGTTCAGACTTGGAGATAGCTTTAACACGTTTATTAAACTATTAACAATTCTCCTGCTTGGATTCGTCTCTACTGTTAATCATTCTATAGCTGCTCAGACTGATTAACCAGTCTGCTACAATCCACGTGGTGGGTGTGATGTTCAATCAACCCTGTGTCTGTACTCACTGAGTGTCTCCACTGGAAAGAGACAGAGCATGTGAGATGTGTCCTTTTTTATGGGTTGGTGTAATGCCCTCCTGTGGTAGTGTCACCTCTATGTGTATCGTGAATGCCCATTGGCCGTGTCCTATCTTACTGACCCATTAGTTGACTGTCATGTCTCTGGTGTTCCCTATAGTGTCTAGCTAGGTGTACTGTATGTACATTAACCCTTTGTGTACTTACAGTGATGTGTATCACCACATCCCCCCTTTTTTCGTGTTACATATTTTCTGTACAGTGTTAAAGAAAATTGAACAAACTAGGTAGATGAGTGATAGTCTGTCCAAGTTATGATAACAGTGATCATAAAACAATAAGTCTAAATCATATGCATGAATCAAAAGTTCATTAATTATTATGGTCGAGTAGCTTTCTTGTTTGGTTGGTGAGTTGGTGATGTTGATGGTAGCATTGCATTGTAAATGCCATTAGTGTCCCTGTGCTGAAGGAACCAAGAAGTGTTCACATCACTTTGTTATCTGATTTGGACTCTTTTTTTCTTTTGATGCTTGTGGTGGTAATTCTTGATGGCATCTGTCCTGAAAGCCAGGTTGCCTGTTGGTAGTGCAGCAAACATGAATTGGTAAGGTGCATCGTCCTGCCATGGTATGCCATTTTACTGAGCTAGTGTCCCTCATTTGCAGAGTTGTATCATGTCGTACCAGTCGTAGTTCCATTGGTGTTGTTTTTGTCGAGCTTGTTGTCGACGTTGTTGCCTTTGGTACGCTTCTTGCTATTGTCTTTGATGTTGTTGTGGTGGTGGTTGGTTTTGTTGCCGTGTTTGCTGCGCTCAAGGACCACACTCTGTGGATGATACGAGTCCTTCACACAGTTACTCGTGTTAGCGTGCTTTGTGGCATCTGCTGTCTCCTTGAGCGTGCCGTCACGGAGTTTGCGGCGCTCCCCGTCTGGAGTCATGTCTGGCTGACGTGAATAAGCTTTGGCTTGTTGAGTCTTCCTATCTGGAGTCTGGTCTGTTTCACCTGAGTCAGTTTTGGCTTCTTGATGCTCCCCGTCCGGAGTCATTTCAGGTTCACTTGAATCTTCTGAGCTCTCTTGATGCTCCCCGTCCGGAGTCAAAACATTCAGGAATGCATTTGCTTGTGGAGAGGCTCGAGCGAATGAGGTTTGAAGTAACGTGGTGTCACCAGAGTCACCAGTAGTCTCACTGTGATTGTCGAGTGCCTCTGTACACACTAGCTGAGGTCTGTCACGTTGCACATCTGGTATGGGAAGTGGGATGCCGTCGTAACTTGTCTCACATACAGTGGGTAGAGCCTCAGTGTCTTGTCATTCTCTTGAGCTGGGTAGACCGTCAGAGTCTTCTGGTGGCTCAAATAATCTGGGTGGACTGTCATAGTCTGCTTGCTGTACACTTGAGCGTGGCAGACTGTCATAGTCTTTCTGATGTTCACTTGAGCGTGGCAGACTTGTATTGTCTGCTGCTGGTTGCTCAGAGGAGGTTGCTGGACCCTCATGGTCTTGTTCATGCAAGGACTGCGCTTTGGAGTCTTGCGTTGCTTCTGTCGTGGAGGCTGTCCACAAGCTCGCTGTGGAGGCTTGTGTCACTCCCTCTCTGGAGTCTTGCAGTGTTCCTTGTGTGGAATCGTGCATTGGTCTCTCTGTGGAAACTGTCATCACTTCTTGTTCATGCAAGGACTGCGCTCTGGAGTCTTGCATTGCTTCTATCGTGGAGTCTGTCCACGAGCTCGTTGTGGAGGCCTGTGTCACTCGAGTCACTTCTTGTTCATGCAAGGACTGCACTGTGGAGTCTTGCGTTGCTTCTATTGTGGAGTCTGTCCACGAGCTCGCTGTGGAGACTTGTGTCACTGGAGCCACTTCTTGTGTGGAGACGTGCAGTTGTCTCGCTGTGGAGTCTTTCATCGCTTTCTGTGTGGGGCTGGGACCTTTTGTGGTGCGTGGACCACTCTCTGTGTGGAGTCGGGGACCCTTCGCGGTGCGTGGACCACTCTCTGTGTGGCAGCAGGCCGCTCTCTGTGGACTTGTACCGCTCTCTGTCTCTTGGTGTCAGGCAGCAACATAATCCTGCACTCACGAGTCGGGATATCATATCTGCTGGGCTGAAATCCTCAAATCCGAAGAACTCGTCGTCGGGGTCGTCAATGTGCAACACGTCTAGTTGCGGATCGAATTTGGTACTGGGGTAGCCTCCCAAGGTGAAAGCTTCGTCTGAGTCGTTGTCTTCCAAGACCATATCATCACATTTTGTGTCGGAGCTGGCATTGGGCTCGCGATGTCCAAAGAAGAATTCAAGGCCTGAGTCATGGTCTTCAAAGACTGTATCATCTCTTTGGGCGGTGCTAACTGCTTGTTGCAGGGTTCTGCGGAGGTTACTTTCAGCTACTGGTCGAATTTCAGGTATTGTGCTGTCGTTCCAGGTGAAAGAATCTGGTTTTGAGGCTTTAAATTGTTTTTCTGTGTTTTGGGACATTTCCCCTTTAAATGGGCATGGTCCAGGGCCTCTGACGACATGAAGCGTAGTGCGTAGGAAGCGATTGCGCATGCGCAGATCGCTGTTCCTTTACTTGAGGTCTTTTAAGCAATTGTGCTTGCGCAAACGGACCTTCCCGTTCTGTGCGCTCTTCGCGCAACTGCGCATGTGCAGCACCTTTTCCAAGATGGCTGCAATTCAAAACTGCCGTTCGTTGCTCCAAGCCTACCTAGCGGTGAGTTTTGGCGCCTCTTTTACCTTTTCCTCTTGTATGTTCCTCGCAGAATTCTTCGAATTTGTCCAGGACTGCCTGGAAATCGCTCTTGTTTTGCCCCTGTGAGTATTTGAAGGTCTGGAAGATTTCAGCTGCTTCTTGACCCGCGATGGTAAGTAGAAGCTTTATTTTCTCTGCATCCACCATGCCATCTAGGTCAGACGCTACCAGGTAGATCTCGAATCTCTGCCTGAACCAATGCGAGTTTTCACTGAGATTGCCTTGGTACCTGAGCTGCTGTGGAACCGGAATCTTGAACATCATCTTACCTGGCTGCTGTTGTTGGTAGTCACTGTTTGCTGAGTTTTAACTATATGGATTGAAACAGTTCACTCCTGGAACCATGTTTTGTTATGCTCTTGACGTAGCATAAGCTGCTTCCTTGATGTGCCCTCTGGCCAAGGAAGGTTCAGACTTGGAGATAGCTTTAACAAGTTTATTAAACTATTAACAATTCTCCTACTTGAAATGAAAATCGCTTATTGTCACAAGTAGGCTTCAAATGAAGTTACTGTGAAAAGCCCCTAGTCGCCACATTCCGGCGCCTGTTCGGGGAGGCTGTTACGGGAATTGAACCGTGCTGCTTCTTGACCCGCAGCGGGCCTGACTTGGTCTGCTTTCAAAGCCAGCGATTTAGCCCTGTTCTAAACAGCCTGGATTCGTCTCTACTGTTAATCCTTCTATAGCTACTCAGACTGACAAACCAGTCTGCTACAATCCACATGGTGGGAGTGATGTTCAATCAACCCTGTGTCTGTACTCACTGAGTGTCTCCACTGGAAAGAGACTGAGCATGTGTGATGTGTCCTTTTATATGGGTTGGTGTAATGCCCTCCTGTGGTAGTGTCACCTCTGTGTGTATCGTGAATGCCCATTGGTCGTGTCCTATCTTACTGACCTATTGGTTGACTGGCTGTGTGTCATGTCTCTGGTGTTCCCTCTAGTGTCTAGCTAGGTGTAGTGTATGTACATTAATCCTTTGTGTACTTACAGTGAAGTATATCACCACATTCTCTACCACACGTAGGTGGGGGGGGCTGGAGATTTGGATGGGGAATCCACAGGGGGATTGAAGGTAGAGGCGGGAGCGGCCGGGGTCAGCATGAGTCAGCTGACTTACGGGAGTGCAATGGCGGGGGGGGGGGTCAGGGGGGTTAAGCAGTGGCTTGGCCAGGGGAGGGGGGGGGGGGGTTTGGGGGGGACTGGGTTGCTGCTGTGCTGACTGAGGGGGAATTGATGGTAAGAGGGAGAGTCGGGGCGGTGAGCCTCCGCCTGGGGGGCTGGAGGGTGCGGGAGGCGCAGGCACGTGGCTGCCTAAAAAAGGAGATGGCTTGTTGGCAGGGGTAGCCCCCTGATCCGGCTGATCACGTGGAATGTGAGAGGCCTGAATGGGCCGGTCAAGAGGGCCCGGGTGTTTTCGCTCTTAAAGGGGCTAAAGGCAGACGTAGCCATGCTACAAGAAACGCACCTGAAGATCGCGGATCAAACCAGGCTGAGGAAGGGATGGGTGGGACAGGTTTTTCACTCAGGGCTGGATGCGAAGAACAGGGGAGTCACAATCTGGGTGAGTAAGCGGGTGGCATTTGAGGCGGTGGGTATTGTGGCAGATAAGTGGGTCGTTATGTTATGGTGAGTGGCAGGCTGCAGGGAGCCCAGGTGGTGCTAGTGAATGTGTATGCTCCGAACTGGGACGATGCAGGGTTCATGAAGCGGATGCTGAGCCAGATTCCGGATCTGGAGTCATGTAGTTTGGTAATGGGGGGGGGACTTTAATGTGGTCCTGGACCCGACATTGGATCGGTCTAGGTCGAGGTCGGGTAAGAGGCCGGCAGCGGCCAAGGTCCTGAGGGGGTTCATGGACCAGATGGGGGGAGTGGATCCGTGGAGATTTTCCAGGCCAAGGGCGAAGGAGTTTTCCTCCTTCTCCCATGTACACAAGGCTTACTCGCGGATAGATTTTTTCGTGGTGTAGCCAATTAAATTGGCCAAATCCTGATTTAAAATGGCGAACGGCAAAGGCTGATGGGAAAGTCAGCCAACAAGACAAAAACCAGCAGCTGCAGGTTTGCTGTGTATTCACCTCTGCAAAAACCAGACAACATCGATACCAGCGACCATCAGCATAACAAAGTAAACAGCCATCTGCACACGGATGAGCAATCCCCGGGAACAATAAGTAACATTTTGGACACACAAAGCAAAGCCAGACTCCTCGGCGCCAGCAGGAGCCAAAACAAAGGAGGTGAACGAGCACCTCAATACCGCCCATCGATCAAGGAACCGCTCCAGTATTGGAGAAAATCGAACGAAGCGATTGGGACAAAGTCTAATCACTTGGGACCAGGTACAGGGTCTGCCCCGAAAGGCGGGAAGCCCCTGGGGACTATAAGAATTGAGCCCCAAGTTCAAATCGCTCTCTTCTTCACCTCTTCACTCTCTTCACCGCTCTCTTCTTCCTGCCCGGGTCACCCAGCAAAAGGAACCAACATTGACCGTGACCGGCGCAGTGACTCCAGTGATCATCGGAATTGTAAGTCTTAATTCAACGCTCGCTACGAGATAGGCGCTCCTAGCTACCAATCCGTACCAACTTCGAATCCCACAGACTCAGAACCTGAACGAAAGGCCATTTGTTCCCCTGACCTGGTGGGCCAGTCCGAAGTTAAGAATAGGCCTGTTAGTTGTAGAAGTAACTTAGACGTAGAATTTGTGCATGAGTAGCGATTCCTGTGTAGAATAAATGTGCTTTGATTTACATCTTACTAATCGGTGTATTGGATTATTGATCATTACTCGGACTTGAACCTCGTGGCGGTATCATAAAGATACCTGACGGGCTCGAGAGCAACGGTAATAAAACAGAGCAATTGAACCAAGGAGAAAATTAACAACAGTGGTGAGCAGGGTGCTAATTCAGAGAGTGGAGGGGGCGGAGTACTCAGCCATTGTGATCTCGGACCATGCCCCGCACTGGGTGGAGCTGGGGATGGGGGAGGAGAGCGGCCAACACCCGCCGTGGCGAATGGACGTGGGCCTACTGGCGGACGAGGTGGTCTGTGGGCGGGTCCGGAGATGCATCCAAAGATATGTGGAGGCCAATGATAATGGGGAGGTTTCGATGAGTGTGATCTGTGAGGCGCTGAAGGCAGTGGTCAGGGGGGAGCTAATCTCAATCAGGGTCCACAGGGAGAAGAGGGAGAGAATGGAGAGGGAGAGGTTGGTGAGGGAGATACTGAAGGTGGATAGGAGATATGCGGAATCCCCCGAGGAGGGTTGTTGAAGGAGCGCCGGAGCCTTCAAGTGGAGTTTGACTTGCTAACCACGGGGAAGGCTGAGGCCCAGTTGAGGAAGGTACAGGGAGCAGTGTATGAGTATGGGGAGAAGGCAAGTCGGATGCTGGCGCATCAGCTACGGAAGAGGAAGGCAGCTAGGGAGATTGGGGAAATTAGAGATGGGGGGGAACATGGTGCTGAGCTCAGCTAAGATAAACAAGGTCTTTAAGGACTTTTCTGGTAATTTATATGAGTCAGAACCCCGGAGGGAGGGGAGGGGATGAGGCAGTTCCGGGACCAACTGAGGTTTCCAAAGGTGGAGGAAGGGTGGGTAGAGGGATTGGGGGCCCAGATTGAGATGGAGGAACTAATTAAGGGGTTGGGGAGTATGCAGGAGGGCAAGGCCCCGGGGCCGGATAGGTTTCCCGTAGAGTTCTTTCGGAAATTCTCGGAGCTGTGGGGCCCGTTGCTGTTGAGAACTTTTAGCGAGGCTAAGGAAAAGGGAGTCCTTCTCCCAACGATGTCACAGGCTCTGATCTCGCTTATCCTCAAGCGTGATCAGGACCTGCTGCAGTGCGGCTCCAATAGACCGATTTTGCTCCTTAATGTGGATGCCAAGCTGTTGGCCAAGATCTTGGCCACTAGGATTGAGGATTGTGTCCTGGGAGTGATTCATGAGGATCAGACGGGGTTTGTGAAGGGCAGGCAGCTGAATATGAATGTGCGGAGGCTTCTGAATGTGATCATGATGCCCTCAGAGGGTGGGGACGCAGAAGTGGGAGCGGCAATAGACGCGGAGAAAGCCTTTGACCGGGTGGAGTGGGAGTACCTGTGGAAGGTGTTAGGCAGATTTGGGTTTGGGGAGGAATTCATAGGGTGGGTCAAATTATTGTATCAGGCCCCGGTAGCGAGTGTTTCGACGAACCGGCGGCAGTCGGGGTATTTTAGACTATATCGTGGAACGAGGCAGGGGTGCCCCTTGTCCCCCCTGCTGTTTGTCCTGGCGATTGAGCCGCTGATCATCGAGTTGAGGGAGTCCAGAAACTGGAGGGGGTGGGGGGAGGAGCATCGTGTTTCGCTGTGTGCGGATGACCTGGTTCTGTACATTGCGGATCCGATGGGGGGGGGGTCATGCGGATACTTAGGGATTTTGGAGACTTCTCGGGATACAAGCTAAATGTGGGAAAAAGCAAGCTTTATATGGTGCATGTGAGGAGCCAGGGAAAGAGGTTGGGAGAGCAACGCTCAATATGGTGGCGAGGAGCTTTCGGTACTTGTGCATCCAGGTGGCCAAGAGCTGGGGGGTCTTGCACAAGCTTAATTTAGCGCGGCTGGTGGATCAGATGGAGGAGGACTTTAGGAAGTGGGACATGCTGCCACTCTCCCTGGCGGGCAGGGTGCAGTCCGTAAGGAAGGTCCTTCCTCAGTTCTTATTCGTCTTCCAGTGCTTGCCCATTCTCATTCTCAAGTCCTTTTTCAAGCGGGTTAATAGGAGTATTACGGGATTTGTGTGGGCAAATAAGACCCCGTGGGATAAGAGACTGTTTTTGGAACGGGGGGTGGGGGGGGTGGTTGGCGCTGCCGAACTTGTGCAGCTATTACTGGGCAGCGATTGTGTCTATGATTTGGAAATGGGTAATGGAGGGAGAGGGGGCGGCGTGGAAAAGGTTGGAAGCGGCGTCCTGTACAGATACTAGCCTGGGGGCATTGGTGGCGGCACCGTTGCCGCTTCCGCCGAAACGGTATACCGCGAGCCCGGTGGTGGCAGCGACACTGGGGATTTGGGGGCAGTGGAGACGGCATAGGGGGGACGTATGGGCCTCAGTCTGGACCCCGATACGGAACAACCACAGGTTCGTTCCAGGTAGTATAGACGTGGGTTCCTAAGCTGGCACAGGGCGGGACTCAAAAGGATGGAGGACTTGTTTATCGATGGGACTTTTGCCAGTCTGAGGGCACTAGAGGAGAAATTTGGGTTGCCCCTGGGGAATACTTTTAGGTACATGCAGGCTCGGGCGTTTGTGAAGAAACAGGTGGGGGAATTCCTGCTGCTGCCTGCCCGGAGGATACAGGATAGGGTGGTCTCGGGGGGGTGGGTGGGGAATGGCAAAATATCGGACATATACCAGGAGCTGCAGGTGGCGGAGGAGGCCTCGGTGGAGAAGCTGAAGGGCAAGTGGGAGGAGGAGCTGGGTGAGGAGCTGGATGAGGGCCTGTGGGCTGACGCCCTGTGGGCTGACGCCCTGGGCAGGGTCAATTCCTCCTCATCTTGCGCCAGGCTTAGCCTGATTCAGTTTAAAGTGGTGCACCGGGCGCATATGACAGGGGCGAGAATGAGTAAGTTCTTTGGGGTAGAGGACAGGTGTGTGAGATGTTCAGGGAGCCCAGCAAACCATGCCCATATGTTTTGGACATGCCCGGCACTTACGGAATTTTGGAAGGGCTTTGCAAAGGCTATGTCCAAAGTCTTGGACACTCGGGTAAAACCGAGCTGGGGGATAGCGATATTTGGGGTATCAGACGATCCGGGAGTGCAGGAGTCGAAAGAGGCCGGAGTTCTGGCCTTTGCCTCCCTGGTAGCCCGGAGAAGGCTCTTGTTATTGTGGAGGGACACAAAGCCCCCAAGCGTAGAGGCTTGGGTCAGTGACATGGCGGGGTTTCTCAGGTTGGAGAGGATAAAGTTTGCCTTGCAAGGGTCCTTGCAGAGGTTCTCCAGGCGGTGGCAACCGTTCCTTGACTTTCTCACGGAACGTTAGATGGAGGTCAGCAGCAGCAATCCAGAGGGGGGGATGGGTTGATTTAATTTTATTTGTAAGGGGCAAATGCCCCACCTTGTTTTGTTTTGTTTGTTCAATTGTTAATTTGTTAGAGGGTTAAGTTGTTTTTGTTGGCATACTGTTTTGTTCTCTTTGCATTATATTTTCTTTTGTAGTGGTTCGTAAAAATTATTGAAAATTTTGAATAAAAACATTTTTAAAAACAACAAGTTTAAAGACTTGCCCGAAGAGCATGAATGATCTCTTCACGACTCTATGCCTACTTGTGAGCAACAAGTGTGCGATAATCATCAGTGCATACGCTCCAACAATAACTGAGAATATAATGAACAAATTCTATGATGACCTGTACAAAGCTATTGCAAATACTTCACAGGAGGACAAGGTCATTATGATGGGGTACTTCAAGACAAGGGTAGGATCCTATTAGACTTCGGGCAATATCCTGGGGAATCAAGATGTGAAAAAATGTAACAGCAATGGTATGCTTCTCCTGAGTCTTTGGACCACTGGGACAACATCATTTTTAGATAGAAGGGAAAGTACAAAAACACATGGATGCAGCCAAGATTGAGACAATGGCAGTAGATTGAGTTTATAATCACTGGCAGTGCAACATGAAAGATATTATGGGATGGCACGGTGACACAGTGGTTAGCACTGCTGCCTCACAGCTCCAGGGTCCCAGGTTCATTCCAACCTCGGGTGACTGTCTGTGTGTCTGTGTGGAGTTAGCACTTTCTCCCCGTGTCTGTGTGGGTTTCCTCTGGGTTTTCTCTCACATTCCAAAGATGTGAGATCCTGGATTGGCTATGATAAATTGCCCTTTAGTGTCCATAGGTGAGGTGGGGTTGCTGGGTTACGGGAATGGGGTGGAGGCGTGGGCTTAAGTAGGGTGCTCTTTCCAAGGACTGGTACAGACTTGATGGGCCGAATGGCCTCCTTTTTCACTGTAAATTCGATGACCAGAGTGCTGTACAACCACAGGATGCTGCACTCCAAAATAAAAATTACTATCTCTCTAAAAAGGATCACTCTATGACCGCTCCCCTCCCCTCCCTCCATGATCTGTAGAAGCTAACATTTGCAGTGGTGTGAATAATTCAGGCTCAAACTTGAACAGTTATCATCCAATGAATACAAGTGATGATATTGAAGTGGCATGGTCAGCCTTCAGATCAACAGTTCTGGAAGCTGCAAATGATGTCTCCGGGCCACAGGAAAGAACTCAGCTCAGATGGAGTGGAAGTATAGTATCTATGACTGACAATAAAATCACTAAGGCCATCAGGTACTCATAACTGAATTAGGTACCACCTGCAAGGTAGGTCAAGATTGCAATTCAAGGCATCCTCAGGAAATGTGGCATGACCACCACAAACTGGGAGAAAAATGCACGAGAAAGAAATACCTGCAAATGATCTCAAATAGTGGCATTGTTTCCTTCCAACAGCAAAGAATACAGACAGCTAGGAACAAAAGGCAAGCTAGAAAGACTGGGCAGTCACAACAAAATCAGACACATCTTTGCCCACACTGTGCAAAGCCATGCAGGTGTGCAATTGGAATCCACAGGCATGTTAGAAGGCAAACAGATGACTCTATACGTGTAAGATGTACCTGTGTTCAATAACAAAGGGAAATCAGCAGGGAGTTGAAGTGCTACAAACCTGTGTATGAATGGTAACCTGGTTCTTCAAGGGATCAGTATCTCCCAGCATCAAAACTGTTATTATTTTTTTTTAAATATATATTTATTAAAGTTTTTTAACACAATTCTTCACCCTTACAAACAAAACCCCTCCCCCTCGTAACAGATTAGAAAGAAAACGCACATAGCAAGATATAAACATGTTAAAATGATATGTTACAGAACTTTGTACATTGAATTCCTCCCGTACATGCCAGTTTTCCAGATCTTTCATGTATCCTCTTGCTCAAATACCCCCCAGGCAGACCCCCCTTCCCCCTTCCTCCCTCCCCCCCCCCGCCCCCCTTCACAAGACATCCCCCCACCCCCCCTGGGTTGCTGCTGCTGCTGACCGACCTTCATCTAACACTCTGCGAGATAGTCTAGGAACGGTTGCCACCGCCTGTAGTACCCCTGCGCAGACCCTCTCAAGGCAAACGTTATCCTCTCCAGCTTAATGAACCCAGCCATGTAATTTATCCAGGCCTCCACGCTGGGGGGCTTCGCCTCCTTCCACATTAGCAAGATCCTTCACCGGGCTACTAGGGACGCAAAGGCCAGAATGCCGGCCTCTTTCGCCTCCTGCACTCCCGGCTCGTCCACTGCTCCAAATATTGCTAGCCCCCAGCTTGGCTTGACCCGGACTTTCACCACCTTCGATATTGTTCCCGCCACTCCCCTCCAGAACCCCTCCAGTGTCGGGCATGACCAAAACATATGGACATGGTTCGCCGAACTTCCTGAGCACCTCCCACATCTGTCCTCTCCCCCAAAGAACCTACTCAGCCTCGCCCCCGTCAAGTGCGCTCTGTGAACCACCTTAAATTGTATCAGGCTAAGCCTGGCACATGAGGAAGAGGAATTAACCCTACCTAGGGCATCGGCCCATAGCCCCTCCTCAATCTCCTCCCCCAGCTCCTCCTCCCATTTACCCTTCAGCTCCTCTACCAACACCTCCCCCTCTTCTTTCATCTCCTGGTATATTGCTGACACCTTGCCCTCTCCCACCCATATGCCCGAGATCACCCTGTCTTGAATTTCCTGTGCCGGGAGCAACGTGAATTCCCTCACCTGCCGCCTCACAAACGCCCTCACCTGCATGTATCTGAAAGCATTTCCCGGGGGTAGCCCAAACTTCTCCTCTAGTGCCCCTAGGCTCGCAAATGTCCCATCAATGAACAGGTCCCCCATTCTTCTAATCCCCGCCCGATGCCAGCTCTTAAACCCCCTGTCCATCCTCCCCGAGACAAACCGATGGTTACCCCTGATCGGGGACCACACCGAGGCTCCCATTGCACCCATGTGCCGTCTCCACTGGCCCCAGATCTTTAGCGTTGCCACCACCGGACTTGTGGTGTACCTTGTCGGCGAGAGCGGTAGCGGTGCCGTCACCAGCGCCCCCAGGCTCGTTCCTTTGCAGGACGCCATCTCCAACCTCTTCCATGCCACTCCCTCTCCCTCCATCACCCACTTACGGATCATCGCCACATTTGCTGCCCAGTAGTAGCTCCCCAGATTCAGCAACGCCAGCCCTCCTCGGTCCCTACTGCGCTCCAAAAACCCTCTCCTTACCCTCGGGGTCTTATTCGCCCACACAAACCCCATAATACTCCTGCCTACTCTCTTAGAAAAGGCCTTAGTGATCACGATGGGAAGGCACTGAAACACAAACAGAAACCTCGGAAGGACCACCATTTTGACCGACTGCACTCTACCCGCTAGCGAGAGCGGTAACATGTCTCATCTTTTGAAGTCCTCCTCCATCTGCTCCACCAGTCTCGTCAGATTCAGTTTATGTAGGCCCCCCCAACTCCTAGCTATCTGGATCCCCAGGTACCGAAAGCTCCCCTCCGCCCTCCTCAGCAGTAGATCGCCTATTCCCCTTTCTTGGTCTCCTGCCTGTACTACAAAAAGCTCACTCTTCCCTACATTAAGCTTATAGCCCGAAAAATCCCCAAACTCCCTCAGAGTCTGCATGACCTCCACCATCCCCTCCACTGGATCCGCCACATACAGCAACAGGTCATCTGCATAAAGCGACACTCGATGCTCCTCTCCCCCTCCGACCACCCCCCTCCATTTCCTAGACTCCCTTAATGATATGGCAAAGGGTTCAATTGCTAATGCAAACAACAGGGGGGACAGGGGGCACCCCTGCCTCGTCCCACGGTACAGACGAAAATACTCCGACCTCCGCCCATTCGTAACCACACTCGCCACCGGGGCTCTGTAAAGGAGCTTAACCCAACTAATAAACCCTCCCCCAAACCCAAACCTACGCAGCACTCCCCAGAGGTACTCCCACTCTACTCGGCCAAAGGCCTTCTCCGCGTCCATAGCTGCCACTATCCCCGCCTCTCCCTGCACCGATGGCATCGTTATCACGTTTAGTAGCCGCCGCACATTGGTGTTTAGCTGCCTGCCTTTTACAAATCCCGTCTGGTCCTCTTGAATCACCCCCGGGACACAGTCCTCAATCCTCGTGGCCAGCACTTTTGCCAGCAACTTAGCATCCACGTTGAGGAGCGAGATCGGCCTGTACGACCCATATTGCAGTGGGTCCCTGTCCCGCTTCAGGATCAAGGAAATCGTCATCTCCGACATTGTCAGGGGCAGGGTCCCTCCCTCCCTTGCCTCATTAAAAGTCCTCACTAGCAGTGGGGCCAACAGGTCTACGTACTTCCTGTAGAACTCAACCGGGAACCATCCGGTCCCGGGGCCTTCCCTGCCTGCATACTCCCCAAACCTTTGCGCAGCTCCTCCAACCCATTTGGTGCCCCCAAACCAGCCACCTCTTGCTCCTCCACCCTCGGGAACCTCAGTTGGTCTAGGAATCGTCTCATCCCCTCTTCCCCCACTGGGGGCTGGGATCTGTACAGCTCCTCATAGAAGGCCTTGAATGCCTCATTTACTTTCGTCGCACTCCGCACCGTTGCTCCCCCTCCATCCTTGACTCCACCTATTTCCCTCGCTGCCATCCTCTTACGGAGCTGGTGTGCCAGCATCCGACTCGCCTTCTCCCCATACTCGTACGTCGCCTCCTGCGCTTTCCTCCACTGTGCCTCTGCCTTCCCTGTGGTCAACAGGTCAAACTCCGTCTGGAGACGTCGCCTTTCCCTAAGTACTCCCTCCTCAGGGGCCTCTGCGTATCTCCTGTTCACTCTTAAAATCTCCCCCACTAACCTCTCCCTTTCCATGACCTCAATCTTCTCCCTATGAGCCCTGATGGAGATTAGCTCTCCCCTGATGACCGCCTTCAGCGCCTCCCATACCACCCCCACCCGCACCTCCCCATTGTCGTTGACCTCCAAGTACCTTTCGATACACCCCCTCACCCTCCCACACACCACCTCATCTGCCAGCAGTCCCACATCCAACCGCCACAGCGGGCGTTGGTCCCTCTCCTCTCCCAACTCCAGTTCCACCCAGTGCGGGGCTTGATCTGAAATGGCTATGGCCGAATACTCCGTTCCCTCCACTTTTCGGGATCAGCGCCCTTCCCAGAACAAAAAAATCTATCCGGGAGTAGGCTTTGTGCACGTGGGAGAAAAAAGAAAATTCCCTGGCCTGCGGCCTGGCAAACCTCCACGGGTCCACTCCCCCCATCTGATCCATAAACCCCCTAAGCACCTTGGCCGCCGCCGGCCTCTTTCCGGTCCTATATCTGGAGCGATCCAGTGCTGGGTCCAACACCGTATTAAAATCCCCACCCATTATCAGGCTTCCTACCTCCAGGTCCGGAATGCACCCCAACATGTGCTTCATGAATCCGGCATCGTCCCAGTTCTGGGTGTATACATTTACCAATACCACCCACGTCCCCTGCAACTTACCGCTCACCATCACATATCGACCTCCGTTGTCCACTACGATATTCTTGGCCCCAAACGACACCCGCTTCCCCACCAATATTGCCACCCCTCTGTTCTTCGCGTCCAGCCCCGAATGGAATACCTGTCCTACCCACCCCTTTCTTAGCCTGACCTGATCCGCCACCTTCAAATGTGTCTCCTGGAGCATGACCACGTCTGCCTTCAGTCCCTCTAAGTGCGCGAACACTCGGGCCCTCTTTCCCGGCCCATTCAGGCCCCTCACATTCCACGTTATCAGCCGGATTGGGCCCCCCCCACCCCCACCCCCGGCCGACTAGCCATCTCCGTTTCTAGGCCAGTCCCGTGCCCGCGCCGCCCTCGCCCTCCAGTCCCTCAGAAGGGAGACCCCCGCCCCGACCATCTCTTCTGTGTCCCATTCCCCTTCGGCCAGTGCAGCAGCAACCCTCCCCCCGCCTCCCTCCCCGCTAGACCCGTGTCTAGCTTTTTTGCTCCCCCATAACACTCCCGTAAGTCAGCTGACACCTGCTGACCCCGGCTTCCCCCGCCGTCCCATTGACCCCCCCGTGTGGGAATCTCCCAATCAGTGTGCGTTCCTCCATTCCCCCTCCCGCCGGGAAAAAATACCGCGCTTTCCTAAGCCTACCCCGCCCCCTCTGGTGCAGCTCCTGTCACGGCCTTGTCTCTTTTCCCCCATCCCCATCCCCCTCTCTCCCCCAGCCCGTGTAACATTTCCTGCGCGTGATTAACACCCTATATACATCAAACATCCCCCCCCCACCCTCACAAACCCTCAGTTTGAGTCCAACCTTTCGGTTTGAATAAAGGTCCAAGCCTCTTCAGGCGTTTCAAAATAATGGTGCTGATCCTTGTCTGTGACCCACAATCGCGCTGGCTGCAGCATTCCGAATCTCACTCCTTTCCGGTGCAGCACCGCCTTGGCCCGGTTGAAACCCGCTCTCCTCTTTGCAGCCTCCGTGCTCCAGTCCAGGTATATTCGGATCTCCACATTCTCCCAGCTGCTGCTCCGCTCTTTCTTGGCCCATTTCAAGACCTTCTCTCTGTCCGTGAAATGGTGAAACCTCACCACAATCGCCCTTGGCGGCTCGTTAGCCTTGGGCTTCCTCGCCAGCACCCGTTGTGCCCCATCCAGCTCCAAAGGCCTCGAAGGGGCCTCCGCGCCCATCATCGACTCGAGCATCGTGCTCGCATATGCCCCAGCATCGGTCCCCTCCACTCCTTCAGGGAGACCCAGGATCCGAAGGTTCTTTCTCCTCGACCTGTTCTCCAGGTCTTCAAATCTTCCCGCCCACCTCTTGTGCAGCGCCTCGTGCTCCTCCACTCTCATCGCCAGGCCCAAGATCTCATCCTCGTTCTCATTGACTTTTTTCTGCACCTCCTGGATCTTTACCTCGTGGGCCTTCTGGGCCATCCCTAGTCCTTCAATCGGCGACAGCATAGGCGCCAGTATCTCCTTCCGCAGCTCCTCGAAACAGCGCTTGATGAACTGTTGCAGCTCCGGCCCGCATTCCACTTTATCCCCGGCAGCCGCCATTTTGTTTTTCTTCCCTCGCTTCTCCCGCTGCTCCAATGCCGCTTTTTTGGCCGTTTTGCTTCTGGTCCGGTCCATAAACGGTGAAGGGGGACCTCACTCTTCCCTTCCCACACGGAACGTCTTCAAAAAATTCCCGTTGGGACTCCTCTAGAGAGCCCGAAAGTCCGTGATCGCAGGAGCTGCCGAATCGTGCGGCTTAGCTCCGCATCGCCGCAACCGGAAGTCCCAAAAATGTTATTCTTGTTTACACAGTGGACATAATATCGGGAATGACCTTAACCCTAGGTTGAAGTGTACGTGATGGAAATGTTTAATTGACACACCATTGACAACAGTGAATATCTCCCATTATGTGGATTTTTGATCTATGTCTCAAATTTGTGCAGTATTATGTTTCAATTGAGTAGTTCCAGTAACTTCAGGGGTCCTGTGCACTCCTGACCCCCTTTGCTGCCTCTGCAAAGGGTCACCTATTCTCCCTAACATTCCTAAACTATCCAGCACCACCTCTTATGTGATCACATTCTGAAGAATATGACCCAGAAATTTCACATCCGTCTGATGCTACAGAATGTGGTCACTCAATGCTCAAACACAGTGACCCTTTGCTTCATAGACTTACTTTCTGACACATTCTGATGCTCCCCTAGGATACATTGAGGGCCCATAATAGCTAGGGTTGCCAACTCTGGCTGGGCATGTACCTAATACTTGGTCATGTTTGAACTCTCTCTCTCCTTTTGCCCATCCCAGCTAAAAGGTCGGGTGGGCGGGTGGAGCCCGACGGGAAAACAGCGACTCCAATTCAGTACTGCTATATAATTCTCTTGCTATCACAAAAACAATAAACTGTAATAACACGGCAATTTTAACAGTTTAGGAATTTATGAAACAAATATATCATCTTACAAAAAAAAAATCAGGAGAGACACTGGGCGGAATTTTCTTCCCCCCTCTGTAGCGAGTTCTGCAGCGGTGGAGAGTGGCTCACCAGCAGCTGGTGGCGGGATCTTCTGGTCCCGTCATTGTCATAGAAGTTTCAGTGCAGAAGGAGGCCATTCGGCCCATCAAGTCTGCACCGGCTCTTGGAAAGAGAACCCTACCCAAGGTCAACACCTCCACCCTACCCCCATAACCCAGTAACCCCACCCAACACTAAGGGCAATTTATCATGGCCAATCCACCTAACCTGCACAGCTTTGGACTGTGGGAGGAAACCGGAGCACCCGGAGGAAACCCACGCACACACGGGGAGGATGTGCAGACTCCGCACAGACAGTGCGGATACAGTCAGTGGGGACACACCTCTCGCTGCCACGAAACCAGCGGCGGGTGTGCGCCATCGCCAGGACCATAAGACTCCACCAGCGTGAATGGCTTAAAAATCCTATCCTGTGTGTAGGTTGAAGTAGCATTAAGCAATGATAAGGTTGCTTCTTCAGGTCACAGTGTGTCCCTCTCGTAGGCAGACTTGTCCATTGTCGTGACGGAATGTATGGTTGTGAATTGAATTTTTAGAGAATAAACTAACGAGGTATATTTGCAAATGATCGCATGTCAGAGACAGAATGCTAGATGAACAATAAGTAAATCCATTTTTAAAAATGGGGGTGATTTCTTGGGGGATTGTGCTAGCAGGAGAGGTTGAATAGAAGGACCTATATTCCTTGGAATTTAGAAGAATGAGAGGTGATCTAATTGAAATATTTAAAATTCTTAATGGGCTTAATAGGTCAGATTCCACTGGCCTGGGAGCTATGGTCCCATCCTCAGAATAATGGGTCCAACATTTAGGACTGAGATGAGCAAAAAGTTCTGTATTCAAAGGTTGTAAAGGAGTTCTGTGTCACAGAATGATGAGGGTTTTCAGTTGTTGAGCATATTCAGTCGGAATTTGACAGATTTTTGGATAGAAGGGGAAGCAAGGAATGTGGAGATAGTGTGGGAATGTGTTGTTGAGCTTGGAAATCAATCAGGATCTTATTGAATGTCGGAGCAGGCCAGAGGGGCTGAATGGCCTCTTTCTCTTTCCTATATTCTTGTAAAAAAAAAGGCTGTCTTATTGCAGTCATTCACATCTGTTTTGTAACCAATGTGTTACCTATTCCCACTTCAAGGCAGCTTATATTTAAGGCACCGAATAAAAAGCCCTTAAAATGTTACTCTTATTGAAGAACAAAACGAAGTAAATTAAAAACAGATTGAATTACAGTGCAGTAAAATGTATCTCTAAATACTTGGGTCCCAATCACCCCACTGAGGCTAAACTCCATACACCTCTGGCCTTTCACATTCCACTGGCCTCTTGTGACTTGAAAAATTGGAACTTTTCTCAGTGGGAAAGAGAAAGCTAATAAAGGTTTTCAAAATCAGCAAACGATTTTGAGAGGGTAAAGATTTTTTCCAATGGTTGGAAAACTGTTCATCAGGATCTATCAACAGAATGATCATTAGGAGAATGGACTCTTGGCGTGAACATAACGTCTGCAAACAAATAAATAGCTGCCTAATATTTGTTCAGCAATGAGAATGAAGAGTATAAGGATAAGGAAAGACAGATTATCAGATATCATGAGAGACAGATGATTGTTGCATTGCTGGGCCATGAGTACACCACCTCTCAACTGGAGCTACTGAGTTGAATAATGTACGTTGCTAAAGTTGAACAGGTATTCTAGAGCAGGGGTTTTTAAACTCGGGGTCACAACCCGCGGGTGGGTTTCGGGAGGGTTGCAGTGCGATTGGCCGTGGTGTTCCTGATCACAGGAGGAAAGCCCAACGCCTGCGACTGGCCTTTAAAAATGGCGGCCCCGAAGAACTTTTGAGATTGCCAGCCATCCCGCGCATGCATGCAGGATCAAGCAGTGCACAGGCCCGGGGCCGAGCGGGGTGGACCACCTCCTCCCGAAGTCAGTGTGCTGTTCAAGGCCAGTTGTTTCAGCAAACGACAGAGTCCTCCCACCAGAAGCGGCGACGTGTTCTGGGCATGAGAGTGACGATTTTGCAGCTGCCAGCAGTGCTGGTGTGAACTCCAGGGCCTCTGGTGAGCAACCCATTAAGAAGAAGCTGAAAACAAGGAACACAGCGGCATAGAGATGATTACTTGAGGTGTGGGTTATTGTGCCATTGCAAATCAGGATTCAACGTTCATGTGTGATATATGCAGGGAAGCACTGGCAATTGAAAATTTAAAACCCTCAAAACTTCAAAGATATTTGAAGACTATGGAGAGTTTGAGGACAAACCTCTTTATTCTTTTCAACGGATGCAGTGAGATCTTAAATCATCAGCTGAAGTTATTATCAGAAATGTAACATTGAATAACAAAGCAAGTGAGATCATGAGGATCAGGCAGGCTCACCTGTCACATTATAGATAAGTGAAAATGGTGGGTCGCGAAGGTCAGCCTGAGTGGGTCACGAAGGTCAACCGGGGTGGGTCGCGAAGGTCGGTCGGTGTGGATCCCAAAGGATGGCTGGTTGGTAAAAACGGGTCCCAGGCAAAAATGTTTGAAAGATACTGTCCTGGAGTTTTACTTTATTACCTGCAGTATCCGAGGGGACATTTTCCAGACTTTTGTTTTCTTGGAGATCAGCTAGTTAGTTCCCTCCTTAAAAAAGAATACATTTAGCAGATTCCACGATGGAGAACATTAATGTGCACCACCTCATAGAGGACAGTCTTGGAGACAGAGTTCAATAAAACAAAATACTGCGGATGCTGGCGATCTGCAATAAAAACAAAGTGCTGGAAATATTCAGCAGGTCTGGCAGTATCTGTGGAGAGAGAAGCAGAGTTAACGTTTCAAGTCGAATATGAACCTTCAGTGCAGAATGAAGGACCAATGTGATGGCTTTTATGCCATTGAAGTGGGGGGGGGGAGGAAGAACTAAAGGAAAATTCTGGGATTGGGTAGAGGGCAGGAGAGATGAAATGACAAAGATGTCATGGAGCAAAAGGCAAAGGGAGTGGTAATGATCATATGAAAGAAACAAAGCATTTGTCCCGAGTAAGTGTGAATGGCAGATTAATAAACAGCCCTGTCTGAAGGCACAAAAGCAGAATCACAGTGGGGGAATGGAGTTCATGGCCTGAAATTGTTGAACTCAATGTTGCGTCCAGAAGACAGTAAAATACATAATCGGAAGATGAGGTGCTGTTCCTCGAGCTTGCGTTGAGATTCACTGGAACACTACAGCAGAAATGAGTGTCATTAAAAGAGGAGCAATGCCTTTCAATTCTTCAAGCCACATTATAAAACGTGGATGAGAAATTGTCGTTATCCATATAGCTATTATTCAAATACAACAGTCATGATTTCAGGAAAGTACTTCAGATAAAGTACCAATCCAATTTCCCTGCCAATATAAGGTCAATAGAATGTCCCATAATGTCACATTTTACTGCATTCAGTTAACTGCAGTATTGTTAGGGTTTGCAAACTAAAACTAAAAGATTGTTCAGTTTCTCTTTTCCAATTTTAGAAACCCAATATTGAACTTTGCTTTCATTATGAGCCCAACGACTCCCACAGCTATCTCAGCTACACTTCCTCACAACCTGTCTCCTGTGGGAATCAATTCCATTCTCCCAGTTTCTCTGTCACGCCTGTTCTGATGATGCAAGCTTCAGCAACTGCGCTTGTGATAGGCCTTTTTGCTCAGCCGAGGATTCCAGTCCCCAAATGTTGGCAGGGCCCTCCACTATGCCTGCCCATTTCCCACACTTCTGCTCTCACCCTTCCCTCTCATTCCCAGAATTGTGATAAGGTTCCCCTTGTCCTCACTTTTCACTCCACCAAGCTCCACATAAAAGGATCATCCTACATTATTTCCATCACCCACTTCCAGCATGATGCCACCACCACCAAGTCTTTCCTCCCCTTCCCTGTCAGTATTCTAAATAGATCAATCCCGCCATGATAACCTGGTGCACTCCTCAATCATCCAACATCTTGTCCCCTTCCCGTACAATCATAGGAAGGTGCCCTTTCACCTTCTCTGTCCTCACCGCCCAAAGCCCCAAACACTCCTTCCAGGTGAAGCAGTGATTTACTTGTACTTCTTTCAATTTAGTCTATTGCATTCACTGCTCGCCATGTGGTCTGGTCTACACAGGGGAGATTGGGTGACCGCTTTGCAGAACACCTCTGCTCAAGTAAACACAAACCCAAGTTACCGGTTGTTTGCTATTTTAGTTCACCAACATGCTGTCACAGAACTTGTATTTTTTTAATTATTTATTTATTTGCAAAGGAAACATTAATGATGTTCATACAATGCACTGTCTCAAGATCTGTTCTGATCCTAGTTGGACTAAGTTAAACTTAAGATTAAAAATGGCAGGAGATCTCAGACCCATGTTATGCTCCTCTTGCTCAATGTGGGAGCTCAGGGACGTGGCTGATGCCCCTGGCTCCTTCACGTGCGGGAAGTGTGTCCAGCTGCAGCTCTTGTTAGACCGCAAGACGGCTCTGGAGTTGTGGATGGACTCACTTTGGAGCATCCGCGATGCTGAGCAGGTCGTGGATAGTACATTTAGTGAATTGGTCACACCACAGACTAGGATTGCTGAGGGAGAAAGGGAATGGATGAGCAAAAGGCAGAGAAAAAATAGGAAGGCAGTGCAGGTGGCCCCTGCAGTCATCTCCCTCCAAAACAGGTATACCGTTTTGGATACAATTGGGGGAAATGGCTCACCAGGGGAAGGCAGCAGTAGCCAGGTTCGTGGCACCGTGGCTGGCTCTGCTGTGCAGAAGGGAGGGAAAAAAGAGTGGAAGGGCTATAGTCATAGGGGATTCAATTGTAAGGGGAGTAGACAGGCGGTTCTATGGTCGAAAACGAGACTCCCGAATGGTATGTTGCCTCCCAGATGCACGGGTCAGGGATGCCTCAGATCGGCTGCAGAACATTCTGAAGGGGGAGGGTGAACAGCCAGTTGTCGTGGTGCATATAGGCACCAATGATATAGGTAAAAAAACGGGATGAGGTCCTACAGGCAGAATTTAGGGAGTTAGGAGCCAAGTTTAAAAAGTCGGACCTCAGAGGTAGTAATCTCAGGATTGCTACCAGTGCCACATGGCCACATGTGGAATTCATTGCCACAGAGGGCGGTGGAGGCCGGGACGTTGAGTGTCTTTAAGACAGAAGTTGATAAATTCTTGATTTCTCGAGGAATTAAGGGCTATGGAGAGAGAGCGGGTAAATGGAGTTGAAATCAGCCATGATTGAATGGCGGAGTGGACTCGATGGGCCGAATGGCCTTACCTCCGCTCCTATGTCTTATGGTCTTATGGTAGTCAGAGTAGAAATGAAAGAATAGGCAGGATGAATGCGTGGCTTGAGAGATGGTGCAGGAGGGAGGGGTTCAGATTTTTGGGACATTGGGACAGGTTCTGGGGGAGGTGGGACTACTACAAATTGGACGGTCTACACCTGGGCCGGACTGGAACCAATGTCCTTGGGGGTGCTTTTGCTAACGCTGTTGGGGAGGGTTTAAACTAATGTGGCAGGGGGATGGAAACCAAATGACGAGGTTAGTGGTCAGTAAGGAGGTAGTAACTAAAGCCTGTAAGGAACTAGATCATGAAGTCAGCGTGACTAAGGGGAAGAGTAGGCAGCGAGCAGATGATGAACACAAAGGGACTGGTGATCTGAGGTGCATTTGTTTTAATGCAAGAAGTGTAGTAGGTAAGGCAGATGAACCTAGAGCTTGGATTAGTACCTGGGAGTTTGATGTTATTGCTATTACTGAGACTTGGTTGAGGGAAGGGCATGATTGGCAACTGAAAATCCCAGGATATCGATGCTTCAGGCGAGATAGAGAGGGAGGTAAAAGGGGTGGAGGAGTTGCATTACTGGTCAGAGAGGATATCACAGCTGTGCTGTAGGAGGGCACTATGGAGGACTCGAGCAATGAGGCGATATGGGCAGAGCTCAGAAATAGGAAGGGTGCGGTAACAATGTTGGGGTTGTACTACAGACTTCCCAACAGCGAGCGTGAGATAGAGGTACAAATATGTAAACAGATTACGGAAAGATGTAGGAGCAACAGGGTGGTGGTGATAGGAGATTTTAATTTTCCCAACATTGACTGGGATACACTTAGTGTCAGAGGTCTAGATGGAGCAGAATTTGTAAGGAGCATCCAGGAGGGTTTTCTAGAACAGTATGTAAATAGTCCAACTCGGGAAGGGGCCATACTGGACCTGGTGTTGGGGAATGAGCCCGGCCAGGTGGTTGAAGTTTCAGTCGGGGATTACTTTGAGAATAATGATCACAATTCCGTAAGTTTTAGAATACTCATGGACAAAGCCGAGAGTGGTCCTAAAGGAAGAGTGCTAAATTGGGGGTAGGCCAAATATACCAAAATTCGGCAGGAGCTGGGGAATGTAGATTGGGAGCAGCTGTTTGAAGGTAAATCCACATTTGATATGTGGGAGGCTTTTAAGGAGAGGTTGATTAGAGTGCAGGACAGACACGTCCCTGTGAAAATGAGGGATAGTAATGGCAAGATTAGGGAACCATGGATGACAGGTGAAATTGTGAGACTAGCTAAGAGGAAAAAGGAGCCATACGTAAGGTCTAGGCGACAGAAGACATAGAACATAGAACATTACAGCGCAGTACAGGCCCTTCGGCCCTCGATGTTGCGCCGACTTGTGAAACCACTCTAAAGCCCATCTACACTATTCCCTTATCGTCCATATGCCTATCCAATGACCATTTGAATGCCCTTAGTGTTGGCGAGTCCACTACTGTTGCAGGCAGGGCATTCCACGCCCTTACTACTCTCCGAGTAAAGACAGACGAAGCTTTGGAAGAATATCGGGAATGTAGGACCAATCTGAAACGAGGAATCAAGAGGGCTAAAAGGGGTCATGAAATATCTTTAGCAAACCGGGTTAAGGAAAATCCCAAAGCCTTTTATTCATATATAAGGAGCAAGAGGTTAAGTAGAGAAAGGGTTGGCCCACTCAAGGACAAAGGAGGAAAGTTATGCGTGGGATCAGAGAAAATGGGTGAGATTCTTAACGAGTACTTTGCATCGGTATTCACCGAGAAGAGGGACATGATGGATGTTGAGGTTAGGGATAGATGTTTGATTACTCTAGGTCGTCGGCATAAGGAGGGAGAATGTGTTGGGTATTTTAAAAGGCATTAGGTGGACAAGTCCCCAGGTCCAGATGGGATCAATCCCAGGTTTCTGAGGGAAGTGAGAGAGGAACTAGCTGGGGCCTTAACAGATATCTTTACAGCATCCTTGAACACGGCAGAGGTACCGGAGGACTGGAGAATTGCTAATGTTGTCCCCTTGTTTAAGAAGCGTAGCAGGGGTTAATCCAGGTAATTATAGACCGGTGAGCCTGACATCGGTGGTAGGGAAGCTGCTGGAGAAGATACTGAGGGATAGAATCCATTCCCATTTGGAAGAAAATGGGCTTATCAGTGATAGGCAACATGGTTTTGTGCAGGGAAGGTCATGTCTTACCAACTTAATAAAATTCTTTGAGGAAGTGACAAAGTTGATTGATGAGGGAAGGGCTGTAGATGTCATATACATGGACTTCAGTAAGGCATTTGATAAGGTTCCCCATGGTAGGCTGATGGAGAAAGTGAAGTCTCATGGGGTTCAGGGTGTACTAGCGAGATGGATAAAGAACTGGCTGGGCAACAGGAGACAGAGTGTAGTAGTGGAAGGGAGTGTCTCAAAATGGAGAACTGTGACCAGTGATGTTCCACAGGGATCCGTGCTGGGACCACTATTGTTTGTGATATACATAAATGATCTGGGGAAAGGTATAGGTGGTCTGATTAGCAAGTTGCAGATGACACTAAGATTGGTGGAGTAGCAGATAGTGAAGGGGACTGTCAGAAAATACAACAGAATATAGATAGATTGGAGAGTTGGGCGGAGAAATGGCAGATGGAGTTCAATCCATGCAAATGCGAGGTGATACATTTTGGAAGATCCAATTCAAGAGCGAACTATATGGTAAATGAAAAAGCCCTGGGGAAAATTGATGTTCAGAGCGATCTGGGTGTTCAGGTCCATTGTACCCTGAAGATGGCTGCGCAGGTCGATAGAGTGGTCAAGAAGGCATACGGCATGCTTTCCTTCATCGGAAAGTGTATTGAGTACAAGAGTTGGCAGGTCATGTTACAGTTGTATAAGACTTTGGTTCGGCCACATTTGGAATACTGCGTACAGTTCTGGTCGCCACATTACCAAAAGGATGTGGATGCTTTGGAGAAGGTGCAGAGGAGGTTCACCAGGATGTTGCCTGGTATGGAGGGCGCTAGCTATGAAGAGAGGTTGAGTAGATTAGGATCATTTTCATTAGAAAGACGGAGGTTATGGGGGGACCTCATTGAGGTCTACAAAATCATGAGAGGTATAGACAGGGTGGATAGCAAGAAGCTTTTTCCCAGAGTGAGGGACTCAATTACTAGGGGTCACAAGTACAAGGTGAGAGGGGAAAAGTTTAAGGGAGATATGCGTGGAAAGTTCTTTATGCAGAGGGTGGTGGGTGCCTGGAATGCATTGCCGGCGGAGGTGGTCGAGGCGGGCACGATAGCGTCATTTAAGATGTGTCTAGACAAATACATGAATGGGCAGGGAGCAGAGGGATACAGATCCTTAGAAAATAGGTGACAGTTTTAGATAGAGGATCTGGATCGGCGCAGGCTTGGAGGGCCAAAGGGCCTGTTCCTGTGCTGTAATTTTTCTTTGTTCTTAGAACTGTTGGACCTTTTCTCCTTTCATTAAGTTTCTATTGATGCAAAGAACCCTATTCCTCTTTTCTATCTCCATCCACAATTAGCTTGAATCATCATTTGGCAATTAGTATAAGTTTATTCCCATCCCAGAATTTATATGCTGGAAAGTTGACCTTATTTCCATTATAGCTCAGTCCCAATTTTTAACATTCTGGCACTTTGACAATCTCGTGCTCCGTTCCTACTGCCACTTACCTCTGTGTGTTAACAGTAAGTGCCCTTGGTCTTCATACAATATCAGGAACAAATCCTTAGCACAAACAGTGATCATATAGGACACATTGTACAATGGCCATTTCCTCTGGGATTGTAAACATTGCCTCCGTTTCTTTCTTTAATTATTTTCCAGCAATGTTGGAATACCTAGCCTCTGTGTCACTGCTTTGACAGAGGGCGTGATTCAATGGTCATGCAGCACCAGAAAAGCAGCTTGGAGCAATGAAAGCCGGGAGACCTCGCCCCCGGGATCTACCCGGCTCGCCACACCTTGTGAGCTCCAAAGCGATCTCGCCCTCCCATAGTTAAGGCTTGTGGTGGAGGTCAGGAATATTTTTAGGGGCCTCAGAGATCAGGACACCATTTTTAAATGTCATCCCGATCTCGCGCTAGAATGAGGAGTTCTAGTGGGCGGAGCTCCCCACTGTACAAAACGGCCGCGAGTTTCCCTTTCAAGCCCCTTCTACAACGCGAGCCACGTTGAATAGCCATGTGTTTCTCAGCACTGCGGGTGCCAGGAAACACGCGGCTAAACGTTGTTCCCTTTGGGAGAATCGCGCCCATAGTGTTAGCCTGAACATAGTTTCAGTCCCTGTTTCATTCTCAATCTGAGTCTTGTCTAATGAAAGCAGAGGCAACTATAGAGGTTGTAATTTCCGAATAATCACTCAAGTTGCTGTTGTAATGACTATCTGCATTTGTTCTCAAACTTTCTAAAATAGAAGTAAGAAGAATTAAATACATTGGAGTGTAGTTGCTACAAAATACTTATCCCACTTGGAATCATTTAGTATCCAGTTAACAGTAAACAAGTTCCACAACATTAGGAGTGATAAAATCAAAAGGGAGAGGTTCATTCCTGGTGGTCCGCAGCTTCTGGTATGAAGCATTGGGAATATTAACATTTGTGGGAGAGCAGCCATTCACTAGCCCTCCGGAGCAATGTTGTTTACCCAGGTGAACCGCAGTTGGGAAGCATTCACCAAAAGGAAAATTGCATAAAAGAAAATGTATTTGTGGGAAAATGAACAAATAAAAATAAAGCAGCAATTTGCAACAACTGGCATTTAATTAATGTCAACTAGATAAAGATGAATTGTGTTTCAAATGAGTGGGCAGCATTGCAAGCAAATGTAAACTAAGAGGCTAAGCAACAGTTATAAGCAATGTTAGGATGCTTGTTATTTCCCTAGAATGAGTTTCTTAATATGTTGGGGGACAGACAAACTAATTGAAACACAACATTAAAATTGATTGGGAATATGAAAATAAGTACAAAAGTAATTGTTGTTCACATTGACTACATACTGTCAGCCATCTGCACAACCACATCCCACCTAAACTAGAGTGCATATTGCTCTGAAGGACTCTCGCTGCAGTGTTTTGCAGTTAATCTGGAAACATATTCTGAAATGTTAACCTATTTCCTCTTTTGGACCTGAATGACTTGTGTAATTACAGCATTTTCTGTTCCTATTTTTGGCTTATTTTCTTACTTCCTTTGTCCAGTGCTTTAGAATTTAAACAGTAAGGCAGAGAGCTAGTTATATTGTGCAGTTTTACAGGCCTCCCAAATGCCAATGAAATTTAGTGATTTACTTTCAGAATTTTTTTCTTTTAAAATGCTTTGTTCCATTCACTATGGCTTCTAACGTAAGACCCTGTGTTTCTCAAAAGACGTCTCTGTTTCTTGGCAATGTGTTGTTTATTGGGTATGACGTACTGTTATTCGTAGTTTGGGTGGGGGGATTAGCTGGCCAGAATGTTGCATTCCTATGCTTCCAAAGTTCAACCCAGCCTTGGCTCCTATTCAGACTTGGCTGTGCTTGAATGGTTTGAGGTTTAACGGACTCTAAACTGAGTTGCCATTTTGATAGTTGTAGGCAAGGAAGAAGAGGTAAAGTTAGGATAAAAAAATTAACTCATGTAATGATTTCCATTTTACCTGCATTGCCTGAACTGGATGTTTTCATTTAAGAATGTTTCTGTAATCTTGTTTTCTCCTCACAAAGCCAGCAGCTTGAAGCTAAGCTGCTGTTGCCATAGCATTTTTGAGCATTTATTACTAAACAAAGATCGAGCTATTATGTACATTCCTGAGCATTTCATAGCCTTGCTGATGACACCCAAAGCGGAAACTCTACCCTGATATGTTTTAAAAGTCCTGTCCAGGTTATGGAAGTACAATTCAAATCGATGCACCTCAGCCTACCAATTGAGCCTACTTAATCCAAATGGCATTGATTGTAACAAGGCTTCAGTAGTTTAGTGAGTACTTTTGCTGTGTGGCTGGAGAAGTGGATTATCCTTTTACTCATGAGACCTAGGTTAAACCCAGCCCTGACTGATGGGATGAAGTAGCTCTTCTGTCTTTCTGTTAGGTTCTGGGGGCCCTACATTGAATGTGTGTGGGTTGTCTCAACACGGGTCTTAGCGGGTTTGGGGCCATAGCAACAAATTGTCCCTTTGTAATAATTAGCAACAAGATTCAGCGAAACCACAAGAAATGGATTTTATGAGAAATGGAAAATGCTACTAAGTTAAACCTACTATTCCAAGGTTTTAAACTGAAGTCTAATGTGAGAGCAAATTAAAAATACTTCACCCTGCATCTAACGTAATGATTGTTGGCATTGGTTGCTGGCACTGAAAAGTGTTAAATTCTGCAGCTTAAAACTTTTTGATCTCAATGCAAGAATGTATTTTAACAGCCTTTAGCTTGGGTAAAATGCCATATTAATACCACTAGCCCCTTGTGTGGATTTTGCACATTCTCCCCAGTCTGCATGGGTTTCACCCCCACAACCCAATGATGTGCAGGTTAGGTGGATTGGCCATGCTAAATTGCCTCTTAATTGGAAAGAAATAATTGGGTACTCTAAATTTATTTTTAAAAATACCACCAAACCTTAACATAAGTCTCAAACAGAGGCGGAAATCCTAAAGCAAGCTGCCATACTTCTAAGGCTAATTGCTGGGAAGGTCCTGTTGGAATAAAATAATCTTCCGAAAGGTCGCCCTCAGAAAACAGGGAAAATTTGCTTTGTGTTCATCCGAGCTGCACAAGAACCATTAAAGGTAGCATGAGGTTTGTGGAACAGAAAAACATCTTATGAAGGAACATGGTGAAAATAGAATAAATTCTACCTTAAATGTAGTAGGATATTTTCGTATTGGATGAGGGACTAGAGAGATGTATTTCCAAGTCTGCAGGTGACACTAAGTTTGAAGCCACAGTACATTGTGTGGATAGGAGACAAAAATCACAAAGGGATCTAGAAAGTTGAAATTCGTGGACAAAACTATCACAATAGAATTTGAAATGGGGAAGACTGAGGTCCTTCACTTTGGATATGTGAAAGACAAATCTCAATATTTCTTTTGTGGTAAGAAACTAGAAAATGTGGAGGAGCAAAGGGATTCACTGATGTATGGCCCAGTGCATAATGCATTAAAAGCTAGAGTACAAGTACAAAAAGGCAAATAGAATGTTGACCTTTATCTCAAGGAGGTTGGAATGGAGGCGTGAATGTAATGCATAAATTGTACAGACAGAGCCCTCTTCAGACTCTGTCTGGAGTATTGCATTCAGTTCTGGACACCAAACCACAGTGCAGATATATTCACATTCAGTATTGAAAGCCTGGACATTGTCCAGGTCTTGCTGTATTTCGACAAGAACTGCTTCAGTATCTGAGGAGTCGCAAATGGAGCTGAACATTGTGCAGTCATCTACAAACATCCCCACTTCTGACCTTTTGATGGAAGGAAGGTCATTGATAAAGCAGCTAAAGTCGGTAGAGGAGCTGAAGGGCAAGTGGGAGGAGGAGTTGGGGGAGGAGATTGAGGAGGGTCTGTGGGCTGATGCCCTGAGTAGGGTTAATTCCTCTTCCTCGTGTGCCAGGCTTAGCCTGATACAGTTTAAGGTTAGTCACAGAGCGCATATGACGGGGGCGAGGCTGAGTAGGTTCTTTGGGGTGGAGAACAGATGTGGGAGGCGCTCAGGAAGCCCGGCGAATCATGCCCACATGTTCTGGTCGTGCCCGGCACTGGATGGGTTCTGGAGGGGTTTCGCGAGGACTATGTCCAAGGTGGTGAAAGTCCAGGTCAAGCCAAGTTGGGGGCTGGCACTATTTGGGGTGGCGGACGAGCCGGGAGTGCAGGAGGCGAAAGAGGCCGGTATTCTGGCCTTTGCGTCCCTGGTAGCCCGGCGGAGGATCTTGCTATTATGGAAAGACGCGAAGCCCCCCAGTGTGGAAGCCTGGATAAATGACATGGCAGGGTTCATCAAGCTGGAGAGGACAGAGTTTGCCTTGAGCGGGTCTGCGCAGGGGTTCTTCAGGCGGTGGCAACCGTTCCTAGACTATCTCGCGGAGCGTTAGAATGAGGTCGGTCCGCAGCAGCAGCTGATGTCAAGAACAGTCTCTCTCATCTCATCTTAGGCATTCAGCTCTTTTGCCCATTTTTGAACCAAGGCTGTAATGAGGTCAGGAGCTGAGTGACCCTGGCAGAACCCAAACTGAGCGTCTGTCTGCAAGCAGGTTATTGCTGAGTAAGTTCCGCTTGAAAGCACTGTTGATGACGCCTTCCATCGCTTTGCTGGTGATTCAGAGTAGACTGTTGGGGCACTAATGGACCAGATTGGATTTGCTCTTTTGCTTGTGTACAGGACATACCTTGGCAATTTTCCACATTGCCGGGCCGATGGCAGTGTTGCAGCATGTGGTGAGGGAACCAACAAGACGGAAAAACATACTTGACCTCATGCTCACTAATCTGCCTACTGCAGATGCACCTGTCCACGATAGTATCGGTAGAAGTGATCACCGCACAGTCCTTGTGGAGACAAAGCCTTGTCTTCACATTGAGGATTCCCTCCATCTTGTTGTGTGGCACTACCACCATGCTAAATGGGATAGATTTTGAACAGGTCTAGCAACTCTAACAGATCTAACAACAAGGACTACTTGTGTACCAAACAGCATAAGCAGCAAGTGAGACACAGAGCTAAGCGATTCTACACCGCATCAGATCTCAGCGCTACAGTCCTGCTACATCCAGCCATGAATGGTGGTGGACAATAAAACAAGTCACTGGAGGAGGAGGCTCCATAAATATCTCCATCCTGAATGATGGAGGAGTCCAGTATAAGGTCAGAAGTGGGGATATTTGCGGATGACTGCACAATATTCCACACCATTCACGATTCCTCAATGAAGCAGTCCATGGCCAAATGCAAAAAGACCCGGGCAATATCTAGGCTTAGACTGACAAGTGGCAAGTTACATTTGTGCCACACAAGTGCCAGGCAATGAACATCTCCTACAAGAGAGGATCTAACCATCATCCCATGACATTCAATGGCTTTACCATCGCTGAATCCCCCACATCAACATCCTGGGGGCTATCATTGATCAGAAACTGAACTGGACTAGCCACATTAAAACTGTGGCTACCAGGGCAAGTCAAAGGCTAGGTATCCTGTGGCAAGTAACTCACCTCCTGACCCCCCAAAGCCTGTCCACCATCTACCAGGCACAAGTCAGGAGTGTAATGGAATACTCTCCACTTGCCTGGATGAGTGGAGCTCCACCAACACTTGAAGCTCGAGAACATCCAGGATGGAGGAGCCCACTTGATTGTTCCTCCTTCCACAAACATTCAAACCCTCCACCACCAAAGAACAGTGGCAGCCTTGTGTCCCATCTACAGGATGCACTGCAGTAACTCACCAAGATTCCTTAGACAGCATCCTCCAAACCCACGGCTACTACCATCTGAAAGAACGAGCATTAGATACCTGGGAACCCCACCACCTGGAGGTTCCCCTTCAAGTCACTCACCACCCTGACTTGGAAATATATCGCTGTTCCTTCAATGTCACTGGAGCAAGATCTTGGAACTCCCTGCCTAACATCACAGTGGGTGCTCCTGCACCTCAAGGACATCAGCGGTTCAAGAAGCCAACTCACTACCACCTTCTGAAGGGCAACTAGGGAAACTAGGGCTGGCCTAACCAACGACGCCCACATCACGTAAATTAATTTTTAAAAACTATTCACAGCTGGATGTGGCAGGACTACAGAGCTTAGTTCTGATTCGTTGACAGCTTAGCTCTGTCTATCACTTGCTGCTCATGCTGTTTGACATGCAAGTAGTCCTGTGTTGTAGCTTCACCAGGTTGACACCTCATTTTTAGGTTTGCCTGGTGTTGCTCCTGGGTCTGAAGTCATATGTAGGCCAGGCCTGGTAAGGGCTGTAAATTTCCTACCCTAAAGTACATTGCTGAAACAGATGGGTTTTCAGAATAATTCACTAGTTTCATGGTCACCATTACTCATACTAGCTTTTTTTATTCCAGATTTATTTAACCAAATGAATTTAAGTTCCTCATGCTGCCCAGGTGGGATTTGAACTCCTGACTCTGGAGACAGGATTTTTACTTAAATGCCAGGGCAAGTTGGACAGTCACATAAACCTTCCACTCTGATTGGTATGCCAATTTCCTGACACAAAACCAACATGAGATTAAAAAGCTACAAAGAAAGCAGAATACATAGCTAGTTAAGGCTATTAACCATATCAACACATTCTCAACCATGAAAGGTAGGAAGAGGCACGAACGCAGCAGGGAATGAGTCAGAAAGGTGAGAAGGCAGCAAAAGGCACCATTAAAGAGGGAGGGCTCAGAGAAATCCTCATTCACAGGCAACTAGTTGTACAGCATCAAAATAATTATCTGTCATATCTCTTCACATTTGACAATGGGAGATGGTGGGATCCTTTTGCATACAGGCCTCACAGTTCATGAGTGAGAGGCTTATGAAAACACCACAAATAAAGGAAAGAAGGACATGACAGGAAATGGGCAACTACTCAGAGATTGGATTGGCGAGCGATGATGTGCAGCCCTTTGCAAGAGTAGAGGCAGACCTGACGCAACAGGGAGCAGGGGTGAGAAATGAGGGAGAGGAAGTCAACAGAGGCAACACCCTCAGCATGGGGTCTAACGCCAAAGCAGAAGCTGCCTGGAAATGTCAGAGCGTCTGTGCTGCAGGACTCTGTGCCTGTCCAGACAGCTGGTTGCTCTCATTGAGGGACATCTGAGAATTCACAAGAACTGTTGCCAGGGCCTTCCTGTATCTGGAAACATCACAGTGGCCTTGTTTTGTTTGCAACCTGTTCCATCCAAGGAAGGGCAACAAATATTGGTGGCAACCCATTGCATCACAAGGTATGATGCTCTGTTTGAAATGGCAAAGAATTACATTAATTTCTGACAGGTAGTGGTGTGGTAGTCACCACTGATGTATATATTGTATATAGAGGATGTTGGTGTAGGTGCTTTACGGTAAGGCCCTGTACTACAGGTACGGGGGTATTTCCCTGCCAGCTGGCTCCGCCCAGTAGGCGGAATATAAATATGTGTGCTCCTCGTACAGCAGCCATTTCACCAGCTGCTGTAGGAGGCCACACATCTTAGTGTAATAAAGCCTCTATTGCATCCAACTCTCGTCTTTGTGTAATTGATTGTGCATCAAATGGCACTCAAATTCAAAGCACAGTGTGATCTTCCTCTGCCGCGCGATGTCCTTTAGTGCAGGGGATTATTGATTGCATCCATATGGCCATTGCAGCATCGACTGACCAGCCATAAATATTCCTCAATAGGACAGTATTCCACTCTTAAATGTTCAGCTGATATATGATCATAGCGAGAGTTTTATTCAGATACAGACACTGTCCTAGAAGCAATCACGGGGCCTTCATCCTCCAGAAGTCCCAGATTCTGCCGTTTTTCATGACGTTATCTGAGATCTGTGGATGGTAGTCGGCAGACAAGGTTATCACTTGTAGAGATAGTTGGTGACTCTGGTGTATCACTGCCACAGAAGCTGAGAGACACTAGATGACCAGTCCAGTAACACAGTAACTACAATGCTACCATTCCCATGTTTGAACTAAATGCAGAACAGCTCAAGGGGCTGAATGCAGACTCTGTTCCTATTTTCCTTTTGAGGAGCAAAGCAGCAGGGTGCAGAAGAGTTGGAATATATTTTTAAAAAACAGATATTGCAGCTAAGTAAATAAACACTAAATTACTAGAAACGGAGTTAAGCACACAGATGTTACTTGCAACATGACATATTACCTAGCTTGGCCAAATGTGGAGAGTCAACAATTCCATCGCATTAGTTGATGAAATATCCCAGCCCAAGTAGAAAGGAGTAAATAGGAGAATTAGAAAAAAGTCATATCGAAAGAGAGAGAATAATGCCTAAACCATATGCTTCAACTTTAAAAGGTTGAAGATTTGAAATTACACTGGTGAATTACTGCTCTATAAACTCAGGTTACGCATTGCCAAATAGTGACGCATTACCATTGTATTTCAGAAATGCACACATATCACTGTAGGCTGTTCTTTTGAAATTAAGAATGTTGGATTGAGTCCATCGCCCAGAAGTCTTTGCGACATCTTAGAATAAGATATTTTAATTTGTTACAGCGTTCTTTATTTGTTTCTGTGGGTGTTGCTGGCAAGGCCAGCTTTTATTGCCTAGCCCGAATTGTCTTTGAGCATGTCGTTGTGAGCTGTCTTCTCAAACCACTGCGTGGTGAAGGTACTCCTGTTCTGACGTTAGGTAGGGAATTTCAGGATTTTGATGATGAATAAATGGCGATAAACTTTGAAGTCAGGGTGGTGTGTGACTTGATGGGAAGCTTGCAAGCGGTGGTGTTTCCGTATCCTGTTTCCCTTGTAGTTAGTAGAGGTTGCAGGTTTGGAAAGTGCTGTTGAAGAAACCTTGTTGAGTTGCTACAGTGCATTTTTTATGTGGTACACACTGCAGCCTCCCTCTGCTGGAGGTGGAGGGAGTGAATGTATGAGGTGGCAGGAGGGTTGCCAGTCATGCCAGCTTTTTTATTTATTCATTAATGAAATGTGGGCATGTTAGTTAGGGCAGCATCTGTTTTCCATTCTTAATAACCCTTGAGACGGTGCTGGTGAGCTGCCTTCTTGGGTGGCACAGTACCATAGTGGTTAGCACTGTTGCTTCACAGTGTGCAGAGTCTGCACATTCTTCCCGTGTCTGCGTGGGTTTCCTCCGGGTGCTCCGGTTTCCTCCCGCAAGTCCCAAAAGGTGACTTGGGTGAATTGCACATTCTGAATTCTCCCTCTGAGTACCCGAACAGGCGCCGGAGTGTGGCGACTAGGGGCTTTTCACAGTAACATCATTGCAGTATTAATGAAAATCTACTTGTGACAAGAATAAAGATTTATGGGCAGCACGGTAGCACACTGCACTGTGGCTTCACAGCGCCAGGGTCCTAGGTTCGATTCCCCGCCGGGTCATTGTCTGTGCGGAGTCTGCACGTTCTCCCCATTTCTGCGTGGGTTTCCTCCGGGTGCTCCGGTTTCCTCACACAGTCCAAAGACGTGCAGGTTAGTTGGATTGGCCATGATAAATTGCCCTTAGTGGTCAAAAAGGTTAGGAGGGGTTATTGGGTTACAGGGATAGGGTGGAAGTGAGGGCTTAAGTGGATCGGTGCAGACCCGATGGGCCGAATGGCCTCTTTCTGCACTGTATGTTCTATGTACTTCTGAATTATTAGATTCTTGCCTCGCAGCAGTCCATGTGGTGTAGGTACACCCAGAGTGCTGCTGGGAAGGGAGTTCCAGGATTATAACCTGCCACAGTCAACGAACGATGATATATTAGTGTGTGGCTTAGAAGGGAATCTGCAGGTGCTGTTCCAATGTATATGCTGCCCCTGTCTTTCTGGGTGGTAGAGGTCAAGAGTTTGGTAGGTGCTGTCAAAACAGCCTTGGTGAATTGTTGCAGTGCACCTTGTAGATGGTACACACGGCTGCCACTGTGCATCAGTGGTAAAAAGAGTGAACGTTGGATGTGGTGGCAATCAAGCTAGCTGTTTTGCCCTGGTTGGTGTTAAACATCTTGCGCCTTATAGATGGTGGACAGGGTTTCTAGAGTCAGGAGGTGAGTTACTGACTATTTAATTCCCAGCCTCTTTCCTGCTTTTGTAGCCACAGGACTTATGTGGCTGGTACAGTTAAGTTTCTGATCACTTCTGACCTTAAAATGGAGGGACAGTCACTGATAGAACAGTTGAAGATGATTTGGCTCAGGACACTACCTTGAGGAACTCCTGACACTGAAATAATTGACGTCCAATAACTCACAACCATCTTCCTTTGGGCTAGGGTTGACTCCAACGAGTCAAGTTTTCTTCCTGACCCTTACTGGAAAAGTTTACTCGGGCTCCTTGGTGCTACATTCTGCCAGACATTGGCAGTCACTCTCTGGAATTCAGCTCTTTTTTCTTCATATTTGGACTAGGGCTGCATCATTGTTTCCAACACCTTCCATCATTTTGCTGATGATTGAGGCTTGCAGCCATATTACAATATTTAAAGTGCCAACCCACCTCAGGGTGGTCTCCTGCCCACTTTCAAGCCCTTGCCCCCAAAATTCAGTATGTAATGCTGCTTTTTTTTTTAACCACTGACTTCCAAGTACTCCATCTGGAAATTGTCTTACAAATTTTTTAATTCCAGAATCAATCTATGGTCTGTGCTGTGTTAGTCAAGAGCACTGTTTTTTGTGTTGTAAATAAGCTAGGAAGCCAGATGTTCTGCTCCTGTGTGTTCTGCAGTACCTGCCTGCCCGATTGCTCAATTCATTGCAAGAGGTCCCATCGCATTTTTTTCAAGGAAGACCGTGACGTTCGACTGCTGTCACGGTCGACATGATTTTGTCAACCAACCCACCAAACTCAGGACAACTAGTCGCTTATCTTCAGAAAATGCTGGAAATCCTCAGCACATCTGGCAACATGTGTGGAGATAGAAACAAGAAACATGTTCAGCTGAATGTGACTTCTTCGAACTCGGAACGTTAACTTTATTTCACTCTCCACTGATGCTGCCACAGTGGCCCAGTATTTCCAGCACTTTATGTTTTTATTTCAGATCTCCAGAACCTGCAGTTTTTTGTTTTCATATCATGATGGTGATTTATCTTCTTGCTCTTTGTGGGAACCTGTGTGCACAAATGAATTGCTCCATTTGCCTACCTATCACAACCCTTCAAATGTAATTCATTAGCGGTGGGTGATTTGAAAATGTCCTGAGGACATGAAAGAGGCTCATGTCCTGAGGACATGATAAATGCAAGTACTTTATTTTTTAAAGTCATGGTTTTCATATCCTTGTACTTTGCATCATAAATTGATTTAATCCTCCACATGGTGCACTGATCTTTGTGTTTTATTCTATTATAGGGAAGAACACTGCACAAAATGGGCCGGAGTAGCTTGGCGGAAAAGTTCCTGAGAGACGCTGTTCAGGCTCAGCCAACGTCCCACGAGGCCTGGAACAGTTTGGGGGAGGTGGTGCGAGGCCAAGGGAAAAATGAAGAAGCTGTGGAATATTTTCTTACTGCATTAGAGCTGGAGGCCAGCAGTCCCATAGTCCCATTCACTGTCATACCGAGAGAGCTTTGAAATCAATCATATGGATCACATTTAGTATATCTTGCATTTTTCTTCCCCAAGATTTAACTTGCTGACTCAGGTATTCAGATGGGGGGGGGGGGGGGGGTGGAGGAATCAATCACTGAGCTCCTTTAGCCAAGTTTCCTTACGCCAGAGGTTCGTGACGGCCTCCTCCATTCCTTCCCAGCTCCCACTAGAATCGGGCGCAGTTTTACCACTCGTAGCAATTCTTTTGAAACCGTGTGAGACATGGCATGAGACATTTTGTGGATCGGATGTCTTACACAGGATCGTATCCAAAGCAGAACATCCTTATTCCAAAGCAGCTGCAGTGGCATTTTTCCAGGATAGTCTGATTGTGCTGCGTGAAGAAGCACAGATAGATCTGTGATCTGTGTGACTGCCCTCCAGTAACATGCACATTACAGTATCACTGTTTTGCTTTCTCCGCGCGCCCCCCCCCCCCCCCCCCACCTTCCCCGTTGGAGGGATTTTTTTGTTGCATGAACCTTGGGGATTTTTCAATATTTAAAAAATACTTTTCTTGCTACATATTGTCCACATCATCAGCTTCATTTCATTTTCTACTGTAATATTGTCTGTGTGGTCTGATTATTATCATAGATTATCATAGAATTTACAGTGCAGAAGGAGGCCATTTGGCCCATCGAGTCTGCACCGGCTCTTGGAAAGAGCACCCTACCCAAGGTCAACACCTCCACCCCATCCCCATAACCCAGTAACCCCACCCAACACTAAGGGCAATTTTGGACACTAAGGGCAATTTATCATGGCCAATCCACCTAACCTGCACATCTTTGGACTGTGGGAGGAAACCGGAGCACCCGGAGGAAACCCACGCACACACGGGGAGGATGTGCAGACTCCGCACAGACAGTGACCCAAGCCGGAATCGAACCTGGGACCCTGGAGCTGTGAAGCAATTGTACTATCCACAATGCTACCGTGCTGCCCAATTATTTAAATGTGTACACAGGGGCTGGTTTAGCACAGTGGGCTAAATAGCTGACTTGTAAAGCAGACCAAGGCCAGCTGCGTGGGTTCAATTCCCGTACCAGCCTCCCCGAACAGGTACCAGAATGTGGCGGCTAGGGGCTTTTCACAGTAACTTAATTTGAAGCCTACTTGTGACAATAAGCAATTTTCATTTCACCATATTGCTGGGCCTTTTGCTCAATTTAGTGCTTCAATTATGACTCATTCATCTTTTATTTTACAACAGACATTAGTCAATATCTTGTTCCCAATTTTTTTTCTCCCCAACCCCAGAATATAGTGTAATACATTGAGGGTAATGTTCACTATGACAAATCTTTGGTTTTATGTGGTTTATTTTCCAAGAATACAATATTGCACATGGCTTAGTCATAGGGAAGGAACATAATTTGCACAAGATTTGGAATGCACGTCAAACTGCTTGGGTAACAACAAATTCCAAGCTCTTTGCTTGTTGAAAGTTCCATCACTTATTTAATAAGGCACACACACATATCAGAGACTGCTGGACAATATTTATCCAGTGTGTGTGTATGAGTGAGAAAGATGAGGGAACTCTTGTCTTCACAAAGTGCTTACCAACCATGAAAGCATACAGTTGTTGAGAAAGATATATTTATTGTGTTATAAATCTGTGCACGTACTTCCACACTTCCCTTTAAAGCAATAATTTGTTTAATATTATGATAGCATATATTATATTTGAGAATATTTAATATTGAGGAAAATGCTAGAATGCTGTTTGTTCTGACCCAGAGTCCTGGGAGCGAATGCTGAGAAAGAGCTTTTTTGTAGTCTTACTCGGAGTGACGAAGAATCTAACAAATGGAAATGGCACACTGAAGTAGTAGGGGTTTTTAATTTTGATGACAAACAGAAAGTCTAAGATGCCTGTCACAATCTAGACAATTGCCACATATGACATCAGCTACTAATTCTCATGCAGGGAGGATATGTCAAAATGAAACGTCATTGGGACAATGGAGGGGAAAACACTGAAATGCGTTGCTTCTGGCCTTAACCACACTTTAATCTGTGTGTCCGTTTACTGGAAAAAGAAATAAAAAATATTTAATGATTAATTACTGACAAATAATAGCCCCTGAATGGCAGAAAGGGAAGTAGTCTGCAGTGGAAACAGGAAATTAAAACATCCTCATTTGACCAATGTGTTCTGAGGTTGCTTAGCAACTTTTAATTTGTTTTAATTTAATGTACAATTGACTGTCCACGTGTGTGAACTCAGCACAGGCAGCCCATGCCACAGTATGTGTTTCATTTCACACCATGAGCTGGAAGGAGCTTAACCTCATTCACATTCACCATATTAAGCAACAACTTGAACTGCTGCTGCCTGTCAGGGAATTTCCTGTCGTAATTTTAAATGCATATAATTAGCTAGTCTCATGAGACACTTTAGTGGATGTAAGACTTGTTCATTGAATACAAGCAGTGGGTTGGCAACATTGTGCATTATTGCACACTTGCCAGTTCTAACAAAATGTTTTATCTTTAATGTAAAACTAACCACCACCAAAAATAACACATTGTTCAAGTCCCTCAGCAGGTGCTCCAGCACAAACATACTGCAGCTGAGCCTGTTACACCAACTTTTCACCTACTGCAGGCTTGTCTGCAATGCTGGGAAAGCCTGCTTTGCTCAGAGTCTAGCCTCTATACACTGCAACGTGGACTCACAGCGTTGACTGCAGCACAAGAAGAATTACATACATGCATTTGCTCAAAGGTTACAATTTCACCTTGGCTTTTGTGACTGTGGAGTCTTTTATGAAGTTGAAAAAAAAAGGTGTAAATTGTCTAGCGGTCTGAAAACCCCCCACCTTTTTTGCTCAGGTCAGCAAGCCTTGTAGCAGTCAGTCAGAGTGAGTCCAGGCAGTTTGACGTTTGTCCTGTACAGTAGCTGGCTGTACGAGATGCATATGCTTGGGGAACAAGGGAGTGCCAGCAAGATTCTCACAGTATTACAAAATCTCGATGGAATAACTCTGTAACTGTACATGACATGCACAATTTGCTAAAGCACAAAGCCACTTCTTTCCTGTTTCATTCACGGGATGTATCTTTGTGTCAGTTCAGTTGCAGCTAATTGGATTTGATTTTAGAATTTTAGAAGTAGCGGGATCAGATTCATTATTTTGCGCAATAATTTGAAATACAGTCACTGGTGAGAGATACTTGGAGGACAACTTCCACGTGTCTCGCACAGTGTTATTTGCCCCAACCCCCCCCAACCACCACCACCACCAATGGTGGTTCCTTTATTTGGGTAAGATGGGCCGTTTTAAATTAGAACAACAATTTCTATAAATGTGGGACAGCCAGCCTGATTAAACTAAGGGGACTATTCTTCAGAGTTCAGTGAGAGATGCGGAAATTGGCCATATTTCATTTTCACATAAAGATCATTCCTTACACATGCTGCCAGTGTAGAAATAGTTAAACCGGAATTACCAAAAGATTATTTTTTTATCATTCTTTCATGGGATGTGGGAGTCTCTGGCTAGTCCAGCATTTAGTTCCCGTCCTTAATTGCCCTTGGAAAGGTAGTGGTGAATTGTTTTCTTGAACCGCTGCAGTCCATATGGCGCAGGTCACCCACAGTGCTGTTATGAAGTAAATTCCAGGATTTTACCCAGTGACAGTGAATGAATGGCAATATAGTTGCAAGTCAGGATGGTGTGTAGCTTGGAGGGAAACTTAAATGGTGTTGGTGTTCCCATGCATCTGTTGCCCTTGCCCTTCTAGGTGGCTTGGAAAGTACTGTCAAAAGAGTCTTAGTGAGTTGCTACAGTACATCTTGCAGATAGGACATACTGCTGCCATTGTGCATTAACGGTGATGGGGGGGGGATATTGATGATGAGGGATGGGGTGTCAATCAAGTGGTCTTTGTCCTGGATAGCGTCAAGATTCTTGAATGTTGTTGGAGCTGCACTCATCCAGGTGAGTAAAGAATATTCCACGGGGTAATGTCATTGAGTGCCAAAGGAAAGTGATTGGATTCTCTCTTGTTGGGAGATGGTCATTGCCTGGCACTTGTGTGTTGCGAATGTTACTTAACATTTATCAGCCCAAGCTTGAGTATGGTCTAGGTCTTTCTGCATCTGGGCATGAACTGTATCAGTATCTGAGGAGTCATGAATGGTGCTGAACATTGTGTAATCATCAGTGAACATTCCCAGTTCTGACTTTATGATGGAAGGAAGGTCATTGATGAAGCAGCTGGAGACGGTTGGGCCTAGGACACTACTCTGAGAAACTTCTGTAATGATGTCCTGGGACTGAGATGATTGACCTCCAACAGCCACGACCATCTTCCTTTGTGCTAGGGATGACTCCAACCAGCAAAGAACCTTTCTCTGATTCTGGACACTAAAGGCATCATGGGATGCGGGGAAAGGGTCAGAATTGTTTTCATAGAATTTACAGTGCAGAAGGAGGCCATTCAGCCCATCAAGTCTGCACCAGCTCTTGCACCCTTGAGCACCCTACCCCAAGGTCAACACCTCCACCCTATCCCCATAACCCAGTAACCCCACCCAACACTAAGGGCAATTTTGGACACTAAGGGCAATTTATCATGGCCAATCCACCTAACCTGCACATCTTTGGACTGTGGGAGGAAACCGGAGCACCCGGAGGAAACCCACGCTCACACGGGGAGGATGTGCAGACTCCGCACAGGCAGTGACCCAAGCCGGAATCGAACCTGGGACCCTGGAGCTGTGAAGCAATTGTGCTATCCACAATGCTGCCGTGCTGCCCCGTGTTGAGACAGAGGATCAGTCATGATCACCTTGAATGGCAGAGCAGGCCTGAAGGGCCGAATGGCCTACTTTTGCTTCTATTTTCTATGACTATGTTTCTATTCCCATTGAATCCAATTTTGCAAGGGCTCCTTGATGTCACTCTCAGTCAAATGCTGCCTTGATGTCAAGGCCAGTTGCTCTCACCTTACCTCTTGAGTTCAGCTCTTTGTCCATATTTGGGCTAAGGTTTTAATGAGATCAGTGAGCAGGTTATTGCTGAATAAGTGCCGCTAGATAGCATTGTTGTTGATCCCTTCCATTACTTTGCTGATAATTGAGAGTAGACTGATGGAGCATTGATTAGCCAGGTTGGATTTGTCTTGCTTTTTTGTGGTCAGGGCATCCCTAGGTAATGTTCCACCTTTACGGATAGATGCCAGTGTTGTAACTGTACTGGAACAGCTTGGTTAAGGATGCAGCTGGATCTGGAGCATGTCTTCAGTACTATTGCTAGAACGTTATCAGGATCCATAGCCTTTGCAATAGAGTGTTTTCAGTTGCGTGGAGATATCACTTAGACTGAATCGAACTGGCTGAAGACTGACATCTGTAATTCTGGGGTCCTCAGGAGGAGGCTGAGATGGATCAATCACTCAGCACTTCTGGCTGAAGATTGTTGCAAAAGCTTCAACCTTACCTTTTGCACTGATGCGCGGGGCTCCTCCATCATTGAGGATGGGGATATTTGTGAAGCCTCCTCCCCGTTGTTTAATTGTCCACCACGACTGCAGGGCTTAGACCTGACCCGTTGGTTATGGAATTACTGAGCTCTGACCATTATTTGCTGCTTTCACTGTTTGTCATGCAAGTAGTCCTGTGTGTAGCTTTACCAGGTTGATACCTCATTCTTAGGTATGTCTGGCATGTCCTCCTGCACTCTTCACTGAACCATTGAACAACTCTTCTTTAATTTGACTTTGTGGTATGCAGGAAAAAATTAAGAAATTAGTCTGAATCTGTTTCAAATTTGATGAGTTTACCTTAGATCACAGCTCATATTGATATGAATCACCACCATCCATTAGCCATTAAGAAACCAATGATCACATTTAAATTTCCAAATGGAGTATTCTCAGATGCTGAGAGGTGATTATGCTGCTTCTGTCATGGATACAGTATTACCTTGGGCATTCATCTATTAATCTAGCATATTTTACTTTGCAATGGAGGTTAATAGACTGAAATATAAGTGGTCCAGTTTCACTTACTAACTGCAGAGTGGTCAGTTGATTTGAGCACTTAATATGTTACATATTTCTATTTGCCATTTGATAAGAACCAACTGCATTTTCAGTTTTCCTTAAAGGAAATTACCATTTCACTTATTAGAGTTGACATTCATTAGCTGCCACTCACATGATGCATACAAGTTACTCTGTCCACGAGTTAGTGCCCATCTAAAGTTACTCAGGACTAAAAAGGGCAATTTATATATTTTTTGTAATTGTAACTTAGTGACTGGCGGTGTCAGTTTAAATATCAATTGATGCTCTGAAATAGCATCCCTACCGAGGCCCCCGCAGTCTTTTGAACAGTGACACAATTTTTACTTGGGTTTCAGTTTCACATTTCCCTCACATGGTGTAAGTTGTCCAGAATCTGCAGCAGGAACTCAGGAGACTTAATTATTAATTCACGTTGTGGACCACTCTAGAAAATACTACTGGCTTGGCACTTAACAAAAGTGACTTATGCCAGGGGAGATGTACGGTGATATTTTCTTCCAACCACTTGAGACACTTTGTCCGATAAATCTTTCACGTCTGTGCCTCAGAAATAAAAAGCATTTGAAATAAGCGCTTGATTCATGTTCTGTCGAAGCTTCCAGAGCTTTAGAAATTGATATGCAGCATCAAGTAATTTATTTAAATGTACACTTTATTCTGGGAAAGAAGACTGACTTTTAAAATTAGTTTTACAATGAAGGAACCAATGTTATATAATTAAATGGTATCTGTCAGAGAATCCATGTTTTGCACAACATAAAGATGGATATTTTGCTGTACGTAAATAGACTTCAGCCGAGAGCAGCAGGGAAACAACTGCATCAATTGTGGAATTCTGTAACTCGCTTGTTAGTTTTCTAATCTGCTGAGTGCACTGGGTTACAGCAAATGAGCAAGACTTCTATAAACTCACCAACATGTCTTAAATATAATCCCATATTACAGTCTATTATCTTGTATGTAATTGTATTATGTCTCATAATAGTGTGAATTTTATGTGTTTGAGAAACCCATTTGAGTTATCTAATGTCTTTCATGCACTCTCAGGTACGTCAACAAGGGCTAGTTTCTTCTGTAAAGCAGTTGATTGACCTGTGGTTTATGTCGTCTTAATTATTTTAATTGTTTTGGAGTAATTATTATCACACTGTATACTTAATATTTCAGGGAATAAAATGGTTGAACTACACAATCAGAATTTTGCCTCCATCTCTTTTAGGGTAAGGGAACTGGGATTTGCACATAATAGGGCATTTCATATTGGGACCATCAGGGCAACAATATCATACCACTCAGGTTGTTGGATGTGGCTTTGAATCTGCAGTTCCTCACCTGACAAGTATCCAATCGTGACTGTCAGGTAAATCCCTAAGTGGAGTAATAAGGGTCACACATGTCCATTGTTGCCCATTGCTGACAACTAGATCCAACTGACAGCAGCAAATTTCCTGCTTGCCAACCAAGCTTGGCGAATGAAGTGCGATACTGGAAGGGCTAAAGTGTAAAATGTAATATTCATTGAAGTAGGACAAAAAGATACAAAACATGTGCCAAACTCACTATTTCTAGAGGATGCCTGCATCTTGTTTGAGTGATGGAAAGCTAATGTAGCATGTTCTACAACAGGATCTAAATTATCAGAGCCCAAACAAAGGAGAGGTCCCTCACCTGGATGTCATTTATCAGATTCTTGTACTTGATTTTGAATCATGGGATGTCCAATGTCAAAGTGACTCTACGACAGTCTGCTCTTTGTAAGGATTGAGTTATGTTTTTGAGATATGCATCATATGAATATCAGATACAATCCTAATGTAGGCAGTAAATTGTATAATAAATTGCTTTGTGTATGAAGTTTCCTTTGCTGATGTGTAGTTAATTCATAACAATTCCAAGATTGATTCATGATGTGTATTTCCGCTCTATTATTTTCTATGTCCTGCAATCCACTGATTTATAATTTTTTTTAAAAAATCAGTTTCAAGCCCATAAGGCGGTATTATGCACATAAGTCTTTGCTTCTTTAACAGCTACAGTTTTATACATTCAGGCTGATTAACTTTATTTCCTTTGCCTGACCCAGAGACTTGCTGATGCTAATTGTTAGCAGCCTTCTTTCCACTCCAGCTGAGATCTGCTAACTCAGTATAGACCAGGAAATGGCTCAGCCTGGCACCACTTGATATATTTATACAGAAAGTCACTGGGAGAGCTTATATTTGCTAAAACAAAAAGAGGTACTCTGAGCAATTCCAGCCTGTAATTTCATCTCAAGGTTTAGATGACAGTTATAAACTGCTCAAGTCTCTTGCTTGTGGTTTATGACATCATTTGACCTGTTGATTAGGTTACTTACCTTGTAATTGCTCCCTGGTGTCTATTCCCCCTGTAATATACACCACACACTGCAGAAAATGTTAACTGCTGCTGATCACAAAGCAAATGAGCAAAACACCATTTACCTCATACCCATCTCTCTAGGAAAAAACCACGCACTAATCACAACATGCTGTTATCTCCCAAATGATTCCAGGGTTTTACATCCACTCTCCTACCCCAGATCCTAACTCACAAGTTGACGCCTGGTGAAGACGTAATGTTGCGGAAGTGCTTTTTCTACACCGTTTATCATCTCAGTTGGTATTGTGAGATATCACCTTTCAAGCTTGGGGAGCCTAATTTTGTCCTTGCTTTCCTTGTAACTCAGCTCTCCGAAACTAGGGACTAGTCTCATGATTTTTCTCTGCATTGTCTCTGCACTCTGATGTTCCATTTGTGTCTCGGTCGCTATATTAGACACAGTGCTCAAGATATGGTCTGTCCTAAACACTAGGAGCAGCATGGTAGCATAGTGGTTAGCACAGTGGCTTCACAGTGCCAGGGTCCCAGGTTCGATTCCCTGCTGGGTCACTGTCTGTGCGGAGGTCTGCACGTTCTCCCCGTGTCTGCGTGGGTTTCCTCCGGGTGCTCCGGTTTCCTCCCACAATCCAAAAGATGTGCAGGTCAGGTGGATTGGCCATGCTAAATTGCCCTCAGTGTCCAAAAAAGGTTAGATTGGGTTAGGGCGATAGGGTGGAAGTGAGGGCTTAAGTGGGTCGGTGCAGACTCGATGGGCCGAATGGCCTCCTTCTGCATTGTATGCTCTGTTCTACGTTTCAATATGGCATTCCACTGATTTAGCTATGAATTCATCATTCGATTTATTTGAATGCTGTTTTACAATGATTGAATACATAATGCACTCAATTTATAAAATCTCTAGGGCCTGAATTTGAAGGATGGCAGGGGCATGGCCTATCCAGCAGTCCTGAAGCCATATTACACTCAAATGAGCATTGATTGGCATAAGGTGTGCCTGCTGCCCCTCACTCAGGAGGATAATAAGCTTGGTCGGCAGCTTGCCAGTCCCTCTAGGCACAGCGCTGCAGTGGTCGGAAAAGGCATTGCAGGAAGCTGCCTGAAACTAAAGACAGAATTTCACATGCGATGTGAACGCTCGGTGGGCGGGACTAGAAACGGCTGGGATTCCCAGTGCCTCCCCAGATCAATTCAGAATTGCAATATGGAGTTGCTTTGGGCAAGCAGAGGCGATGCAGCACAGTGGTTAGCACATTGCTTCACAGCATCAGGGTCCTGTCATGATATGCAAACATGCAACCAATGAACACCCAGAATAGGACACAACCAATGGGCAGTCAGGACACTCAGAGGTGGCATCACCACAAGGGGGCATGACATAAACACTATAAAAGGGATGAGGCACTCACACCCTGCCTCTTTCCACAGACAGACATACAGAGAGTTCAGGGTTTATCAGCAGCATCACACCCCAGCACGTGGCTTAGAGCAAGCTGGTATAGTTAGACTGAGTTACTACAGTTAGATTAGCAGAGAGTCAAACTCATTTGAGAACTGTGTTGATAGTTCAATAAACACGTTGAACTCATTTCAGAGTCTGGAGCATCCTTTGGTTAAGGCTGCATCAAGTAGCAGCTGTGTTATTCAAAACACCATAACACAACGGGTCCCAGGTTTGATTCCCGGCAAGGGTCACTGCCTGTGTGGAGTCTGCACGTTCTCCCTGTGTCTGCGTGGGTTTCCACTGGGTGCTCCGGTTTCGTCCCACAAGTCCCGAAAGACGTGCTATTAGGTAAATTGGACATTCTGAATTTGCCCTCCATGCACCCAAACAGGCGCCGGAATTTGGAGACTCGAGGCTTTTCACAACAACTTAATTGCAGCATTAATGTAAGCCTACTTGTAACAATAACGATTATTATATTATAAAACAGGGGCGGGCATATGCCAGGTGCTGTGTCCAATTGCGGCCAGCCGTGAAGTTTAACGGCAGCACGTGGAGGCCACAGAGGCAACGCTGCCTACAGAATGGCCAGTGCTGGTAGACACAGCAGGCAGGAGGGGAGTTCCTGTGGCCAGCAAGAGGACATCCTGAAAGCTCATCACTGTCCTGAACCGAACAAAGAAAGCACTCTCATAATCCCAAAACACCACCTCAACTCACTCCCTGGAACTCCTCATCCAGCATTTGGTCCATTCCCTTTTATCCCACCATGGAATCCAAAAAGTTACAAAATGGTTGGTTCACCTGCCCGTGTTTCTCATGTGCAAAGCTTGAAATGGAATGGGGCACGTTAAATGTTGGCCATTTGGGGATTTAATCCCCTCAACAAGCAGCATAATTGTCGGCAGGCGAACTGCTGATCTGTGGCTGCGTCCACCGACTGAAACTTTGAGCGTGTGAACGATGATGTCTCGATACATGCCCGACTTCACACACTAAGGGGCTGGTTTAGCACAGTGGACTAAACAGCTGGCTTGTAATGCAGAACAATGCCAGCAGCCCGGGTTCCATTCCCGTACCGTCCTCCCCGAACAGGCGCCAGAATGTGGCGACTCTGAGCTTTTCGCAGTAACTTCATTGAAGCCTACTTGTGACAATAAGCGATTATTATTATTATTATTTAACATGCTTCTGGGTCGGGTGCGCGACTGCCCAGCAAATGTAAAATTCCACCCGAAGTCCTGGGGACTGGAGGCCAGGGTAAGAGGCAGGGGTCCCTGGGCGGGGACGGTAGGGAATGCCTGGTCGCGAGGGGGTCGATCAAGGCCTCGAGTTATTGGCAATGAGGGAGGTCCAAAGGTCACCAGGCCTTAAGTGGGTTTGCACTGAGTGCTGAATTTGGGTGCATTTGAGTGCCATAGTGAGAATTTGGTGACTGAGGGAGTTAGGTGAGGAGGGAGTAAGGTGCTCCTTTCATTTCATTTCCTACATTTCCTCAAGGAGCGTGAAGGGAGCCGGGAGTTTACAGAGAGTGCAGCTGACTGGAAGCAGTGTCGGAGGGCGGAGTTCTAGTTGGTCCACAGGGCAGCTATATTCTGTAAGATAAGAGGGGATGGAGGCTAGGGCAGTTGCATGCTCCTCCTGTAGGATGTGGTGGTGAGGGATACCACCGGTGTCCCCGCTGACTATACCTGCGGGAAGTGCACCCAACTCCAGCTCCTCGGAGACCGTGTTAGGAAACTGGAGCTGGAGCTGGATGAACTTCGGATCATCCAGGAGGCAGAGGAGGTAATAGAGAAGATTTACAGGGAGGTAGCCACACCCAAGGTACAGGACAAGAGTAGCTGGGTTACAGTCAGGGGAAGGAAAACCAACGGGCAGACAGTGCGGGGGTCCCTCATGGACGTTCCCCTTCAAAACAAGTGTACCGTTTTTGATGGTGTAGGGGGGGGGGGGGGATGACCTACTGGGGGAAGGCCCTAGCAGCCAGGTCTCTGGCACTGAGTTTGGCTCTGTGGCTCAGAAGGGGGGGGAGAATAGAAAAGCAATAGTCATAGGAGACTCAATGGTTAGGGGAATAGATAGGAGATTCTGTGTACTCCCGGAAGGTATGTTTCCTCCCGGGCACGTGGGCCAGGATGTCTCAGATTGAGTCGACAGGATTCTTAAAGGGAAGGGGGAGCAACTAGAAGTTGTGGTACACATGGGCACCAACGACACAGCTAAGAAAAGGGATGAGGATCTAAAAAGTGATTTGAGAGAGTTAGGTTTGAAGCTAAAGAGCAGGACAAGCAGAGTAGTGATCTCAGGATTGCTACCGGTGCCACGTGCAAGTGAGGCAAGGAACAGGGAGCAAGTGCAGCTGAACACGTGGCTACAGGGCTGGTGCAGGAGGGAAGGCTTCAGATATGTGGATCATTGGGATATCTTCTGGGGAAGGTGGGACCTGTACATGAAGGATGGATTGCACCTTAACTGGAGGGGCACCAATATCCTGGGTGGGAGGTTTGCTAGAGCTTTTTGGGAGGGTTTAAACTAGTTAGGCAGGGAGATGGGAACCAGAGCCATGGATCAGAGGATAGGGTAGCTGTTGAACAGGCAGAAATAGTATGCAGCAAGTCTGTGAGGAAGGAAAGACAGTTGATAGGGCAAGGTTGCACTCAGTGGAATGGGTTAAAGTGTGTCTGTTTCAATGCAAGGAGTGTCAGGAATAAGGGAGATGAACTTAGAGCATGGATCAGTACTTGGAACTACGATGTTGTGGCCATTACGGAGGCATGGATTTCACAGGGGCAGGAATGGTTGTTAGATGTTCCGGGGTTTAGATGTTTTCAGAAGAATTCGGAGGGAGGTAAAAGAGGAGGGGGAGTGGCACTGTTAATTAGAGAGTGCATCACAGCTGCAGTAAAGGAGGTAGTCGAGGAGGGTTTGTCTACTGAGTCAGTATGGGTGGAAGTCAGAAGCAAGAAAGGAGCAGTCACTTTATTGGGAGTTTTCTATAGACCCCCCAATAGCAGCAGAGAGATGGAGGAACAGATGGGGTGGCAGATCTTGGAAAAGTTCAGAAGTAACAGAGTTGTTGTCATGGGTGACTTCAACTTACCTAATATTGACTGGAACCTCCTTAGTGCAAATGGTTTGGATGGAGCAGATTTTTTCAGGTGTGTACAGGAAGGATTCCTGACTCAATATGTAGATAGACCAACTAGGGGGGAGGCCATATTGGACTTGATGCTCGGCAACGAACCAGGCCAGGTGTCAGATGTCTCGGTGGGATAGCATTTTGGTGACAGTGACCACAACTCCTTGATCTTTACCATAGTCATGGAGAGGGATAGGAACACACAGTATGGGAAGGTATTTAATTGGGGGAGGGGAAGTTATACTGCTATTAGACAGGAGCTGAGGAGCATAAAGTGGGAATAATTGTTCTTGGGGAAATGCACAACAGTAATGCGGGGATTGTTTAAGGAACACTTGCTGCGAGTGCTGAATAGTTTTGTCCCACTGACGCGAGGAAGGAATGGTCAGGTGAAGGAGCCTTGGATGACAAGAGAAGTGGAGCTTCTAGTCAAGAGGAAGAAGAAAGCTTACGTAAGGTTGAGGAAGCAAGGATCTGACTCGGCCCTAGAAGGTTACAAGGTAGCCAGGAAGGAACTCACAAAGGACTGAGATGAGCTAGAAGTGGGTATGAAAAAGCCCTGGCAGGAAGGATTAAGGAAAACCCCAAGGCATTCTACACTTATGTGAGAAATAAGAGGATGATCAGAATGAGAGTAGGGCCGATCAGGGATAGTGGAGGGAACTTGTGCCTAGAGTCTGAAGAAATGGGGAGGCCCTAAATGAATACTTTGCTTCAGTATTCACTAGAGAGAGGGACCTTGTTGCCCATGAGAACAGTGTGAACCAGGAAATAGACTCAAACAGGTTGATATTAAGAAGGAAGATGGGCTGGAAATTGTGGAAAGCACCAGGATAGATAAGTCCCCTGGGCCTGACGGGATATACCCAAGGTTATTACGGGTAGCGAGGGAGGAGATTTCTGCGCCGTTGGCGATGATCTTTGCATCCTCACTCTCCACTGGAGTAGTACCGGATGATTGGAGGGAGGCGAATGTTGTTCCCCTATTCAAGAAAGGGAATAGGGAAATCCCTGGGAATTACAGACCCATCAGTCTTACATCTGTGGCGAGCAAAATATTGGAAAGGATTCTGAGAGATAGGATTTATGATTATTTAGTTTGATTAAAGATAGTCAGTATGGCTTTGTGAGAGGCAGGTCATGCCTCACAAGTCTCATTAAATTCTTTGAGGATGTGACGAGACACATTGATGAAGGTCGGGCAGTGGATGTGGTGTATATGGATTTCAGTAAGGCCTTTGACAAGGTTCCCCATCGTAGTCTCATTGAGAAAGTTAGGGGGCATGGGATACAGGGACATTTGGCTGTCTGGATACAGAATTGGCTGGCCGAAAGAAGACAGCGAGTGGTAGTGGATGGAAAGTATTCCGCCTGGAGGTCGGTGACCAGTGGTGTCCCGCAAGGATCTGTTCTGGGACCTCTGCTCTTTTTGTTTTTTATAAATTACTTGGATAAGGAAGTGGAAGGGTGGGTTAGTAAGTTTGCCGATGACATGAAAGTTGGTGGAGTTATAGATAGTGTTGAGGGTTGTTGCAGGTTACAACAGGACATTGACAGGTTGCAGAGCTGGGCTGAGAAGTGGCAGATGGAGTTCAACCTTGATAAATGTGAAGTTATTCATTTTGGAATGTCGAATTTGAATGCTGAATACAGGGTTAAAGGCAATATTCTTGGAAGTGTAGAGGAACAGAGGGTTCTTGGGGTCCACGTACATAGATCCCTCAAAGTTGTCAGGATGATAGGGTTGTTAAGAAGGCGTATGGTGTGTTGGCTTTCATTAACATGGGGATTGAGTTTAAGAGCCACGAGGTTTTGCTGCAGCTTTATAAAACTCTAGTTAGACCACACTTGGAATATTGTGTCCCGTTCTGGTCGCCTCATTATAGGAAGGATGTGGATGCTTTGGAGAGGGTACAGAGGAGATTTACCAGGATGCTGCCTGGACTGAAGGGCATGTCTTATGAAGAAAGGTTGAGGGAACTAGGGTTTTTCGCACTGGAGCGAAGAAGGCAGAGAGGTGACTCGATAGAGGTGTACAAGGTGATGAGAGGCATGGATAGAGTGGATAGCCAGAGACTTTTCCCCAGAGTAGAAATGGCTGTCACGAGGGGACATAATTTTAAGGTGATTGGAGGAAGGTATAGGGGAGATGTCAGAGGTAGGTTCTCTACACAGAGAGTGATGGGTGTGTGGAATGCACTGCCAGCAGAGGTGATGGAGTCAGAGTCGTTGGGGACATTTAAACAACTCTTAGACAGGCACATGGACAGCAGTAAATTGAAGGGGTGGAGGTTAGGTTGATCTTAGATTAGGATAAATGGTCGGCACAACATCGTGGGCTGAAGGGTCTGTACTGTGCTGTACTGTTCTATGTTCTACGAGAGGGCCCCTCCAGTCAGGAGGAGGTTTCTGATAGAGGTGCCCCATCGTCTTCCCACCCAAGATCCAACTATCTTTATTTATGTGTTTCCCCCCACCCTGAGCTGTCACCCGCCTGCCAGCCTATAAATTGAGTCTGGTTGGGAAATAGACCAATAAATGACCATTTAAGGACCTTAGTTGGGGCAAAGGTGGACATCCCGTCCGAGGTCCTGCCTGCCCAGTGTAAAAGCGTTGCCAGGCTTGAACCAGGGGGGAACCAGGTTCGTGCAATTTCACACACCAGCCCCCTGCCCCACCTCAGAACATGGCCGGGAAGGATGTGGGGTTGCATAAAATTCTGGCCCAAATCTTTTTCAAATTCACTTGTTAGTTATTTCACCAATCAAAGTATTTGTGTTAACTTTTTTTCTCATGTTCAATACTTTTCACTTCCTTGAATTGAAGTTTATCTAATGCCAAACTACTCCTGTACAAGTTTTTATTGGGCTCTTTCTTGATCTTTGTCTATCATATTTTGCTGCTACCTCTGGGATAATATTGACCATCAATTTCAGTATTTTTCACTGGTTTTGAACCAGGTAATCCATAAAGTGCGCAATCTAATAGCCGCTGTCTGCCCACCCGGCTCACCACACCTCACGAGATCTAACGGATCTAACAGATCTCGTGAGACATCGTGATCAGATGGGATCCGTATTTGGCAAATCTGTATGTCAAAATAAGCAGCTAGTGTCACTAATATGCACTCACTGGATCTACCCAAGGCATTGGGATCTAATCCTTTCACCTTGGAGACCCCAGACGAGCACCATTTAGCACTGGTCTACATAAATGGGGACCAGGCGGAAGGGAATTTGGAGGGGGTCTCCCATGGGGATTGGAGGCCCCTGGGTTGTCGGGCTCCGGCCAGGTTGGTATCCTGACACACCCGATGCCACCTGAGCACCTAGGCACTGCCATCTGGGTGCCATACTGGCAGTGCCAATGTGCCTGGGTGGGATTTTGGTGCGTGTCGGGGATCGGGCCTGGGGTTTTCATGCCCTTATTCGGTGGGATGTGGGGTGCTCAATGACCCCATTATAGGGACTCTGGGGGTCGCATTGAGGGGGTCTTGAGTTTAAATAGCACCTTGATCTGGTGACCGGAGCGTTCCTCGCTGAGGCCCCAAAATAATACTGAATCCAGTTACATAACAGGGTCTTTCCCGGCTAAACGTGCTCGACATGGGACTCTGTGTAATTTCCGTCAGATTGTGCCCATTAATTCGGAACAAAGGATTCCAAAAACCAGTTCCTGGAACAATCCACTCAGTGCTTGCATCTCCCTAACATAACTCCCCTTAAAATGTACCTAATTACTCCTACCCCTCAGTCAAATGTGGTTTTACTTTGTGTACCCTGCCTCCCCCATCCCCACTCGAACGTTGACCTATCTAGTAGCCTTTCATTTGGAGGATATCAAAGGCTTTGTGGAAACCTGACTGCCACAATGCTTTCCATTGTCTGCCCAAAAACTTCCTTTGTGCATCTTTGTTGCCCATCCTGAATCTCCAGGTTCTGATCACAAATTACATAAACTCAACACTTCCTGCCTGTGACATCCAGCTGCCAAATTAAACCCTCTGGACACATTCCTTAGTCTTCATTGTCCCACATGCTCCTTTACACATTTTTATGAAATTGGTTTTGTATCTGCCATAACATTAGTAGCCTTTATTTGTAATTATGCCATTGTATCTCTGATAAAGCATTGGGCAGTTTTACAGCCTGATATCACAGTGCCCTGTGTTAACAGGTCTCTCCTGATGGAGCTGAAAGTGCGATACAATTGAACACTGCATTGCTGGGGAAATTAAGGGAGAGGTCAATTAAAGTTTCCCCACCTCTGATCACCACAGAGTTCTCTGAACTGGAAGCTGTGCCTGTGCGGACATCGGGCATGCTTTGTTGCTGCGAACTTAAACCTCGCCATTATACAGCCTGTCGACACTCCCTGTCAAGCATGAAGGATCAAACATGGAGAACAGCCACTGAGTGGAGCATTGGAGAGCTGCTGCCATCCTTAAACTAAAACTAAAACTCATCAAAAGTCAGTGGTTTCCAGAGAGACGAGCTGAAAGTAGAAAGCAGAAATGATGTTCCTCATGGAGCTCCTTCGGGTTAGCTGACCTTAATGGTGTCACCCACTTGAATAAAATCTGTCAAAATGCATTTGCCAAAAAAACCCTCAAAAGAATGTTAAAGTTAATGATTTTTATAAAGAAAGTAGGTTCGGGCCATTTGCTTTTTAACAAACCACAGAACAATGCAAGTTAGTGGCCGAGTCCTTCACATTCCTGGATCAAATCTCTTACTGAATGGTCAGAGGGCATGGAATTTTCCCACAGACTGATGCTGACTCTATGGCTGTATTTTATTTTAAAATGGCAGCATGTTTATATTGGTAAGAATCCTCCACGTATCCTTCAGAAGAAGCTTCGTAACACGGGATGTTAATAATACACAGCAAATGTTGGAATATTAACGCTGCATTAAGAACCAGTGGGGAAGTAATAAAGCAGCATTTCTATGCAATTATGGAATTCATGTGAAGACCAATGCAGCTTGTTCAGGCCCGACAACACATCCTGTGTTTAAAGCAACTTTTATTTTCCCCCAAAAGCTGCTCCAGTTAAAACTTTTGATCAATGGTCTCATCTGAAACCTTAACCACCACAGTTCTCTTTCCGGTGTGGACTGACAGACTGAGTACTTCTAACATTTTCTGTTTCAGATTTTCAATGTCTTCTCTTGCCTCTATATTTTTTTTTTTTAATGTTTTATTAAAGCTTTTCCAACCAACATATTTACTTAACAAAGATAGAAGTACAAATAATAATAAAAATAAAAATAAACAAGAATTATTAAACAGAACAAGGTGTAATAATAAAAATAAAAATAAACAAGAATTACTAAACAGAACAAGGTGTTCTCTTGCCTCTATTGTCCGAAGCTCAGTTACCTCAGAACGAATGTGTACAAGTGTGAAGTGAGGGTATATTTAAACACAGAAAGGATAGGGTGAACTTTATATTTCTGTCGAACCTGCTTTTCAGATGCAGTACATGCCCAGGCTTGTCATCGAAATGCTCCACCCCAGCAAGCACCAGGATTACTATAATTTGAAAAGCATAAATGGTGCCTATGAATGTTCATAAATTTGAGATTGAAGTTTTTTGAGGTTTGTAGTAACCCATCTAGCATTGTTGCCTCCTTGCAGAATATACGCAAAACTCAGTTTCTAGCAAGGCCAGGAACAAGTGATTTGAATTGCACACAACGCTGAAATGCTGTCATGTTGGTCACTGTGCAAAGTCCATTCTGAACCAGGTACTCAAAGTCTGAGGTTGCTGTGGCGATGTTACTTTGAGCAACAAATCACTCAGCTATTTTGAAGAAAGAGCTATCTGGGTTTAACACCTCAATTAAAATTGTGCATGGAGATACTTGACTTGTCTGTGTTCAGCATTCGTGTGATCATTTCTAGGTTATTATGTCCGGTGATGTGAAATTTCCTGTGTAGTTTACTTGGATGGGAGTGCAGAAGGCAAAAGGCTTATTGATGTTTCTGATAAAGTTTACACATCAGGAGAAATAATCTGTTAAAAATGTGCACTGTGTTAATGGCACATATTACTACTATTTCTAGTTAGTTATGCGTGAGTGATTCAAGCCATCACTAATGTCATGCCAAAATTTTCGAGAACCCTCTGAGCAATGTACCTCACCAAAACAGTGAAAATTGATATTCGGTGCCTTTCCCCATCTACAAAAATGCCCAATGTGCTAGGTCAATGCTGCTTTTGTGCCAGTACTGGTTACTTCGGCTGAATTGGCACAGTACTGGTGACCTGGCAACAACACCAAAGGTCCATCAACTATCCAATGTGCAATTTTTTTGTGGGTTAAAAATAATGACATTATGAACATGTGTTTGCGATTCAGTTCCTCGAGCCTGGCATTCATTTAAATTATTTACATTTGACCTGTCAATCAACTTCATTTTCCCATCTTTGTTCCATACCCCTCTTTGTACCCTAAAACTTTACCAACCTCAACCGTAAAAGTTCAATTTCTTCCAGCATTAACAGCCTTTTTGAGAGAGAGTTCAAGATTTCCACCACCTTTTGTGTGAAAAACTACTTCCTGATTTCAATCCTGAATAAACCAGCTCTGATTTTAAGATTGTGTCCCCTGTGCTACTCTTCTTTGGCGATCACTCACTAACGAGTAGGGTTGTCCACCTAAGAAAATCCGTGTTACTGGTCATGGGTTCTGTTGGTTCTTGCATGGCTGATGAGCCCGATCCCAGAGCCACATCTTTGACCACACGCTTAATTCCCCACTAGTGGTTTCTGGTGCTGTTACTAGGGGGCAGGGAGAGGGGGGGAGCTGCTTTGCTGACAGGGGAGGAACTGTTACTAGGGGACAGGTGGGAGGTCCGGGGCGGAGGATGCCCGAGAGAGGGCTCGAGGAGGCTGGGACGCGAGCTGGAGGCTGGCCTTAAAAGGATGATGGCTAGTCGGCAGGGGGGTGGGGGGCGGCAAGTCCCCCGACCAGGCTGGTTGCATGGAATGTTAGAGGGCTGAATGGGCCGGTCAACAGGGCTCGCGTGTTCGCACATTTGAGGGGGCAGAAGGCGGACGTGGCAATGTTACAAGAGACACACCTAAAGGTTGCAGACCAGACTAGATTGGAAAGGTGTGGGTTGGCCAAGTATTCCACTCAGGGCTGGACTCAAAGACCAGGAGGGTAGCGATCTTGATTAATAAACGGGTGGCATTCAAGGCAGGGAGAATCATGTCAGACACGGGGGCGGGGGGCAGGTACATAATGATGAGTGGGAAGCTGGAGGGGGTGCGGGTGGTACTCGTGAATGTATATGCTCCGAATTGGGACGATGTGGAATTTATGAGGCGGGTGTTAGGTAAGATCCCAGACTTACAGTCACACAACTTGATCAGAGGGGGAGAATTTAACGCAGTCATTAATCCAGAATTTGACCTGTCAAAATCCAGGACAGGGAGGGTGCCAGCCGTGGCAAAGGGGTTTATGGAACAGATGGGGGGAGTAGACCCATGGAGGCTTGCACAGCCAAGGGCGAAGGAGTTTTCTTTTTTCGCACATGTCCACAAGGTATACTCTCGCATCGACTTTTGTGTTGTGAGCAGGGCTCTACTACCGGGGGTGGTGGATACTGAGTACTCGGCAATCTCAGTATCGGATCATGCCCCATATTGGGTGATCTACGAGTTAGTTTGGAGAGAGGACAATGCCCTCTATGGTGGCTGGATGTGGGGTTGTTAGCCGATGAAGCGGTCTGTGGGCGGGTGAACAAGTTCATCTGGAACTACCTGGAAATAAATACTATGGGGGAGGTCTCCGCAGCGACGGTCTGGGTAGCTTTGAAGGCAGTGGTCAGAGGGGAATTAATCTCGATACAGGCCCACAGAGAAAAGATGGAACGAGCTGAGGGGGATAGGCTAGTTGGGGAGATACGTCAGGTGAACAGGAGGTACTCGGAGGCCTCGGATGCGGGGCTACTGAGGGCGGCAGAGGTTACAGATGGAATTTGGGCTGTTGACTACAGGGATGGCGGTGGAACAGCTGAGGAAGACAAGAGGGGGGCGACCTATGAGTCTGGGGAAAAGGCAAGCAGAATGTTAGTGCACCAGCTCAGAAAAGGAGAGGCGGCCAGGGAGATAGGGAGAGTAAAGAGTAGAGGTGGGATCATGGCCCTGGACCCAGCGGGGGTGAATGCGGTGTTTAAGGACTTTTACAGGAAATTATATGAGTTGGAACCCCCGGCTGGGGTGGAGGGAATGAGGCAGTGTTTGGATCAGTTGAGGTTCCCAAGGGTGGATGAGGATCTGGTGAAAGGGCTGGGAGTCCCAATTGAAATTGAAGAAATAATGGATGGGATGGAGGGCATGGCAAGGCCCCGGGGCCGGATGGCTACCTGGTGGAATTCTATTAGAAGTTTTTGAGAGAGAGTTCACGCTGGCGAGGACATTTAATGAAGGAGAGAAGGGAGTCCTCCCCTCAACAATGTCGCAGGCCTCGATTTCAATTATCCTGAAACGGGAGAAGGATCCGGAGCAATGCGGGTCATACAGGCCGATTTCTCTACTGAATGTGGATGCCAAACTGTTGGCGAAGATACTGGCCACAAGGATAGAGGATTGTGTCCCTGGGGAGATAGGGGAAGACCAGACAGGATTTGTAAAGGGCAGACAACTCAAGGCCAATGTTCGAAGGCATTTAAATGTTATTATGATACCCTCAGATGGAGGGGAGATGAAGGTGGTGGTAGCGTTGGATGCGGAGAAGGCTTTTGATTGGGTGGAGTGGAATTACCTGCGGGAGGCGCTGGGAAGGTTAGGGTTTGGTGAGGGCTTTATTGACTGGGTGCGGTTGCTCTATCAGGCACCAGTAGCGAGTGTGCGTACGAACTGGCTGAGGTCGGGGTACTTTAAACTACACCGAGGGGCGAGGCAAGGGTGCCCCCTCTCCCCGCTACTGTTTGCTCTGGCCATAGAGCCATTGGCCATGACGTTAAGAGATTCTAGGAACTGGAAAGGGCTGGTTTGGGGGGGATGGAGCACCGTGTTTCACTCTACACAGATGACCTGCTCTTGTATATTCCAGACCCGTTGGAGGGTTTGGGGGAAGTTATGCGGATCCTGGGGGAATTTGGTAATTTTTCGGGGTATAAATTGAACATGGGTAAAAGCGAGATGTTCGTGATCCAGGCGAGAGGGCAGGAGAAGAGACTGGGAGAGCTGCCGCTCAGAATGGTGGGGAAGAGCTTTCAGTATCTGGGAATCCAGGTGGCCCAGGAGTGGGAGGCACTGCACAAGTTAAACCTATCCCGGCTTGTAGATCAAATGAAAGAGGACTTTAAAAGATGGGACATGCTCCTGCTATCAATGGCGGGGAGGGTACAGACCGTGAAAATGACGGTCCTCCCCAGATTTCTGTTTGTCTTTCAGTGCCTCCCCATCTTCATCCCGAGGGCCTTTTTTTTTTTTTTAGTCTTTTTATTGGCTTTTCTCATATTTATAAATTGTTGCTACTTATATACATTACATTTTTCTTGCCCGCGCTAATTTGCTTTATTTTACAGAGAGGTTTGTTTTGTCCTTCATTTGACTAACTGTACGTACATTTTGCAGCCCTCTGGATTGGTCTATAATATCCTCCCTTCCTCCCCCCCCCCCCCCCCCCCACTGGTTTCAGCACCCTTCCTCTTCTCTTGTAGTTTCCCCATTCCCCCCCCCCCCCCCCCCCCCCCCGGGTTGCGCAGTCTTTTTTATGTTCCCTGGCTTACTCCTCGTTGCAGGCCTCGAACAGGTTTTGGGACAGGCCGACGAACTGCCCCCAAGTATCCAGGAAGCCGTCCTCTGACCCTCGGATGGCGTACTTAATCTTCTCCAGGTGGAGAAATTCCGAGAGGTCAGCGAGCCAGTCTGCAGCTTTGGGTGGTGCTGCCGATCGGCAACCGAGCAGGATTCTCCGGCGTGGGATTAGGGAAGCGAAAGCGAGGGCGTTGGCCCCCTTCCCCATGTGTAACTCTGACTGCTCCGATACCCCGAAGATTGCCACTATTGGGCATGGCTTCACCCTCACCCCCACAACCTTGGATATTGCCTAGGAGAAGGCTGTCCAGAACCCAGCAAGCTTGGGGCAGGCCCAAAACACGTGGGTGTGGTTGGCCGGGCCCCTCTGGCACCGCTCACATTTGTCCTCCACCTCCGGGAAGAACCTGATCATTCGGGTTCTGGTCAGGTGCGCTCTGTGCACCACTTTGAGCTGAATTAGGCTTAGCCTTGCGCAGGAGGAGGTGGAGTTCACCCTGCTCAGTGCTTCGCTCCAGAGTCCCCATCCTACCTCTGTCCCCAGTTCGTCCTCCCATTTTTGTCTGGTCCTGTCCAGTGGTGTTCGGGCTCTGTCCAGTAGCTGTCTGTATATTTTCCCACATAGCCCCCCCTTCTCGCTGCTTGTGTTTATCAGGTCCTCTAGTAGTGTGCTTTCTGGGGCCCCGAGGTACCCCAATGTCACTTTGCGGAGGAAGTGCTTTATTTGGAGGTGTCTCAATTCCTGTCCTCTTGCTAGTTTCCACTTCCTCGTCAATTCGTCCAGTGTCGCCAGTCTGCGCCCTACGTAGAAGTCCCCGACCGTCAGTGTGCCCCTGTCCCGCCTCCATCTTTTGAAGGTGGTATCTAGCATGGCTGGGGGAATCTGTGATTGCCGCGGATGGGGGCCATAATGGACATTTTGGTTATCCCGAAGTGCTGTCTCAACTGGGTCCACGTTCTCAGCGTGGCCGCTACCACTGGGCCCGTTGTGTACCTTGTTGAGGGGGATGGGAGTGCTGCTGTGGCCAGGGCCCGAAGGGTTGTTCCTTTACAGGATGCCTCCTCCATTTGTACCCAATCTGTGTTGGATTCTTGTACCCATCCCCTCACTTTTTCTGCCGTTGCTGCCCAGTGGTAGTATTGTAGGTTCGGTAGAGCCAGGCCCCCTCTGACTTTCCCTCTTTGCAGTGTTGGTTTGGGAATTCTCAGGTTTTTGCCCCCCCACACTGTGAGCTCACACGCTGTGAGCTGCCTGCCATGATTAGCATGTCTATGTTTTGGAAAAGGGCCTTGGGAATGAAGATCGGAATGATCTAAACAGGAAGAGGAACCTTGGCAGTACGTTCATCTTGATCGTCTGCACTCTCCCCGCCAGGGGCAGTGGGAGTGAGCCCCACCGTTGAAGGTCTTTTCTTACTTCCTCCACCAGGCTGGTCAGGTTCCAGTTGTGGATCTGTGTCCAGTCTCTGGCTATCTGGATCCCCAGGTAGCGGAATCTGTTCTGGGCTGTTTTGAACGGGAGCCCCTTCAGCTCTCTCCCTCCCCCGTTTGGGTTCACTGGGAATGTCTCGCTTTTGCCCAGGTTAAGTTTGTAGCCCGAGAAGGTTCCAAACTCTTTCAGCATTTGCAGTATTGCCTTCAGTCCCTCCTGTGGCTTCGAGACATAGAGGAGCAGGTCATCTGCATAGAGTGAGACTCTGTGCTCTCTGTCTCCTCTCCGGGTTCTCTTCCAGCTTTTCGCGTCCCGCAGGGCTATCGCCAGGGGTTCGATCACAAGCGCGAACAAGAGTGGGGACAGGGGACAGCCCGTCTTGTTCCTCTCTGCAGCTGGAAGTATTTAGAGCTGGTGGTGTTAGTTCGGACGCTCGCTTTGGGACCGTTGTACAGGAGCCTCATCCAGGCGGTGAACCCCGCTCCTAGCCCAAACCGTTCCAGTACCTCGAGGAGATAGTTCCATTCGACTCTGTCAAAGGCCTTTTCTGAGTCCAGGGAGATGATCACCTCTGGTATTCTCTCCCTGGAGGAGGGGGGTCATTATCACATTCAGCAGCCGCCTGATGTTCGCTGTGAGCTGCCTGCCCTTGACAAAGCCCGTTTGGTCCTCTGCTACCACCCTCCAGCCTTTTGGCCAGGGCCTTTGTGAGTATTTTCACATCCACGTTCAGCAGTGAAATGGGTCTGTATGATCCACATTCCGCCAGGTCTTTATCTTCATTGGGTATTAGTGAGATTGTGGCCTGCACTAGCGTTGGGGGCAGGGCAGGGGCAGGGTGCCCCCCGAGGGCCATTTTAAACGGGTAAATTAGGTTATTTTGTGCTTTGTGTGGGCGGGTAAAACGCCATGAGTGAAGAAAGTGTTGCTGGAGCGCAGTCGGGGGGGAGCACTGATAACAACACCTCTTCCATTCTCGCCGACCCGATACTCCACAAGTCCAGTGGTGGTGGCGACTCTGAGAATCTGGGGGCAGTAGAGGAGATATAAGAGAGTGGAGGGAGCATCGGTTTGGAACCCGATTTATAATAACCATCGGTTTGTACCGGGTAGGCTGGATGGTGAGTTACGGAGATGGCAAAGGGCAGGAATTAGGAGGATGGGGGATCTAGTCATAGACGGGAGCTTCCCCAGCTTGAAAGCCTTGGAGGATAAATTTGAATTGCCAGCAGGGAAGGGTTTAGGTATCTGCAGGTACGAGACTTCTTGAGAAGGCAGGTTTCGGCCTTCCCGCTGCTGCCGCCATGGGGGTACAGGACAGAGTAGTCTCCAGTACATGGATGGGAGAGGGGAAGGTATCAGATATCTATCAGGAACTTTTGGAATCGTTGGAAACTCCAGTGGAGGAGCTCAAGGGCAAGTGGGAAGACGAGCTAAGGGGAGAGTTAGAGGCGGGTCTGTGGGCGGATGCCCTAAGCAGGATTAACACATCCTCATCATGTGCCAGGCTTAGCCTGATACAATTTAAGGTAGTCCACCGGGCACACATGATGCTGGCCCGGATGAGCATATTTTTTGGAGTAGAGGACAGGTGTGCGAGGTGCGCGGGAAACCCAGCAAATCATGGCCATATGTTTTGGGCAGGCACAAAGCTTAGAGGGCTTTGGTAGGGTTTCGCTCAGGCGATGTCCATGGTGCTGAAAACACGGGTGGTGCCGAGTCCCGAGGTGGCGATCTTTGGAGTGTCGGAAGAACCGGGAGTCCAGGGGGCAAAAGAGGCCGACGTCTTGGCCTTTGCCTCCCTGGTAGTCCGGAGACGGATCTTGTTAATGTGGAGGGACTCGAAGCCCCCGAGCGTACAGACCTGGGTTAGTGACATGGCTGGGTTTCTCAGTCTCGAGAAAATAAAGTTCGCCTTAAGAGGGTCAATGTTCGGGTTCACCCGGAGGTGGCAGCCGTTCGGCGACTTCCTCGGAGAAAATTAAAATGTCAGCAGAAGCAGAATTCCAAAAACGTGGTGGGGGCAGACTATTGTTTTATGGTTGGGGTGTGTGAAGATTGCGATGGGGTGGAAGTGTTTATTGTGCCATGTTTATGTCGCTGTTATTGTTATTATTATAAAAATTGCAAATACCCTCATAAAAAGATTTTTTGAAAAAGTTCCCCACTAGTTCTCTATCAAATCCCGTTCATATTTTAAACACCTCGATCAGATAATCCCTCAGTTTTCCATACTTGAGGGACTCCAAGCCCAGTTTCGGAAACCTCTCTTGATAATCTAATCGTCTAAGCTCTGGTATCAATCTGGTAGATCTGCACTCCCTCCAAGGCCAATACAAGGCTTTGTGGTGCCCAGAATAGATTGGGCGGAACTGTTCCCATTGGTGGAAGGATCAAGAACAGATTAAGGTAATTGACAAAAGAAGCAATGGCAACACACTGCCAGGATCATACTGCAGGATTACAAAAGTAAAGGCTTTAATTGTGATAGAGATGAGCCTATTCACCACTTCTATCTGGCATCATGAAAACTGCAGCAGGCAAATCATAACTTACTTTAGTATGTTTTCCTAGTGTAAGAGCCCTTCCAGTTTGTTCTTGTTTATTCCCTTATTTTCTCTTTTATTTTTGCCATTACATTTTTGATCCACGGATGATTTATGGACATGAGCCTTTAATTCAAGCAAAAGGAAACAGTGGTCTGTGCCTTTAATTCAAACAGAAGCCTGTGCTGGTTTGAACAGGAGACCATAGACTGACCGGCACCAATAACAGAGATTGGTTGGGACTTGGTTTGATTAATTGGGCTGGTGGCCAATGAATAAGCCCAAAAGCCTGTGCTCTGCCCAGTAACAGGTGGTGATTGCATATTAGAATGTTTTCAGAGTCACGAGGTTCTATTTTGGTTTCACTTTTGATTCTACAGCATGGAAGCATGGATGGAGGAATCTAACTAACTCTCTCCAGAAATGATCTGACTAAACCTGAACAGAAGGCCACTGTGGGGGCTGACTCTCCAGCAAGTCTGGGTGTCACTCGCTTGAGGCTGCAAAAGTCTGACGTCAGACTGCGAGCTGAAAGCTAGGTTTGATGTGAAAGAAAGTGTCTCTACAGAAAGATGTAGGTCTGAATGTAAACCAGGGACTGAAGGCCCAGTTTGAAAAGAAATTAATCTCCTGTCCAGAAAGCCTACTGCCTGTAAGCACTCTGTTTTCTAGCCTGCGTGGACCCTGAATGAATGACTCTGCAAATAAGACCATGACCAGGTGTAAACCAGAGACTTTGATCAAACAGCATGCTGTGAGGGAAGTGTGCTAAAGAACCATCATTTGAAACAGACTTATCTTTTGACCTTCATCCTTATTTTTACACCTTCCCACCCCTCTGTTCCACCCCTCTATGTTTGTCTATCTTATAATAATCTTATTGGTGTCACAAGTAGGCTTACATTAACACCGCAATGAAGTTACTGTGAAAATCCCCTAGTCACCATATTCCGGCACCTGTTCGGCTACACAGAGGGAGAATTCAGAATGTCCAATTCACCTAACAATACGTCATTCAGGACTTGTGGGAGGAAACCGGAGCATCCGGAGGAAATCCGCACAGACACGGGGAGAACATGTAGACTCCACACAGACAGTGACCCAAGCGGCAATGGAACCTGGGACCCTGGCGCTGTGAAGCAACAGTGCTAACCAATCTGCTATTGTGTGTGTGGGTAGAGGGTGGGACAGTTCAAGGGAGTATTAGGTATTAGCTTGTTGTCTAGTTGTATTTACTCCATATTTCATGATAATTCCTGGTATAAGTAAACAGTAATTGTGTTTCAACTTACAAACTGGTGACTAATTATTGGACAGCCAAGGGCTAAAGACATTGGGCATTTTTATAAGAATTATTGTATGTTGTGACTCCGGGATGAGTGGGACTGGAAATGACCTCACACTTCCCCAGGATGTTGTAACACCCATATTCAGACATAAAACAGGTAATATTAAGATGTAGTCATTTTTACTTTATCTTCATTCTGCCTGAAAGCACGATGAAAGAAGATTCCATCATTTTAAAATGAATTGGGTGGAATACTTGAAAGGGAACAAATTACTGGGCTACAGGGAAAGAATGAGGAAATTGGACTAATTGGAGAGCATTTCCAAAGAGGGAGCATGGGGACAATAGATCGAATGGCCACTTTTTATGCTGTAAAAATCTATGATCTATATTTGAACATGCCTGAGGAAGATTTTACAGTCAAACATTTAAGGCACATCAGCATTTACAGCTGGAGAAATAATCTAAAGACTGCCAAATAGACTGAAAAGAAGAATGTGCAGGGTTACAGGGAGAAAGCAAGGGAGTGGCACTTGGTGAATCGCTCATTCGGAGAGCTGACAAAGACACAACAGGTTGAATGGCCTCTTCCTGTGCTGTAACGTTTCTCTGAAGGATTCTGTAGAGCTCCAAGATTGAATTTCATTTAGTCTCACTCAGTGAGTACAGTTCTGACTTTTGCTATTTTTGGTAAATTATGAGTAAGAACGTCTGATAAATAATGGTCACTGGTTCCTGGTTTGTCACACTGCTTGCTGTGGCATATTCAAACTATTGTTCCAGAAAATTATGGCGTGAACTTGTCACTGGGGCTTTGGCAGCACAGCGGTCTAACTTATGGCTTTTATCACGACTATCTAATGTTGCAGCAATTTGTCCTTCTTGCAAATTCTTCATTCGAGTTATCGGAAAGAGGAATTTCTCTTGCAGCTGCGCAATCTACAAGACAACATTGTTCCAATCAATACAGTTAAATTATAGCAAGGTTAGGACCGCTAACATAAACAATGGAGAATTTGGGATAATGTTGTTATTTCTGAGTCATAGGCGCGATTCTCCCAAAACATTTCAAAGTATCATTTTGGGGGAGTTTGGCGGGGTGTTGGCAACATCGCAACCTGCGGCTCCTCCTTGGTCTCGCCCTCCAGCCCCTCTTGGTCCACCTTCTTCTCAGACAAGGCCTCATGTCCCTCCCCCTCCTCCAGCATATCGCCCCACTGCTGTGCCAGATTGTGGCAGGCACAGCAGACCACCACAAAGTGGGAAACCCTTGGGGGTTGGGTCGGGGTGTACTGTAGGGCCCCGCCAGAGTGGTCCAGGCATCTGAAATGCATCACGAGCAGCCCGATGCACCGCTCAATGACAGCATGGGTGGCAACATGAGCCACATTATATCAGGTCTCCACCTTAGTCTCAGACCTCTGCACAGTGTCATCAGCCTTAACCTCGGCGGGTATTCCTTGTCCACCATGAGCCAAACAGCCACCCTGGGCTGGTCCTCGAAGACACCAGGATGTAGCTGTAATGCTCGCTCCCAGGGTAGCAGGCACACACGTACATGTTGCTGAGGTGGTGGTCACACATGATCTGAACATTCAGGGAATGGAACCCCTTCCTGTTAATATAGGGCACTTCCTGATGCCCAGGTGCCTGCTGAGTGACATGCGTGCTATCGATCGCCTCCAGGACAGCCCAGGCAACTTGGTGGGTCTGGTCCAGGTCGAAGGTGATATAATCTGTTGGCCTGGCATACAGAGCATACATCACCTCCCAGGTGCATCTGTGGACTGATGATTGCGATGTGCCACACGTCCTCACACGAACCCTGGAATGACCAGGTGGCATAGAACCTTAGTGCTTCAGTGACCTTCAATGCCACCGGAAGCAGGTGTCTTCCTCCTCCTAGCTGCCGTCTCCGGTGTCTGCCTGCCTCAGCTTCTACAAGCACAGCAAGGGCGCAGTCTCCGTGGATCCACACCAGCAAACATACTTGTATCTGGAAGGCATTGGAGAAGGAGAGAGACCGACAATCAGTTAGAGTTTCCATCCCGGGACCCTCATATCTCCCAAGACTCCCCCATCCTTACCATGACTGTCCCACCTTCTCTCAGAGTGCCACCCAGTGAACCAATAGTGCTGGCAAACCTCGCTCTGCACACTTGCTGCCAGCCAGATCAGGAACCCCTAGACTCTAGACCTCTGCCACCAATATTAAGGAGGTTTCTCAACTGTCCTAGGCCCATCCAGATACTTACCGTTTGGCCGTGAGAGAGTCCTCAGGGTGAGGTCCTGCTGTTTAATGTTTGATTGTTGGTAGCTGTTTCTATGGTGCTGAAGCTCCTAGAGTATAGGCATACTGTTTAGGTATCAATGGTTGAAGGACATCTAATCCACAAATCATCCTGTTGAACATGGCACCTGTTCCTTCAAGGAGGCACTTGAGAGTTCAGGAGCGTGAAGTGCTCTCACAGTTAACCAGGCTATTTCCTCATTTGAAATAGCCTTCAGCTGTGAAGTCAGTGGCTAGTCATAGTCAAAGGGGGTGAAATTGACTTTCACGATAGAAGCCAAAGCAAGGCTCTGTCCTGGGAGAGTTTGGTGGGACAGACAGACTGCAGCTGTGGCAGTCCCTGTTATGCGTCTCAATAATATTTAATGATGGTGCAAAGACCTCACAGACACAAAGCAGCCCCCCCCCCCCCCCCCCCCAGCGGCACAGCGGCGACTCCCCACCTGGACCCCTCCAGCCGCCCGAACAACCCCCAACTCCCCGAAGACCCTCCCCACCGAGCATTGGGGCAGCAGCTCCGGTGCTCTTGAGCTGCATGCAGACAAAGGGAAAGGGCGCCTCACCTCCTCACTTCCCATCAGTAGCCATTGTGTCAACTTCCGCTTTTGAAAAGGAGCGCTAACCGACTCCTGCGTGACTTCTCGCTGAGGAGCTGGCCGACTCCCGGGAAGCTGTTACATTTGACTTTAATCTCACGAATGAGATTGAAATGAATGCAAATTAGGCTTAATGACTTTCTCACCCTTTCTGGGCGCGATCCGGAACTCGCCATCGGGAGCAGGCTGGATGAAATGCAAATTGATTCATGCCCAGCGTGAATCTGGATTTAGACCTCTCCAGCGACTCACCCGGCACGCCTGGATCAGTGCCAGGTGCAATACGGTGGGAATGTCACGCACATAGTTAAATATTGTTGAATGATCTGAAATCCAACTAAAGAGTTAGATGGGAGGGGCTGAGCAGAACGGAGGAGGTGTGTTTCTATAGGTTGTGAGAACCACACTGTTCTAGAAAGTGGAGGTTCTGCTGCATTAGCTACAGCTGAAGCTATTTGGGTTCAAGTGGTTCAAGCTAATTGAGTACTGCCTCTTGTTATGACCTCTGGGGTCAAGAGAACCATTATGATGAAACACTCCAAGCACAAATCACTAAAGTATCTGAATCAGGACTAATTTGAAAAATTAAATAGGGAGGCATGTGGTGTGTGAAATGCACCCAGGGTAATAACGCACATAGCAAGCAGTGTGCAGTTAAATCCAACAATATTTAGCAAAGTGGAAACAGATATAGTTCTGGAAAGAATCGGGATTTCTAGACAGAACTGGCTGCTGATCCCAATGGCGTTCACATTGCCCAGTGTTTAAAGGAATGGGGACTGTGCTGAAAATCACTTGCTAAAGGGTAAGGATTATCGCAATTGGCCCGAAAGGTGTTTCATTTTCAAAAAGAGTAACCAGGCCTGAACTAAGAAATTAGAAGCCCGTTGACTTCAAATTTAGGTAAGTAGTTACAAGGGATTATTAGAGATATTCTGTACTCAACCTGCGTAGAGAAAGGTTTCTTGGCTGAATGTTGCAGTATTGTGTGCATCAGGCCCACAGGCTTCCTCAGAAAAAGATGCATTTGTGGTTGTCGGCCTTAACCCAATACATTCACTTTTGAGTCAGCAGGTTGTGGATTTAAATGCCACTCAAAGGACTTGAGTACTTAATCTAGGCTGGCCCTTCAGAGCAGTACTGAGGGAATGCTGCAGGTGGAAGTCTTTCAGATGAGAGCTTCCACGAAGGACACCGGGCGGAATTCTCTGAAATCGGGGCTATGTCCCCACACCCACAAGAAAACGGGCGCGAATCACTCTGGACATTCCTGGAGGGGGTCCAGAGCGTTTCTCCGTTTTGAAGGGGGCTTGCAGGGCCCCGGAGTGCTCCGTGCAGCTCCGGCTGCCAATACGGGGCCCTGCACCTCCGGCTGCAAGTCCACACAGCAAGCCGGCCCCAATAATATAGGCGGGGGGCCCAGATCACGAGCACCCGGTGATCGGTGGCCCCCGATTGGAATCCTGGCTGTCCTGGAGGCTCCCCTCCGGTGACGGATCCGCCCCCCCAACCAGGACGGCCAAGGACCGCCAGGTGGAACCATGAGGGAACCACACCAGCGGGAACGCAGCTAGCTATCGGCTGAGAATCGCCGCGGGTGCCTCTTTCAATGGCCCCGACAAGCGCAGCGTCGACCGCACACGCGACTGGCAGCGATTCTCCGGTCCGCGGAGCATCTCGGGAAGGGGTCGGACCCGATCGCGGGTCTGACACCCCATTTTCCGCCCCCGCACTGAGCCCGATTTCGGCTCGGAGGCTCGGAGAATGCCGCCCACCATTTTTATACAGCTGCGGAGGTGGACCGACTGACAATTTCCTGCCACTGGCTGGTGTGCTGGTTTTCCGGCAGGTTCTCACACTCTGGCCATTGTCAACATGCTGGTTTGAGGAGGCGATGAATACCTGGAAGCCGTGCTGGGTAGACACATTCAGCCCTTTAATTGGTCCCATAGCCACAAGTGCAAGATAGACACAGGTTGTCCTTCCATGCAGACAGCATTATTCCGAGGAGATTAGAAATTTTCAGGAAGTGCTCTCTTTCTCCCCAACATCCACACATCAGAAGTTTCCACCACTGGCTGTCGATGTGTCATTGATGGAAAGCCTTTAATGTCCCTCCAACCACTGGAGCCTGCCTATTGTCCTTATTTGGGTGGTGAGTAAGCACCCTGCCCACTAAAATAAAAGCATGATAATCAGATGGTGGAATTCAGAAATAAAAAGAGTAAATGCCAGAAAATCTCAACAAGTCTGGCAGCATTTGTGGTCAGGGACAGGTGGGAGCTCACGAGAGATTTGACAAAGATGTCATGGACCCGAGAAAAGAGGAGTGTTAAAGGCAGTGTTAAAGACTAAAGAAGGTGCTAACAGTGGTATAAAGGTAAAATAGCAGAATGTATTAATGGCAGAACAAGGCTAGCGCTGGGTGCAAGCAAAACTTAAGAACAAGTGAAAGATGGCGACCCGATAAAGGTCTACAAGGTTATGAGGGGCATGGATAGAGTGGATGGGCAGGCACTGTTTCCCAGGGTGGAGGGGTCAGTTACCAGGGGGCATAGGTTTAAGGTCCGTGGGGCAAAGTTTAGAGGAGGTGTGCAAGGCAGGTATTTTATACAGGGTGGTGAGTGCCTGGAATGTGTTGCCAGGGGAGGTTATGGAAGCAGATACATTAACGGCGTTCAAAAGGCATCTTGACAAATACATGGATAGGATGGGTATAGTGGGATACGGCACAAGGAAATGCTGAGGGTTTTGGCCAAGGTTGGTATTATAGGGCAGCACGGTGGTGCAGTGGTTAGCACTGCTGCCTCACGGCACCGAGGTCCCAGGTTCGATCTAGGCCCTGGGTCACTGTCCCTGTGGAGTTTGCACATTCTCCCCGTTTTTGCGTGGATTTGGCCCCCCACAATCCAAAGATGTGCAGGCTAGGTGGATTGGCCACTCTAAATTGCCCTTTAATTGGAAAAAATGAATTGGGTACTCTAAATTTATTTTTTAAAAGGTTGGTATCATGACCAGTACAGGATTGGAGGGCCGAATGGTCTGTTCCTGTGCTGTATTGTTCTTTGTAGGAAGCATCCATGACTTCTCACATGTTACAGGATGGGCGTTCCACACAGCCAAGCTGTCCTGTCATGCCTCATGTTGTTTTACAGACTATTTATCATAAACTGGAGACTAGAAACCTAGATCTTAACAGTTTCTAATAAGCTTTACTGCTGCCAGTAAAACTCTCTTTTTTTCTCTCTCTCTCTCTCTCTCTCCTGCTTGTGCTGTTTTAAGCCACCCTGTCTCCAGGCTCTCTCCCCCTGCTCCTCATGCTGTTTTAATCTCCTTAGCTCCTCTCTCTCTCTCTCTCTCATTCCTCATACTATTTTAAGTCTCCATCATGTGTATATCCCATTAAATGCAGAATGAAGTTTCCTCCAATCTGAATCATCTCCAAATTCATAAGAGAACTCTTATTGTTCCAGTGCATTTTCAATTTTGTATGCTACCCAGCGTGTTAGCATCTGGGTTAGACGTTTTGCATTCATGCTGTCATGTGGGAGTACCTTTAAGAAACGGATGTTTAAGAAATGTACCTTTAAGAAATGGGTGTTCATCAGTGATGTCAGAGTGTTGGTGGATCTGGGCTGTCTGTCAGATTTTTACTTTTGTTTTAGGCTGTTTGCTGCAGGGTGTGTTTTAATTTCGATTTCAGAGCTGGATAGCTGCAGTCACAGCCAGAAGGGGTATTAGTCCCTCTCTCTGTCATCTAAAAACTGTAAATCGATCCTTTGGTGATTTAAAACTAATAACTGCTCTGAGTAGTGACTTTAACCTGATGTGCTTCTGTTTAAAGGATTTTTAAGTCTTATGGATGTTAAAAGGCCAGCTTATGGATTACTTAGTATTGTATTCTTTGGGGGTTGTATTTGAATTAATGGTTGCTAAGATGTTCACTGTATGTTTTAAAAAGGTTAACTTGAGTTCATAGAATAAACATTGTTTTGCTTTAGAAAATACTTTTCCATTTCTGCTGTACCACACCTGTAGAGTGGGTTGTGTGCTCCCCATACCACAATCTATTAAAAGTTGTGGGTCAGGTGAACTCCATGATACACTTTGGGGTTCTCTAAACCCTGGCCCATAACAAATTGGGGGCTCGTCTGGGATAAAAGTCTATCTATTGGATTGGCTTAGTGAACTTAAAGACAGTGAGGGGTGAGCATATTGTGGTTATTTTTCTGGTGTGGTATTTCAGTTTAAGTAGGGAGTGTTGTGGACAATGGCTCTTTCAGAGGCTCTGAAGTTTTTGGGGGTGAAGACTGTCACACACAGTACCTTACGGACAGAGACTAAAACAGACTGTTAGATTTGGCAAAAACATTGCAGTTAAAATGTGAAAAGGTGAGGTAATTACGGTGGTGGCTAAGCATTTAAAGTTGCCTGAGATACAATTTGACTCATTGGAAATGGCAAAAATTCAGTTACAAATTAAACAAATGGAACATGAGAAAGACTTAAAGCAGCTTGAATACGAAAGAGAGGAAAGAGAGAGAGAGGAAAAAGAAAAGGAGAGAGAAGAAAGGAGAAAAGAAAGAATAGCCCGAGCAGAACAAAAAGAAAGAGAAAGGGAGATACAGATCAGGGAAAAAGATAAAGAGAGAGAGTTTGAACTTCAGAAAATGGCCATGAAACATGACAGTCAGTTAAAATTGGCAAGTGGAAAGGGAAATGTACAGTTTGAGGATAGTGATGAGGATAGTGAGAAAGAGTGTCAAAATCGAAGGCTTGGTGGGAATCTATTTAAATATGTCCAAGCATTGTCAAGGTTTGATGAGAAGCAGGTAGAAGCCTTTTTCATTTCATTTGAGAAGGTAGCTAAACAAATGAAATGGCCACAGGACATGTGGGTATTACTGATTCAAACAAAGCTGATAGGTAGGGCTAGTGAAGTGTTTGCATCACTAACGGAGGAGGTATCTGAGACATATGAGGAGGTGAAAAAATCCATCTTAGGTGCATATGAACTAATGCCTGAAGCCTACAAAGGTTTAGAAATTTAAGGAAAGCATTTGGTCAAACATACATGGAGTTTGAAAGGCTCAAACAGATAATTTTGATAGGTGGCTTTGAAAATAGACCAAATGTATGAAGCTCTCAGAGAAATTATACTTTTGGAGGAGTTTAAAAATTCAATTCCTGATGTAGTGAGAACTCATGTGGAAGAGCAGAGGGTTAAAACTGTGAGATTAGCAGCAGAAATAGCAGATGATTATGAATCAGTTCATAAATCAAAGCTTGGTTTCCAACAGCAGTTTCAGCCTGTGAGGGATAGAAACTGGCACATGAGAAATACTCAAGTGGTAAAGGTAAAGATGATCTGATGGGAGATAATAAGGAGAGTGTACCTCAGATTAAAAAAGAAATCCAGGAGGGTGGAAGAGACATGAAAAGTGTCAAATGTTTTCACTGTAATAAACTAGGCCATGTAAAGTCACAGTGTTGGTGGTTGAAGAAAAGCACAGGGAAGGCTGATGTGGTAAAACAGGATAAGACAGTGGGTTTTGATAAAGTGGTAAAGGAAAGCCCAAGTGAAGCGAAGGAGGTGCAAGTGATTGTACAGCCTGATCAAGAGGTGATTGATAAGAAGGTGCCAGGTGTCTTTAAAGAATTTACTTGTGTGGGTAAAGCTTACTCGTGTATCAGGAAGAGCAGGTAAAGAAGGCACAGTTTTAAGAGATATGGGAGCTAGTCAATCTTTAATGGTAAGAGATGAGGAGTTATGTAGTTTGGGAAAAATATTTCCAGAAAAGGTGGTAATATGTGGAATTCAGGGTGAGAGGAGTAGTGTTCCATTATATAAGGTAAGGTTGGAAAGCCCAATAAAGAGTGGTGAAGTGGTAGTAGGAGTAATAGAGAAACTATCTTGTCCAGGAATACAGTTTATCTTGGGTAATGATATAGCTGGATTGCAGGTGGGAATGATACCTACTGTGGTTGATAAGCAAGTGCAAAATCAGACAACTGAAGTGTTGAAGGACGAATATCCTGGGATTTCTCCGGATTGTGTAGTAACAAGGTCGCAAAGTCCCAGATTAAGATAAGAGGAGAAATCAAAGAGTGAAGATGACGTTGAAGTGCAATTATCAGAAATAATTTTTGATCAGATGGTTGAAAAAGAACAAGAACAGGTGGAGGATGAGGCAGATATTTTTAGTTCAGGAAAAGTGGCGGAGTTACAACAGAAAGATGTAGAAATAAATCTGATGTATCAGAAAGCACACACAGAAGAGGAATCTGAGTGTATACCAGAGTGTTATTACCGTAATTGTGATGTCTTGATGAGAAAATGGAGACCTTTACATATGCAGACAGATGAAATGTGGGCAGAAGTTCATCAAGTAGTATTGCCAGTAGGTTATAGAAAGGAGGTGTTGCGAGTTGCACATGAGGTACCAGTGGGAGGTCATTTGGGAATAAGGAAATCTCAAGCGAAAGTCCAGAAACATTTTTATTGGCCTGGACTACATAAAGATGTGGTTAAATTTTGTCAATCATGTCACACATGTCAAATGATAGGGAAACCTCAAGCAGTGATAAAACCAGCACCCTTAATACCCATTCCAGCATTTGGGGAATCTTTTACAAGGGTCCTAATTGATTGCGTAGGACAGCTTCCTAAAATAAAAAGTGGGAATCAATATCTTTTGACTCTAATGGATGTGTCTACTCGGTTTCCAGAGGCCATTCCAGTACATAATATTACAGCAAAAAATATTGTGGAGAAGTTACTTAAATTCTTTACTAGATATGGACTCCCCACAGAAATACAATCGGATCAAGGGTCAAATTTTACCTCAAGGTTATTCAAAGAAGTTATGGATAGCTTAGGAATAAAACAAATTAAATCAACTGCGTACCATCCAGAATCACAGGGAGTGTTGGAAAGGTGGCATCAGACATTAAAGACAATGTTGAGGGCTTATTGTCAAGATTATCCAGAGGATTGGGATAAAGGAATTCCATTCGTACTGTTTGCAATTAGGGATGCACCTAATGTGTCAACCAAATTTAGTATTTAGTCCTTTTGAACTAATTTTTGGTCATGAGATAAGAGGACCACTTAAATTGATTAAGGAAAAATTGGTGAGTGAGAAATCAGAACTTACATTATTGAATTACGTGTCAAATTTTAGGGAACAATTAAATAGAGCAGGTGAATTGGCTAGACAGCATTTAAAAGGTGCACAATGTGATGAAACGGGTAGCGGACAAGAAATCCAAAGTTCGTAGTTTTGCCAGTGGAGATAAAGTTTTAGTGTTGTTACCAGTGGTAGGTGAACCTTTAAAAGGTGGACCTTATCAGACTGAAAGGAAATTAAGTGAGGTGAATTATGTGGTAAACACACCAGACAGAAGGAAGAGTCACCGAGTGTGTCATGTGAATATGCTGAAAAGGTACTTTGAAAGGGATGCAGAGAAAATGGAGGAGGTTTTAATGATTCCAACTCAAAGTGACGAACCAAAACCAGATGACTGTGAATTTGACATACCTCAAATTAAATTGGAAAACGAGGATATTCTTAAAAATTGGGATAAATTGTTGAGTTACCTTCCAGAGGAAAAACGAACTGACCTGAAAAAGGTATTGATGTCACGTGGACAAGTTTGTAGAGATAAATTGGGAAGTACTAAAATGGCTATACATGATGTAGATGTGGGAAATGCTGTTCCAATCAAACAACATCCATATAGACTTAATCCTTTAAAATTGGCACAGGTTAACAGAGAGATTGAGAGTATGCTTAAAAATGGCATAATTGAAGTGGGTTGTAGCCAATGAAGCTCACCCATAGTGATGGTACCTAAACCAGACAGTACCCAACGGTTGTGTGTGGACTATAGAAAGGTTAATGCAGTTACATGAATGGACTCTTATTCTATCCCACGTTTGGAGGATTGCATTGACAAAGTGGGACAATCAACTTTTATTTCCAAACTGGATTTACTTAAAGGTTACTGGCAGGTACCTTTATCCGAAAGGGCGAAGGAGATTTCAGCTTTTGTGACTCCAGATGGTATATACCAATTCAAAGTTATGCCACTTGGCATGAAAAATGCCCCAGACACATTTCAACGGTTAACTAACAAAGTTGTTTCAGGATTACCCAATTGTGCGGTATACATCAACGATCTGGTAATTTTCAGCCAGACATAGAAAGAACATTTAAAACATCTGATGGAGTTATTTGATCGACTTCAGGAGGCGGGTTTGGTGATAAATCTAGCCAAAAGTGAATTTGGAAAAGCCCAAGTCACTTTCCTTGGCCATGCAATCAGACGGGGTCGAATGGTCTCGCTGCATGTGAAAACAAAAGTTATTGGGGAGTTTCCGATAGCCTCAAGATGAAGGGAAGTAACACGATTTCTTGGCATGAGTGGATTTGTTCGAACATTTGTGCAAATGTTTTGTAGCATGATTGCTCGACTGATGGACTTGCTGAAGAAACGTTGAAAATTTCAATGGACAGCGGAGTTTCAACAGGCATTTGACGGCCTGAAAGCTGTGATAACCAATGCTCCTGTGTTGGAGAATTACAAGGGACTCTGTGATCAGATTGAACTAAAGTATCTGACTTTAAAGAGAAATGCCGAGGCGTAGAGAAATAGACGGATCGTGCAGAGACCTTCTTGTTCAAAGAGACTGTCAAGCGAGAAGGAGTTTCAGTTGGAGGAAGAAAAACAAAAAAAAATGGACTATATTATTATACCTGTTTGCGTGTGTTGTTTTTTGAAACGAAGAAGTATATTTACTGTGTGCATTTCTTAAAGGATAGTGAAAAGGTGAAAAATGAAACCATCTTGAAGTTGATGGTTTTTGGTTTTTTTTGGGGGGGGGGTGGTGTCATGTGAGAGTACCTTTAAGAAATGGGTGTTTAAGAAATGTACTTTGACTTCCGGTGACGGCGGGCGGAAGGCAGCCGCACATTGGAGGGCTCCCGTTCGGGAACGGCATTTTCGGGATTTAATGCCCGGTCCCAGGGGCACCGGAGGCGGCAAAAGCAGGGAGAAGGCACAGTGAAGAGAAATGTCGAAAATAAGTTAAAAAACAGCCGTGAAAAAAATGGCTGAAAGTCCGTCGGGGAGTGGAAAGGTCACTGCAGGGACGGCAAGAAAAGTGGAGGCTGGGGCACCAAGGGAGGCCCATTGCCCACAGCTGAAGAAATGACTAAGGTGACGGCCGTGGAATTCGAAAGGCAGTTCACAAACCACATGGAGGCGATGAGGAAGGAGATGGGGGCGGTATTGAAAGTGCTGGTGGAGGAGGCGATTGCCCCGGTGAGGGCGGTGGTATCAAGCGCAGCGGCGGAGGTGCGGGAGCAAGGTGAGGCGCTGAAGGAAGTGGAAGAGGCATTATTGCAGCACAGTGATCAACTTACCTCGATGGGGAAGGAGATGCGGAAGGTGAGAGAGATCAACAAGGATCTGCGAGCCAAAATGGATGACTTTGAAAACAGATCCAGGCGCCAGAATCTGAGGATTGTGGGGCTGCCCGAAGGAGTGAAAGGCCCGAGGCCGACGGAGTATTTTGCCACAATGTTGGCGAAGCTATTGGAGGAGGGGGATGATCCCTCCCGATATGAACTGGATCGGGCTCATCGGTCGTGGAGGCCTATACCAAAGGAGAGTGAGCCGCCAAGAGTAGTAACTCAGTATTTTCATATGTACAGTGTGAAGGAGAAGGTACAGTGTGCTGGGCAAAGCAGAAGCGGGTGGTGCAGTGGGCTGTAGCTGGTATATGCATATATCAGGACTTTATATCAGGAGCTGGCGAGGAGGCGGGCTGCCTTCAGCCGGGTGAAGAAGGCAGTAAGGTGCAGTGTGGCATAGTATATCCAGCTAAGTTGAGGGTGACCTACAAATCCAAGGACTTTTATTTTGGGACGGCGGAAGCAGCAGAGGAGTTTGTGAAGGCAGAAGGACTGTGGCTGAATTGAGAAATGGTCATGTACCGATGTAGCCTCATGTAACTGTATTTTTTCACTGCGGTTGGTGTATGTGCTAAATGAGCTAACGTTGTATATACTTGGACAAGGGAAGAGATGGGGCTTTCACTTGCAATGATGGTTCTTTGGGGCTTGGGTGTGTATGCGGGGTTTGTGTGCTAAAGAGGATTTCTTGGTTTTCCTGGGACCGGGCAAGGGGGAAAGAGGCCCGGGCGGGGGGCCGCCACGCTGGCCGGTTTAAGCCGGCCAGTGAACGGGAGTGAGGTGGGGGAGGGGCTGCGACCATCGGAGCCCGGCAGAACAGGTTCCGATGAGTCTAGCCAAGGTGGAAAGTTGGGGGGGAAGGAACAGAGGTTGGGGGAAGGAGTTTTGTAAGAGGAAGTGGAGGGGAGGAGTCGGGGGGGGGGGGTGGTTTCATGGGTGTCATTTATGGTACTCTTTCGGGGATTGAATGGCATTGAATGTTAAGGGGGGGGGGACTGTATTGGTCAATGGTGACCATAGGCGATTCCTGATTCCTTTTTCTTTTTTTTTTCCTTTGTTTTTCCCACCGTGGGAGGGTTTGTTTTATTTGATGCGTATATTGTCAGGTGGGGCGTTGTTTGGGGTGGTGGGAGGATGGGATCATTGTTGTTGATAAGGGGATTGACTTTGTATTTGTTACCGTTTACTGCTTGTTGGTGGGGAGTAAATTCTGAAGAAAATGTGAAAATGGAGAATAAAAATATTTTACAAAAAAAAAAGAACAGGGAACTTAATATACCGGTAATCAGGAGATTGGCGGGGGGGGGGGGGTGTAGGGTGTGTGATCTTAATGTTGTTGCGAGTGTTGGCCTGCTCGATTATTTAAGAAATGTTAAATTGTTAAACTGTGAAAATTACAAATGCTTCAATAAAATATTTTCCATAAAAAAAAGAAATGTACCTTTAAGAATCATAGAAGTTTACAGCATGGAAACAGGCCCTTCGGCCCCACCAGTCCATGCCGCCCAGTTTTTACCATTAAGCTATTCCCAGTTGCCCGCACTTGGCCCATAACCCTCTATACCCATCTTACCCATGTAACTATCTAAATGCTTTTTAAAAGACACAATTGTACCCGCCTCTACTACTACCTCTGGCAGCACATTCCAGACACTCACTACCCTCTGAGTGAAGAAATTGCCCCTCTGGGCCCTTCTGAATCTCTCCCCTCTCACCTTAAACCTATGCCCTCTAGTTTTAGACTCCCCTACCTTTGGGAAAAGATGTTGACTATCTACCTTATCTATGCCCCTCATTATTTTATAGACCTCTATAAGATCACCCCTAAGCCTCCTACGCTCCAGGGAAAAAAGTCCCAGTCTATCCAGCCTCTCCTTATAACTCAAACCATCAAGTCCCGGTAACATCCTAGTAAATCTTTTCTGCACTCTTTCTAGTTTAATAATATCCTTTCTATAATAGGGTGAAATGGTTGTTTATCAGTGATGTCAGAGTGTGGGTGGAGCTGGGCTGTCTGTCAGCTTTTTACTTTCGTTTAGGCTGTTTGCTGTAGGGTGTGTTTTAGTTTAGTTTTTAGAGCTGGATAGCTGCAGTCACAGCCAGAAGGGGTATTTCTGTCATCTAAAAACTGTAAATCAATCCTTTGGTGATTTAAAACTAATAACTGCTCTGAGTAGTGACTTTAACCTGATGTGCTTCTGTTTAAAGGTTTTTTAAGTCTTATGGATGTTAAAAGGACAGCTTAAGGATTACTTAGTGTTGTATTCTTTGGGGGTTGTATTTGAATTAATGGTTGCTAAGATGTTCACTGTATGTTTTAAAAAGGTTAACTTGAGTTCATAGAATAAACATTGTTTTGCTTTAAAAAATACTTTTCCATTTCTGCTGTACCACACCTGTAGAGTGGGTTGTGTGCTCCCCATACCACAATCTATTAAAAGTTGTGGGTCAGGTGAACTCAATGATACACTTTGGGGTTCTCTAAACCCTGGCCCATAACAATGCTTAATTAAAGGTTGTTGGATGTTATGGGCCTGTGCTGAGCGGGGTTTGATTGAGAAAGCACAGGTCCATTTTACATGGGGATACTTTCATCCAGAGGGACTGACATCCCAACAGATGGGTTGGAATTGCCTCCCCGAACAGGCACCGGAATGTGGCGACTAGGGGCTTTTCACAGTACCTTCATTTGAAGCCTACTTGTGACAATAAGCGATTTTCATTTCATTTCATAGGAGAGAAGCAAAGCTGGTAATGGTAGAAAGAAAAATAGTAAGTAAAACTGGAAGGCACAGGAAACTAGGGCCAGCATGAAATAGGGTCAAAATACAGAAAAATGTTAATACAGCAAAATTCAAGGCACTCTATCTGAATGCACACAGTATTTGGAACAAGGTAGATGATTTGACAGCACAAATAAACCTAAACAGATTTGATCTAATTGCTATTATGACGACATGGTTGTAGGGCATTCAAAATTTAGGCTGGATAGACAAAATGAAAGGAGGTGGGGTAGTGCTGTTAATAAAGGGTGACATCAGTACATTAGCAAAAGAGGATCCCGGACAACCAAGGGACAAGCTAGAATGTGGAAGTGTAAGAAATGAGTATTAGTAAAAATGTTGTACTGGAGTAATTAATGAGACTGAAAATTGATAAATCCCCTGAACCATATGATCTACATCTGTTATGAACCTGGACCCGACACGCAGATTCTTGTTATGATCTGGTTAGGGGCCAGTAATGCTTTGTATGAAGTAGACAAAGTTTGAGATCCAAGGTACTTAATAAGAGAATAAAGCCACAAGATTCCAGTTTCTGAACAAACACAATGGGGGCGATTCTCCAAGCCCCGCGCCGGGCCGGAGAATCGCCACAACCACGCCACGACGCCGGCGCGCATTCCGAGGTGCGGAGAATCGGCAGCCATTTGCACCGCCGCATTTGGCGCTGCGCCGGCCGCGGGCCGCTGGAATCGGCGGGGCCTCCGATTCACCGGCCCGGATGGGCCGAGCGGCCGCACGGATCCGACAGAGTCCCGCCGGCGCTGTTCACCCCTGGTTGCTGCCGGATAGTGCGAGAAAATGGTGTAGAGGTGGAAGGTCAACCCTGATCCAGTTAAATGGCAGAGTAGGCTTGAGGGGTTGAATGGCTTCCTGCTCTTATTTGCTATGTTCTTGTGCCTAATCTGGCAGTGCTTGATACTGATGTTGAATGGGCAGAATGGAAAATATTACAACACTTCCAATGCTAACAACCTCATCTACTCAGCTGAAATATAACAAGAAAATTGGGGAAAATCTATACAACAATAACTTGTATCTACATAGCCAAATTATGTCAGTGAGCACAGGGGGGGTACTAAACTGGTTTGGCGTGAGTTAGGATAGGGGTCATTAAGCACAAAGATATTCAAAAAGATACATACCACACCAAATTATAACTGTAAACTTCAGCAACCTGGGCCAAACATTAGCTATTGCTGTTCAATGATACTTTGAAGAGCTATATATTGAATTTTTGTTTCAATCCCTTATTCATATGTGAACTATTTGTACAGGGAACCTCCTCCTCCTGTTTGCATCTGAGATTAGGAGGACTCTTCTTCATCGATGTTTTGCTTAAGCCAATCAGCTTCCACCTCAGTTTTCTATGGTGAGAAACTCAACCTCAATCATAACCACGGCGAATTGAAAGAAAGCATCACATAACAGTTACTCCTGACGTCTGGCTCTTTGCCAAGTGTTAAATATAAACAGGGAGAGACGTATGAACGAGGGTGTACGTGAATGTTTTTTTTGTTTACTGCATCAGCTAAAATGTTCGATGTTAGTTCAGTTTGACATGTACGGCATGGAAAGAAACATTAACAGTTTGAAGAAGTTAGCAACGGATTTTGCAGGCAGGTGTGTTTTTATACATCTGGAACAATCTCAATCTCCTCTGCTTTGGGTTAACTTGTCCCTCGGTTGTTGAAGATCAAGCCGGTGAGATGTGTGCTTTTTTTTCAATGGCTTTTAATTGGAATTTGATAAGTTATTATGTTGTTATGTTATTCAAATGAGAGCTGCCAGCATTGCTGGTCACATCCAGAACCATGATGTAGGCGAAAAGGATCATGACCACCATTGACCATGGAAAGAATCAGGAAAGCTGGGATCAAGCTCCATGCAGACAAATGCGTTGTGAAGGTGGCAGAATGCTTGGCACCTGATTGAAAGCTACAAAATTCTGAAGGGAGCTTGATAAGGTGGATGCTGAGAGATTGTTTCCATTGGTCGGGGAATCTAAAACACAGGGAGCACAATCTAAGGATAAGGGGCTGATTGTTTAGGATATAGATGAGGAGAAATTACTTCATTCTCAGAGTTGTGAATCTTTGGAATTCTTGACACCAGATGAATGCTCCATCGTTGGAAATATTTAAGTCTGGGGTGGACAGATTTCTGGTTTCTCGGGAAATTAAGGGATATGGAGAGTGTGCAAGAAAATGGAGCTCAAGATCGGCCATGAGCGTTTTGGCTGGTGGAGCAGGCTCAACGGGCTGTGGTCTACTTCACTCTCACTTTTACACTCTTCTAAGTCAAGTTGAGTCCAGAAGAAGTCACAGCTATCTCTGAGGTGGAAGCTCTAAATGATTTGAGAAGTTTCCTTGGCTGGGATCCACTACACAGGTTTGTTCATGCCTCACATGGCACAGCACACAGCAAACCTATCAGAGATGATGCAAAAAAATCAGCAATCAGAGTCGCATGAGAGGAGTTTCAACAAACACAAAGTAGTATGCTTGGAGACAGATCTATCATACTACAACGTAAAGAAACCTGTCAATCTGCAAGTAGATGCTTCTATAAAAAGGACTAGGAACAGGTGGAGTACAAGGACAAAAATTGCTAGCATTCACATCCAAAGTTCTAATATCAGCAGAGACCATGGGCGGGTGTTCTCCGTCCCGCCTCGTCAGATTTCTGGTTCAGCACGCCGTTGGGATTCTTCGTTTCACCGGCTGGTCAATGGGGTTTCCCATTGTGGGGCAGCCCCTCGCCGTCGGGAAACCCCCAGGCTGCCGGCAAAATGGAGCGTCCTGACGGCAGAGAATCCAGCCCCAGCTATGCCCAACATAGAAAAAGAGAGCAGTTGTGTGTGGATGTGAGAAATTCCTTTCTCTATGGGAGAAAGTTAATCGTGGAGAGTGATCATGATCTACTGGAACAGATCGGCAAGAAGAATCTGTGTAGGATCCAACAAGACTGATTTCACTCTGAAGTACAAGCCACGAAGATGTTGCCACAGGAGAAACATGAAAAAAAAGATTTGGTTATAAAGATCCACCACCTATTTAATTTTACACCATCAAAATGATCCAAGTTCGAGATGAAACCAGCACAAAGATGAAGAGTTACAGATGCTCTCTCAGCAAGTGTTCCAGGGCTGGCCTGACAAGTTAGAGCAAACGCAGCCAGCAACACGGCAGTGCTGGTCTATCGGAGATGACATCTCGGGCAGCACGGTGGCGCAGTGGTTAGCACTGCAGCTTCACGGCGCCGAGGTCCCAGGTTCGATCCCAGCTCTGGGTCACTGTCCGAGTGGAGTTTGCAAATTCTCCACGCGTTTGCGTGGGTTTCGCCCCCACAACACAAAGATGTGCAGGGTAGATGGATTGGCCACGCTAAATTGCCCCTTAATTGGAAAAAATGAATTGAGCGCTCTAAATTTAAAAAAAAGAGATGACATCTCACAAAAGGACTTGCTTTACTGTCACTCCAATCTACACCTCTCAAGACTGCCTGCAGGGCTGTTGAATGGAAGAAAATATATGATAACTCTGCCAAGCAAGATACTTCCTGCAAGTGACGTGGAGGAAGTAAGACAACAACGTGCTGATGCACAGGTAGAAGTACATCACATTCCAACAAGCATGTCAAATCCTTGCCCGAGCTGCTGAAAGGACAAACTTCAGCATCCAATCATCCAAACTTGGAACCCAGCAAAAGTTTATGGTGAAGTTGAGAAGGTGATATATCATTGAGACTCAAGCTGGTAAAGCAAATGTGAAGGAACAGAGTCCATATTCGACCTACACCAGCACAGGAAAAGCTGAAAAGATCATCAACATCAACAACACCATGAACCAGTGAGACAGCACCAGCAACATTACTAACAAGTGTGACAACATTACTAACAAGTGAGACAACACCAGTAACATCACTAACCTGTGAGACAATGCCAGCAACATTACTAACAAGTGTGACAACATCACTAACAAGTGAGACAACACCAGTAACATCACTAACCAGTGAGACAATGCCAGCAACATTACTAACAAGTGAGACAATGCCAGTAATGTCATTAAGAGTGAGACAACACCAGCAAAGTCACTAGCCAGTGAGACAACACCGGCAATATTACTAACCAGTGAGGCAACATCGCTAACCAGTGAGACAACACCAGCAACATTACTGACAAGTGAGACAACGCCAGCAATGTCACTAACCAGTGAGTCAACATCAGCAAAGCCACTAACCAGTGAGACAACATTCGCAACATCACTAACCAGTGAGACAATATCACTAACCAGTGAGACAACATCAGCAACGTCACTAACCAGTGAGACAACACCAACAACATCACTAACCAGTGAGACAGCATCACTAACCAGTGAGACAACATCACTAACCAGTGAGACAACATCAACAACATCACTAACCAGTGCGACATCACGAACCAGTGAGACAACAACATCACTACCCAGTGAGACAGCATCGCTAACCAGTGAGACAACACCAACAACATCACTAACCAGTGAGTCAACATCGCTAACCAGTGAGACAACATCGGCAATGTCATTAACCAGTGAGATAACATCACTAACCAGTGAGACAGCATCACTAACCAATGAGACAACACCAGCAACATCACTAACCAGTGAGACAACACCATCAACATCACTAACTAGTGAGCCAACATCACTAGCCAGTGAGGCAACACCAGCAACATCACTAACAAGTGAGACAACACCAGCAATGTCACTAACCAGTGAGACAACACCAGCAACGTCACTAACAAGTGAGACAACACCAGCAATGTCACTAACCAGTGAGACAACACCAGCAACATCACTAACTAGTGAGCCAACATCACTAGCCAGTGAGACAACAACATCAACATCACTAACTAGTGAGACAACATCACTACCCAGTGAGACAACACCAACATTACTAACCAGTGAGACAACATCACTAACCAGTGAGACAATACCAGTAAGGTCACAAACCAATGAGACCACATCACTAACCAGTCAGACAACACCATCAACATCACTAACAAGTGAGACAACACCAGCAACGTCACTAAAGCGATGCCATACCAGCAACATCACTAACCGGTGAGACAACATCGGCAATGTCACTAACCAGTGATGCCACGCCAGCAACATCACTAACCGGTGAGACAACATCGGCAATGTCACTAACCAGTGAGACAACACCAGCAATGTCACTAACCAGTGATGCCACACCAGCAACATCACTAACCGGTGAGACAACACCATCAACATCACTAACCAGTGAGACAACATCAGCAATGTCACTAACCAGTGATGCCACACCAGCAACATCACTAACCGGTGAGACAACACCAGCAACATCACTAACCAGTGAGACAACATCAGCAATGTCACTAACCAGTGATGCCACACCAGCAACATCACTAACCAGTGAGACAACATCAGCAATGTCACTAACCAGTGATGCCACACCAGCAACATCACTAACCGGTGAGACAACACCAGCAACGTCACTAACCAGTGATGCCACACCAGCAGCGTCACTAACCGGTGAGACAACACCAGCAACGTCACTAACCAGTGAGACAACACCAGCAATGTCACTAACCAGTGATGCCACACCAGCAACGTCACTAACCGGTGAGACAACACCAGCAACATCACTAACCAGTGAGACAACATCAGCAATGTCACTAACCAGTGATGCCACACCAGCAACGTCACTAACCAGTGAGACAACACCAGCAACGTCACTAGCCAGTGATGCCACACCAGCAACATCACTAACCGGTGAGACAACATCAGCAACGTCACTAACCAGTGAGACAACACCAGCAATGTCACTAACCAGTGAGACAACATCAGCAACGTCACTAGCCAGTGATGCCACACCAGCAACATCACTAACCAGTGAGACAACATCAGCAACGTCACTAACCAGTGAGACAACATCAGCAACGTCACTAACCAGTGAGACAACGTCACCATCTAGTGAGACAATATCAGCTGCATCACCACAAGTGATGCAACATTCGCCACATCAAACTTAATCCAGGCCCTCATTTTAGTGTTTTCAGCAAAGAGAAATGTCTGTTAGTGTAAACCGGAGGCTGAGTATTAGCTAGAAAAAGGGCTATGCTAATATATCCAAGGTTTAGACCTACCATGATTGGATTGCAGAATGATGTGCAGTTTCTGCTGAAGCCTCACGCCTCCAACTGGTGGGACTATTGTTTAATGGGACTTGGTGTGGAAACAAGGATGGTATCAATGGACTTGTATAACTTACTGTGAGCTATGTTGCTTGCCTTGCCTCTTGTCAGTTGTCTAGTGATCAAAAGGCTGCCTTCTTCCTTAGAAGGAGGTAAGCAGCGGTCAAGTCAGCTCCAAGAGGAAAGTTGTGTCAATGGAAGTTTGGAATTTAGTCCATTCTCATTGGTTGACATCAAACTCCAAAACCTGAGTCAGGCAGGTGCAAACTCAAGAATGTTGTTAATGATTTAAAGAGCAGCCCAGCTCATTAATTGAACATGGTTGGATAGGCCTGTCAGTAGATGCTAGGATTCCTCCCACGTAGCGCCAGATAACCCTGATCTACTTGGTGATCTATTCGATAAGATGATCTTTTGTGAAAAAGCTTCCCAGTGTGGTAGTAGTTAATCAACAGTATCACTGCACAACCCTGGGGGCTCGCTAAGCCTTCCCCCTAATATAACATGGGCCTAGGCACTCTAGACTTCATCAAGTGCTATGGGCAGCACGGTAGCATGGTGGTTAGCACAATTGCTTCACAGCTCCAGGGTCCCAGGTTCAATTCCGGCTTGGGTCACTGTCTGTGTGGAGTCTGCATATCCTCCCTGTGTGTGCGTGGGTTTCCTCCGGGTGCTCCGGTTTCCTCCCACAGCCCAAAGATGTGCAGGTTAGGTGGATTGGCCATGATAAATTGCCCTTAGTGTCCAAAATTGCCCTTAGTGTTGGGTGGGGTTACTGGATTATGGGGTTGGGTGGAGGTGTTGATCTTGGGTAGGGTGCTCTTTCCAAGAGCCGGTGCAGACTCGATGGGCCGAATGGCCTCCTTCTGCACTGTAAATTCTATGAAGTTAAGTTTGTTCTAAAGAGAGAGAGAGGCGTCCTCGTACCGGACAAAGAAAAACTCTTCTTGTATTCATTTAAGAGCAAGTTCGGGGGCTCTTAAGCACATTAGGCATGACTTTTGTTACAGTCCTCTGAATGGTGCCATCAGGTTCCAGTGCGGGTCAGAGGCCCACACTGTGTGAGAAACAGTCACTCCTTGTCATTTTCCCTGTCGTGACCAATTAATGGCCAGAGGGAGGACAGTGAGTGGGCTCTCCCATTCAGGGGCCTTCCAGTTTGACAGCAACAGTGGGTTGTCATAGTAAGTAAATGAGTGGAAGGGTGCCCCAAAATGGAGGCATCCTTTCCCCAATTTTTAAAACGTACACTTAAAAAAAGTATTTTGTCGTCATACCACCACTCTACCAGGAGAGCGCCTCCACAGGATAGACTTTGACTACTGCTGAACCCTGGCAGGTGGAAAAGGCTTTTAGGCCTTCCCTGAGTGTTTGGCCCCTCAATCTGCCATCGGGAGGCTGTGTCCAGGCAGCTAAACTGCCCCCCTGCCATCTATGGGGAGCGGCAGGCCGATTGGAAAATCCTAGGCGATGACAGGCCCTAATAGGTTTTTACGTGGCATAGCAGACTACCTACCAAATGGGGACAGGGTGCCCTGCCAACCCCTCTTCCCATCTCTGAGAAAATGACCTGGGGGCACAGGTGTGGGCTGGTTTAGCTCTGTGGGCTAGACAGCTGGTTTGTGATCCAGAACAAGGCCAGCAGCGAGGGTTCAATTCCCGTACTAGCTGAGAATTCTGAATTCTCCCTCTGTGCACCCGAACAGGCGCCGGAATGTGGTGACTAGGGGCTTTTCACAGTAACTTCATTGCAGTGTTAATAGAAGCCGACTTGTGACAATAAAAATATTATTATTATTATTAGGTGGCGCTGGGAAAACTGGTCACAGGCCAACGATGCGAATATTCCATGCCTTCTTGCCTCAGTTCCTGCCCCCAGCAGAGGCTAAACATCCTCCCTGATGATGGGTTTCTGTACTTGCCGGACACACCACTGAGAGTGCATGAGTAGGAATATTAGTTATGGACAGGAATGGGATTAGCTGCGATGCCCATCATTAATTCAAAGATCTGTCGAGTGTGACCGCCTAACCTTAGACATGAAGTCATCTGGGTGACGCACGAGAGGGCAGCCGGTATCAATGGAGCTTTGCATCTTCAGGAGAGCAGGGAAAGAAATGGGGAGAAATACAATATAGACGTAAAGTAAATGATAAAATACTGAACGATTCAATGGAGAAGGGAAAAGAGATAACTCCCAATGTCCTGGAATAACTGAAACACAACCTGACACCCGGAGGAAATGCATGAGGGTGTGAAAGAAGAAACTGGGATCTGATATTAGCTCAATTCTTCTGTTACACTTTAGTTGGAGGTTTATGACATCAACATTGTGTAAACACTGTATCATCTCATAGGAACTGCGTCAGTCTAATGCCCCTAGTTGCACTGATATTGGAGACCGATTTCCATAGATTACATGTTCTCCTGAGAAAGTGACGGGGTGTGTCTCCTTACAGTCGCACGGTATGACTTTTGCAGGGATATTTTTCACTCCTGCAGTTTAATCAAGTGCACAAGGTGATGCACGATCAATTAAACTCAAAGACGAGGTTGTATCATAACTGAAGTCTTTAACAGACTAGATCTGTTCCCCAGCAGCTTCGGTACAGAATGAGGGCTGCTAGGACGGCACCTGTTCTTATACCCCGCCTGTCAGGGTGGAGTTACATACCAAACAGCCAATGATAAACTCCTAGGTTTACCCAATGGTCTACAGCCTCTTGGGTACTGCAATACCTGATAATACCACATTCACCCCCTGTTAAAAAAGAGTCCGGCGGGGGTGGTGGCCAGTGGGTACAATTGCATTTAACATGGAATGATCAGATATGGAGGTACCGTGATACCTCCTTACAGGGTTGTAGAGAATATTTACAGTTAGAGTCACAGTGAAGCAATCAGTCGGTCGGGTGGCCTGGTCGTCCTCCTGAATCGTCTGAGCCTCGGTGGTGTTTCTGGTGGGGGTCCGGGCGCCTGCGACTCCGGGAGCGTGGCTTCGTCCTCCATGGCCGCTTTGTCATCCCTAGACGGCGCTGGTGGGGCAAACGGTTGACACGAGAGGGGGCACCTGTAGGGGGCGTCGGTGGGTGGGAGGGCCTAGGTAGGAGCGGCGGGAGAACCTACCCTCTAGTGAGGTGCTGTGGGGGGAGAGGGGGTGGGGGTAATGGTTCGGGTGCGCGTGAGGTTCCGGCGGGCGCCAGGTCTCGGAGGGAGACTGTATCTTGCCGGCCGTCAGGGAACGCCACGTAGGCGTACTGGGGGTTAGCGTGCAGCAGGTGGACCCTCTCGACCAACGGGTCTGACTTGTGCGCCCGCACGTGCTTCCGAAGCAGGATGGGTCCGGGTGTCGCTAGCCAGGTTGGGAGCGAGGTCCCGGAGGAGGACTTCCTGGGGAAGACAAGGAGACGTTCATGAGATGTCTGATTGGTAGTTATACAGAGCAGCGACCGAATGGCGTGGAGGGTCTCCGGGAGGACTTCCTGCCAGCAGGACACTGGAAGATTCCTGGACCGCAGGGCCAGTAGAACGGTTTTCCAGACCGTTCCGTTCTCCCTCTCTACCTGCCTGTTTCCCCGGGGGTTGTAACTGGTCGTCCTGCTTGAGGCGATGCCCTTGCTGAGCAGAAATTGACGCAGTTCGTCGCTCATAAAGGAGGACCCCCTATCACTGTGTAGGTACGCGGGGAACCCGAACAGTGTGAAGATACCCTGGAGGGTCTTGATGACGGTGGTTGTGGTCATGTCGGGGCAGGGGATGGCGAATGGGAACCGGGAGTACTCGTCAATCACGTTCAGGAAATACGTGTTGCGGTCAGCGGAGGGGAGGGGGCCTTTGAAGTCCATGCTGAGGCGTTCGAAGGGACGGGAAGCCTTTATCAGGTGCGCTCTCTCTGGCTGGTAGAAGTGCGGTTTGCACTCCGTGCAGATTTGGCAATTCCTGGTGGCTGTCCTGACCTCCTCGATGGAGTAGGGCAGATTGCGGGTCTTAATAAAGTGCAAAACTCGAGTGACGCCCGGGTGGCAGAGGTCCTCGTAGAGGGCTCGGAGGCGGTCCACTTGTGCGGTGGCACACATGCTGCGGGCCAGGGCATCGGAAGGCTCGTTTAGCTTCCCAGGACGGTACAAGATCTCGTAGTTGTAGGTGGAGAGTTCTATCCTCCACCGTAAGATCTTGTTCTTTATCTTGCCCCGCTGTGCATTATCGAACATGAACGCCACCGACCGTTGGTCCATGAGGAGAGTGAATCTCCTGCCGGCCAGGTAATGCCACCAATGTTGCACAGCTTCTACTATGGTTTGCGTCTCTTTTTCGACCGAGGAATGGCTAATTTCTGAGGCATGGAGGGTATGGGAGAAGAAGGCCACGGGTCTGCCTGCTTGGTTGAGGGTGGCGGCCAGAGCTACGTCGGATGCATTGCTCTTGACCTGGAAGGGGAGGGACACGTCGATGGCGCGCATCGTGGCCTTTGCAATGTCTGCTTTGATGCGGCAGAAGGCCTGGCAGGCCTCCGTCGACAGGGGGAAGGTTGTGGACTGGATCAGGGGACGGGCTTTGTCTGCATAGTTGGGGACCCACTGTGCGTAATAACTGAAAAACCCGAGGCAGCGCTTCAGGGCCTTGGGGCTGTGAGGGAGGGGGAACTCCATAAGGGGGCGCATGCACTCAGTGTCGGGGCCTATAACTCCATTTCGCACTACGTAGCCGAGAATGGCTAGGCAGTCGGTGCTAAATACGCATTTATCCTTATTAAGTTAAGTTAAGGATTTTCGCGGTCTGGAGAAATTTCCGGAGGTTGGTGTCGTGGTCCTGCTGGTCATGGCCGCAGATACGGGAACGTTGCGCGTAAGCCGTATCGGTCAACCATTCGGTCCATCTCGCGTCGGAAGACCGAGAAGCCATTAGTGACACCAAAGGGAACCCTTAAAAATTGGTAGAGCCGCCCATCTGCTTCGAAGGCAGTGTATTTGCGGTCACTAGTGCGGAGGGGTAGCTGATGGTAAGCGGACTTGAGATCCACCGTGGAGAAGACCTTGTATTGCGCGATCCTGTTCACCAGGTCGGATATGCAGGGGAGAGGGTACGCATCCAGCTGCGTAAACCTGTTGATGGTCTGACTATAGTCAATGACCATCCTATGTTTCTCCCCGGTCTTCACCACCACTAATTGAGCTCTCCAGGGACTGTTGCTAGCTTCAATGACCCCTTCCCTCAGTAGCCTTTGGACCTCTGACCTGATGAAGGTCCGGTCCTGGGCACTGTACCGTCTGCTCCTGGTGGCGGCGGGCTTGCAATCTGGGGTGAGATTCACAAATAGGGAAAGCGGGTCGACCTTAAGGGTCGCGAGGCCGCAGACAGTAAGGGGGGATATAGGGCCGCCGAATTTAAAAGTCAGGCTTTGCAAGTTACATTGGAAGTCCAACCCCAGGAGTGTAGCCGCGCAGAGGTGCGGCAGGACATAAAGACGGAACTTGTTGAATTTCCTGCCTTGGACAGCGAGGTCTGCTAGGCAGAACCCCTTTATCTCCACTGAGTGTGACCTGGAGGCCAGGGAGATTCGTTGGTTTACAGGGTGGGTAACAAGTGAACAGCGCCTTACCGTGTCGGGGTGTATAAAGCTCTCAGTGCTCCCAGAGTCGATCAGGCAAAACGTCTCGTGGCCGTTGATGAACACCGTTGTCGTTGCAGTCGCTGGTGTCCGAGGTCGATTTTGGTCCAGCATCACCGAGGCCAGATGGAGCAGTTGCGAGTTGTGATCGGGCAGCGTGTAGTCGGCCGTGCTGGGGGCCTGGGGCCCCATCCAAGATGGCGTCTCCCATGGATCGCACATGGTGGTCGGGGATGGACAAAATGGCGGCGGGGATGGACAAAATGGCGGCGCCCATCCGTCCAGAGTGGTGTCCGAGGGGCAAGATGGCCACGCCCGTGGGTCAGGCGTGGCCCTAGGATAGGGGGGTGGCGGGGAATGCTGGCCGCCTGGGGCCCGAAGGGAAGGTTGCCGCGGTGGTCTGGAGTCACTGGAGACCGCGGCCACGGCTCGTGCTTGGCAGACCCCCACAAAATGGTCCTTCTTGCCGCACCCTTTGCAGGTGGAGGTGCGGGCCGGGCAGCGCTGGCAGGGGTGCTTCGCCTGCCCGCAGAAGAAGCAGCGGGGCCCGACGGAGTTAGCGGGCCGTCTTACAGCGCAGGCCTGCGGGGACTCGGGGAAGGTCAGTGGGGCTGCCGCTGCGGGATGCCACGCAGCCCAGGGGGCCGCCGCTTGGTCGGGCGCATAGGACTGCGCGTTTCTGGAGGCAACATCCATGGACCCTGCCAGGACCCGTGCCTCTCTCAGTCCCAGGGTGTCCTTTTCCAAGAGTCTTTGGCGGATCTCTGAGGAGCTCATACCTGCTACGAAGGCACCCCGGATTAGAAGTTCCGTGTGCTCGCTGCCCGAAACATGCGGGCAGCCACAGTTTCTGCCCAGCACCAGTAGCGCACGGTAGAAGTCCTCCAGCGATTTCCCCGGGGCTTTGCTGTCTAGTTGCAAGTCGGTGACGTGCGTAGACCTGGTTTACAGGGCGTATATAATGTCCCTTTAACAGTTCGATCGCATCATCATAGTCCTCCGCCTCCTCGATGAGGGAGAAGATTCCAGGGCTTACTCTCGAGTGCAGGAGATGCAGTTTCTGTTCTCCTGAGGGGGTGCCTCCGGCCGTCTCGAGGTAGCCTTTAAAACACGCCAGCCAGTGCTTAAATATCGCAGCCGAGTTCTCCGTGTGGGGGCTGAGTTGTAGACACTCCGGCTTGATTCAGAGATCCATTCTTTCAGCTTAAGTTAGTCTAGGAAATGCATGAGGGTGTGAAAGAAGAAACTGGGATCTGATATTAGCTCAATTCTTCTGTTACACTTTAGTTGGAGGTTTATGACATCAACATTGTGTAAACACTGTATCATCTCATAGGAACTGCGTCAGTCTAATGCCCCTAGTTGCACTGATATTGGAGACCGATTTCCATAGATTACATGTTCTCCTGAGGAAGTGACGGGGTGTGTCTCCTTACAGTCGCACGGTATGACTTTTGCAGGGATATTTTTCACTCCTGCAGTTTAATCAAGTGCACAAGGTGATGCACGATCAATTAAATTCAAAGACGAGGTTGCATCATAGCTGAAGGCTTTAATAGACTAGATCTGTTCCCCAGCAGCTTCGGTACAGAATGAGGGCTGCTGGGACGGCACCTGTTCTTATATCCCACCTGTCAGGGCGGAGCTAACTACCAAACAGCCAATGGTAAACTCGTAGGTTTACCCAATGGTCTACAGCCTCTTGGGTACTGCAATACCTGATAATACCACACAAGGTGCATGGCAGAGCTGATTGTTTTGCATTTGAATCCCTGTTTATTATGAGGTTTTTTGATTGTGCATCAAAAGGGTTAAACTATGTTGTGTATTGAAATGCTACATAAAAGAAACAAGAAGATTGGACTGTTTTGTACACTGTCCTCTCACTTCTGAGATCTGGGGTTAATCTAGGATATGAAGCTGTTTTTTGGTTTATATAATGGCCACGATCCACCAGCCTGGCCCCACGCAACTCAGGACGCAACGAGGCTGTTAAATCTCACAAGAGGCCTCTCGCGAGATTTAACCGTGAGATCGCGAGATCGTTATGACTCACGATCTGAATATACCCCACAAAATGTGGGATCCAGGTTTGCATATTCAAGTGTGCAGTCAGGCTCACGTGAATATGCTCTCGCATGGGATCTAAGACCTGTGCCCCGGAGACCCAGAGCCAGTATTGTTTAACACTCGTCTCCGCCAACGTGGACCAGGTGTACTAGCACTGGGGCGGGGGGTCTCTCAGACAATCGGGAGCCTCTGAGTGGTCAAGCTCTGGGCAGGGTAGTACTCTGGCAACCCATGCCATCGAGCACTGTGGCACTGCCAGCCTGGAAGGGGCACTGCAGTCTGGTGGTGCTGAGGGGCATCTTGCCCTCGCCAGGAATCAGCCTGGGGTGCCTTGCCCTTATGATGTGGGGCTCGAGGGCCCCCTAGTTGGTCAGTTGAGGTGTTGGGGGAGATGCAGAGACCGTGGTGGGGGGTTCAGAGATCGGTGCAGGCGACATTTAAAAATGGCACCCTGATCTCTTCCTGCAGGAAATGAAACTAAGCATAGCCTCGGTGGGGCATTCCTCACTGAGGCCCAGAAACGAAGCAGAGTCCCATTTAATAACGGGTGGGAGAGTTGAATTTGGAAGGTGGCTTTAATTGGGAGCAGGGGGGGGGGGTGAATTGTGAGTTGGGCCCACCACCCCAGAAACAGTTCAGAGGGAGCACGGACTGCCAGGTGTGGAGATCAGCTGGATGGGAAGGCCTACCTAGGTAGCACTGTGAAAAAGAGGATATAACCAAAATAAAGCCTCCAGCTCCTACTCCTAACCTCCTCACCCCCAGAACACACTCTCCATGGCAACCTATGCCATCTTGTGGCCCCCCCACCCACCCACCCATGGCCCCCTTGCCCTCTATTCTAACCTACGCTCCTTCTTGTGGCCTTTTATAGCCTCTATGCCAACTTGGTGCCAACTCATCCTGCACACCCACCATCCTTTGCCCTTACACCCTCCATGTGAACTCACCTAGTATCCACGATGGGAGAACCTCAGGACCCATCCTGAGATTAAATAAAGTTCTTCATTGTCTATTGATGTGTTCACTATTTTAAAAAAAACACACACATTGACAAATCCATTACAATAATAATAATCTTTATTGTCACAAGTAGGCTTACATTAACACTGCAATGAAGTTACTGTGAACAGCCCCTAGTCACCACATTCTGGCGCCTGTTTGGGTACACGGAGGGAGAATTCAAAATATCCAAATGACCTAACATGCATGTCTTTCGGGACTTGTGAGAGGAAACCGGAGCACCCGGAGGAAACCCACGCAGACATGGGGAGAACGTGCAGACTCCTCACAGACAGTGACCCGAGCCGGGAATCGAACCTGGGACCCCGGCACTGTAAAGCCATGGTGCTAACCACTGTGCTACTGTGCCACCCACATTTATCTTCCTTTAATTTTGTATAAGAACAAGCATTTGTATCCATAGTTCCATTTCAAATAAGTACTTGGAACTGTCATCAAACTGTGAATTGACAGGTATCCTATGGTGATAATGATAGGTTGTGAAATCAGTCATGCAACACTATTTCTATAAAGTTAGCCCTTGTTACACCAACAGAGACTGTGAAATAGCAATTACTGATTGTTTTTCAACAGTATTGTCAGTTTTCCCCCAAAATATTTAAAGAGCAGGGGTTTAAATAGCTTGACAGCTCCTATCGATGGATCCAAAGTGCTTGACAATTTCAGTGAGTTTATCCACTTTTTATGCACATGATCACTTTTAATTATCCCAAAGAGTACCTGACCTGTTCCAAAGTTGTCCCATATCCATAAGGCAGTCAGTCTTACCTCTCAAGAGGTAAAGTTAGACCTCTCCTACTAGGTTTAAAATGCACACGGCATTCCCCACTCCTTGCTTGCAAAAAGCAGATCAGACTGAAGGCAGCTGCAGGTTAATATGTGCAGCTGGTGGGGGCCAGGTTCAGGGGTGGGCCTTCCAGATTTGGGGCTCAGGAGCCATTTTCACAAAGTTGTAGAGCGGAGTGTGAAGATTCAGGCCTAAGTATTGCGACGCACTTTCCCATGTTTTTCAATGGCTGACTTTATCTGTTGCAATTCCTGTGATGGTGGAAAATGAAGCTGTATATTATATATATATATATATATATAGTATATATATCTCATGATTATAATCTCTGTCATTTGTCAAGACTCCCAACTAAAGGAGGTAACGTGTCAATTAAATACTTTTAGAAAGATAAGTATGAATAGCTAGAGCATGTTTAATGTTTATAAGGATATGTACAGATATAGATCATTGAAACAATGTGAAAAGAATGATTGCTGAGTTATTAGGGCCAAAAAAGGCAATTGGTCATGGAAGAATAGGGTAATTTTCTGCTTTGGCACAGAGCCACAACCACTGGAAATGTGTTTCAGAAAGTCAGCAACTTCACTTGCAGTTTTCCACGTCTCGAGTGCAAAGTTAGATGAATGTTAGGCACTTGCTTTGTTTACTCTCGGCGTCTGAGAATCATTTTGCTCAACCTTTCCTTAAGGGGTTAAGAACTTGCCAACCTGGAGCAATAACAAAAACTGCTCCGCAGCATCAGTCAGGCAATCGGTATATCAAACTTTCCATCCTGGTCATTGTAAAGGGGAAGGGGGGCTGAAGTGTGCAAATGCATACTTTGCAGCACTGACGCACTTTGAAACTTCTGAACAGAGTTTGACTGTTGGAAGTATAAGGCACTGTAGGCTTTATTTATTTTCTCCTTTATTCCCAAACCCTGGATATTTTTGCAGCAACAGGAATTGCTGAAACAAGGCCAGATGTGTTCACATCAGGCAATGGCCTCCTTAAGTCAGTGAAGCAATTGAAGCAAATACATTTTTATGTTTGGGGGCCACCCTGAAGTTTCACGAAGGAAACAAAGGTGGTTTTAAAAGCTGTAGATTAGCAGTTATATGTGACTGACTGCAATTCTCAGAAACCATCAGAACTCCTTTTAACTTTTCTTTGCTGTAAATTTATGCGAAACCATCAGTGTGAGAAGATGATATATGATTGGTTCTGACAGGTCCTGCTTTGCCCTGCACTGGTTCCATCAGCCTTCAGTTATGGTCATCAACTAATCTAATACATACTGCTTTCCCACTGATTCGACTGAATGATGCTCGAAGCTCAATGGGAAAATATGATTTTTCTTCTGTAACAATTATAAAAGCTGACACATGGATTGAAATGCTGACTGTTAACTGAGAGCATTGATAGTCTGCATGTATGGTGAATAGGTAGAGGAGTATGTTCCATGATGGGGAGAATGCGCCTGTTAGAGGACAGATGGATCAAACAGCCCTTCCCATTCCGTGGTTTTTTGTGTTATACAATAGACACAAATTGTGGGTCGCTAGGTGAAGCAATGTGGCCACGTTTTCATTGTGTTTCAGTATCAGACTAGTGACTCCGGCTCTAACACAACAACTTCTCAAATCGCTATTCCTTTGGTGACAACGATGAGTAAAAAAAAAAATTGATGCTCTACTTGCAAAAAGCTCATGTGGTTTTGGGATTGCTGTGTAACCGATTCCAAATGCTGCTTTTTTGCACTTCGGATGCTGTTGCTTAATATCAATCTTCCAAGCGTCCCTCAGTAATGCCATTAGAATGATTCTGAGCGAGCGTGACAAGCAACAAATTTGCATTTAGATGGCACCTTTAACACAATATAATATCCCAATGTGCATTGCCGGACCATTACAGAACAAAACCTGGCACCGTGTCGCATGGAGGGAGGTTCCATCAAGCCTTCAAATAAGCACCTCAAAGGAAAAGAGGTGCTATGGCAAGGCGAAAGGGCAGTGCTGGGGGCCTAGCTAAATTGCCCTTGCAAAGGGCTGGCACAGACGTGACAAAACAAATGGCCTCCTTCTGTGCTGTAATCATTCTTTAATTCCATTTTCTGATTCTGTAACGTGGCCCAGAACGTGGTTAAAGAAAGTAGGTTTCAACGTGTATAAGGAGCAGTTGTGACAAGCTGTTCCCAACCACAAGAGCCCGAATGAAAATCAGAATGCCTGAGGTGAGGATGTTTACATTGGAAGGTGTGTGCGACAAATTGGCCTGGCAACAACAATTAGATTGTTTCAAGCTTTGCGCTAGTCGGAGAGGGCAGTGTCCAAATTGGGTTCAAATGCTTCTTCCCTTCCAAAGAAAATGGAGGCACACCTGACCAGTGACAGGAAATGTCTCACCACGCTGGTACAATGTCACCTGCAATGTTTTAACGCTGTTCGATTTTCTTATTTGCAGTTTTGTGAGGGGAATGGAGGGTTGGCTTGAAACCAGCAGTGGATGTCTGGAAGTTAAAGTTTAGATTATACATCAATTTATCTGAAAATGTAATAATAAAAATATAGTCCCAATACTATTTGAGAATCTGCATTTTAAAGTGTTCCAGGCAAGACTGGGAGCGGTTGCAATCATTTCTGTCTTTGTGTGTCCAGGTGGAGGAGTGCATGCATATATTGGGTTCCGAGGTGATCTGCAGGGAGTGTGGGGGGAGGGGGGGGGGGCGTGGTAGGTGACCATTCAACATCAAGGATATGGGGGATGGTGTGTACCTTAAAACTAAAATAACCAAAAAATATTGCATTATTCTCACCCCTTCAAAGTCATTGGCAAAACCTCTGAATAATTCAGCACTCATACGCGTACGTGAAGATTGCAAGCTAGAACTTTGGCATGTCCTTTAATAATGTATGCAATATCTAAAGTTACAAATTATTTGAAGACCTTACAACACAGTGTTAATCACAATTATTAAGGCGTTTAGGCTGATAACATTGACACCCTACACCCTATTACAGGGGACACTGGAATAAAAGCTGCAGTTCAGTCTTTCAACCGAATTTCCTTCCACAAATAAAAGCTATTTGTATGTTATGTTGGAAGTGTATAATTAGAGATCTTTCCAAGGGTATTGTTATTTTATAGATCCTATATATAACCTGTGCGTCTATTCTACAATTTAATTTCCAGCAGTGTTTAGTTAAGGCTGCAGCTTTCTTGGATTAAAAAAAATATATATCTGAATAAATTAACTAGTGATCTTTGTACATGCTGTGGAATCAGTAAAGGAATGGTGTGACTGCTGCTTTGTATCATTGAAGATTCCCAAAAAAGATTTACTTTTGCTTCATTGCTGCAACATAGAACATTGCTTGTATAGATATTGATATCTCTCCTCTACCTACCTAGGTGTCAGATGGTGGAGAATGCTATTGAAAGGAATTGGGCGAGGACAGGATAAATCATGGATCATTTAAGAGATTATGCTAGGCTTGGGTTTCAAAGGCTGGTAGGTTGTAGGAGCGAAGAAAAAAAAGCAAGAATATCAGTGGGTACATAATGGGCAGCACAATAGCACAGTGGTTAGCACTGTTGCTTCACAGCTCCAGGGTCCCAGGTTCGATTCCCGGCTCGGGTCACTGTCTGTGCAGTCTGCACATTCTCCGTGTGTCTGTGTGGGTTTCCTCCGGGTGCTCCGGGAGTTTCCTCCCACAGTCCAAAGATGTGCAGGTTAGGTGGATTGGCCACGCTAAATTGCCCTTAGCGTCCAAAAAGGTTAGATGGGGTTACTGGGTTATGGGGATAGGGTGGAGATGTGGGTTTAAGTGGGGTGCTTTTTCCAAAGGCTGGTGCAGACTCGATGGGCTGAATGGCCTCCTTCTGCACTGTAAAGTCTATGATTCTATGAAAAGGGCGATTTACCGGCCCCGTCCCACCGGAAGGGACATGGCCGGTAAATCCCGCGAGATGCCCCTTCCAGGATCCCTGATGGTCATCACGCCTCACGTGATCTTGTCAAATGTTGTGATCTGGATCCCGCCTATCCTGGCGCCAGATCGAACTGGCTCCCGAGATCTATCCAAGCTGGGTCCCTTCTAACACTGGTCCCCACAAACGGGGAGCAGGCAGATCGGCATTTTGGGGGTCTCCCAGGTGGTTGGTATCTGGGCAGGGTGGCACCCTGGCACTACTGATGCCAGACAGGCTTCCTGGCAGTGTCACATTGGCACCTGACAGTGTCATGTGGGTGCCAGCCTGGCACTGCAAGGGTGCCCATGTGCACAGCCAGGCTGTCAGGGGCATTGCCAGGGTGCCAGGATGGCAGTGCCAAGGTTCCCAGGTGGCATTTTGACAACACCGTGGATCGGGCCTGGGGATGTGCCCTGCCCATATGAAGGGGGTGTTGGGGGGGGGGGGTGCGCTCGAGGACCCTGCAACAGGTGAGTTGGGCCATTAGGGGAGTCAGGGGGTCACATAATTGGGGCACCATTTCCGAGCTCTTCCTGCACTGAGGAGCTCCGCTTGTTGGAGTGCAGAAATACGAGAGTGCAGCCTCAGCATTCCCTGTTAGATGTTAGAAAGTGGGGTCGTAGCGCGTGGAACAATCCCTCTAATCCCGCCCAGAATGGACTCTCCTATTTTTTCGTTAGATCACGCCTAAAATCTTCCTATCTCCCTATCGCGCATTGATCATGGTCAATCCACCTAACCTGTACATCTCTGGACTGTGGGAGGTAACTGGACCATCCAGAGGAAACCCATGCAGACACTGGGAGAACGTGCAGACTCCACTCAGTCACCCGAGGCAGGAAATGAACCCTGGTCCCTGGCACTGTGAGGCATAAGTGCTAACCACTGTGCCACCGTGTTTTCATAACACCAATGGATCAGAGGTGCAAAACATTGGAGATGTGTTCCCAATTTTATGCATTGGTGTATGTCCTCCTGTTCAAATCTTTATATGTTGGTTGTCCATCCTTGTAGGATGAAGGATGAAGGATGAAAAGGAGGTGGACTGTGGGGTCGGGTGGACAGGCACAGAACACCATTGCCGCAGCCGGCAAGGCAGCAATGCAGCTGCACACGCCTGGGACTAGCGGCTCTCCAGACGTGTTTCTGTCTTCTGGAAAGGGTGGTCCCATATATTGTGGAGATGCAGTCGCAGAGCCAGGGACTGCATGAGGGGTTGTCCGCGAGCATTCAGCACCTGCAGGTGCAGTACGAGGAGCCCAACCACCTGCAAGAGCAGGAGGTGGTGCCAACCATGCGTGCCACCCAGACCAAAGCCGCAAGGGTGGCGTCTGCGGTGGAGGACTTGGGAGTGAAGGTTATGGCCATGGGTCAGGTTGTCCAAGGCTTGGGGCACTCTGTACGGGTGTTGACCGAGGCCAGGACAAGGCTGCTGGGTTGCAAACTTTGAGGGGTGTTTTACGGAAGTATCACTTTGCCTGGTACTCCTGATTCAGCATTCTTTTTTGATATGGTAAATGCTGTAGAAGAGAGAACTTTCTTCCAAAAGAAAATGCCTTAATTCTGGGAATTCCTGCTCGATTGGAAATCGGAGGTAAACCCTGAAGTGTGTGTTGTTAAAACTACCATGCTTGTGGTTATTATGCTCAACAACATCTTGTTTGTTCCGCTTGAATTACTGCCTGCTCCCAAGCTGCTTAATCGGGTATTTTTGTGACATGATGGCTGAGGCTGCACACATTGCTCCAATGGCCACATTTCCACCTGGAGACAGAAGGGGAGCAACTGCTGGGAAAATGGATGTTTCTTCCCAGTTGCATACTGATGCTGCACTGGAGTTGATGCTGCAGGAAGTTGGAGATTGTTCTGTTATGGCGCTCCGCTCCACAAGAGAAAAAGAAGACTGCTTAAGCAGGAGTTTGTCAGTATGGATCAGGTTGGCTGACCTGAAGTATCCCAAATACTGGCCTATGTGTGCACATGCCAGAAAGTGTTTCCTCATAGACTGTTCCTCACTTTCTGCTGCCCGAGACGCTCCATAGCACCTCACAGGCCACCAAAAGCTCACCATGCACTGCCAAAATATACCTTGGCACAAATGGAGGTCTCCATTTAGCTCTGACACTGTTGTGTTAAAAAGATTCACACTCCAAATCGTTCTAACACAGTCTAGCTTTTATGATGCATGTTCATTCACTGCCACATGGTGAACTGCAGATTGGGAAGATGTGTGCCGCTGCGTGTACTCTTTAACACTTGCAACCACTAATTCTCTGATTGCAAAACAAACTGACTCATATGTTAATAGGCACTAGACCAAAACCTGGAGGACTGCCCAGAATTTACAAACCGTGCCTCCTTTTGAATATAATGGGCCGTTAAAAGCATCCAGTCGGGATGGTGAATTCACAAACCCCCCCCCACCAAGCTGAGAGTTAGCATCATCCTTCTGTCATGGCTTATCCCCTTACTCACTAAAACGCTGCCTTATCTTGCACAATTATGCTGGCCTGGCAATGAATGCCAGATGAAATTCCCGACTACGCTGCCTGGGGTTCATTTGACTGGTTCAGTGGGCAGATGCTGAACCTGGTGTGGTATTCAGGTCCTCTGGAGGCAGCATTGCCATGTATCAGTATATATTTTTTAAAAAGTCCTTTATTCCAAACATGTGTGAAAAAACAGCAACATATACAAAAGACACTCCACAAAATCACAGTCCACAGTTTGTACAATTTTCCCCCTTTTTGCCTCCTCTCTTCCCCCCCCCCCCCCCCCCCCCCCCCATTGAACAGTTCCTCAAACATCGACATGAAGAGTCCCCACCATGCCTCGAAGCCGTCCTCCGACCCCCTCAGCTCAAATTTAATCTTTTCCAACTGGAGAAAGCCATGCAGGCCCCCCAGCCAGGTCGCCACCTCTGGTGGCGTATCCGACCTCCAATTCAGAAGATCCATCACCGAGCAATTAGAGAGGCGAAGGCCACAACATCGGCCCACATGCCCTCCAGGAGCTCCAGCATTTCCGATACCCCAAAGATCTTCACCATTGGGTCCGGCCTGAACTCCACCCCCACAATCTTAGATAACGTCTCAAACATCACCTCCCACTACCTCTCCAGCGTCTCGCAATCCCAAAACATGTGTGCGTGATTCGCCGGCTCTCGGCCACACTTCTCGCACTCATTGGCTACCCATTGAACGAACCTACTCGTCCTCACCCGGGTCATATGTACCCTGAGCACCACCTTGAATTGAATCAAGCTCATCCTCGTGCAAGGGGAGGTAGAATTCACCCTCCTCATCGCCTCGCACCACAGTCCCCAGCCTATCTTTCCCCCCAACTCCTCCTCCCATTTGTTCTTGATCCTCACCACCTGTGCCTCCCCCCCGCTTCCCCAACCACCCGTATATATCCCCAATCCTACCCACTCCCGACTCATCCGGAAGCAGCAGTTGCTCCAATAGGGTTGATGCACGATCAATGACCACTAAAGCGAGTTTGTAGTCCAACTGAAGGCTTTAATAAGCTAGATGTTTCCCCCAGCAGCTCAGGTACAGAAAGAAGGCTGCTGGGGCGGCACGGGCTCTTATACCCCGCCTTGCAGGGCGGAGCTACCATACAGCTTGACCAATAGGAAACATACAATATCTACCAATGGTGTTCCAGCATTACCAGGTACCGTAATACCTCTACACAGACTACCACATTCACCCCCTGTTAAAAAAGAGTCTGGCGGGGGTGGTGGCTTGATATTACAACATGGTAACGTGGTAGAAATTATAGTTATGGAGGTACCATAATACCTCCGTACAGCGTTTTGCCTTATTGTCGTAACTATTTACAGATTCACAATTAACTATATACACTTTAAAATGAAACAATCAGTCGATCGGGGCCCTGGTCATCCTCTGGGATCGTTGAAGCTCTGGTGGTGACGCCGGTGGAGGCTCGGGCGTCTGTGACTCCGTATCTTGCCGGCCATCGGGGTACGCCACGTAGGCGTACTGGGGGTTAGCATGGAGAAGATGGACCCTCTCGACCAACGGGTCCGACTTGTCCGCTCGCACATGTTTGCTGAGCAGGATGGGTCCGGGAGCTGCCAGCCAGGTCGGGAGCGAGGTCCCAGAGGAGGACTTCCTGGGGAAGACAAAGAGACGTTCGTGAGGTGTTTGGTTGGTTGTGGTACAAAGCCGCGGGACAGGGCATCAGGAGGCTCGTTTCGCTTCCCGGGACGATACAAGATCTCGTAGTTATAGGTGGAGAGTTCGATCCTCCACCGCAAGATCTTATCGTTTTTTATCTAGCCCCGCTGTGCATTATCGAACATGAAAGCAACCGACCATTGGTCAGTGAAGAGAGTGAATCTCCTGCCGGCCAGGTAATGCCTCCAATGTCGCACAGCTTCTGCTATGGCCTGGGCCTCCTTTTCGACTGAGGAGTGGCGGATTTCGGAAGCATGGAGGGTACGGGAGAAGAAGGCCACGGGTCTGCCCGCTTGGTTGAGGGTGCCGCCAGAGCTACGTCAGACGCGCCGCTCTCGACCTGGAAGGGGAGGGACTCATCGATGGCGTGCATCGTGGCCTTTGCAATGTCTGCTTTGATGTGGCTGAAGCCCTGGCGGGCCTCTATCGACAGGGGAAAAACTGTGGATTGGATCAGGGGACGGGCCTTGTCCGCATAATTGGGGACCCACTGGGCATAGTAAGAGAAAAACCCTCGGCAGCGCTTCAGGGCCTTGGAGCAGTGAGGGAGGGGGAACTCCATAAGGGTCGGAGCCTATAACTCCATTTCGCACTACGTAGCCGAGGATGGCTAGGCGGTCGGTGCTAAACACGCATTCATCCTTGTTATACGTAAGGTTAAGGATCTTTGCGGTCTGGAGGAATTTTCGGAGGTTGGTGTCGTGATCCTGCTGGTCGTGGCCGCAGATGGTGACATTATCGAGATACGGGAATGTTGCCCGTAAACCATACCGGTCAACCATTCGGTCCATCTCGCGCTGGAAGACCGAGACCCCATTAGTGACACCGAAGGGAACCCTTAAGAAGTGGTAGAGCCGCCCATCTGCCTCGAAGGCAGTGTACTTGCGGTCACTAGTGCGGATGGGGAGCGGGTGGTACGCGGACTTAAGATCCACCGTGGAGAAGACCTTGTAATGCGTGATCCTGTTTACCAGGTCGGATATGCGGGGGTGATGGTACGCGTCCAGCTGCGTAAACCTGTTGATGGTCTGACTGTAGTCGATGACCATCCTATGCTTCTCCCCGGTCTTTACCACCACTACTTGAGCTCTCCAGGGAATGTTGCTAGCTTCAATGACTCCTTCCCTCAGTAGCCTTTGGACCTCTGACCTAATAAAGATCCGATCCTGGGCACTGTACCGTCTGCTCCTGGTGGCGGCGGGTTTGCAATCCGGGGTGAGGTTCGCAAACAGGGAAAGCGGATTGACCTTGAGGGTCGTGAGGCTGCAGACAGTGAGGGGGGGGTATAGGGCCGCTGAATTTGAAAGTTAGACTTTGGAGATCTAACCCGAGGAGTGTGGCTGCGCAGAGGTGGGGAAGGACGTAGAGCTGGTAATTTTTAAACTCACTTCCCTGGACCGTGAGGTTTGCTACACAAAACCCCTTTATCTCTACTGAGTGGGAACCGGAGGCCAGGGAGATTTTTTGATTAACGGGGTGGATGGGGAGAAAACGGCGCCTTACTGTGTCGGGGTGTATGAAGCTCTCCGTGCTCCCAGAGTCAATTAAGCAGGACGTCTCATGCCCGTTGATTAGTACTGTTTTTGTAGCAGTTGAGAGTGTTCGAGGCCGGGACTGGTCCAGGGTCACCGAGGATAATTGCGGCAGCAGTCGAGTTTTCTCTTCGGGCGATGTGTGGTCAGCTGAGCTGGGGTCATGGGCGTCCATCCAAGATGGCGGCGCCCATTGGTCGCACATGGCTGGGGGTGCACAAAATGGCGGCGCCCATCCATCGCATATGGCGTCTGCAGGACAAGGTGGCAGCGCCTGGGGGCCGCACGTGGCCCTGGAGGAGGAAGATGGCGGCGCCCGCTGGCCACACGGGGGCCATGAAGAGGGTTGTGGTGACGGTCCGCATTCGCCACCGGAGACTGCAGTGACCTCCTGGGCCTGGCATACCACCACGAAGTGGCCCTTTTTACTGCATCCCTTGCAGGTGGGTGCGCGGGCCGGACAGCGCTGCCGGGGGAGTTTGGCCTGCCCGCAAAAGTAGCAGCGGGGCCCCCCGTGGTTGCCAGGCCGCCTTGCAGCACAAGCTTGTGGGGGGATGGGAGATGTCTCGGGGTCGGCCGCGGAGGGGTTCCACGCTGCCCAGGGGGCTGCTGCGCGGTCGGGTACGTAAGCGTGGGCGTTTCTGGAGGCCACATCAGGGAGCCTGCAAGGGCCCGTGTCTCCTTGAGGCCTAGGGTGTCTTTCTCCAGCAACCGCTGGCGGATTTGGGAGGAGCATACCTGCAACGAAAGCGTCCCGGATCAAAAGTTCTGTGTGGTCGCTCGCCAAAACTTGCGGGCAGCTGCAGTTTCTCCCCAACACCAAGAGCGCACGGTAGAATTCTTCCAGCGATTTCCCCAGGGATTTGTTGCCTCGTTGCCAGCAGATGTCGGGCGTAGACCTGGTTTACCAGGCGAATATAATGTCCTTTTAGCAACTCCGTTGCTGCATCGAAGTCGTCCGTGTCCTCGATGAGGGTGTAAATTTCCGGACTCAACCCTCGAGTGCAGGACTTGCAATTTCTGTTCTCCCGTGGATGTGTTTTCGGCCGTTCTGAGATATCCGTTAAAATACGCCAGCCAGTGCTTGAAGGTTGCCGCTGACTTTGCCGCGTGGGGGCTGAGTTGCAGACACTCCGGCTTGATTTGGAGCTCCATCCTTTTAAATCTAGCTTATTAAATTGATGCACAATCAATGACCACAAAAGCGAGGTTGTAGTCCAACTGAAGGCTTTAATAAGCTAGATGTTTCCCGCAGCAGCTCAGGTACAGAAAGAAGACTGCTGGGGCGGCAGGGGCTCTTATACTCCGCCTTGCAGGGCGGAGCTACCATACAGCTTGACCAATAGGAAACATACAATATCTTCCAATGGTGTTCCAGCATTACCAGGTACCGTAATACCTCTACACAGACTACCACAAGGGTGAACTCCGATAAACTGGGAAACGTCCTCCACTCCTTTCGCGCAAAGCCCTTCACCAGCATATATCTCAATTCACTCCCCCTCGGCAACTCAAACCTCTTCCACAACTCATCTAGGCCTACAAACTTCCCTTCCGAGTACAAGTCCCTTGTCCTCTCCAGCCTCACCTCTCTCCACTTCCTTACATCCCATCCATCTCCCCCGGCTTAAACCTGTGGATCCCGCACAGTGGTGTTAACACTGACGTCCCCTCCAACTTAAAGTATCTCCGCAGCTGATTCCACACCCTGACCATTGACTGTACCACCGGGCTCCCTGTATACTTCCCTGGAGCTAGTGGCAGTGGAGCCATGGCCCTCAGACTGGAACCCCCACAGGACTCCTCCTCCATCTTGACCCACTCATCCCCCTCCCACCCCACCATAGTCTCACCTTTTCCACATTCGCCACCCAGTAACAGTAATAAACTTTATTGTCACAAGTAGGCTTACAGTAACACTGCAATCAAGTTACTGTGAAAATGCCCTGGTCGCCTGTTCAGGTACACTGAGGGAGAATTCAGAATGTCCAATTCACCTAACAGCACATCTTTCGGGCCTTGTGGGAGGAAACCGGAGCACCCGGAGGAAACCCACACAGACACAGGGAGGACGTGCAGATTCCGCAACAGACAGTGACCCAAGCCGGGAATCGAATGCGGGTCCCTGATGCTGTGAAACAACAGTGCTAACCACTCTGCCAGCACGCAGCCCATTTAGTTCAGCAGGTCGGCAGCACCAACCCCCCTTCTGCTTCTGTAGCAAGGCCCTCTTTACCCTCGTCACCTTTCCTGCTCATGTAAACTCCAAAATCTCTGCCTCCAATTTCTGGAAGAAGACCTTAGGGAGAAAGATCGGGAGGTTCTGGAAAATAAACAGGAACATGGCAGCACATTTATCTTTAACATCTGCACCCTCCAATCCCCCCTAAGGTTGTCAAATTCCACCTGTGCATCGTAGCCTATTCCCTGGCCACCTGAATCTCCCAATACCTGAACCTGCATACTCCACCCCCACCATCCCCATCAACACTGCCCGACTCACCACAAAGAAATCAATTCACGAATACACCTTATACACGTGTGAGAACAAGGAGTACTCCCTCCCCCCCAGGTTCTTAAAGCTCCAGGGATCAACCATTCCCATACGTTCGATAAACCTTCCCAATACCTTTGCCATTCTCAACCCTCCATTTGACTTATTGCTCCAGCTGTCCACCCTCGGTTCCATTATACAATTAAAATCTCCACCCATAATCGTCTGGTGCATATCTAAGTTCGGGATCGATCCCAGTAAACCCTTCACAAACCCCACATCATCCCACTTTGGTGCATAGACATTCACTAACACCACCGGCGTCCCCTCCAGCTCACTATCACAATTCTGCCACCCCCACCCCGGGTCCCGCACTTCCTTGGCTCCCACAAACCCTGTTCTTTTGTTCAACAAAATGGCCACACCCTCACGACTTTGCGTCAAACCCCAAAGAAACTCTTGTACCACCCATCCCTTTTTTAAAAATTCATTCATGGGATGTGGGCGTCGCTGGCAGCATTTATTGCCCAAGAGTCAACCACATTGCTGTGGGTCTGGAATCACATGTAGGCCAGACCAGTTAAGGATGACAGATTTCCTTTTCTAAAGGACATTAGTGAACCAGATGAGTTTTATGATTTCATGGTAATGGTTTCATGATCACATTTAGACTTTTAATTCCAGATTTTTATTGAATTCAAATTTCACCATCTGCTGTGGTGGGATTTGAACCCGGGTCCCCAGAGCATGAATCTGGGTCTCGGGATTACTAGTCCAGCGACAATACCACAACGCCATTGTCTCCCCTCAACCTAACCTGATCCTTCACCCGCAGGTGTGTCTCTAATAAAAAGATCACCTCCGCCTTCAAACACCTCAGATGTGCAAAAACCTGAGACCTCTTAATCGGCCCGTTTAACCCACGGCCGTTCCATAGTATAATTCTTACCGGAGTCTTACACCTCCGCTCCCCTCTACTGTCCGCCATCAGCCCCCTCCAGCTCTACCTCCTCCAATACCATCCTAAACCGGGCCCATCCAAGATGGTCCCTCTTTCCACTCATGACCACGCTCAGTCTCCAACTCCGCTACCATCCTGATCCCCAGCCCCTCCCACCGGGGCCTGGCCGCTTCTCCTGGCTTCCTCCCCACCTCACCTCTGTTCACCAACATTATCTGCCAACGTGGCAGCTCCTGCTCGAAGGCCCCCCCAGACGAACCCCTCCCCCACCAGTCCCTCCTTAGCTTGTGCAAATGCCACCCCCCCCACCCTCCTGAATGCCCCTCAGCCGGCAGCCCCACCCAGCAGGCTCCACCATACACACCCTTACCCGCAAAGAAAAAGCACCCAAAATCGCAAATCGATCCTCCAAAAGAAAACCACTACAAATGGCGGGAGGTGGGGGACGATTACCCCCTTACAAACTTATAACTTCCCAAAGAAAAGAAAGAACACTCTCCGAAAACACACAATAACCATAACATCCAACCTTTGCAGATATAGCTCCACCATATCACACCAACACTCAGTGCTCCACCATATCACACCAACACTCCGTTCCCCCCATATCACACCAACACTCAGTGCTCCAGCATATCACACCAACACTCCGTTCCCCCCATATCACACCAACACTCAGTGCTCCAGCATATCACACCAACACTCCGTTCCCCCCATATCACACCAACACTCAGTGCTCCGCCATATCACACCAACACTCCGTTCCCCCCCATATCACACCAACACTCCGTTCCCCCCATATCACACCAACACTGACTGTGAGATGTGGCAGGTCCGGGAGGCTCCCAGCGTCCCGGATGGCTTCATCTGCAGAAAGTGCACCAACTGGAGCTCCTCACAGACTGCATGGTTCGGTTGGAGCAGCAATTGGATGCACTTAGGAGCATGCAGGTGGCGGAAAGCGTCATAGATCGCAGTTATGTAAATGTGGTCACACCCAAGGTGCAGGCAGAGAAATGGGTGACCACCAGAAAGGGCAGGCAGTCAGTGCAGGATTCCCCTGTGGTTGTCCCCCTCTCGAACAGGTATACCCCTTTGGATACTGTCGGGGGGGATAGCCTATCAGGGGAAAACAGCAGCAGCCAGAGCAGTGGCACCACGGCTGGCTCTGATGTTCAGAAGGGAGGGTCAAAGCGCAGAAGAGCAATAGTAATAGGGGACTCTATAGTCAGGGGCACAGATAGGCACTTCTGTGGACGTGAAAGAGACTCCAGGATGGTATGTTGCCTCCCTGGTGCCAGGGTCCAGGATGTCTCCGAACGGGTAGAGGGCATCCTGAAGGGGGAGGGCAAACAGGCAGAGGTCGTTGTACATATTGGTACTAACGACATAGGCAGGAAGGGGCATGAGGTCCTGCAGCAGGAGTTCAGGGAGCTAGGCAGAAAGTTAAAAGACAGGACCTCTAGGGTTGTAATCTCGGGATTACTCCCTGTGCCACGTGCCAGTGAGGCTAGAAATAGGAAGATAGAGCAGCTAAACACGTGGCTAAACAGCTGGTGTAGGAGGGAGGGTTACCGTTATCTGGACCACTAGGAGCTCTTCCGGGGCAGGTGTGACCTATATAAGAAGTACGGGTTGCATCTAAACCGGAGAGGCATAAATATCCTGGCCGCGAGGTTTGCTAGTGTCACACGGGAAGGTTTAAACTAATATGGCAGGGGGGTGGGCATGGGAGCAATAGGTCAGAAGGTGAGTGTATTGAGGGAGAACTAGGGAATAGGGACAGTGGGGCTCTGAGGCAGATCAGACAGGGAGAAGTTGCTGAACACAGCGGGTCTGGTGGCCTGAAGTGCATATGTTTTAATGCAAGAAGTATTACGGGTAAGGCAGATGAACTTAAAGCTTGGATTAATACTTGGAACTATGATGTTGTTGCCATTACAGAGACCTGGGTTGAGGGAAGGGCAGGATTGGCAGCTAAACGTTCCAGGATTTAGATGTTTCAGGCGGGATAGAGGGGGATGTAAAAGGGGAGGCGGAGTTGCGCTACTGGTTCGGGAGAATATCACAGCTGTACTGCGGGTGGACACCTCAGAGGGCAGTGAGGCTATATGGGTAGAGATCAGGAATAAGAAGGGTGCAGTCACAATGTTGGGGGTTTACTACAGGCCTCCCAACAGCCAGCGGGAGATAGAGGAGCAGATAGGTAGACAGATTTTGGAAAAGAGTAAAAACAACAGGGTTGTGGTGATGGGAGACTTCAACTTCCCCAATATTGACTGGGACTCACTTAGTGCCAGGGGCTTAGACGGGGCGGAGTTTGTAAGGAGCATCCAGGAGGGCTTCTTAAAACAATATGTAGACAGTCCAACTAGGGAAGGGGCGGTACTGGATCTGGTATTGGGGAATGAGCCCGGCCAGGTGGTAGATGTTTCAGTAGGGGAGCATTTCGGTAACAGTGACCACAATTCAGTAAGTTTTAAAGTACTGGTGGACAAGGATAAGAGGGGTCCTAGGATGAATGTGCTAAATTCGGGGAAGGCTAATTATAACGATATTAGGTGGGAACTGAAGAACATAGATTGGGGGCGGATGTTTGAGGGCAAATCAACATCTGACATGTGGGAGGCTTTCAAGTGTCAGTTGAAAGGAATTCAGGACCGGCATGTTCCTGTCAGGAAGAAGGATAAATACGGCAATTTTCGGGAACCTTGGATAACGAGAGATATTGTAGGCCTCGTCAAAAAGAAAAAGGAGGCATTTGTCAGGGCTGAAAGGCTGGGAACAGACGAAGCCTGCGTGGAATATAAGGAAAGTAGGAAGGAACTTAAGTAAGGAGTCAGGAGGGCTAGAAGGGGTCACGAAAAGTCATTGGCAAATAGGGTTAAGGAAAATCCCAAGGCTTTTTACACGTACATAAAAAGCAAGAGGGTAGCCAGGGAAAGGGTTGGCCCACTGAAGGATAGGCAAGGGAATCTATGTGTGGAGCCAGAGGAAATGGGCGAGGTACTAAATGAATACTTTGCATCAGTATTCACCAAAGAGAAGAAATTGGTAGATGTTGAGTCTGGAGAAGGGTGTGTAGATAGCCTGGATCACATTGAGATCCAAAATGACGAGGTGTTGGGTGTCTTAAAAAATATTAAGGTAGATAAGTCCCCAGGGCCTGATGGGATCTACCCCAGAATACTGAAGGAGGCTGGAGAGGAAATTGCTGAGGCCTTGACAGAAATCTTTGGATCCTCACTGTCTTCAGGGGATGTGCCGGAGGACTGGAGAATAGCCAATGTTGTTCCTCTGTTTAAGAAGGGTAGCAAGGATAATCCAGGGAACTACAGGCCAGTGAGCCTTACTTCAGTGGTAGGGAAATTACAGGAGAGAATTCTTCGAGACAGGATCTACTCCCATTTGGAAGCAAATGGACGTATTAGTGAGAGGCAGCATGGTTTTGTGAAGGGGAGGTCGTGTCTCACTAACTTGATAGAGTTTTTCGAGGAGGTCACTAAGATGATTGATGCAGGTAGGGCAGTGGATGTTGTCTATATGGACTTCAGTAAGACCTTTGACAAGGTCCCTCATGGTAGACTAGTACAAAAGGTGAAGTCACACGGGATCAGGGGTGAGCTGGCAAGGTGGATACAGAACTGGCTAGGTCATAGAAGGCAGAGAGTAGCAATGGAAGGATGCTTTTCTAATTGGAGGGCTGTGACCAGTGGTGTTCCACAGGGATCAGTGCTGGGACCTTTGCTCTTTGTAGTATATATAAATGATTTGGAGGAAAATGTAACTGGTCTGATTAGTAAGTTTGCAGACGACACAAAGGTTGGTGGAATTGCGGATAGCGATGAGGACTGTCAGAGGATACAGCAGGATTTAGATTGTTTGGAGACTTGGGCGGCGAGATGGCAGATGGAGTTTAATCCGGACAAATGTGAGGTAATGCATTTTGGAAGGTCTAATGCAGGTAGGGAATATACAGTGAATGGTAGAACCCTCAAGAGTATTGAAAGTCAAAGAGATCTAGGAGTACAGGTCCACAGGTCATTGAAAGGGGCAACACAGGTGGAGAAGGTAGTCAAGAAGGCATACGGCATGCTTGCCTTCATTGGCCGGGGCATTGAGTATAAGAATTGGCAAGTCATGTTGCAGCTGTATAGAACCTTAGTTAGGCCACACTTGGAGTATAGTGTTCAATTCTGGTCGCCACACTACCAGAAGGATGTGGAGGCTTTAGAGACGGTGCAGAAGAGATTTACCAGAATGTTGCCTGGTATGGAGGGCATTAGCTATGAGGAGCGGTTGAATAAACTCGGTTTGTTCTCACTGGAACGAAGGAGGTTGAGGGGAGACCTGATAGAGGTCTACAAAATTACGAGGGGCATAGACAGAGTGGATAGTCAGAGGCTTTTCCCCAGGGTAGAGGGGTCAATTACTAGGGGGCATAGGTTTAAGGTGAGAGGGGCAAGGTTTAGAGTAGATGTATGAGGCAAGTTTTTTACGCAGAGGGTAGTGGGTGCCTGGAACTCGCTACCGGAGGAGGTGGTGGAAGCAGGGACGATAGTGACATTTAAGGGGCATCTTGACAAATACATGAATAGGATGGGAATAGAGGGATACAGGCCCAGGAAGTGTAGAAGATTGTAGTTTAGTCGGGCAGCATGGTCGGCATGGGCTTGGAGGGCCGAAGGGCCTGTTCCTGTGCTGTACATTTCTTTGTTCTATCACACCAACACTCCGTTCGCCCCATATCACACCAACACTCAGTGCTCCCCCGTATCACACCAACACTCCGTTCCCCCCATATCACACCAACACTCCGTTCCCCCATATCACACCAACACTCCGTTCCCCCCATATCACACCAACACTCCGTTCCCCCCATATCACACCAACACTCCGTTCCCCCCATATCACACCAACACTCCGTTCCCCCCATATCACACCAACACTCCGTTCCCCCATATCACACCAACACTCCGTTCCCCCCATATCACACCAACACTCCGTTCTCCCCATATCACACCAACACTCAGTGCTCCACCATATCACACCAACACTCAGTGCTCCACCATATCACACTAACATTCAGTGCTCCACCATATCACACCAACACTCCGTTCCCCCCATATCACACCAACACTCCGTTCCCCCCATATCACACCAACACTCCGTTCTCCCCATATCACACCAACACTCAGTGCTCCACCATATCACACCAACACTCAGTGCTCCACCATATCACACCAACATTCAGTGCTCCACCATATCACACCAACACTCCGTTCCCCCCATATCACACCAACACTCCGTTCCCCCCATATCACACCAACACTCCGTTCTCCCCATATCACACCAACACTCAGTGCTCCACCATATCACACCAACACTCAGTGCTCCACCATATCACACCAACATTCAGTGCTCCACCATATCACACCAACACTCCGTTCCCCCCATATCACACCAACACTCAGTGCTCCACCATATCACACCAACACTCAGTGCTCCACCATATCACACCAACGTTCAGTGCTCCATCATATCACACCAACACTCCGTTCCCCCCATATCACACCAACACTCAGTGCTCCACCATATCACACCAACACTCCATTCCCCCCATATCACACCAACACTCAGTTCTCCCCATATCACACCAACACTCCGTTCCCCCCATATCACACCAACACTCCGTTCCCCCCATATCACACCAACACTCAGTTCTCCCCATATCACACCAACACTCCGTTCCCCCCAGTTTCTTTAAACCGTCATTGGCCTCTTCTGGCATTTCAAAATAACACTCCCGGCCTTCGAATGTGACCCACAGTTTCGCCGAGTACAGCACCCAAACCGAATCTTCCTTCAGTACAACACCGCCTTGGCCCTCTTGAATCCAGCACTCCTCTTCGCCAGCTCTGCACCAATGTCTGGTATATCTGGACTCGATTACCCTCCCATTCACACTCTCGCTTCTCCCTGGCCCAATGCAGGATCTTCTCCTTGTCCACGAACTTGTACAACCGCACAGTTACCGCCCGTGTTGGCTCCCCCGCTCTCGGCTTCTGTGAGACCTGTGGGCCCTGTCCACCTCTGGCGCCTTGTCCAGCATCCCCTCCTCCACCAACCCGGCCTGCATCCTCGACACATATTTTGTGGCGCTCATTCCTTCCACACCTTCTGGCAGACCCCCAATTTGCAGGTTCTTCTGCCTGGACCTGTTCTCCTGCTCCGCGACCTCTACTATCAGCGATTTGCATAGGTCCCCCAGGATCCCCACTTCTGCCTCCAGCCCTAACACTATCTTAGGCACTCAGCACATGGTGTATGTCTAATCGTCATACAGCGTCAAATCGCTCTGATCAGACACCACCTTCTCCACTTCACATACTGTTGCCTCTTATGCCTCAACGCACTTCTCTACGCGGTCCATCGATCCTCGTAGAGGTGCTACTGCTCCCTCAATGGCCTTCGACCAGTCACCATGCATCGCCTTCCTTTGCTGGTGAAATTTGCTTTTTATGAAGGCCACCAACTGTTCCATCTGGGCCTTTCCCACTCATGACAACCCATCCCCCTCCGCCATCGGTATATTGTGGTGTACTCTGCTGTTGTGTATCGTGAGTAGAGAAGAAATCAGAGATGAGGTGATGATCTGTAAATGAATATCCCACTAGTGGCTTGGAGGCAGTCTAGTCACCATCTGTTATTTGAACCTGAGTCTATTCCTGGCCCTGCTATGCACCTACACTGCTTGGATAATAAACCTGCTCCAGAGAGACCTCTGAGATTCCCAGAAAGGCAATGCAGTGGATTTCATGAGGAAATGGGAAAAAAGGTGCATCAATGATTGAAATACACTGGAAAGCCAACCAGGTGTCAACACCAGGAAAGGACTGGCCTTAACTAGAGTAATACTTTTGAACAATAGTAGAGGATGGAATCGAGGAAAGGTTATGTTTAGACAGTAACACTGGTGCAGGTGGTGTCATGGAATTTTGTTCTTCAGAATGGTTCTGATAACACCTTCCATTGACATTGAATAAACAGGGTTAAAAAAAAAGACAAAACGTATAAAGGAATAAAGCGGAGGGCTGTTATTACAGCTACCATTCACCATAACCAAATTTGCATTTAAAACCTAAACTGTTGTTTTAACTCTTGCGACAAGAGCAGATTTCCTTCTCCATTATTCCCTCACCCGTCCCAATCACTCATTACGACCTGTGCCAGTGCTCTTTAAGAGCAGAGATCCAAAGTATTGGGGGTACCTGGTGCAGGCCTGCCCCCTGGCTGGACCTAACAGTGGCAGAACAATGCAGGAAAACCGAGTGCCGCTGAAAACTGCTCTGAATGGCACGTTGTGCCTCAAGCATTTGGACCTCCCTCCAAGTCTTCCACCTTGCATAGAACCTTCATGACTCTGGTCAGCGGAGGTCCAGGGCACATCACTTGAATATGTTAATCAGTCTCCTCTCTGAAATCTAGGGCTGGATTCTCCAGTCCCCCAGCTACATGTTTCTTACCGGTGGACGGCGGGATTTTATACTCCCACCGCTTGTCAATGGGATTTCCCATTGATGCCACCATACGCTGCCGGGAAACCCAGAGTAGACCCTTTGAGCCGAATGGCCTCCTTCTGCATTGTAGGGATACTATGATTCTAAACATGGGGCCCCACGGCCCTCTCATTTACCTGTCCCCACCATTTTCTCCTGACCTTTGCAGCCAGTGGGATGGGTAATATTAATGAAAATGAGGCTAAATATTACTGGGGTTTGATGTTTCCTAATGCTATGAGACAAAATGGAGAAGGTCAGAGTATTATAATACGTTACCTTTGAATGGGAAACTGAGACATTGTAAAATAATCTTTGTCAGAGTATTAAATGAAACTCCTGCCAGTCCAGTGCTGACAATCCTGTGACAGGGATTGTTATCAATGAAATTAATGAGTGCAATGAATTACATTTTTGCATTGAAGTAAATGTGGCACTTATTGTAGTGCCAACTTGCTGTGCCAACCAATGCAAGAGACTGGTAGTCTGGTTTTCAGATCAAATGCTTACAGAGAATATCCTTGTGTAAATACTTCATTGAAGTGATAACTGAGATTTAAAAATAAAAATACACAACTCATTTAAAAGTTTAAAATATTACTTTCTTCATTTTTGCTATTTGCGGGATCTCCGTGTACAGCCATCCCTGGCTCCGAGATCCTTGCGACCAACGTCTGGTTGGTTCTGTTGCTGGTTCCCTTGCCTATGGCTGTGACATCCTGCAGCCGGACTGTTACACAGACTACCACATGAATTTTTAAATCAAAGCCACATGCTCCACTTCCTGTCATGCAGGTGGCTGTTAAAAACTCTCAGTGCAGTATGTGAAGAAGAGCAGGGAATTTTCCCTGTTTCCTGGCCAACATTCCTCCCTCAGCCCACAGCAAAGACAGTGAATCATTCCTTTACTGTTTTTGCTGGTTAATTGCCTATTCTGTTTGCTTACAAAATGTAGTTGATGTAATTTATTGTATCTAAAGTACATTTTGATGTTCTCAAGCATTATTTATTGTTTCCAAGCCACTACTTTCTCGAGCACCAGAAGGTTAGTGCAAGTGGCACCTGATTGCCTCCCAACATACTCCAACAGGCATTATCCCAATAGACTGTGAACACAATTAAGGACCATTTTACAGAGCCAGCGGTATTTTGCTGATGGCAGAGTGCACTTCCCCTCCCCCTCCTCCTCTCTCTGCCACATGGGGAAGCTGCCTGTTGAGTATTGCACATGAGCAAGATTGCAGACAGCCATTATTGAACTAACTTTAGTTATACCTCCCCAACAGAGGGGACGACAGAGAGGTGAGCTCCACAGTATTCGACACTCCCTCCCCACCAAAAGAAAAACAAATTATACATTAAAATATAAAATGTTTGCCACCTGGGAATGCATTTCGCGATATGTAAGTGAGGGCATTTGTGAGGCAACAGGTGAGGGAATTTCCGCAGCTCCCGGCGCAAGAGATCCAGGACAGAGTGATTTCGGGGGCATGGGTGGGTGATGGTAGGGTGTCAGATATATACAGGGAAATGAGAGACGAGGGGGAGACGATGGTAGAGGAGCTGAAGGGAAAATGGGAGGAGGAGCTGGGGGAAGAGATTGAGGAGGGGCTGTGGGCAGATGCCCTAAGTAGGGTAAACTCTTCATCCTCGTGTGCCAGGCTCAGCCTGATACAATTCAAGGTTCTACACCGGGCGCATATGACGGGAGCAAGGCTGAGTAGATTTTTTGGAGTGGAGGATAGGTGCGAGGGAGATGCGTGGGAAGCCCGGCGAACCACACCCACATGTTTTGGTCATGTCCGGTATTGCATGGGTTCTGGGTGGGTGTGGCAAAAGTGATCTCGAAGGTGGTGGGGGTCCGGGTCAAACCAAGCTGGGGGTTGGCTATATTTGGGGTTGCAGATGAGCCGGGAGTGCAGGAGGCGAGAGAGGCCGATGTGTTGGCCTTTGCGTCCCTAGTAGCCCGGCGAAGGATTCTACTTATGTGGAAAGAAGCTAAGCCCCCGGGTGTGGAGGCCTGGATCAACGACATGGCAGGGTTTATAAAACTGGAGCAGATAAAATATGCACTAAGAGGTTCGGCTCAGGGGTTCACCGGACGGTGGCAACCGTTCCTCGACTATCTCGCAGAGCGATAAGGGAAAATAGGAAAGACAGCAGCAGCAACCCAGGGGGGATCGGGTGGGGGGGTGGGGGGAGGGCTCATTTGGGTCTTCAGGGGTTTTATGTGTGTGTTTATATATTAGTTATTTATATTTGATTTCACAAAGTTACTATTTCAGTTATTATTTTTGTTGTTTCTTATTTTGTTGTTGGCAGTTGCCGTTAGTTAGCATATTATTTATTTAAAAAACGATCAATGTATATATTATTACAAAGTTTGTAAAATGGGAAATTTTTGTTTGATCGGAAAACTTTAATAAAATATATATTTTTAAAAAATATATAAAATGTTGCATGTACTTAATATGAGAACACCAATATCAACAATATCTGAAGTTTAACAGGTTGGGTTGCCTACTTTTTTTTTCTGTAGTCACAACCAAATATATAACCGATACTGTCAGAGTAATTTACATGTAAAATAAATTTCCTGAACACCCGTATGTTTTTAACAAAAATATCATCATTTGAATATCTTATATTTGAATACCTTCCTACATTCTTTGAATTAACCAATCTGGCTTTTATTTGTCTTTACGGCTGGATATCTCCTTACATGCCCATTAGCTTGACTCCGCTTCCTCAGCATCTGTGAATGTATCAACCCTGAACTTTGATTTACTGACTAATTGGGACTGCGACACGGATTGATTTGTCTTCATCAAAGACCCTGATTAATGGACTTCCGGTGGCGGCGGGCGGGAGGCAGCCACGCAGTGGAGGGCCCCCGCTCGGGATTAGGAATTTCGGAGTTTTAACGCCCGGTTCCGGGGGCAACGGAGGCTGAATAGGCTGTAAAAAGGCACAGGGAAGAGAAATGTCCAAGTTTGGGAGAAAAACGGCCGTGAAAAAGGGGGTTAACGGAAGTCCGCCGGTGAGTGAAAAAGTCAGCACAGGAACTGTAAGGAAAGCGGAGGCTGGAGCACCAGGGGAGGCCGCATCGCTCACAGCAGCAGAAATGACCAAGGTAATGGCTATGGAATTTGAAAAACAGTTCACAAAACACATGGAAGCGATGAAGAAATGGGGGCGGTATTGAAAGTGCTGGTGGAGGAGGCAATTGCCCAGGTGAGGGCGGCGGAATCAAGCGCAGCGGCGGAGGTGCGGGAGCAAGGTGAGACACTGAAGGAAGCGGAAGAGGCACTATCGCAGCACAGTGATCAACTCACCTATGCACACACCGACACACACACACACGTATTTCTTACCCGTAGGGCCCTTCCCAATCTTGGGACTCCAAGGGATGACTTCGGGCAGTAGCTATGGCCTCCTTTCTGAGCACAAGGGATGTTGGCCTCTGGCTGGCTGGCCGCTCTCAGTAGGCGAGGCCCCACCCCGGTCTTGATTCCAGGGGAAGGCCCACCGTTAGCCTCACCACTGAGTGGCTTGTTGTTCAACAGGTATCCTGAAAAGAAGCAGAATAGGCCTCTTGCCAGTTCTTCAGCCAGCAGACAGGTCCTCTGACAACACAACAAGATTCCACCTGTGGATTCTGCAATACTGGCAAACATTAGAACATAGAACATAGAACGATACAGTGCAGTACAGGCCCTTCGGCCCACGATGTTGCACCGACATGGGAAGTCAAAAAACAAAAGCCATCTAACCTACACTATGCCATTATCATCCATATGCTTATCCAATAAACTTTTAAATGCCCTCAATGTTGGCGAGTTCACTACTGTAGCAGGTAGGGCATTCCACGGCCTCACCACTCTTTGCGTAAAAAACCTACCTCTGACCTCTGTCTTATATCTGTTACCCCTCAGTTTAAGGCTATGTCCCCTCATGCTAGCCATTTCCATCCGCGGGAGAAGGCTCTCACTGTCTACCCTATCTAACCTCCCGATCATTTTGTATGCCTCTATTAAGTCTCCTCTTAACCTTCTTCTCTCTAACGAAAACAACCTCAAGTCCATCAGCCTTTCCTCATAAGATTTTCCCTCCATGCCAGGCAACATCCTGGTAAATATCCTCTGCACCCGTTCCAAAGCTTCCACGTCCTTCCTATAATGAGGTGACCAGAACTGTACGCAATACTCCAAATGCGGCCGTACCAGAGTTTTGTACAGCTGCAACATGACCTCATGACTCCGGAACTCAATCCCTCCACCAATAAAGGCCAACACTCCATAGGCCTTCTTCACAACCCTATCAACCTGGGTGGCAACTTTCAGGGATCTATGTACATGGACACCGAGATCCCTCTGCTCATCCACACTTCCAAGAATTTTACCATTAGCAAAATATTCCGCATTCCTGTTATTCCTTCCAAAGTGAATCACCTCACACTTCTCTACATTAAACTCCATTTGCCACCTCTCAGCCCAGCTCTGCAGCTTATCTATGTCCCTCTGTAACCTGCAACATCCTTCCGCACTGTCGACAACACCACCGACTTTAATGTCGTCTGCAAATTTACTCACCCATCCTTCTGCGCCCTCCTCTAGGTCATTTATAAAAATGACAAACCGCAACGGCCCCAGAACAGATCCTTGTGGTACGCCACTTGTAACTGAACTCCATTCTGAACATTTCCCATCAACCACCACCCTCTGTCTTCTTTCAGCTAGCCAATTTCTGATCCACACCTCTAAATCACCCTCAATCCCCAGCCTCCGTATTTTCTGCAATAGCCTACCATGGGGAACCTTATCAAACGCTTTACTGAAATCCATATACACCACATCAACTGCTCTACCCTCATCTACCTGTTCAGTCACCTTCTCAAAGAACTCGATAAGGTTTGTGAGGCATGACCTACCCTTCACAAAGCCATGCTGACTATCCCTAATCATATTATTCCTATCTAGATGATTATAAATCTTGTCTCTTATAATCCCCTCCAAGACTTTACCCACAACAGACGTGAGGCTCACCGGTCTATAGTTGCCGGGGTTGTCTCTACTCCCCTTCTTGAACAAAGAACCACATTTTCTATCCTCCAGTCCTCTGGCACTATTCCTGTAGCCAATGATGACATAAAAATCAAAGCCAAAGGCTCAGCAATCTCTTCCCAGGCCTCCCAGAGAATCCTAGGATAAATCCCACCAGGCCCCGGGGACTTATCTATTTTCAGCCTGTCCAGAATTGCCAACACCTCTTCCCTACGTACCTCAATGCCATCTATTCGAATAGCCTGGGTCTCAGCATTCTCCTCCACAACATTCTCTTTTTCCTGAGTGAATACTGACGAAAAATATTCATTTAGTATCTCGCCTATCACTTTAGACTCCACACACAACTTCCCATCCCTGTCCTTGACTGGCCCGACTCTTACCCTAGTCATTCTTTTATTCCTGACATACCTATAGAAAGCGTTTGGGTTTCCTTGATCCTACCTGCCAAATACTTCTCATGTCCCCTCCTTGCTCATCTTAGCTCTCTCTTTAGATCCTTCCTCGCTACCTTGTAACTATCCATCGCCCCAACTGAAACTTCACACCTCATCTTCACATAGGCCTCCTTCTTCCTCTTAACAAGAGATTCCACTTCTTTGGTAAACCACGGTTCTCTCGCTCAACGCCTTCCTCCCTGCCTGACCGGTACGTACTTATCAAGAACACGCAGTAGCTGTTCCTTGAACAAGCTCCACATATCCAGTGTGCCCAACACTTGCAGCCTACTTCTCCAACCTACCCCCCCAAGTCATGTCTAATGGCATCATAATTGCCCTTCCCCCAGCTATAACTCTTGCCCTGCGGGGTATACTTATCCCTTTCCATCACTAACGTAAACGTCACCGAATTGTGGTCACTGTCCCCAAAGTGCTCACCTACCTCCAAATCTAGCACCTGGCCTGGTTCATTACCCAAAACCAAATCCACTGTGGCCTCGCCTCTTGTTGGCCTGTCAACATATTGTGTCAGGAAACCCTCCTGCACACATTGTACAAAGAACGACCCATCTAATGTACTCGAACTATATCTTTTCCAGTCAATATTTGGAAAGTTAAAGTCTCCCATAATAACTACCCTGTTACTTTCGCTCTTATCCAGAATCATCTTCGCCATCCTTTCCTCTACATCCCTAGAACTATTTGGAGGCCTGTAGAAAACTCCCAACAGGGTGACCTCTCCTTTCCTGTTTCTAACCTCAGCCCATACTACCTTGGAAGAAGAGTCCCCATCTAGCATCCTCTCCGCCACCGTAATACTGTTCTTGACTAGCAGCGCCACACCTCATCCTCTTTTGCCTCCTTCTCTGAGCTTACTAAAACACCTGTGGTAGTATGCATTAAGGGTCATGTGGGACTGTGAAGCCGTGATGCCATTGGCTGACAGATCCCAGGTCCTGGTTGGCTGTTGATCTCTAGCTCCGCCCTGAAGGCGGAGTATAAGAACCAGGAGTTCTCCCCGCAGCTCCAGTCTGTTGCTGAACTGCGGGGAACAAGTCACGCTTAATAAATTGTAGCGCACAATGACTTATGAGAGATGAATAGAGATGAAGTTGATGAGGCTTTATTAAGCGTGACTTGTTCCCCGCAGTTCAGCAACAGACTGGAGCTGCGGGGAGAACTCCTGGTTCTTATACTCCGCCTTCAGGGCGGAGCTAGAGATCAACAGCCAACCAGGACCCGGGATCTGTCAGCGGGCGTAACATGAAAAGAACCCCAGGCAGCGTTACAGGTCTTTGGAGCAGTGGGGGAGGGGAAATTCCATGAGGGGCGCATGCGTTCGGGGTCGGGGCCTATTATCCCATTGCGCACTACAACCCCCCCCAGCGCCCCATGTGCGACCCGCAGGCGCCGCCATTTTGGGTCCCGGCCACCACGAGGGGAGGATGGGCGCCGCCATCTTGTGACCCCCCAGCCATGTGCGATGTGTAGCTTACAATGCAGACCATCAACAGGTACACACAGCTAGATGCGTACCCTCTCCCCCGCATATCCGACATGGTCAATCGGATTGCCCAATATAAGGTCTTCTCCACCGTGGACCTCAAGTCCGCCTACCACCAGCTTCCCATCCGCCCAAGTGACCGCAAGTACACAGCCTTCGAGGCAGACGGGCGACTATACCACTTACTAAGGGTCCCATTTGGCGTCACAAACGGGGTCTCGGTCTTCCAACGGGAGATGGACCGAATGGTTGATCAACACCGGTTGCAGGCCACGTTCCCGTATCTCGACAACGTGACCATCTGCGGCCACGATCAGCAGGACCACGACGCCAACCTCCAAAAATTCCTCCAGATCGCTAAAGCCTTGAACCTCACATACAACGAGGACAAGTGCGTGTTTAGCACAAACCGGCTAGCCATCTTGGGATATGTAGTGCGCAATGGGATAATAGGCCCCGACCCCGAACGCATGCGCCCCCTCATGGAATTTCCCCTCCCCCACTGCTCCAAAGCCCTGAAACTCTGCCTGGGGTTCTTTTCATTACGCCCAGTGGGTCCCCCAGTACGCAGACAAGGCCCGCTCCCTAATACAGACCACTACATTCCCCCTGTCGACAGAGGCTCGCCAGGCCTTCAGCCGCATCAAAGCGGATATCGCAAAGGCCACGATGCGCGCCATCGACGAGTCCCTCCCCTTCCAGGTCGAGAGCGACGCCTCCGATGTAGCTCTAGCGGCCACCCTTAACCAAGCGGGCAGACCCGTGGCCTTTTTCTCCCGAACCCTCCACGCCTCAGAAATCCGCCACTCCTCAGTGGAAAAGGAAGCCCAAGCCATAGTGGAAGCTGTGCGACATTGGAGGCATTACCTGGCCGGCAGGAGATTCACTCTCCTCACTGACCAACGGTCGGTAGCTTTCATGTTCGATAATGCACAGCGGGGCAAAATTAAAAATGACAAGATCTTAAGGTGGAGGGTCGAGCTCTCCACCTTCAACTACGAGATCTTGTACCGTCCCGGAAAGCTGAACGAGCCGTCCGATGCCCTATCCCGCGGCACATGTGCCAACGCACAAATAAACCGTCTCCAAACCCTCCACGAGGACCTCTGCCACTCGGGGAGTCACTCGGTTCTACCATTTTATAAAGTCCCGCAACCTCCCCTACTCCGTGGAGGAGGTCCGTACAGTCACCAGGAACTGCCACATCTGCGCAGAGTGCAAACCGCACTTTTTCAGGCCGGATAGAGCGCACCTGATCAAGGCTTCCCGTCCCTTTGAACGCCTGAGTCTGGATTTCAAAGGGCCCCTCCCCTCCACCGACCGCAACACATACTTCCTGAACGTGGTGGACGAGTACTCTTGTTTCCCTTTCGCCATCCATGCCCCGACATGACAGCGGCCACAGTAATTAAAGCCCTTAACACCATATTCACACTGTTCGGTTGCCCCGCATATATCCATAGCGACAGGGGGTCCTCCTTCATGAGTGACGAGCTGCGCCAGTTCCTGCTCAGCAAGGGTATAGCCTCGAGCAGGACGACCAGCTACAACCCCCGGGGGAACGGGCAAGTAGAGAGGGAGAACGGCACTGTATGGAAGACCGTCCTACTGGCCCTACGGTCCAGGGATCTCCCAGTTTCACGGTGGCAGGAGGTCCTCCCGGACGCTCTCCACTCCATCCGGTCGCTGCTGTGTACTACCACTAATCAAACGCCTCATGAGCGCCTCCTTGTCTTCCCCAGGAAGTCCTCCTCTGGAACGTCGCTGCCGACCTGGCTGGCGGCCCCAGGACCCATCTTGCTCCGGAAACATGTGCGGGCGCACAAGTGGACCCGTTGGTCGAGAGGGTTCACCTCCTCCACGCGAACCCGCAGTACGCCTACGTGGCGTACCCCGACGGCCGACAGGACACGGTCTCCCTGCGAGACCTGGCACCCGCCGGCAACACGCACACCCCCCCGACACCAATCACCCCCTCCCTGCCACCGGCGCACCCCGCGACCGCCCCCTTCCCGGGAGGATCGGTCCTCCTCCCATGTCCGACCAGGAGTGAAGCAGAAGCAGACACCGTAAAGCTCCCGGAGACGACAACGCTGGAACAAGCACCTGCACCACCACTGGGGCTGAGGCGATCGACAAGGAAGACCAGACCGCCCGCTCGACTCGTGGCATCGGTGTAACACAAGAATGTTGTGGACTTTAACGAGAATGTTCTTTTTTTCTTCTTAAGAATATTGTAAATAGTTCACAAACCCTGTACTTAGCCCAGTGTAGGGCAAAGTGTAGGGCACTGTAATGACATGCAAAAGTTTTTCCTCCCAGGACCAGCCTTGTAAACCCCTACCACCATGCGAAGCACCACCCAGCCGGGTTCATTTTTAACAAGGGGTGAATGTGGTAGTATGCATTAGGGGTCATGTGGGACTGTGAAGCCGTGATGCCATTGGCTGACAGATCCCGGGTCCTGGTTGGCTGTTGATTTCTAGCTCCGCCCTGAAGGCGGAGTATAAGAACCAGGAGTTCTCCCCGCAGCTCCAGTCTGTTGCTGAACTGCGGGGAACAAGTCACGCTTAATAAAGCCTCATCGACTTCATCTCTATTCGTCTCTCGTAAGTCATTGTGCGCTACAACACCTAAACCCCGGAACCTGCAACAACCATTCCTGTCCCTGCTCTATCCATGTCTCCGAAATGACCACAACATCGAAGTCCCAGGTACCAACCCATGCTGCCAGTTCCCCTACCTTATTTCGTATACTCCTGGCATTGAAGTAGACACACTTCAAACCACCTTCCTGAACACTGGCCCCATCCTGCGAAGTCAAATCTGTGTTCCTGACCTCTATACTCTCAATCTCCCGTACCCTAAAACTACAATCCAGGTTCCCATGCCCCTGCTGCATTAGTTTAAACCTCCCCCCCAAAGAGCACTAACAAATCTCCCCCCCAGGATATTTGTGCCCCTCAGGTTCAGATGTAGACCATCCTGTCTGTAGAGGTCCCACCTTCCCCAAAAAGAGCCCCAGTTATCCAGAAATCTGAATCCCTCCCGCCTGCACCATCCCTGTAGCCACGTGTTTAATTGCTCTCTCTCCCTATTCCTCATCTCATTATCACGTGGCACGGGCAACAACCCAGAGATAACAACTCTGTTCTCATTCTGAGCTTCCATCCTAGCTCCCTGAAAGCCTGCCTGACATCCTTGTCCCCTTTCCTACCTATGTCGTTCGTGCCAATGTGGACCATGACTTGGGGCTGCTCCCCCTCCCCCTTAATTCTTTCTTTTTGACTTTCTGTTTCTTATTGATTCGCACTTTGGGCCGGAGGAGGAATTTGGGTTTTAGGAGGTTCCTCCTGCTCACCTCTTGTCAGATTTCCTCTTTCAAACAAATGATCTGCGTGACACCAATGGAGTTTCTCTCCAATCTTCACCAGACGTGAATGCACCAAATTTCTTTACTACAAGTCTAATCACAAACCTCCCCTTATCACCCTGACCTGCTGACCAGCACTGAAATGTCTACGTCTTGTGCCTGGTTTATCATGATTCATCTTCATTTTGTCTCATTTTACTCTTTCTTTATTATTGATGTCAGTCTTAAGCAAACAAAGCCTTGTCCGAGGAACATGTTTAAACATGAACAAGAAAGGTGAGTAATCTGTTATAGATGGTAGGGTTATTCTGTCAATGAGCAGAAGGTTATCTAGCCTGTGTCGAAGAGAAACATAGAAAATACTGCTGGCTTCTCACCGAGCAAAATACTCTACAAAGACCTAATCACAATCTGTACACTTCTTCCTGCAGCGCTGTTTAATGCTGGGCCATATAGTGAGAGTTAAATGTATTTGACTCTATTCTTACTCAGAAATGCTGCAAACTCTTCCGACATAAACTGTGGATCATTATCTGACACCAACACCTCTGGCAATCCATAGATTGCAAAGCGACTTCTCAAAGCCTCAATAGTTTGGGCATTTAGGGCATTGGACATAAGCTCAATATTCATCCACTTTCAATAGGTATTGACCAAAACAAGGTGCTTTTTCCCTTCCACTTCAAAGTAATCAACATGTACTCGTTCCCATGGTTTTCTTTTGTTTGACCATGGAATGAAAGATGCGTCGGTTACATAATTTCTCATTCTGAGACACACTTCACAATTTTTCACCAACTTTTTACTTACGACCTGTGCATAAAGCACTGGCCTAGCCTTGTGTCAACTGTTCATCATCCGTTATCTTGATTTCAGCCTTTTGATGCCCAATTTCATCAGTTGGTGCTCCTTGCTCAAAGGCCACTTAGCAATCCCTCAATGTCAGACGTTTTCTTATTGATCCTACAGTAAATAACTCAGCCCAGTTTAACCGTATATACTTCAGCCAAGTCCTTCCCATCAGTGAGACTTTGTTTCCCCCTACAACTGCCAATAGCAAGTAATAGGATACATCATCATATTCCACTCTGACACTAACTTCACTGAACAATGGAATACTGCTTTTGGAAAAGCCAGTCAGTTTCACACCAGTTTTGCATAAGGGAATGTGATTTAGATACTACCTGTATTCTCCTTCTGAGATAACGGACATAGCTGCGGTTGTATCAATGATGAAAGTAGGCTGTGAACCTCCAACTTTCATTTCTACAGTGGGAATTTTATCTTCAGCCCTATCACTCTCACATTCTATGTGCTATTTTTCCTGCCCTCTGACTGCATGCGACTCTTGATCTTCCTGTTCAACTTCTGTTTCTATATCTCTCATACGTGTACTCGAGAATTTCCAGACTCCTGTAATAGCTTTAGAGCTACCAGGATCTTGACCTGGTGCACGGCTGCAAGTTGGAGCTTTGCCAGAACCTGGAGCATTACTGTTTTCACTACTGCAGCATGTTGTCCGGCTATGACTGACTTTCCCACAGGCCTAGCACTTAGACTGGAAACGGGGTGACTTAAACTGTTGGTGGCTACCATGGCACCTCCCCAAAGCCAGTTTTCATGTTCACACATTCTGGTGCGGTCGTAGCCCTCATTGTGTCTGACTCGGGATGCAACGAGGAAGCTAAATCTCATGAGAGGACATTTGCGGCGCTCTGGATGCCTTGAGAGATCCAACGGTATCTCGCGAGACATCACAATCTGGATCTCACCCTCGCTGGGCGGTTAACCACACTTAAGTGTGCCTATGCCGGAGTGTCCCAAGGCCTGGGATCGAACGTTTGTGTGGACCACTGCTAAACGATGCCAAGGCGAGGTTGCCCAGGCCATCGGAGGCTCCCGGGTGGCCGGGCTATTGGCAGGGTGGTATCCTGACACTCCCACTGCCACCCTGGCTCCTTGGCACTGCCACACAGACACGCTGGCAGTGCCACCCAGGTATTGGTTCCAATCTTGTTTCCAAATCTTTTCCATTAGGATATTTAGCACATTTTGGAAACTATAATTATTAAAAATGTGTTCATGGGATGTGAGCATCGCAGGCTGTATTGCCCATCCTTAATTACCCTTGAAGGGGCAGTTAAGTGTCAGGATCTGGAGTCACGTGTACATTACAGCGCAGTACAGGCCCTTCGCCGGGCCAGGTAAGGATGACAGATTTCCTTCCCTAAAGAATATTAATGAACCAGTTGAGTTTTTACGACATGGTTTCAAGGTCAGCTTTAGACTTTTAATTCCAGACTTTTATTCAATTCAAATTTCACCAACTGCCGTGGTGGGATTTGAACCCGGGTCCCCAGAGCATTAATCTGGGTCACTGGATTGCTAGTTCAGTGACAATACTACTATGCCACTGCCTCACCATAAAATCAAATCTCCAACCCATTATGAACAATGTTGTAAGAGAGCTGAGAGTAATTTGAAAGTTTATTATTAACAAGAAATCTCAGTGATGTAAAAGGAATAGAACAAATTCCAGTTTTGATCTGTCACAGATTTTATATCCAGCTTCTTTAAATTTACGAAAGAATCACTGTGGGCCCACACTATTCAACATTAAGCAGTAGCACAGCTAAAGCCAAACCACCTCCATCTGATATATCAGGGCGGCACAGTAGCACAGCGGTTAGCACTATTGCTTCACAGTGCCAGGGCCCTGGGTTCGATTCTCGACTTGGGTCACTGTCTGTGCGGAGGGGGGGGGGGGGCACAGTGGTTAGCACAGTTGCTTCACAGCTCCAGGGTCCCAGGTTCGTTTCCCCGCTTGGGTCACTGTCTGTGCAGAGTTTGCACGTTCTCCCCGTGTCTGCAGGGGTTTCCTCCTGGTGCTCCGGTTTCCTCCCACAGTCCAAAGATGTGCAGGTTAGGTGGATTGGCCATGCTAAATTGGCCCTTAGTGTCGAAAAAGGTTAGATTGGGTTACGGGGATAGGGTGGAGGTGTGGGCTTGGGTGGGGTGCTCTTTCCAGGGGCTGAATGGCCTCCTTCTGCACTGTAAATTCTATGATTCTATAATTCTATGAGTCTGCACTTTCTCCCCATGCCTGTGAGGGTTGCCTCTGGGTGCTCCGGTTTCCTCCCACAATTCCCGGAAGACGTGTTTGTTAGGTAATTCTCCCTCCGTGTTCCTGAACAGGCGGCGGAGTGTGGCGACGAGGTGATTTTCACAGTAACTTAATGTAAGCCTACTTGTGACACGAATAAAGATTATTATTATTATACAACTTTAACAGGAGTGGTGACTCGGGGCAATTCTCGGCTCATAACCCTATGCTTGAGTGTGATAGTACTACCTCTGCTGAGGTAACGTAACAGAACACAGGCTGCCGATCAATCAAAGTAACTTTACACTTATAGAAATTTTGTCATCCCTCCACTTGCTCAGTCGGTTTGACAACTGGCTGGTGATGCAGAATGAGGCCAACAGCAGTGCGGGTTCAATTCCTGTACCGGATGAGGTTATGCATGAAGACACTGCCTTCTCAGCCTTCCCCCTCGCCTGATCCTCAGGTTAAACCACCACCAGTCAGCTCTCTCCATCACAGGGGAAAGCAGCCATTGATCATCTGGGACTATGGCGACTTTACTCTACTGACACAGGACTATTTGTAGGTTTGAAAATGTAACAACAAGATATTATACAAGCGAATAAAGAAACTCACAATGTGTATTTATTAGTAAGTGTGCCTGGGAATATAGACCTGAATCATTCTGAGCAGCATGGTTTGACTCCTGTGCTGAATTAGCTGACCACTGGAACTTTGTACAGCATTGTGGTGCTCGCAGACTATTGCAGTTCAAGAAGATGGCTCACCACCATCTTTTCAATGGAAATTTGGAGTGGACAATAAACACTGGCCTTGCCAGCAAAGCCCACATCCTGTAAGTGGGTAAAAATATGTAGATGGTGGGTGAGAATGGGATCAAGTAATGTTATATTAATACCATAGTTAATCATTCACAATTCACTCGTGTAGAAAGGTCACTGTACAAGAGGCATCCATGAAACAATACTCCAGCAGGAATCAAGGAGGTAACACTTGGCTTTGTCTAGTAGTACAAAACAGGTTGCAGCAAGTTGGCAGTTCTGGAGAGCTGTAGCACTCATTCTGGCTGCCAACTAATTCAAGCTCTCATTGTACGCTATTGCACAAAGTCAAGATTTACCTCAGTACATTCAAGGGACAGGGGCAAATTGAAAATACAAAATTATGAATGAATAAATAAACATATTTTTTAAAATAAAATTGTTATAAAAGTGAAAGAAAACTTGTGCAATTTTGTTATAATGGAAGATGTGCGAACACATGCAAACTCGGATCATGAGCTGCAGGGCTGTGGTCTCATTAATTGCTATCCATCCAATTGGTGCTCCCAATGGGGCAGCATGGTGGTAGCACAGTGGGTAGCACTGTTGCTTCATAGCGCCAGGGACCCAGGATTGATTCCCGGCTTGGGTCACTGCCTGTTTAGAGTCTGCACTTTCTCCCCGTGTCTGCGTGGGTTTCCACCGGGTGCTCCGGTTTCCTCCCCTAAGTCCCGAAAGACGTGCTTGTTAGGTCATTTGGACATTCTGAATTCTCCCTCGGTGTACCCGAACAGGTGCCGGAATGTGTCGACTAGGGGATTTTCACAGTAACTTCATTGCAGTGTTAATGTAAGCCTGCTTGTGACAATAAAGGTTATTATTATTATAATACGATCCTGATAAAAATTGCAGGTTATTTGAAGCAGGGACAGGCACTCGTACTTACTTGTAATTTAAATGTTGAAGGCAGGTTCGCATCCATACTTTCCACTTCATGAATATGTCATGATTCATTCACTGGAGAGGTCATTTCTAATCACATCAGTCATCAGGAATGCGATCCCAAAGTTCTTCTCAGTTACCCAGGCAGGTAGCGACCAGCTTGGTGCACCTTTGGAAAGCAGATCTTGATGGAAAGCTTTTGACTAATTCAGCGGAGTTATATTTAGATTCAACTGCTCATTTTTAGGAATTGACATCATCATATTGTAAACACTTCACAAACCACACTTCATGCACACAATGATGACTCAGAGAAGATTTCAAAAGTCACATTTTTCAAATATTATTTCTTTATTTGCTCTCTGGAGAATTAGGCAGCTATGGCCTTTATATTGAGCAATTAAGATATTAGGGTATCAGGTATATGTTTTTTAAACTTCTGATACCTACATATCCCTGACTGGCTGAAATGGAACACTGGAAAATGTGAAGTATGTTTGATAACATTTACAGCTGAGTTGCCCATGAAGACAATGGCTTGGGACAGAACATTGACTCGACAAAAGAGTCTTGTGTTCTACCTTACACCATTTACTTTATTCATTAAAGCACTTGGCTAGATTTGTTATCCTTATGAAAATGATAATAAACAAATGCGACTGCGCTATGATCCATGACTTGTTGATTTACTCTCCACTAATTAATTCAATCTCTTTGTTGTCATCACAGAAGACTCATTTCTTAATTGCATTAGGTAATGTTGATCATTCCAGTAAATATGCAGCACTGTACAAGAACCGAAATGCTAAACCTGCTTTCCTTCTTCCTTCAGTTACATCTTTGTGGGTAAAATTGAAATATTTTGGCAAGGTGGTAAACCATCTTCAGCTGTGGAGTTGGTTCTCTGGCATGTCGAGGTTTAAAATCGCCTGCTTACTGTTAAATGACTCTTCAACGTGTTGGTTGGGTTTGTTTCCTTCCAATATAACTTGCCCCAACCAAAATAATGTTTCCCTATTTAACAATAATTTATGTGTAATCCAGTGCTGCAAAAGAAACGTGGGGCTGCATGGGGGTCGGGGGCAGGGTGGCGAGGTGGGGTGAGAGGGGGGTGGGGGATGTGGAGACGGCTCAACCCCACCCCCACCCTCAGAGCAAAGTCAGCCAACCGGATATGGCAGCTTCAGCAGTCCTGGCAGCACCAAGAGTGCATGCGTGGGCACTGCCAGGACTGCGGGCATTCCCAAGAAGGAGGCCCATGGATCCCAGGGTAGTGTAAATTTGAGGTATTGAGCAGGGAAGGTTTAGGCAGCTTAGAGAGGGGCAGGCAGGTTGGATGGTGGGTTTTAGAGTGCAGGTAGGTAGGAAGGGGGGGTAACTATCTTAGGGGGGGGCTGCACCCCGAGGTGCAAAGATAGTACCTCCTTCCCTTTCTTCCTGCCCTTTAAAAGGTTTTTAAAAACAAAGCCTGCCCATTTCCGCCTGACTGCCCATCCCAACCATATTATTGCATGGGTAGAATATTATCGGGGCCATTTGACTTGTTAACCAGCTCAATTGACCCTTGATTACTTATTTAAATATGGCGGGCCATCTAATTAATTTGTCATGGCGTGAGCCCCGGTGTGGGCAGGAAGGTTATTGGGATAATACCCGCCTTATCTTAGGTGCCGCCAGCACCCCCTCTCCCTCGCTGAAAACACACCTGGTTGGGGGCATGTAAAATCCAGCCCATAGTATGGGTGCAGAAGAAGGCCATTTGGCCCATCATGTTCATGCTATCCAACAGCAGCTGAGCTTGTCCCATCCTTCTGCTTTTTCCCCATGACTTTGCATTATGTTTCTTGTCAGGTGTTCATCCAATTCCCTTTTGAAAGGCATGATTGAATCCGCTTCCGCCCACCACAGTCTGAGACAGTGCATTCCAGCTCCTAACCACTCGCTGCAGAAAAATGTTTTTCCTCATGTCATCATTGCTTCTTTTGCCAATCAGCTTAAATCAGTGTCCTCCAGTTCTCGTTCATTCTGCTAATGGGAATCATTTCTCTCCATATACTCTGTCTAGACCCCTCATAATTTTAAACACCTCCATCAACTCTACTCTGAACTTCCTCTCCTGCAGAGGAAACAGCCCCAGCTCCTCTAATGTATCGGCGAAACTGAAGTCACTGGTCCCACGTTTTCTGCTATGAATGAGTTGATGGCGCCCCATATCTTTTCAACATCGTTTGGTGGCTGTCCATGAGCTTGTGCCTTCCTGCAGAGTTCTCAGAAATGTATTTTTATATTGAAATACAATCAATGGTTGCTTGTGCCGCGGTTCTGTGCCCACATTCACCACCAGGGCAAACAGCGACGTGGGTGCAAAATATCACGAGACTCGGAAAACGAGAATCTCGCTGGTGAGGTCTCCCTTTCCGAATCTCCCCGCTTTTCCATGCCTGGAGGCCAGGAACCTCATTGAAATAAATTTAAATATCATTAGCAGGCCTCCCCGCCATAGTGTTCCCACACATGATGTCACATCGGCGAGGTTTACAACTGCTTTTCAAAAATGGGAACTAGGTGAAAGGAACCCGCAGGGATGCACAGCTAAACACAGCCCCATGGGAAGTGGGCCATGCTCAGGTGGTACTCTGGCATTGCCCCCGGCACTGCCCTGGCACACTGGTAGTGCCCCCGATATCCTAGCACTACTGCCTGCCACTGCCCCCTAAGACTGTCCCTGGCACACTGGCACTGCTGCCTGGCACTGCCTGACACTGCCCCCGGCACACTGGCAGTGCCCCTGGTATCCTGGCACTGCTGCCTGCCCCTGCCCCCTACACTGTTCCCTGGCACTGTTGCTTGGCACTGCCCTGACACTGCCTCCTAGCACACTGGCACTGCCTGGCACACTGGCAAACCCCTGGCACAATTTCTCTGCCAGGGTGTACTGTCAGGGGCCACTGCCACGGGGGTCCCTCTGGGAAGCTCCAATGGGGGGGAGTGGGGTTCATCTTATTGGTTAGGTGGCTTTCCCTTGTGCATGTGTGGGGTTCCCCATGTCTGTGAGGCATCTGAGGGAGGGCTGTGCTGCTGGGGTGCAGTATCTTGAATGAAATATTAAACTGTGGATACCTGTGTTCTGATATTTCTGAGCTGGACATTCAAAGATTACACTGTACTACTTGAAGAGGAACAAAGAGATCTTCTACTCTTCCCTCCAAAGTTTTTCTCTTGCACCCACCATCAATAAAAATTAGCCATTCTTCTCAGTAGCTTTTTGTGCAACTTTGCTGATTAAACATTGACTTCTGCATTTGTCTATTTAACAACAATGACTACATTTTTAAAACAATTAATTGATTGTGGATTGCTTCGAGATGTCCTGAGGCGTATATGAAGGGCGGAATTCTCGTTGCCCGACGATGATATCATAATCACCGATCGGGCGGAGAATCCCTTCCGGCACCCGAATCGGGGGTTTGATGCCGGTTTTCTATTCTCCACCCCCTCCAAAATGGCATCATTGCGTCATGCGCAGCACGCTGTTGGAACAGCAATGGCGTGTCATCGGAAGGCCCTCGCCTGATGCTCCGCCCCTGAGGGGGCCGGGTTCCCGACCGCGCGGTTGACGTGTTGTCTGAGCGGTCGGGATTCCGGCGTGGCAGCCTGGGACTGAGACCAGCGCCGCCACAGTTGGCCGGGAGCCGCGCTGCAGGCCGGGGAGGGGGCTTCCGCGAGGGGGGACTGGTGGGGGTGGCCAGGTGGGCAGTATTTGACAAGTCGGTCCGTACACGGCCGGCGACATGTGCGGCATGACCACTGCAGGTTGTCACCGTGCGCATGCGCGGCAACGGACCCGGCCATTCTCCGGCTGTTTTTGGCGCAGGAGCTGGGAGTTTTACCCAGCACGGCTGCTAGCCCCTCACCGGTCCCAGGAACTTGGAGTCCTAAAACGCCACAGTTCCCACGGCAGTGGCGACACTTAGCCACAAAATCGGAGAATGCAGCCCGAGATATTATATAAGATATTGGCCGGAATTCTCCTGCCACAGGGATTAACTTTTCCTCCTGGCAGCGCACCTCCACCTGAGGGTTTAACGAAAATGTGGGGTGGCTCCAATAGGAAATCCCATTGGCATGCGGCGGGAAGAGAGAATCCCGCTGCCAGCGAACGTCGCGTCGCCAAACAGCTGGGGGACCGGAGAATCCAGCCTGTTATATAAATAATAATTGTATTCTCTAATTCAGAATGTGGAGATGCTGGTGTTGGACTGGGGTGAGCACAGTAAGAAGTCTTACAACACCAGGTTGAAGTCCAACAGGTTTGTTTCAAACACTAGCTTTCGGAGCACTGCTCCTTCCTCAGGTGAATATCCACCTGAGGAAGGAGCAGTGCTCCAAAAGCTAGTGTTTGAAACAAACCTGTTGGACTTTAACCTGGTGTTGTAAGACTTCTTACCCTACTCTCTAATTCAGCACAGCCTTCTTCTGAACTGATTTAATTTTAGCTGGACGCTTAGCTGACTAAATTGTGCTTCAAATATATCAGCTACATCCTGACGAGGAATAACTGGAGTTCAACAAACAGGATAGAAAATGATTTTAAAGTTAGTGTAGATATAAACGGGCAAACCGTCCATTTTAAAAGTCATTTACAACCATTGGGAGTTTGGTGCTCCTTTGTCCATTTTGTCGAAAAAAAGACTTCCATTTATCGAGCACCTTCCCGGATCACCAGACATCCCAAAGTGCGTTACGAGCTCTGAAGTACTTTTGAAATGTAATCACTGGTGATGTAGGAAATACTGCAACCAAATTTTGCACTGCAAGGACAGCAATGCGAACACAACAAAATAACTTGTTTTTGTTGTTTTTAGATAAATATTCACCAGGAGATTGGGGCTAACTCCCTGATCTTCTTCAAATAGCGTCATGGGATTTTTCATTTCCACCTGAGAGCAAGCAGAGCCGAGGTTCTCTCACCTGAAAGACAGTGCCTCCTCGAGTGCAGCACTCGTGAAGTATGAAACTAAGTTTCTATGCTCGTGTAGCTTATTAAAAAAAATATTTTTATTGTATCATTTGTATAAACCGTAAATACAAACAAAAACAAGAGTAAGAACAAACAGGAACATCATAATAAATAAACAACTCACAAATCGCCAAAACCCCCCTGCCATGCCCCTCCTCCCATCCTGCCTTCCCCATTTTAACCCCTTTATCTCCCCTCCTTCCCCTCCCTCTGCTGACATCTCAATTCTCCTTGAAGAAGTCGGTGGACGGCTTCCACCTCCGGTCAAACCGATCGACCGACCCTCTTAAGACTAATTTGATTTTCTCCAACCTTAGGAACTCTGCCAGGTCGCTCACCCACACCCCCAGTTTAAGTGAGCGCTATCAGGCCAGGGTTGCCCAGCGTGGTTGTTGTTGAGGGGGGGAGGAGGGGGGGGAATGTTTCGGGGGTTTCGGAGATTAAAAATGACGTCCCGATCTCTTGCGACAATGGGGAAGTTCTGGCGAGCGGAGCTCCCCACTGCACAAAACAGGGCTGTGTGCTGCCTCAGCCGCGCTTTCCCCGTTCAGGACACTTATTCAAGGCGAGTCGTGCTGAATCGCCACGTGTTTCTCGGCACTATGAAGCCGGGAATCATGCGGCTAAATGCGCTCATTAGGGGACTTTCTTCCCTTTTGGGAGAGTGGCGCCCTTTGACTGAACCCAGATGAGAAACATTCACAAAATTGCATTAAGCTGTTGAGAATCACACTTCCCTTACTGGATCTCAAATTCCATCAAATCATTACAAATGCCTTGCTTGGCAGAAACTCACATTTCCCATCTAAAAAGCTTAAGATTTTGTTTTGAATTTATTCATGAAGAGATAAACATAGCAGGGCTGAGGCTGAATTTACACAGAAGGGAGGTTATAAAATATATGAATGGGCAGGAGCGATTTGAGAAAGAGATTACTGATGTGTTGGGTGTTCTGGATCACAAACAGGTCACCAACACTGGAAGTGGTGCAACTCTATTTTATTATAAGGTTAACTATATTAACATACTTGAACTGTGGGTAAATGCAACAGCTTTAACTGTTGACCCTTGCCTAGTCCTAACCAGGTGATGCATTCAGCACATGGTGAATGTCTGTGTTGCAGGCTGTGAGCTCTGTGCTCCGAGCTGGCTGCTACTACAATGAGCGGGAACTCTCCTGTCCCCTGTCTTTATAGTGTGTGTGCTCTCACTGGTGATTGGCTGCGGTGTTGTGTATGCTGATTGGTCCCACTGCATGTCCATCAGTGTGTGTGTGTGTGTCTGCACCATGATATGCTGGTGTATATTATGACAATTATGTAGCGATATTGGGGCTTGGAACGATAGAATTAACTTTGTACCAATGATTTGAGGATTGTCAGGAAGATCCTAGCGTCTCTAGGTTAATCTCCAAGACACCTCACTGTGAAAGCCAGGGGAACATCATGAAGGCATTAAAAGTTATGCCTTGCAAAGGATTACTTTGAACATTTTTGTTTTTCTGTGATAGAAGCATCAGACATAGTTGTTTGACAGTCAAGAATCATCCATTCAGAAATGACGAGTCTATATGCTTTCTGATTGCCATGGGAATGTGAAGATCAGGGATGACCTCTCTACACATGAATACGGCCAGCCAGAGTTGGAAAGCTGACATGATTCTCGACCGGGTGAGGTTATGATCTTGCCTTTGGCATCAAAGGGGGTGTTGAATGAAAGTCAATCAATGACACGGGGCAGAGTAAAAAATCTCAGACTGCCTGAGACTAGCAGCACCAGGGCCTGACAATGGGTTAGTCATGAAATTCCTTTCAACGGAGAATACAATGGGACTCCCAAAACAACAGGGAGCAATTAAAAGACATTAAGAAATAGGGATTTGGACATGAAAATAACAATACTGAGTAAAACTCCTCTGATACCTCAGTGGACAGTTCTTCCTGTCGTGTGCACCATGCAGATCAGGAGATTCTAAGTACAATGACAAATCTGTGTTGTTAGTCAATCTCCACTGAAACTCATGTCGAGATGACACATTTGGACTAATCACACATTTATAAGGAGGGGGATAATACAGTTGTTCTTCATTGTATTATGGGTCCAGGTTTACAGAACCCCAAAGTGTTCCATGGAGTTCAACCGACCCACAACCTTTAGTAGATTGTGGTGTGGGAAGCACACGGCGTACTCTCCAGGTGTGACACAGTGATACAAGTGGTTTTTAAAACAAAACAATGTTTATTCTATGAACTCAAGTTAACCTTTTTAAAACAAACATTGAATATCTTAACACCCATTACTTCAAAGATAACCCCAAAAGACTACAACTCTAAATAATCCTTCAAACTGTTCCTTTAAACATCCAAAAGACTTCAAACTTTCAAAAATAGGAGCACATTAGGTTACATTCAATATATTTATAGTCCTTGGATTGCAGACATTAACAGACCAGCTCTGTGTTTCTTCCTGCAGCTCACAGCAAAACACACAGACACTCCCAGCTGCGCTCTCAAACTGAAACTCAAAAAGCAGAAGGGAGCTCAGCTTCCCCCACCCTCTGACATCACTTCAGTAATATGATCAGCTCCAGTTCTTAAAGGTACATTGCCTAAACATCCATTTCTTAAAGGTACTCTCACATGACAATTGATAGAAACTGATAAGAAGTAACCTCTTCTAAAACCGCATCTATTGCCTGATCAAGCCATGGCAGAACCTCATCTTTGGAAATCTCTTCTAGAACCATATCTGCGAGAGGGTTGGGAAGCCGAGATGGCTGAGATCATCGATTCGGACTCGAAGATGGAAAGACAGGCGGTCTCGGATCCACAGCCTCAGGAACAGCAGCTGCTATGGCGTTTGAGCTGGAAGCGGTGTTTGCCCTCGAGATACACGGCACCCGACACGCAGCTAAGCGTCAAGTGGGTCCAGTGCCCTCCTTCACTGCGGTCTTTGGAGGATTCTTCCTCCTGAAAATTAAGTTGTAAGGGGCAATGGAGGTCCCACAACGAGTTGATAGCAAAAAACAAAACTTATTTTATTTCCCACTTATCTATTATGTGCAGTTCTAGTTCCCTAGTGGTTCTTCTCTAGTCGGTGCCTTACTGGCCGACTCTATTTATACAAAAGTCAAATGAATATTTTTAAAGATCTCCCAACCCCTTATCGGGGGAGCTCATATTCTGCAAGCTCCATGAGGTAGTGGATCATTCCTACCCCGAAAGACCTGTACGGGTTATAGCATTGCTCCCATCCCAAAGTCCGAAGAATCCTCCAAAGACCGCAGTGAAGGAGGGCACTGGACCCTCTTGACGCTTAGCTACGTGTCGGGTGCCGTGTATCTCGAGGGCAAACACCGCTTCCAGCACAAACGCCATAGCAGCTGCTGTTCCTGAGGCTGTGGATCCGAGACCGCCTGTCTTTCCATCTTCGAGTCCGAATCGATGATCTCAGCCATCTTGGCTTCCCAACCCTCTCGCAGATATGGTTCTAGAAGAGATTTCCAAAGACAAGGTTCTGCCATGGCTTGATCAGGCAGTAGATGCGGTTTTAGAAGAGGTTTCTGAGGACAAGGAGCTTTCTGAGGAAGTGATCTCCTGGACATGTTACGATCAAGATGCTTTCTCATATTCCGACCCTGGGCTAGCTCCTGGTAAGAGACTGGCTCTGTTTGGCTGAGGATAACGCTGGAGATCCACTGGGCGCCAGCGCCAAAGTGTCGAACAAAGACCGAGTCACCTGGTACAAAGCGCCAAGATGGGCAACACCCTTGCTGCATCTGGTTGTGTCGTACCTTCACACCTAGCTAGAAAAATCATGCTAATCGGGTACAAAGTCTCTGGCCCATCAGAGATTCTACGGGGGCAGCCCCAGTCACTGCATGCGGAGTGGGTCTTGTAGCTAAACAAGAACCAAGCCAACCTGGTGTCCAGCGATCCCGAAAATTGTTTCGTAAGGCTGCGTTTAAAAGTTTGCACTGCACACTCCGCTAAACCATTTGAAGCCAGGTGGTATGGGGCAGTACAAAAATGCTGCACCCCATTTGCCTTCAGAAAACCGAGAACTTTTCACACGTGGAAGGAGTGCGGTTATCAGTAACAGGTCATTCAGGGAAACCGTGCATGGAAAATGATCATCGTAACTTCTCAACGGTCACCCGGGACATGGTTCCTGCCATGTTGTGTACCTCAAGCCACTTTGAATGTGTGTCAATCACTAATAGGAACACGGATTGCTGAAAGGGACTGGCAAAGTCAACATGCAGCTGTGCCCATAGCCAGCCCGGCCATTTCCAATGATGCAGGGGTGGATCCGGCGGAGCATCTGATGTCTTTGCCAAATGGAGCATTGCTGGGTCAACTTCCCGATGTCTGCGCGAAGGCCAGCCACCATACGTAACTGTTTGCCAGCATTTCCATCTTGGACACGCCTGGATGACCATTGTGGAGGTCTTTCCAGATTAACTCCTGTTCCTTGTCACAGATAACTGCATGCATACCCCACAGCAAGGTACCATCCTCCACACTGAACTCAGACAGCCTGGAGGAAAATCCCTTCAACTCGCCTGGGAGCTGTCGACGCTGTCCCCCGTACAGGACCAAGTGCCAAATTGTGGAAAGGAACAGGTCCTTCTGGATCCATTCACAGGTCCGTGTTGCCATGACAGACAAAGAATCCATGAAATTCAAGGTCGTGACCGCCTCGATGGTCTTGGAAGTCGACAAGGGGCCAATCGATAAAAGCAACCGGCTCAGAGTGTCTGCATTCGCAATTTGAATCCCTGGTCTGTGCTCAAGAGAATACTCATAGGTGGCTAATAATAGAGCCCAGCACTGGATGCGCGTGGAGGCAATGGGCGGAATCATTTTATCCTCTCTGAAGAGTCCGAGAAAAGGTTTATGATCCATAACGAGAATAAAATGGCGGGTGTAGATATATTGATGCAAGCATTTCATGACAAACACCGCCTCCAGGTCCATCTGCACAGACTATTTTTCTGTTGCTGCCAACGCACGGGAGGTGAAAAAGATTGACCGTTCGCTTCCATCGTCCATTCGGTGGGACAAAACGGCCCCAATTTCATAGGTGGAAGCGTCGCTTGTGAAGAGCAAGGACTTGGCAGGATCTCATGGGTCAGTAATCCGGAAGATGACAACTGTTTTTTTACCCAATGAAAATCTGCTTCCTGTGGCCAGCCTTGAACCTATACGTGATCCTTTTTCAGAACGAGGTGTAAGGAAGCCAATGTGGTCGCCAGTTCGAAAGGAACTTCCCGTGATAATTAACAAGACCGAGGAAATATCAAAGTTCCGAGGTGTTCGTCAGGGTGGGAGCCTGCTGGATGGCGTGCACTTTCTCCATGATGGGGTGGAGACCTTTGCAATCCACCCAGTTGTTAGGGTAGACTACCACCTTTGCATGAAACACACACTTGGCTCTCCATAGGCAGACACCAGCTTCAACAAACCACTTCAACACAGCCTGCAGGTTATCCAAATGCTCTTGTTCTGTGGTGCCCAGGACCAGCACGTCATCAAAATAAAGAACTACACATGGGAGCCTCTTCAGGATGTTTTCCATCATACGCTGAAAAATAGCAGAGGTGGAGGACACTCCGAAAGGCAGCTGTGTATACTCGTATAGGACCCTGTGCATGTTGCTGCTGACATACTTGTGCGAAGCAGGATTCAATTCAAGCTGCAAATAGACGTGTCGCACGTCAAGCTTCGTAAAGAAATGCCCCCCCCCCCCCCCCCCACATGCTTCACATAGAGATCTTTGATGCGGGACATGGGTGGCAGTCCAACCATGAAGCCGTGTGCACTGTTAATGTATAGTCCCTGCATAAATAAACCGGTTTGTCCAGCTTCATGACTGGCACCACTGGTGCTACCCAATCCACGAACCAGATGGGCTTAATGATCCCCAAGGATTCCGAGTGACCAAGTTCAGTCTCCATTTTTTCGAACAAGGCATAGATAACTGGGCATGCCCGGAAATATCGGACGGGGCTTCCGGGTCAATCTGTATGCGGGCTATGGCCCCCTTAATCTTCCCCAATCCGTGTTGGAACACTTTAGAGTATTTTCCTAATATCTCGCCCAAACCACTGGGACTTGCCTGTCGAATGTGCTGCCACTGCAGCTGCAGGTGACAACAAGCTGGGCCCGTGTCCCTTTACCATGATGAGTGGGAGGCATGCTGATTTGTGCCCATAAACCACTGGGGTCACCGTCTAGTGAGCGTGATAGTGGAGGTGGACAGGGTGCCCATCGTGGAGGGATTGGTGAGGAGGAAAAAGTTGCTGGGGCAGTTTGACAGGTTGACAACAGGGAAGGCGGAAGGGCAATGCATATGGCAAGAGGCGTGCAATATGAGTATGTGGAGAAGGCACACCAGCTGGGGAGGCAGGCTGCATCCAGGGAAATATTGAAGATACGGACTGGGGCTGAGGATGTGATGTCAGAGACGGCGAAAGATAAACGAGGCGTTTAGGGAGTACTACCAGGGACTTTACGAGATGGACCCGCGGGAAGAGGAGGGGGACTTGGGGCGGTTTCTGGATGAGCTGGAGTTTTCCCAGGTAGCAAAGGGGCAGGCATTGGATAAGCCCCTGGGGCTGAGGGAGGTGCTGGATAGTATCAGGGGTCTGAAGATGGGCAAAGCCCCAGGGCCGGATGGTTACCCGGTGGAATTTTATCAGGAATTTGTGACAGACCTGGCACCACACCTGTTGGGGTCGTTTAATGAAGTGCTGGAGAAGGGGGAACTGCCGAAGATGTTGACGCAGGCAGTAATCACACTAATCCCAAAATAGGGCAAGGACCCGGTGGAATTTGGGTCGTATAGGCCCATATCACTATTGAACACGGATGTGAAAGTATTGGCTAAGTTGTTGGCAGGATTGTGTCCCGGGGGAGGTTGCAGAAGATCAAACAGGCTTCGTGAAGGGCAGGCAGCTTGCAAGTAATATAAGACGGCTGTTGAATGTGGTGATGAATCCGTCGGGGGCTCAGGTACCGGAGGTAGTGGTGTCCATGGACGCGGTGAAGACATTTGATTGGGTGGAGTGGCGATATATGGTCGAGGTTTTGGGAAGACTTGGGTTTGGGCAGAGATTTGTGGCATGGGTGCGGTTGTTATATGTGGCAAGGGTGAATGTGAGGACGAATATTATGAGTTCGCGAAGCTTTGACATCCACAGGGGTGTCCGCTTTTGCCGTTATGGTTGCGCTGGCCATAGAGCTGTTACCAATAGCTCTTATGGGCTCGGCAGAGTGGCAGGGGATTATGAGGAGACTGAGGGAGCATCGGGTGTCACTCTATGCCGATGACCTCTTGCTGTATGTTTCGGATCCGTTGGAGAGTATGGGAAGGATTATGGGCCTGCTGGGAGGTTTGGAGGGCTCTCGGGATACAAGCTGAATGTAGGGAAAAGTGAGGTTTCCCGGTGAATGAACTGGCACAGCGGGTTAATTTAGGGGAGATGCCATTTATGGAAGCGAGGGATAGGTTTAGGTATTTGGAGAATTAGGTAGCGAGGGAATGGACAGGGCTCCATAAGTGGAACTTAACGAAGCTGGTGGAGGAGGCCAGGGAGGATCTTAAGAGGTGGGATACACTGCAGTTGACGTTGGCGGGGGCGGGGGTGGGGGTGGGGGGGATCCAAGTGGTGAAAATGAATATTCTGCCGAGGTTCTTGTTTATTTTTCAGGCTCTCCCGATCTTTATACCAAGGGCCTTTTTTTTAAAATTGGACACTATCATTTCAGACTTTGTATGGATGGGGAAGGTGCAGAGGGTGGGGAGGACCCTGCTACAGAGGCAGAGGCAGCAGGGGGGGTTGGCCTTGTCGAATCTGCTTAATTATTATTTGGAGATGCTGGCGTTGGACTGGGGTGAGCACGGTAAAAAGTCTTACAACACCAGGTTAAAGTCCAACAGGTTTGTTTCGAATCACTAGCTTTCAGAGCACTGCTCCTTCCTCAGATGAATAGGGCAAGCCCCCTCCCGTCCCGGGGCCATCCCAGCCTCAGCTCTTTGCTCTGGACCAAACATCATAAAGGCCTGACCCAGTGGCCGAAGGGGTGAGCCTTCCTGGCGGGAGTCTTCCCCGGAGTCCGTAGTGGGGGAGCTAGCTCATTGTGAGACTTGTGGTCGCCAGTCCCGACATGAGCACGGCCACAGGTCCAGAGGTCCAGCCTGGTAGAGGCTGCCACCAGCCCAGGGCCTGCACTTTCATTTAGATGATCCAGAAGAGGAGGATGATTGTACGTAGTTACACTGTGCAGCAGCCCACATGAGGTCGCTTCTTCCTCACCTGAGGAAGGATCAGTGCTCCGAAAGCTAGTGGTTCAAAACAAACCTGTTGGACTTTAACCTGGTGTTGAAAGACTTCTTACTGTCATTATTTTTTGGCAGCAAATGTGGGTAAGGTTGGCGATGGTGGGAAGGAGAAGGGGCAGAGTGGGTTAGGATAGAGGAGTAATCTTGTAACGGGTCCAGTTTGAGGGCTATGGTGACGGCAGCATTGCCAATGGCTCCGAGTAGGTATTCAGGGAGTCCAGTGGTGCAGTCCACGGTGAAGATATGGAATCAGCTGAGGAGATATTTTAGGGTGAAAGGGATGTCGGTGTCAACGCCGCTGTGCGAGAATCATGGGTTTGAGCCGTGGGGGGATGGTTAGTGTATACAGGAGGTGGAGGGAAGTAGAGTTGGTCAAGGAGAGGGATTTGTATTTGGAGGAAGGGTTCACCAGTCTGGAGGAGCTAAGGGAGAGGGTAGAGCTGCCGAGGGGGAGTGAGTTCAGGTATCTTCAGGTTAGGGACTTTGCGCGAAAGATCTGGAGGGGGTTCCCTAGGTTGCCGGGATCCACCCTGCTGGAGTGACGCTGCATCCGGATGTGGAAAGGGAAGGAAGAATTGGGGATATATACAAGTGGCAGGGAGGCGAGCAGGTGGTGAAGATCAAGGAGAAATGGGAAGGGGAGTTGGGGAGTATAGACTGTGGCACTGCGTAGGGGAAATGGGACCTCCTCCTGTGCAAGGATGTGTATGGTACAGTTTAAGATGGTGCACAAGATGCATACGAGGCGAGTGAGAATGAGTGGGTTCTTCCAGGGGGTAGCAGATGAGTGTGAGAGGTGTGGGCGGGGGCCAGCGAATCATGCGCAAATGTTTTGTTGTTGTGAAAAATTGGGAAGATTTTGGGCGGGAGTGCTCGTGGTCTTAGCCAGGATAGTGGAGGAGGAGGTGGACCTTTGTGGCGATATTTGGGGTTTCAGAGAAGCCGGAGCTCATGGAGAGGAGGAAGGCCGATATTTTGGCCTTCGCCTTTCTGATTGCAAGGTGGCAAATGTTGCTGGAGTAGCAGTCGGCATCGCCACCGGGGGTAGCGGCTTGGTTGGGTGACCTGTATGACTTCCTGCGTTTGGAGAAGATAAAATAAGAGTTAAGGGGCTCCGTGGAGGGTTTGAGAAAAAGTGGGGGTTGTTTGTGACCGTGTTTGAGGAGCTGTTCGTCGTAAGAGGAGAATGGTGGAAGGGGGGAGGATGAAAAAGGGGAAAACATTTGTACAGGCTGTATAGTGATTGCTGGGAAGTATGTTTTCCCGGGTTTTTATTTGTTGTAACCTGTTTTGATACATGTTTGTAAAAAAATACATTTTTTTAAAAACCCACCTGGGTCATTGCAGTACCTACGATATCCAATGGTTCTCCTACAAGTGTTCGTAGCAAATTAGGCCTGTGTATTTGTCAAATCCAGGGTCTGAACTCTCATTTTAATGCAGTCAAACGTTCATTGACTGACCACGGTGTCCGCTGCGCCCGGGTCCAACTCCATATCGGGCAGTTGTCCAGTCACTCATATTACAACCTTAATTGGGCCCCCTCATGGGGGCTGCTGCACATTGTAACTGCATACAATCATCCTCCTCTTCTGGATCATCTAAATGGAAAGTGCAGGCCCTGGGCTGGTGGCAGCCTCTACCAGGACATCTGGACCTCTGGACCTGTGGCCCGTGCTCACGTCGGGACTGGCGACCACAAGTCTCACAATTGAGCTAGCTCCCCCACTACGGACTCCGGGGAAGACTCCCGCCGGGAAGGCTCACCCCTTCGGCCACTGGGTCAGGCCTTTATGATGTTCGGTCCCGGGCAAAGAGCAGGTGCTGAGATGGGACGCGGGACGGGAGGGGGCTCGCGCTAAGATATTCACCTCCATTCCCTGTATCCCCTGTACTCCTCGCTTGGCGTTTTCACGGGATAACACAATCTCTGGGCAGCCTGTTTCAAATTTATGGAAAGTTTGGCCAGCAGTTTCTTCAGCAGGGCTGCATTTTTATGCCGCAAATCAAGTGATCACATTGCATTTCAGACAAGGCGGTGCCATATTCACAGAATGCTGCAAATTTTCACAGCCTCGATAAAAACTCGGTGATGGACTCAACCAGGATTCTTTCAGCGGTATTAAACCGCACTGCGGTACTATCAATGACGAGGTCAGATTAAAATGTTTCCGACTGATCTCACCTCATTGCCAGTTGTGTTGGGCAGTGAAGAAAACACACAGAGTTGGTAGGAAAAAACAAAACTTAATTCATTTCACACTTATCTATGATGTACTGCTCCAGAAGTGGATCTTCTCTAGTCAGTGCCTTACTGGCCGAATCTATTTATACAGAGTGAAATGCATGTCATTAAGAATCTCCAGATCCCTGATCGGAGTAGCTCATATTCTGGAACACAGGGTAGTGAATCATCTCTGCCCCGCTAGACACATGCGGTTATAACATAAGTATGTGCTCATCTGATATGCCCCAAGTGTAGAGAATAGCCATTGGAATGAAGTACCTGAAGAAGTACCAATCCATTTAGTTGCTAGTCCCAACAATTGAGAGCTACAAGTCCTGGGAGTTAAGATAAACTAGTATAAGTAGTTGAAAGCTGTTAGGCCCTGTGGTGGAGAGCTGGTGGATCCAGTAACTGAGAACTGTTATTACCTGCAGCTGAGAGCTGTTCGTTCCTGTAGCTGAGAGTTGCTAGTCTCTGTAGCTGAGAGTTGTCAGTCTCTGTAGCTGAGAGCTGTCAGTCTCTGTAACTGAGAGCTGTCAGTCTCTGTAACTGAGAGTTGTCAGTCTCTGTAGCTGAGAGTTGTCAGTCTCTGTAGCTGAGAGCTGTCAGTCTCTGTAGCTGAGAGTTGTTAGTCTGTAGCTGAGAGTTGTCAGTCTCTGTAGCTGAGAGTTGTCAGGCTCTGTAGCTGAGAGTTGTCAGGCTCTGTAGCTGAGAGTTGTCCGTCTCTGTAGCTGAGAGTTGTCAGTCTCTTGTAGCTGAGAGTTGTTAGTCTGTAGCTGAGAGTTGTCAGTCTCTGTAGCTGAGATTTGTCAGTCTCTGTTGCTGAGAGTTGTCAGTCTCTGTAGCTGAGAGTTAATCTCTGTAGCTGAGAGCTGTCAGTCTCTGTAGCTGAGAGTTGTCAGTCTCTGTAGCTGAGAGTTGTCAGTCTCTGTAGCTGAGAGTTGTCAGTCCCTGTAGCTGAGAGTTGTCAGTCTCTGTAGCTGAGAGTTGTCAGTCTCTATAGCTCAGAGCTGTTAGTCTCTGTAGCTGAGAGTTGTCAGTCTCTATAGCTGAGAGCTGTTAGTCTCTGTAGCTGAGAGTTGTCAGTCTCTAGCTGAGAGCTGTCAGACTCTGTAGCTGAGAGTTGTCAGTCTCTGTAGCTGAGTGTTGGCAGTCTCTGTAGCTGAGAATTGTCAGTCTCTGTAGTTGAGAGCTGTCAGTCTCTGTAGCTGAGAGCTGTCAGTCTCTGTAGCTGAGAGTTGTCAGTCTCTGTAGCTGAGAGTTGTCAGTCTCTGTAACTGAGAGCTGTCAGTCTCTGTAGCTGAGAGTTGTCAGTCTCTGTAGCTGAGAGTTGTCAGTCCCTGTAGCTGAGAGTTGTCAGTCTCTGTAGCTGAGAGCTGTCAGTCTCTGTAGCTGAGAGCTGTCAGTCTCTGTAAATGAGAGTTGTCAGTCTCTGTAACTGAGAGTTGTCAGTCCCTGTAGCTGAGAGTTGTCAGTCTCTGTAACTGAGAGTTGTCAGTCTGTGTAGCTGAGAGTTGTCAGTCTCTGTAGCTGAGAGTTGTCAGTCTCTGTAGCTGAGAGTTGTCAGTCTCTGTAGCTGAGAGTTGTCAGTCTCTGTAACTGAGAGTTGTCAGTCTCTGTAGCTGAGAGTTGTCAGTCTCTGTAACTGAGAGGTGTCAGTCTCTGTAGCTGAGAGCTGTCAGTCTCTGTAGCTGAGAGTTGGCAGTATCTGTAGCTGAGAGTTGTCAGTCCCTGTAGCTGAGAGCTGTCAGTCTCTGTAGCTGAGAGTTGTCATTCTCTGTAACTGAGAGTTGTCAGTCTCTGTAGCTGAGAGTTGTCAGTCTCTGCAGCTGAGAGTTGTCAGTCTCTGTAGCTGAGAGCTGTCAGTCTCTGTAGCTGAGAGCTGTCAGTCTCTGTAGCTGAGAGTTGTCAGTCTCTGCAGCTGAGAGTTGTCAGTCTCTGTAGCTGAGAGCTGTCAGTCTCTGTAGCTGAGAGTTGTCAGTCTCTGTAGCTGAGAGCTGTCAGTCTCTGTAGCTGAGAGTTGTCAGTCTCTGTAACTGAGAGTTGTCAGTCTCTGTAACTGAGAGTTGTCAGTCTCTGTAGCTGAGAGTTGTCAGTCTCTGTAACTGAGAGTTGTCAGTCTCTGTAGCTGAGAGCTGTCAGTCTCTGTAGCTGAGAGCTGTCAGTCTCTGTAGCTGAGAGTTGTCAGTCTCTGCAGCTGAGAGTTGTCAGTCTCTGTAGCTGAGAGCTGTCAGTCCCTGTAGCTGAGAGTTGTCAGTCTCTGTAGCTGAGAGCTGTCAGTCTCTGTAGCTGAGAGTTGTCAGTCTCTGTAGCTGAGAGTTGTCAGTCTCTGTAGCTGAGAGTTATCAGTCTCTGTAGCTGTGAGTTGTCTGTCTCTGTAGCTGAGAGTTGTCAGTCTCTGTAACTGAGAGTTGTCAGTCTCTGTAGCTGAGAGTTGTCAGTCTCTGTAACTGAGAGTTGTCAGTCTCTGTAGCTGAGAGCTGTTAGTCTCTGTAGCTGAGAGTTGTCATTCTCTGTAACTGAGAGTTGTCAGTTTCTGTAGCTGAGAGCTGTCAGTTTCTGTAGCTGAGAGTTGTCAGTTTCTGTAGCTGAGAGCTGTCAGTCTCTGTAGCTGATAGTTGTCAGTCTCTGTAACTGAGAGTTGTCAGTCTCTGTAGCTGAGAGTTGTCAGTCTCTGTAACTGAGAGCTGTCAGTCTCTGTAGCTGAGTTGTCAGTCTCTGTAGCTGAGAGTTGTCAGTCTCTGTAGCTGAGAGTTGTCAGTCTCTGCAGCTGAGAGTTGTCAGTCTCTGTAGCTGAGAGCTGTCAGTCCCTGTAGCTGAGAGTTGTCAGTCTCTGTAGCTGAGAGCTGTCAGTCTCTGTAGCTGAGAGTTGTCAGTCTCTGTAGCTGAGAGTTGTCAGTCTCTGTAGCTGAGAGTTATCAGTCTCTGTAGCTGTGAGTTGTCTGTCTCTGTAGCTGAGAGTTGTCAGTCTCTGTAACTGAGAGTTGTCAGTCTCTGTAGCTGAGAGTTGTCAGTCTCTGTAACTGAGAGTTGTCAGTCTCTGTAGCTGAGAGCTGTTAGTCTCTGTAGCTGAGAGCTGTCAGTCTCTATAGCTGAGAGTTGTCAGTCTCTGTAGCTGAGAGTTGTCAGTCTCTGTAGCTGAGAGTTATCAGTCTCTGTAGCTGAGAGTTGTCTGTCTCTGTAGCTGAGAGTTGTCAGTCTCTGGAACTGAGAGTTGTCAGTCTCTGTAGCTGAGAGTTGTCAGTCTCTGTAGCTGAGAGTTGTCAGTCTCTGTAGCTGAGATTTGTCAGTCTCTGTAACTGAGAGTTGTCAGTCTCTGTAACTGAGAGTTGTCAGTTTCTGTAGCTGAGACTTGTCAGTCTCTGTAACTGAGAGTTGTCAGTCTCTGTAGCTGAGAGTTGTCAGTCTCTGTCACTGAGAGTTGTCAGTCTCTAGCTGAGAGTTTTCAGTCTCTAGCTGAGAGCTGTCAGTCTCTGTAGCTGAGAGTTGTTAGTCTCTGTAAATGAGAGTTGTCAGTCTCTGTAGCTGAGAGCTGTCAGTCTCTGTAGCTGAGAGCTGTCAGTCTCTGTGGCTGAGAGTTGTCAGTCTCTGTAGCTGAGAGTTGTTAGTCTCTGTAGCTGAGTGTTGTCAGTCTCTGTAACTGAGAGTTGTCAGTCTCTGTAGCTGAGAGCTGTCAGTCTCTGTAGCTGAGAGTTGTCAGTCTCTGTAACTGAGAGTTGTCAGTCTCTGTAGCTGAGAGTTGTCAGTCTCTGTAGCTGAGAGTTGTCAGTCTCTGTAGCTGAGAGTTGTCAATCTCTGTAGCTGAGAGTTATCAGTCTCTGTAGCTGAGAGTTGTCAGTCTCTGTAGCTGAGAGTTGTCAGTCTTTGTAACTGAGAGTTGGCAGTCTCTGTAGCTGAGAGTTGTCAGTCTCTGTAACTGAGAGCTGTCAGTCTCTGTAGCTGAGAGCTGCCACTCTCTGTAGTTGAGAGCTGTCAGTCTCTGTAGCTGAGAGTTAGTCTCTGTAGCTGAGAGTTGTCAGTCTCTGTAGCTGAGAGTTGTTAGTCTCTGTAGCTGAGTGTTGTCAGTCTCTGTAACTGAGAGTTGTCAGTCTCTGTAGCTGAGAGTTGTCAGTCTCTGTAGCTGAGAGCTGTCAGTCTCTGTAGCTGAGAGTTGTCAGTCTCTGTAAATGAGAGTTGTCAGTCTCTGTAACTGAGAGTTGTCAGTCTCTGTAGCTGAGAGCTGTCAGTCCCTGTAGCTGAGAGTTGTCAGTCTCTGTAACTGAGAGTTGTCAGTCTCTGTAGCTGAGAGTTGTCAGTCTCTGTAGCTGAGAGTTATCAGTCTCTGTAGCTGAAAGTTGTCAGTCTCTGTAGCTGAGAGTTGTCAGCCTTTGTAACTGAGAGTTGTCAGTCTCTCTAGCTGAGAGTTGTCAGTCTCTATAACTGTGAGCTGTCAGTCTCTGTAGCTGAGAGCTGCCAGTCTCTGTAGCTGAGAGCTGTCAGTCTCTGTAGCTGAGAGATAGTCTCTGTCGCTGAGAGTTGTCAGTTTCTGTAACTGAGAGTTGTCAGTCCCTGTAGCTGAGAGTTGTCAGTCTCTGTAGCTGAGAGTTGTCAGTCTCTGTAGCTGAGAGATGTCAGTCTCTGTAACTGAGAGTTGTCAGTCTCTGTAGCTGAGAGTTGTCAGTCTCTGTCACTGAGAGTTGTCAGTCTCTAGCTGAGAGTTTTCAGTCTCTAGCTGAGAGCTGTCAGTCTCTGTAGCTGAGAGTTGTCAGTCTCTGTCACTTAGAGTTGTCAGTCTCTAGCTGAGAGTTTTCAGTCTCTAGCTGAGAGCTGTCTGTCTCTGTAGCTGAGAGTTGTCAGTCTCTGTAGCTGAGAGCTGTTAGTCTCGGTAGCTGAGAGTTGTCAGTCTCTGGAGCTGGGAGTTGTTATTCTCTGTAGCTAAGAGTTATCCTGAGAGTTAGTCTCTGTCGCTCAGAGCTGTTAGTTCCTGTACCTGGTTTTCTGGCCCTGGTACCGGTGCAGCTTCCCAATGATCTCTCTCGGCTGCTCCCCAGTCTTGGGTTTTGGTCGGAGCGAGCTCTGTGCCCAGTTGAGTTCTGGGTGGTTTGGGAAGCTGGCCCTCCTGACCATGTTGCCCAGCATTCGGGCGATGTAGTCCGTTGGGGCCCTTCCTTCCATCCCCTCTGGCAGTCCCATAGTACGGATGTTCTGTCACCTGGAACTGTTTTCCTGGACCTCTACCTTTCCCTTCAAGGTCCCTTGGGCCGCCACCGACCTCTTCACCTTGGTCTCCAGAGCCACGATCCTATCACTCTGGTCGGTTGCCGCCCTTTCCAGGTCCAGGATTATCCTTTCCTGGTCTTGCACTTTCTTTCCCCGGCCGTCTATTGTGCGCTGGAGGGTGGCCATCGCTTCCGTCACCACCTCCTTCACCATCTCTTTCATCCCCACCGGCAGTTCCATTTTGATTGCCTCCCTCATGGCAGCCAGTCCTTCTTTAAGGAATGTCTTCCATCTCTCCCCCGGTGTACTGGGGGGGCATCGCTGCCTGTTCATGCTCCTCTGTCGGGTCGCCCCCTCTCTTGTTTTGCCGGGGCCTCCAAGTCACCTTGTGGGTCCGCTAGTTCGTCTGCTCATTGCTCCTACCCCTTGCCGCCACTTCTGCCTTCTCGCTGGCCCTTTGAACTACCTTTGTCATAATATCCACTCATGTATATAATGAGATGCAGACAGGCAGTGATTGACACATAGGATGACCAGTAAGCATACAACACAGTGCAGCCAATCAGCAGACAGGACACTATCACTATAAAGCCAGAGGGCACTAGGTTTCCCGCTCTCTCGGGACCCAGCTACTGAGACAGTCAGAGTCCATGAGCTAGCAAGCACAAACACCATTCAGTACCTGGTAAGTCTGGTCAGGCTACTACAAGGTCACTAGTCAGATCAGTATCGTGTCGACCCACAGCTGAATATGTACAGCTGTTCATCTAGTTGAATAAAACAGTGTTGGATCTTCTCCTGTGTTAGACGTCTGTTTGTAACTTCCCTGCATCGAGTGCAGTCCACATCGAACCAATCTACCTAACACATCATGGTGCCAGAGTGATATTGATCTTGACGGACGTACCTCGAGTGAATCAGCATCGACCAGCAAGCAGCCATCCAGCGAAATGGAAAACATCCAGCCTCCTCCGCAGCTCCGCATCTCTGGCAACCTCGGCGCCAACTGGAAAATCTTCAAGCAAAAGTTCCTCTTGTACATCGAGGCCTCCGACCTCGAGGCAGCATTGGATGCCAGGAAGATCGTGCTATTTCTCTCCACTGCGGGGACCACCCCATCCATATCTACAACTCGCTTATGTTTGCCGACGGCAAAGACAAAACAAAATTCAAAACAGTCCTGCTGAAATTCGACAGCCACTGCGACATTGAGGTGAATGAGAGCTTTGAACAGTACATCTTCCAGCAGAGGCTTCAGGGTAAGGATGAAACTTTTCAGTCCTTCTTGACCCATCTCTGCAACCTAGCGCAGTCATGTAACTATGACTCGACGGCTGATTCCATGATCCGGGATCAGATCGTTTTCGGGTTCCACTCCGACTCTCTGCGGCAGTAGCTCCTTAAAATCAAACAGTTGACCCTCTCTGTCGCTATCGAGACGTGCGTTGTCCATGAGCATGCCAAGAAGCGTTACTCCCACATCAGGGCGGCAGCAACTGCAAAGCTGGCCTCCCACGAGGCAGAAAGGGTGCAGGCCATTGCACAAATACTGGGCCTGAGCATCGAGGAGAGTGGCCGTTTCGCGCGCTTTTCTCGGATCCCTGCGCATGCGCGCCACGACCGAGTGGACGATGAGACCGAAAACCCGATTGCGCAGGTGCGTATGTCGGCCGACCGCACTGCGCATGCGCGATGGTGCACGGATCGCGCTGACGTCAGCGACATGACGTGTTCGAATTGTGGCTCCGCCCACTTAAAGCGGCAATGTCCGGCAAGAGGACACCGATGTCTCCAGTGTGGCAAGCTTGGCCATTACGCAGCCCTCTGCAGATCCGCTCCACCGCTCAGCAGCCAGCGATCCCAGCTGCGGCGCAGAAGTATCCGCTCAATACACCAAGGCATGCCAGATTCTGATCCCGACAGCCCAAAGGACCCTGATGCTGACTGCCTCCAGTCTCCATATCGGGTGGGCATCATAACCATACATGAACTGGCCTCCACCACACCTGCGCAACGCCTTTCAATCCTCAGTGTGGATCCCGACGACGAGTGGTGTGCTGTCCTCACAGTTAACAAGGCTCGCATCTGATTTAAACTGGACACCGGCGCGTCTGCGAACCTCATCTCACAATCCGACCTCAACACCATCCGGGCCCGACCAAGCATTCTCCCATCGGCCTGCCAACTCTTTGACTACAATGGCAATGCCATAGCTGCCAGTGGCTCATGTCAACTCGGGGTATCCAACAAGGCGATCAAGGCAACGTTACAATTTGAAATCGTCAGGCTTGACAGGGCGTCCCTGCTCGGTGCTCGCGCCTGCAAGCTCCTGAACCTGGTTCAGCGAGTCCACACCATGTCATCATCACCGGCGACGGCCTCGCCCGATGGAAATTTGCAAGCCGACATAGACGACATTATCACGCAGTACCACAGTGTATTCGATGGAATGGGCACGCTCCCGTACCGATACAAAATACTGCTCAAACCGAACGCCACCCCTGTAATCCATGCACTACGCCGGGTGCCGGCGCCCCTCAAGGATCGTCTAAAAAAGCAACTACAGGACCTCCAAGACCAGGGCATTATCTCGAAGGTCACGGAGCCAACAGACTGGGTCAGCTCCATGGTATGCGTAAAGAAGCCATCAGGGGAGCTCTGCATTTGCATTGATCCCAAGGATCTAAACCGCAACATCATGCGGGAGCATTACCCGATCCCGAAGCGTGAAGTGTTAACCAGTGAGATGCTCATGCCAAATTCTTCACTAAGCTGGACACCTCCCGGGGTTTTTAGCAAATACAGCTAGACGCGTCCAGTCGCAAGCTGTGCACGTTCAACACCCCGTTCAGCCGCTACTGTTATAACCGCATGCCTTTCAGTATCATATCTGCCTCCGAAGTGTTTCATCGTATCATGGAGCAGATGATGGAGGGCATCGAGGGGGTACGAGTATACGTGGACGACGTGATCATCTGGTCCACAACGCCCCAAGAACACATCGCTCGCCTCAAGCAGGTCTTCCAGCGAATTCATGAACATGGTCTCCAGCTCAACAGGGCCAAGTGCTCTTTTGGTCAATCTGATATAAAGTTTCTAGGCGACCACATCTCGCGGCAGGGTGTGCTGCCAGACACCGACAAGGTCTCGGCGATCAACGCCATGAAGACCCCGGAGGACAAGAAGGCGGTCCTCTGCTTCCTCGGGATGGTCAACTTTCTCGGGAAATTCATTCCCAATATGGCATCCCACACCACGGCTCTCTGCCATCTCATCAAGAAGTCGACGGAATTCCCGTGGCTGCCCACATATGAAGAGGAATGGCGTGAGCTGAAGGCAAAGCTCACCACAGCCCCAGTTCTAGCGTTCTTCGACCCAACCAAGGAAACCAAGATATCAACTGATGCAAGCCAGGACGGCATTGGGGCGGTGCTCCTCCAGTGAGATGACTCCTCGTCCTGGGCCCCAGTGGCATATGCCTCCAGGGCCATGACGCCCACTGAGCAACGGTATTCCCAGATCGAAAAGGAGTGTCTGGGTCTCCTGACAGGAATAGTCAAGTTTCATGACTATGTTTACGGCCTGCCGAAATTCACGGTGGAAACGGACCACAGGCCTCTAGTCCACATAATCCTGAAGGATTTAAATGACGGACACCTCGGTTACAGCAAATTCTTCTTCGACTCCGCCGCTATGACTTCGAACTTGTCTACACACCAGGCAAAGAGCTGATCATTACAGATGCCCAAGCCTGGTCCATCACCGCACCGTGTGAACAAGGTGACTTCATCTGCCACATAGAAGCGCAAGAGCAGTTGTGTGCCACCAACCTTCCGGCCTCTGACGAACGGGTGGTCCAAATTCGTGAGGAAACGACCAAGGATCCTTTACTGCAGCGTGTGATGCAGCACCTTACCCATGGCTGGCAGAAGGGACAATGTCCCCAATTCTTTAATGTTAAAGACGAGCTGACGGTTGTGGAGGGAATCCTTCTGAAACTCGACAGGATTGTTATTCCTCAAAGCATGCAGCCTATGGTGCTGGGTCAACTCCATGCGGGTCACCTTGGAGTCAAGAAATGCCGACGCAGAGCTCGGGAGGCGGTTTACTGGCCGGGCATTAACCAGGATATTGCCAACACGGTCCTCAACTGCCCCACCTGTCAGAAGTTTCAACCGGCTCAACCCAAGGAAACACTGCAACAGCACGAGATTGTGACCTCTCCGTGGTCCAAAGTAGGTGTAGACCTTTTTCACGCCAAGGGGCGTGACTACGTACTCCTGGTCGACTATTTCTCCAGTTCCCAGAAGTGGTGAAACTGTCCGACCTCACGTCGAAGGTGGTTATCAAAGCCTGCAAAGAAACATTCGGCAGGCATGGGATTCCGCTCACGGTAATGAGCGACAACGGTCCTTGCTTTTACAGCCAGGAATGGTCTGATTTTGCACAGTTCTACAACTTCCGTCATGTTACCTCCAGTCCCCACTACCCGCAATCAAATGGGAAGGCCGAGAAAGGGGTCCATATTATAAAGCGGTTGCTGTGCAAAGCTGCAGACTCAGGCTCCGACTTCAACCTGGCAATGCTGGCATACAGGGCAACCCCACTGTCCACTGGGTTGTCCCCAGCGCAGATGCTCATGAATCGCACTCTGAGGACCACAGTTCCAGCCATCCATGTTCCAGACCTTGACCACCTCACCGTACTACAAACCGTACAGCAGTCCCGGGCCCAACCGAAGGCCACATATGATGCTCATGCCACGGATTTACATGAGCTGGCTCCAGCCGATCATGTTCGCGTCCAGTTGCCTGAGGGCGGTTGGTCAGCCACAGCTGTTGTTGTCAAACAAGTTGCCCCAAGGTCTTTCATTGTTCGCATGGCTGATGGCTCCCTGCTACAGCGTAACAGATGGGCATTGCGAAGAGTTCCACGCCCACCACCTGACCGCAGTGCTCCGCCGGCTGTCATGCTTCCTCTGGACGTACCTTGCCAGGAGGCCACCGATCTGCCAGCGATCCTGCCGGCACATGCGACTACCGCAATGGCAGTGATCCCCCCTCTCCATGTGCAGGCGGCTCCTGATCCACCTCTGCGGTGATCGACAAGAATTCTTCGCCCGCCACAAAGACTGAATCTGTAGACTTAACTTTTGTAAATTTTTGTGACTGAATCCATCGACTTAACTCTTGTAAATATTGCTTAGTTTGTCATGTATCTGCACAATCGACACCTTCCCATGTATATACGTTTGTTCAATCACCGGTTGTATATAGTCAGGCACATACCTCAGTATTTATTTAACTCAAAACAAAAAGGGGGAGATGTCACAATATCCACTCATGTATATAATGAGATGCAGACAGGCAGTGATTGACACATAGGATGACCTGTAAGCATACAACACAGCACAGCCAATCACCAGACAGGACACTACCACTATAAAGCCAGAGAGCACTAGGTGTCCTGCTCTCTTGGGACCCAGCTACTGAGACAGTCAGAGTGCACAAGCTAGCAAGCACAAACACAATGCGGTAGCTAGTAAGTCTGGTCAGGCTACTACAAGGTCACTAGTCAGATCAGTATTGTGTCGACCCACAGCTGAATATGTACAGCAGTTCATCTAGTTGAATAAAACAGTGTTGGATCTTCTCCTGTGTTAGACGTCTGTTTGTAACTTCCCTGCATCGAGTGCAGTCCTCATCGAACCAACCTGCCGAACACATCACCGTTTGCCACCATCTTATCTTCTGCTTCCTTGCTACTAATGCCTTTTGGCTTTTTAGGAGATTTGGGTAGCGTTTTGAGCCAAGAATCCTGGAAAATCTGTTATTTTGGGTCCAATTGGGAGGAGAGCAACCTGGTGTGCGTCGGTTTAGCACATTGCCACCACCGGAATAGACTCTGTATTTGATGGTTATTCGTCCCTGCAGCTGAGAATTACTGATCCATGAAGCTATGAGCTGTTAGTCGCTATTTTCCAGAGGTTTTATCCCCTATTTTTTGGAGCGTTGGCCCTGTAATTTTGGGCTATTAGTTTGTGTAACTGAGAGCTGTTAATCGCTGTAGTTGAGACCTGTGTGTAACTGTAATGGAGAGCACTTGTCGCTGTCAATGATAACTGTTATTCCCTGTAGTTGCGAGCTGCTAGTCTCTGTAGTTGAGAGCGGTTCTTCTCTGTAGTTGAGAGATTCTAATCATTTAATCGAGTGCTGTTAGAGCCTCTAATCCCTTTGGTTGGGAACTGCAATTCCATGTAGTTAACAGCTGTCAGTCCCTGTTGCTGAGTACTGTTCGTCTCTGTGACCAGTGAGCTGTTAGTCCCTGTAGCTAAGTGCTCCTAGTCGCTGTCGCTGATAATGGTTCTTCTCTGATCATTGGATTTGAAAGCTGTTACATCCTGTAATTGAGAGCTTCTGGGTCCCTCCAATTGAGGACTGTGAAACTATGTAGTTGACACTTGTCAGCCCCTGTAACTGAGAGTTGTCAGTCTCAGTAGCTGAGAGTTGTCAGTCTCTGTAGCTGAGTGTTGGCAGTCTCTGTAGCTGAGAATTGTCAGTCTCTGTAGTTGAGAGCTGTCAGTCTCTGTAGCTGAGAGCTGTCAGTCTCTGTAGCTGAGAGTTGTCAGTCTCTGTAGCTGAGAGTTGTCAGTCTCTGTAACTGAGAGCTGTCAGTCTCTGTAGCTGAGAGTTGTCAGTCTCTGTAGCTGAGAGTTGTCAGTCCCTGTAGCTGAGAGTTGTCAGTCTCTGTAGCTGAGAGTTGTCAGTCTCTGTAGCTGAGAGCTGTCAGTCTCTGTAAATGAGAGTTGTCAGTCTCTGTAACTGAGAGTTGTCAGTCCCTGTAGCTGAGAGTTGTCAGTCTCTGTAACTGAGAGTTGTCAGTCTGTGTAGCTGAGAGTTGTCAGTCTCTGTAGCTGAGAGTTGTCAGTCTCTGTAGCTGAGAGTTGTCAGTCTCTGTAGCTGAGAGTTGTCAGTCTCTGTAACTGAGAGTTGTCAGTGTCTGTAGCTGAGAGTTGTCAGTCTCTGTAACTGAGAGGTGTCAGTCTCTGTAGCTGAGAGCTGTCAGTCTCTGTAGCTGAGAGTTGGCAGTATCTGTAGCTGAGAGTTGTCAGTCCCTGTAGCTGAGAGCTGTCAGTCTCTGTAGCTGAGAGTTGTCATTCTCTGTAACTGAGAGTTGTCAGTTTCTGTAGCTGAGAGCTGTCAGTTTCTGTAGCTGAGAGTTGTCAGTTTCTGTAGCTGAGAGTTGTCAGTTTCTGTAGCTGAGAGCTGTCAGTCTCTGTAGCTGATAGTTGTCAGTCTCTGTAACTGAGAGTTGTCAGTCTCTGTAGCTGAGAGTTGTCAGTCTCTGTAACTGAGAGCTGTCAGTCTCTGTAGCTGAGTTGTCAGTCTCTGTAGCTGAGAGTTGTCAGTCTCTGTAGCTGAGAGTTGTCAGTCTCTGCAGCTGAGAGTTGTCAGTCTCTGTAGCTGAGAGCTGTCAGTCCCTGTAGCTGAGAGTTGTCAGTCTCTGTAGCTGAGAGCTGTCAGTCTCTGTAGCTGAGAGTTGTCAGTCTCTGTAGCTGAGAGTTGTCAGTCTCTGTAGCTGAGAGTTATCAGTCTCTGTAGCTGAGAGTTGTCAGTCTCTGTAGCTGAGAGTTGTCAGTCTCTGTAACTGAGAGTTGTCAGTCTCTGTAGCTGAGAGTTGTCAGTCTCTGTAACTGAGAGTTGTCAGTCTCTGTAGCTGAGAGTTGTCAGTCTCTGCAGCTGAGAGTTGTCAGTCTCTGTAGCTGAGAGCTGTCAGTCCCTGTAGCTGAGAGTTGTCAGTCTCTGTAGCTGAGAGCTGTCAGTCTCTGTAGCTGAGAGTTGTCAGTCTCTGTAGCTGAGAGTTGTCAGTCTCTGTAGCTGAGAGTTGTCAGTCTCTGCAGCTGAGAGTTGTCAGTCTCTGTAGCTGAGAGCTGTCAGTCCCTGTAGCTGAGAGTTGTCAGTCTCTGTAGCTGAGAGTTGTCAGTCTCTGTCGCTGAGAGTTGTCAGTCTCTGTAGCTGAGAGCTGTCAGTCTCTATAGCTGAGAGTTGTCAGTCTCTGTAGCTGAGAGTTGTCAGTCTCTGTAGCTGAGAGTTATCAGTCTCTGTAGCTGAGAGTTGTCTGTCTCTGTAGCTGAGAGTTGTCAGTCTCTGGAACTGAGAGTTGTCAGTCTCTGTAGCTGAGAGTTGTCAGTCTCTGTAGCTGAGAGTTGTCAGTCTCTGTAGCTGAGATTTGTCAGTCTCTGTAACTGAGAGTTGTCAGTCTCTGTAACTGAGAGTTGTCAGTCTCTGTAGCTGAGACTTGTCAGTCTCTGTAACTGAGAGTTGTCAGTCTCTGTAGCTGAGAGTTGTCAGTCTCTGTCACTGAGAGTTGTCAGTCTCTAGCTGAGAGTTTTCAGTCTCTAGCTGAGAGCTGTCAGTCTCTGTAGCTGAGAGTTGTTAGTCTCTGTAAATGAGAGTTGTCAGTCTCTGTAGCTGAGAGCTGTCAGTCTCTGTAGCTGAGAGCTGTCAGTCTCTGTGGCTGAGAGTTGTCAGTCTCTGTAGCTGAGAGTTGTTAGTCTCTGTAGCTGAGTGTTGTCAGTCTCTGTAACTGAGAGTTGTCAGTCTCTGTAGCTGAGAGCTGTCAGTCTCTGTAGCTGAGAGTTGTCAGTCTCTGTAACTGAGAGTTGTCAGTCTCTGTAGCTGAGAGTTGTCAGTCTCTGTAGCTGAGAGTTGTCAGTCTCTGTAGCTGAGAGTTGTCAATCTCTGTAGCTGAGAGTTATCAGTCTCTGTAGCTGAGAGTTGTCAGTCTCTGTAGCTGAGAGTTGTCAGTCTTTGTAACTGAGAGTTGGCAGTCTCTGTAGCTGAGAGTTGTCAGTCTCTGTAACTGAGAGCTGTCAGTCTCTGTAGCTGAGAGCTGCCACTCTCTGTAGCTGAGAGTTATCAGTCTCTGTAGCTGAGAGTTGTCAGTCTCTGTAGCTGAGAGTTGTCAGTCTTTGTAACTGAGAGTTGGCAGTCTCTGTAGCTGAGAGTTGTCAGTCTCTGTAACTGAGAGCTGTCAGTCTCTGTAGCTGAGAGCTGCCACTCTCTGTAGTTGAGAGCTGTCAGTCTCTGTAGCTGAGAGTTAGTCTCTGTAGCTGAGAGTTGTCAGTCTCTGTAGCTGAGAGTTGTTAGTCCCTGTAGCTAAGTGCTCCTAGTCGCTGTCGCTGATAATGGTTCTTCTCTGATCATTGGATTTGAAAGCTGTTACATCCTGTAATTGAGAGCTTCTGGGTCCCTCCAATTGAGGACTGTGAAACTATGTAGTTGACACTTGTCAGCCCCTGTAACTGAGAGTTGTCAGTCTCAGTAGCTGAGAGTTGTCAGTCTCTGTAGCTGAGTGTTGGCAGTCTCTGTAGCTGAGAATTGTCAGTCTCTGTAGTTGAGAGCTGTCAGTCTCTGTAGCTGAGAGCTGTCAGTCTCTGTAGCTGAGAGTTGTCAGTCTCTGTAGCTGAGAGTTGTCAGTCTCTGTAACTGAGAGCTGTCAGTCTCTGTAGCTGAGAGTTGTCAGTCTCTGTAGCTGAGAGTTGTCAGTCCCTGTAGCTGAGAGTTGTCAGTCTCTGTAGCTGAGAGTTGTCAGTCTCTGTAGCTGAGAGCTGTCAGTCTCTGTAAATGAGAGTTGTCAGTCTCTGTAACTGAGAGTTGTCAGTCCCTGTAGCTGAGAGTTGTCAGTCTCTGTAACTGAGAGTTGTCAGTCTGTGTAGCTGAGAGTTGTCAGTCTCTGTAGCTGAGAGTTGTCAGTCTCTGTAGCTGAGAGTTGTCAGTCTCTGTAGCTGAGAGTTGTCAGTCTCTGTAACTGAGAGTTGTCAGTCTCTGTAGCTGAGAGTTGTCAGTCTCTGTAACAGAGAGGTGTCAGTCTCTGTAGCTGAGAGCTGTCAGTCTCTGTAGCTGAGAGTTGGCAGTATCTGTAGCTGAGAGTTGTCAGTCCCTGTAGCTGAGAGCTGTCAGTCTCTGTAGCTGAGAGTTGTCATTCTCTGTAACTGAGAGTTGTCAGTTTCTGTAGCTGAGAGCTGTCAGTTTCTGTAGCTGAGAGTTGTCAGTTTCTGTAGCTGAGAGTTGTCAGTTTCTGTAGCTGAGAGCTGTCAGTCTCTGTAGCTGATAGTTGTCAGTCTCTGTAACTGAGAGTTGTCAGTCTCTGTAGCTGAGAGTTGTCAGTCTCTGTAACTGAGAGCTGTCAGTCTCTGTAGCCGAGTTGTCAGTCTCTGTAGCTGAGAGTTGTCAGTCTCTGTAGCTGAGAGTTGTCAGTCTCTGCAGCTGAGAGTTGTCAGTCTCTGTAGCTGAGAGCTGTCAGTCCCTGTAGCTGAGAGTTGTCAGTCTCTGTAGCTGAGAGCTGTCAGTCTCTGTAGCTGAGAGTTGTCAGTCTCTGTAGCTGAGAGTTGTCAGTCTCTGTAGCTGAGAGTTATCAGTCTCTGTAGCTGTGAGTTGTCTGTCTCTGTAGCTGAGAGTTGTCAGTCTCTGTAACTGAGAGTTGTCAGTCTCTGTAGCTGAGAGTTGTCAGTCTCTGTAACTGAGAGTTGTCAGTCTCTGTAGCTGAGAGCTGTTAGTCTCTGTAGCTGAGAGTTGTCATTCTCTGTAACTGAGAGTTGTCAGTTTCTGTAGCTGAGAGCTGTCAGTTTCTGTAGCTGAGAGTTGTCAGTTTCTGTAGCTGAGAGCTGTCAGTCTTTGTAGCTGATAGTTGTCAGTCTCTGTAACTGAGAGTTGTCAGTCTCTGTAGCTGAGAGTTGTCAGTCTCTGTAACTGAGAGCTGTCAGTCTCTGTAGCTGAGTTGTCAGTCTCTGTAGCTGAGAGTTGTCATTCTCTGTAACTGAGAGTTGTCAGTTTCTGTAGCTGAGAGCTGTCAGTTTCTGTAGCTGAGAGTTGTCAGTTTCTGTAGCTGAGAGCTGTCAGTCTTTGTAGCTGATAGTTGTCAGTCTCTGTAACTGAGAGTTGTCAGTCTCTGTAGCTGAGAGTTGTCAGTCTCTGTAACTGAGAGCTGTCAGTCTCTGTAGCTGAGTTGTCAGTCTCTGTAGCTGAGAGTTGTCAGTCTCTGTAGCTGAGAGTTGTCAGTCTCTGCAGCTGAGAGTTGTCAGTCTCTGTAGCTGAGAGCTGTCAGTCCCTGTAGCTGAGAGTTGTCAGTCTCTGTAGCTGAGAGCTGTCAGTCTCTGTAGCTGAGAGTTGTCAGTCTCTGTAGCTGAGAGTTGTCAGTCTCTGTAGCTGAGAGTTATCAGTCTCTGTAGCTGTGAGTTGTCTGTCTCTGTAGCTGAGAGTTGTCAGTCTCTGTAACTGAGAGTTGTCAGTCTCTGTAGCTGAGAGTTGTCAGTCTCTGTAACTGAGAGTTGTCAGTCTCTGTAGCTGAGAGCTGTTAGTCTCTGTAGCTGAGAGTTGTCATTCTCTGTAACTGAGAGTTGTCAGTTTCTGTAGCTGAGAGCTGTCAGTTTCTGTAGCTGAGAGTTGTCAGTTTCTGTAGCTGAGAGCTGTCAGTCTCTGTAGCTGATAGTTGTCAGTCTCTGTAACTGAGAGTTGTCAGTCTCTGTAGCTGAGAGTTGTCAGTCTCTGTAACTGAGAGCTGTCAGTCTCTGTAGCTGAGTTGTCAGTCTCTGTAGCTGAGAGTTGTCAGTCTCTGTAGCTGAGAATTGTCAGTCTCTGCAGCTGAGAGTTGTCAGTCTCTGTAGCTGAGAGCTGTCAGTCCCTGTAGCTGAGAGTTGTCAGTCTCTGTAGCTGAGAGTTGTCAGTCTCTGTCGCTGAGAGTTGTCAGTCTCTGTAGCTGAGAGCTGTCAGTCTCTATAGCTGAGAGTTGTCAGTCTCTGTAGCTGAGAGTTGTCAGTCTCTGTAGCTGAGAGTTATCAGTCTCTGTAGCTGAGAGTTGTCTGTCTCTGTAGCTGAGAGTTGTCAGTCTCTGGAACTGAGAGTTGTCAGTCTCTGTAGCTGAGAGTTGTCAGTCTCTGTAGCTGAGAGTTGTCAGTCTCTGTAGCTGAGATTTGTCAGTCTCTGTAACTGAGAGTTGTCAGTCTCTGTAACTGAGAGTTGTCAGTCTCTGTAGCTGAGACTTGTCAGTCTCTGTAACTGAGAGTTGTCAGTCTCTGTAGCTGAGAGTTGTCAGTCTCTGTCACTGAGAGTTGTCAGTCTCTAGCTGAGAGTTTTCAGTCTCTAGCTGAGAGCTGTCAGTCTCTGTAGCTGAGAGTTGTTAGTCTCTGTAAATGAGAGTTGTCAGTCTCTGTAGCTGAGAGCTGTCAGTCTCTGTAGCTGAGAGCTGTCAGTCTCTGTGGCTGAGAGTTGTCAGTCTCTGTAGCTGAGAGTTGTTAGTCTCTGTAGCTGAGTGTTGTCAGTCTCTGTAACTGAGAGTTGTCAGTCTCTGTAGCTGAGAGCTGTCAGTCTCTGTAGCTGAGAGTTGTCAGTCTCTGTAACTGAGAGTTGTCAGTCTCTGTAGCTGAGAGTTGTCAGTCTCTGTAGCTGAGAGTTGTCAGTCTCTGTAGCTGAGAGTTGTCAATCTCTGTAGCTGAGAGTTATCAGTCTCTGTAGCTGAGAGTTGTCAGTCTCTGTAGCTGAGAGTTGTCAGTCTTTGTAACTGAGAGTTGGCAGTCTCTGTAGCTGAGAGTTGTCAGTCTCTGTAACTGAGAGCTGTCAGTCTCTGTAGCTGAGAGCTGCCACTCTCTGTAGTTGAGAGCTGTCAGTCTCTGTAGCTGAGAGTTAGTCTCTGTAGCTGAGAGTTGTCAGTCTCTGTAGCTGAGAGTTGTTAGTCTCTGTAGCTGAGTGTTGTCAGTCTCTGTAACTGAGAGTTGTCAGTCTCTGTAGCTGAGAGTTGTCAGTCTCTGTAGCTGAGAGCTGTCAGTCTCTGTAGCTGAGAGTTGTCAGTCTCTGTAAATGAGAGTTGTCAGTCTCTGTAACTGAGAGTTGTCAGTCTCTGTAGCTGAGAGCTGTCAGTCCCTGTAGCTGAGAGTTGTCAGTCTCTGTAACTGAGAGTTGTCAGTCTCTGTAGCTGAGAGTTGTCAGTCTCTGTAGCTGAGAGTTGTCAGTCTCTGTAGCTGAGAGTTGTCAATCTCTGTAGCTGAGAGTTATCAGTCTCTGTAGCTGAGAGTTGTCAGTCTCTGTAGCTGAGAGTTGTCAGTCTTTGTAACTGAGAGTTGGCAGTCTCTGTAGCTGAGAGTTGTCAGTCTCTGTAACTGAGAGCTGTCAGTCTCTGTAGCTGAGAGCTGCCACTCTCTGTAGTTGAGAGCTGTCAGTCTCTGTAGCTGAGAGTTAGTCTCTGTAGCTGAGAGTTGTCAGTCTCTGTAGCTGAGAGTTGTTCGTCTCTGTAGCTGAGTGTTGTCAGTCTCTGTAACTGAGAGTTGTCAGTCTCTGTAGCTGAGAGTTGTCAGTCTCTAGCTGAGAGTTTTCAATCTCTAGCTGAGAGCTGTCAGTCTCTGTAGCTGAGAGTTGTTAGTCTCTGTAAATGAGAGTTGTCAGTCTCTGTAGCTGAGAGCTGTCAGTCTCTGTAGCTGAGAGCTGTCAGTCTCTGTGGCTGAGAGTTGTCAGTCTCTGTAGCTGAGAGTTGTTAGTCTCTGTAGCTGAGTGTTGTCAGTCTCTGTAACTGAGAGTTGTCAGTCTCTGTAGCTGAGAGCTGTCAGTCTCTGTAGCTGAGAGTTGTCAGTCTCTGTAACTGAGAGTTGTCAGTCTGTGTAGCTGAGAGTTGTCAGTCTCTGTAGCTGAGAGTTGTCAGTCTCTGTAGCTGAGAGTTGTCAATCTCTGTAGCTGAGAGTTATCAGTCTCTGTAGCTGAGAGTTGTCAGTCTCTGTAGCTGAGAGTTGTCAGTCTTTGTAACTGAGAGTTGGCAGTCTCTGTAGCTGAGAGTTGTCAGTCTCTGTAACTGAGAGCTGTCAGTCTCTGTAGCTGAGAGCTGCCACTCTCTGTAGTTGAGAGCTGTCAGTCTCTGTAGCTGAGTGTTAGTCTCTGTAGCTGAGAGTTGTCAGTCTCTGCAGCTGAGAGTTGTTAGTCTCTGTAGCTGAGTGTTGTCAGTCTCTGTAACTGAGAGTTGTCAGTCTCTGTAGCTGAGAGTTGTCAGTCTCTGTAGCTGAGAGCTGTCAGTCTCTGTAGCTGAGAGTTGTCAGTCTCTGTAAATGAGAGTTGTCAGTCTCTGTAACTGAGAGTTGTCAGTCTCTGTAGCTGAGAGCTGTCAGTCCCTGTAGCTGAGAGTTGTCAGTCTCTGTAACTGAGAGTTGTCAGTCTCTGTAGCTGAGAGTTGTCAGTCTCTGTAGCTGAGAGTTGTCAGTCTCTGTAGCTGAGAGTTGTCAATCTCTGTAGCTGAGAGTTATCAGTCTCTGTAGCTGAGAGTTGTCAGTCTCTGTAGCTGAGAGTTGTCAGTCTTTGTAACTGAGAGTTGGCAGTCTCTGTAGCTGAGAGTTGTCAGTCTCTGTAACTGAGAGCTGTCAGTCTCTGTAGCTGAGAGCTGCCACTCTCTGTAGTTGAGAGCTGTCAGTCTCTGTAGCTGAGAGTTAGTCTCTGTAGCTGAGAGTTGTCAGTCTCTGTAGCTGAGAGTTGTTAGTCTCTGTAGCTGAGTGTTGTCAGTCTCTGTAACTGAGAGTTGTCAGTCTCTGTAGCTGAGAGTTGTCAGTCTCTGTAGCTGAGAGCTGTCAGTCTCTGTAGCTGAGAGTTGTCAGTCTCTGTAAATGAGAGTTGTCAGTCTCTGTAACTGAGAGTTGTCAGTCTCTGTAGCTGAGAGCTGTCAGTCCCTGTAGCTGAGAGTTGTCAGTCTCTGTAACTGAGAGTTGTCAGTCTCTGTAGCTGAGAGTTGTCAGTCTCTGTAGCTGAGAGTTATCAGTCTCTGTAGCTGAGAGTTGTCAGTCTCTGTAGCTGAGAGTTGTCAGCCTTTGTAACTGAGAGTTGTCAGTCTCTCTAGCTGAGAGTTGTCAGTCTCTATAACTGTGAGCTGTCAGTCTCTGTAGCTGAGAGCTGCCAGTCTCTGTAGCTGAGAGCTGTCAGTCTCTGTAGCTGAGAGATAGTCTCTGTCTCTGAGAGTTGTCAGTTTCTGTAACTGAGAGTTGTCAGTCCCTGTAGCTGAGAGTTGTCAGTCTCTGTAGCTGAGAGTTGTCAGTCTCTGTAACTGAGAGTTGTCAGTCCCTGTAGCTGAGAGTTGTCAGTCTCTGTAGCTGAGAGTTGTCAGTCTCTGTAGCTGAGAGATGTCAGTCTCTGTAACTGAGAGTTGTCAGTCTCTGTAGCTGAGAGTTGTCAGTCTCTGTCACTGAGAGTTGTCAGTCTCGAGCTGAGAGTTTTCAGTCTCTAGCTGAGAGCTGTCAGTCTCTGTAGCTGAGAGTTGTCAGTCTCTGTCACTTAGAGTTGTCAGTCTCTAGCTGAGAGTTTTCAGTCTCTAGCTGAGAGCTGTCTGTCTCTGTAGCTGAGAGTTGTCAGTCTCTGTAGCTGAGAGCTGTTAGTCTCGGTAGCTGAGAGTTGTCAGTCTCTGGAGCTGGGAGTTGTTATTCTCTGTAGCTAAGAGTTATCCTGAGAGTTAGTCTCTGTCGCTCAGAGCTGTTAGTTCCTGTACCTGGTTTTCTGGCCCTGGTACCGGTGCAGCTTCCCAATGATCTCTCTCGGCTGCTCCCCAGTCTTGGGTTTTGGTCGGAGCGAGCTCTGTGCCCAGTTGAGTTCTGGGTGGTTTGGGAAGCTGGCCCTCCTGACCATGTTGCCCAGCATTCGGGCGATGTAGTCCGTTGGGGCCCTTCCTTCCATCCCCTCTGGCAGTCCCATAGTACGGACGTTCTGTCACCTGGACCTGTTTTCCTGGACCTCTACCTTTCCCTTCAAGGTCCCTTGGGCCGCCACCGACCTCTTCACCTTGGTCTCCAGAGCCACGATCCTATCACTCTGGTCGGTTGCCGCCCTTTCCAGGTCCAGGATTATCCTTTCCTGGTCTTGCACTTTCTTTCCCCGGCCGTCTATTGTGCGCTGGAGGGTGGCCATCGCTTCCGTCACCACCTCCTTCACCATCTCTTTCATCCCCACCGGCAGTTCCATTTTGATTGCCTCCCTCATGGCAGCCAGTCCTTCTTTAAGGAATGTCTTCCATCTCTCCCCCGGTGTACTGGGGGGGCATCGCTGCCTGTTCATGCTCCTCTGTCGGGTCGCCCCCTCTCTTGTTTTGCCGGGGCCTCCAAGTCACCTTGTGGGTCCGCTAGTTCGTCTGCTCATTGCTCCTACCCCTTGCCGCCACTTCTGCCTTCTCGCTGGCCCTTTGAACTACCTTTGTCATAATATCCACTCATGTATATAATGAGATGCAGACAGGCAGTGATTGACACATAGGATGACCAGTAAGCATACAACACAGTGCAGCCAATCAGCAGACAGGACACTATCACTATAAAGCCAGAGGGCACTAGGTTTCCCGCTCTCTCGGGACCCAGCTACTGAGACAGTCAGAGTCCATGAGCTAGCAAGCACAAACACCATTCAGTACCTGGTAAGTCTGGTCAGGCTACTACAAGGTCACTAGTCAGATCAGTATCGTGTCGACCCACAGCTGAATATGTACAGCTGTTCATCTAGTTGAATAAAACAGTGTTGGATCTTCTCCTGTGTTAGACGTCTGTTTGTAACTTCCCTGCATCGAGTGCAGTCCACATCGAACCAATCTACCTAACACATCATGGTGCCAGAGTGATATTGATCTTGACGGACGTACCTCGAGTGAATCAGCATCGACCAGCAAGCAGCCATCCAGCGAAATGGAAAACATCCAGCCTCCTCCGCAGCTCCGCATCTCTGGCAACCTCGGCGCCAACTGGAAAATCTTCAAGCAAAAGTTCCTCTTGTACATCGAGGCCTCCGACCTCGAGGCAGCATTGGATGCCAGGAAGATCGTGCTATTTCTCTCCACTGCGGGGACCACCCCATCCATATCTACAACTCGCTTATGTTTGCCGACGGCAAAGACAAAACAAAATTCAAAACAGTCCTGCTGAAATTCGACAGCCACTGCGACATTGAGGTGAATGAGAGCTTTGAACAGTACATCTTCCAGCAGAGGCTTCAGGGTAAGGATGAAACTTTTCAGTCCTTCTTGACCCATCTCTGCAACCTAGCGCAGTCATGTAACTATGACTCGACGGCTGATTCCATGATCCGGGATCAGATCGTTTTCGGGTTCCACTCCGACTCTCTGCGGCAGCAGCTCCTTAAAATCAAACAGTTGACCCTCTCTGTCGCTATCGAGACGTGCGTTGTCCATGAGCATGCCAAGAAGCGTTACTCCCACATCAGGGCGGCAGCAACTGCAAAGCTGGCCTCCCACGAGGCAGAAAGGGTGCAGGCCATTGCACAAATACTGGGCCTGAGCATCGAGGAGAGTGGCCGTTTCGCGCGCTTTTCTCGGATCCCTGCGCATGCGCGCCACGACCGAGTGGACGATGAGACCGAAAACCCGATTGCGCAGGTGCGTATGTCGGCCGACCGCACTGCGCATGCGCGATGGTGCACGGATCGCGCTGACGTCAGCGACATGACGTGTTCGAATTGTGGCTCCGCCCACTTAAAGCGGCAATGTCCGGCAAGAGGACACCGATGTCTCCAGTGTGGCAAGCTTGGCCATTACGCAGCCCTCTGCAGATCCGCTCCACCGCTCAGCAGCCAGCGATCCCAGCTGCGGCGCAGAAGTATCCGCTCAATACACCAAGGCATGCCAGATTCTGATCCCGACAGCCCAAAGGACCCTGATGCTGACTGCCTCCAGTCTCCATATCGGGTGGGCATCATAACCATACATGAACTGGCCTCCACCACACCTGCGCAACGCCTTTCAATCCTCAGTGTGGATCCCGACGACGAGTGGTGTGCTGTCCTCACAGTTAACAAGGCTCGCATCTGATTTAAACTGGACACCGGCGCGTCTGCGAACCTCATCTCACAATCCGACCTCAACACCATCCGGGCCCGACCAAGCATTCTCCCATCGGCCTGCCAACTCTTTGACTACAATGGCAATGCCATAGCTGCCAGTGGCTCATGTCAACTCGGGGTATCCAACAAGGCGATCAAGGCAACGTTACAATTTGAAATCGTCAGGCTTGACAGGGCGTCCCTGCTCGGTGCTCGCGCCTGCAAGCTCCTGAACCTGGTTCAGCGAGTCCACACCATGTCATCATCACCGGCGACGGCCTCGCCCGATGGAAATTTGCAAGCCGACATAGACGACATTATCACGCAGTACCACAGTGTATTCGATGGAATGGGCACGCTCCCGTACCGATACAAAATACTGCTCAAACCGAACGCCACCCCTGTAATCCATGCACTACGCCGGGTGCCGGCGCCCCTCAAGGATCGTCTAAAAAAGCAACTACAGGACCTCCAAGACCAGGGCATTATCTCGAAGGTCACGGAGCCAACAGACTGGGTCAGCTCCATGGTATGCGTAAAGAAGCCATCAGGGGAGCTCTGCATTTGCATTGATCCCAAGGATCTAAACCGCAACATCATGCGGGAGCATTACCCGATCCCGAAGCGTGAAGTGTTAACCAGTGAGATGCTCATGCCAAATTCTTCACTAAGCTGGACACCTCCCGGGGTTTTTAGCAAATACAGCTAGACGCGTCCAGTCGCAAGCTGTGCACGTTCAACACCCCGTTCAGCCGCTACTGTTATAACCGCATGCCTTTCAGTATCATATCTGCCTCCGAAGTGTTTCATCGTATCATGGAGCAGATGATGGAGGGCATCGAGGGGGTACGAGTATACGTGGACGACGTGATCATCTGGTCCACAACGCCCCAAGAACACATCGCTCGCCTCAAGCAGGTCTTCCAGCGAATTCATGAACATGGTCTCCAGCTCAACAGGGCCAAGTGCTCTTTTGGTCAATCTGATATAAAGTTTCTAGGCGACCACATCTCGCGGCAGGGTGTGCTGCCAGACACCGACAAGGTCTCGGCGATCAACGCCATGAAGACCCCGGAGGACAAGAAGGCGGTCCTCTGCTTCCTCGGGATGGTCAACTTTCTCGGGAAATTCATTCCCAATATGGCATCCCACACCACGGCTCTCTGCCATCTCATCAAGAAGTCGACGGAATTCCCGTGGCTGCCCACATATGAAGAGGAATGGCGTGAGCTGAAGGCAAAGCTCATCACAGCCCCAGTTCTAGCGTTCTTCGACCCAACCAAGGAAACCAAGATATCAACTGATGCAAGCCAGGACGGCATTGGGGCGGTGCTCCTCCAGTGAGATGACTCCTCGTCCTGGGCCCCAGTGGCATATGCCTCCAGGGCCATGACGCCCACTGAGCAACGGTATTCCCAGATCGAAAAGGAGTGTCTGGGTCTCCTGACAGGAATAGTCAAGTTTCATGACTATGTTTACGGCCTGCCGAAATTCACGGTGGAAACGGACCACAGGCCTCTAGTCCACATAATCCTGAAGGATTTAAATGACGGACACCTCGGTTACAGCAAATTCTTCTTCGACTCCGCCGCTATGACTTCGAACTTGTCTACACACCAGGCAAAGAGCTGATCATTACAGATGCCCAAGCCTGGTCCATCACCGCACCGTGTGAACAAGGTGACTTCATCTGCCACATAGAAGCGCAAGAGCAGTTGTGTGCCACCAACCTTCCGGCCTCTGACGAACGGGTGGTCCAAATTCGTGAGGAAACGACCAAGGATCCTTTACTGCAGCGTGTGATGCAGCACCTTACCCATGGCTGGCAGAAGGGACAATGTCCCCAATTCTTTAATGTTAAAGACGAGCTGACGGTTGTGGAGGGAATCCTTCTGAAACTCGACAGGATTGTTATTCCTCAAAGCATGCAGCCTATGGTGCTGGGTCAACTCCATGCGGGTCACCTTGGAGTCAAGAAATGCCGACGCAGAGCTCGGGAGGCGGTTTACTGGCCGGGCATTAACCAGGATATTGCCAACACGGTCCTCAACTGCCCCACCTGTCAGAAGTTTCAACCGGCTCAACCCAAGGAAACACTGCAACAGCACGAGATTGTGACCTCTCCGTGGTCCAAAGTAGGTGTAGACCTTTTTCACGCCAAGGGGCGTGACTACGTACTCCTGGTCGACTATTTCTCCAGTTCCCAGAAGTGGTGAAACTGTCCGACCTCACGTCGAAGGTGGTTATCAAAGCCTGCAAAGAAACATTCGGCAGGCATGGGATTCCGCTCACGGTAATGAGCGACAACGGTCCTTGCTTTTACAGCCAGGAATGGTCTGATTTTGCACAGTGCTACAACTTCCGTCATGTTACCTCCAGTCCCCACTACCCGCAATCAAATGGGAAGGCCGAGAAAGGGGTCCATATTATAAAGCGGTTGCTGTGCAAAGCTGCAGACTCAGGCTCCGACTTCAACCTGGCAATGCTGGCATACAGGGCAACCCCACTGTCCACTGGGTTGTCCCCAGCGCAGATGCTCATGAATCGCACTCTGAGGACCACAGTTCCAGCCATCCATGTTCCAGACCTTGACCACCTCACCGTACTACAAACCGTACAGCAGTCCCGGGCCCAACCGAAGGCCACATATGATGCTCATGCCACGGATTTACATGAGCTGGCTCCAGCCGATCATGTTCGCGTCCAGTTGCCTGAGGGCGGTTGGTCAGCCACAGCTGTTGTTGTCAAACAAGTTGCCCCAAGGTCTTTCATTGTTCGCATGGCTGATGGCTCCCTGCTACAGCGTAACAGACGGGCATTGCGAAGAGTTCCACGCCCACCACCTGACCGCAGTGCTCCGCCGGCTGTCATGCTTCCTCTGGACGTACCTTGCCAGGAGGCCACCGATCTGCCAGCGATCCTGCCGGCACATGCGACCACCGCAATGGCAGTGATCCCCCCTCTCCATGTGCAGGCGGCTCCTGATCCACCTCTGCGGTGATCGACAAGAATTCTTCGCCCGCCACAAAGACTGAATCTGTAGACTTAACTTTTGTAAATTTTTGTGACTGAATCCATCGACTTAACTCTTGTAAATATTGCTTAGTTTGTCATGTATCTGCACAATCGACACCTTCCCATGTATATACGTTTGTTCAATCACCGGTTGTATATAGTCAGGCACATACCTCAGTATTTATTTAACTCAAAACAAAAAGGGGGAGATGTCACAATATCCACTCATGTATATAATGAGATGCAGACAGGCAGTGATTGACACATAGGATGACCTGTAAGCATACAACACAGCACAGCCAATCACCAGACAGGACACTACCACTATAAAGCCAGAGAGCACTAGGTGTCCTGCTCTCTTGGGACCCAGCTACTGAGACAGTCAGAGTGCACAAGCTAGCAAGCACAAACACAATGCGGTAGCTAGTAAGTCTGGTCAGGCTACTACAAGGTCACTAGTCAGATCAGTATTGTGTCGACCCACAGCTGAATATGTACAGCAGTTCATCTAGTTGAATAAAACAGTGTTGGATCTTCTCCTGTGTTAGACGTCTGTTTGTAACTTCCCTGCATCGAGTGCAGTCCTCATCGAACCAACCTGCCGAACACATCACCGTTTGCCACCATCTTATCTTCTGCTTCCTTGCTACTAATGCCTTTTGGCTTTTTAGGAGATTTGGGTAGCGTTTTGAGCCAAGAATCCTGGAAAATCTGTTATTTTGGGTCCAATTGGGAGGAGAGCAACCTGGTGTGCGTCGGTTTAGCACATTGCCACCACCGGAATAGACTCTGTATTTGATGGTTATTCGTCCCTGCAGCTGAGAATTACTGATCCATGAAGCTATGAGCTGTTAGTCGCTATTTTCCAGAGGTTTTATCCCCTATTTTTTGGAGCGTTGGCCCTGTAATTTTGGGCTATTAGTTTGTGTAACTGAGAGCTGTTAATCGCTGTAGTTGAGACCTGTGTGTAACTGTAATGGAGAGCACTTGTCGCTGTCAATGATAACTGTTATTCCCTGTAGTTGCGAGCTGCTAGTCTCTGTAGTTGAGAGCGGTTCTTCTCTGTAGTTGAGAGATTCTAATCATTTAATCGAGTGCTGTTAGAGCCTCTAATCCCTTTGGTTGGGAACTGCAATTCCATGTAGTTAACAGCTGTCAGTCCCTGTTGCTGAGAACTGTTCGTCTCTGTGACCAGTGAGCTGTTAGTCCCTGTAGCTAAGTGCTCCTAGTCGCTGTCGCTGATAATGGTTCTTCTCTGATCATTGGATTTGAAAGCTGTTACATCCTGTAATTGAGAGCTTCTGGGTCCCTCCAATTGAGGACTGTGAAACTATGTAGTTGACACTTGTCAGCCCCTGTAACTGAGAGTTGTCAGTCTCAGTAGCTGAGAGTTGTCAGTCTCTGTAGCTGAGTGTTGGCAGTCTCTGTAGCTGAGAATTGTCAGTCTCTGTAGTTGAGAGCTGTCAGTCTCTGTAGCTGAGAGCTGTCAGTCTCTGTAGCTGAGAGTTGTCAGTCTCTGTAGCTGAGAGTTGTCAGTCTCTGTAACTGAGAGCTGTCAGTCTCTGTAGCTGAGAGTTGTCAGTCTCTGTAGCTGAGAGTTGTCAGTCCCTGTAGCTGAGAGTTGTCAGTCTCTGTAGCTGAGAGTTGTCAGTCTCTGTAGCTGAGAGCTGTCAGTCTCTGTAAATGAGAGTTGTCAGTCTCTGTAACTGAGAGTTGTCAGTCCCTGTAGCTGAGAGTTGTCAGTCTCTGTAACTGAGAGTTGTCAGTCTGTGTAGCTGAGAGTTGTCAGTCTCTGTAGCTGAGAGTTGTCAGTCTCTGTAGCTGAGAGTTGTCAGTCTCTGTAGCTGAGAGTTGTCAGTCTCTGTAACTGAGAGTTGTCAGTGTCTGTAGCTGAGAGTTGTCAGTCTCTGTAACTGAGAGGTGTCAGTCTCTGTAGCTGAGAGCTGTCAGTCTCTGTAGCTGAGAGTTGGCAGTATCTGTAGCTGAGAGTTGTCAGTCCCTGTAGCTGAGAGCTGTCAGTCTCTGTAGCTGAGAGTTGTCATTCTCTGTAACTGAGAGTTGTCAGTTTCTGTAGCTGAGAGCTGTCAGTTTCTGTAGCTGAGAGTTGTCAGTTTCTGTAGCTGAGAGTTGTCAGTTTCTGTAGCTGAGAGCTGTCAGTCTCTGTAGCTGATAGTTGTCAGTCTCTGTAACTGAGAGTTGTCAGTCTCTGTAGCTGAGAGTTGTCAGTCTCTGTAACTGAGAGCTGTCAGTCTCTGTAGCTGAGTTGTCAGTCTCTGTAGCTGAGAGTTGTCAGTCTCTGTAGCTGAGAGTTGTCAGTCTCTGCAGCTGAGAGTTGTCAGTCTCTGTAGCTGAGAGCTGTCAGTCCCTGTAGCTGAGAGTTGTCAGTCTCTGTAGCTGAGAGCTGTCAGTCTCTGTAGCTGAGAGTTGTCAGTCTCTGTAGCTGAGAGTTGTCAGTCTCTGTAGCTGAGAGTTATCAGTCTCTGTAGCTGTGAGTTGTCTGTCTCTGTAGCTGAGAGTTGTCAGTCTCTGTAACTGAGAGTTGTCAGTCTCTGTAGCTGAGAGTTGTCAGTCTCTGTAACTGAGAGTTGTCAGTCTCTGTAGCTGAGAGCTGTTAGTCTCTGTAGCTGAGAGTTGTCATTCTCTGTAACTGAGAGTTGTCAGTTTCTGTAGCTGAGAGCTGTCAGTTTCTGTAGCTGAGAGTTGTCAGTTTCTGTAGCTGAGAGCTGTCAGTCTCTGTAGCTGATAGTTGTCAGTCTCTGTAACTGAGAGTTGTCAGTCTCTGTAGCTGAGAGTTGTCAGTCTCTGTAACTGAGAGCTGTCAGTCTCTGTAGCTGAGTTGTCAGTCTCTGTAGCTGAGAGTTGTCAGTCTCTGTAGCTGAGAGTTGTCAGTCTCTGCAGCTGAGAGTTGTCAGTCTCTGTAGCTGAGAGCTGTCAGTCCCTGTAGCTGAGAGTTGTCAGTCTCTGTAGCTGAGAGCTGTCAGTCTCTGTAGCTGAGAGTTGTCAGTCTCTGTAGCTGAGAGTTGTCAGTCTCTGTAGCTGAGAGTTATCAGTCTCTGTAGCTGTGAGTTGTCTGTCTCTGTAGCTGAGAGTTGTCAGTCTCTGTAACTGAGAGTTGTCAGTCTCTGTAGCTGAGAGTTGTCAGTCTCTGTAACTGAGAGTTGTCAGTCTCTGTAGCTGAGAGCTGTTAGTCTCTGTAGCTGAGAGTTGTCATTCTCTGTAACTGAGAGTTGTCAGTTTCTGTAGCTGAGAGCTGTCAGTTTCTGTAGCTGAGAGTTGTCAGTTTCTGTAGCTGAGAGCTGTCAGTCTCTGTAGCTGATAGTTGTCAGTCTCTGTAACTGAGAGTTGTCAGTCTCTGTAGCTGAGAGTTGTCAGTCTCTGTAACTGAGAGCTGTCAGTCTCTGTAGCTGAGTTGTCAGTCTCTGCAGCTGAGAGTTGTCAGTCTCTGTAGCTGAGAGCTGTCAGTCCCTGTAGCTGAGAGTTGTCAGTCTCTGTAGCTGAGAGTTGTCAGTCTCTGTCGCTGAGAGTTGTCAGTCTCTGTAGCTGAGAGCTGTCAGTCTCTATAGCTGAGAGTTGTCAGTCTCTGTAGCTGAGAGTTGTCAGTCTCTGTAGCTGAGAGTTATCAGTCTCTGTAGCTGAGAGTTGTCTGTCTCTGTAGCTGAGAGTTGTCAGTCTCTGGAACTGAGAGTTGTCAGTCTCTGTAGCTGAGAGTTGTCAGTCTCTGTAGCTGAGAGTTGTCAGTCTCTGTAGCTGAGATTTGTCAGTCTCTGTAACTGAGAGTTGTCAGTCTCTGTAACTGAGAGTTGTCAGTCTCTGTAGCTGAGACTTGTCAGTCTCTGTAACTGAGAGTTGTCAGTCTCTGTAGCTGAGAGTTGTCAGTCTCTGTCACTGAGAGTTGTCAGTCTCTAGCTGAGAGTTTTCAGTCTCTAGCTGAGAGCTGTCAGTCTCTGTAGCTGAGAGTTGTTAGTCTCTGTAAATGAGAGTTGTCAGTCTCTGTAGCTGAGAGCTGTCAGTCTCTGTAGCTGAGAGCTGTCAGTCTCTGTGGCTGAGAGTTGTCAGTCTCTGTAACTGAGAGTTGTCAGTCTCTGTAGCTGAGAGCTGTCAGTCTCTGTAGCTGAGAGTTGTCAGTCTCTGTAACTGAGAGTTGTCAGTCTCTGTAGCTGAGAGTTGTCAGTCTCTGTAGCTGAGAGTTGTCAGTCTCTGTAGCTGAGAGTTGTCAATCTCTGTAGCTGAGAGTTATCAGTCTCTGTAGCTGAGAGTTGTCAGTCTCTGTAGCTGAGAGTTGTCAGTCTTTGTAACTGAGAGTTGGCAGTCTCTGTAGCTGAGAGTTGTCAGTCTCTGTAACTGAGAGCTGTCAGTCTCTGTAGCTGAGAGCTGCCACTCTCTGTAGCTGAGAGTTATCAGTCTCTGTAGCTGAGAGTTGTCAGTCTCTGTAGCTGAGAGTTGTCAGTCTTTGTAACTGAGAGTTGGCAGTCTCTGTAGCTGAGAGTTGTCAGTCTCTGTAACTGAGAGCTGTCAGTCTCTGTAGCTGAGAGCTGCCACTCTCTGTAGTTGAGAGCTGTCAGTCTCTGTAGCTGAGAGTTAGTCTCTGTAGCTGAGAGTTGTCAGTCTCTGTAGCTGAGAGTTGTTAGTCCCTGTAGCTAAGTGCTCCTAGTCGCTGTCGCTGATAATGGTTCTTCTCTGATCATTGGATTTGAAAGCTGTTACATCCTGTAATTGAGAGCTTCTGGGTCCCTCCAATTGAGGACTGTGAAACTATGTAGTTGACACTTGTCAGCCCCTGTAACTGAGAGTTGTCAGTCTCAGTAGCTGAGAGTTGTCAGTCTCTGTAGCTGAGTGTTGGCAGTCTCTGTAGCTGAGAATTGTCAGTCTCTGTAGTTGAGAGCTGTCAGTCTCTGTAGCTGAGAGCTGTCAGTCTCTGTAACTGAGAGTTGTCAGTCCCTGTAGCTGAGAGTTGTCAGTCTCTGTAACTGAGAGTTGTCAGTCTGTGTAGCTGAGAGTTGTCAGTCTCTGTAGCTGAGAGTTGTCAGTCTCTGTAGCTGAGAGTTGTCAGTCTCTGTAGCTGAGAGTTGTCAGTCTCTGTAACTGAGAGTTGTCAGTCTCTGTAGCTGAGAGTTGTCAGTCTCTGTAACTGAGAGGTGTCAGTCTCTGTAGCTGAGAGCTGTCAGTCTCTGTAGCTGAGAGTTGGCAGTATCTGTAGCTGAGAGTTGTCAGTCCCTGTAGCTGAGAGCTGTCAGTCTCTGTAGCTGAGAGTTGTCATTCTCTGTAACTGAGAGTTGTCAGTTTCTGTAGCTGAGAGCTGTCAGTTTCTGTAGCTGAGAGTTGTCAGTTTCTGTAGCTGAGAGTTGTCAGTTTCTGTAGCTGAGAGCTGTCAGTCTCTGTAGCTGATAGTTGTCAGTCTCTGTAACTGAGAGTTGTCAGTCTCTGTAGCTGAGAGTTGTCAGTCTCTGTAACTGAGAGCTGTCAGTCTCTGTAGCTGAGTTGTCAGTCTCTGGAGCTGAGAGTTGTCAGTCTCTGTAGCTGAGAGTTGTCAGTCTCTGCAGCTGAGAGTTGTCAGTCTCTGTAGCTGAGAGCTGTCAGTCCCTGTAGCTGAGAGTTGTCAGTCTCTGTAGCTGAGAGCTGTCAGTCTCTGTAGCTGAGAGTTGTCAGTCTCTGTAGCTGAGAGTTGTCAGTCTCTGTAGCTGAGAGTTATCAGTCTCTGTAGCTGTGAGTTGTCTGTCTCTGTAGCTGAGAGTTGTCAGTCTCTGTAACTGAGAGTTGTCAGTCTCTGTAGCTGAGAGTTGTCAGTCTCTGTAACTGAGAGTTGTCAGTCTCTGTAGCTGAGAGCTGTTAGTCTCTGTAGCTGAGAGTTGTCATTCTCTGTAACTGAGAGTTGTCAGTTTCTGTAGCTGAGAGCTGTCAGTTTCTGTAGCTGAGAGTTGTCAGTTTCTGTAGCTGAGAGCTGTCAGTCTTTGTAGCTGACAGTTGTCAGTCTCTGTAACTGAGAGTTGTCAGTCTCTGTAGCTGAGAGTTGTCAGTCTCTGTAGCTGAGAGTTATCAGTCTCTGTAGCTGTGAGTTGTCTGTCTCTGTAGCTGAGAGTTGTCAGTCTCTGTAACTGAGAGTTGTCAGTCTCTGTAGCTGAGAGTTGTCAGTCTCTGTAACTGAGAGTTGTCAGTCTCTGTAGCTGAGAGCTGTTAGTCTCTGTAGCTGAGAGTTGTCATTCTCTGTAACTGAGAGTTGTCAGTTTCTGTAGCTGAGAGCTGTCAGTTTCTGTAGCTGAGAGTTGTCAGTTTCTGTAGCTGAGAGCTGTCAGTCTCTGTAGCTGATAGTTGTCAGTCTCTGTAACTGAGAGTTGTCAGTCTCTGTAGCTGAGAGTTGTCAGTCTCTGTAACTGAGAGCTGTCAGTCTCTGTAGCTGAGTTGTCAGTCTCTGTAGCTGAGAGTTGTCAGACTCTGTAGCTGAGAGTTGTCAGTCTCTGCAGCTGAGAGTTGTCAGTCTCTGTAGCTGAGAGCTGTCAGTCCCTGTAGCTGAGAGTTGTCAGTCTCTGTAGCTGAGAGCTGTCAGTCTCTGTAGCTGAGAGTTGTCAGTCTCTGTAGCTGAGAGTTGTCAGTCTCTGTAGCTGAGAGTTATTAGTCTCTGTAGCTGTGAGTTGTCTGTCTCTGTAGCTGAGAGTTGTCAGTCTCTGTAACTGAGAGTTGTCAGTCTCTGTAGCTGAGAGTTGTCAGTCTCTGTAACTGAGAGTTGTCAGTCTCTGTAGCTGAGAGCTGTTAGTCTCTGTAGCTGAGAGTTGTCATTCTCTGTAACTGAGAGTTGTCAGTTTCTGTAGCTGAGAGCTGTCAGTTTCTGTAGCTGAGAGTTGTCAGTTTCTGTAGCTGAGAGCTGTCAGTCTCTGTAGCTGATAGTTGTCAGTCTCTGTAACTGAGAGTTGTCAGTCTCTGTAGCTGAGAGTTGTCAGTCTCTGTAACTGAGAGCTGTCAGTCTCTGTAGCTGAGTTGTCAGTCTCTGCAGCTGAGAGTTGTCAGTCTCTGTAGCTGAGAGCTGTCAGTCCCTGTAGCTGAGAGTTGTCAGTCTCTGTAGCTGAGAGTTGTCAGTCTCTGTCGCTGAGAGTTGTCAGTCTCTGTAGCTGAGAGCTGTCAGTCTCTATAGCTGAGAGTTGTCAGTCTCTGTAGCTGAGAGTTGTCAGTCTCTGTAGCTGAGAGTTATCAGTCTCTGTAGCTGAGAGTTGTCTGTCTCTGTAGCTGAGAGTTGTCAGTCTCTGGAACTGAGAGTTGTCAGTCTCTGTAGCTGAGAGTTGTCAGTCTCTGTAGCTGAGAGTTGTCAGTCTCTGTAGCTGAGATTTGTCAGTCTCTGTAACTGAGAGTTGTCAGTCTCTGTAACTGAGAGTTGTCAGTCTCTGTAGCTGAGACTTGTCAGTCTCTGTAACTGAGAGTTGTCAGTCTCTGTAGCTGAGAGTTGTCAGTCTCTGTCACTGAGAGTTGTCAGTCTCTAGCTGAGAGTTTTCAGTCTCTAGCTGAGAGCTGTCAGTCTCTGTAGCTGAGAGTTGTTAGTCTCTGTAAATGAGAGTTGTCAGTCTCTGTAGCTGAGAGCTGTCAGTCTCTGTAGCTGAGAGCTGTCAGTCTCTGTGGCTGAGAGTTGTCAGTCTCTGTAACTGAGAGTTGTCAGTCTCTGTAGCTGAGAGCTGTCAGTCTCTGTAGCTGAGAGTTGTCAGTCTCTGTAACTGAGAGTTGTCAGTCTCTGTAGCTGAGAGTTGTCAGTCTCTGTAGCTGAGAGTTGTCAGTCTCTGTAGCTGAGAGTTGTCAATCTCTGTAGCTGAGAGTTATCAGTCTCTGTAGCTGAGAGTTGTCAGTCTCTGTAGCTGAGAGTTGTCAGTCTTTGTAACTGAGAGTTGGCAGTCTCTGTAGCTGAGAGTTGTCAGTCTCTGTAACTGAGAGCTGTCAGTCTCTGTAGCTGAGAGCTGCCACTCTCTGTAGCTGAGAGTTATCAGTCTCTGTAGCTGAGAGTTGTCAGTCTCTGTAGCTGAGAGTTGTCAGTCTTTGTAACTGAGAGTTGGCAGTCTCTGTAGCTGAGAGTTGTCAGTCTCTGTAACTGAGAGCTGTCAGTCTCTGTAGCTGAGAGCTGCCACTCTCTGTAGTTGAGAGCTGTCAGTCTCTGTAGCTGAGAGTTAGTCTCTGTAGCTGAGAGTTGTCAGTCTCTGTAGCTGAGAGTTGTTAGTCCCTGTAGCTAAGTGCTCCTAGTCGCTGTCGCTGATAATGGTTCTTCTCTGATCATTGGATTTGAAAGCTGTTACATCCTGTAATTGAGAGCTTCTGGGTCCCTCCAATTGAGGACTGTGAAACTATGTAGTTGACACTTGTCAGCCCCTGTAACTGAGAGTTGTCAGTCTCAGTAGCTGAGAGTTGTCAGTCTCTGTAGCTGAGTGTTGGCAGTCTCTGTAGCTGAGAATTGTCAGTCTCTGTAGTTGAGAGCTGTCAGTCTCTGTAGCTGAGAGCTGTCAGTCTCTGTAACTGAGAGTTGTCAGTCCCTGTAGCTGAGAGTTGTCAGTCTCTGTAACTGAGAGTTGTCAGTCTGTGTAGCTGAGAGTTGTCAGTCTCTGTAGCTGAGAGTTGTCAGTCTCTGTAGCTGAGAGTTGTCAGTCTCTGTAGCTGAGAGTTGTCAGTCTCTGTAACTGAGAGTTGTCAGTCTCTGTAGCTGAGAGTTGTCAGTCTCTGTAACTGAGAGGTGTCAGTCTCTGTAGCTGAGAGCTGTCAGTCTCTGTAGCTGAGAGTTGGCAGTATCTGTAGCTGAGAGTTGTCAGTCCCTGTAGCTGAGAGCTGTCAGTCTCTGTAGCTGAGAGTTGTCATTCTCTGTAACTGAGAGTTGTCAGTTTCTGTAGCTGAGAGCTGTCAGTTTCTGTAGCTGAGAGTTGTCAGTTTCTGTAGCTGAGAGTTGTCAGTTTCTGTAGCTGAGAGCTGTCAGTCTCTGTAGCTGATAGTTGTCAGTCTCTGTAACTGAGAGTTGTCAGTCTCTGTAGCTGAGAGTTGTCAGTCTCTGTAACTGAGAGCTGTCAGTCTCTGTAGCTGAGTTGTCAGTCTCTGTAGCTGAGAGTTGTCAGTCTCTGTAGCTGAGAGTTGTCAGTCTCTGCAGCTGAGAGTTGTCAGTCTCTGTAGCTGAGAGCTGTCAGTCCCTGTAGCTGAGAGTTGTCAGTCTCTGTAGCTGAGAGCTGTCAGTCTCTGTAGCTGAGAGTTGTCAGTCTCTGTAGCTGAGAGTTGTCAGTCTCTGTAGCTGAGAGTTATCAGTCTCTGTAGCTGTGAGTTGTCTGTCTCTGTAGCTGAGAGTTGTCAGTCTCTGTAACTGAGAGTTGTCAGTCTCTGTAGCTGAGAGTTGTCAGTCTCTGTAACTGAGAGTTGTCAGTCTCTGTAGCTGAGAGCTGTTAGTCTCTGGAGCTGAGAGTTGTCATTCTCTGTAACTGAGAGTTGTCAGTTTCTGTAGCTGAGAGCTGTCAGTTTCTGTAGCTGAGAGTTGTCAGTTTCTGTAGCTGAGAGCTGTCAGTCTTTGTAGCTGACAGTTGTCAGTCTCTGTAACTGAGAGTTGTCAGTCTCTGTAGCTGAGAGTTGTCAGTCTCTGTAACTGAGAGCTGTCAGTCTCTGTAGCTGAGTTGTCAGTCTCTGTAGCTGAGAGTTGTCAGTCTCTGTAGCTGAGAGTTGTCAGTCTCTGCAGCTGAGAGTTGTCAGTCTCTGTAGCTGAGAGCTGTCAGTCCCTGTAGCTGAGAGTTGTCAGTCTCTGTAGCTGAGAGCTGTCAGTCTCTGTAGCTGAGAGTTGTCAGTCTCTGTAGCTGAGAGTTGGCAGTCTCTGTAGCTGAGAGTTATCAGTCTCTGTAGCTGTGAGTTGTCTGTCTCTGTAGCTGAGAGTTGTCAGTCTCAGTAACTGAGAGTTGTCAGTCTCTGTAGCTGAGAGTTGTCAGTCTCTGTAACTGAGAGTTGTCAGTCTCTGTAGCTGAGAGCTGTTAGTCTCTGTAGCTGAGAGTTGTCATTCTCTGTAACTGAGAGTTGTCAGTTTCTGTAGCTGAGAGCTGTCAGTTTCTGTAGCTGAGAGTTGTCAGTTTCTGTAGCTGAGAGCTGTCAGTCTCTGTAGCTGATAGTTGTCAGTCTCTGTAACTGAGAGTTGTCAGTCTCTGTAGCTGAGAGTTGTCAGTCTCTGTAACTGAGAGCTGTCAGTCTCTGTAGCTGAGTTGTCAGTCTCTGTAGCTGAGAGTTGTCAGTCTCTGTAGCTGAGAGTTGTCAGTCTCTGCAGCTGAGAGTTGTCAGTCTCTGTAGCTGAGAGCTGTCAGTCCCTGTAGCTGAGAGTTGTCAGTCTCTGTAGCTGAGAGTTGTCAGTCTCTGTCGCTGAGAGTTGTCAGTCTCTGTAGCTGAGAGCTGTCAGTCTCTATAGCTGAGAGTTGTCAGTCTCTGTAGCTGAGAGTTGTCAGTCTCTGTAGCTGAGAGTTATCAGTCTCTGTAGCTGAGAGTTGTCTGTCTCTGTAGCTGAGAGTTGTCAGTCTCTGGAACTGAGAGTTGTCAGTCTCTGTAGCTGAGAGTTGTCAGTCTCTGTAGCTGAGAGTTGTCAGTCTCTGTAGCTGAGATTTGTCAGTCTCTGTAACTGAGAGTTGTCAGTCTCTGTAACTGAGAGTTGTCAGTCTCTGTAGCTGAGACTTGTCAGTCTCTGTAACTGAGAGTTGTCAGTCTCTGTAGCTGAGAGTTGTCAGTCTCTGTCACTGAGAGTTGTCAGTCTCCAGCTGAGAGTTTTCAGTCTCTAGCTGAGAGCTGTCAGTCTCTGTAGCTGAGAGTTGTTAGTCTCTGTAAATGAGAGTTGTCAGTCTCTGTAGCTGAGAGCTGTCAGTCTCTGTAGCTGAGAGCTGTCAGTCTCTGTGGCTGAGAGTTGTCAGTCTCTGTAGCTGAGAGTTGTTAGTCTCTGTAGCTGAGTGTTGTCAGTCTCTGTAACTGAGAGTTGTCAGTCTCTGTAGCTGAGAGCTGTCAGTCTCTGTAGCTGAGAGTTGTCAGTCTCTGTAACTGAGAGTTGTCAGTCTCTGTAGCTGAGAGTTGTCAGTCTCTGTAGCTGAGAGTTGTCAGTCTCTGTAGCTGAGAGTTGTCAATCTCTGTAGCTGAGAGTTATCAGTCTCTGTAGCTGAGAGTTGTCAGTCTCTGTAGCTGAGAGTTGTCAGTCTTTGTAACTGAGAGTTGGCAGTCTCTGTAGCTGAGAGTTGTCAGTCTCTGTAACTGAGAGCTGTCAGTCTCTGTAGCTGAGAGCTGCCACTCTCTGTAGTTGAGAGCTGTCAGTCTCTGTAGCTGAGAGTTAGTCTCTGTAGCTGAGAGTTGTCAGTCTCTGTAGCTGAGAGTTGTTAGTCTCTGTAGCTGAGTGTTGTCAGTCTCTGTAACTGAGAGTTGTCAGTCTCTGTAGCTGAGAGTTGTCAGTCTCTGTAGCTGAGAGCTGTCAGTCTCTGTAGCTGAGAGTTGTCAGTCTCTGTAAATGAGAGTTGTCAGTCTCTGTAACTGAGAGTTGTCAGTCTCTGTAGCTGAGAGCTGTCAGTCCCTGTAGCTGAGAGTTGTCAGTCTCTGTAACTGAGAGCTGTCAGTCTCTGTAGCTGAGAGCTGCCACTCTCTGTAGTTGAGAGCTGTCAGTCTCTGTAGCTGAGAGTTAGTCTCTGTAGCTGAGAGTTGTCAGTCTCTGTAGCTGAGAGTTGTTAGTCTCTGTAGCTGAGTGTTGTCAGTCTCTGTAACTGAGAGTTGTCAGTCTCTGTAGCTGAGAGTTGTCAGTCTCTGTAGCTGAGAGCTGTCAGTCTCTGTAGCTGAGAGTTGTCAGTCTCTGTAAATGAGAGTTGTCAGTCTCTGTAACTGAGAGTTGTCAGTCTCTGTAGCTGAGAGCTGTCAGTCCCTGTAGCTGAGAGTTGTCAGTCTCTGTAACTGAGAGTTGTCAGTCTCTGTAGCTGAGAGTTGTCAGTCTCTGTAGCTGAGAGTTGTCAGTCTCTGTAGCTGAGAGTTGTCAATCTCTGTAGCTGAGAGTTATCAGTCTCTGTAGCTGAGAGTTGTCAGTCTCTGTAGCTGAGAGTTGTCAGTCTTTGTAACTGAGAGTTGGCAGTCTCTGTAGCTGAGAGTTGTCAGTCTCTGTAACTGAGAGCTGTCAGTCTCTGTAGCTGAGAGCTGCCACTCTCTGTAACTGAGAGTTGTCAGTCTCTGTAGCTGAGAGTTGTCAGTCTCTGTAGCTGAGAGTTGTCAGTCTCTGTAGCTGAGAGTTGTCAATCTCTGTAGCTGAGAGTTATCAGTCTCTGTAGCTGAGAGTTGTCAGTCTCTGTAACTGAGAGTTGTCAGTCTCTGTAGCTGAGAGTTGTCAGTCTCTGTAACTGAGAGCTGTCAGTCTCTGTAGCTGAGTTGTCAGTCTCTGTAGCTGAGAGTTGTCAGTCTCTGTAACTGAGAGTTGTCAGTCTCTGTAGCTGAGAGTTGTCAGTCTCTGTAACTGAGAGCTGTCAGTCTCTGTAGCTGAGTTGTCAGTCTCTGTAGCTGAGAGTTGTCAGTCTCTGTAGCTGAGAGTTGTCAGTCTCTGCAGCTGAGAGTTGTCAGTCTCTGTAGCTGAGAGCTGTCAGTCCCTGTAGCTGAGAGTTGTCAGTCTCTGTAGCTGAGAGTTGTCAGTCTCTGTCGCTGAGAGTTGTCAGTCTCTGTAGCTGAGAGCTGTCAGTCTCTATAGCTGAGAGTTGTCAGTCTCTGTAGCTGAGAGTTGTCAGTCTCTGTAGCTGAGAGTTATCAGTCTCTGTAGCTGAGAGTTGTCTGTCTCTGTAGCTGAGAGTTGTCAGTCTCTGGAACTGAGAGTTGTCAGTCTCTGTAGCTGAGAGTTGTCAGTCTCTGTAGCTGAGAGTTGTCAGTCTCTGTAGCTGAGATTTGTCAGTCTCTGTAACTGAGAGTTGTCAGTCTCTGTAACTGAGAGTTGTCAGTCTCTGTAGCTGAGACTTGTCAGTCTCTGTAACTGAGAGTTGTCAGTCTCTGTAGCTGAGAGTTGTCAGTCTCTGTCACTGAGAGTTGTCAGTCTCTAGCTGAGAGTTTTCAGTCTCTAGCTGAGAGCTGTCAGTCTCTGTAGCTGAGAGTTGTTAGTCTCTGTAAATGAGAGTTGTCAGTCTCTGTAGCTGAGAGCTGTCAGTCTCTGTAGCTGAGAGCTGTCAGTCTCTGTGGCTGAGAGTTGTCAGTCTCTGTAGCTGAGAGTTGTTAGTCTCTGTAGCTGAGTGTTGTCAGTCTCTGTAACTGAGAGTTGTCAGTCTCTGTAGCTGAGAGCTGTCAGTCTCTGTAGCTGAGAGTTGTCAGTCTCTGTAACTGAGAGTTGTCAGTCTCTGTAGCTGAGAGTTGTCAGTCTCTGTAGCTGAGAGTTGTCAGTCTCTGTAGCTGAGAGTTGTCAATCTCTGTAGCTGAGAGTTATCAGTCTCTGTAGCTGAGAGTTGTCAGTCTCTGTAGCTGAGAGTTGTCAGTCTTTGTAACTGAGAGTTGGCAGTCTCTGTAGCTGAGAGTTGTCAGTCTCTGTAACTGAGAGCTGTCAGTCTCTGTAGCTGAGAGCTGCCACTCTCTGTAGTTGAGAGCTGTCAGTCTCTGTAGCTGAGAGTTAGTCTCTGTAGCTGAGAGTTGTCAGTCTCTGTAGCTGAGAGTTGTTAGTCTCTGTAGCTGAGTGTTGTCAGTCTCTGTAACTGAGAGTTGTCAGTCTCTGTAGCTGAGAGTTGTCAGTCTCTGTAGCTGAGAGCTGTCAGTCTCTGTAGCTGAGAGTTGTCAGTCTCTGTAAATGAGAGTTGTCAGTCTCTGTAACTGAGAGTTGTCAGTCTCTGTAGCTGAGAGCTGTCAGTCCCTGTAGCTGAGAGTTGTCAGTCTCTGTAACTGAGAGCTGTCAGTCTCTGTAGCTGAGAGCTGCCACTCTCTGTAGTTGAGAGCTGTCAGTCTCTGTAGCTGAGAGTTAGTCTCTGTAGCTGAGAGTTGTCAGTCTCTGTAGCTGAGAGTTGTTAGTCTCTGTAGCTGAGTGTTGTCAGTCTCTGTAACTGAGAGTTGTCAGTCTCTGTAGCTGAGAGTTGTCAGTCTCTGTAGCTGAGAGCTGTCAGTCTCTGTAGCTGAGAGTTGTCAGTCTCTGTAAATGAGAGTTGTCAGTCTCTGTAACTGAGAGTTGTCAGTCTCTGTAGCTGAGAGCTGTCAGTCCCTGTAGCTGAGAGTTGTCAGTCTCTGTAACTGAGAGTTGTCAGTCTCTGTAGCTGAGAGTTGTCAGTCTCTGTAGCTGAGAGTTGTCAGTCTCTGTAGCTGAGAGTTGTCAATCTCTGTAGCTGAGAGTTATCAGTCTCTGTAGCTGAGAGTTGTCAGTCTCTGTAGCTGAGAGTTGTCAGTCTTTGTAACTGAGAGTTGGCAGTCTCTGTAGCTGAGAGTTGTCAGTCTCTGTAACTGAGAGCTGTCAGTCTCTGTAGCTGAGAGCTGCCACTCTCTGTAACTGAGAGTTGTCAGTCTCTGTAGCTGAGAGTTGTCAGTCTCTGTAGCTGAGAGTTGTCAGTCTCTGTAGCTGAGAGTTGTCAATCTCTGTAGCTGAGAGTTATCAGTCTCTGTAGCTGAGAGTTGTCAGTCTCTGTAGCTGAGAGTTGTCAGTCTTTGTAACTGAGAGTTGGCAGTCTCTGTAGCTGAGAGTTGTCAGTCTCTGTAACTGAGAGCTGTCAGTCTCTGTAGCTGAGAGCTGCCACTCTCTGTAGTTGAGAGCTGTCAGTCTCTGTAGCTGAGAGTTAGTCTCTGTAGCTGAGAGTTGTCAGTCTCTGTAGCTGAGAGTTGTTAGTCTCTGTAGCTGAGTGTTGTCAGTCTCTGTAACTGAGAGTTGTCAGTCTCTGTAGCTGAGAGTTGTCAGTCTCTGTAGCTGAGAGCTGTCAGTCTCTGTAGCTGAGAGTTGTCAGTCTCTGTAAATGAGAGTTGTCAGTCTCTGTAACTGAGAGTTGTCAGTCTCTGTAGCTGAGAGCTGTCAGTCCCTGTAGCTGAGAGTTGTCAGTCTCTGTAACTGAGAGTTGTCAGTCTCTGTAGCTGAGAGTTGTCAGTCTCTGTAGCTGAGAGTTATCAGTCTCTGTAGCTGAGAGTTGTCAGTCTCTGTAGCTGAGAGTTGTCAGCCTTTGTAACTGAGAGTTGTCAGTCTCTCTAGCTGAGAGTTGTCAGTCTCTATAACTGTGAGCTGTCAGTCTCTGTAGCTGAGAGCTGCCAGTCTCTGTAGCTGAGAGCTGTCAGTCTCTGTAGCTGAGAGATAGTCTCTGTCTCTGAGAGTTGTCAGTTTCTGTAACTGAGAGTTGTCAGTCCCTGTAGCTGAGAGTTGTCAGTCTCTGTAGCTGAGAGTTGTCAGTCTCTGTAACTGAGAGTTGTCAGTCCCTGTAGCTGAGAGTTGTCAGTCTCTGTAGCTGAGAGTTGTCAGTCTCTGTAGCTGAGAGATGTCAGTCTCTGTAACTGAGAGTTGTCAGTCTCTGTAGCTGAGAGTTGTCAGTCTCTGTCACTGAGAGTTGTCAGTCTCTAGCTGAGAGTTTTCAGTCTCTAGCTGAGAGCTGTCAGTCTCTGTAGCTGAGAGTTGTCAGTCTCTGTCACTTAGAGTTGTCAGTCTCTAGCTGAGAGTTTTCAGTCTCTAGCTGAGAGCTGTCTGTCTCTGTAGCTGAGAGTTGTCAGTCTCTGTAGCTGAGAGCTGTTAGTCTCGGTAGCTGAGAGTTGTCAGTCTCTGGAGCTGGGAGTTGTTATTCTCTGTAGCTAAGAGTTATCCTGAGAGTTAGTCTCTGTCGCTCAGAGCTGTTAGTTCCTGTACCTGGTTTTCTGGCCCTGGTACCGGTGCAGCTTCCCAATGATCTCTCTCGGCTGCTCCCCAGTCTTGGGTTTTGGTCGGAGCGAGCTCTGTGCCCAGTTGAGTTCTGGGTGGTTTGGGAAGCTGGCCCTCCTGACCATGTTGCCCAGCATTCAGTCGATGTAGTCCGTTGGGGCCCTTCCTTCCATCCCCTCTGGCAGTCCCATAGTACGGACGTTCTGTCACCTGGACCTGTTTTCCTGGACCTCTACCTTTCCCTTCAAGGTCCCTTGGGCCGCCACCGACCTCTTCACCTTGGTCTCCAGAGCCACGATCCTATCACTCTGGTCGGTTGCCGCCCTTTCCAGGTCCAGGATTATCCTTTCCTGGTCTTGCACTTTCTTTCCCCGGCCGTCTATTGTGCGCTGGAGGGTGGCCATCGCTTCCGTCACCACCTCCTTCACCATCTCTTTCATCCCCACCGGCAGTTCCATTTTGATTGCCTCCCTCATGGCAGCCAGTCCTTCTTTAAGGAATGTCTTCCATCTCTCCCCCGGTGTACTGGGGGGGCATCGCTGCCTGTTCATGCTCCTCTGTCGGGTCGCCCCCTCTCTTGTTTTGCCGGGGCCTCCAAGTCACCTTGTGGGTCCGCTAGTTCGTCTGCTCATTGCTCCTACCCCTTGCCGCCACTTCTGCCTTCTCGCTGGCCCTTTGAACTACCTTTGTCATAATATCCACTCATGTATATAATGAGATGCAGACAGGCAGTGATTGACACATAGGATGACCAGTAAGCATACAACACAGTGCAGCCAATCAGCAGACAGGACACTATCACTATAAAGCCAGAGGGCACTAGGTTTCCCGCTCTCTCGGGACCCAGCTACTGAGACAGTCAGAGTCCATGAGCTAGCAAGCACAAACACCATTCAGTACCTGGTAAGTCTGGTCAGGCTACTACAAGGTCACTAGTCAGATCAGTATCGTGTCGACCCACAGCTGAATATGTACAGCTGTTCATCTAGTTGAATAAAACAGTGTTGGATCTTCTCCTGTGTTAGACGTCTGTTTGTAACTTCCCTGCATCGAGTGCAGTCCACATCGAACCAATCTACCTAACACATCATGGTGCCAGAGTGATATTGATCTTGACGGACGTACCTCGAGTGAATCAGCATCGACCAGCAAGCAGCCATCCAGCGAAATGGAAAACATCCAGCCTCCTCCGCAGCTCCGCATCTCTGGCAACCTCGGCGCCAACTGGAAAATCTTCAAGCAAAAGTTCCTCTTGTACATCGAGGCCTCCGACCTCGAGGCAGCATTGGATGCCAGGAAGATCGTGCTATTTCTCTCCACTGCGGGGACCACCCCATCCATATCTACAACTCGCTTATGTTTGCCGACGGCAAAGACAAAACAAAATTCAAAACAGTCCTGCTGAAATTCGACAGCCACTGCGACATTGAGGTGAATGAGAGCTTTGAACAGTACATCTTCCAGCAGAGGCTTCAGGGTAAGGATGAAACTTTTCAGTCCTTCTTGACCCATCTCTGCAACCTAGCGCAGTCATGTAACTATGACTCGACGGCTGATTCCATGATCCGGGATCAGATCGTTTTCGGGTTCCACTCCGACTCTCTGCGGCAGCAGCTCCTTAAAATCAAACAGTTGACCCTCTCTGTCGCTATCGAGACGTGCGTTGTCCATGAGCATGCCAAGAAGCGTTACTCCCACATCAGGGCGGCAGCAACTGCAAAGCTGGCCTCCCACGAGGCAGAAAGGGTGCAGGCCATTGCACAAATACTGGGCCTGAGCATCGAGGAGAGTGGCCGTTTCGCGCGCTTTTCTCGGATCCCTGCGCATGCGCGCCACGACCGAGTGGACGATGAGACCGAAAACCCGATTGCGCAGGTGCGTATGTCGGCCGACCGCACTGCGCATGCGCGATGGTGCACGGATCGCGCTGACGTCAGCGACATGACGTGTTCGAATTGTGGCTCCGCCCACTTAAAGCGGCAATGTCCGGCAAGAGGACACCGATGTCTCCAGTGTGGCAAGCTTGGCCATTACGCAGCCCTCTGCAGATCCGCTCCACCGCTCAGCAGCCAGCGATCCCAGCTGCGGCGCAGAAGTATCCGCTCAATACACCAAGGCATGCCAGATTCTGATCCCGACAGCCCAAAGGACCCTGATGCTGACTGCCTCCAGTCTCCATATCGGGTGGGCATCATAACCATACATGAACTGGCCTCCACCACACCTGCGCAACGCCTTTCAATCCTCAGTGTGGATCCCGACGACGAGTGGTGTGCTGTCCTCACAGTTAACAAGGCTCGCATCTGATTTAAACTGGACACCGGCGCGTCTGCGAACCTCATCTCACAATCCGACCTCAACACCATCCGGGCCCGACCAAGCATTCTCCCATCGGCCTGCCAACTCTTTGACTACAATGGCAATGCCATAGCTGCCAGTGGCTCATGTCAACTCGGGGTATCCAACAAGGCGATCAAGGCAACGTTACAATTTGAAATCGTCAGGCTTGACAGGGCGTCCCTGCTCGGTGCTCGCGCCTGCAAGCTCCTGAACCTGGTTCAGCGAGTCCACACCATGTCATCATCACCGGCGACGGCCTCGCCCGATGGAAATTTGCAAGCCGACATAGACGACATTATCACGCAGTACCACAGTGTATTCGATGGAATGGGCACGCTCCCGTACCGATACAAAATACTGCTCAAACCGAACGCCACCCCTGTAATCCATGCACTACGCCGGGTGCCGGCGCCCCTCAAGGATCGTCTAAAAAAGCAACTACAGGACCTCCAAGACCAGGGCATTATCTCGAAGGTCACGGAGCCAACAGACTGGGTCAGCTCCATGGTATGCGTAAAGAAGCCATCAGGGGAGCTCTGCATTTGCATTGATCCCAAGGATCTAAACCGCAACATCATGCGGGAGCATTACCCGATCCCGAAGCGTGAAGTGTTAACCAGTGAGATGCTCATGCCAAATTCTTCACTAAGCTGGACACCTCCCGGGGTTTTTAGCAAATACAGCTAGACGCGTCCAGTCGCAAGCTGTGCACGTTCAACACCCCGTTCAGCCGCTACTGTTATAACCGCATGCCTTTCAGTATCATATCTGCCTCCGAAGTGTTTCATCGTATCATGGAGCAGATGATGGAGGGCATCGAGGGGGTACGAGTATACGTGGACGACGTGATCATCTGGTCCACAACGCCCCAAGAACACATCGCTCGCCTCAAGCAGGTCTTCCAGCGAATTCATGAACATGGTCTCCAGCTCAACAGGGCCAAGTGCTCTTTTGGTCAATCTGATATAAAGTTTCTAGGCGACCACATCTCGCGGCAGGGTGTGCTGCCAGACACCGACAAGGTCTCGGCGATCAACGCCATGAAGACCCCAGAGGACAAGAAGGCGGTCCTCTGCTTCCTCGGGATGGTCAACTTTCTCGGGAAATTCATTCCCAATATGGCATCCCACACCACGGCTCTCTGCCATCTCATCAAGAAGTCGACGGAATTCCCGTGGCTGCCCACATATGAAGAGGAATGGCGTGAGCTGAAGGCAAAGCTCACCACAGCCCCAGTTCTAGCGTTCTTCGACCCAACCAAGGAAACCAAGATATCAACTGATGCAAGCCAGGACGGCATTGGGGCGGTGCTCCTCCAGTGAGATGACTCCTCGTCCTGGGCCCCAGTGGCATATGCCTCCAGGGCCATGACGCCCACTGAGCAACGGTATTCCCAGATCGAAAAGGAGTGTCTGGGTCTCCTGACAGGAATAGTCAAGTTTCATGACTATGTTTACGGCCTGCCGAAATTCACGGTGGAAACGGACCACAGGCCTCTAGTCCACATAATCCTGAAGGATTTAAATGACGGACACCTCGGTTACAGCAAATTCTTCTTCGACTCCGCCGCTATGACTTCGAACTTGTCTACACACCAGGCAAAGAGCTGATCATTACAGATGCCCAAGCCTGGTCCATCACCGCACCGTGTGAACAAGGTGACTTCATCTGCCACATAGAAGCGCAAGAGCAGTTGTGTGCCACCAACCTTCCGGCCTCTGACGAACGGGTGGTCCAAATTCGTGAGGAAACGACCAAGGATCCTTTACTGCAGCGTGTGATGCAGCACCTTACCCATGGCTGGCAGAAGGGACAATGTCCCCAATTCTTTAATGTTAAAGACGAGCTGACGGTTGTGGAGGGAATCCTTCTGAAACTCGACAGGATTGTTATTCCTCAAAGCATGCAGCCTATGGTGCTGGGTCAACTCCATGCGGGTCACCTTGGAGTCAAGAAATGCCGACGCAGAGCTCGGGAGGCGGTTTACTGGCCGGGCATTAACCAGGATATTGCCAACACGGTCCTCAACTGCCCCACCTGTCAGAAGTTTCAACCGGCTCAACCCAAGGAAACACTGCAACAGCACGAGATTGTGACCTCTCCGTGGTCCAAAGTAGGTGTAGACCTTTTTCACGCCAAGGGGCGTGACTACGTACTCCTGGTCGACTATTTCTCCAGTTCCCAGAAGTGGTGAAACTGTCCGACCTCACGTCGAAGGTGGTTATCAAAGCCTGCAAAGAAACATTCGGCAGGCATGGGATTCCGCTCACGGTAATGAGCGACAACGGTCCTTGCTTTTACAGCCAGGAATGGTCTGATTTTGCACAGTGCTACAACTTCCGTCATGTTACCTCCAGTCCCCACTACCCGCAATCAAATGGGAAGGCCGAGAAAGGGGTCCATATTATAAAGCGGTTGCTGTGCAAAGCTGCAGACTCAGGCTCCGACTTCAACCTGGCAATGCTGGCATACAGGGCAACCCCACTGTCCACTGGGTTGTCCCCAGCGCAGATGCTCATGAATCGCACTCTGAGGACCACAGTTCCAGCCATCCATGTTCCAGACCTTGACCACCTCACCGTACTACAAACCGTACAGCAGTCCCGGGCCCAACCGAAGGCCACATATGATGCTCATGCCACGGATTTACATGAGCTGGCTCCAGCCGATCATGTTCGCGTCCAGTTGCCTGAGGGCGGTTGGTCAGCCACAGCTGTTGTTGTCAAACAAGTTGCCCCAAGGTCTTTCATTGTTCGCATGGCTGATGGCTCCCTGCTACAGCGTAACAGACGGGCATTGCGAAGAGTTCCACGCCCACCACCTGACCGCAGTGCTCCGCCGGCTGTCATGCTTCCTCTGGACGTACCTTGCCAGGAGGCCACCGATCTGCCAGCGATCCTGCCGGCACATGCGACCACCGCAATGGCAGTGATCCCCCCTCTCCATGTGCAGGCGGCTCCTGATCCACCTCTGCGGTGATCGACAAGAATTCTTCGCCCGCCACAAAGACTGAATCTGTAGACTTAACTTTTGTAAATTTTTGTGACTGAATCCATCGACTTAACTCTTGTAAATATTGCTTAGTTTGTCATGTATCTGCACAATCGACACCTTCCCATGTATATACGTTTGTTCAATCACCGGTTGTATATAGTCAGGCACATACCTCAGTATTTATTTAACTCAAAACAAAAAGGGGGAGATGTCACAATATCCACTCATGTATATAATGAGATGCAGACAGGCAGTGATTGACACATAGGATGACCTGTAAGCATACAACACAGCACAGCCAATCACCAGACAGGACACTACCACTATAAAGCCAGAGAGCACTAGGTGTCCTGCTCTCTTGGGACCCAGCTACTGAGACAGTCAGAGTGCACAAGCTAGCAAGCACAAACACAATGCGGTAGCTAGTAAGTCTGGTCAGGCTACTACAAGGTCACTAGTCAGATCAGTATTGTGTCGACCCACAGCTGAATATGTACAGCAGTTCATCTAGTTGAATAAAACAGTGTTGGATCTTCTCCTGTGTTAGACGTCTGTTTGTAACTTCCCTGCATCGAGTGCAGTCCTCATCGAACCAACCTGCCGAACACATCACCGTTTGCCACCATCTTATCTTCTGCTTCCTTGCTACTAATGCCTTTTGGCTTTTTAGGAGATTTGGGTAGCGTTTTGAGCCAAGAATCCTGGAAAATCTGTTATTTTGGGTCCAATTGGGAGGAGAGCAACCTGGTGTGCGTCGGTTTAGCACATTGCCACCACCGGAATAGACTCTGTATTTGATGGTTATTCGTCCCTGCAGCTGAGAATTACTGATCCATGAAGCTATGAGCTGTTAGTCGCTATTTTCCAGAGGTTTTATCCCCTATTTTTTGGAGCGTTGGCCCTGTAATTTTGGGCTATTAGTTTGTGTAACTGAGAGCTGTTAATCGCTGTAGTTGAGACCTGTGTGTAACTGTAATGGAGAGCACTTGTCGCTGTCAATGATAACTGTTATTCCCTGTAGTTGCGAGCTGCTAGTCTCTGTAGTTGAGAGCGGTTCTTCTCTGTAGTTGAGAGATTCTAATCATTTAATCGAGTGCTGTTAGAGCCTCTAATCCCTTTGGTTGGGAACTGCAATTCCATGTAGTTAACAGCTGTCAGTCCCTGTTGCTGAGAACTGTTCGTCTCTGTGACCAGTGAGCTGTTAGTCCCTGTAGCTAAGTGCTCCTAGTCGCTGTCGCTGATAATGGTTCTTCTCTGATCATTGGATTTGAAAGCTGTTACATCCTGTAATTGAGAGCTTCTGGGTCCCTCCAATTGAGGACTGTGAAACTATGTAGTTGACACTTGTCAGCCCCTGTAACTGAGAGTTGTCAGTCTCAGTAGCTGAGAGTTGTCAGTCTCTGTAGCTGAGTGTTGGCAGTCTCTGTAGCTGAGAATTGTCAGTCTCTGTAGTTGAGAGCTGTCAGTCTCTGTAGCTGAGAGCTGTCAGTCTCTGTAGCTGAGAGTTGTCAGTCTCTGTAGCTGAGAGTTGTCAGTCTCTGTAACTGAGAGCTGTCAGTCTCTGTAGCTGAGAGTTGTCAGTCTCTGTAGCTGAGAGTTGTCAGTCCCTGTAGCTGAGAGTTGTCAGTCTCTGTAGCTGAGAGTTGTCAGTCTCTGTAGCTGAGAGCTGTCAGTCTCTGTAAATGAGAGTTGTCAGTCTCTGTAACTGAGAGTTGTCAGTCCCTGTAGCTGAGAGTTGTCAGTCTCTGTAACTGAGAGTTGTCAGTCTGTGTAGCTGAGAGTTGTCAGTCTCTGTAGCTGAGAGTTGTCAGTCTCTGTAGCTGAGAGTTGTCAGTCTCTGTAGCTGAGAGTTGTCAGTCTCTGTAACTGAGAGTTGTCAGTGTCTGTAGCTGAGAGTTGTCAGTCTCTGTAACTGAGAGGTGTCAGTCTCTGTAGCTGAGAGCTGTCAGTCTCTGTAGCTGAGAGTTGGCAGTATCTGTAGCTGAGAGTTGTCAGTCCCTGTAGCTGAGAGCTGTCAGTCTCTGTAGCTGAGAGTTGTCATTCTCTGTAACTGAGAGTTGTCAGTTTCTGTAGCTGAGAGCTGTCAGTTTCTGTAGCTGAGAGTTGTCAGTTTCTGTAGCTGAGAGTTGTCAGTTTCTGTAGCTGAGAGCTGTCAGTCTCTGTAGCTGATAGTTGTCAGTCTCTGTAACTGAGAGTTGTCAGTCTCTGTAGCTGAGAGTTGTCAGTCTCTGTAACTGAGAGCTGTCAGTCTCTGTAGCTGAGTTGTCAGTCTCTGTAGCTGAGAGTTGTCAGTCTCTGTAGCTGAGAGTTGTCAGTCTCTGCAGCTGAGAGTTGTCAGTCTCTGTAGCTGAGAGTTGTCAGTCTCTGTAGCTGAGAGCTGTCAGTCTCTGTAGCTGAGAGTTGTCAGTCTCTGTAGCTGAGAGTTGTCAGTCTCTGTAGCTGAGAGTTATCAGTCTCTGTAGCTGTGAGTTGTCTGTCTCTGTAGCTGAGAGTTGTCAGTCTCTGTAACTGAGAGTTGTCAGTCTCTGTAGCTGAGAGTTGTCAGTCTCTGTAACTGAGAGTTGTCAGTCTCTGTAGCTGAGAGCTGTTAGTCTCTGTAGCTGAGAGTTGTCATTCTCTGTAACTGAGAGTTGTCAGTTTCTGTAGCTGAGAGCTGTCAGTTTCTGTAGCTGAGAGTTGTCAGTTTCTGTAGCTGAGAGCTGTCAGTCTCTGTAGCTGATAGTTGTCAGTCTCTGTAACTGAGAGTTGTCAGTCTCTGTAGCTGAGAGTTGTCAGTCTCTGTAACTGAGAGCTGTCAGTCTCTGTAGCTGAGTTGTCAGTCTCTGTAGCTGAGAGTTGTCAGTCTCTGTAGCTGAGAGTTGTCAGTCTCTGCAGCTGAGAGTTGTCAGTCTCTGTAGCTGGGAGCTGTCAGTCCCTGTAGCTGAGAGTTGTCAGTCTCTGTAGCTGAGAGCTGTCAGTCTCTGTAGCTGAGAGTTGTCAGTCTCTGTAGCTGAGAGTTGTCAGTCTCTGTAGCTGAGAGTTATCAGTCTCTGTAGCTGTGAGTTGTCTGTCTCTGTAGCTGAGAGTTGTCAGTCTCTGTAACTGAGAGTTGTCAGTCTCTGTAGCTGAGAGTTGTCAGTCTCTGTAACTGAGAGTTGTCAGTCTCTGTAGCTGAGAGCTGTCAGTCTCTGTAGCTGAGAGTTGTCATTCTCTGTAACTGAGAGTTGTCAGTTTCTGTAGCTGAGAGCTGTCAGTTTCTGTAGCTGAGAGTTGTCAGTTTCTGTAGCTGAGAGCTGTCAGTCTCTGTAGCTGATAGTTGTCAGTCTCTGTAACTGAGAGTTGTCAGTCTCTGTAGCTGAGAGTTGTCAGTCTCTGTAACTGAGAGCTGTCAGTCTCTGTAGCTGAGTTGTCAGTCTCTGTAGCTGAGAGTTGTCAGTCTCTGTAGCTGAGAGTTGTCAGTCTCTGCAGCTGAGAGTTGTCAGTCTCTGTAGCTGAGAGCTGTCAGTCCCTGTAGCTGAGAGTTGTCAGTCTCTGTAGCTGAGAGTTGTCAGTCTCTGTCGCTGAGAGTTGTCAGTCTCTGTAGCTGAGAGCTGTCAGTCTCTATAGCTGAGAGTTGTCAGTCTCTGTAGCTGAGAGTTGTCAGTCTCTGTAGCTGAGAGTTATCAGTCTCTGTAGCTGAGAGTTGTCTGTCTCTGTAGCTGAGAGTTGTCAGTCTCTGGAACTGAGAGTTGTCAGTCTCTGTAGCTGAGAGTTGTCAGTCTCTGTAGCTGAGAGTTGTCAGTCTCTGTAGCTGAGATTTGTCAGTCTCTGTAACTGAGAGTTGTCAGTCTCTGTAACTGAGAGTTGTCAGTCTCTGTAGCTGAGAGTTGTCAGTCTCTGTAACTGAGAGCTGTCAGTCTCTGTAGCTGAGTTGTCAGTCTCTGTAGCTGAGAGTTGTCAGTCTCTGTAGCTGAGAGTTGTCAGTCTCTGCAGCTGAGAGTTGTCAGTCTCTGTAGCTGAGAGCTGTCAGTCCCTGTAGCTGAGAGTTGTCAGTCTCTATAGCTGAGAGTTGTCAGTCTCTGTCGCTGAGAGTTGTCAGTCTCTGTAGCTGAGAGCTGTCAGTCTCTATAGCTGAGAGTTGTCAGTCTCTGTAGCTGAGAGTTGTCAGTCTCTGTAGCTGAGAGTTATCAGTCTCTGTAGCTGAGAGTTGTCTGTCTCTGTAGCTGAGAGTTGTCAGTCTCTGGAACTGAGAGTTGTCAGTCTCTGTAGCTGAGAGTTGTCAGTCTCTGTAGCTGAGAGTTGTCAGTCTCTGTAGCTGAGATTTGTCAGTCTCTGTAACTGAGAGTTGTCAGTCTCTGTAACTGAGAGTTGTCAGTCTCTGTAGCTGAGACTTGTCAGTCTCTGTAACTGAGAGTTGTCAGTCTCTGTAGCTGAGAGTTGTCAGTCTCTGTCACTGAGAGTTGTCAGTCTCTAGCTGAGAGTTTTCAGTCTCTAGCTGAGAGCTGTCAGTCTCTGTAGCTGAGAGTTGTTAGTCTCTGTAAATGAGAGTTGTCAGTCTCTGTAGCTGAGAGCTGTCAGTCTCTGTAGCTGAGAGCTGTCAGTCTCTGTGGCTGAGAGTTGTCAGTCTCTGTAGCTGAGAGTTGTTAGTCTCTGTAGCTGAGTGTTGTCAGTCTCTGTAACTGAGAGTTGTCAGTCTCTGTAGCTGAGAGCAGTCAGTCTCTGTAGCTGAGAGTTGTCAGTCTCTGTAACTGAGAGTTGTCAGTCTCTGTAGCTGAGAGTTGTCAGTCTCTGTAGCTGAGAGTTGTCAGTCTCTGTAGCTGAGAGTTGTCAATCTCTGTAGCTGAGAGTTATCAGTCTCTGTAGCTGAGAGTTGTCAGTCTCTGTAGCTGAGAGTTGTCAGTCTTTGTAACTGAGAGTTGGCAGTCTCTGTAGCTGAGAGTTGTCAGTCTCTGTAACTGAGAGCTGTCAGTCTCTGTAGCTGAGAGCTGCCACTCTCTGTAGCTGAGAGTTATCAGTCTCTGTAGCTGAGAGTTGTCAGTCTCTGTAGCTGAGAGTTGTCAGTCTTTGTAACTGAGAGTTGGCAGTCTCTGTAGCTGAGAGTTGTCAGTCTCTGTAACTGAGAGCTGTCAGTCTCTGTAGCTGAGAGCTGCCACTCTCTGTAGTTGAGAGCTGTCAGTCTCTGTAGCTGAGAGTTAGTCTCTGTAGCTGAGAGTTGTCAGTCTCTGTAGCTGAGAGTTGTTAGTCCCTGTAGCTAAGTGCTCCTAGTCGCTGTCGCTGATAATGGTTCTTCTCTGATCATTGGATTTGAAAGCTGTTACATCCTGTAATTGAGAGCTTCTGGGTCCCTCCAATTGAGGACTGTGAAACTATGTAGTTGACACTTGTCAGCCCCTGTAACTGAGAGTTGTCAGTCTCAGTAGCTGAGAGTTGTCAGTCTCTGTAGCTGAGTGTTGGCAGTCTCTGTAGCTGAGAATTGTCAGTCTCTGTAGTTGAGAGCTGTCAGTCTCTGTAGCTGAGAGCTGTCAGTCTCTGTAGCTGAGAGTTGTCAGTCTCTGTAGCTGAGAGTTGTCAGTCTCTGTAACTGAGAGCTGTCAGTCTCTGTAGCTGAGAGTTGTCAGTCTCTGTAGCTGAGAGTTGTCAGTCCCTGTAGCTGAGAGTTGTCAGTCTCTGTAGCTGAGAGTTGTCAGTCTCTGTAGCTGAGAGCTGTCAGTCTCTGTAAATGAGAGTTGTCAGTCTCTGTAACTGAGAGTTGTCAGTCCCTGTAGCTGAGAGTTGTCAGTCTCTGTAACTGAGAGTTGTCAGTCTGTGTAGCTGAGAGTTGTCAGTCTCTGTAGCTGAGAGTTGTCAGTCTCTGTAGCTGAGAGTTGTCAGTCTCTGTAGCTGAGAGTTGTCAGTCTCTGTAACTGAGAGTTGTCAGTCTCTGTAGCTGAGAGTTGTCAGTCTCTGTAACTGAGAGGTGTCAGTCTCTGTAGCTGAGAGCTGTCAGTCTCTGTAGCTGAGAGTTGGCAGTATCTGTAGCTGAGAGTTGTCAGTCCCTGTAGCTGAGAGCTGTCAGTCTCTGTAGCTGAGAGTTGTCATTCTCTGTAACTGAGAGTTGTCAGTTTCTGTAGCTGAGAGCTGTCAGTTTCTGTAGCTGAGAGTTGTCAGTTTCTGTAGCTGAGAGTTGTCAGTTTCTGTAGCTGAGAGCTGTCAGTCTCTGTAGCTGATAGTTGTCAGTCTCTGTAACTGAGAGTTGTCAGTCTCTGTAGCTGAGAGTTGTCAGTCTCTGTAACTGAGAGCTGTCAGTCTCTGTAGCTGAGTTGTCAGTCTCTGTAGCTGAGAGTTGTCAGTCTCTGTAGCTGAGAGTTGTCAGTCTCTGCAGCTGAGAGTTGTCAGTCTCTGTAGCTGAGAGCTGTCAGTCCCTGTAGCTGAGAGTTGTCAGTCTCTGTAGCTGAGAGCTGTCAGTCTCTGTAGCTGAGAGTTGTCAGTCTCTGTAGCTGAGAGTTGTCAGTCTCTGTAGCTGAGAGTTATCAGTCTCTGTAGCTGTGAGTTGTCTGTCTCTGTAGCTGAGAGTTGTCAGTCTCTGTAACTGAGAGTTGTCAGTCTCTGTAGCTGAGAGTTGTCAGTCTCTGTAACTGAGAGTTGTCAGTCTCTGTAGCTGAGAGCTGTTAGTCTCTGTAGCTGAGAGTTGTCATTCTCTGTAACTGAGAGTTGTCAGTTTCTGTAGCTGAGAGCTGTCAGTTTCTGTAGCTGAGAGTTGTCAGTTTCTGTAGCTGAGAGCTGTCAGTCTTTGTAGCTGATAGTTGTCAGTCTCTGTAACTGAGAGTTGTCAGTCTCTGTAGCTGAGAGTTGTCAGTCTCTGTAACTGAGAGCTGTCAGTCTCTGTAGCTGAGTTGTCAGTCTCTGTAGCTGAGAGTTGTCAGTCTCTGTAGCTGAGAGTTGTCAGTCTCTGCAGCTGAGAGTTGTCAGTCTCTGTAGCTGAGAGCTGTCAGTCCCTGTAGCTGAGAGTTGTCAGTCTCTGTAGCTGAGAGCTGTCAGTCTCTGTAGCTGAGAGTTGTCAGTCTCTGTAGCTGAGAGTTGGCAGTCTCTGTAGCTGAGAGTTATCAGTCTCTGTAGCTGTGAGTTGTCTGTCTCTGTAGCTGAGAGTTGTCAGTCTCTGTAACTGAGAGTTGTCAGTCTCTGTAGCTGAGAGTTGTCAGTCTCTGTAACTGAGAGTTGTCAGTCTCTGTAGCTGAGAGCTGTTAGTCTCTGTAGCTGAGAGTTGTCATTCTCTGTAACTGAGAGTTGTCAGTTTCTGTAGCTGAGAGCTGTCAGTTTCTGTAGCTGAGAGTTGTCAGTTTCTGTAGCTGAGAGCTGTCAGTCTCTGTAGCTGATAGTTGTCAGTCTCTGTAACTGAGAGTTGTCAGTCTCTGTAGCTGAGAGTTGTCAGTCTCTGTAACTGAGAGCTGTCAGTCTCTGTAGCTGAGTTGTCAGTCTCTGTAGCTGAGAGTTGTCAGTCTCTGTAGCTGAGAGTTGTCAGTCTCTGCAGCTGAGAGTTGTCAGTCTCTGTAGCTGAGAGCTGTCAGTCCCTGTAGCTGAGAGTTGTCAGTCTCTGTAGCTGAGAGTTGTCAGTCTCTGTCGCTGAGAGTTGTCAGTCTCTGTAGCTGAGAGCTGTCAGTCTCTATAGCTGAGAGTTGTCAGTCTCTGTAGCTGAGAGTTGTCAGTCTCTGTAGCTGAGAGTTATCAGTCTCTGTAGCTGAGAGTTGTCTGTCTCTGTAGCTGAGAGTTGTCAGTCTCTGGAACTGAGAGTTGTCAGTCTCTGTAGCTGAGAGTTGTCAGTCTCTGTAGCTGAGAGTTGTCAGTCTCTGTAGCTGAGATTTGTCAGTCTCTGTAACTGAGAGTTGTCAGTCTCTGTAACTGAGAGTTGTCAGTCTCTGTAGCTGAGACTTGTCAGTCTCTGTAACTGAGAGTTGTCAGTCTCTGTAGCTGAGAGTTGTCAGTCTCTGTCACTGAGAGTTGTCAGTCTCTAGCTGAGAGTTTTCAGTCTCTAGCTGAGAGCTGTCAGTCTCTGTAGCTGAGAGTTGTTAGTCTCTGTAAATGAGAGTTGTCAGTCTCTGTAGCTGAGAGCTGTCAGTCTCTGTAGCTGAGAGCTGTCAGTCTCTGTGGCTGAGAGTTGTCAGTCTCTGTAGCTGAGAGTTGTTAGTCTCTGTAGCTGAGTGTTGTCAGTCTCTGTAGCTGAGAGTTATCAGTCTCTGTAGCTGAGAGTTGTCAGTCTCTGTAGCTGAGAGTTGTCAGTCTTTGTAACTGAGAGTTGGCAGTCTCTGTAGCTGAGAGTTGTCAGTCTCTGTAACTGAGAGCTGTCAGTCTCTGTAGCTGAGAGCTGCCACTCTCTGTAGTTGAGAGCTGTCAGTCTCTGTAGCTGAGAGTTAGTCTCTGTAGCTGAGAGTTGTCAGTCTCTGTAGCTGAGAGTTGTTAGTCTCTGTAGCTGAGTGTTGTCAGTCTCTGTAACTGAGAGTTGTCAGTCTCTGTAGCTGAGAGCTGTCAGTCTCTGTAGCTGAGAGTTGTCAGTCTCTGTAAATGAGAGTTCTCAGTCTCTGTAACTGAGAGTTGTCAGTCTCTGTAGCTGAGAGCTGTCAGTCCCTGTAGCTGAGAGTTGTCAGTCTCTGTAACTGAGAGTTGTCAGTCTCTGTAGCTGAGAGTTGTCAGTCTCTGTAGCTGAGAGTTGTCAGTCTCTGTAGCTGAGAGTTGTCAATCTCTGTAGCTGAGAGTTATCAGTCTCTGTAGCTGAGAGTTGTCAGTCTCTGTAGCTGAGAGTTGTCAGTCTTTGTAACTGAGAGTTGGCAGTCTCTGTAGCTGAGAGTTGTCAGTCTCTGTAACTGAGAGCTGTCAGTCTCTGTAGCTGAGAGCTGCCACTCTCTGTAGTTGAGAGCTGTCAGTCTCTGTAGCTGAGAGTTAGTCTCTGTAGCTGAGAGTTGTCAGTCTCTGTAGCTGAGAGTTGTTAGTCTCTGTAGCTGAGTGTTGTCAGTCTCTGTAACTGAGAGTTGTCAGTCTCTGTAGCTGAGAGTTGTCAGTCTCTGTAGCTGAGAGCTGTCAGTCTCTGTAGCTGAGAGTTGTCAGTCTCTGTAAATGAGAGTTGTCAGTCTCTGTAACTGAGAGTTGTCAGTCTCTGTAGCTGAGAGCTGTCAGTCCCTGTAGCTGAGAGTTGTCAGTCTCTGTAACTGAGAGTTGTCAGTCTCTGTAGCTGAGAGTTGTCAGTCTCTGTAGCTGAGAGTTATCAGTCTCTGTAGCTGAGAGTTGTCAGTCTCTGTAGCTGAGAGTTGTCAGCCTTTGTAACTGAGAGTTGTCAGTCTCTCTAGCTGAGAGTTGTCAGTCTCTATAACTGTGAGCTGTCAGTCTCTGTAGCTGAGAGCTGCCAGTCTCTGTAGCTGAGAGCTGTCAGTCTCTGTAGCTGAGAGATAGTCTCTGTCTCTGAGAGTTGTCAGTTTCTGTAACTGAGAGTTGTCAGTCCCTGTAGCTGAGAGTTGTCAGTCTCTGTAGCTGAGAGTTGTCAGTCTCTGTAACTGAGAGTTGTCAGTCCCTGTAGCTGAGAGTTGTCAGTCTCTGTAGCTGAGAGTTGTCAGTCTCTGTAGCTGAGAGATGTCAGTCTCTGTAACTGAGAGTTGTCAGTCTCTGTAGCTGAGAGTTGTCAGTCTCTGTCACTGAGAGTTGTCAGTCTCTAGCTGAGAGTTTTCAGTCTCTAGCTGAGAGCTGTCAGTCTCTGTAGCTGAGAGTTGTCAGTCTCTGTCACTTAGAGTTGTCAGTCTCTAGCTGAGAGTTTTCAGTCTCTAGCTGAGAGCTGTCTGTCTCTGTAGCTGAGAGTTGTCAGTCTCTGTAGCTGAGAGCTGTTAGTCTCGGTAGCTGAGAGTTGTCAGTCTCTGGAGCTGGGAGTTGTTATTCTCTGTAGCTAAGAGTTATCCTGAGAGTTAGTCTCTGTCGCTCAGAGCTGTTAGTTCCTGTACCTGGTTTTCTGGCCCTGGTACCGGTGCAGCTTCCCAATGATCTCTCTCGGCTGCTCCCCAGTCTTGGGTTTTGGTCGGAGCGAGCTCTGTGCCCAGTTGAGTTCTGGGTGGTTTGGGAAGCTGGCCCTCCTGACCATGTTGCCCAGCATTCGGGCGATGTAGTCCGTTGGGGCCCTTCCTTCCATCCCCTCTGGCAGTCCCATAGTACGGACGTTCTGTCACCTGGACCTGTTTTCCTGGACCTCTACCTTTCCCTTCAAGGTCCCTTGGGCCGCCACCGACCTCTTCACCTTGGTCTCCAGAGCCACGATCCTATCACTCTGGTCGGTTGCCGCCCTTTCCAGGTCCAGGATTATCCTTTCCTGGTCTTGCACTTTCTTTCCCCGGCCGTCTATTGTGCGCTGGAGGGTGGCCATCGCTTCCGTCACCACCTCCTTCACCATCTCTTTCATCCCCACCGGCAGTTCCATTTTGATTGCCTCCCTCATGGCAGCCAGTCCTTCTTTAAGGAATGTCTTCCATCTCTCCCCCGGTGTACTGGGGGGGCATCGCTGCCTGTTCATGCTCCTCTGTCGGGTCGCCCCCTCTCTTGTTTTGCCGGGGCCTCCAAGTCACCTTGTGGGTCCGCTAGTTCGTCTGCTCATTGCTCCTACCCCTTGCCGCCACTTCTGCCTTCTCGCTGGCCCTTTGAACTACCTTTGTCATAATATCCACTCATGTATACAATGAGATGCAGACAGGCAGTGATTGACACATAGGATGACCAGTAAGCATACAACACAGTGCAGCCAATCAGCAGACAGGACACTATCACTATAAAGCCAGAGGGCACTAGGTTTCCCGCTCTCTCGGGACCCAGCTACTGAGACAGTCAGAGTCCATGAGCTAGCAAGCACAAACACCATTCAGTACCTGGTAAGTCTGGTCAGGCTACTACAAGGTCACTAGTCAGATCAGTATCGTGTCGACCCACAGCTGAATATGTACAGCTGTTCATCTAGTTGAATAAAACAGTGTTGGATCTTCTCCTGTGTTAGACGTCTGTTTGTAACTTCCCTGCATCGAGTGCAGTCCACATCGAACCAATCTACCTAACACATCATGGTGCCAGAGTGATATTGATCTTGACGGACGTACCTCGAGTGAATCAGCATCGACCAGCAAGCAGCCATCCAGCGAAATGGAAAACATCCAGCCTCCTCCGCAGCTCCGCATCTCTGGCAACCTCGGCGCCAACTGGAAAATCTTCAAGCAAAAGTTCCTCTTGTACATCGAGGCCTCCGACCTCGAGGCAGCATTGGATGCCAGGAAGATCATGCTATTTCTCTCCACTGCGGGGACCACCCCATCCATATCTACAACTCGCTTATGTTTGCCGACGGCAAAGACAAAACAAAATTCAAAACAGTCCTGCTGAAATTCGACAGCCACTGCGACATTGAGGTGAATGAGAGCTTTGAACAGTACATCTTCCAGCAGAGGCTTCAGGGTAAGGATGAAACTTTTCAGTCCTTCTTGACCCATCTCTGCAACCTAGCGCAGTCATGTAACTATGACTCGACGGCTGATTCCATGATCCGGGATCAGATCGTTTTCGGGTTCCACTCCGACTCTCTGCGGCAGCAGCTCCTTAAAATCAAACAGTTGACCCTCTCTGTCGCTATCGAGACGTGCGTTGTCCATGAGCATGCCAAGAAGCGTTACTCCCACATCAGGGCGGCAGCAACTGCAAAGCTGGCCTCCCACGAGGCAGAAAGGGTGCAGGCCATTGCACAAATACTGGGCCTGAGCATCGAGGAGAGTGGCCGTTTCGCGCGCTTTTCTCGGATCCCTGCGCATGCGCGCCACGACCGAGTGGACGATGAGACCGAAAACCCGATTGCGCAGGTGCGTATGTCGGCCGACCGCACTGCGCATGCGCGATGGTGCACGGATCGCGCTGACGTCAGCGACATGACGTGTTCGAATTGTGGCTCCGCCCACTTAAAGCGGCAATGTCCGGCAAGAGGACACCGATGTCTCCAGTGTGGCAAGCTTGGCCATTACGCAGCCCTCTGCAGATCCGCTCCACCGCTCAGCAGCCAGCGATCCCAGCTGCGGCGCAGAAGTATCCGCTCAATACACCAAGGCATGCCAGATTCTGATCCCGACAGCCCAAAGGACCCTGATGCTGACTGCCTCCAGTCTCCATATCGGGTGGGCATCATAACCATACATGAACTGGCCTCCACCACACCTGCGCAACGCCTTTCAATCCTCAGTGTGGATCCCGACGACGAGTGGTGTGCTGTCCTCACAGTTAACAAGGCTCGCATCTGATTTAAACTGGACACCGGCGCGTCTGCGAACCTCATCTCACAATCCGACCTCAACACCATCCGGGCCCGACCAAGCATTCTCCCATCGGCCTGCCAACTCTTTGACTACAATGGCAATGCCATAGCTGCCAGTGGCTCATGTCAACTCGGGGTATCCAACAAGGCGATCAAGGCAACGTTACAATTTGAAATCGTCAGGCTTGACAGGGCGTCCCTGCTCGGTGCTCGCGCCTGCAAGCTCCTGAACCTGGTTCAGCGAGTCCACACCATGTCATCATCACCGGCGACGGCCTCGCCCGATGGAAATTTGCAAGCCGACATAGACGACATTATCACGCAGTACCACAGTGTATTCGATGGAATGGGCACGCTCCCGTACCGATACAAAATACTGCTCAAACCGAACGCCACCCCTGTAATCCATGCACTACGCCGGGTGCCGGCGCCCCTCAAGGATCGTCTAAAAAAGCAACTACAGGACCTCCAAGACCAGGGCATTATCTCGAAGGTCACGGAGCCAACAGACTGGGTCAGCTCCATGGTATGCGTAAAGAAGCCATCAGGGGAGCTCTGCATTTGCATTGATCCCAAGGATCTAAACCGCAACATCATGCGGGAGCATTACCCGATCCCGAAGCGTGAAGTGTTAACCAGTGAGATGCTCATGCCAAATTCTTCACTAAGCTGGACACCTCCCGGGGTTTTTAGCAAATACAGCTAGACGCGTCCAGTCGCAAGCTGTGCACGTTCAACACCCCGTTCAGCCGCTACTGTTATAACCGCATGCCTTTCAGTATCATATCTGCCTCCGAAGTGTTTCATCGTATCATGGAGCAGATGATGGAGGGCATCGAGGGGGTACGAGTATACGTGGACGACGTGATCATCTGGTCCACAACGCCCCAAGAACACATCGCTCGCCTCAAGCAGGTCTTCCAGCGAATTCATGAACATGGTCTCCAGCTCAACAGGGCCAAGTGCTCTTTTGGTCAATCTGATATAAAGTTTCTAGGCGACCACATCTCGCGGCAGGGTGTGCTGCCAGACACCGACAAGGTCTCGGCGATCAACGCCATGAAGACCCCGGAGGACAAGAAGGCGGTCCTCTGCTTCCTCGGGATGGTCAACTTTCTCGGGAAATTCATTCCCAATATGGCATCCCACACCACGGCTCTCTGCCATCTCATCAAGAAGTCGACGGAATTCCCGTGGCTGCCCACATATGAAGAGGAATGGCGTGAGCTGAAGGCAAAGCTCACCACAGCCCCAGTTCTAGCGTTCTTCGACCCAACCAAGGAAACCAAGATATCAACTGATGCAAGCCAGGACGGCATTGGGGCGGTGCTCCTCCAGTGAGATGACTCCTCGTCCTGGGCCCCAGTGGCATATGCCTCCAGGGCCATGACGCCCACTGAGCAACGGTATTCCCAGATCGAAAAGGAGTGTCTGGGTCTCCTGACAGGAATAGTCAAGTTTCATGACTATGTTTACGGCCTGCCGAAATTCACGGTGGAAACGGACCACAGGCCTCTAGTCCACATAATCCTGAAGGATTTAAATGACGGACACCTCGGTTACAGCAAATTCTTCTTCGACTCCGCCGCTATGACTTCGAACTTGTCTACACACCAGGCAAAGAGCTGATCATTACAGATGCCCAAGCCTGGTCCATCACCGCACCGTGTGAACAAGGTGACTTCATCTGCCACATAGAAGCGCAAGAGCAGTTGTGTGCCACCAACCTTCCGGCCTCTGACGAACGGGTGGTCCAAATTCGTGAGGAAACGACCAAGGATCCTTTACTGCAGCGTGTGATGCAGCACCTTACCCATGGCTGGCAGAAGGGACAATGTCCCCAATTCTTTAATGTTAAAGACGAGCTGACGGTTGTGGAGGGAATCCTTCTGAAACTCGACAGGATTGTTATTCCTCAAAGCATGCAGCCTATGGTGCTGGGTCAACTCCATGCGGGTCACCTTGGAGTCAAGAAATGCCGACGCAGAGCTCGGGAGGCGGTTTACTGGCCGGGCATTAACCAGGATATTGCCAACACGGTCCTCAACTGCCCCACCTGTCAGAAGTTTCAACCGGCTCAACCCAAGGAAACACTGCAACAGCACGAGATTGTGACCTCTCCGTGGTCCAAAGTAGGTGTAGACCTTTTTCACGCCAAGGGGCGTGACTACGTACTCCTGGTCGACTATTTCTCCAGTTCCCAGAAGTGGTGAAACTGTCCGACCTCACGTCGAAGGTGGTTATCAAAGCCTGCAAAGAAACATTCGGCAGGCATGGGATTCCGCTCACGGTAATGAGCGACAACGGTCCTTGCTTTTACAGCCAGGAATGGTCTGATTTTGCACAGTTCTACAACTTCCGTCATGTTACCTCCAGTCCCCACTACCCGCAATCAAATGGGAAGGCCGAGAAAGGGGTCCATATTATAAAGCGGTTGCTGTGCAAAGCTGCAGACTCAGGCTCCGACTTCAACCTGGCAATGCTGGCATACAGGGCAACCCCACTGTCCACTGGGTTGTCCCCAGCGCAGATGCTCATGAATCGCACTCTGAGGACCACAGTTCCAGCCATCCATGTTCCAGACCTTGACCACCTCACCGTACTACAAACCGTACAGCAGTCCCGGGCCCAACCGAAGGCCACATATGATGCTCATGCCACGGATTTACATGAGCTGGCTCCAGCCGATCATGTTCGCGTCCAGTTGCCTGAGGGCGGTTGGTCAGCCACAGCTGTTGTTGTCAAACAAGTTGCCCCAAGGTCTTTCATTGTTCGCATGGCTGATGGCTCCCTGCTACAGCGTAACAGACGGGCATTGCGAAGAGTTCCACGCCCACCACCTGACCGCAGTGCTCCGCCGGCTGTCATGCTTCCTCTGGACGTACCTTGCCAGGAGGCCACCGATCTGCCAGCGATCCTGCCGGCACATGCGACCACCGCAATGGCAGTGATCCCCCCTCTCCATGTGCAGGCGGCTCCTGATCCACCTCTGCGGTGATCGACAAGAATTCTTCGCCCGCCACAAAGACTGAATCTGTAGACTTAACTTTTGTAAATTTTTGTGACTGAATCCATCGACTTAACTCTTGTAAATATTGCTTAGTTTGTCATGTATCTGCACAATCGACACCTTCCCATGTATATACGTTTGTTCAATCACCGGTTGTATATAGTCAGGCACATACCTCAGTATTTATTTAACTCAAAACAAAAAGGGGGAGATGTCACAATATCCACTCATGTATATAATGAGATGCAGACAGGCAGTGATTGACACATAGGATGACCTGTAAGCATACAACACAGCACAGCCAATCACCAGACAGGACACTACCACTATAAAGCCAGAGAGCACTAGGTGTCCTGCTCTCTTGGGACCCAGCTACTGAGACAGTCAGAGTGCACAAGCTAGCAAGCACAAACACAATGCGGTAGCTAGTAAGTCTGGTCAGGCTACTACAAGGTCACTAGTCAGATCAGTATTGTGTCGACCCACAGCTGAATATGTACAGCAGTTCATCTAGTTGAATAAAACAGTGTTGGATCTTCTCCTGTGTTAGACGTCTGTTTGTAACTTCCCTGCATCGAGTGCAGTCCTCATCGAACCAACCTGCCGAACACATCACCGTTTGCCACCATCTTATCTTCTGCTTCCTTGCTACTAATGCCTTTTGGCTTTTTAGGAGATTTGGGTAGCGTTTTGAGCCAAGAATCCTGGAAAATCTGTTATTTTGGGTCCAATTGGGAGGAGAGCAACCTGGTGTGCGTCGGTTTAGCACATTGCCACCACCGGAATAGACTCTGTATTTGATGGTTATTCGTCCCTGCAGCTGAGAATTACTGATCCATGAAGCTATGAGCTGTTAGTCGCTATTTTCCAGAGGTTTTATCCCCTATTTTTTGGAGCGTTGGCCCTGTAATTTTGGGCTATTAGTTTGTGTAACTGAGAGCTGTTAATCGCTGTAGTTGAGACCTGTGTGTAACTGTAATGGAGAGCACTTGTCGCTGTCAATGATAACTGTTATTCCCTGTAGTTGCGAGCTGCTAGTCTCTGTAGTTGAGAGCGGTTCTTCTCTGTAGTTGAGAGATTCTAATCATTTAATCGAGTGCTGTTAGAGCCTCTAATCCCTTTGGTTGGGAACTGCAATTCCATGTAGTTAACAGCTGTCAGTCCCTGTTGCTGAGTACTGTTCGTCTCTGTGACCAGTGAGCTGTTAGTCCCTGTAGCTAAGTGCTCCTAGTCGCTGTCGCTGATAATGGTTCTTCTCTGATCATTGGATTTGAAAGCTGTTACATCCTGTAATTGAGAGCTTCTGGGTCCCTCCAATTGAGGACTGTGAAACTATGTAGTTGACACTTGTCAGCCCCTGTAACTGAGAGTTGTCAGTCTCAGTAGCTGAGAGTTGTCAGTCTCTGTAGCTGAGTGTTGGCAGTCTCTGTAGCTGAGAATTGTCAGTCTCTGTAGTTGAGAGCTGTCAGTCTCTGTAGCTGAGAGCTGTCAGTCTCTGTAGCTGAGAGTTGTCAGTCTCTGTAGCTGAGAGTTGTCAGTCTCTGTAACTGAGAGCTGTCAGTCTCTGTAGCTGAGAGTTGTCAGTCTCTGTAGCTGAGAGTTGTCAGTCCCTGTACCTGAGAGTTGTCAGTCTCTGTAGCTGAGAGTTGTCAGTCTCTGTAGCTGAGAGCTGTCAGTCTCTGTAAATGAGAGTTGTCAGTCTCTGTAACTGAGAGTTGTCAGTCCCTGTAGCTGAGAGTTGTCAGTCTCTGTAACTGAGAGTTGTCAGTCTGTGTAGCTGAGAGTTGTCAGTCTCTGTAGCTGAGAGTTGTCAGTCTCTGTAGCTGAGAGTTGTCAGTCTCTGTAGCTGAGAGTTGTCAGTCTCTGTAACTGAGAGTTGTCAGTGTCTGTAGCTGAGAGTTGTCAGTCTCTGTAACTGAGAGGTGTCAGTCTCTGTAGCTGAGAGCTGTCAGTCTCTGTAGCTGAGAGTTGGCAGTATCTGTAGCTGAGAGTTGTCAGTCCCTGTAGCTGAGAGCTGTCAGTCTCTGTAGCTGAGAGTTGTCATTCTCTGTAACTGAGAGTTGTCAGTTTCTGTAGCTGAGAGCTGTCAGTTTCTGTAGCTGAGAGTTGTCAGTTTCTGTAGCTGAGAGTTGTCAGTTTCTGTAGCTGAGAGCTGTCAGTCTCTGTAGCTGATAGTTGTCAGTCTCTGTAACTGAGAGTTGTCAGTCTCTGTAGCTGAGAGTTGTCAGTCTCTGTAACTGAGAGCTGTCAGTCTCTGTAGCTGAGTTGTCAGTCTCTGTAGCTGAGAGTTGTCAGTCTCTGTAGCTGAGAGTTGTCAGTCTCTGCAGCTGAGAGTTGTCAGTCTCTGTAGCTGAGAGCTGTCAGTCCCTGTAGCTGAGAGTTGTCAGTCTCTGTAGCTGAGAGCTGTCAGTCTCTGTAGCTGAGAGTTGTCAGTCTCTGTAGCTGAGAGTTGTCAGTCTCTGTAGCTGAGAGTTGTCAGTCTCTGTAGCTGAGAGTTATCAGTCTCTGTAGCTGAGAGTTGTCAGTCTCTGTAGCTGAGAGTTGTCAGTCTCTGTAACTGAGAGTTGTCAGTCTCTGTAGCTGAGAGTTGTCAGTCTCTGTAACTGAGAGTTGTCAGTCTCTGTAGCTGAGAGCTGTTAGTCTCTGTAACTGAGAGTTGTCAGTTTCTGTAGCTGAGAGCTGTCAGTTTCTGTAGCTGAGAGTTGTCAGTTTCTGTAGCTGAGAGCTGTCAGTCTCTGTAGCTGATAGTTGTCAGTCTCTGTAACTGAGAGTTGTCAGTCTCTGTAGCTGAGAGTTGTCAGTCTCTGTAACTGAGAGCTGTCAGTCTCTGTAGCTGAGTTGTCAGTCTCTGTAGCTGAGAGTTGTCAGTCTCTGTAGCTGAGAGTTGTCAGTCTCTGCAGCTGAGAGTTGTCAGTCTCTGTAGCTGAGAGCTGTCAGTCCCTGTAGCTGAGAGTTGTCAGTCTCTGTAGCTGAGAGCTGTCAGTCTCTGTAGCTGAGAGTTGTCAGTCTCTGTAGCTGAGAGTTGTCAGTCTCTGTAGCTGAGAGTTATCAGTCTCTGTAGCTGTGAGTTGTCTGTCTCTGTAGCTGAGAGTTGTCAGTCTCTGTAACTGAGAGTTGTCAGTCTCTGTAGCTGAGAGTTGTCAGTCTCTGTAGCTGAGAGTTGTCAGTCTCTGTAGCTGAGAGTTGTCAGTCTCTGTAGCTGAGAGTTGTCAGTCTCAGTAGCTGAGAGTTGTCAGTCTCTGTAACTGAGAGTTGTCAGTCTCTGTAGCTGAGAGTTGTCAGTCTCTGTAGCTGAGAGCTGTCAGTCTCTGTAGCTGAGAGTTGTCAGTCTCTGTAGCTGAGAGTTGTCACTCTCTGTAGCTGAGAGTCGTCAATCTCTGTAGCTGAGTGTGGTCACTCTCTGTAGCTGAGAGTTGTCAGTCTCTGTAGCTGGGAGTTGTCAGTCCCTGTAGCTGAGAGTTGTCAGTCTCAGTTGCTGAGAGCTGTCAGTCTCTGTAGCTGGGAGTTGTCAGTCCCTGTAGCTGAGAGTTGTCAGTCTCTGTAGCTGAGAGCTGTCAGTCTTTGTAGCTGAGAGCTGTCATTCTCTGTAGCTGAGAGCTGTCAGTCTCTCTAGCTGAGAGTTGTCAGTCTCTGTAGCTGGGAGTTGTCAGTCCCTGTAGCTGAGAGTTGTCAGTCTCTGTAGCTGAGAGTTGTCAGTCTCTGTAGCTGAGAGTTGTTAATCTCTGTAGCTGAGAGTTGTCAGTCTCTGTAGCTGAGAGTTGTCAGTCTCTGTAGCTGAGAGTTGTCATTCTCTGTAGCTGAGAGTTGTCAGTCTCTGTAGCTGAGAGTTGTCAGTCTCTGTAGCTGAGAGTTGTCAGTCTCAGTAGCTGAGATTTGTCAGTCTCTGTAACTGAGAGTTGTCTGTCTCTGTAGCTGAGAGTTGTCTGTCTCTGTAGCTGAGAGTTGTCAGTCTCTGTAGCTGAGAGTTGTCAGTCTCTGTAGCTGAGAGTTGTCAGTCTCTGTAGCTGAGAGTTGTCAGTCTCTGCAGCTGAGAGTTGTCAGTCTCTGTAGCTGAGAGTTAGTCTCTGTAGCTGAGAGGTGTCAGTCTCTGAGCTGAGAGTTGTCAGTCTGTGTAGCTGAGAGTTGTCAGTCTCTGTAGCTGAGAGCTGTCAGTCGCTGTAGCTGAGAGTTGTCAGGCTCTGTAGCTGAGAGCTGTCAGTCTCTGTAGCTGAGAGCTGTCAGTCTCTGTACTTGAGAGTTGTCAGTCTCTGTAGCTGAGAGCTGTCAGTCGCTGTAGCTGAGAGCTGTCAGTCTCTGTAGCTGAGAGGTGTCATTCTCTGTAGCTGAGAGTTGTCAGTCTCTGTAGCTGAGAGGTGTCATTCTCTGTAGCTGAGACTTGTCAGTCTCTGTAGCTGAGAGCTGTCAGTCTCTGTAGCTGAGAGTCGTCAGTCTCTGTAGCTGAGAGTTGTCAGTCTCTGTAGCTGAGAGCTGTCAGTCTCTGTAGCTGAGGGTTGTCAGTCACTGTAGCTGAGAGTTGTCACTCTCTGTAGCTGAGAGTTGTCACTCTCTGTAGCTGAGAGTTGTCACTCTCTGTAGCTGAGAGTTGTCAGTCTCTGTAACTGAGAGTTAGTCTCGGTAGCTGAGAGTTGTCAGTCTCTGTAGCTGAGAGTTGTTAGTCTCTGTAGCTGAGAGCTGTCAGTCTCTGTAGCTGGGAGTTGTCAGTCCCTGTAGCTGAGAGTTGTCAGTCTCTGTAGCTGATAGCTGTCAGTCTCTGTAGCTGAGAGCTGTCAGTCTCTGTAGCTGAGAGCTGTCAGTCTCTGTAGCTGAGAGTTAGTCTCTGTAGCTGAGAGTTGTCTGTCTCGGTAGCTGAGAGCTGTCAGTCACTGTAGCTGAGAGTTGTCAGTCTTTGTAGCTGAGAGTTGTCAGTCTCTGTAGCTGAGTGTTAGTCTCTGTAGCTGAGAGTTGTCAGTCTCTGTAGCTGAGAGTTGTTAATCTCTGTAGCTGAGAGTTGTCAGTCTCTGTAGCTGAGAGTTGTCAGTCTCTGTAGCTGAGAGTTGTCAGTCTCTGTAGCTGAGAGTTGTCAGTCTCAGTAGCTGAGAGTTGTCAGTCTCTGTAACTGAGAGTTGTCAGTCTCTGTAGCTGAGAGTTGTCAGTCTCTGTAGCTGAGAGCTGTCAGTCTCTGTAGCTGAGAGTTGTCAGTCTCTGTAGCTGAGAGTTGTCACTCTCTGTAGCTGAGAGTTGTCAATCTCTGTAGCTGAATGTTGTCACTCTCTGTAGCTGAGAGTTGTCAGTCTCTGTAGCTGGGAGTTGTCAGTCCCTGTAGCTGAGAGTTGTCAGTCTCAGTAGCTGAGAGCTGTCAGTCTCTGTAGCTGGGAGTTGTCAGTCCCTGTAGCTGAGAGTTGTCAGTCTCTGTAGCTGAGAGCTGTCAGTCTCTGTAGCTGAGAGCTGTCATTCTCTGTAGCTGAGAGCTGTCAGTCTCTGTAGCTGAGAGTTGTCAGTCTCTGATGCTGGGAGTTGTCAGTCCCTGTAGCTGAGAGTTGTCTGTCTCGGTAGCTGAGAGCTGTCAGTCTCTGTAGCTGAGAGTTGTCAGTCTCTGTAGCTGAGAGTTGTCAGTCACTGTCGCTGAGAGTTGTTAATCTCTGTAGCTGAGAGTTGTCAGTCTCAGTAGCTGAGAGTTGTCATTCTCTGTAGCTGAGAGTTGTCAGTCTCTGTAGCTGAGAGTTGTCAGTCTCTGTAGCTGAGAGTTGTCAGTCTCAGTAGCTGAGAGTTGTCAGTCTCTGTAACTGAGAGTTGTCTGTCTCTGTAGCTGAGAGTTGTCAGTCTCTGTAGCTGAGAGTTGTCAGTCTCTGTAGCTGAGAGTTGTCAGTCTCTGTAGCTGAGAGTTGTCAGTCTCTGCAGCTGAGAGTTGTCAGTCTCTGTAGCTGAGAGTTAGTCTCTGTAGCTGAGAGGTGTCAGTCTCTGAGCTGAGAGTTGTCATTCTGTGTAGCTGAGAGTTGTCAGTCTCTGTAGCTGAGAGCTGTCAGTCGCTGTAGCTGAGAGTTGTCAGGCTCTGTAGCTGAGAGCTGTCAGTCTCTGTAGCTGAGAGCTGTCAGTCTCTGTAGCTGAGAGTTGTCAGTCTCTGTAGCTGAGAGCTGTCAGTCGCTGTAGCTGAGAGCTGTCAGTCTCTGTAGCTGAGAGGTGTCATTCTCTGTAGCTGAGAGTTGTCAGTCTCTGTAGCTGAGAGGTGTCATTCTCTGTAGCTGAGAGTTGTCAGTCTCTGTAGCTGAGAGCTGTCAGTCTCTGTAGCTGAGGGTCGTCAGTCTCTGTAGCTGAGAGTTGTCAGTCTCTGTAGCTGAGAGTTGTCAGTCTCTGTAACTGAGAGTTGTCAGTGTCTGTAGCTGAGAGTTGTCAGTCTCTGTAACTGAGAGGTGTCAGTCTCTGTAGCTGAGAGCTGTCAGTCTCTGTAGCTGAGAGTTGGCAGTATCTGTAGCTGAGAGTTGTCAGTCCCTGTAGCTGAGAGCTGTCAGTCTCTGTAGCTGAGAGTTGTCATTCTCTGTAACTGAGAGTTGTCAGTTTCTGTAGCTGAGAGCTGTCAGTTTCTGTAGCTGAGAGTTGTCAGTTTCTGTAGCTGAGAGTTGTCAGTTTCTGTAGCTGAGAGCTGTCAGTCTCTGTAGCTGATAGTTGTCAGTCTCTGTAACTGAGAGTTGTCAGTCTCTGTAGCTGAGAGTTGTCAGTCTCTGTAACTGAGAGCTGTCAGTCTCTGTAGCTGAGTTGTCAGTCTCTGTAGCTGAGAGTTGTCAGTCTCTGTAGCTGAGAGTTGTCAGTCTCTGCAGCTGAGAGTTGTCAGTCTCTGTAGCTGAGAGCTGTCAGTCCCTGTAGCTGAGAGTTGTCAGTCTCTGTAGCTGAGAGCTGTCAGTCTCTGTAGCTGAGAGTTGTCAGTCTCTGTAGCTGAGAGTTGTCAGTCTCTGTAGCTGAGAGTTGTCAGTCTCTGTAGCTGAGAGTTATCAGTCTCTGTAGCTGAGAGTTGTCAGTCTCTGTAGCTGAGAGTTGTCAGTCTCTGTAACTGAGAGTTGTCAGTCTCTGTAGCTGAGAGTTGTCAGTCTCTGTAACTGAGAGTTGTCAGTCTCTGTAGCTGAGAGCTGTTAGTCTCTGTAACTGAGAGTTGTCAGTTTCTGTAGCTGAGAGCTGTCAGTTTCTGTAGCTGAGAGTTGTCAGTTTCTGTAGCTGAGAGCTGTCAGTCTCTGTAGCTGATAGTTGTCAGTCTCTGTAACTGAGAGTTGTCAGTCTCTGTAGCTGAGAGTTGTCAGTCTCTGTAACTGAGAGCTGTCAGTCTCTGTAGCTGAGTTGTCAGTCTCTGTAGCTGAGAGTTGTCAGTCTCTGTAGCTGAGAGTTGTCAGTCTCTGCAGCTGAGAGTTGTCAGTCTCTGTAGCTGAGAGCTGTCAGTCCCTGTAGCTGAGAGTTGTCAGTCTCTGTAGCTGAGAGCTGTCAGTCTCTGTAGCTGAGAGTTGTCAGTCTCTGTAGCTGAGAGTTGTCAGTCTCTGTAGCTGAGAGTTATCAGTCTCTGTAGCTGTGAGTTGTCTGTCTCTGTCGCTGAGAGTTGTCAGTCTCTGTAACTGAGAGTTGTCAGTCTCTGTAGCTGAGAGTTGTCAGTCTCTGTAGCTGAGAGTTGTCAGTCTCTGTAGCTGAGAGTTGTCAGTCTCTGTAGCTGAGAGTTGTCAGTCTCAGTAGCTGAGAGTTGTCAGTCTCTGTAACTGAGAGTTGTCAGTCTCTGTAGCTGAGAGTTGTCAGTCTCTGTAGCTGAGAGCTGTCAGTCTCTGTAGCTGAGAGTTGTCAGTCTCTGTAGCTGAGAGTTGTCACTCTCTGTAGCTGAGAGTCGTCAATCTCTGTAGCTGAGTGTGGTCACTCTCTGTAGCTGAGAGTTGTCAGTCTCTGTAGCTGGGAGTTGTCAGTCCCTGTAGCTGAGAGTTGTCAGTCTCAGTTGCTGAGAGCTGTCAGTCTCTGTAGCTGGGAGTTGTCAGTCCCTGTAGCTGAGAGTTGTCAGTCTCTGTAGCTGAGAGCTGTCAGTCTTTGTAGCTGAGAGCTGTCATTCTCTGTAGCTGAGAGCTGTCAGTCTCTCTAGCTGAGAGTTGTCAGTCTCTGTAGCTGGGAGTTGTCAGTCCCTGTAGCTGAGAGTTGTCAGTCTCTGTAGCTGAGAGTTGTCAGTCTCTGTAGCTGAGAGTTGTTAATCTCTGTAGCTGAGAGTTGTCAGTCTCTGTAGCTGAGAGTTGTCAGTCTCTGTAGCTGAGAGTTGTCATTCTCTGTAGCTGAGAGTTGTCAGTCTCTGTAGCTGAGAGTTGTCAGTCTCTGTAGCTGAGAGTTGTCAGTCTCAGTAGCTGAGATTTGTCAGTCTCTGTAACTGAGAGTTGTCTGTCTCTGTAGCTGAGAGTTGTCTGTCTCTGTAGCTGAGAGTTGTCAGTCTCTGTAGCTGAGAGTTGTCAGTCTCTGTAGCTGAGAGTTGTCAGTCTCTGTAGCTGAGAGTTGTCAGTCTCTGCAGCTGAGAGTTGTCAGTCTCTGTAGCTGAGAGTTAGTCTCTGTAGCTGAGAGGTGTCAGTCTCTGAGCTGAGAGTTGTCAGTCTGTGTAGCTGAGAGTTGTCAGTCTCTGTAGCTGAGAGCTGTCAGTCGCTGTAGCTGAGAGTTGTCAGGCTCTGTAGCTGAGAGCTGTCAGTCTCTGTAGCTGAGAGCTGTCAGTCTCTGTACTTGAGAGTTGTCAGTCTCTGTAGCTGAGAGCTGTCAGTCGCTGTAGCTGAGAGCTGTCAGTCTCTGTAGCTGAGAGGTGTCATTCTCTGTAGCTGAGAGTTGTCAGTCTCTGTAGCTGAGAGGTGTCATTCTCTGTAGCTGAGACTTGTCAGTCTCTGTAGCTGAGAGCTGTCAGTCTCTGTAGCTGAGAGTCGTCAGTCTCTGTAGCTGAGAGTTGTCAGTCTCTGTAGCTGAGAGCTGTCAGTCTCTGTAGCTGAGGGTTGTCAGTCACTGTAGCTGAGAGTTGTCACTCTCTGTAGCTGAGAGTTGTCACTCTCTGTAGCTGAGAGTTGTCACTCTCTGTAGCTGAGAGTTGTCAGTCTCTGTAACTGAGAGTTAGTCTCGGTAGCTGAGAGTTGTCAGTCTCTGTAGCTGAGAGTTGTTAGTCTCTGTAGCTGAGAGCTGTCAGTCTCTGTAGCTGGGAGTTGTCAGTCCCTGTAGCTGAGAGTTGTCAGTCTCTGTAGCTGATAGCTGTCAGTCTCTGTAGCTGAGAGCTGTCAGTCTCTGTAGCTGAGAGCTGTCAGTCTCTGTAGCTGAGAGTTAGTCTCTGTAGCTGAGAGTTGTCTGTCTCGGTAGCTGAGAGCTGTCAGTCACTGTAGCTGAGAGTTGTCAGTCTTTGTAGCTGAGAGTTGTCAGTCTCTGTAGCTGAGTGTTAGTCTCTGTAGCTGAGAGTTGTCAGTCTCTGTAGCTGAGAGTTGTTAATCTCTGTAGCTGAGAGTTGTCAGTCTCTGTAGCTGAGAGTTGTCAGTCTCTGTAGCTGAGAGTTGTCAGTCTCTGTAGCTGAGAGTTGTCAGTCTCAGTAGCTGAGAGTTGTCAGTCTCTGTAACTGAGAGTTGTCAGTCTCTGTAGCTGAGAGTTGTCAGTCTCTGTAGCTGAGAGCTGTCAGTCTCTGTAGCTGAGAGTTGTCAGTCTCTGTAGCTGAGAGTTGTCACTCTCTGTAGCTGAGAGTTGTCAATCTCTGTAGCTGAATGTTGTCACTCTCTGTAGCTGAGAGTTGTCAGTCTCTGTAGCTGGGAGTTGTCAGTCCCTGTAGCTGAGAGTTGTCAGTCTCAGTAGCTGAGAGCTGTCAGTCTCTGTAGCTGGGAGTTGTCAGTCCCTGTAGCTGAGAGTTGTCAGTCTCTGTAGCTGAGAGCTGTCAGTCTCTGTAGCTGAGAGCTGTCATTCTCTGTAGCTGAGAGCTGTCAGTCTCTGTAGCTGAGAGTTGTCAGTCTCTGATGCTGGGAGTTGTCAGTCCCTGTAGCTGAGAGTTGTCTGTCTCGGTAGCTGAGAGCTGTCAGTCTCTGTAGCTGAGAGTTGTCAGTCTCTGTAGCTGAGAGTTGTCAGTCACTGTCGCTGAGAGTTGTTAATCTCTGTAGCTGAGAGTTGTCAGTCTCAGTAGCTGAGAGTTGTCATTCTCTGTAGCTGAGAGTTGTCAGTCTCTGTAGCTGAGAGTTGTCAGTCTCTGTAGCTGAGAGTTGTCAGTCTCAGTAGCTGAGAGTTGTCAGTCTCTGTAACTGAGAGTTGTCTGTCTCTGTAGCTGAGAGTTGTCAGTCTCTGTAGCTGAGAGTTGTCAGTCTCTGTAGCTGAGAGTTGTCAGTCTCTGTAGCTGAGAGTTGTCAGTCTCTGCAGCTGAGAGTTGTCAGTCTCTGTAGCTGAGAGTTAGTCTCTGTAGCTGAGAGGTGTCAGTCTCTGAGCTGAGAGTTGTCATTCTGTGTAGCTGAGAGTTGTCAGTCTCTGTAGCTGAGAGCTGTCAGTCGCTGTAGCTGAGAGTTGTCAGGCTCTGTAGCTGAGAGCTGTCAGTCTCTGTAGCTGAGAGCTGTCAGTCTCTGTAGCTGAGAGTTGTCAGTCTCTGTAGCTGAGAGCTGTCAGTCGCTGTAGCTGAGAGCTGTCAGTCTCTGTAGCTGAGAGGTGTCATTCTCTGTAGCTGAGAGTTGTCAGTCTCTGTAGCTGAGAGGTGTCATTCTCTGTAGCTGAGAGTTGTCAGTCTCTGTAGCTGAGAGCTGTCAGTCTCTGTAGCTGAGGGTCGTCAGTCTCTGTAGCTGAGAGTTGTCAGTCTCTGTAGCTGAGAGCTGTCAGTCTCTGTAGCTGAGGGTTGTCAGTCACTGTAGCTGAGAGTTGTCACTCTCTGTAGCTGAGAGTTGTCACTCTCTGTAGCTGAGAGTTGTCAGTCTCTGTAACTGAGAGTTGTCAGTCTCTGTAGCTGAGAGTTGTCAGTCTCTGTAGCTGAGAGTTGTTAGTCTCTGTAGCTGAGAGCTGTCAGTCTCTGTAGCTGGGAGGTGTCAGTCTCTGTAGCTGAGAGTTGTCAGTCTCTGTAGCTGATAGCTGTCAGTCTCTGTAGCTGAGAGCTGTCAGTCTCTGTAGCTGAGAGCTGTCAGTCTCTGCAGCTGAGAGTTAGTCTCTGTAGCTGAGAGTTGTCTGTCTCGGTAGCTGAGAGCTGTCAGTCTCTGTAGCTGAGAGTTGTCAGTCTCTGTAGCTGAGAGTTGTCAGTCTCTGTAGCTGAGAGTTAGTCTCTGTAGCTGAGAGTTGTCAGTCTCTGTAGCTGAGAGTTGTTAATCTCTGTAGCTGAGAGTTGTCAGTCTCTGTAGCTGAGAGTTGCCAGTCTCTGTAGCTGAGAGTTGTCATTCTCTGTAGCTGAGAGTTGTCAGTCTCTGTAGCTGAGAGTTGTCAGTCTCTGTAGCTGAGAGTTGTCAGTCTCAGTAGCTGAGAGTTGTCAGTCTCTGTAACTGAGAGTTGTCTGTCTCTGTAGCTGAGAGTTGTCAGTCTCTGTAGCTGAGAGTTGTCAGTCTCTGTAGCTGAGAGTTGTCAGTCTCTGTAGCTGAGAGTTGTCAGTCTCTGTAGCTGAGAGTTGTCAGTCTCTGCAGCTGAGAGTTGTCAGTCTCTGTAGCTGAGAGTTAGTCTCTGTAGCTGAGAGGTGTCAGTCTCTGAGCTGAGAGTTGTCAGTCTGTGTAGCTGAGAGTTGTCAGTCTCTGTAGCTGAGAGCTGTCAGTCGCTGTAGCTGAGAGTTGTCAGGCTCTGTAGCTGAGAGCTGTCAGTCTCTGTAGCTGAGAGCTGTCAGTCTCTGTAGCTGAGAGTTGTCAGTCTCTGTAGCTGAGAGCTGTCAGTCGCTGTAGCTGAGAGCTGTCAGTCTCTGTAGCTGAGAGGTGTCATTCTCTGTAGCTGAGAGTTGTCAGTCTCTGTAGCTGAGAGGTGTCATTCTCTGTAGCTGAGAGTTGTCAGTCTCTGTAGCTGAGAGCTGTCAGTCTCTGTAGCTGAGAGTCGTCAGTCTCTGTAGCTGAGAGTTGTCAGTCTCTGTAGCTGAGAGCTGTCAGTCTCTGTAGCTGAGGGTTGTCAGTCTCTGTAGCTGAGAGTTGTCACTCTCTGTAGCTGAGAGTTGTCACTCTCTGTAGCTGAGAGTTGTCACTCTCTGTAGCTGAGAGTTGTCAGTCACTGTAACTGAGAGTTAGTCTCTGTAGCTGAGAGTTGTCAGTCTCTGTAGCTGAGAGTTGTTAGTCTCTGTAGCTGAGAGCTGTCAGTCTCTGTAGCTGGGAGATGTCAGTCCCTGTAGCTGAGAGTTGTCAGTCTCTGTAGCTGATAGCTGTCAGTCTCTGTAGCTGAGAGTTAGTCTCTGTAGCTGAGAGTTGTCTGTCTCGGTAGCTGAGAGCTGTCAGTCTCTGTAGCAGAGAGTTGTCAGTCTCTGTAGCTGAGAGCTGTCAGTCTCTGTAGCTGAGAGTCGTCAGTCTCTGTAGCTGAGAGTCGTCAGTCTCTGTAGTTGAGAGTTGTCAGTCCCTGTAGCTGAGAGTTGTCAGTCTCTGTAGCTGAGAGCTGTCAGTCTCTGTAGCTGAGAGCTGTCATTCTCTGTAGCTGAGAGCTGTCAGTCTCTGTAGCTGAGAGTTGTCAGTCTCTGTAGCTGGGAGTTGTCAGTCCCTGTAGCTGAGAGTTGTCTGTCTCGGTAGCTGAGAGCTGTCAGTCTCTGTAGCTGAGAGTTGTCAGTCTCTGTAGCTGAGAGTTGTCAGTCTCTGTAGCTGAGAGTTGTTAATCTCTGTAGCTGAGAGTTGTCAGTCTCTGTAGCTGAGAGTTGTCAGTCTCTGTAGCTGAGAGTTGTCATTCTCTGTAGCTGAGAGTTGTCAGTCTCTGTAGCTGAGAGTTGTCAGTCTCTGTAGCTGAGAGTTGTCAGTCTCAGTAGCTGAGAGTTGTCAGTCTCTGTAACTGAGAGTTGTCTGTCTCTGTAGCTGAGAGTTGTCAGTCTCTGTAGCTGAGAGTTGTCAGTCTCTGTAGCTGAGAGTTGTCAGTCTCTGCAGCTGAGAGTTGTCAGTCTCTGTAGCTGAGAGTTAGTCTCTGTAGCTGAGAGGTTTCAGTCTCTGAGCTGAGAGTTGTCAGTCTGTGTAGCTGAGAGTTGTCAGTCTTTGTAGCTGAGAGCTGTCAGTCGCTGTCGCTGAGAGTTGTCAGGCTCTGTAGCTGAGAGCTGTCAGTCTCTGTAGCTGAGAGCTGTCAGTCTCTGTAGCTGAGAGTTGTCAGTCTCTGTAGCTGAGAGCTGTCAGTCGCTGTAGCTGAGAGCTGTCAGTCTCTGTAGCTGAGAGGTGTCATTCTCTGTAGCTGAGAGTTGTCAGTCTCTGTAGCTGAGAGGTGTCATTCTGTGTAGCTGAGAGTTGTCAGTCTCTGTAACTGAGAGGTGTCATTCTCTGTAGCTGAGAGTTGTCAGTCTCTGTAGCTGAGAGCTGTCAGTCTCTGTAGCTGAGAGTCATCAGTCTCTGTAGCTGAGAGTTGTCAGTCTCTGTAGCTGAGAGTTAGTCTCTGTAGCTGAGAGGTTTCAGTCTCTGAGCTGAGAGTTGTCAGTCTCTGTAGCTGAGAGTTGTCAGTCTTTGTAGCTGAGAGCTGTCAGTCGCTGTTGCTGAGAGTTGTCAGGCTCTGTAGCTGAGAGCTGTCAGTCTCTGTAGCTGAGAGCTGTCAGTCTCTGTAGCTGAGAGTTGTCAGTCTCTGTAGCTGAGAGCTGTCAGTCGCTGTAGCTGAGAGCTGTCAGTCTCTGTAGCTGAGAGGTGTCATTCTCTGTAGCTGAGAGTTGTCAGTCTCTGTAGCTGAGAGGTGTCATTCTCTGTAGCTGAGAGTTGTCAGTCTCTGTAACTGAGAGGTGTCATTCTCTGTAGCTGAGAGTTGTCAGTCTCTGTAGCTGAGAGCTGTCAGTCTCTGTAGCTGAGAGTCATCAGTCTCTGTAGCTGAGAGTTGTCAGTCTCTGTAGCTGAGAGCTGTCAGCCTCTGTAGCTGAGGGTTGTCAGTCACTGTAGCTGAGAGTTGTCACTCTCTGTAGCTGAGAGTTGTCACTCTCTGTAGCTGAGAGTTGTCACTCTCTGTAGCTGAGAGTTGTCAGTCTCTGTAACTGAGAGTTAGTCTCTGTAGCTGAGAGTTGTCAGTCTCTGTAGGTGAGAGTTGTTAGTCTCTGTAGCTGAGAGCTGTCAGTCTCTGTAGCTGGGAGTTGTCAGTCCCTGTCGCTGAGAGTTGTCAGTCTCTGTAGCTGATAGCTGTCAGTCTCTGTAGCTGAGAGCTGTCAGTCTCTGTAGCTGAGAGCTGTCAGTCTCTGTAGCTGAGAGTTAGTCTCTGTAGCTGAGAGTTGTCTGTCTCGGTAGCTGAGAGCTGTCAGTCTCTGTAGCTGAGAGTTGTCAGTCTCTGTAGCTGAGAGTTGTCAGTCTCTGTAGCTAAGAGTTAGTCTCTGTAGCTGAGAGTTGTCAGTCTCTGTAGCTGAGAGTTGTTAATCTCTGAGGCTGAGAGTTGTCAGTCTCTGCAGCTGAGTATTGTCAGTCTCTGCAGCTGAGAGTTGTCAGTCTCTGTAGCTGAGAGTTGTCATTCTCTGTAGCTGAGAGTTGTCAGTCTCTGTAGCTGAGAGTTGTCAGTCTCTGTAGCTGAGAGTTGTCAGTCTCAGTAGCTGAGAGTTGTCAGTCTCTGTAACTGAGAGTTGTCTGTCTCTGTAGCTGAGAGTTGTCAGTCTCTGTAGCTGAGAGTTGTCAGTCTCTGTAGCTGAGAGTTGTCAGTCTCTGTAGCTGAGAGTTCTCAGTCTCTGTAGCTGAGAGTTGTCAGTCTCTGCAGCTGAGAGTTGTCAGTCTCTGTAGCTGAGAGTTAGTCTCTGTAGCTGAGAGGTGTCAGTCTCTGAGCTGAGAGTTGTCAGTCTGTGTAGCTGAGAGTTGTCAGTCTCTGTAGCTGAGAGCTGTCAGTCGCTGTAGCTGAGAGTTGTCAGGCTCTGTAGCTGAGAGCTGTCAGTCTCTGTAGCTGAGAGCTGTCAGTCTCTGTAGCTGAGAGTTGTCAGTCTCTGTAGCTGAGAGCTGTCAGTCGCTGTAGCTGAGAGCTGTCAGTCTCTGTAGCTGAGAGGTGTCATTCTCTGTAGCTGAGAGTTGTCAGTCTCTGTAGCTGAGAGGTGTCATTCTCTGTAGCTGAGAGTTGTCAGTCTCTGTAGCTGAGAGCTGTCATTCTCTGTAGCTGAGAGCTGTCAGTCTCTGTAGCTGAGAGTTGTCAGTCTCTGTAGCTGGGAGTTGTCAGTCCCTGTAGCTGAGAGTTGTCTGTCTCGGTAGCTGAGAGCTGTCAGTCTCTGTAGCTGAGAGTTGTCAGTCTCTGTAGCTGAGAGTTGTCAGTCTCTGTAGCTGAGAGTTGTTAATCTCTGTAGCTGAGAGTTGTCAGTCTCTGTAGCTGAGAGTTGTCAGTCTCTGTAGCTGAGAGTTGTCATTCTCTGTAGCTGAGAGTTGTCAGTCTCTGTAGCTGAGAGTTGTCAGTCTCTGTAGCTGAGAGTTGTCAGTCTCAGTAGCTGAGAGTTGTCAGTCTCTGTAACTGAGAGTTGTCTGTCTCTGTAGCTGAGAGTTGTCAGTCTCTGTAGCTGAGAGTTGTCAGTCTCTGTAGCTGAGAGTTGTCAGTCTCTGCAGCTGAGAGTTGTCAGTCTCTGTAGCTGAGAGTTAGTCTCTGTAGCTGAGAGGTTTCAGTCTCTGAGCTGAGAGTTGTCAGTCTGTGTAGCTGAGAGTTGTCAGTCTTTGTAGCTGAGAGCTGTCAGTCGCTGTCGCTGAGAGATGTCAGGCTCTGTAGCTGAGAGCTGTCAGTCTCTGTAGCTGAGAGCTGTCAGTCTCTGTAGCTGAGAGTTGTCAGTCTCTGTAGCTGAGAGCTGTCAGTCGCTGTAGCTGAGAGCTGTCAGTCTCTGTAGCTGAGAGGTGTCATTCTCTGTAGCTGAGAGTTGTCAGTCTCTGTAGCTGAGAGGTGTCATTCTCTGTAGCTGAGAGTTGTCAGTCTCTGTAGCTGAGAGGTGTCATTCTCTGTAGCTGAGAGTTGTCAGTCTCTGTAACTGAGAGGTGTCATTCTCTGTAGCTGAGAGTTGTCAGTCTCTGTAGCTGAGAGCTGTCAGTCTCTGTAGCTGAGAGTCATCAGTCTCTGTAGCTGAGAGTTGTCAGTCTCTGTAGCTGAGAGCTGTCAGCCTCTGTAGCTGAGGGTTGTCAGTCACTGTAGCTGAGAGTTGTCACTCTCTGTAGCTGAGAGTTGTCACTCTCTGTAGCTGAGAGTTGTCACTCTCTGTAGCTGAGAGTTGTCAGTCTCTGTAACTGAGAGATAGTCTCTGTAGCTGAGAGTTGTCAGTCTCTGTAGGTGAGAGTTGTTAGTCTCTGTAGCTGAGAGCTGTCAGTCTCTGTAGCTGGGAGTTGTCAGTCCCTGTCGCTGAGAGTTGTCAGTCTCTGTAGCTGATAGCTGTCAGTCTCTGTAGCTGAGAGCTGTCAGTCTCTGTAGCTGAGAGCTGTCAGTCTCTGTAGCTGAGAGTTAGTCTCTGTAGCTGAGAGTTGTCTGTCTCGGTAGCTGAGAGCTGTCAGTCTCTGTAGCTGAGAGTTGTCAGTCTCTGTAGCTGAGAGTTGTCAGTCTCTGTAGCTAAGAGTTAGTCTCTGTAGCTGAGAGTTGTCAGTCTCTGTAGCTGAGAGTTGTTAATCTCTGAGGCTGAGAGTTGTCAGTCTCTGCAGCTGAGAGTTGTCAGTCTCTGCAGCTGAGAGTTGTCAGTCTCTGTAGCTGAGAGTTGTCATTCTCTGTAGCTGAGAGTTGTCAGTCTCTGTAGCTGAGAGTTGTCAGTCTCTGTAGCTGAGAGTTGTCAGTCTCAGTAGCTGAGAGTTGTCAGTCTCTGTAACTGAGAGTTGTCTGTCTCTGTAGCTGAGAGTTGTCAGTCTCTGTAGCTGAGAGTTGTCAGTCTCTGTAGCTGAGAGTTGTCAGTCTCTGTAGCTGAGAGTTCTCAGTCTCTGTAGCTGAGAGTTGTCAGTCTCTGCAGCTGAGAGTTGTCAGTCTCTGTAGCTGAGAGTTAGTCTCTGTAGCTGAGAGGTGTCAGTCTCTGAGCTGAGAGTTGTCAGTCTGTGTAGTTGAGAGTTGTCAGTCTCTGTAGCTGAGAGCTGTCAGTCGCTGTAGCTGAGAGTTGTCAGGCTCTGTAGCTGAGAGCTGTCAGTCTCTGTAGCTGAGAGCTGTCAGTCTCTGTAGCTGAGAGTTGTCAGTCTCTGTAGCTGAGAGCTGTCAGTCGCTGTAGCTGAGAGCTGTCAGTCTCTGTAGCTGAGAGGTGTCATTCTCTGTAGCTGAGAGTTGTCAGTCTCTGTAGCTGAGAGGTGTCATTCTCTGTAGCTGAGAGTTGTCAGTCTCTGTAGCTGAGAGCTGTCAGTCTCTGTAGCTGAGAGTCGTCAGTCTCTGTAGCTGAGAGTTGTCAGTCTCTGTAGCTGAGAGCTGTCAGTCTCTGTAGCTGAGGGTTGTCAGTCTCTGTAGCTGAGAGTTGTCACTCTCTGTAGCTGAGAGTTGTCACTCTCTGTAGCTGAGAGTTGTCAGTCTCTGTAACTGAGAGTTAGTCTCTGTAGCTGAGAGTTGTCAGTCTCTGTAGCTGAGAGTTGTTAGTCTCTGTAGCTGAGAGCTGTCAGTCTCTGTAGCTGGGAGTTGTCAGTCCCTGTAGCTGAGAGTTGTCAGTCTCTGTAGCTGATAGCTGTCAGTCTCTGTAGCTGAGAGTTAGTCTCTGTAGCTGAGAGTTGTCTGTCTCGGTAGCTGAGAGCTGTCAGTCTCTGTAGCTGAGAGTTGTCAGTCTCTGTAGCTGAGAGCTGTCAGTCTCTGTAGCTGAGAGTCGTCAGTCTCTGTAGCTGAGAGTCGTCAGTCTCTGTAGCTGAGAGTTGTCAGTCTCTGTAGCTGAGAGTTGTCAGTCTCTGTAGCTGAGAGTTGTCAGTCTCAGTAGCTGAGAGTTGTCAGTCTCTGTAACTGAGAGTTGTCAGTCTCTGTAGCTGAGTGTTGTCAGTCTCTGTAGCTGAGAGCTGTCAGTGTCTGTAGCTGAGAGTCGTCAGTCTCTGTAGCTGAGAGTTGTCAGTCTCTGTAGCTGAGAGTTGTCAGTCTCTGTAGCTGAGAGCTGTCAGTCTCTGTAGCTGAGAGCTGTCAGTCTCTGTAGCTGAGAGTTGTCAGTCTCAGTAGCTGAGAGTTGTCAGTCTCTGTAACTGAGAGTTGTCAGTCTCTGTAGCTGAGAGTTGTCAGTCTCTGTAGATGAGAGCTGTCAGTCCCTGTAGCTGAGAGTTGTCAGTCTCTGTAGCTGAGAGTTGTCAGTCTCTGTAGCTGAGAGTTGTCAGTCTCTGTAGCTGAGAGTTGTCAGTCTCAGTAGCTGAGAGTTGTCAGTCTCTGTAACTGAGAGTTGTCAGTCTCTGTAGCTGAGAGTTGTCAGTCTCTGTAGCTGAGAGCTGTCAGTCTCTGTAGCTGAGAGTTGTCAGTCTCTGTAGCTGAGAGTTGTCAGTCTCTGTAGCTGAGAGTTGTTAATCTCTGTAGCTGAGAGTTGTCAGTCTCTGTAGCTGAGAGTTGTCAGTCTCTGTAGCTGAGAGTTGTCATTCTCTGTAGCTGAGAGTTGTCAGTCTCTGTAGCTGAGAGTTGTCAGTCTCTGTAGCTGAGAGTTGTCAGTCTCAGTAGCTGAGATTTGTCAGTCTCTGTAACTGAGAGTTGTCTGTCTCTGTAGCTGAGAGTTGTCAGTCTCTGTAGCTGAGAGTTGTCAGTCTCTGCAGCTGAGAGTTGTCAGTCTCTGTAGCTGAGAGTTGTCAGTCTCTGCAGCTGAGAGTTGTCAGTCTCTGTAGCTGAGAGTTAGTCTCTGTAGCTGAGAGGTGTCAGTCTCTGAGCTGAGAGTTGTCAGTCTCTGTAGCTGAGAGTTGTCAGTCTCTGTAGCTGAGAGTTGTCAGTCTCAGTAGCTGAGAGTTGTCAGTCTCTGTAACTGAGAGTTGTCAGTCTCTGTAGCTGAGAGTTGTCAGTCTCTGTAGCTGAGAGCTGTCAGTCTCTGTAGCTGAGAGTTGTCAGTCTCTGTAGCTGAGAGTTGTCACTCTCTGTAGCTGAGAGTTGTCAATCTCTGTAGCTGAGTGTTGTCACTCTCTGTAGCTGAGAGTTGTCAGTCTCTGTAGCTGGGAGTTGTCAGTCCCTGTAGCTGAGAGTTGTCAGTCTCAGTAGCTGAGAGCTGTCAGTCTCTGTAGCTGGGAGTTGTCAGTCCCTGTAGCTGAGAGTTGTCAGTCTCTGTAGCTGAGAGCTGTCAGTCTCTGTAGCTGAGAGCTGTCATTCTCTGTAGCTGAGAGCTGTCAGTCACTGTAGCTGAGAGTTGTCAGTCTCTGTAGCTGGGAGTTGTCAGTCCCTGTAGCTGAGAGTTGTCTGTCTCGGTAGCTGAGAGCTGTCAGTCTCTGTAGCTGAGAGTTGTCAGTCTCTGTAGCTGAGAGTTGTCAGTCTCTGTAGCTGAGAGTTGTTAATCTCTGTAGCTGAGAGTTGTCAGTCTCTGTAGCTGAGAGTTGTCAGTCTCTGTAGCTGAGAGTTGTCATTCTCTGTAGCTGAGAGTTGTCAGTCTCTGTAGCTGAGAGTTGTCAGTCTCTGTAGCTGAGAGTTGTCAGTCTCTGTAGCTGAGAGTTGTCAGTCTCAGTAGCTGAGATTTGTCAGTCTCTGTAACTGAGAGTTGTCTGTCTCTGTAGCTGAGAGTTGTCAGTCTCTGTAGCTGAGAGTTGTCAGTCTCTGTAGCTGAGAGTTGTCAGTCTCTGTAGCTGAGAGTTGTCAGTCTCTGTAGCTGAGAGTTGTCAGTCTCTGCAGCTGAGAGTTGTCAGTCTCTGTAGCTGAGAGTTAGTCTCTGTAGCTGAGAGGTGTCAGTCTCTGAGCTGAGAGTTGTCAGTCTGTGTAGCTGAGAGTTGTCAGTCTCTGTAGCTGAGAGCTGTCAGTCGCTGTAGCTGAGAGTTGTCAGGCTCTGTAGCTGAGAGCTGTCAGTCTCTGTAGCTGAGAGTTGTCAGTCTCTGTAGCTGAGAGCTGTCAGTCGCTGTAGCTGAGAGCTGTCAGTCTCTGTAGCTGAGAGGTGTCATTCTCTGTAGCTGAGAGTTGTCAGTCTCTGTAGCTGAGAGGTGTCATTCTCTGTAGCTGAGAGTTGTCAGTCTCTGTAGCTGAGAGCTGTCAGTCTCTGTAGCTGAGAGTCGTCAGTCTCTGTAGCTGAGAGTTGTCAGTCTCTGTAGCTGAGAGCTGTCAGTCTCTGTAGCTGAGGGTTGTCAGTCACTGTAGCTGAGAGTTGTCACTCTCTGTAGCTGAGAGTTGTCACTCTCTGTAGCTGAGAGTTGTCACTCTCTGTAGCTGAGAGTTGTCAGTCTCTGTAACTGAGAGTTAGTCTCTGTAGCTGAGAGTTGTCAGTCTCTGTAGCTGAGAGTTGTTAGTCTCTGTAGCTGAGAGCTGTCAGTCTCAGTAGCTGGGAGTTGTCAGTCCCTGTAGCTGAGAGTTGTCAGTCTCTGTAGCTGATAGCTGTCAGTCTCTGGAGCTGAGAGCTGTCAGTCTCTGTAGCTGAGAGCTGTCAGTCTCTGTAGCTGAGAGTTAGTCTCTGTAGCTGAGAGTTGTCTGTCTCGGTAGCTGAGAGCTGTCAGTCTCTGTAGCTGAGAGTTGTCAGTCTCTGTAGCTGAGAGTTGTCAGTCTCTGTAGCTGAGTGTTAGTCTCTGTAGCTGAGAGTTGTCAGTCTCTGTAGCTGAGAGTTGTTAATCTCTGTAGCTGAGAGTTGTCAGTCTCTGTAGCTGAGAGTTGTCAGTCTCTGTAGCTGAGAGTTGTCAGTCTCTGTAGCTGAGAGTTGTCAGTCTCTGTAGCTGAGAGTTGTCAGTCTCAGTAGCTGAGAGTTGTCAGTCTCTGTAACTGAGAGTTGTCAGTCTCTGTAGCTGAGAGTTGTCAGTCTCTGTAGCTGAGAGCTGTCAGTCTCTGTAGCTGAGAGTTGTCAGTCTCTGTAGCTGAGAGTTGTCACTCTCTGTAGCTGAGAGTTGTCAATCTCTGTAGCTGAGTGTTGTCACTCTCTGTAGCTGAGAGTTGTCAGTCTCTGTAGCTGGGAGTTGTCAGTCCCTGTAGCTGAGAGTTGTCAGTCTCTGTAGCTGAGAGCTGTCAGTCTCTGTAGCTGAGAGCTGTCATTCTTTGTAGCTGAGAGCTGTCAGTCTCTGAAGCTGAGAGTTGTCAGTCTCTGTAGCTGGGAGTTGTCAGTCCCTGTAGCTGAGAGTTGTCTGTCTCGGTAGCTGAGAGCTGTCAGTCTCTGTAGCTGAGAGTTGTCAGTCACTGTAGCTGAGAGTTGTTAACCTCTGTAGCTGAGAGTTGTCAGTCTCTGTAGCTGAGAGTTGTCAGTCTCAGTAGCTGAGAGTTGTCATTCTCTGTAGCTGAGAGTTGTCAGTCTCTGTAGCTGAGAGTTGTCAGTCTCTGTAGCTGAGAGTTGTCAGTCTCAGTAGCTGAGAGTTGTCAGTCTCTTAAATGAGAGTTGTCTGTCTCTGTAGCTGAGAGTTGTCAGTCTCTGTAGCTGAGAGTTGTCAGTCTCTGTAGCTGAGAGTTGTCAGTCTCTGTAGCTGAGAGTTGTTAGTCTCTGCAGCTGAGAGTTGTCAGTCTCTGTAGCTCAGAGTTAGTCTCTGTAGCTGAGAGGTGTCAGTCTCTGAGCTGAGAGTTGTCAGTCTTTGTAGCTGAGAGTTGTCAGTCTCTGTAGCTGAGAGCTGTCAGTCGCTGTAGCTGAGAGTTGTCAGGCTCTGTAGCTGAGAGCTGTCAGTCTCTGTAGCTGAGAGCTGTCAGTCTCTGTAGCTGAGAGTTGTCAGTCTCTGTAGCTGAGAGCTGTCAGTCGCTGTAGCTGAGAGCTGTCAGTCTCTGTAGCTGAGAGGTGTCATTCTCTGTAGCTGAGAGTTGTCAGTCTCTGTAGCTGAGAGTTGTCAGTCTCTGTAGCTGAGAGCTGTCAGTCTCTCTAGCTGAGGGTTGTCAGTCACTGTAGCTGAGAGTTGTCAGTCTCTGTAGCTGAGAGTTGTCAGTCTCAGTAGCTGAGAGTTGTCAGTCTCTGTAACTGAGAGTTGTCAGTCTCTGTAGCTGAGTGTTGTCAGTCTCTGTAGCTGAGAGCTGTCAGTCTCTGTAGCTGAAAGTCGTCAGTCTCTGTCGCTGAGAGTTGTCAGTCTCTGTAGCTGAGAGCTGTCAGTCTCTGTAGCTGAGAGTTGTCAGTCTCAGTAGCTGAGAGTTGTCAGTCTCTGTAACTGAGAGTTGTCAGTCTCTGTAGCTGAGAGTTGTCAGTCTCTGTAGATGAGAGCTGTCAGTCTCTGTAGCTGAGAGTTGTCAGTCTCTGTAGCTGAGAGTTGTCAGTCTCTGTAGCTGAGAGTTGTCAGTCTCTGTAGCTGAGAGTTGTCAGTCTCAGTAGCTGAGAGTTGTCAGTCTCTGTAGCTGAGAGTTGTCAGTCTCTGTATCTGAGAGTTGTCAGTCTCTGTAGCTGAGAGCTGTCAGTCTCTGTAGCTGAGAGTTGTCAGTCTCTGTAGCTGAGAGTTGTCACTCTCTGTAGCTGAGAGTTGTCAATCTCTGTAGCTGAGTGTTGTCACTCTCTGTAGCTGAGAGTTGTCAGTCTCTGTAGCTGGGAGTTGTCAGTCCCTGTAGCTGAGAGTTGTCAGTCTCAGTAGCTGAGAGCTGTCAGTCTCTGTAGCTGGGAGTTGTCAGTCCCTGTAGCTGAGAGTTGTCAGTCTCTGTAGCTGAGAGCTGTCAGTCTCTGTAGCTGAAAGCTGTCATTCTCTGTAGCTGAGAGCTGTCAGTCTCTGTAGCTGAGAGTTGTCAGTCTCTGTAGCTGGGAGTTGTCAGTCCCTGTAGCTGAGAGTTGTCTGTCTCGGTAGCTGAGAGCTGTCAGTCTCTGTAGCTGAGAGTTGTCAGTCTCTGTAGCTGAGAGTTGTCAGTCTCTGTAGCTGAGAGTTGTTAATCTCTGTAGCTGAGAGTTGTCAGTCTCTGTAGCTGAGAGTTGTCAGTCTCTGTCGCTGAGAGTTGTCATTCTCTGTAGCTGAGAGTTGTCAGTCTCTGTAGCTGAGAGTTGTCAGTCTCTGTAGCTGAGAGTTGTCAGTCTCAGTAGCTGAGATTTGTCAGTCTCTGTAACTGAGAGTTGTCTGTCTCTGTAGCTGAGAGTTGTCAGTCTCTGTAGCTGAGAGTTGTCAGTCTCTGTAGCTGAGAGTTGTCAGTCTCTGTAGCTGAGAGTTGTCAGTCTCTGTAGCTGAGAGTTGTCAGTCTCTGCAGCTGAGAGTTGTCAGTCTCTGTAGCTGAGAGTTAGTCTCTGTAGCTGAGAGGTGTCAGTCTCTGAGCTGAGAGTTGTCAGTCTGTGTAGCTGAGAGTTGTCAGTCTCTGTAGCTGAGAGCTGTCAGTCGCTGTAGCTGAGAGTTGTCAGGCTCTGTAGCTGAGAGCTGTCAGTCTCTGTAGCTGAGAGCTGTCAGTCTCTGTAGCTGAGAGTTGTCAGTCTCTGTAGCTGAGAGCTGTCAGTCGCTGTAGCTGAGAGCTGTCAGTCTCTGTAGCTGAGAGGTGTCATTCTCTGTAGCTGAGAGTTGTCAGTCTCTGTAGCTGAGAGGTGTCATTCTCTGTAGCTGAGAGTTGTCAGTCTCTGTAGCTGAGAGCTGTCAGTCTCTGTAGCTGAGAGTCGTCAGTCTCTGTAGCTGAGAGTTGTCAGTCTCTGTAGCTGAGATCTGTCAGTCTCTGTAGCTGAGGGTTGTCAGTCACTGTAGCTGAGAGTTGTCACTCTCTGTAGCTGAGAGTTGTCACTCTCTGTAGCTGAGAGTTGTCACTCTCTGTAGCTGAGAGTTGTCAGTCTCTGTAACTGAGAGTTAGTCCCTGTAGCTGAGATTGTCAGTCTCTGTAGCTGAGAGTTGTTAGTCTCTGTAGCTGAGAGCTGTCAGTCTCTGTCGCTGGTAGTTGTCAGTCCCTGTAGCTGAGAGTTGTCAGTCTCTGTAGCTGATAGCTGTCAGTCTCTGTAGCTGAGAGCTGTCAGTCTCTGTAGCTGAGAGCTGTCAGTCTCTGTAGCTGAGAGTTAGTCTCTGTAGCTGAGAGTTGTCTGTCTCGGTAGCTGAGAGCTGTCAGTCTCTGTAGCTGAGAGTTGTCAGTCTCTGCAGCTGAGAGTTGTCAGTCTCTGTAGCTGAGTGTTAGTCTCTGTAGCTGAGAGTTGTCAGTCTCTGTAGCTGAGAGTTGTTAATCTCTGTAGCTGAGAGTTGTCAGTCTCTGTAGCTGAGAGTTGTCAGTCTCTGTAGCTGAGAGTTGTCAGTCTCTGTAGCTGAGAGTTGTCAGTCTCTGTAGCTGAGAGTTGTCAGTCTCAGTAGCTGAGAGTTGTCAGTCTCTGTAACTGAGAGCTGTCAGTCTCTGTAGCTGAGAGTTGTCAGTCTCTGTAGCTGAGAGTTGTCACTCTCTGTAGCTGAGAGTTGTCAATCTCTGTAGCTGAGTGTTGTCACTCTCTGTAGCTGAGAGTTGTCAGTCTCAGTAGCTTGGAGTTGTCAGTCCCTGTAGCTGAGAGTTGTCAGTCTCAGTAGCTGAGAGCTGTCAGTCTCTGTAGCTGGGAGTTGTCAGTCCCTGTAGCTGAGAGTTGTCAGTCTCTGTAGCTGAGAGCTGTCAGTCTCTGTAGCTGAGAGCTGTCATTCTCTGTAGCTGAGAGCTGTCAGTCCCTGTAGCTGAGAGTTGTCAGTCTCTGTAGCTGGGAGTTGTCAGTCCCTGTAGCTGAGAGTTGTCAGTCACTGTAGCTGAGAGTTGTCAGTCACTGTAGCTGAGAGTTGTTAATCTCTGTAGCTGAGAGTTGTCAGTCTCTGTAGCTGAGAGTTGTCAGTCTCAGTAGCTGAGAGTTGTCATTCTCTGTAGCTGAGAGTTGTCAGTCTCTGTAGCTGAGAGTTGTCATTCTCTGTAGCTGAGATTTGTCAGTCTCAGTAGCTGAGAGTTGTCAGTCTCTTAAATGAGAGTTGTCTGTCTCTGTAGCTGAGAGTTGTCAGTCTCTGTAGCTGAGAGTTGTCAGTCTCTGTAGCTGACAGTTGTCAGTCTCTGTAGCTGAGAGTTGTTAGTCTCTGCAGCTGAGAGTTGTCAGTCTCTGTAGCTGAGAGTTAGTCTCTGTAGCTGAGAGGTGTCAGTCTCTGAGCTGAGAGTTGTCAGTCTGTGTAGCTGAGAGTTGTCAGTCTCTGTAGCTGAGAGCTGTCAGTCGCTGTAGCTGAGAGTTGTCAGGCTCTGTAGCTGAGAGCTGTCAGTCTCTGTAGCTGAGAGCTGTCAGTCTCTGTAGCTGAGAGTTGTCAGTCTCTGCAGCTGAGAGCTGTCAGTCGCTGTAGCTGAGAGCTGTAAGTCTCTGTAGCTGAGAGGTGTCATTCTCTGTAGCTGAGAGTTGTCAGTCTCTGTAGCTGAGAGGTGTCATTCTCTGTAGCTGAGAGTTGTCAGTCTCTGTAGCTGACAGCTGTCAGTCTCTGTAGCTGAGATTCGTCAGTCTGTGTAGCTGAGAGTTGTCAGTCTCTGTAGCTGAGAGCTGTCAGTCTCTGTAGCTGAGGGTTGTCAGTCACTGTAGCTGAGAGTTGTCACTCTCTGTAGCCGAGAGTTGTCACTCTCTGTAGCTGAGAGTTGTCAGTCTCTGTAACTGAGAGTTAGTCTCTGTAGCTGAGAGTTGTCAGTCTCTGTAGCTGAGAGTTGTTAGTCTCTGTAGCTGAGAGCTGTCAGTCTCTGTAGCTGGGAGTTGTCAGTCCCTGTAGCTGAGAGTTGTCAGTCTCTGTAGCTGATAGCTGTCAGTCTCTGTAGCTGATAGCTGTCAGTCTCTGTAGCTGAGAGCTGTCAGTCTCTGTAGCTGAGAGTTAGTCCCTGTAGCTGAGAGTTGTCTGTCTCGGTAGCTGAGAGCTGTCAGTCTCTGTAGCTGAGAGTTGTCAGTCTCTGTAGCTGAGAGTTGTCAGTCTCTGTAGCTGAGAGTTAGTCTCTGTAGCTGAGAGTTGTCAGTCTCTGTAGCTGAGAGTTGTTAATCTCTGTAGCTGAGAGTTGTCAGTCTCTGTAGCTGAGAGTTGTCTGTCTCTGTAGCTGAGAGTTGTCAGTCTCTGTAGCTGAGAGTTGTCAGTCTCTGTAGCTGAGAGTTGTCAGTCTCTGTAGCTGAGAGTTGTCAGTCTCTGTAGCTGAGAGTTGTCAGTCTCGGCAGCTGAGAGTTGTCAGTCTCTGTAGCTGAGAGTTAGTCTCTGTAGCTGAGAGGTGTCAGTCTCTGAGCTGAGAGTTGTCAGTCTGTGTAGCTGAGAGTTGTCAGTCTCTGTAGCTGAGAGCTGTCAGTCGCTGTAGCTGAGAGTTGTCAGGCTCTGTAGCTGAGAGCTGTCAGTCTCTGTAGCTGAGAGCTGTCAGTCTCTGTAGCTGAGAGTTGTCAGTCTCTGTAGCTGAGAGCTGTCAGTCGCTGTAGCTGAGAGCTGTCAGTCTCTGTAGCTGAGAGGTGTCATTCTCTGTAGCTGAGAGTTGTCAGTCTCTGTAGCTGAGAGGTGTCATTCTCTGTAGCTGAGAGTTGTCAGTCTCTGTAGCTGAGAGCTGTCAGTCTCTGTAGCTGAGAGTCGTCAGTCTCTGTAGCTGAGAGTTGTCAGTCTCTGTAGCTATGAGCTGTCAGTCTCTGTAGTTGAGGGTTGTCAGTCTCTGTAGCTGAGAGTTGTCACTCTCTGTAGCTGAGAGTTGTCACTCTCTGTAGCTGAGAGTTGTCACTCTCTGTAGCTGAGAGTTGTCAGTCTCTGTAACTGAGAGTTAGTCTCTGTAGCTGAGAGTTGTCAGTCTCTGTAGCTGAGAGTTGTTAGTCTCTGTAGCTGAGAGCTGTCAGTCTCTGTAGCTGGGAGTTGTCAGTCCCTGTAGCTGAGAGTTGTCAGTCTCTGTAGCTGATAGCTGTCAGTCTCTGTAGCTGAGAGTTAGTCTCTGTAGCTGAGAGTTGTCTGTCTCGGTAGCTGAGAGCTGTCAGTCTCTGTAGCTGAGAGTTGTCAGTCTCTGTAGCTGAGAGTCGTCAGTCTCTGTAGCTGATAGCTGTCAGTCTCTGTAGCTGAGAGTTAGTCTCTGTAGCTGAGAGTTGTCTGTCTCGGTAGCTGAGTGCTGTCAGTCTCTGTAGCTGAGAGTCGTCAGTCTCTGTAGCTGAGAGTCGTCAGTCTCTGTAGCTGAGAGTTGTCAGTCCCTGTAGCTGAGAGTTGTCAGTCTCTGTAGCTGAGAGCTGTCAGTCTCTGTAGCTGAGAGCTGTCATTCTCTGTAGCTGAGAGCTGTCAGTCTCTGTAGCTGAGAGTTGTCAGTCTCTGTAGCTGGGAGTTGTCAGTCCCTGTAGCTGAGAGTTGTCTGTCTCGGTAGCTGAGAGCTGTCAGTCTCTGTAGCTGAGAGTTGTCAGTCTCTGTAGCTGAGAGTTGTCAGTCTCTGTAGCTGAGAGTTGTCAGTCTCTGTAGCTGAGAGTTGTCAGTCTCTGTAGCTGAGAGTTGTCATTCTCTGTAGCTGAGAGTTGTCAGTCTCTGTAGCTGAGAGTTGTCAGTCTCTGTAGCTGAGAGTTGTCAGTCTCAGTAGCTGAGAGTTGTCAGTCTCTGTAACTGAGAGTTGTCTTTCTCTGTAGCTGAGAGTTGTCAGTCTCTGTAGCTGAGAGTTGTCAGTCTCTGTAGCTGAGAGTTGTCAGTCTCTGTAGCTGAGAGTTGTCAGTCTCTGCAGCTGAGAGTTGTCAGTCTCTGTAGCTGAGAGTTAGTCTCTGTAGCTGAGAGGTGTCAGTCTCTGAGCTGAGAGTTGTCAATCTGTGTAGCTGAGAGTTGTCAGTCTCTGTAGCTGAGAGCTGTCAGTCGCTGTAGCTGAGAGTTGTCAGGCTCTGTAGCTGAGAGCTGTCAGTCTCTGTAGCTGAGAGCTGTCAGTCTCTGTAGCTGAGAGTTGTCAGTCTCTGTAGCTGAATGCTGTCAGTCGCTGTAGCTGAGAGCTGTCAGTCTCTGTAGCTGAGAGGTGTCAGTCTCTGAGCTGAGAGTTGTCAGTCTGTGTAGCTGAGAGTTGTCAGTCTCTGTAGCTGAGAGCTGTCAGTCGCTGTAGCTGAGAGTTGTCAGGCTCTGTAGCTGAGAGCTGTCAGTCTCTGTAGCTGAGAGCTGTCAGTCTCTGTAGCTGAGAGTTGTCAGTCTCTGTAGCTGAGAGCTGTCAGTCGCTGTAGCTGAGAGCTGTCAGTCTCTGTAGCTGAGAGGGGTCATTCTCTGTAACTGTGAGTTGTCAGTCTCTGTAGCTGAGAGGTGTCATTCTCTGTAGCTGAGAGTTGTCAGTCTCTGTAGCTGAGAGCTGTCAGTCTCTGTAGCTGAGAGTCGTCAGTCTCTGTAGCTGAGAGTCGTCAGTCTCTGTAGCTGAGAGTTGTCAGTCTCTGTAGCTGAGAGCTGTCAGTCTCTGTAGCTGAGGGTTGTCAGTCACTGTAGCTGAGAGTTGTCACTCTCTGTAGCTGAGAGTTGTCACTCTCTGTAGCTGAGAGTTGTCACTCTCTGTAGCTGAGAGTTGTCAGTCTCTGTAACTGAGAGTTAGTCTCTGTAGCTGAGAGTTGTCAGTCTCTGTAGCTGAGAGTTGTTAGTCTCTGTAGCTGAGAGCTGTCAGTCTCTGTAGCTGGGAGTTGTCAGTCCCTGTAGCTGAGAGTTGTCAGTCTCTGTAGCTGATAGCTGTCAGTCTCTGTAGCTGAGAGCTGTCAGTCTCTGTAGCTGAGAGCTGTCAGTCTCTGTAGCTGAGAGTTAGTCTCTGTAGCTGAGAGTTGTCTGTCTCGGTAGCTGAGAGCTGTCAGTCTCTGTAGCTGAGAGTTGTCAGTCTCTGTAGCTGAGAGTTGTCAGTCTCTGTAGCTGAGAGTTAGTCTCTGTAGCTGAGAGTTGTCAGTCTCTGTAGCTGAGAGTTGTTAATCTCTGTAGCTGAGAGTTGTCAGTCTCTGTAGCTGAGAGTTGTCAGTCTCTGTAGCTGAGAGTTGTCAGTCTCTGTAGCTGAGAGTTGTCAGTCTCTGTAGCTGAGAGTTGTCAGTCTCTGTAGCTGGGAGTTGTCAGTCTCAGTAGCTGAGAGTTGTCAGTCTCTGTAACTGAGAGTTGTCTGTCTCTGTAGCTGAGAGTTGTCAGTCTCTGTAGCTGAGAGTTGTCAGTCTCTGTAGCTGAGAGTTGTCAGTCTCTGTAGCTGAGAGTTGTCAGTCTCTGTAGCTGAGAGTTGTCAGTCTCTGCAGCTGAGAGTTGTCAGTCTCTGTAGCTGAGAGTTAGTCTCTGTAGCTGAGAGGTGTCAGTCTCTGAGCTGAGAGTTGTCAGTCTGTGTAGCTGAGAGTTGTCAGTCTCTGTAGCTGAGAGCTGTCAGTCGCTGTAGCTGAGAGTTTTCAGGCTCTGTAGCTGAGAGCTGTCAGTCTCTGTAGCTTAGAGCTGTCAGTCTCTGTACTGAGTGTTGTCAGTCCCTGTAGCTGAGAGCTGTCAGTCGCTGTAGCTGAGAGCTGTCAGTCTCTGTAGCTGAGAGGTGTCATTCTCTGTAGCTGAGAGTTGTCAGTCTCTGTAGCTGAGAGGTGTCATTCTCTGTAGCTGAGAGTTGTCAGTCTCTGTAGCTGAGAGCTGTCAGTCTCTGTAGCTGAGAGTCGTCAGTCTCTGTAGCTGAGAGTTGTCAGTCTCTGTAGCTGAGAGCTGTCAGTCTTTGTAGCTGAGGGTTGTCAGTCTCTGTAGCTGAGAGTTGTCACTCTCTGTAGCTGAGAGTTGTCACTCTCTGTAGCTGAGAGTTGTCACTCTCTGTAGCTGAGAGTTGTCAGTCTCTGTAACTGAGAGTTAGTCTCTGTAGCTGAGAGTTGTCAGTCTCTGTAGCTGAGAGTTGTTAGTCTCTGTAGCTGAGAGCTGTCAGTCTCTGTAGCTGGGAGTTGTCAGTCCCTGTAGCTGAGAGTTGTCAGTCTCTGTAGCTGATAGCTGTCAGTCTCTGGAGCTGAGAGTTAGTCTCTGTAGCTGAGAGTTGTCTGTCTCGGTAGCTGAGAGCTGTCAGTCTCTGTAGCTGAGAGCTGTCAGTCTCTGTAGCTGAGAGTTGTCAGTCTCTGTAGCTGAGAGCTGTCAGTCTCTGTAGCTGAGAGTCGTCAGTCTCTGTAGCTGAGAGTCGTCAGTCTCTGTAGCTGAGAGTTGTCAGTCTCTGTAGCTGAGAGTTGTCAGTCTCTGTAGCTGAGAGTTGTCAGTCTCAGTAGCTGAGAGTTGTCAGTCTCTGTAACTGAGAGTTGTCAGTCTCTGTAGCTGAGTGTTGTCAGTCTCTGTAGCTGAGAGCTGTCAGTCTCTGTAGCTGAGAGTTGTCAGTCTCTGTAGCTGAGAGTTGTCACTCTCTGTAGCTGAGAGTTGTCAGTCTCTGTAGCTGAGAGTTGTCAGTCTCAGTAGCTGAGAGTTGTCAGTCTCTGTAACTGAGAGTTGTCTGTCTCTGTAGCTGAGAGTTGTCAGTCTCTGTAGCTGAGAGTTGTCAGTCTCTGTAGCTGAGAGTTGTCAGTCTCTGTAGCTGAGAGTTGTCAGTCTCTGTAGCTGAGAGTTGTCAGTCTCTGCAGCTGAGAGTTGTCAGTCTCTGTAGCTGAGAGTTAGTCTCTGGAGCTGAGAGGTGTCAGTCTCTGAGCTGAGAGTTGTCAGTCTGTGTAGCTGAGAGTTGTCAGTCTCTGTAGCTGAGAGCTGTCAGTCGCTGTAGCTGAGAGTTGTCAGGCTCTGTAGCTGAGAGCTGTCAGTCTCTGTAGCTGAGAGCTGTCAGTCTCTGTAGCTGAGAGTTGTCAGTCTCTTTAGCTGAGAGCTGTCAGTCGCTGTAGCTGAGAGCTGTCAGTCTCTGTAGCTGAGACGTGTCATTCTCTGTAGCTGAGAGTTGTCAGTCTCTGTAGCTGAGAGGTGTCATTCTCTGTAGCTGAGAGTTGTCAGTCTCTGTAGCTGAGAGCTGTCAGTCTCTGTAGCTGAGAGTCGTCAGTCTCTGTAGCTGAGAGTTGTCAGTCTCTGTAGCTGAGAGCTGTCAGTCTCTGTAGCTGAGGGTTGTCAGTCTCTGTAGCTGAGAGTTGTCACTCTCTGTAGCTGAGAGTTGTCACTCTCTGTAGCTGAGAGTTGTCACTCTCTGTAGCTGAGAGTTGTCAGTCTCTGTAACTGAGAGTTAGTCTCTGTAGCTGAGAGTTGTCAGTCTCTGTAGCTGAGAGTTGTTCGTCTCTGTAGCTGAGAGCTGTCAGTCTCTGTAGCTGGGAGTTGTCAGTCCCTGTAGCTGAGAGTTGTCAGTCTCCGTAGCTGATAGCTGTCAGTCTCTGTAGCTGAGAGTTAGTCTCTGTAGCTGAGAGTTGTCATTCTCTGTAGCTGAGAGTTGTCAGTCTCTGTAGCTGAGAGTTGTCAGTCTCTGTAGCTGAGAGTTGTCAGTCTCAGTAGCTGAGAGTTGTCAGTCTCTGTAGCTGAGAGCTGTCAGCCTCTGTAGCTGAGAGCTGTCATTCTCTGTAGCTGAGAGCTGTCAGTCTCTGTAGCTGAGAGTTGTCAGTCTCTGTAGCTGGGAGTTGTCAGTCCCTGTAGCTGAGAGTTGTCTGTCTCGGTAGCTGAGAGCTGTCAGTCTCTGTAGCTGAGAGTTGTCAGTCTCTGTAGCTGAGAGTTGTCAGTCTCTGTAGCTGAGAGTTGTTAATCTCTGTAGCTGTGAGTTGTCAGTCTCTGTAGCTGAGAGTTGTCAGTCTCTGTAGCTGAGAGTTGTCAGTCTCTGCAGCTGAGAGTTGTCAGTCTCTGTAGCTGAGAGTTAGTCTCTGTAGCTGAGAGGTGTCAGTCTCTGAGCTGAGAGTTGTCAGTCTGTGTAGCTGAGAGTTGTCAGTCTCTGTAGCTGAGAGCTGTCAGTCGCTGTAGCTGAGAGTTGTCAGGCTCTGTAGCTGAGAGCTGTCAGTCTCTGTAGCTGAGAGCTGTCAGTCTCTGTAGCTGAGAGTTGTCAGTCTCTGTAGCTGAGAGCTGTCAGTCGCTGTAGCTGAGAGCTGTCAGTCTCTGTAGCTGAGAGGTGTCATTCTCTGTAGCTGAGAGTTGTCAGTCTCTGTAGCTGAGAGGTGTCATTCTCTGTAGCTGAGAGTTGTCAGTCTCTGTAGCTGAGAGCTGTCAGTCTCTGGAGCTGAGAGTCGTCAGTCTCTGTAGCTGAGAGTTGTCAGTCTCTGTAGCTGAGATCTGTCAGTCTCTGTAGCTGAGGGTTGTCAGTCACTGTAGCTGAGAGTTGTCACTCTCTGTAGCTGAGAGTTGTCACTCTCTGTAGCTGAGAGTTGTCACTCTCTGTAGCTGAGAGTTGTCAGTCTCTGTAACTGAGAGTTAGTCTCTGTAGCTGAGAGTTGTCAGTCTCTGTAGCTGAGAGTTGTTAGTCTCTGTAGCTGAGAGCTGTCAGTCTCTGTAGCGGGTAGTTGTCAGTCCCTGTAGCTGAGAGTTGTCAGTCTCTGTAGCTGATAGCTGTCAGTCTCTGTAGCTGAGAGCTGTCAGTCTCTGTAGCTGAGAGCTGTCAGTCTCTGTCGCTGAGAGTTAGTCTCTGTAGCTGAGAGTTGTCTGTCTCGGTAGCTGAGAGCTGTCAGTCTCTGTAGCTGAGAGTTGTCAGTCTCTGCAGCTGAGAGTTGTCAGTCTCTGTAGCTGAGTGTTAGTCTCTGTAGCTGAGAGTTGTCAGTCTCTGTAGCTGAGAGTTGTTAATCTCTGTAGCTGAGAGTTGTCAGTCTCGGTAGCTGAGAGTTGTCAGTCTCTGTAGCTGAGAGTTGTCAGTCTCTGTAGCTGAGAGTTGTCAGTCTCTGTAGCTGAGAGTTGTCAGTCTCAGTAGCTGAGAGTTGTCAGTCTCTGTAACTGAGAGTTGTCAGTCTCTGTAGCTGAGAGTTGTCAGTCTCTGTAGCTGAGAGCTGTCAGTCTCTGTAGCTGAGAGTTGTCAGTCTCTGTAGCTGAGAGTTGTCACTCTCTGTAGCTGAGAGTTGTCAATCTCTGTAGCTGAGTGTTGTCACTCTCTGTAGCTGAGAGTTGTCAGTCTCTGTAGCTGGGAGTTGTCAGTCCCTGTAGCTGAGAGTTGTCAGTCTCAGTAGCTGAGAGCTGTCAGTCTCTGTAGCTGGGAGTTGTCAGTCCCTGTAGCTGAGAGTTGTCAGTCTCTGTAGCTGAGAGCTGTCAGTCTCTGTAGCTGAGAGCTGTCATTCTCTGTAGCTGAGAGCTGTCAGTCTCTGTAGCTGAGAGTTGTCAGTCTCTGTAGCTGGGAGTTGTCAGTCCCTGTAGCTGAGAGTTGTCTGTCTCGGTAGCTGAGAGCTGTCAGTCTCTGTAGCTGAGAGTTGTCAGTCTCTGTAGCTGAGAGTTGTCAGTCACTGTAGCTGAGAGTTGTTAATCTCTGTAGCTGAGAGTTGTCAGTCTCTGTAGCTGAGAGTTGTCAGTCTCAGTAGCTGAGAGTTGTCATTCTCTGTAGCTGAGAGTTGTCAGTCTCTGTAGCTGAGAGTTGTCATTCTCTGTAGCTGAGAGTTGTCAGTCTCAGTAGCTGAGAGTTGTCAGTCTCTTAAATGAGAGTTGTCTGTCTCTGTAGCTGAGAGTTGTCAGTCTCTGTAGCTGAGAGTTGTCAGTCTCTGTAGCTGACAGTTGTCAGTCTCTGTAGCTGAGAGTTGTTAGTCTCTGCAGCTGAGAGTTGTCAGTCTCTGTAGCTGAGAGTTAGTCTCTGTAGCTGAGAGGTGTCAGTCTCTGAGCTGAGAGTTGTCAGTCTGTGTAGCTGAGAGTTGTCAGTCTCTGTAGCTGAGAGCTGTCAGTCGCTGTAGCTGAGAGTTGTCAGGCTCTGTAGCTGAGAGCTGTCAGTCTCTGTAGCTGAGAGCTGTCAGTCTCTGTAGCTGAGAGTTGTCAGTCTCTGCAGCTGAGAGCTGTCAGTCGCTGTAGCTGAGAGCTGTCAGTCTCTGTAGCTGAGAGGTGTCATTCTCTGTAGCTGAGAGTTGTCAGTCTCTGTAGCTGAGAGGTGTCATTCTCTGTAGCTGAGAGTTGTCAGTCTCTGTAGCTGAGAGCTGTCAGTCTCTGTAGCTGAGATTTGTCAGTCTGTGTAGCTGAGAGTTGTCAGTCTCTGTAGCTGAGAGCTGTCAGTCTCTGTAGCTGAGGGTTGTCAGTCACTGTAGCTGAGAGTTGTCACTCTCTGTAGCTGAGAGTTGTCACTCTCTGTAGCTGAGAGTTGTCAGTCTCTGTAACTGAGAGTTAGTCTCTGTAGCTGAGAGTTGTCAGTCTCTGTAGCTGAGAGTTGTTAGTCTCTGTAGCTGAGAGCTGTCAGTCTCTGTAGCTGGGAGTTGTCAGTCCCTGTAGCTGAGAGTTGTCAGTCTCTGTAGCTGATAGCTGTCAGTCTCTGTAGCTGATAGCTGTCAGTCTCTGTAGCTGAGAGCTGTCAGTCTCTGTAGCTGAGAGTTAGTCCCTGTAGCTGAGAGTTGTCTGTCTCGGTAGCTGAGAGCTGTCAGTCTCTGTAGCTGAGAGTTGTCAGTCTCTGTAGCTGAGAGTTGTCAGTCTCTGTAGCTGAGAGTTAGTCTCTGTAGCTGAGAGTTGTCAGTCTCTGTAGCTGAGAGTTGTTAATCTCTGTAGCTGAGAGTTGTCAGTCTCTGTAGCTGAGAGTTGTCAGTCTCTGTAGCTGAGAGTTGTCATTCTCTGTAGCTGAGAGTTGTCAGTCTCTGTAGCTGAGAGTTGTCAGTCTCTGTCGCTGAGAGTTGTCAGTCTCAGTAGCTGAGAGTTGTCAGTCTCTGTAACTGAGAGTTGTCTGTCTCTGTAGCTGAGAGTTGTCAGTCTCTGTAGCTGAGAGTTGTCAGTCTCTGTAGCTGAGAGTTGTCAGTCTCTGTAGCTGAGAGTTGTCAGTCTCTGTAGCTGAGAGTTGTCAGTCTCTGCAGCTGAGAGTTGTCAGTCTCTGTAGCTGAGAGTTAGTCTCTGTAGCTGAGAGGTGTCAGTCTCTGAGCTGAGAGTTGTCAGTCTGTGTAGCTGAGAGTTGTCAGTCTCTGTAGCTGAGAGCTGTCAGTCGCTGTAGCTGAGAGTTGTCAGGCTCTGTAGCTGAGAGCTGTCAGTCTCTGTAGCTGAGAGCTGTCAGTCTCTGTAGCTGAGAGTTGTCAGTCTCTGTAGCTGAGAGCTGTCAGTCGCTGTAGCTGAGAGCTGTTAGTCTCTGTAGCTCAGAGGTGTCATTCTCTGTAGCTGAGAGTTGTCAGTCTCTGTAGCTGAGAGGTGTCATTCTCTGTAGCTGAGAGTTGTCAGTCTCTGTAGCTGAGAGCTGTCAGTCTCTGTAGCTGAGAGTCGTCAGTCTCTGTAGCTGAGAGTTGTCAGTCTCTGTAGCTATGAGCTGTCAGTCTCTGTAGTTGAGGGTTGTCAGTCTCTGTAGCTGAGAGTTGTCACTCTCTGTAGCTGAGAGTTGTCACTCTCTGTAGCTGAGAGTTGTCACTCTCTGTAGCTGAGAGTTGTCAGTCTCTGTAACTGAGAGTTAGTCTCTGTAGCTGAGAGTTGTCAGTCTCTGTAGCTGAGAGTTGTTAGTCTCTGTAGCTGAGAGCTGTCAGTCTCTGTAGCTGGGAGTTGTCAGTCCCTGTAGCTGAGAGTTGTCAGTCTCTGTAGCTGATAGCTGTCAGTCTCTGTAGCTGAGAGTTAGTCTCTGTAGCTGAGAGTTGTCTGTCTCGGTAGCTGAGAGCTGTCAGTCTCTGTAGCTGAGAGTTGTCAGTCTCTGTAGCTGAGAGTTGTCAGTCTCTGCAGCTGAGAGTTGTCAGTCTCTGTAGCTGAGAGTTAGTCTCTGTAGCTGAGAGGTGTCAGTCTCTGAGCTGAGAGTTGTCAGTCTGTGTAGCTGAGAGTTGTCAGTCTCTGTAGCTGAGAGCTGTCAGTCGCTGTAGCTGAGAGTTGTCAGGCTCTGTAGCTGAGAGCTGTCAGTCTCTGTAGCTGAGAGCTGTCAGTCTCTGTAGCTGAGAGTTGTCAGTCTCTGTAGCTGAGAGCTGTCAGTCGCTGTAGCTGAGAGCTGTTAGTCTCTGTAGCTCAGAGGTGTCATTCTCTGTAGCTGAGAGTTGTCAGTCTCTGTAGCTGAGAGGTGTCATTCTCTGTAGCTGAGAGTTGTCAGTCTCTGTAGCTGAGAGCTGTCAGTCTCTGTAGCTGAGAGTCGTCAGTCTCTGTAGCTGAGAGTTGTCAGTCTCTGTAGCTATGAGCTGTCAGTCTCTGTAGTTGAGGGTTGTCAGTCTCTGTAGCTGAGAGTTGTCACTCTCTGTAGCTGAGAGTTGTCACTCTCTGTAGCTGAGAGTTGTCACTCTCTGTAGCTGAGAGTTGTCAGTCTCTGTAACTGAGAGTTAGTCTCTGTAGCTGAGAGTTGTCAGTCTCTGTAGCTGAGAGTTGTTAGTCTCTGTAGCTGAGAGCTGTCAGTCTCTGTAGCTGGGAGTTGTCAGTCCCTGTAGCTGAGAGTTGTCAGTCTCTGTAGCTGATAGCTGTCAGTCTCTGTAGCTGAGAGTTAGTCTCTGTAGCTGAGAGTTGTCTGTCTCGGTAGCTGAGAGCTGTCAGTCTCTGTAGCTGAGAGTTGTCAGTCTCTGTAGCTGAGAGTTGTCAGTCTCTGTAGCTGATAGCTGTCAGTCTCTGTAGCTGAGAGTTAGTCTCTGTAGCTGAGAGTTGTCTGTCTCGGTAGCTGAGAGCTGTCAGTCTCTGTAGCTGAGAGTCGTCAGTCTCTGTAGCTGAGAGTCGTCAGTCTCTGTAGCTGAGAGTTGTCAGTCCCTGTAGCTGAGAGTTGTCAGTCTCTGTAGCTGAGAGCTGTCAGTCTCTGTAGCTGAGAGCTGTCATTCTCTGTAGCTGAGAGCTGTCAGTCTCTGTAGCTGAGAGTTGTCAGTCTCTGTAGCTGGGAGTTGTCAGTCCCTGTAGCTGAGAGTTGTCTGTCTCGGTAGCTGAGAGCTGTCAGTCTCTGTAGCTGAGAGTTGTCAGTCTCTGTAGCTGAGAGTTGTCAGTCTCTGTAGCTGAGAGTTGTCAGTCTCTGTAGCTGAGAGTTGTCAGTCTCTGTAGCTGAGAGCTGTCAGTCTCTGTAGCTGAGAGCTGTCATTCTCTGTAGCTGAGAGCTGTCAGTCTCTGTAGCTGAGAGTTGTCAGTCTCTGTAGCTGGGAGTTGTCAGTCCCTGTAGCTGAGAGTTGTCTGTCTCGGTAGCTGAGAGCTGTCAGTCTCTGTAGCTGAGAGTTGTCAGTCTCTGTAGCTGAGAGTTGTCAGTCACTGTAGCTGAGAGTTGTTAATCTCTGTAGCTGAGAGTTGTCAGTCTCTGTAGCTGAGAGTTGTCAGTCTCAGTAGCTGAGAGTTGTCATTCTCTGTAGCTGAGAGTTGTCAGTCTCTGTAGCTGAGAGTTGTCATTCTCTGTAGCTGAGAGTTGTCAGTCTCAGTAGCTGAGAGTTGTCAGTCTCTTAAATGAGAGTTGTCTGTCTCTGTAGCTGAGAGTTGTCAGTCTCTGTAGCTGAGAGTTGTCAGTCTCTGTAGCTGACAGTTGTCAGTCTCTGTAGCTGAGAGTTGTTAGTCTCTGCAGCTGAGAGTTGTCAGTCTCTGTAGCTGAGAGTTAGTCTCTGTAGCTGAGAGGTGTCAGTCTCTGAGCTGAGAGTTGTCAGTCTGTGTAGCTGAGAGTTGTCAGTCTCTGTAGCTGAGAGCTGTCAGTCGCTGTAGCTGAGAGTTGTCAGGCTCTGTAGCTGAGAGCTGTCAGTCTCTGTAGCTGAGAGCTGTCAGTCTCTGTAGCTGAGAGTTGTCAGTCTCTGCAGCTGAGAGCTGTCAGTCGCTGTAGCTGAGAGCTGTCAGTCTCTGTAGCTGAGAGGTGTCATTCTCTGTAGCTGAGAGTTGTCAGTCTCTGTAGCTGAGAGGTGTCATTCTCTGTAGCTGAGAGTTGTCAGTCTCTGTAGCTGAGAGCTGTCAGTCTCTGTAGCTGAGATTCGTCAGTCTGTGTAGCTGAGAGTTGTCAGTCTCTGTAGCTGAGAGCTGTCAGTCTCTGTAGCTGAGGGTTGTCAGTCACTGTAGCTGAGAGTTGTCACTCTCTGTAGCTGAGAGTTGTCACTCTCTGTAGCTGAGAGTTGTCAGTCTCTGTAACTGAGAGTTAGTCTCTGTAGCTGAGAGTTGTCAGTCTCTGTAGCTGAGAGTTGTTAGTCTCTGTAGCTGAGAGCTGTCAGTCTCTGTAGCTGGGAGTTGTCAGTCCCTGTAGCTGAGAGTTGTCAGTCTCTGTAGCTGAGAGCTGTCAGTCTCTGTAGCTGAGAGTTAGTCCCTGTAGCTGAGAGTTGTCTGTCTCGGTAGCTGAGAGCTGTCAGTCTCTGTAGCTGAGAGTTGTCAGTCTCTGTAGCTGAGAGTTGTCAGTCTCTGTAGCTGAGAGTTAGTCTCTGTAGCTGAGAGTTGTCAGTCTCTGTAGCTGAGAGTTGTTAATCTCTGTAGCTGAGAGTTGTCAGTCTCTGTAGCTGAGAGTTGTCAGTCTCTGTAGCTGAGAGTTGTCATTCTCTGTAGCTGAGAGTTGTCAGTCTCTGTAGCTGAGAGTTGTCAGTCTCTGTAGCTGAGAGTTGTCAGTCTCAGTAGCTGAGAGTTGTCAGTCTCTGTAACTGAGAGTTGTCTGTCTCTGTAGCTGAGAGTTGTCAGTCTCTGTAGCTGAGAGTTGTCAGTCTCTGTAGCTGAGAGTTGTCAGTCTCTGTAGCTGAGAGTTGTCAGTCTCTGTAGCTGAGAGTTGTCAGTCTCTGCAGCTGAGAGTTGTCAGTCTCTGTAGCTGAGAGTTAGTCTCTGTAGCTGAGAGGTGTCAGTCTCTGAGCTGAGAGTTGTCAGTCTGTGTAGCTGAGAGTTGTCAGTCTCTGTAGCTGAGAGCTGTCAGTCGCTGTAGCTGAGAGTTGTCAGGCTCTGTAGCTGAGAGCTGTCAGTCTCTGTAGCTGAGAGCTGTCAGTCTCTGTAGCTGAGAGTTGTCAGTCTCTGTAGCTGAGAGCTGTCAGTCGCTGTAGCTGAGATCTGTCAGTCTCTGTAGCTGAGAGGTGTCATTCTCTGTAGCTGAGAGTTGTCAGTCTCTGTAGCTGAGAGGTGTCATTCTCTGTAGCTGAGAGTTGTCAGTCTCTGTAGCTGAGAGCTGTCAGTCTCTGTAGCTGAGAGTCGTCAGTCTCTGTAGCTGAGAGTTGTCAGTCTCTGTAGCTATGAGCTGTCAGTCTCTGTAGTTGAGGGTTGTCAGTCTCTGTAGCTGAGAGTTGTCACTCTCTGTAGCTGAGAGTTGTCACTCTCTGTAGCTGAGAGTTGTCACTCTCTGTAGCTGAGAGTTGTCAGTCTCTGTAACTGAGAGTTAGTCTCTGTAGCTGAGAGTTGTCAGTCTCTGTAGCTGAGAGTTGTTAGTCTCTGTAGCTGAGAGCTGTCAGTCTCTGTAGCTGGGAGTTGTCAGTCCCTGTAGCTGAGAGTTGTCAGTCTCTGTAGCTGATAGCTGTCAGTCTCTGTAGCTGAGAGTTAGTCTCTGTAGCTGAGAGTTGTCTGTCTCGGTAGCTGAGAGCCGTCAGTCTCTGTAGCTGAGAGTTGTCAGTCTCTGTAGCTGAGTGCTGTCAGTCTCTGTAGCTGAGAGTCGTCAGTCTCTGTAGCTGAGAGTCGTCAGTCTCTGTAGCTGAGAGTTGTCAGTCCCTGTAGCTGAGAGTTGTCAGTCTCTGTAGCTGAGAGCTGTCAGTCTCTGTAGCTGAGAGCTGTCATTCTCTGTAGCTGAGAGCTGTCAGTCTCTGTAGCTGAGAGTTGTCAGTCTCTGTAGCTGGGAGTTGTCAGTCCCTGTAGCTGAGAGTTGTCTGTCTCGGTAGCTGAGAGCTGTCAGTCTCTGTAGCTGAGAGTTGTCAGTCTCTGTAGCTGAGAGTTGTCAGTCTCTGTAGCTGAGAGTTGTTAATCTCTGTAGCTGAGAGTTGTCAGTCTCTGTAGCTGAGAGTTGTCAGTCTCTGTAGCTGAGAGTTGTCATTCTCTGTAGCTGAGAGTTGTCAGTCTCTGTAGCTGAGAGTTGTCAGTCTCTGTAGCTGAGAGTTGTCAGTCTCAGTAGCTGAGAGTTGTCAGTCTCTGTAACTGAGAGTTGTCTTTCTCTGTAGCTGAGAGTTGTCTTTCTCTGTAGCTGAGAGTTGTCAGTCTCTGTAGCTGAGAGTTGTCAGTCTCTGTAGCTGAGAGTTGTCAGTCTCTGCAGCTGAGAGTTGTCAGTCTCTGTAGCTGAGAGTTAGTATCTGTAGCTGAGAGGTGTCAGTCTCTGAGCTGAGAGTTGTCAGTCTGTGTAGCTGAGAGTTGTCAGTCTCTGTAGCTGAGAGCTGTCAGTCGCTGTAGCTGAGAGTTGTCAGGCTCTGTAGCTGAGAGCTGTCAGTCTCTGTAGCTGAGAGCTGTCAGTCTCTGTAGCTGAGAGTTGTCAGTTTCTGTAGCTGAATGCTGTCAGTCGCTGTAGCTGAGAGCTGTCAGTCTCTGTAGCTGAGAGGTGTCAGTCTCTGAGCTGAGAGTTGTCAGTCTGTATAGCTGAGAGTTGTCAGTCTCTGTAGCTGAGAGCTGTCAGTCGCTGTAGCTGAGAGTTGTCAGGCTCTGTAGCTGAGAGCTGTCAATCTCTGTAGCTGAGAGCTGTCAGTCTCTGTAGCTGAGAGTTGTCAGTCTCTGTAGCTGAGAGCTGTCAGTCGCTGTAGCTGAGAGCTGTCAGTCTCTGTAGCTGAGAGGTGTCATTCTCTGTAACTGTGAGTTGTCAGTCTCTGTAGCTGAGAGGTGTCATTCTCTGTAGCTGAGAGTTGTCAGTCTCTGTAGCTGAGAGCTGTCAGTCTCTGTAGCTGAGAGTCGTCAGTCTCTGTAGCTGAGAGTTGTCAGTCTCTGTAGCTGAGAGCTGTCAGTCTCTGTAGCTGAGGGTTGTCAGTCACTGTAGCTGAGAGTTGTCACTCTCTGTAGCTGAGAGTTGTCACTCTCTGTAGCTGAGAGTTGTCACTCTCTGTAGCTGAGAGTTGTCAGTCTCTGTAACTGAGAGTTAGTCTCTGTAGCTGAGAGTTGTCAGTCTCTGTAGCTGAGAGTTGTTAGTCTCTGTAGCTGAGAGCTGTCAGTCTCTGTAGCTGGGAGTTGTCAGTCCCTGTAGCTGAGAGTTGTCAGTCTCTGTAGCTGATAGCTGTCAGTCTCTGTAGCTGAGAGCTGTCAGTCTCTGTAGCTGAGAGCTGTCAGTCTCTGTAGCTGAGAGTTAGTCTCTGTAGCTGAGAGTTGTCTGTCTCGGTAGCTGAGAGCTGTCAGTCTCTGTAGCTGAGAGTTGTCAGTCTCTGTAGCTGAGAGTTGTCAGTCTCTGTAGCTGAGAGTTAGTCTCTGTAGCTGAGAGTTGTCAGTCTCTGTAGCTGAGAGTTGTTAATCTCTGTAGCTGAGAGTTGTCAGTCTCTGTAGCTGAGAGTTGTCAGTCTCTGTAGCTGAGAGTTGTCATTCTCTGCAGCTGAGAGTTGTCAGTCTCTGTAGCTGAGAGTTGTCAGTCTCTGTAGCTGGGAGTTGTCAGTCTCAGTAGCTGAGAGTTGTCAGTCTCTGTAACTGAGAGTTGTCTGTCTCTGTAGCTGAGAGTTGTCAGTCTCTGTAGCTGAGAGTTGTCAGTCTCTGTAGCTGAGAGTTGTCAGTCTCTGTAGCTGAGAGTTGTCAGTCTCTGTAGCTGAGAGTTGTCAGTCTCTGCAGCTGAGAGTTGTCAGTCTCTGTAGCTGAGAGTTAGTCTCTGTAGCTGAGAGGTGTCAGTCTCTGAGCTGAGAGTTGTCAGTCTGTGTAGCTGAGAGTTGTCAGTCTCTGTAGCTGAGAGTTTTCAGGCTCTGTAGCTGAGAGCTGTCAGTCTCTGCAGCTGAGAGCTGTCAGTCTCTGTACTGAGTGTTGTCAGTCTCTGTAGCTGAGAGCTGTCAGTCGCTGTAGCTGAGAGCTGTCAGTCTCTGTAGCTGAGAAGTGTCATTCTCTGTAGCTGAGAGTTGTCAGTCTCTGTAGCTGAGAGGTGTCATTCTCTGTAGCTGAGAGTTGTCAGTATCTGTAGCTGAGAGCTGTCAGTCTCTGTAGCTGAGAGTCGTCAGTCTCTGTAGCTGAGAGTTGTCAGTCTCTGTAGCTGAGAGCTGTCAGTCTTTGTAGCTGAGGGTTGTCAGTCTCTGTAGCTGAGAGTTGTCACTCTCTGTAGCTGAGAGTTGTCACTCTCTGTAGCTGAGAGTTGTCACTCTCTGTAGCTGAGAGTTGTCAGTCTCTGTAACTGAGAGTTAGTCTCTGTAGCTGAGAGTTGTCAGTCTCTGTAGCTGAGAGTTGTTAGTCTCTGTAGCTGAGAGCTGTCAGTCTCTGTAGCTGGGAGTTGTCAGTCCCTGTAGCTGAGAGTTGTCAGTCTCTGTAGCTGATAGCTGTCAGTCTCTGGAGCTGAGAGTTAGTCTCTGTAGCTGAGAGTTGTCTGTCTCGGTAGCTGAGAGCTGTCAGTCTCTGTAGCTGAGAGCTGTCAGTCTCTGTAGCTGAGAGTTGTCAGTCTCTGTAGCTGAGAGCTGTCAGTCTCTGTAGCTGAGAGTCGTCAGTCTCTGTAGCTGAGAGTCGTCAGTCTCTGTAGCTGAGAGTTGTCACTCTCTGTAGCTGAGAGTTGTCAGTCTCTGTGGCTGAGAGTTGTCAGTCTCAGTAGCTGAGAGTTGTCAGTCTGTGTAGCTGAGAGTTGTCAGTCTCTGTAGCTGAGAGCTGTCAGTCGCTGTAGCTGAGAGTTGTCAGGCTCTGTAGCTGAGAGCTGTCAGTCTCTGTAGCTGAGAGCTGTCAGTCTCTGTAGCTGAGAGCTGTCAGTCTCTGTAGCTGAGAGTTGTCAGTCTCTGTAGCTGAGAGCTGTCAGTCGCTGTAGCTGAGAGCTGTCAGTCTCTGTAGCTGAGACGTGTCATTCTCTGTAGCTGAGAGTTGTCAGTCTCTGTAGCTGAGAGGTGTCATTCTCTGTAGCTGAGAGTTGTCAGTCTCTGTAGCTGAGAGCTGTCAGTCTCTGTAGCTGAGAGTCGTCAGTCTCTGTAGCTGAGAGTTGTCAGTCTCTGTAGCTGAGAGCTGTCAGTCTCTGTAGCTGAGGGTTGTCAGTCTCTGTAGCTGAGAGTTGTCACTCTCTGTAGCTGAGAGTTGTCACTCTCTGTAGCTGAGAGTTGTCACTCTCTGTAGCTGAGAGTTGTCAGTCTCTGTAACTGAGAGTTAGTCTCTGTAGCTGAGAGTTGTCAGTCTCTGTAGCTGAGAGTTGTTAGTCTCTGTAGCTGAGAGCTGTCAGTCTCTGTAGCTGGGAGTTGTCAGTCCCTGTAGCTGAGAGTTGTCAGTCTCCGTAGCTGATAGCTGTCAGTCTCTGTAGCTGAGAGTTAGTCTCTGTAGCTGAGAGTTGTCATTCTCTGTAGCTGAGAGTTGTCAGTCTCTGTAGCTGAGAGTTGTCAGTCTCTGTAGCTGAGAGTTGTCAGTCTCAGTAGCTGAGAGTTGTCAGTCTCTGTAACTGAGAGTTGTCAGTCTCTGTAGCTGAGAGTTGTCAGTCTCTGTAGCTGACAGTTGTCAGTCTCTGTAGCTGAGAGTTGTCAGTCTCTGTAGCTGAGAGTTGTCAGTCTCTGTAGCTGAGAGTTGTCAGTCTCTGCAGCTGAGAGTTGTCAGTCTCTGTAGCTGAGAGTTAGTCTCTGTAGCTGAGAGGTGTCAGTCTCTGAGCTGAGAGTTGTCAGTCTGTGTAGCTGAGAGTTGTCAGTCTCTGTAGCTGAGAGCTGTCAGTCGCTGTAGCTGAGAGTTGTCAGGCTCTGTAGCTGAGAGCTGTCAGTCTCTGTAGCTGAGAGCTGTCAGTCTCTGTAGCTGAGAGTTGTCAGTCTCTGTAGCTGAGAACTGTCAGTCGCTGTAGCTGAGAGCTGTCAGTCTCTGTAGCTGAGAGGTGTCATTCTCTGTAGCTGAGAGTTGTCAGTCTCTGTAGCTGAGAGGTGTCATTCTCTGTAGCTGAGAGTTGTCAGTCTCTGTAGCTGAGAGCTGTCAGTCTCTGTAGCTGAGAGTCGTCAGTCTCTGTAGCTGAGAGTTGTCAGTCTCTGTAGCTGAGAGCTGTCAGTCTCTGTAGCTGAGGGTTGTCAGTCTCTGTAGCTGAGAGTTGTCACTCTCTGTAGCTGAGAGTTGTCACTCTCTGTAGCTGAGAGTTGTCACTCTCTGTAGCTGAGAGTTGTCAGTCTCTGTAACTGAGAGTTAGTCTCTGTAGCTGAGAGTTGTCAGTCTCTGTAGCTGAGAGTTGTTAGTCTCTGTAGCTGAGAGCTGTCAGTCTCTGTAGCTGGGAGTTGTCAGTCCCTGTAGCTGAGAGTTGTCAGTCTCAGTAGCTGATAGCTGTCAGTCTCTGTAGCTGAGAGTTAGTCTCTGTAGCTGAGAGTTGTCTGTCTCGGTAGCTGAGAGCTGTCAGTCTCTGTAGCTGAGAGCTGTCAGTCTCTGTAGCTGAGAGCTGTCAGTCTCAGTAGCTGAGAGTTGTCAGTCTCTGTAACTGAGAGTTGTCTGTCTCTGTAGCTGAGAGTTGTCAGTCTCTGTAGCTGAGAGTTGTCAGTCTCTGTAGCTGAGAGTTGTCAGTCTCTGCAGCTGAGAGTTGTCAGTCTCTGTAGCTGAGAGTTGTCAGTCTCTGCAGCTGAGAGTTGTCAGTCTCTGTAGCTGAGAGTTAGTCTCTGTAGCTGAGAGGTGTCAGTCTCTGAGCTGAGAGTTGTCAGTCTGTGTAGCTGAGAGTTGTCAGTCTCTGTAGCTGAGAGCTGTCAGTCGCTGTAGCTGAGAGTTGTCAGGCTCTGTAGCTGAGAGCTGTCAGTCTCTGTAGCTGAGAGCTGTCAGTCTCTGTAGCTGAGAGTTGTCAGTCTCTGTAGCTGAGAGCTGTCAGTCGCTGTAGCTGAGAGCTGTCAGTCTCTGTAGCTGAGAGGTGTCATTCTCTGTAGCTGAGAGTTGTCAGTCTCTGTAGCTGAGAGGTGTCATTCTCTGTAGCTGAGAGTTGTCAGTCTCTGTAGCTGAGAGCTGTCAGTCTCTGTAGCTGAGAGTCGTCAGTCTCTGTAGCTGAGAGTTGTCAGTCTCTGTAGCTGAGAGCTGTCAGTCTCTGTAGCTGAGGGTTGTCAGTCTCTGTAGCTGAGAGTTGTCACTCTCTGTAGCTGAGAGTTGTCACTCTCTGTAGCTGAGAGTTGTCACTCTCTGTAGCTGAGAGTTGTCAGTCTCTGTAACTGAGAGTTAGTCTCTGTAGCTGAGAGTTGTCAGTCTCTGTTGCTGAGAGTTGTTAGTCTCTGTAGCTGAGAGCTGTCAGTCTCTGTAGCTGGGAGTTGTCAGTCCCTGTAGCTGAGAGTTGTCAGTCTCTGTAGCTGATAGCTGTCAGTCTCTGTAGCTGAGAGTTAGTCTCTGTAGCTGAGAGTTGTCTGTCTCGGTAGCTGAGAGCTGTCAGTCTCTGTAGCTGAGAGTTGTTAATCTCTGTAGCTGAGAGTTGTCAGTCTCTGTAGCTGAGAGTTGTCCGTCTCTGTAGCTGCGAGTCGTCAGTCTCTGTAGCTGAGAGTTGTCAGTCCCTGTAGCTGAGAGTTGTCAGTCTCTGTAGCTGAGAGCTGTCAGTCTCTGTAGCTGAGAGCTGTCAGTCGCTGTAGCTGAGAGCTGTCAGTCTCTGTAGCTGAGAGTTGTCAGTCTCTGTAGCTGGGAGTTGTCAGTCCCTGTAGCTGAGAGTTGTCTGTCTCGGTAGCTGAGAGCTGTCAGTCACTGTAGCTGAGAGTTGTCAGTCTCTGTAGCTGAGAGTTGTCAGTCTCTGTAGCTGAGAGTTAGTCTCTGTAGCTGAGAGTTGTCAGTCTCTGTAGCTGAGAGTTGTTAATCTCTGTAGCTGAGAGTTGTCAGTCTCTGTAGCTGAGAGTTGTCAGTCTCTGTAGCTGAGAGTTGTCATTCTCTGTAGCTGAGAGTTGTCATTCTCTGTAGCTGAGAGTTGTCAGTCTCTGTAGATGAGAGTTGTCAGTCTCTGTAGTTGAGAGTTGTCAGTCTCTGTAGCTGAGAGTTGTCAGTCTCAGTAGCTGAGAGTTGTCAGTCTCTGTAACTGAGAGTTGTCAGTCTCTGTAGCTGAGAGTTGTCAGTCTCTGTAGCTGAGAGCTGTCAGTCTCTGTAGCTGAGAGTTGTCAGTCTCTGTAGCTGAGAGTTGTCAGTCTCTGTAGCAGAGAGCTGTCAGTCTCTGCTGCTGAGAGTTGTCAGTCTCTGTAGCTGAGAGTATGTCTCTGTAGCTGAGAGGTGTCAGTCTCTGAGCTGAGAGTTGTCAGTCTGTGTAGCTGAGAGTTGTCAGTCTCTGTAGCTGAGAGCTGTCAGTCGCTGTAGCTTAGAGTTGTCAGGCTCTGTAGCTGAGAGCTGTCAGTCTCTGTAGCTGAGAGCTGTCAGTCTCTGTAGCTGAGAGTTGTCAGTCTCTGTAGCTGAGAGCTGTCAGTCGCTGTAGCTGAGAGCTGTCAGTCTCTGTAGCTGAGAGCTGTCAGTCACTGTTGCTGAGAGGTGTCATTCTCTGTAGCTGAGAGTTGTCAGTCTCTGGAGCTGAGAGTTGTCATTCTCTGTAGCTGAGAGTTGTCAGTCTCTGTAGCTGAGAGCTGTCAGTCTCTGTCGCTGAGAGTCGTCAGTCTCTGTAGCTGAGAGTTGTCAGTCTCTGTCGCTGAGAGCTGTCAGTCTCTGTAGCTGAGAGTTGTCACTCTCTGTAGCTGAGAGTTGTCACTCTCTGTAGCTGAGAGTTGTTAGTCCCTGTAGCTGAGAGCTGTCAGTCTCTGTAGCTGGGAGTTGTCAGTCCCTGTAGCTGAGAGTTGTCAGTCTCTGTAGCTGAGAGCTGTCAGTCTCTGTAGCTGAGAGCTGTCAGTCTCTGTAGCTGAAGGCTGTCAGTCTCTGTAGCTGAGAGTTAGTCTCTGTAGCTGAGAGTTGTCAGTCTCTGTAACTGGGAGTTGTCAGTCCCTGTAGCTGAGAGTTGTCTGTCTCGGTAGCTGAGAGCAGTCAGTCTCTGTAGCTGAGAGTTGTCAGTCTCTGTAGCTGAGAGTTGTCAGTCTCTGTAGCTGAGAGTTAGTCTCTGTAGCTGAGAGTTGTCAGTCTCTGTAGCTGAGAGTTGTTAATCTCTGTAGCTGAGAGTTGTCAGTCTCTGTAGCTGAGAGTTGTCAGTCTCTGTAGCTGCGAGTCGTCAGTCTCTGTAGCTGAGAGTTGTCAGTCTCTGTAGCTGAGAGCTGTCAGTCTCTGTATCTGAGAGTTGTCAGTCTCTGTAGCTGAGAGTTGTCAGTCTCTGTAGCTGAGAGTTGTCACTCTCTGTAGCTGAGAGTTGTCACTCTCTGTAGCTGAGAGTTGTCAGTCTCTGTAGCTGAGAGTTGTCAGTCTCTGTAGCTGAGAGTTGTCACTCTCTGTAGCTGAGAGTTGTCACTCTCTGTAGCTGAGAGTTGTCACTCTCTGTAGCTGAGAGTTGTCAGCCTCTGTAACAGAGAGTTACTCTCTGTAGCTGAGAGTTGTCAGTCTCTGTAGCTGAGAGTTGTTAGTCTCTGTAGCTGAGAACTGTCAGTCTGTGTAGCTGGGAGTTGTCAGTCCCTGTAGCTGAGAGTTGTCAGTCTCTGTAGCTGAGAGCTGTCAGTCTCTGTAGCTGAGAGCTGTCAGTCGCTGTAGCTGAGAGCTGTCAGTCTCTGTAGCTGAGAGTTGTCAGTCTCTGTAGCTGGGAGTTGTCAGTCCCTGTAGCTGAGAGTTATCTGTCTCGGTAGCTGAGAGCTGTCAGTCACTGTCGCTGAGAGTTGTCAGTCTCTGTAGCTGAGAGTTAGTCTCTGTAGCTGAGAGTTATCAGTCTCTGTAGCTGAGAGTTGTTAATCTCTGTAGCTGAGAGTTGTCAGTCTCTGGAGCTGAGAGTTGTCAGTCTCTGTAGCTGAGAGTTGTCATTCTCTGTAGCTGAGAGGTGTCAGTCTCTGTAGATGAGAGTTGTCAGTCTCTGTAGTTGAGAGTTGTCAGTCTCTGTAGCTGAGAGTTGTCAGTCTCAGTAGCTGAGAGTTGTCAGTCTCTGTAACTGAGAGTTGTCAGTCTCTGTAGCTGAGAGTTGTCAGTCTCTAGCTGAGAGCTGTCAGTCTCTGTAGCTGAGAGTTGTCAGTCTCTGTAGCTGAGAGTTGTCAGTCTCTGTAGCAGAGAGTTGTCAGTCTCTGCTGCTGAGAGTTGTCAGTCTCTGTAGCTGAGAGTTAGTCTCTGTAGCTGAGAGGTGTCAGTCTCTGAGCTGAGAGTTGTCAGTCTGTGTAGCTGAGAGCTGTCAGTCGCTGTAGCTTAGAGTTGTCAGGCTCTGTAGCTGAGAGCTGTCAGTCTCTGTAGCTGAGAGCTGTCAGTCTCTGTAGCTGAGAGTTGTCAGTCTCTGTAGCTGAGAGCTGTCAGTCGCTGTAGCTGAGAGCTGTCAGTCTCTGTAGCTGAGAGCTGTCAGTCACTGTAGCTGAGAGGTGTAATTCTCTGTAGCTGAGAGTTGTCAGTCTCTATAGCTGAGAGGTGTCATTCTCTGTAGCTGAGAGTTGTCAGTCTCTGTAGCTGAGAGCTGTCAGTCTCTGTAGCTGAGAGTCGTCAGTCTCTGTAGCTGAGAGTTGTCAGTCTCTGTCGCTGAGAGCTGTCAGTCTCTGTAGCTGAGAGTTGTCACTCTCTGTAGCTGAGAGTTGTCACTCTCTGTAGCTGAGAGTTGTCACTCACTGTAGCTGAGAGTTGTCAGTCTCTGTAACTGAGAGTTAGTCTCTGTAGCTGAGAGTTGTCAGTCTCTGTAGCTGAGAGTTGTTAGTCTCTGTAGCTGAGAGGTGTCATTCTCTGTAGCTGAGAGTTGTCAGTCTCTGTAGCTGAGAGGTGTCATTCTCTGTAGCTGAGAGTTGTCAGTCTCTGTAGCTGAGAGCTGTCAGTCTCTGTAGCTGAGAGTCGTCAGTCTCTGTAGCTGAGAGTTGTCAGTCTCTGTAGCTGAGAGCTGTCAGTCTCTGTAGCTGAGGGTTGTCAGTCTCTGTAGCTGAGAGTTGTCACTCTCTGTAGCTGAGAGTTGTCACTCTCTGTAGCTGAGAGTTGTCACTCTCTGTAGCTGAGAGTTGTCAGTCTCTGTAACTGAGAGTTAGTCTCTGTAGCTGAGAGTTGTCAGTCTCTGTTGCTGAGAGTTGTTAGTCTCTGTAGCTGAGAGCTGTCAGTCTCTGTAGCTGGGAGTTGTCAGTCCCTGTAGCTGAGAGTTGTCAGTCTCTGTAGCTGATAGCTGTCAGTCTCTGTAGCTGAGAGTTAGTCTCTGTAGCTGAGAGTTGTCTGTCTCGGTAGCTGAGAGCTGTCAGTCTCTGTAGCTGAGAGTTGTTAATCTCTGTAGCTGAGAGTTGTCAGTCTCTGTAGCTGAGAGTTGTCCGTCTCTGTAGCTGCGAGTCGTCAGTCTCTGTAGCTGAGAGTTGTCAGTCCCTGTAGCTGAGAGTTGTCAGTCTCTGTAGCTGAGAGCTGTCAGTCTCTGTAGCTGAGAGCTGTCAGTCGCTGTAGCTGAGAGCTGTCAGTCTCTGTAGCTGAGAGTTGTCAGTCTCTGTAGCTGGGAGTTGTCAGTCCCTGTAGCTGAGAGTTGTCTGTCTCGGTAGCTGAGAGCTGTCAGTCACTGTAGCTGAGAGTTGTCAGTCTCTGTAGCTGAGAGTTGTCAGTCTCTGTAGCTGAGAGTTAGTCTCTGTAGCTGAGAGTTGTCAGTCTCTGTAGCTGAGAGCTGTCAGTCTCTGTAACTGAGAGTTAGTCTCTGTAGCTGAGAGTTGTCAGTCTCTGTAGCTGAGAGTTGTTAGTCTCTGTAGCTGAGAGGTGTCATTCTCTGTAGCTGAGAGTTGTCAGTCTCTGTAGCTGAGAGGTGTCATTCTCTGTAGCTGAGAGTTGTCAGTCTCTGTAGCTGAGAGCTGTCAGTCTCTGTAGCTGAGAGTCGTCAGTCTCTGTAGCTGAGAGTTGTCAGTCTCTGTAGCTGAGAGCTGTCAGTCTCTGTAGCTGAGAGCTGTCAGTCTCTGTAGCTGAGAGTTGTCAGTCTCTGTAGCTGAGAGTTGTCAGTCTCTGTAGCAGAGAGCTGTCAGTCTCTGCTGCTGAGAGTTGTCAGTCTCTGTAGCTGAGAGTATGTCTCTGTGGCTGAGAGGTGTCAGTCTCTGAGCTGAGAGTTGTCAGTCTGTGTAGCTGAGAGTTGTCAGTCTCTGTAGCTGAGAGCTGTCAGTCGCTGTAGCTTAGAGTTGTCAGGCTCTGTAGCTGAGAGCTGTCAGTCTCTGTAGCTGAGAGCTGTCAGTCTCTGTAGCTGAGAGTTGTCAGTCTCTGTAGCTGAGAGCTGTCAGTCGCTGTAGCTGAGAGCTGTCAGTCTCTGTAGCTGAGAGCTGTCAGTCACTGTTGCTGAGAGGTGTCATTCTCTGTAGCTGAGAGTTGTCAGTCTCTGGAGCTGAGAGTTGTCATTCTCTGTAGCTGAGAGTTGTCAGTCTCTGTAGCTGAGAGCTGTCAGTCTCTGTCGCTGAGAGTCGTCAGTCTCTGTAGCTGAGAGTTGTCAGTCTCTGTCGCTGAGAGCTGTCAGTCTCTGTAGCTGAGAGTTGTCACTCTCTGTAGCTGAGAGTTGTCACTCTCTGTAGCTGAGAGTTGTTAGTCCCTGTAGCTGAGAGCTGTCAGTCTCTGTAGCTGGGAGTTGTCAGTCCCTGTAGCTGAGAGTTGTCAGTCTCTGTAGCTGAGAGCTGTCAGTCTCTGTAGCTGAGAGCTGTCAGTCTCTGTAGCTGAAGGCTGTCAGTCTCTGTAGCTGAGAGTTAGTCTCTGTAGCTGAGAGTTGTCAGTCTCTGTAACTGGGAGTTGTCAGTCCCTGTAGCTGAGAGTTGTCTGTCTCGGTAGCTGAGAGCAGTCAGTCTCTGTAGCTGAGAGTTGTCAGTCTCTGTAGCTGAGAGTTGTCAGTCTCTGTAGCTGAGAGTTAGTCTCTGTAGCTGAGAGTTGTCAGTCTCTGTAGCTGAGAGTTGTTAATCTCTGTAGCTGAGAGTTGTCAGTCTCTGTAGCTGAGAGTTGTCAGTCTCTGTAGCTGCGAGTCGTCAGTCTCTGTAGCTGAGAGTTGTCAGTCTCTGTAGCTGAGAGCTGTCAGTCTCTGTATCTGAGAGTTGTCAGTCTCTGTAGCTGAGAGTTGTCAGTCTCTGTAGCTGAGAGTTGTCACTCTCTGTAGCTGAGAGTTGTCACTCTCTGTAGCTGAGAGTTGTCAGCCTCTGTAACAGAGAGTTACTCTCTGTAGCTGAGAGTTGTCAGTCTCTGTAGCTGAGAGTTGTTAGTCTCTGTAGCTGAGAACTGTCAGTCTGTGTAGCTGGGAGTTGTCAGTCCCTGTAGCTGAGAGTTGTCAGTCTCTGTAGCTGAGAGCTGTCAGTCTCTGTAGCTGAGAGCTGTCAGTCGCTGTAGCTGAGAGCTGTCAGTCTCTGTAGCTGAGAGTTGTCAGTCTCTGTAGCTGGGAGTTGTCAGTCCCTGTAGCTGAGAGTTATCTGTCTCGGTAGCTGAGAGCTGTCAGTCACTGTAGCTGAGAGTTGTCAGTCTCTGTAGCTGAGAGTTAGTCTCTGTAGCTGAGAGTTATCAGTCTCTGTAGCTGAGAGTTGTTAATCTCTGTAGCTGAGAGTTGTCAGTCTCTGGAGCTGAGAGTTGTCAGTCTCTGTAGCTGAGAGTTGTCATTCTCTGTAGCTGAGAGTTGTCAGTCTCTGTAGATGAGAGTTGTCAGTCTCTGTAGTTGAGAGTTGTCAGTCTCTGTAGCTGAGAGTTGTCAGTCTCAGTAGCTGAGAGTTGTCAGTCTCTGTAACTGAGAGTTGTCAGTCTCTGTAGCTGAGAGTTGTCAGTCTCTAGCTGAGAGCTGTCAGTCTCTGTAGCTGAGAGTTGTCAGTCTCTGTAGCTGAGAGTTGTCAGTCTCTGTAGCAGAGAGTTGTCAGTCTCTGCTGCTGAGAGTTGTCAGTCTCTGTAGCTGAGAGTTAGTCTCTGTAGCTGAGAGGTGTCAGTCTCTGAGCTGAGAGTTGTCAGTCTGTGTAGCTGAGAGTTGTCAGTCTCTGTAGCTGAGAGCTGTCAGTCGCTGTAGCTTAGAGTTGTCAGGCTCTGTAGCTGAGAGCTGTCAGTCTCTGTAGCTGAGAGCTGTCAGTCTCTGTAGCTGAGAGTTGTCAGTCTCTGTAGCTGAGAGCTGTCAGTCGCTGTAGCTGAGAGCTGTCAGTCTCTGTAGCTGAGAGCTGTCAGTCACTGTAGCTGAGAGGTGTCATTCTCTGTAGCTGAGAGTTGTCAGTCTCTATAGCTGAGAGGTGTCATTCTCTGTAGCTGAGAGTTGTCAGTCTCTGTAGCTGAGAGCTGTCAGTCTCTGTAGCTGAGAGTCGTCAGTCTCTGTAGCTGAGAGTTGTCAGTCTCTGTCGCTGAGAGCTGTCAGTCTCTGTAGCTGAGAGTTGTCACTCTCTGTAGCTGAGAGTTGTCACTCTCTGTAGCTGAGAGTTGTCACTCACTGTAGCTGAGAGTTGTCAGTCTCTGTAACTGAGAGTTAGTCTCTGTAGCTGAGAGTTGTCAGTCTCTGTAGCTGAGAGTTGTTAGTCTCTGTAGCTGAGAGGTGTCATTCTCTGTAGCTGAGAGTTGTCAGTCTCTGTAGCTGAGAGGTGTCATTCTCTGTAGCTGAGAGTTGTCAGTCTCTGTAGCTGAGAGCTGTCAGTCTCTGTAGCTGAGAGTCGTCAGTCTCTGTAGCTGAGAGTTGTCAGTCTCTGTAGCTGAGAGCTGTCAGTCTCTGTAGCTGAGGGTTGTCAGTCTCTGTAGCTGAGAGTTGTCACTCTCTGTAGCTGAGAGTTGTCACTCTCTGTAGCTGAGAGTTGTCACTCTCTGTAGCTGAGAGTTGTCAGTCTCTGTAACTGAGAGTTAGTCTCTGTAGCTGAGAGTTGTCAGTCTCTGTTGCTGAGAGTTGTTAGTCTCTGTAGCTGAGAGCTGTCAGTCTCTGTAGCTGGGAGTTGTCAGTCCCTGTAGCTGAGAGTTGTCAGTCTCTGTAGCTGATAGCTGTCAGTCTCTGTAGCTGAGAGTTAGTCTCTGTAGCTGAGAGTTGTCTGTCTCGGTAGCTGAGAGCTGTCAGTCTCTGTAGCTGAGAGTTGTTAATCTCTGTAGCTGAGAGTTGTCAGTCTCTGTAGCTGAGAGTTGTCCGTCTCTGTAGCTGCGAGTCGTCAGTCTCTGTAGCTGAGAGTTGTCAGTCTCTGTAGCTGAGAGCTGTCAGTCTCTGTATCTGAGAGTTGTCAGTCTCTGGAGCTGAGAGTTGTCAGTCTCTGTAGCTGAGAGTTGTCACTCTCTGTAGCTGAGAGTTGTCACTCTCTGTAGCTGAGAGTTGTCAGTCTCTGTAGCTGAGAGTTGTCAGTCTCTGTAGCTGAGAGTTGTCACTCTCTGTAGCTGAGAGTTGTCACTCTCTGTAGCTGAGAGTTGTCAATCTCTGTAACAGAGAGTTACTCTCTGTAGCTGAGAGTTGTCAGTCTCTGTAGCTGAGAGTTGTTAGTCTCTGTAGCTGAGAGCTGTCAGTCTGTGTAGCTGGGAGTTGTCAGTCCCTGTAGCTGAGAGTTGTCAGTCTCTGTAGCTGAGAGCTGTCAGTCTCTGTAGCTGAGAGCTGTCAGTCGCTGTAGCTGAGAGCTGTCAGTCTCTGTAGCTGAGAGTTGTCAGTCTCTGTAGCTGGGAGTTGTCAGTCCCTGTAGCTGAGAGTTGTCTGTCTCGGTAGCTGAGAGCTGTCAGTCACTGTAGCTGAGAGTTGTCAGTCTCTGTAGCTGAGAGTTGTCAGTCTCTGTAGCTGAGAGTTAGTCTCTGTAGCTGAGAGTTGTCAGTCTCTGTAGCTGAGAGTTGTTAATCTCTGTAGCTGAGAGTTGTCAGTCTCTGTAGCTGAGAGTTGTCAGTCTCTGTAGCTGAGAGTTGTCATTCTCTGTAGCTGAGAGTTGTCATTCTCTGTAGCTGAGAGTTGTCAGTCTCTGTAGATGAGAGTTGTCAGTCTCTGTAGTTGAGAGTTGTCAGTCTCTGTAGCTGAGAGTTGTCAGTCTCAGTAGCTGAGAGTTGTCAGTCTCTGTAACTGAGAGTTGTCAGTCTCTGTAGCTGAGAGTTGTCAGTCTCTGTAGCTGAGAGCTGTCAGTCTCTGTAGCTGAGAGTTGTCAGTCTCTGTAGCTGAGAGTTGTCAGTCTCTGTAGCAGAGAGCTGTCAGTCTCTGCTGCTGAGAGTTGTCAGTCTCTGTAGCTGAGAGTAAGTCTCTGTAGCTGAGAGGTGTCAGTCTCTGAGCTGAGAGTTGTCAGTCTGTGTAGCTGAGAGTTAGTCTCTGTAGCTGAGAGTTGTCTGTCTCGGTAGCTGAGAGCTGTCAGTCTCTGTAGCTGAGAGTTGTTAATCTCTGTAGCTGAGAGTTGTCAGTCTCTGTAGCTGAGAGTTGTCCGTCTCTGTAGCTGCGAGTCGTCAGTCTCTGTAGCTGAGAGTTGTCAGTCTCTGTAGCTGAGAGCTGTCAGTCTCTGTATCTGAGAGTTGTCAGTCTCTGGAGCTGAGAGTTGTCAGTCTCTGTAGCTGAGAGTTGTCACTCTCTGTAGCTGAGAGTTGTCACTCTCTGTAGCTGAGAGTTGTCAGTCTCTGTAGCTGAGAGTTGTCAGTCTCTGTAGCTGAGAGTTGTCACTCTCTGTAGCTGAGAGTTGTCACTCTCTGTAGCTGAGAGTTGTCAATCTCTGTAGCTGAGAGTTGTCAGCCTCTGTAACAGAGAGTTACTCTCTGTAGCTGAGAGTTGTCAGTCTCTGTAGCTGAGAGTTGTTAGTCTCTGTAGCTGAGAGCTGTCAGTCTGTGTAGCTGGGAGTTGTCAGTCCCTGTAGCTGAGAGTTGTCAGTCTCTGTAGCTGAGAGCTGTCAGTCTCTGTAGCTGAGAGCTGTCAGTCGCTGTAGCTGAGAGCTGTCAGTCTCTGTAGCTGAGAGTTGTCAGTCTCTGTAGCTGGGAGTTGTCAGTCCCTGTAGCTGAGAGTTGTCTGTCTCGGTAGCTGAGAGCTGTCAGTCACTGTAGCTGAGAGTTGTCAGTCTCTGTAGCTGAGAGTTGTCAGTCTCTGTAGCTGAGAGTTAGTCTCTGTAGCTGAGAGTTGTCAGTCTCTGTAGCTGAGAGTTGTTAGTCTCAGTAGCTGAGAGTTGTCAGTCTCTGTAACTGAGAGTTGTCAGTCTCTGTAGCTGAGAGTTGTCAGTCTCTGTAGCTGAGAGCTGTCAGTCTCTGTAGCTGAGAGTTGTCAGTCTCTGTAGCTGAGAGTTGTCAGTCTCTGTAGCAGAGAGCTGTCAGTCTCTGCTGCTGAGAGTTGTCAGTCTCTGTAGCTGAGAGTAAGTCTCTGTAGCTGAGAGGTGTCAGTCTCTGAGCTGAGAGTTGTCAGTCTGTGTAGCTGAGAGTTAGTCTCTGTAGCTGAGAGTTGTCTGTCTCGGTAGCTGAGAGCTGTCAGTCTCTGTAGCTGAGAGTTGTTAATCTCTGTAGCTGAGAGTTGTCAGTCTCTGTAGCTGAGAGTTGTCCGTCTCTGTAGCTGCGAGTCGTCAGTCTCTGTAGCTGAGAGTTGTCAGTCTCTGTAGCTGAGAGCTGTCAGTCTCTGTATCTGAGAGTTGTCAGTCTCTGGAGCTGAGAGTTGTCAGTCTCTGTAGCTGAGAGTTGTCACTCTCTGTAGCTGAGAGTTGTCACTCTCTGTAGCTGAGAGTTGTCAGTCTCTGTAGCTGAGAGTTGTCAGTCTCTGTAGCTGAGAGTTGTCACTCTCTGTAGCTGAGAGTTGTCACTCTCTGTAGCTGAGAGTTGTCAATCTCTGTAGCTGAGAGTTGTCAGCCTCTGTAACAGAGAGTTACTCTCTGTAGCTGAGAGTTGTCAGTCTCTGTAGCTGAGAGTTGTTAGTCTCTGTAGCTGAGAGCTGTCAGTCTGTGTAGCTGGGAGTTGTCAGTCCCTGTAGCTGAGAGTTGTCAGTCTCTGTAGCTGAGAGCTGTCAGTCTCTGTAGCTGAGAGCTGTCAGTCGCTGTAGCTGAGAGCTGTCAGTCTCTGTAGCTGAGAGTTGTCAGTCTCTGTAGCTGGGAGTTGTCAGTCCCTGTAGCTGAGAGTTGTCTGTCTCGGTAGCTGAGAGCTGTCAGTCACTGTAGCTGAGAGTTGTCAGTCTCTGTAGCTGAGAGTTGTCAGTCTCTGTAGCTGAGAGTTAGTCTCTGTAGCTGAGAGTTGTCAGTCTCTGTAGCTGAGAGTTGTTAATCTCTGTAGCTGAGAGTTGTCAGTCTCTGTAGCTGAGAGTTGTCAGTCTCTAGCTGAGAGTTGTCATTCTCTGTAGCTGAGAGTTGTCATTCTCTGTAGCTGAGAGTTGTCAGTCTCTGTAGATGAGAGTTGTCAGTCTCTGTAGTTGAGAGTTGTCAGTCTCTGTAGCTGAGAGTTGTCAGTCTCAGTAGCTGAGAGTTGTCAGTCTCTGTAACTGAGAGTTGTCAGTCTCTGTAGCTGAGAGTTGTCAGTCTCTGTAGCTGAGAGCTGTCAGTCTCTGTAGCTGAGAGTTGTCAGTCTCTGTAGCTGAGAGTTGTCAGTCTCTGTAGCAGAGAGCTGTCAGTCTCTGCTGCTGAGAGTTGTCAGTCTCTGTAGCTGAGAGTAAGTCTCTGTAGCTGAGAGGTGTCAGTCTCTGAGCTGAGAGTTGTCAGTCTGTGTAGCTGAGAGTTGTCAGTCTCTGTAGCTGAGAGCTGTCAGTCGCTGTAGCTTAGAGTTGTCAGGCTCTGTAGCTGAGAGCTGTCAGTCTCTGTAGCTGAGAGCTGTCAGTCTCTGTAGCTGAGAGTTGTCAGTCTCTGTAGCTGAGAGCTGTCAGTCGCTGTAGCTGAGAGCTGTCAGTCTCTGTAGCTGAGAGCTGTCAGTCTCTGTAGCTGAGAGCTGTCAGTCACTGTTGCTGAGAGGTGTCATTCTCTGTAGCTGAGAGTTGTCAGTCTCTGTAGCTGAGAGTTGTCATTCTCTGTAGCTGAGAGTTGTCAGTCTCTGTAGCTGAGAGCTGTCAGTCTCTGTCGCTGAGAGTCGTCAGTCTCTGTAGCTGAGAGTTGTCAGTCTCTGTCGCTGAGAGCTGTCAGTCTCTGTAGCTGAGAGTTGTCACTCTCTGTAGCTGAGAGTTGTCACTCTCTGTAGCTGAGAGTTGTTAGTCCCTGTAGCTGAGAGCTGTCAGTCTCTGTAGCTGGGAGTTGTCAGTCCCTGTAGCTGAGAGTTGTCAGTCTCTGTAGCTGAGAGCTGTCAGTCTCTGTAGCTGAGAGCTGTCAGTCTCTGTAGCTGAAGGCTGTCAGTCTCTGTAGCTGAGAGTTAGTCTCTGTAGCTGAGAGTTGTCAGTCTCTGTAGCTGGGAGTTGTCAGTCCCTGTAGCTGAGAGTTGTCTGTCTCGGTAGCTGAGAGCAGTCAGTCTCTGTAGCTGAGAGTTGTCAGTCTCTGTAGCTGAGAGTTGTCAGTCTCTGTAGCTGAGAGTTAGTCTCTGTAGCTGAGAGTTGTCAATCTCTGTAGCTGAGAGTTGTTAATCTCTGTAGCTGAGAGTTGTCAGTCTCTGTAGCTGAGAGTTGTCAGTCTCTGTAGCTGCGAGTCGTCAGTCTCTGTAGCTGAGAGTTGTCAGTCTCTGTAGCTGAGAGCTGTCAGTCTCTGTATCTGAGAGTTGTCAGTCTCTGTAGCTGAGAGTTGTCAGTCTCTGTAGCTGAGAGTTGTCACTCTCTGTAGCTGAGAGTTGTCACTCTCTGTAGCTGAGAGTTGTCAGTCTCTGTAGCTGAGAGTTGTCAGTCTCTGTAGCTGAGAGTTGTCACTCTCTGTAGCTGAGAGTTGTCACTCTCTGTAGCTGAGAGTTGTCACTCTCTGTAGCTGAGAGTTGTCAGCCTCTGTAACAGATAGTTACACTCTGTAGCTGAGAGTTGTCAGTCTCTGTAGCTGAGAGTTGTTAGTCTCTGTAGCTGAGAACTGTCAGTCTGTGTAGCTGGGAGTTGTCAGTCCCTGTAGCTGAGAGTTGTCAGTCTCTGTAGCTGAGAGCTGTCAGTCTCTGTAGCTGAGAGCTGTCAGTCGCTGTAGCTGAGAGCTGTCAGTCTCTGTAGCTGAGAGTTGTCAGTCTCTGTAGCTGGGAGTTGTCAGTCCCTGTAGCTGAGAGTTATCTGTCTCGGTAGCTGAGAGCTGTCAGTCACTGTAGCTGAGAGTTGTCAGTCTCTGTAGCTGAGAGTTAGTCTCTGTAGCTGAGAGTTATCAGTCTCTGTAGCTGAGAGTTGTTAATCTCTGTAGCTGAGAGTTGTCAGTCTCTGGAGCTGAGAGTTGTCAGTCTCTGTAGCTGAGAGTTGTCATTCTCTGTAGCTGAGAGTTGTCAGTCTCTGTAGATGAGAGTTGTCAGTCTCTGTAGTTGAGAGTTGTCAGTCTCTGTAGCTGAGAGTTGTCAGTCTCAGTAGCTGAGAGTTGTCAGTCTCTGTAACTGAGAGTTGTCAGTCTCTGTAGCTGAGAGTTGTCAGTCTCTAGCTGAGAGCTGTCAGTCTCTGTAGCTGAGAGTTGTCAGTCTCTGTAGCTGAGAGTTGTCAGTCTCTGTAGCAGAGAGTTGTCAGTCTCTGCTGCTGAGAGTTGTCAGTCTCTGTAGCTGAGAGTTAGTCTCTGTAGCTGAGAGGTGTCAGTCTCTGAGCTGAGAGTTGTCAGTCTGTGTAGCTGAGAGTTGTCAGTCTCTGTAGCTGAGAGCTGTCAGTCGCTGTAGCTTAGAGTTGTCAGGCTCTGTAGCTGAGAGCTGTCAGTCTCTGTAGCTGAGAGCTGTCAGTCTCTGTAGCTGAGAGTTGTCAGTCTCTGTAGCTGAGAGCTGTCAGTCGCTGTAGCTGAGAGCTGTCAGTCTCTGTAGCTGAGAGCTGCCAGTCACTGTAGCTGAGAGGTGTCATTCTCTGTAGCTGAGAGTTGTCAGTCTCTATAGCTGAGAGGTGTCATTCTCTGTAGCTGAGAGTTGTCAGTCTCTGTAGCTGAGAGCTGTCAGTCTCTGTAGCTGAGAGTCGTCAGTCTCTGTAGCTGAGAGTTGTCAGTCTCTGTCGCTGAGAGCTGTCAGTCTCTGTAGCTGAGAGTTGTCACTCTCTGTAGCTGAGAGTTGTCACTCTCTGTAGCTGAGAGTTGTCACTCACTGTAGCTGAGAGTTGTCAGTCTCTGTAACTGAGAGTTAGTCTCTGTAGCTGAGAGTTGTCAGTCTCTGTAGCTGAGAGTTGTTAGTCTCTGTAGCTGAGAGCTGTCAGTCTCTGTAGCTGGGAGTTGTCAGTCCCTGTAGCTGAGAGTTAGTCTCTGTAGCTGAGAGTTGTCAGTCTCTGTAGCTGAGAGTTGTCAGTCTCTGCAGCTGAGTGTTGTCAGTCTCTGTAGCTGAGAGTTAATCTCTGTAGCTGAGAGGTGTCAGTCTCTGAGCTGAGAGTTGTCAGTCTGTGTAGCTGAGAGTTGTCAGTCTCTGTAGCTGAGAGCTGTCAGTCGCTGTAGCTGAGAGTTGTCAGGCTCTGTAGCTGAGAGCTGTCAGTCTCTGTAGCTGAGAGCTGTCAGTCTCTGTAGCTGAGAGTTGTCAGTCTCTGTAGCTGAGAGCTGTCAGTCACTGTAGCTGAGAGCTGTCAGTCTCTGTAGCTGAGAGCTGTCAGTCTCTGTAGCTGAGAGGTGTCATTCTCTGTAGCTGAGAGTTGTCAGTCTCTGTAGCTGAGAGGTGTCATTCTCTGTAGCTGAGAGTTGTCAGTCTCTGTAGCTGAGAGCTGTCAGTCTCTGTAGCTGAGAGTCGTCAGTCTCTGTAGCTGAGAGTTGTCAGTCTCTGTAGCTGAGAGCTGTCAGTCTCTGTAGCTGAGGGTTGTCAGTCTCTGTAGCTGAGAGTTGTCATTCTCTGTAGCTGAGAGTTGTCAGTCTCTGTAGCTGAGAGCTGTCAGTCCCTGTAGCTGAGAGTTGTCAGTCTCTGTAGCTGAGAGCTGTCAGTCTCTGTAGCTGAGAGCTGTCAGTCGCTGTAGCTGAGAGCTGTCAGTCTCTGTAGCTGAGAGTTGTCAGTCTCTGTAGCTGGGAGTTGTCAGTCCCTGTAGCTGAGAGTTGTCTGTCTCGGTAGCTGAGAGCTGTCAGTCACTGTAGCTGAGAGTTGTCAGTCTCTGTAGCTGAGAGTTGTCAGTCTCTGTAGCTGAGAGTTAGTCTCTGTAGCTGAGAGTTGTCAGTCTCTGTAGCTGAGAGTTGTTAATCTCTGTAGCTGAGAGTTGTCAGTCTCTGTAGCTGAGAGTTGTCAGTCTCTGTAGCTGAGAGTTGTCATTCTCTGTAGCTGAGAGTTGTCATTCTCTGTAGCTGAGAGTTGTCAGTCTCTGTAGATGAGAGTTGTCAGTCTCTGTAGTTGAGAGTTGTCAGTCTCTGTAGCTGAGAGTTGTCAGTCTCAGTAGCTGAGAGTTGTCAGTCTCTGTAACTGAGAGTTGTCAGTCTCTGTAGCTGAGAGCTGTCAGTCTCTGTAGCTGAGAGCTGTCAGTCTCTGTAGCTGAGAGTTGTCAGTCTCTGTAGCTGAGAGTTGTCAGTCTCTGTAGCAGAGAGCTATCAGTCTCTGCTGCTGAGAGTTGTCAGTCTCTGTAGCTGAGAGTAAGTCTCTGTAGCTGAGAGGTGTCAGTCTCTGAGCTGAGAGTTGTCAGTCTGTGTAGCTGAGAGTTGTCAGTCTCTGTAGCTGAGAGCTGTCAGTCGCTGTAGCTTAGAGTTGTCAGGCTCTGTAGCTGAGAGCTGTCAGTCTCTGTAGCTGAGAGCTGTCAGTCTCTGTCACTGAGAGTCGTCAGTCTCTGTAGCTGAGAGTTGTCAGTCTCTGTCGCTGAGAGCTGTCAGTCTCTGTAGCTGAGAGTTGTCACTCTCTGTAGCTGAGAGTTGTCACTCTCTGTAGCTGAGAGTTGTTAGTCCCTGTAGCTGACAGCTGTCAGTCTCTGTAGCTGGGAGTTGTCAGTCCCTGTAGCTGAGAGTTGTCAGTCTCTGTAGCTGAGAGCTGTCAGTCTCTGTAGCTGAGAGCTGTCAGTCTCTGTAGCTGAAGGCTGTCAGTCTCTGTAGCTGAGAGTTAGTCTCTGTAGCTGAGAGTTGTCAGTCTCTGTAGCTGGGAGTTGTCAGTCCCTGTAGCTGAGAGTTGTCTGTCTCGGTAGCTGAGAGCAGTCAGTCTCTGTAGCTGAGAGTTGTCAGTCTCTGTAGCTGAGAGTTGTCAGTCTCTGTAGCTGAGAGTTAGTCTCTGTAGCTGAGAGTTGTCAGTCTCTGTAGCTGAGAGTTGTTAATCTCTGTAGCTGAGAGTTGTCAGTCTCTGTAGCTGAGAGTTGTCAGTCTCTGTAGCTTCGAGTCGTCAGTCTCTGTAGCTGAGAGTTGTCAGTCTCTGTAGCTGAGAGCTGTCAGTCTCTGTATCTGAGAGTTGTCAGTCTCTGTAGCTGAGAGTTGTCAGTCTCTGTAGCTGAGAGTTGTCACTCTCTGTAGCTGAGAGTTGTCACTCTCTGTAGCTGAGAGTTGTCAGTCTCTGTAGCTGAGAGTTGTCAGTCTCTGTAGCTGAGAGTTGTCACTCTCTGTAGCTGAGAGTTGTCACTCTCTGTAGCTGAGAGTTGTCACTCTCTGTAGCTGAGAGTTGTCAGCCTCTGTAACAGAGAGTTACTCTCTGTAGCTGAGAGTTGTCAGTCTCTGTAGCTGAGAGTTGTTAGTCTCTGTAGCTGAGAGCTGTCAGTCTGTGTAGCTGGGAGTTGTCAGTCCCTGTAGCTGAGAGTTGTCAGTCTCTGTAGCTGAGAGCTGTCAGTCTCTGTAGCTGAGAGCTGTCAGTCGCTGTAGCTGAGAGCTGTCAGTCTCTGTAGCTGAGAGTTGTCAGTCTCTGTAGCTGGGAGTTGTCAGTCCCTGTAGCTGAGAGTTATCTGTCTCGGTAGCTGAGAGCTGTCAGTCACTGTAGCTGAGAGTTGTCAGTCTCTGTAGCTGAGAGTTAGTCTCTGTAGCTGAGAGTTATCAGTCTCTGTAGCTGAGAGTTGTTAATCTCTGTAGCTGAGAGTTGTCAGTCTCTGGAGCTCAGAGTTGTCAGTCTCTGTAGCTGAGAGTTGTCATTCTCTGTAGCTGAGAGTTGTCAGTCTCTGTAGATGAGAGTTGTCAGTCTCTGTAGTTGAGAGTTGTCAGTCTCTGTAGCTGAGAGTTGTCAGTCTCAGTAGCTGAGAGTTGTCAGTCTCTGTAACTGAGAGTTGTCAGTCTCTGTAGCTGAGAGTTGTCAGTCTCTAGCTGAGAGCTGTCAGTCTCTGTAGCTGAGAGTTGTCAGTCTCTGTAGCTGAGAGTTGTCAGTCTCTGTAGCAGAGAGTTGTCAGTCTCTGCTGCTGAGAGTTGTCAGTCTCTGTAGCTGAGAGTTAGTCTCTGTAGCTGAGAGGTGTCAGTCTCTGAGCTGAGAGTTGTCAGTCTGTGTAGCTGAGAGTTGTCAGTCTCTGTAGCTGAGAGCTGTCAGTCGCTGTAGCTTAGAGTTGTCAGGCTCTGTAGCTGAGAGCTGTCAGTCTCTGTAGCTGAGAGCTGTCAGTCTCTGTAGCTGAGAGTTGTCAGTCTCTGTAGCTGAGAGCTGTCAGTCGCTGTAGCTGAGAGCTGTCAGTCTCTGTAGCTGAGAGCTGTCAGTCACTGTAGCTGAGAGGTGTCATTCTCTGTAGCTGAGAGTTGTCAGTCTCTATAGCTGAGAGGTGTCATTCTCTGTAGCTGAGAGTTGTCAGTCTCTGTTGCTGAGAGCTGTCAGTCTCTGTAGCTGAGAGTTGTCAGTCTCTGTCGCTGAGAGCTGTCAGTCTCTGTAGCTGAGAGTTGTCACTCTCTGTAGCTGAGAGTTGTCACTCTCTGTAGCTGAGAGTTGTCACTCACTGTAGCTGAGAGTTGTCAGTCTCTGTAACTGAGAGTTAGTCTCTGTAGCTGAGAGTTGTCAGTCTCTGTAGCTGAGAGTTGTTAGTCTCTGTAGCTGAGAGCTGTCAGTCTCTGTAGCTGGGAGTTGTCAGTCCCTGTAGCTGAGAGTTAGTCTCTGTAGCTGAGAGTTGTCAGTCTCTGTAGCTGAGAGTTGTCAGTCTCTGCAGCTGAGTGTTGTCAGTCTCTGTAGCTGAGAGTTAATCTCTGTAGCTGAGAGGTGTCAGTCTCTGAGCTGAGAGTTGTCAGTCTGTGTAGCTGAGAGTTGTCAGTCTCTGTAGCTGAGAGCTGTCAGTCGCTGTAGCTGAGAGTTGTCAGGCTCTGTAGCTGAGAGCTGTCAGTCTCTTTAGCTGAGAGCTGTCAGTCTCTGTAGCTGAGAGTTGTCAGTCTCTGTAGCTGAGAGCTGTCAGTCACTGTAGCTGAGAGCTGTCAGTCTCTGTAGCTGAGAGCTGTCAGTCTCTGTAGCTGAGAGGTGTCATTCTCTGTAGCTGAGAGTTGTCAGTCTCTGTAGCTGAGAGGTGTCATTCTCTGTAGCTGAGAGTTGTCAGTCTCTGTAGCTGAGAGCTGTCAGTCTCTGTAGCTGAGAGTCGTCAGTCTCTGTAGCTGAGAGTTGTCAGTCTCTGTAGCTGAGAGCTGTCAGTCTTTGTAGCTGAGGGTTGTCAGTCTCTGTAGCTGAGAGTTGTCACTCTCTGTAGCGGAGAGTTGTCACTCTCTGTAGCTGAGAGTTGTCACTCTCTGTAGCTGAGAGTTGACAGTCTCTGTAACTGAGAGTTAGTCTCTGTAGCTGAGAGTTGTCAGTCTCTGTAGCTGAGAGTTGTTAGTCTCTGTAGCTGAGAGCTGTCAGTCTCTGTAGCTGGGAGTTGTCAGTCCCTGTAGCTGAGAGTTGTCAGTCTCTGTAGCTGATAGCTGTCAGTCTCTGTAGCTGAGACCTGTCAGTCTCTGTAGCTGAGAGTTAGTCTCTGTAGCTGAGAGTTGTCTGTCTCGGTAGCTGAGAGCTGTCAGTCTCTGTAGCTGAGAGCTGTCAGTCTCTGTAGCTGAGAGGTGTCATTCTCTGTAGCTGAGAGTTGTCAGTCTCTGTAGCTGAGAGGTGTCATTCTCTGTAGCTGAGAGTTGTCAGTCTCTGTAGCTGAGAGCTGTCAGTCTCTGTAGCTGAGAGTCGTCAGTCTCTGTAGCTGAGAGTTGTCAGTCTCTGTAGCTGAGAGCTGTCAGTCTCTGTAGCTGAGGGTTGTCAGTCTCTGTAGCTGAGAGTTGTCACTCTCTGTAGCGGAGAGTTGTCACTCTCTGTAGCTGAGAGTTGTCACTCTCTGTAGCTGAGAGTTGTCAGTCTCTGTAACTGAGAGTTAGTCTCTGTAGCTGAGAGTTGTCAGTCTCTGTAGCTGAGAGTTGTTAGTCTCTGTAGCTGAGAGCTGTCAGTCTCTGTAGCTGGGAGTTGTCAGTCCCTGTAGCTGAGAGTTGTCAGTCTCTGTAGCTGATAGCTGTCAGTCTCTGTAGCTGAGACCTGTCAGTCTCTGTAGCTGAGAGTTAGTCTCTGTAGCTGAGAGTTGTCTGTCTCGGTAGCTGAGAGCTGTCAGTCTCTGTAGCTGAGAGTTGTCAGTCTCTGTAGCTGAGAGCTGTCAGTCTCTGTAGCTGAGAGTCGTCAGTCTCTGTAGCTGAGAGTTGTCAGTCTCTGTAGCTGAGAGTTGTCAGTCTCTGTAGCTGAGAGTTGTCAGTCTCTGTAGCTGAGAGTTGTCAGTCTCAGTAGGTGAGAGTTGTCAGTCTCTGTAACTGGGAGTTGTCAGTCTCTGTAGCTGAGTGTTGTCAGTCTCTGTAGCTGAGAGCTGTCAGTCTCTGTAGCTGAGAGTTGTCAGTCTCTGTAGCTGAGAGTTGTCACTCTCTGTAGCTGAGAGTTGTCACTCTCTGTAGCTGAGAGTTGTCAGTCTCTGTAACTGAGAGTTAGTCTCTGTAGCTGAGAGGTGTAAGTCTCTGTAGCTGAGAGTTGTTAGTCCCTGTAGCTGAGAGCTGTCAGTCTCTGTAGCTGGGAGTTGTCAGTCCCTGTAGCTGAGAGTTGTCAGTCTCTGTAGCTGAGAGCTGTCAGTCTCTGTAGCTGAGAGCTGTCAGTCTCTGTAGCTGAGAGCTGTCAGTCTCTGTAGCTGAGAGTTAGTCTCTGTAGCTGAGAGGTGTCAGTCTCTGAGCTGAGAGTTGTCAGTCTGTGTAGCTGAGAGTTGTCAGTCTCTGTAGCTGAGAGCTGTCAGTCGCTGTAGCTGAGAGTTGTCAGGCTCTGTAGCTGAGAGCTGTCAGTCTCTGTAGCTGAGAGCTGTCAGTCTCTGTAGCTGAGAGTTGTCAGTCTCTGTAGCTGAGAGCTGTCAGTCGCTGTAGCTGAGAGCTGTCAGTCTCTGTAGCTGAGAGGTGTCATTCTCTGTAGCTGAGAGTTGTCAGTCTCTGTAGCTGAGAGGTGTCATTCTCTGTAGCTGAGAGTTGTCAGTCTCTGTAGCTGAGAGCTGTCAGTCTCTGTAGCTGAGAGTCGTCAGTCTCTGTAGCTGAGAGTTGTCAGTCTCTGTAGCTGAGAGCTGTCAGTCTCTGTAGCTGAGGGTTGTCAGTCTCTGTAGCTGAGAGTTGTCACTCTCTGTAGCTGAGAGTTGTCACTCTCTGTAGCTGAGAGTTGTCACTCTCTGTAGCTGAGAGTTGTCAGTCTCTGTAACTGAGAGTTAGTCTCTGTAGCTGAGAGTTGTCAGTCTCTGTAGCTGAGAGTTGTTAGTCTCTGTAGCTGAGAGCTGTCAGTCTCTGTAGCTGGGAGTTGTCAGTCCCTGTAGCTGAGAGTTGTCAGTCTCTGTAGCTGATAGCTGTCAGTCTCTGTAGCTGAGAGTTAGTCTCTGTAGCTGAGAGTTGTCTGTCTCGGTAGCTGAGAGCTGTCAGTCTCTGTAGCTGAGAGTTGTCAGTCTCTGTAGCTGAGAGCTGTCAGTCTCTGTAGCTGAGAGTCGTCAGTCTCTGTAGCTGAGAGTCGTCAGTCTCTGTAGCTGAGAGTTGTCAGTCTCTGTAGCTGAGAGTTGTCAGTCTCTGTAGCCGAGAGTTGTCAGTCTCTGTAGATGAGAGTTCTCAGTCTCTGTAGTTGAGAGTTGTCAGTCTCTGTAGCTGAGAGTTGTCAGTCTCAGTAGCTGAGAGTTGTCAGTCTCTGTAACTGAGAGTTGTCAGTCTCTGTAGCTGAGAGTTGTCAGTCTCTGTAGCTGAGAGCTGTCAGTCTCTGTAGCTGAGAGTTGTCAGTCTCTGTAGCTGAGAGTTGTCAGTCTCTGTAGCAGAGAGTTGTCAGTCTCTGCTGCTGAGAGTTGTCAGTCTCTGTAGCTGAGAGTTAGTCTCTGTAGCTGAGAGGTGTCAGTCTCTGAGCTGAGAGTTGTCAGTCTGTGTAGCTGAGAGTTGTCAGTCTCTGTAGCTGAGAGCTGTCAGTCACTGTAGCTGAGAGTTGTCAGGCTCTGTAGCTGAGAGCTGTCAGTCTCTGTAGCTGAGAGCTGTCAGTCTCTGTAGCTGAGAGTTGTCAGTCTCTGTAGCTGAGAGCTGTCAGTCGCTGTAGCTGAGAGCTGTCAGTCTCTGTAGCTGAGAGCTGTCAGTCACTGTAGCTGAGAGGTGTCATTCTCTGTAGCTGAGAGTTGTCAGTCTCTATAGCTGAGAGGTGTCATTCTCTGTAGCTGAGAGTTGTCAGTCTCTGTAGCTGAGAGCTGTCAGTCTCTGTAGCTGAGAGTCGTCAGTCTCTGTAGCTGAGAGTTGTCAGTCTCTGTCGCTGAGAGCTGTCAGTCTCTGTAGCTGAGAGTTGTCTGTCTCGGTAGCTGAGAGCTGTCAGTCTCTGAAGCTGAGAGTTGTCAGTCTCTGTAGCTGAGAGCTGTCAGTCTCTGTAGCTGAGAGTCGTCAGTCTCTGTAGCTGAGAGTTGTCAGTCTCTGTAGCTGAGAGTTGTCAGTCTCTGTAGCTGAGAGTTGTCAGTCTCTGTAGCTGAGAGTTGTCAGTCTCAGTAGGTGAGAGTTGTCAGTCTCTGTAACTGGGAGTTGTCAGTCTCTGTAGCTGAGTGTTGTCAGTCTCTGTAGCTGAGAGCTGTCAGTCTCTGTAGCTGAGAGTTGTCAGTCTCTGTAGCTGAGAGTTGTCACTCTCTGTAGCTGAGAGTTGTCACTCTCAGTAGCTGAGAGTTGTCAGTCTCTGTAACTGAGAGTTAGTCTCTGTAGCTGAGAGGTGTAAGTCTCTGTAGCTGAGAGTTGTTAGTCCCTGTAGCTGAGAGCTGTCAGTCTCTGTAGCTGGGAGTTGTCAGTCCCTGTAGCTGAGAGTTGTCAGTCTCTGTAGCTGAGAGCTGTCAGTCTCTGTAGCTGAGAGCTGTCAGTCTCTGTAGCTGAGAGCTGTCAGTCTCTGTAGCTGAGAGTTAGTCTCTGTAGCTGAGAGGTGTCAGTCTCTGAGCTGAGAGTTGTCAGTCTGTGTAGCTGAGAGTTGTCAGTCTCTGTAGCTGAGAGCTGTCAGTCGCTGTAGCTGAGAGTTGTCAGGCTCTGTAGCTGAGAGCTGTCAGTCTCTGTAGCTGAGAGTTGTCAGTCTCTGTAGCTGAGAGGTGTCATTCTCTGTAGCTGAGAGTTGTCAGTCTCTGTAGCTGAGAGCTGTCAGTCTCTGTAGCTGAGAGTCGTCAGTCTCTGTAGCTGAGAGTTGTCAGTCTCTGTAGCTGAGAGCTGTCAGTCTCTGTAGCTGAGGGTTGTCAGTCTCTGTAGCTGAGAGTTGTCACTCTCTGTAGCTGAGAGTTGTCACTCTCTGTAGCTGAGAGTTGTCACTCTCTGTAGCTGAGAGTTGTCAGTCTCTGTAACTGAGAGTTAGTCTCTGTAGCTGAGAGTTGTCAGTCTCTGTAGCTGAGAGTTGTTAGTCTCTGTAGCTGAGAGCTGTCAGTCTCTGTAGCTGGGAGTTGTCAGTCCCTGTAGCTGAGAGTTGTCAGTCTCTGTAGCTGATAGCTGTCAGTCTCTGTAGCTGAGAGTTAGTCTCTGTAGCTGAGAGTTGTCTGTCTCGGTAGCTGAGAGCTGTCAGTCTCTGTAGCTGAGAGTTGTCAGTCTCTGTAGCTGAGAGCTGTCAGTCTCTGTAGCTGAGAGTCGTCAGTCTCTGTAGCTGAGAGTCGTCAGTCTCTGTAGCTGAGAGTTGTCAGTCTCTGTAGCTGAGAGTTGTCAGTCTCTGTCGCCGAGAGTTGTCAGTCTCTGTAGATGAGAGTTCTCAGTCTCTGTAGTTGAGAGTTGTCAGTCTCTGTAGCTGAGAGTTGTCAGTCTCAGTAGCTGAGAGTTGTCAGTCTCTGTAACTGAGAGTTGTCAGTCTCTGTAGCTGAGAGTTGTCAGTCTCTGTAGCTGAGAGCTGTCAGTCTCTGTAGCTGAGAGTTGTCAGTCTCTGTAGCTGAGAGTTGTCAGTCTCTGTAGCAGAGAGTTGTCAGTCTCTGCTGCTGAGAGTTGTCAGTCTCTGTAGCTGAGAGTTAGTCTCTGTAGCTGAGAGGTGTCAGTCTCTGAGCTGAGAGTTGTCAGTCTGTGTAGCTGAGAGTTGTCAGTCTCTGTAGCTGAGAGCTGTCAGTCGCTGTAGCTGAGAGTTGTCAGGCTCTGTAGCTGAGAGCTGTCAGTCTCTGTAGCTGAGAGCTGTCAGTCTCTGTAGCTGAGAGTTGTCAGTCTCTGTAGCTGAGAGCTGTCAGTCGCTGTAGCTGAGAGCTGTCAGTCTCTGTAGCTGAGAGCTGTCAGTCACTGTAGCTGAGAGGTGTCATTCTCTGTAGCTGAGAGTTGTCAGTCTCTATAGCTGAGAGGTGTCATTCTCTGTAGCTGAGAGTTGTCAGTCTCTGTAGCTGAGAGCTGTCAGTCTCTGTAGCTGAGAGTCGTCAGTCTCTGTAGCTGAGAGTTGTCAGTCTCTGTCGCTGAGAGCTGTCAGTCTCTGTAGCTGAGAGTTGTCACTCTCTGTAGCTGAGAGTTGTCACTCTCTGTAGCTGAGAGTTGTCACTCACTGTAGCTGAGAGTTGTCAGTCTCTGTAACTGAGAGTTAGTCTCTGTAGCTGAGAGTTGTCAGTCTCTGTAGCTGAGAGTTGTTAGTCTCTGTAGCTGAGAGCTGTCAGTCTCTGTAGCTGGGAGTTGTCAGTCCCTGTAGCTGAGAGTTAGTCTCTGTAGCTGAGAGTTGTCAGTCTCTGTAGCTGAGAGTTGTCAGTCTCTGCAGCTGAGAGTTGTCAGTCTCTGTAGCTGAGAGTTAATCTCTGTAGCTGAGAGGTGTCAGTCTCTGAGCTGAGAGTTGTCAGTCTCTGTAGCTGAGAGTTAGTCTCTGTAGCTGAGAGGTGTCAGTCTCTGAGCTGAGAGTTGTCAGTCTGTGTAGCTGAGAGTTGTCAGTCTCTGTAGCTGAGAGCTGTCAGTCGCTGTAGCTGAGAGTTGTCAGGCTCTGTAGCTGAGAGCTGTCAGTCTCTGTAGCTGAGAGCTGTCAGTCTCTGTAGCTGAGAGTTGTCAGTCTCTGTAGCTGAGAGCTGTCAGTCGCTGTAGCTGAGAGCTGTCAGTCTCTGTAGCTGAGAGCTGTCAGTCACTGTAGCTGAGAGGTGTCATTCTCTGTAGCTGAGAGTTGTCAGTCTCTATAGCTGAGAGGTGTCATTCTCTGTAGCTGAGAGTTGTCAGTCTCTGTAGCTGAGAGCTGCCAGTCTCTGTAGCTGAGAGTCGTCAGTCTCTGTAGCTGAGAGTTGTCAGTCTCTGTCGCTGAGAGCTGTCAGTCTCTGTAGCTGAGAGTTGTCACTCTCTGTAGCTGAGAGTTGTCACTCTCTGTGGCTGAGAGTTGTCACTCACTGTAGCTGAGAGTTGTCAGTCTCTGTAACTGAGAGTTAGTCTCTGTAGCTGAGAGTTGTCAGTCTCTGTAGCTGAGAGTTGTTAGTCTCTGTAGCTGAGAGCTGTCAGTCTCTGTAGCTGGGAGTTGTCAGTCCCTGTAGCTGAGAGTTAGTCTCTGTAGCTGAGAGTTGTCAGTCTCTGTAGCTGAGAGTTGTCAGTCTCTGCAGCTGAGAGTTGTCAGTCTCTGTAGCTGAGAGTTAATCTCTGTAGCTGAGAGGTGTCAGTCTCTGAGCTGAGAGTTGTCAGTCTGCGTAGCTGAGAGTTGTCAGTCTCTGTAGCTGAGAGCTGTCAGTCTCTGTAGCTGAGAGTCGTCAGTCTCTGTAGCTGAGAGTTGTCAGTCTCTGCAGCTGAGAGTTGTCAGTCTCTGTAGCTGAGAGTTGTCAGTCTCAGTAGGTGAGAGTTGTCAGTCTCTGTAACTGGGAGTTGTCAGTCTCTGTAGCTGAGTGTTGTCAGTCTCTGTAGCTGAGAGCTGTCAGTCTCTGTAGCTGAGAGTTGTCAGTCTCTGTAGCTGAGAGTTGTCACTCTCTGTAGCTGAGAGTTGTCACTCTCAGTAGCTGAGAGTTGTCAGTCTCTGTAACTGAGAGTTAGTCTCTGTAGCTGAGAGGTGTAAGTCTCTGTAGCTGAGAGTTGTTAGTCCCTGTAGCTGAGAGCTGTCAGTCTCTGTAGCTGGGAGTTGTCAGTCCCTGTAGCTGAGAGTTGTCAGTCTCTGTAGCTGAGAGCTGTCAGTCTCTGTAGCTGAGAGCTGTCAGTCTCTGTAGCTGAGAGCTGTCAGTCTCTGTAGCTGAGAGTTAGTCTCTGTAGCTGAGAGGTGTCAGTCTCTGAGCTGAGAGTTGTCAGTCTGTGTAGCTGAGAGTTGTCAGTCTCTGTAGCTGAGAGCTGTCAGTCGCTGTAGCTGAGAGTTGTCAGGCTCTGTAGCTGAGAGCTGTCAGTCTCTGTAGCTGAGAGTTGTCAGTCTCTGTAGCTGAGAGGTGTCATTCTCTGTAGCTGAGAGTTGTCAGTCTCTGTAGCTGAGAGCTGTCAGTCTCTGTAGCTGAGAGTCGTCAGTCTCTGTAGCTGAGAGTTGTCAGTCTCTGTAGCTGAGAGCTGTCAGTCTCTGTAGCTGAGGGTTGTCAGTCTCTGTAGCTGAGAGTTGTCACTCTCTGTAGCTGAGAGTTGTCACTCTCTGTCGCTGAGAGTTGTCACTCTCTGTAGCTGAGAGTTGTCAGTCTCTGTAACTGAGAGTTAGTCTCTGTAGCTGAGAGTTGTCAGTCTCTGTAGCTGAGAGTTGTTAGTCTCTGTAGCTGAGAGCTGTCAGTCTCTGTAGCTGGGAGTTGTCAGTCCCTGTAGCTGAGAGTTGTCAGTCTCTGTAGCTGATAGCTGTCAGTCTCTGTAGCTGAGAGTTAGTCTCTGTAGCTGAGAGTTGTCTGTCTCGGTAGCTGAGAGCTGTCAGTCTCTCTAGCTGAGAGTTGTCAGTCTCTGTAGCTGAGAGCTGTCAGTCTCTGTAGCTGAGAGTCGTCAGTCTCTGTAGCTGAGAGTCGTCAGTCTCTGTAGCTGAGAGTTGTCAGTCTCTGTAGCTGAGAGTTGTCAGTCTCTGTAGCCGAGAGTTGTCAGTCTCTGTAGATGAGAGTTCTCAGTCTCTGTAGTTGAGAGTTGTCAGTCTCTGTAGCTGAGAGTTGTCAGTCTCAGTAGCTGAGAGTTGTCAGTCTCTGTAACTGAGAGTTGTCAGTCTCTGTAGCTGAGAGTTGTCAGTCTCTGTAGCTGAGAGCTGTCAGTCTCTGTAGCTGAGAGTTGTCAGTCTCTGTAGCTGAGAGTTGTCAGTCTCTGTAGCAGAGAGTTGTCAGTCTCTGCTGCTGAGAGTTGTCAGTCTCTGTAGCTGAGAGTTAGTCTCTGTAGCTGAGAGGTGTCAGTCTCTGAGCTGAGAGTTGTCAGTCTGTGTAGCTGAGAGTTGTCAGTCTCTGTAGCTGAGAGCTGTCAGTCGCTGTAGCTGAGAGTTGTCAGGCTCTGTAGCTGAGAGCTGTCAGTCTCTGTAGCTGAGAGTTGTCAGTCTCTGTAGCTGAGAGCTGTCAGTCGCTGTAGCTGAGAGCTGTCAGTCTCTGTAGCTGAGAGCTGTCAGTCACTGTAGCTGAGAGGTGTCATTCTCTGTAGCTGAGAGTTGTCAGTCTCTATAGCTGAGAGGTGTCATTCTCTGTAGCTGAGAGTTGTCAGTCTCTGTAGCTGAGAGCTGTCAGTCTCTGTAGCTGAGAGTCGTCAGTCTCTGTAGCTGAGAGTTGTCAGTCTCTGTCGCTGAGAGCTGTCAGTCTCTGTAGCTGAGAGTTGTCACTCTCTGTAGCTGAGAGTTGTCACTCTCTGTAGCTGAGAGTTGTCACTCACTGTAGCTGAGAGTTGTCAGTCTCTGTAACTGAGAGTTAGTCTCTGTAGCTGAGAGTTGTCAGTCTCTGTAGCTGAGAGTTGTTAGTCTCTGTAGCTGAGAGCTGTCAGTCTCTGTAGCTGGGAGTTGTCAGTCCCTGTAGCTGAGAGTTAGTCTCTGTAGCTGAGAGTTGTCAGTCTCTGTAGCTGAGAGTTGTCAGTCTCTGCAGCTGAGAGTTGTCAGTCTCTGTAGCTGAGAGTTAATCTCTGTAGCTGAGAGGTGTCAGTCTCTGAGCTGAGAGTTGTCAGTCTCTGTAGCTGAGAGTTAGTCTCTGTAGCTGAGAGGTGTCAGTCTCTGAGCTGAGAGTTGTCAGTCTGTGTAGCTGAGAGTTGTCAGTCTCTGTAGCTGAGAGCTGTCAGTCGCTGTAGCTGAGAGTTGTCAGGCTCTGTAGCTGAGAGCTGTCAGTCTCTGTAGCTGAGAGCTGTCAGTCTCTGTAGCTGAGAGTTGTCAGTCTCTGTAGCTGAGAGCTGTCAGTCGCTGTAGCTGAGAGCTGTCAGTCTCTGTAGCTGAGAGCTGTCAGTCACTGTAGCTGAGAGGTGTCATTCTCTGTAGCTGAGAGTTGTCAGTCTCTATAGCTGAGAGGTGTCATTCTCTGTAGCTGAGAGTTGTCAGTCTCTGTAGCTGAGAGCTGTCAGTCTCTGTAGCTGAGAGTCGTCAGTCTCTGTAGCTGAGAGTTGTCAGTCTCTGTCGCTGAGAGCTGTCAGTCTCTGTAGCTGAGAGTTGTCACTCTCTGTAGCTGAGAGTTGTCACTCTCTGTAGCTGAGAGTTGTCACTCACTGTAGCTGAGAGTTGTCAGTCTCTGTAACTGAGAGTTAGTCTCTGTAGCTGAGAGTTGTCAGTCTCTGTAGCTGAGAGTTGTTAGTCTCTGTAGCTGAGAGCTGTCAGTCTCTGTAGCTGGGAGTTGTCAGTCCCTGTAGCTGAGAGTTAGTCTCTGTAGCTGAGAGTTGTCAGTCTCTGTAGCTGAGAGTTGTCAGTCTCTGCAGCTGAGAGTTGTCAGTCTCTGTAGCTGAGAGTTAATCTCTGTAGCTGAGAGGTGTCAGTCTCTGAGCTGAGAGTTGTCAGTCTGTGTAGCTGAGAGTTGTCAGTCTCTGTAGCTGAGAGCTGTCAGTCGCTGTAGCTGAGAGTTGTCAGGCTCTGTAGCTGAGAGCTGTCAGTCTCTGTAGCTGAGAGCTGTCAGTCTCTGTAGCTGAGAGTTGTCAGTCTCTGTAGCTGAGAGCTGTCAGTCACTGTAACTGAGAGCTGTCAGTCTCTGTAGCTGAGAGCTGTCAGTCTCTGTAGCTGAGAGGTGTCATTCTCTGTAGCTGAGAGTTGTCAGTCTCTGTAGCTGAGAGGTGTCATTCTCTGTAGCTGAGAGTTGTCAGTCTCTGTAGCTGAGAGCTGTCAGTCTCTGTAGCTGAGAGTCGTCAGTCTCTGTAGCTGAGAGTTGTCAGTCTCTGTAGCTGAGAGCTGTCAGTCTCTGTAGCTGAGGGTTGTCAGTCTCTGTAGCTGAGAGTTGTCAGTCTCTGTAGCTGAGAGTTGTCAGTCTCTGTAGCCGAGAGTTGTCAGTCTCTGTAGATGAGAGTTCTCAGTCTCTGTAGTTGAGAGTTGTCAGTCTCTGTAGCTGAGAGTTGTCAGTCTCAGTAGCTGAGAGTTGTCAGTCTCTGTAACTGAGAGTTGTCAGTCTCTGTAGCTGAGAGTTGTCAGTCTCTGTAGCTGAGAGCTGTCAGTCTCTGTAGCTGAGAGTTGTCAGTCTCTGTAGCTGAGAGTTGTCAGTCTCTGTAGCAGAGAGTTGTCAGTCTCTGCTGCTGAGAGTTGTCAGTCTCTGTAGCTGAGAGTTAGTCTCTGTAGCTGAGAGGTGTCAGTCTCTGAGCTGAGAGTTGTCAGTCTGTGTAGCTGAGAGTTGTCAGTCTCTGTAGCTGAGAGCTGTCAGTCGCTGTAGCTGAGAGTTGTCAGGCTCTGTAGCTGAGAGCTGTCAGTCTCTGTAGCTGAGAGCTGTCAGTCTCTGTAGCTGAGAGTTGTCAGTCTCTGTAGCTGAGAGCTGTCAGTCGCTGTAGCTGAGAGCTGTCAGTCTCTGTAGCTGAGAGCTGTCAGTCACTGTAGCTGAGAGGTGTCATTCTCTGTAGCTGAGAGTTGTCAGTCTCTATAGCTGAGAGGTGTCATTCTCTGTAGCTGAGAGTTGTCAGTCTCTGTAGCTGAGAGCTGTCAGTCTCTGTAGCTGAGAGTCGTCAGTCTCTGTAGCTGAGAGTTGTCAGTCTCTGTCGCTGAGAGCTGTCAGTCTCTGTAGCTGAGAGTTGTCACTCTCTGTAGCTGAGAGTTGTCACTCTCTGTAGCTGAGAGTTGTCACTCACTGTAGCTGAGAGTTGTCAGTCTCTGTAACTGAGAGTTAGTCTCTGTAGCTGAGAGTTGTCAGTCTCTGTAGCTGAGAGTTGTTAGTCTCTGTAGCTGAGAGCTGTCAGTCTCTGTAGCTGGGAGTTGTCAGTCCCTGTAGCTGAGAGTTAGTCTCTGTAGCTGAGAGTTGTCAGTCTCTGTAGCTGAGAGTTGTCAGTCTCTGCAGCTGAGAGTTGTCAGTCTCTGTAGCTGAGAGTTAATCTCTGTAGCTGAGAGGTGTCAGTCTCTGAGCTGAGAGTTGTCAGTCTGTGTAGCTGAGAGTTGTCAGTCTCTGTAGCTGAGAGCTGTCAGTCGCTGTAGCTGAGAGTTGTCAGGCTCTGTAGCTGAGAGCTGTCAGTCTCTGTAGCTGAGAGCTGTCAGTCTCTGTAGCTGAGAGTTGTCAGTCTCTGTAGCTGAGAGCTGTCAGTCACTGTAACTGAGAGCTGTCAGTCTCTGTAGCTGAGAGCTGTCAGTCTCTGTAGCTGAGAGGTGTCATTCTCTGTAGCTGAGAGGTGTCATTCTCTGTAGCTGAGAGTTGTCAGTCTCTGTAGCTGAGAGCTGTCAGTCTCTGTAGCTGAGAGTCGTCAGTCTCTGTAGCTGAGAGTTGTCAGTCTCTGTAGCTGAGAGCTGTCAGTCTCTGTAGCTGAGGGTTGTCAGTCTCTGTAGCTGAGAGTTGTCAGTCTCTGTAGCTGAGAGTTGTCAGTCTCTGTAGCAGAGAGTTGTCAGTCTCTGCTGCTGAGAGTTGTCAGTCTCTGTAGCTGAGAGTCGTCAGTCTCTGTAGCTGAGAGTTGTCAGTCTCTGTCGCTGAGAGCTGTCAGTCTCTGTAGCTGAGAGTTGTCACTCTCTGTAGCTGAGAGTTGTCACTCTCTGTAGCTGAGAATTGTCACTCACTGTAGCTGAGAGTTGTCAGTCTCTGTAACTGAGAGTTAGTCTCTGTAGCTGAGAGTTGTCAGTCTCTGTAGCTGAGAGTTGTTAGTCTCTGTAGCTGAGAGCTGTCAGTCTCTGTAGCTGGGAGTTGTCAGTCCCTGTAGCTGAGAGTTAGTCTCTGTAGCTGAGAGTTGTCAGTCTCTGTAGCTGAGAGTTGTCAGTCTCTGCAGCTGAGAGTTGTCAGTCTCTGTAGCTGAGAGTTAATCTCTGTAGCTGAGAGGTGTCAGTCTCTGAGCTGAGAGTTGTCAGTCTGTGTAGCTGAGAGTTGTCAGTCTCTGTAGCTGAGAGCTGTCAGTCGCTGTAGCTGAGAGTTGTCAGGCTCTGTAGCTGAGAGCTGTCAGTCTCTGTAGCTGAGAGCTGTCAGTCTCTGTAGCTGAGAGTTGTCAGTCTCTGTAGCTGAGAGCTGTCAGTCGCTGTAGCTGAGAGCTGTCAGTCTCTGTAGCTGAGAGCTGTCAGTCACTGTAGCTGAGAGGTGTCATTCTCTGTAGCTGAGAGTTGTCAGTCTCTATAGCTGAGAGGTGTCATTCTCTGTAGCTGAGAGTTGTCAGTCTCTGTAGCAGAGAGCTGTCAGTCTCTGTAGCTGAGAGTCGTCAGTCTCTGTAGCTGAGAGTTGTCACTCTCTGTAGCTGAGAGTTGTCACTCTCTGTAGCTGAGAGTTGTCACTCACTGTAGCTGAGAGTTGTCAGTCTCTGTAACTGAGATTTAGTCTCTGTAGCTGAGAGTTGTCAGTCTCTGTAGCTGAGAGTTGTTAGTCTCTGTAGCTGAGAGCTGTCAGTCTCTGTAGCTGGGAGTTGTCAGTCCCTGTAGCTGAGAGTTAGTCTCTGTAGCTGAGAGTTGTCAGTCTCTGTAGCTGAGAGTTGTCAGTCTCTGCAGCTGAGAGTTGTCAGTCTCTGTAGCTGAGAGTTAATCTCTGTAGCTGAGAGGTGTCAGTCTCTGAGCTGAGAGTTGTCAGTCTGTGTAGCTGAGAGTTGTCAGTCTCTGTAGCTGAGAGCTGTCAGTCGCTGTAGCTGAGAGTTGTCAGGCTCTGTAGCTGAGAGCTGTCAGTCTCTGTAGCTGAGAGCTGTCAGTCTCTGTAGCTGAGAGTTGTCAGTCTCTGTAGCTGAGAGCTGTCAGTCACTGTAGCTGAGAGCTGTCAGTCTCTGTAGCTGAGAGCTGTCAGTCTCTGTAGCTGAGAGGTGTCATTCTCTGTAGCTGAGAGTTGTCAGTCTCTGTAGCTGAGAGGTGTCATTCTCTGTAGCTGAGAGTTGTCAGTCTCTGTAGCTGAGAGTTGTCAGTCTCTGTAGCTGAGAGCTGTCAGTCTCTGTAGCTGAGAGTCGTCAGTCTCTGTAGCTGAGAGTTGTCAGTCTCTGTAGCTGAGAGCTGTCAGTCTCTGTAGCTGAGGGTTGTCAGTCTCTGTAGCTGAGAGTTGTCACTCTCTGTAGCGGAGAGTTGTCACTCTCTGTAGCTGAGAGTTGTCAGTCTCTGTAACTGAGAGATAGTCTCTGTAGCTGAGAGTTGTCAGTCTCTGTAGCTGAGAGTTGTTAGTCTCTGTAGCTGAGAGCTGTCAGTCTCTGTAGCTGGGAGTTGTCAGTCCCTGTAGCTGAATGTTGTCAGTCTCTGTAGCTGATAGCTGTCAGTCTCTGTAGCTGAGAGTTGTCAGTCTCTGTAGCTGAGAGTTGTCAGTCTCTGTAGCTGAGACCTGTCAGTCTCTGTAGCTGAGAGTTGTCAGTCTCTGTAGCTGAGAGTTGTCAGTCTCTGTAGCTGAGAACTGTCAGTCTCTGTAGCTGAGAGTCGTCAGGCTCTGTAGCTGAGAGCTGTCAGTCTCTGTAGCTGAGAGTTAGTCTCTGTAGCTGAGAGTTGTCTGTCTCGGTAGCTGAGAGCTGTCAGTCTCTGTAGCTGAGAGTTGTCAGTCTCTGTAGCTGAGAGCTGTCAGTCTCTGTAGCTGAGAGTCGTCAGTCTCTGTAGCTGAGAGTTGTCAGTCTCTGTAGCTGAGAGTTGTCAGTCTCAGTAGGTGAGAGTTATCAGTCTCTGTAACTGGGAGTTGTCAGTCTCTGTAGCTGAGTGTTGTCAGTCTCTGTAGCTGAGAGCTGTCAGTCTCTGTAGCTGAGAGTTGTCAGTCTCTGTAGCTGAGAGTTGTCACTCTCTGTAGCTGAGAGTTGTCACTCTCTGTAGCTGAGAGTTGTCAGTCTCTGTAACTGAGGGTTAGTCTCTGTAGCTGAGAGGTGTAAGTCTCTGTAGCTGAGAGTTGTTAGTCCCTGTAGCTGAGAGCTGTCAGTCTCTGTAGCTGGGAGTTGTCAGTCCCTGTAGCTGAGAGCTGTCAGTCGCTGTAGCTGAGAGTTGTCAGGCTCTGTAGCTGAGAGCTGTCAGTCTCTGTGGCTGAGAGCTGTCAGTTTCTGTAGCTGAGAGTTGTCAGTCTCTGTAGCTGAGAGCTGTCAGTTGCTGTAGCTGAGAGCTGTCAGTCTCTGTAGCTGAGAGGTGTCATTCTCTGTAGCTGAGAGTTGTCAGTCTCTGTAGCTGAGAGGTGTCATTCTCTGTAGCTGAGAGTTGTCAGTCTCTGTAGCTGAGAGCTGTCAGTCTCTGTAGCTGAGAGCTGTCAGTCTCTGTAGCTGAGGGTTGTCAGTCTCTGTAGCTGAGAGCTGTCAGTCTCTGTAGCTGAGAGTCGTCAGTCTCTGTAGCTGAGAGTTGTCAGTCTCTGTAGCTGAGAGCTGTCAGTCTCTGTAGCTGAGGGTTGTCAGTCTCTGTAGCTGAGAGTTGTCACTCTCTGTAGCTGAGAGTTGTCACTCTCTGTAGCTGAGAGTTGTCACTCTCTGTAGCTGAGAGTTGTCAGTCTCTGTAACTGAGAGTTAGTCTCTGTAGCTGAGAGTTGTCAGTCTCTGTAGCTGAGAGTTGTTAGTCTCTGTAGCTGAGAGCTGTCAGTCTCTGTAGCTGGGAGTTGTCAGTCCCTGTAGCTGAGAGTTGTCAGTCTCTGTAGCTGATAGCTGTCAGTCTCTGTAGCTGAGAGTTAGTCTCTGTAGCTGAGAGTTGTCTGTCTCGGTAGCTGAGAGCTGTCAGTCTCTGTAGCTGAGAGTTGTCAGTCTCTGTAGCTGAGAGCTGTCAGTCTCTGTAGCTGAGAGTCGTCAGTCTCTGTAGCTGAGAGTCGTCAGTCTCTGTAGCTGAGAGTTGTCAGTCTCTGTAGCTGAGAGTTGTCAGTCTCTGTAGCCGAGAGTTGTCAGTCTCTGTAGATGAGAGTTCTCAGTCTCTGTAGTTGAGAGTTGTCAGTCTCTGTAGCTGAGAGTTGTCAGTCTCAGTAGCTGAGAGTTGTCAGTCTCTGTAACTGAGAGTTGTCAGTCTCTGTAGCTGAGAGTTGTCAGTCTCTGTAGCTGAGAGCTGTCAGTCTCTGTAGCTGAGAGTTGTCAGTCTCTGTAGCTGAGAGTTGTCAGTCTCTGTAGCAGAGAGTTGTCAGTCTCTGCTGCTGAGAGTTGTCAGTCTCTGTAGCTGAGAGTTAGTCTCTGTAGCTGAGAGGTGTCAGTCTCTGAGCTGAGAGTTGTCAGTCTGTGTAGCTGAGAGTTGTCAGTCTCTGTAGCTGAGAGCTGTCAGTCGCTGTAGCTGAGAGTTGTCAGGCTCTGTAGCTGAGAGCTGTCAGTCTCTGTAGCTGAGAGCTGTCAGTCTCTGTAGCTGAGAGTTGTCAGTCTCTGTAGCTGAGAGCTGTCAGTCGCTGTAGCTGAGAGCTGTCAGTCTCTGTAGCTGAGAGCTGTCAGTCACTGTAGCTGAGAGGTGTCATTCTCTGTAGCTGAGAGTTGTCAGTCTCTATAGCTGAGAGGTGTCATTCTCTGTAGCTGAGAGTTGTCAGTCTCTGTAGCTGAGAGCTGTCAGTCTCTGTAGCTGAGAGTCGTCAGTCTCTGTAGCTGAGAGTTGTCAGTCTCTGTCGCTGAGAGCTGTCAGTCTCTGTAGCTGAGAGTTGTCACTCTCTGTAGCTGAGAGTTGTCACTCTCTGTAGCTGAGAGTTGTCACTCACTGTAGCTGAGAGTTGTCAGTCTCTGTAACTGAGAGTTAGTCTCTGTAGCTGAGAGTTGTCAGTCTCTGTAGCTGAGAGTTGTTAGTCTCTGTAGCTGAGAGCTGTCAGTCTCTGTAGCTGGGAGTTGTCAGTCCCTGTAGCTGAGAGTTAGTCTCTGTAGCTGAGAGTTGTCAGTCTCTGTAGCTGAGAGTTGTCAGTCTCTGCAGCTGAGAGTTGTCAGTCTCTGTAGCTGAGAGTTAATCTCTGTAGCTGAGAGGTGTCAGTCTCTGAGCTGAGAGTTGTCAGTCTGTGTAGCTGAGAGTTGTCAGTCTCTGTAGCTGAGAGCTGTCAGTCGCTGTAGCTGAGAGTTGTCAGGCTCTGTAGCTGAGAGCTGTCAGTCTCTGTAGCTGAGAGCTGTCAGTCTCTGTAGCTGAGAGTTGTCAGTCTCTGTAGCTGAGAGCTGTCAGTCACTGTAACTGAGAGCTGTCAGTCTCTGTAGCTGAGAGCTGTCAGTCTCTGTAGCTGAGAGGTGTCATTCTCTGTAGCTGAGAGTTGTCAGTCTCTGTAGCTGAGAGGTGTCATTCTCTGTAGCTGAGAGTTGTCAGTCTCTGTAGCTGAGAGCTGTCAGTCTCTGTAGCTGAGAGTCGTCAGTCTCTGTAGCTGAGAGTTGTCAGTCTCTGTAGCTGAGAGCTGTCAGTCTCTGTAGCTGAGGGTTGTCAGTCTCTGTAGCTGAGAGTTGTCAGTCTCTGTAGCTGAGAGTTGTCAGTCTCTGTAGCAGAGAGTTGTCAGTCTCTGCTGCTGAGAGTTGTCAGTCTCTGTAGCTGAGAGTCGTCAGTCTCTGTAGCTGAGAGTTGTCAGTCTCTGTCGCTGAGAGCTGTCAGTCTCTGTAGCTGAGAGTTGTCACTCTCTGTAGCTGAGAGTTGTCACTCTCTGTAGCTGAGAGTTGTCACTCACTGTAGCTGAGAGTTGTCGGTCTCTGTAACTGAGAGTTAGTCTCTGTAGCTGAGAGTTGTCAGTCTCTGTAGCTGAGAGTTGTTAGTCTCTGTAGCTGAGAGCTGTCAGTCTCTGTAGCTGGGAGTTGTCAGTCCCTGTAGCTGAGAGTTAGTCTCTGTAGCTGAGAGTTGTCAGTCTCTGTAGCTGAGAGTTGTCAGTCTCTGCAGCTGAGAGTTGTCAGTCTCTGTAGCTGAGAGTTAATCTCTGTAGCTGAGAGGTGTCAGTCTCTGAGCTGAGAGTTGTCAGTCTGTGTAGCTGAGAGTTGTCAGTCTCTGTAGCTGAGAGCTGTCAGTCGCTGTAGCTGAAAGTTGTCAGGCTCTGTAGCTGAGAGCTGTCAGTCTCTGTAGCTGAGAGCTGTCAGTCTCTGTAGCTGAGAGTTGTCAGTCTCTGTAGCTGAGAGCTGTCAGTCGCTGTAGCTGAGAGCTGTCAGTCTCTGTAGCTGAGAGCTGTCAGTCACTGTAGCTGAGAGGTGTCATTCTCTGTAGCTGAGAGTTGTCAGTCTCTATAGCTGAGAGGTGTCATTCTCTGTAGCTGAGAGTTGTCAGTCTCTGTAGCTGAGAGCTGTCAGTCTCTGTAGCTGAGAGTCGTCAGTCTCTGTAGCTGAGAGTTGTCAGTCTCTGTCGCTGAGAGCTGTCAGTCTCTGTAGCTGAGAGTTGTCACTCTCTGTAGCTGAGAGTTGTCACTCTCTGTAGCTGAGAGTTGTCACTCACTGTAGCTGAGAGTTGTCAGTCTCTGTAACTGAGAGTTAGTCTCTGTAGCTGAGAGTTGTCAGTCTCTGTAGCTGAGAGTTGTCAGTCTCTGTAGCTGAGAGCTGTCAGTCGCTGTAGCTGAGAGTTGTCAGGCTCTGTAGCTGAGAGCTCTCAGTCTCTGTAGCTGAGAGCTGTCAGTCTCTGTAGCTGAGAGTTGTCAGTCTCTGTAGCTGAGAGCTGTCAGTCGCTGTAGCTGAGAGCTGTCAGTCTCTGTAGCTGAGAGGTGTCATTCTCTGTAGCTGAGAGTTGTCAGTCTCTGTAGCTGAGAGGTGTCATTCTCTGTAGCTGAGAGTTGTCAGTCTCTGTAGCTGAGAGCTGTCAGTCTCTGTAGCTGAGAGTCGTCAGTCTCTGTAGCTGAGAGTTGTCAGTCTCTGTAGCTGAGAGCTGTCAGTCTCTGTAGCTGAGGGTTGTCAGTCTCTGTAGCTGAGAGTTGTCACTCTCTGTAGCTGAGAGTTGTCACTCTCTGTAGCTGAGAGTTGTCACTCTCTGCAGCTGAGAGTTGTCAGTCTCTGTAACTGAGAGTTAGTCTCTGTATCTGAGAGTTGTCAGTCTCTGTAGCTGAGAGTTGTTAGTCTCTGTAGCTGAGAGCTGTCAGTCTCTGTAGCTGGGAGTTGTCAGTCTCTGTAGCTGATTGCTGTCAGTCTCTGTAGCTGAGAGTTAGTCTCTGTAGCTGAGAGTTTTCTGTCTCGGTAGCTGAGAGCTGTCAGTCTCTGTAGCTGAGAGTTGTCAGTCTCTGTAGCTGAGAGTCGTCAGTCTCTGTAGCTGAGAGTCGTCAGTCTCTGTAGCTGAGAGTTGTCAGTCGCTGTAGCTGAGAGTTGTCAGTCTCTGTAGCTGAGAGTTGTCAGTCTCAGTAGCTGAGAGTTGTCAGTCTCTGTAACTGAGAGTTGTCAGTCTCTGTAGCTGAGTGTTGTCAGTCTCTGTAGCTGGGCGCTGTCAGTCTCTGTAGCTGAGAGTTGTCAGTCTCTGTAGCTGAGAGTTGTCACTCTCTGTAGCTGAGAGTTGTCAGTCTCTGTAGCTGAGAGTTGTCAGTCTCAGTAGCTGAGAGTTGTCAGTCTCTGTAACTGAGAGTTGTCTGTCTCTGTAGCTGAGAGTTGTCAGTCTCTGTAGCTGAGAGTTGTCAGTCTCTGTAGCTGAGAGTTGTCAGTCTCTGTAGCTGAGAGTTGTCAGTCTCTGTAGCTGAGAGTTGTCAGTCTCTGCAGCTGAGAGTTGTCAGTCTCTGTAGCTGAGAGTTAGTCTCTGTAGCTGAGAGGTGTCAGTCTCTGAGCTGAGAGTTGTCAGTCTGTGTAGCTGAGAGTTGTCAGTCTCTGTAGCTGAGAGCTGTCAGTCGCTGTAGCTGAGAGTTGTCAGGCTCTGTAGCTGAGAGCTGTCAGTCTCTGTAGCTGAGAGCTGTCAGTCTCTGTAGCTGAGAGTTGTCAGTCTCTGTAGCTGAGAGCTGTCAGTCGCTGTAGCTGAGAGCTGTCAGTCTCTGTAGCTGAGAGGTGTCATTCTCTGTAGCTGAGAGTTGTCAGTCTCTGTAGCTGAGAGGTGTCATTCTCTGTAGCTGAGAGTTGTCAGTCTCTGTAGCTGAGAGCTGTCAGTCTCTGTAGCTGAGAGTCGTCAGTCTCTGTAGCTGAGAGTTGTCAGTCTCTGTAGCTGAGAGCTGTCAGTCTCTGTAGCTGAGGGTTGTCAGTCTCTGTAGCTGAGAGTTGTCACTCTCTGTAGCTGAGAGTTGTCACTCTCTGTAGCTGAGAGTTGTCACTCTCTGTAGCTGAGAGTTGTCAGTCTCTGTAACTGAGAGTTAGTCTCTGTAGCTGAGAGTTGTCAGTCTCTGTAGCTGAGAGTTGTTAGTCTCTGTAGCTGAGAGCTGTCAGTCTCTGTAGCTGGGAGTTGTCAGTCCCTGTAGCTGAGAGTTGTCAGTCTCTGTAGCTGATAGCTGTCAGTCTCTGTAGCTGAGAGTTGTTAATCTCTGTAGCTGAGAGTTGTCAGTCTCTGTAGCTGAGAGTTGTCCGTCTCTGTAGCTGCGAGTCGTCAGTCTCTGTAGCTGAGAGTTGTCAGTCTCTGTAGCTGAGAGCTGTCAGTCTCTGTAGCTGAGAGCTGTCAGTCTCTGTAGCTGAGAGTCGTCAGTCTCTGTAGCTGAGAGTTGTCAGTCTCTGTAGCTGAGAGCTGTCAGTCTCTGTAGCTGAGGGTTGTCAGTCTCTGTAGCTGAGAGTTGTCACTCTCTGTAGCTGAGAGTTGTCACTCTCTGTAGCTGAGAGTTGTCACTCTCTGTAGCTGAGAGTTGTCAGTCTCTGTAACTGAGAGTTAGTCTCTGTAGCTGAGAGTTGTCAGTCTCTGTAGCTGAGAGTTGTTAGTCTCTGTAGCTGAGAGCTGTCAGTCTCTGTAGCTGGGAGTTGTCAGTCCCTGTAGCTGAGAGTTGTCAGTCTCTGTAGCTGATAGCTGTCAGTCTCTGTAGCTGAGAGTTGTTAATCTCTGTAGCTGAGAGTTGTCAGTCTCTGTAGCTGAGAGTTGTCCGTCTCTGTAGCTGCGAGTCGTCAGTCTCTGTAGCTGAGAGTTGTCAGTCTCTGTAGCTGAGAGCTGTCAGTCTCTGTATCTGAGAGTTGTCAGTCTCTGTAGCTGAGAGTTGTCAGTCTCTGTAGCTGAGAGTTGTCACTCTCTGTAGCTGAGAGTTGTCACTCTCTGTAGCTGAGAGTTCTCAGTCTCTGTAGCCTAGAGTTGTCAGTCTCTGTAGCTGAGAGTTGTCACTCTCTGTAGCTGAGAGTTGTCACTCTCTGTAGCTGAGAGTTGTCACTCTCTGTAGCTGAGAGTTGTCAGCCTCTGTAACAGAGAGTTACTCTCTGTAGCTGAGAGTTGTCAGTCTCTGTAGCTGAGAGTTGTTAGTCTCTGTAGCTGAGAGCTGTCAGTCTGTGTAGCTGGGAGTTGTCAGTCCCTGTAGCTGAGAGTTGTCAGTCTCTGTAGCTGAGAGCTGTCAGTCTCTGTAGCTGAGAGCTGTCAGTCGCTGTAGCTGAGAGCTGTCAGTCTCTGTAGCTGAGAGTTGTCAGTCTCTGTAGCTGGGAGTTGTCAGTCCCTGTAGCTGAGAGTTGTCTGTCTCGGTAGTTGAGAGCTGTCAGTCACTGTAGCTGAGAGTTGTCAGTCTCTGTAGCTGAGAGTTGTCAGTCTCTGTAGCTGAGAGTTAGTCTCTGTAGCTGAGAGTTGTCAGTCTCTGTAGCTTAGAGTTGTTAATCTCTGTAGCTGAGAGTTGTCAGTCTCTGTAGCTGAGAGTTGTCAGTCTCTGTAGCTGAGAGTTGTCATTCTCTGTAGCTGAGAGTTGTCAGTCTCTGTAGATGAGAGTTGTCAGTCTCTGTAGTTGAGAGTTGTCAGTCTCTGTAGCTGAGAACTGTCAGTCTCTGTAGCTGAGAGTCGTCAGGCTCTGTAGCTGGGAGTTGTCAGTCCCTGTAGCTGAGAGTTGTCTGTCTCGGTAGTTGAGAGCTGTCAGTCACTGGAGCTGAGAGTTGTCAGTCTCTGTAGCTGAGAGTTGTCAGTCTCTGTAGCTGAGAGTTAGTCTCTGTAGCTGAGAGTTGTCAGTCTCTGTAGCTTAGAGTTGTTAATCTCTGTAGCTGAGAGTTGTCAGTCTCTGTAGCTGAGAGTTGTCAGTCTCTGTAGCTGAGAGTTGTCAGTCTCTGTAGCTGAGAGTTGTCAGTCTCTGTAGCTGAGAGCTGTCAGTCTCTGTAGCTGAGAGTTGTCAGTCTCTGTAGCTGAGAGTTGTCAGTCTCTGTAGCAGAGAGTTGTCAGTCTCTGCTGCTGAGAGTTGTCAGTCTCTGTAGCTGAGAGTTAGTCTCTGTAGCTGAGAGGTGTCAGTCTCTGAGCTGAGAGTTGTCAGTCTGTGTAGCTGAGAGTTGTCAGTCTCTGTAGCTGAGAGCTGTCAGTCGCTGTAGCTTAGAGTTGTCAGGCTCTGTAGCTGAGAGCTGTCAGTCTCTGTAGCTGAGAGCTGTCAGTCTCTGTAGCTGAGAGTTGTCAGTCTCTGTAGCTGAGAGCTGTCAGTCGCTGTAGCTGAGAGCTGTCAGTCTCTGTAGCTGAGAACTGTCAGTCACTGTTGCTGAGAGGTGTCATTCTCTGTAGCTGAGAGTTGTCAGTCTCTGTAGCTGAGAGGTGTCATTCTCTGTAGCTGAGAGTTGTCAGTCTCTGTAGCTGAGAGCTGTCAGTCTCTGTAGCTGAGAGTCGTCAGTCTCTGTAGCTGAGAGTTGTCAGTCTCTGTCGCTGAGAGCTGTCAGTCTCTGTAGCTGAGAGTTGTCACTCTCTGTAGCTGAGAGTTGTATCTCTCTGTAGCTGAGAGTTGTTAGTCCCTGTAGCTGAGAGCTGTCAGTCTCTGTAGCTGGGAGTTGTCAGTCCCTGTAGCTGAGAGTTGTCAGTCTCTGTAGCTGAGAGCTGTCAGTCTCTGTAGCTGAGAGCTGTCAGTCTCTGTAGCTGAAGGCTGTCAGTCTCTGTAGCTGAGAGTTAGTCTCTGTAGCTGAGAGTTGTCAGTCTCTGTAGCTGAGAGTTGTTAGTCTCTGTAGCTGAGAGCTGTCAGTCTGTGTAGCTGGGAGTTGTCAGTCCCTGTAGCTGAGAGTTGTCAGTCTCTGTAGCTGAGAGCTGTCAGTCTCTGTAGCTGAGAGCTGTCAGTCGCTGTAGCTGAGAGCTGTCAGTCTCTGTAGCTGAGAGTTGTCAGTCTCTGTAGCTGGGAGTTGTCAGTCCCTGTAGCTGAGAGTTGTCTGTCTCGGTAGTTGAGAGCTGTCAGTCACTGTAGCTGAGAGTTGTCAGTCTCTGTAGCTGAGAGTTGTCAGTCTCTGTAGCTGAGAGTTAGTCTCTGTAGCTGAGAGTTGTCAGTCTCTGTAGCTTAGAGTTGTTAATCTCTGTAGCTGAGAGTTGTCAGTCTCTGTAGCTGAGAGTTGTCAGTCTCTGTAGCTGAGAGTTGTCATTCTCTGTAGCTGAGAGTTGTCAGTCTCTGTAGATGAGAGTTGTCAGTCTCTGTAGTTGAGAGTTGTCAGTCTCTGTAGCTGAGAGTTGTCAGTCTCAGTAGCTGAGAGTTGTCAGTCTCTGTAACTGAGAGTTGTCAGTCTCTGTAGCTGAGAGTTGTCAGTCTCTGTAGCTGAGAGCTGTCAGTCTCTGTAGCTGAGAGTTGTCAGTCTCTGTAGCTGAGAGTTGTCAGTCTCTGTAGCAGAGAGTTGTCAGTCTCTGCTGCTGAGAGTTGTCAGTCTCTGTAGCTGAGAGTTAGTCTCTGTAGCTGAGAGGTGTCAGTCTCTGAGCTGAGAGTTGTCAGTCTGTGTAGCTGAGAGTTGTCAGTCTCTGTAGCTGAGAGCTGTCAGTCGCTGTAGCTTAGAGTTGTCAGGCTCTGTAGCTGAGAGCTGTCAGTCTCTGTAGCTGAGAGCTGTCAGTCTCTGTAGCTGAGAGTTGTCAGTCTCTGTAGCTGAGAGCTGTCAGTCGCTGTAGCTGAGAGCTGTCAGTCTCTGTAGCTGAGAACTGTCAGTCACTGTTGCTGAGAGGTGTCATTCTCTGTAGCTGAGAGTTGTCAGTCTCTGTAGCTGAGAGGTGTCATTCTCTGTAGCTGAGAGTTGTCAGTCTCTGTAGCTGAGAGCTGTCAGTCTCTGTAGCTGAGAGTCGTCAGTCTCTGTAGCTGAGAGTTGTCAGTCTCTGTCGCTGAGAGCTGTCAGTCTCTGTAGCTGAGAGTTGTCACTCTCTGTAGCTGAGAGTTGTCACTCTCTGTAGCTGAGAGTTGTTAGTCCCTGTAGCTGAGAGCTGTCAGTCTCTGTAGCTGGGAGTTGTCAGTCCCTGTAGCTGAGAGTTGTCAGTCTCTGTAGCTGAGAGCTGTCAGTCTCTGTAGCTGAGAGCTGTCAGTCTCTGTAGCTGAAGGCTGTCAGTCTCTGTAGCTGAGAGTTAGTCTCTGTAGCTGAGAGTTGTCAGTCTCTGTAGCTGGGAGTTGTCAGTCCCTGTAGCTGAGAGTTGTCTGTCTCGGTAGCTGAGAGCAGTCAGTCTCTGTAGCTGAGAGTTGTCAGTCTCTGTAGCTGAGAGTTGTCAGTCTCTGTAGCTGAGAGTTAGTCTCTGTAGCTGAGAGTTGTTAATCTCTGTAGCTGAGAGTTGTCAGTCTCTGTAGCTGAGAGTTGTCAGTCTCTGTAGCTGCGAGTCGTCAGTCTCTGTAGCTGAGAGTTGTCAGTCTCTGTAGCTGAGAGCTGTCAGTCTCTGTATCTGAGAGTTGTCAGTCTCTGTAGCTGAGAGTTGTCAGTCTCTGTAGCTGAGAGTTGTCACTCTCTGTAGCTGAGAGTTGTCACTCTCTGTAGCTGAGAGTTGTCAGTCTCTGTAGCTGAGAGTTGTCAGTCTCTGTAGCTGAGAGTTGTCACTCTCTGTAACTGGGAGTTGTCAGTCTCTGTAGCTGAGAGTTGTCACTCTCTGTAGCTGAGAGTTGTCAGCCTCTGTAACAGAGAGTTACTCTCTGTAGCTGAGAGTTGTCAGTCTCTGTAGCTGAGAGTTGTTAGTCTCTGTAGCTGAGAGCTGTCAGTCTGTGTAGCTGGGAGTTGTCAGTCCCTGTAGCTGAGAGTTGTCAGTCTCTGTAGCTGAGAGCTGTCAGTCTCTGTAGCTGAGAGCTGTCAGTCGCTGTAGCTGAGAGCTGTCAGTCTCTGTAGCTGAGAGTTGTCAGTCTCTGTAGCTGGGAGTTGTCAGTCCCTGTAGCTGAGAGTTATCTGTCTCGGTAGCTGAGAGCTGTCAGTCACTGTAGCTGAGAGTTGTCAGTCTCTGTAGCTGAGAGTTAGTCTCTGTAGCTGAGAGTTGTCAGTCTCTGTAGCTGAGAGTTGTTAATCTCTGTAGCTGAGAGTTGTCAGTCTCTGTAGCTGAGAGTTGTCAGTCTCTGTAGCTGAGAGTTGTCATTCTCTGTAGCTGAGAGTTGTCAGTCTCTGTAGATGAGAGTTGTCAGTCTCTGTAGTTGAGAGTTGTCAGTCTCTGTAGATGAGAGTTGTCAGTCTCAGTAGCTGAGAGTTGTCAGTCTCTGTAACTGAGAGTTGTCAGTCTCTGTAGCTGAGAGTTGTCAGTCTCTGTAGCTGAGAGCTGTCAGTCTCTGTAGCTGAGAGTTGTCAGTCTCTGTAGCTGAGAGTTGTCAGTCTCTGTAGCAGAGAGTTGTCAATCTCTGCTGCTGAGAGTTGTCAGTCTCTGTAGCTGAGAGTCAGTCTCTGTAGCTGAGAGGTGTCAGTCTCTGAGCTGAGAGTTGTCAGTCTGTGTAGCTGTGAGTTGTCAGTCTCTGTAGCTGAGAGCTGTCAGTCGCTGTAGCTGAGAGTTGTCAGGCTCTGTAGCTGAGAGCTGTCAGTCTCTGTAGCTGAGAGCTGTCAGTCTCTGTAGCTGAGAGTTGTCAGTCTCTGTAGCTGAGAGCTGTCAGTCGCTGTAGCTGAGAGCTGTCAGTCTCTGTAGCTGAGAGCTGACAGTCACTGTAGCTGAGAGGTGTCATTCTCTGTAGCTGAGAGTTGCCAGTCTCTATAGCTGAGAGGTGTCATTCTCTGTAGCTGAGAGTTGTCAGTCTCTGTATCTGAGAGCTGTCAGTCTCTGTAGCTGAGAGTCGTCAGTCTCTGTAGCTGAGAGTTGTCAGTCTCTGTCGCTGAGAGCTGTCAGTCTCTGTAGCTGAGAGTTGTCACTCTCTGTAGCTGAGAGTTGTCACTCTCTGTAGCTGAGAGTTGTCACTCACTGTAGCGGAGAGTTGTCAGTCTCTGTAACTGAGAGTTAGTCTCTGTAGCTGAGAGTTGTCAGTCTCTGTAGCTGAGAGTTGTTAGTCTCTGTAGCTGAGAGCTGTCAGTCTCTGTAGCTGGGAGTTGTCAGTCCCTGTAGCTGAGAGTTAGTCTCTGTAGCTGAGAGTTGTCAGTCTCTGTAGCTGAGAGTTGTCAGTCTCTGCAGCTGAGAGTTGTCAGTCTCTGTAGCTGAGAGTTAATCTCTGTAGCTGAGAGGTGTCAGTCTCTGAGCTGAGAGTTGTCAGTCTGTGTAGCTGAGAGTTGTCAGTCTCTGTAGCTGAGAGCTGACAGTCGCTGTAGCTGAGAGTTGTCAGGCTCTGTAGCTGAGAGCTGTCAGTCTCTGTAGCTGAGAGCTGTCAGTCTCTGTAGCTGAGAGTTGTCAGTCTCTGTAGCTGAGAGCTGTCAGTCACTTTAGCTGAGAGCTGTCAGTCTCTGTAGCTGAGAGCTGTCAGTCTCTGTAGCTGAGAGGTGTCATTCTCTGTAGCTGAGGGTTGTCAGTCTCTGTAGCTGAGAGGTGTCATTCTCTGTAGCTGAGAGTTGTCAGTCTCTGTAGCTGAGAGCTGTCAGTCGCTGTAGCTGAGAGTTGTCAGGCTCTGTAGCTGAGAGCTGTCAGTCTCTGTAGCTGAGAGGTGTCATTCTCTGTAGCTGAGGGTTGTCAGTCTCTGTAGCTGAGAGGTGTCATTCTCTGTAGCTGAGAGTTGTCAGTCTCTGTAGCTGAGAGCTGTCAGTCTCTGTAGCTGAGAGTCGTCAGTCTCTGCTGCTGAGAGTTGTCAGTCTCTGTAGCTGAGAGTTAGTCTCTGTAGCTGAGAGGTGTCAGTCTCTGAGCTGAGAGTTGTCAGTCTGTGTAGCTGTGAGTTGTCAGTCTCTGTAGCTGAGAGCTGTCAGTCGCTGTAGCTGAGAGTTGTCAGGCTCTGTAGCTGAGAGCTGTCAGTCTCTGTAGCTGAGAGCTGTCAGTCTCTGTAGCTGAGAGTTGTCAGTCTCTGTAGCTGAGAGTTGTCAGTCTCTGTAACTGAGAGTTAGTCTCTGTAGCTGAGAGTTGTCAGTCTCTGTAGCTGAGAGTTGTTAGTCTCTGTAGCTGAGAGCTGTCAGTCTCTGTAGCTGAGAGTTGTCAGGCTCTGTAGCTGAGAGCTGTCAGTCTCTGTAGCTGAGAGCTGTCAGTCTCTGTAGCTGAGAGTTGTCAGTCTCTGTAGCTGAGAGCTGTCAGTCTGTGTAGCTGTGAGTTGTCAGTCTCTGTAGCTGAGAGCTGTCAGTCGCTGTAGCTGAGAGTTGTCAGGCTCTGTAGCTGAGAGCTGTCAGTCTCTGAAGCTGAGAGCTGTCAGTCTCTGTAGCTGAGAGTTGTCAGTCTCTGTAGCTGAGAGCTGTCAGTCGCTGTAGCTGAGAGCTGTCAGTCTCTGTAGCTGAGAGCTGACAGTCACTGTAGCTGAGAGGTGTCATTCTCTGTAGCTGAGAGTTGCCAGTCTCTATAGCTGAGAGGTGTCATTTTCTGTAGCTGAGAGTTGTCAGTCTCTGTAGCTGAGAGGTGTCATTCTCTGTAGCTGAGAGTTGTCAGTCTCTGTAGCTGAGAGCTGTCAGTCACTGTAGCTGAGAGCTGTCAGTCTCTGTAGCTGAGAGCTGTCAGTCTCTGTAGCTGAGAGGTGTCATTCTCTGTAGCTGAGAGTTGTCAGTCTCTGGAGCTGAGAGGTGTCATTCTCTGTAGCTGAGAGTTGTCAGTCTCTGTAGCTGAGAGTTGTCAGTCTCTGTAGCTGAGAGTTGTCAGTCTCTGTAGCTGAGAGCTGTCAGTCTCTGTAGCTGAGGGTTGTCAGTCTCTGTAGCTGAGAGTTGTCACTCTCTGTAGCGGAGAGTTGTCACTCTCTGTAGCTGAGAGTTGTCACTCTCTGTAGCTGAGAGTTGTCAGTCTCTGTAACTGAGAGTTAGTCTCTGTAGCTGAGAGTTGTCAGTCTCTGTAGCTGAGAGTTGTCAGTCTCTGTAGCTGATAGCTGTCAGTCTCTGTAGCTGAGACCTGTCAGTCTCTGTAGCTGAGAGCTGTCAGTCTCTGTAGCTGAGAGTTAGTCTCTGTAGCTGAGAGTTGTCTGTCTCGGTAGCTGAGAGCTGTCAGTCTCTGTAGCTGAGAGTTGTCAGTCTCTGTAGCTGAGAGGTGTCAGTCTCTGTAGCTGAGAGTTGTCAGTCTCTGTAGCTGAGAGTTGTCAGTCTCTGTAGCTGAGAGTTGTCAGTCTCTGTAGCTGAGAGTTGTCAGTCTCAGTAGGTGAGAGTTGTCAGTCTCTGTAACTGGGAGTTGTCAGTCTCTGTAGCTGAGTGTTGTCAGTCTCTGTAGCTGAGAGCTGTCAGTCTCTGTAGCTGAGAGTTGTCAGTCTCTGTAGCTGAGAGTTGTCACTCTCTGTAGCTGAGAGTTGTCACTCTCTGTAGCTGAGAGTTGTCAGTCTCTGTAACTGAGAGTTAGTCTCTGTAGCTGAGAGGTGTAAGTCTCTGTAGCTGAGAGTTGTTAGTCCCTGTAGCTGAGAGCTGTCAGTCTCTGTAGCTGGGAGTTGACAGTCCCTGTAGCTGAGAGTTGTCAGTCTCTGTAGCTGAGAGCTGTCAGTCTCTGTAGCTGAGAGCTGTCAGTCTCTGTAGCTGAGTGCTGTCAGTCTCTGTAGCTGAGAGTTAGTCTCTGTAGCTGAGAGTTGTCAGTCTCTGTAGCTGGGAGTTGTCAGTCCCTGTAGCTGAGAGTTGTCTGTCTCGGTAGCTGAGAGCTGTCAGTCTCTGTAGCTGAGAGCTGTCAGTCCCTGTAGCTGAGAGTTGTCAGTCTCTGTAGCTGAGAGTTAGTCTCTGTAGCTGAGAGTTGTCAGTCTCTGTAGCTGAGAGTTGTTAATCTCTGTAGCTGAGAGTTGTCAGTCTCTGTAGCTGAGAGTTGTCAGTCTCTGTAGCTGAGAGTCTTCAGTCTCTGTAGCTGAGAGTTGTCAGTCTCTGTAGCTGAGAGCTGTCAGTCTCTGTATCTGAGAGTTGTCAGTCTCTGTAGCTGAGAGTTGTCAGTCTCTGTAGCTGAGAGTTGTCACTCTCTGTAGCTGAGAGTTGTCACTCTCTGTAGCTGAGAGTTGTCAGTCTCTGTAGCTGAGAGTTGTCAGTCTCTGTAGCTGAGAGTTGTCACTCTCTGTAGCTGAGAGTTGTCACTCTCTGTAGCTGAGAGTTGTCACTCTCTGTAGCTGAGAGTTGTCAGCCTCTGTAACTGAGAGTTAGTCTCTGTAGCTGAGAGTTGTCAGTCTCTGTAGCTGAGAGTTGTTAGTCTCTGTAGCTGAGAGCTGTCAGTCTGTGTAGCTGGGAGTTGTCAGTCCCTGTAGCTGAGAGTTGTCAGTCTCTGTAGCTGAGAGCTGTCAGTCTCTGTAGCTGAGAGCTGTCAGTCGCTGTAGCTGAGAGCTGTCAGTCTCTGTAGCTGAGAGTTGTCAGTCTCTGTAGCTGGGAGTTGTCAGTCCCTGTAGCTGAGAGTTGTCTGTCTCGGTAGCTGAGAGCTGTCAGTCTCTGTAGCTGAGAGTTGTCAGTCTCTGTAGCTGAGAGTTGTCAGTCTCTGTAGCTGAGAGTTAGTCTCTGTAGCTGAGAGTTGTCAGTCTCTGTAGCTGAGAGTTGTTAATCTCTGTAGCTGAGAGTTGTCAGTCTCTGTAGCTGAGAGTTGTCAGTCTCTGTAGCTGAGAGTTGTCATTCTCTGTAGCTGAGAGTTGTCATTCTCTGTACATGAGAGTTGTCAGTCTCTGTAGCTGAGAGTTGTCAGTCTCTGTAGCTGAGAGTTGTCAGTCTCAGTAGCTGAGAGTTGTCAGTCTCTGTAACTGAGAGTTGTCAGTCTCTGTAGCTGAGACTTGTCAGTCTCTGTAGCTGAGAGCTGTCAGTCTCTGTAGCTGAGAGTTGTCAGTCTCTGTAGCTGAGAGTTGTCAGTCTCTGTAGCTGAGAGTTGTCAGTCTCTGTAGCTGAGAGTTGTCATTCTCTGTAGCTGAGAGTTGTCATTCTCTGTACATGAGAGTTGTCAGTCTCTGTAGCTGAGAGTTGTCAGTCTCTGTAGCTGAGAGTTGTCAGTCTCAGTAGCTGAGAGTTGTCAGTCTCTGTAACTGAGAGTTGTCAGTCTCTGTAGCTGAGACTTGTCAGTCTCTGTAGCTGAGAGCTGTCAGTCTCTGTAGCTGAGAGTTGTCAGTCTCTGTAGCTGAGAGGTGTCATTCTCTGTAGCTGAGGGTTGTCAGTCTCTGTAGCTGAGAGGTGTCATTCTCTGTAGCTGAGAGTTGTCAGTCTCTGTAGCTGAGAGCTGTCAGTCTCTGTAGCTGAGAGTCGTCAGTCTCTGCTGCTGAGAGTTGTCAGTCTCTGTAGCTGAGAGTTAGTCTCTGTAGCTGAGAGGTGTCAGTCTCTGAGCTGAGAGTTGTCAGTCTGTGTAGCTGTGAGTTGTCAGTCTCTGTAGCTGAGAGCTGTCAGTCGCTGTAGCTGAGAGTTGTCAGGCTCTGTAGCTGAGAGCTGTCAGTCTCTGTAGCTGAGAGCTGTCAGTCTCTGTAGCTGAGAGTTGTCAGTCTCTGTAGCTGAGAGTTGTCAGTCTCTGTAACTGAGAGTTAGTCTCTGTAGCTGAGAGTTGTCAGTCTCTGTAGCTGAGAGTTGTTAGTCTCTGTAGCTGAGAGCTGTCAGTCTCTGTAGCTGAGAGTTGTCAGGCTCTGTAGCTGAGAGCTGTCAGTCTCTGTAGCTGAGAGCTGTCAGTCTCTGTAGCTGAGAGTTGTCAGTCTCTGTAGCTGAGAGCTGTCAGTCTGTGTAGCTGTGAGTTGTCAGTCTCTGTAGCTGAGAGCTGTCAGTCGCTGTAGCTGAGAGTTGTCAGGCTCTGTAGCTGAGAGCTGTCAGTCTCTGAAGCTGAGAGCTGTCAGTCTCTGTAGCTGAGAGTTGTCAGTCTCTGTAGCTGAGAGCTGTCAGTCGCTGTAGCTGAGAGCTGTCAGTCTCTGTAGCTGAGAGCTGACAGTCACTGTAGCTGAGAGGTGTCATTCTCTGTAGCTGAGAGTTGCCAGTCTCTATAGCTGAGAGGTGTCATTTTCTGTAGCTGAGAGTTGTCAGTCTCTGTAGCTGAGAGGTGTCATTCTCTGTAGCTGAGAGTTGTCAGTCTCTGTAGCTGAGAGCTGTCAGTCACTGTAGCTGAGAGCTGTCAGTCTCTGTAGCTGAGAGCTGTCAGTCTCTGTAGCTGAGAGGTGTCATTCTCTGTAGCTGAGAGTTGTCAGTCTCTGGAGCTGAGAGGTGTCATTCTCTGTAGCTGAGAGTTGTCAGTCTCTGTAGCTGAGAGTTGTCAGTCTCTGTAGCTGAGAGTTGTCAGTCTCTGTAGCTGAGAGCTGTCAGTCTCTGTAGCTGAGGGTTGTCAGTCTCTGTAGCTGAGAGTTGTCACTCTCTGTAGCGGAGAGTTGTCACTCTCTGTAGCTGAGAGTTGTCACTCTCTGTAGCTGAGAGTTGTCAGTCTCTGTAACTGAGAGTTAGTCTCTGTAGCTGAGAGTTGTCAGTCTCTGTAGCTGAGAGTTGTCAGTCTCTGTAGCTGATAGCTGTCAGTCTCTGTAGCTGAGACCTGTCAGTCTCTGTAGCTGAGAGCTGTCAGTCTCTGTAGCTGAGAGTTAGTCTCTGTAGCTGAGAGTTGTCTGTCTCGGTAGCTGAGAGCTGTCAGTCTCTGTAGCTGAGAGTTGTCAGTCTCTGTAGCTGAGAGGTGTCAGTCTCTGTAGCTGAGAGTTGTCAGTCTCTGTAGCTGAGAGTTGTCAGTCTCTGTAGCTGAGAGTTGTCAGTCTCTGTAGCTGAGAGTTGTCAGTCTCAGTAGGTGAGAGTTGTCAGTCTCTGTAACTGGGAGTTGTCAGTCTCTGTAGCTGAGTGTTGTCAGTCTCTGTAGCTGAGAGCTGTCAGTCTCTGTAGCTGAGAGTTGTCAGTCTCTGTAGCTGAGAGTTGTCACTCTCTGTAGCTGAGAGTTGTCACTCTCTGTAGCTGAGAGTTGTCAGTCTCTGTAACTGAGAGTTAGTCTCTGTAGCTGAGAGGTGTAAGTCTCTGTAGCTGAGAGTTGTTAGTCCCTGTAGCTGAGAGCTGTCAGTCTCTGTAGCTGGGAGTTGTCAGTCCCTGTAGCTGAGAGTTGTCAGTCTCTGTAGCTGAGAGCTGTCAGTCTCTGTAGCTGAGAGCTGTCAGTCTCTGTAGCTGAGTGCTGTCAGTCTCTGTAGCTGAGAGTTAGTCTCTGTAGCTGAGAGTTGTCAGTCTCTGTAGCTGGGAGTTGTCAGTCCCTGTAGCTGAGAGTTGTCTGTCTCGGTAGCTGAGAGCTGTCAGTCTCTGTAGCTGAGAGCTGTCAGTCCCTGTAGCTGAGAGTTGTCAGTCTCTGTAGCTGAGAGTTAGTCTCTGTAGCTGAGAGTTGTCAGTCTCTGTAGCTGAGAGTTGTTAATCTCTGTAGCTGAGAGTTGTCAGTCTCTGTAGCTGAGAGTTGTCAGTCTCTGTAGCTGAGAGTCTTCAGTCTCTGTAGCTGAGAGTTGTCAGTCTCTGTAGCTGAGAGCTGTCAGTCTCTGTATCTGAGAGTTGTCAGTCTCTGTAGCTGAGAGTTGTCAGTCTCTGTAGCTGAGAGTTGTCACTCTCTGTAGCTGAGAGTTGTCACTCTCTGTAGCTGAGAGTTGTCAGTCTCTGTAGCTGAGAGTTGTCAGTCTCTGTAGCTGAGAGTTGTCACTCTCTGTAGCTGAGAGTTGTCACTCTCTGTAGCTGAGAGTTGTCACTCTCTGTAGCTGAGAGTTGTCAGCCTCTGTAACTGAGAGTTAGTCTCTGTAGCTGAGAGTTGTCAGTCTCTGTAGCTGAGAGTTGTTAGTCTCTGTAGCTGAGAGCTGTCAGTCTGTGTAGCTGGGAGTTGTCAGTCCCTGTAGCTGAGAGTTGTCAGTCTCTGTAGCTGAGAGCTGTCAGTCTCTGTAGCTGAGAGCTGTCAGTCGCTGTAGCTGAGAGCTGTCAGTCTCTGTAGCTGAGAGTTGTCAGTCTCTGTAGCTGGGAGTTGTCAGTCCCTGTAGCTGAGAGTTGTCTGTCTCGGTAGCTGAGAGCTGTCAGTCTCTGTAGCTGAGAGTTGTCAGTCTCTGTAGCTGAGAGTTGTCAGTCTCTGTAGCTGAGAGTTAGTCTCTGTAGCTGAGAGTTGTCAGTCTCTGTAGCTGAGAGTTGTTAATCTCTGTAGCTGAGAGTTGTCAGTCTCTGTAGCTGAGAGTTGTCAGTCTCTGTAGCTGAGAGTTGTCATTCTCTGTAGCTGAGAGTTGTCATTCTCTGTACATGAGAGTTGTCAGTCTCTGTAGCTGAGAGTTGTCAGTCTCTGTAGCTGAGAGTTGTCAGTCTCAGTAGCTGAGAGTTGTCAGTCTCTGTAACTGAGAGTTGTCAGTCTCTGTAGCTGAGACTTGTCAGTCTCTGTAGCTGAGAGCTGTCAGTCTCTGTAGCTGAGAGTTGTCAGTCTCTGTAGCTGAGAGTTGTCAGTCTCTGTAGCAGAGAGTTGTCAGTCTCTGCTGCTGAGAGTTGTCAGTCTCTGTAGCTGAGAGTTAGTCTCTGTAGCAGAGAGGTGTCAGTCTCTGAGCTGAGAGTTGTCAGTCTGTGTAGCTGAGAGTTGTCAGTCTCTGTAGCTGAGAGCTGTCAGTCGCTGTAGCTGAGAGTTGTCAGGCTCTGTAGCTGAGAGCTGTCAGTCTCTGTAGCTGAGAGCTGTCAGTCTCTGTAGCTGAGAGTTGTCAGTCTCTGTAGCTGAGAGCTGTCAGTCGCTGTAGCTGAGTGCTGTCAGTCGCTGTAGCTGAGAGCTGTCAGTCACTGTAGCTGAGAGGTGTCATTCTCTGTAGCTGAGAGTTGTCAGTCTCTGTAGCTGAGAGGTGTCATTCTCTGTAGCTGAGAGTTGTCTGTCTCGTTAGCTGAGAGCTGTCAGTCTCTGTAGCTGAGAGTTGTTAATCTCTGTAGCTGAGAGTTGTCAGTCTCTGTAGCTGAGAGTTGTCCGTCTCTGTAGCTGCGAGTCGTCAGTCTCTGTAGCTGAGAGTTGTCAGTCTCTGTAGCTGAGAGCTGTCAGTCTCTGTATCTGAGAGTTGTCAGTCTCTGTAGCTGAGAGTTGTCAGTCTCTGTAGCTGAGAGTTGTCACTCTCTGTAGCTGAGAGTTGTCACTCTCTGTAGCTGAGAGTTGTCAGTCTCTGTAGCTGAGAGTTGTCAGTCTCTGTAGCTGAGAGTTGTCACTCTCTGTAGCTGAGAGTTGTCACTCTCTGTAGCTGAGAGTTGTCACTCTCTGTAGCTGAGAGTTGTCACTCTCTGTAACAGAGAGTTACTGTCTGTAGCTGAGAGTTGTCTGTCTCTGTAGCTGAGAGTTGTTAGTCTCTGTAGCTGAGAGCTGTCAGTCTGTGTAGCTGGGAGTTGTCAGTCCCTGTAGCTGAGAGTTGTCAGTCTCTGTAGCTGAGAGCTGTCAGTCTCTGTAGCTGAGAGCTGTCAGTCGCTGTAGCTGAGAGCTGTCAGTCTCTGTAGCTGAGAGTTGTCAGTCTCTGTAGCTGGGAGTTGTCAGTCCCTGTCGCTGAGAGTTGTCTGTCTCGGTAGCTGAGAGCTGTCAGTCACTGTAGCTGAGAGTTGTCAGTCTCTGTAGCTGAGAGTTGTCAGTCTCTGTAGCTGAGAGTTAGTCTCTGTAGCTGAGAGTTGTCAGTCTCTGTAGCTGGGAGTTGTCAGTCCCTGTCGCTGAGAGTTGTCTGTCTCGGTAGCTGAGAGCTGTCAGTCACTGTAGCTGAGAGTTGTCAGTCTCTGTAGCTGAGAGTTGTCAGTCTCTGTAGCTGAGAGTTAGTCTCTGTAGCTGAGAGTTGTCAGTCTCTGTAGCTGAGAGTTGTCAGTCTCTGTAGCTGAGAGTTGTTAGTCTCTGTAGCTGAGAGCTGTCAGTCTCTGTAGCTGGGAGTTGTCAGTCCCTGTAGCTGAGAGTTGTCAGTCTCTGTAGCTGAGAGCTGTCAGTCTCTGTAGCTGAGAGGTGTCATTCTCTGTAGCTGAGAGTTGTCAGTCTCTGTAGCTGAGCGGTGTCATTCTCTGTAGCTGAGAGTTGTCAGTCTCTGTAGCTGAGAGTTGTCAGTCTCTGTAGCTGAGAGCTGTCAGTCTCTGTCGCTGAGAGTTGTCACTCTCTGTAGCTGAGAGTTGTCACTCTCTGTAGCTGAGAGTTGTCAGTCTCTGTAACTGAGAGTTAGTCTCTGTAGCTGAGAGTTGTCAGTCTCTGTAGCTGAGAGTTGTCAGTCTCTGTAGCTGGGAGTTGTCAGTCTCTGTAGCTGAGAGTTGTCTGTCTCGGTAGCTGAGAGCTGTCAGTCTCTGTAGCTGAGAGTTGTCAGTCTCTGCTGCTGAGAGTTCTCAGTCTCTGTAGCTGAGAGTTAGTCTCTGTAGCTGAGAGGTTTCAGTCTCTGAGCTGAGAGTTGTCAGTCTGTGTAGCTGAGAGTTGTCAGTCTCTGTAGCTGAGAGTTGTCAGGCTCTGTAGCTGAGAGCTGTCAGTCTCTGTAGCTGAGAGCTGTCAGTCTCTGTAGCTGAGAGTTGTCAGTCTCTGTAGCTGAGAGCTGTCAGTCGCTGTAGCTGAGAGCTGTCAGTCTCTGTAGCTGAGAGCTGTCAGTCTCTGTAGCTGAGAGGTGTCATTCTCTGTAGCTGAGAGTTGTCAGTCTCTGTAGCTGAGAGGTGTCATTCTCTGTAGCTGAGAGTTGTCAGTCTCTGTAGCTGAGAGCTGTCAGTCTCTGCAGCTGAGAGTCGTCAGTCTCTGTAGCTGAGAGTTGTCAGTCTCTGTAGCTGAGAGCTGTCAGTCTTTGTAGATGAGAGTTGTCAGTCTGTGTAGCTGAGAGTTCTCACTCTCTGTAGCTGAGAGTTGTCACTCTCTGTAGCTGAGAGTTGTCAGTCTCTGTAGCTGAGAGTTGTTAGTCTCTGTAGCTGAGAGCTGTCAGTCTCTGTAGCTGGGAGTTGTCAGTCCCTGTAGCTGAGAGTTGTCAGTCTCTGTAGCTGAGAGCTGTCAGTCTCTGTAGCTGAGAGGTGTCATTCTCTGTAGCTGAGAGTTGTCAGTCTCTGTAGCTGAGTGGTGTCATTCTCTGTAGCTGAGAGTTGTCAGTCTCTGTAGCTGAGAGCTGTCAGTCTCTGTAGCTGAGAGTCGTCAGTCTCTGTAGCTGAGAGTTGTCAGTCTCTGTAGCTGAGAGCTGTCAGTCTCTGTAGCTGAGAGTTGTCACTCTGTAGCTGAGAGTTGTCACTCTCTGTAGCTGAGAGTTGTCAGTCTCTGTAACTGAGAGTTATTCTCTGTAGCTGAGAGTTGTCAGTCTCTGTAGCTGAGAGTTGTTAGTCTCTGTAGCTGAGAGTTGTTAGTCTCTGTAGCTGAGAGTTGTCAGTCTCTGTAGCTGAGAGTTGTCAGTCTCTGTAGCTGAGAGTTGTTAGTCTCTGTAGCTGAGAGCTGTCAGTCCCTGTAGCTGAGAGTTGTCAGTCTCTGTAGCTGAGAGCTGTCAGTCTCTTTAGCTGAGAGCTGTCTGTCTCTGTAGCTGAGAGCTGTCAGTCTCTGTAGCTGAGAGTTAGTCTCTGTAGCTGAGAGTTGTCAGTCTCTGTAGCTGAGAGCTGTCAGTCTCTTTAGCTGAGAGCTGTCAGTCTCTGTAGCTGAGAGCTGTCAGTCTCTGTAGCTGAGAGTTGTCAGTCTCTGTAGCTGAGAGCTGTCAGTCTCTGTCGCTGAGAGTCGTCAGTCTCTGTAGCTGAGAGTTGTCAGTCTCTGAGCTGAGAGTTGTCAGTCTGTGTAGCTGAGAGTTGTCAGTCTCTGTAGCTGAGAGTTGTCAGGCTCTGTAGCTGAGAGCTGTCAGTCTCTGTAGCTGAGAGCTGTCAGTCTCTGTAGCTGAGAGTTGTCAGTCTCTGTAGCTGAGAGCTGTCAGTCGCTGTAGCTGAGAGCTGTCAGTCTCTGTAGCTGAGAGCTGTCAGTCTCTGTAGCTGAGAGGTGTCATTCTCTGTAGCTGAGAGTTGTCAGTCTCTGTAGCTGAGAGGTGTCATTCTCTGTAGCTGAGAGTTGTCAGTCTCTGTAGCTGAGAGCTGTCAGTCTCTGTAGCTGAGAGTCGTCAGTCTCTGTAGCTGAGAGCTGTCAGTCTCTGTAGCTGAGAGGTGTCATTCTCTGTAGCTGAGAGTTGTCAGTCTCTGTAGCTGAGAGGTGTCATTCTCTGTAGCTGAGAGTCGTCAGTCTCTGTAGCTGAGAGTTGTCAGTCTCTGTAGCTGAGAGCTGTCAGTCTCTGTAGCTGAGAGTTGTCAGTCTCTGTAGCTGAGAGTTCTCACTCTCTGTAGCTGAGAGTTGTCACTCTCTGTAGCTGAGAGTTGTCAGTCTCTGTAGCTGAGAGTTGTTAGTCTCTGTAGCTGAGAGCTGTCAGTCTCTGTAGCTGGGAGTTGTCACTCTGTAGCTGAGAGTTGTCACTCTCTGTAGCTGAGAGTTGTCAGTCTCTGTAACTGAGAGTTATTCTCTGTAGCTGAGAGTTGTCAGTCTCTGTAGCTGAGAGTTGTTAGTCTCTGTAGCTGAGAGTTGTTAGTCTCTGTAGCTGAGAGTTGTCAGTCTCTGTAGCTGAGAGTTGTCAGTCTCTGTAGCTGAGAGTTGTTAGTCTCTGTAGGTGAGAGCTGTCAGTCCCTGTAGCTGAGAGTTGTCAGTCTCTGTAGCTGAGACCTGTCAGTCTCTTTAGCTGAGAGCTGTCTGTCTCTGTAGCTGAGAGCTGTCAGTCTCTGTAGCTGAGAGTTAGTCTCTGTAGCTGAGAGTTGTCAGTCTCTGTAGCTGAGAGCTGTCAGTCTCTTTAGCTGAGAGCTGTCAGTCTCTGTAGCTGAGAGCTGTCAGTCTCTGTAGCTGAGAGTTGTCAGTCTCTGTAGCTGAGAGCTGTCAGTCTCTGTAGCTGAGAGTCGTCAGTCTCTGTAGCTGAGAGTTGTCAGTCTCTGTAGCTGAGAGTTGTCAGACTCTGTAGCTGAGAGTTGTCAGTCTCTGTAGCTGAGAGTTGTCACTCTCTGTAGCTGAGAGTTGTCACTCTCTGTAGCTGAGAGTTGTCACTCTCTGTAGCTGAGAGTTGTCAGTCTCTGTAGCTGAGAGTTGTCAGTCTGTGTAGCTGAGAGTTGTCAGTCTCTGTAGCTGAGAGGTGTCATTCTCTGTAGCTGAGAGTTGTCAGTCTCTGTAGCTGAGAGCCGTCAGTCTCTGTAGCTGAGAGTCGTCAGTCTCTGTAGCTGAGAGTTGTCAGTCTCTGTAGCTGAGAGCTGTCAGTCTCTGTAGCTGAGAGTTGTCACTCTCTGTAGCTGAGAGTTGTCACTCTCTGTAGCTGAGAGTTGTCACTCTCTGTAGCTGAGAGTTGTCAGTCTCTGTAACTGAGAGTTAGTCTCTGTAGCTGAGAGTTGTCAGTCTCTGTAGCTGAGAGTTGTTAGTCTCTGTAGCTGAGAGCTGTCAGTCTCTGTAGCTGGGAGTTGTCAGTCCCTGTAGCTGAGAGTTGTCAGTCTCTGTAGCTGAGAGCTGTCAGTCTCTGTAGCTGAGAGGTGTCATTCTCTGTAGCTGAGAGTTGTCAGTCTCTGTAGCTGAGAGCTGTCATTCTCTGTAGCTGAAAGTTGTCAGTCTCTGGAGCTGAGAGCTGTCAGTCTCTGTAGCTGAGAGTCGTCAGTCTCTGTAGCTGAGAGCTGTCAGTCTCTGTAGCTGAGAGCTGTCAGTCTCTGTAGCTGAGAGTTGTCACTCTCTGTAGCTGAGAGTTGTCACTCTCTGTAGCTGAGAGTTGTCACTCTCTGTAGCTGAGAGTTGTCAGTCTCTGTAACTGAGAGTTAGTCTCTGTAGCTGAGAGTTGTCAGTCTCTGTAGCTGAGAGTTGTTAGTCTCTGTAGCTGAGAGCTGTCAGTCTCTGTAGCTGGGAGTTGTCAGTCCCTGTAGCTGAGAGTTGTCAGTCTCTGTAGCTGAGAGCTGTCAGTCTCTTTAGCTGAGAGCTGTCAGTCTCTGTAGCTGAGAGCTGTCAGTCTCTGTAGCTGAGAGCTGTCAGTCTCTGTAGCTGAGAGTTAGTCTCTGTAGCTGAGAGTTGTCAGTCTCTGTAGCTGAGAGCTGTCAGTCTCTTTAGCTGAGAGCTGTCAGTCTCTGTAGCTGAGAGCTGTCAGTCTCTGTAGCTGAGAGTTAGTCTCTGTAGCTGAGAGTTGTCTGTCTCGGTAGCTGATAGCTGTCAGTCTCTGTAGCTGAGAGTTGTCAGTCTCTGTAGCTGAGAGCTGTCAGTCTCTGTAGCTGAGTGTCGTCAGTCTCTGCAGCTGAGAGTTGTCAGTCTCTGTAGCTGAGAGTTGTCAGACTCTGTAGCTGAGAGTTGTCAGTCTCTGTAGCTGAGAGTTGTCAGTCTCTGTAGCTGAGAGTTGTCAGTCTCTGTAGCTGAGAGTTGTCAGTCTCAGTAGCTGAGAGTTGTCAGTCTCTGTAACTGAGAGTTGTCAGACTCTGTAGCTGAGAGTTGTCTGTCTCTGTAGCTGAGAGCTGTCAGTCTCTGTAGCTGAGAGTTGTCAGTCTCTGTAGCTGAGAGTTGTCACTCTCTGTAGCTGAGAGCTGTCAGTCTCTGTAGCTGAGAGGTGTCATTCTCTGTAGCTGAGAGTTGTCAGTCTCTGTAGCTGAGAGGTGTCATTCTCTGTAGCTGAGAGTTGTCAGTCTCTGTAGCTGAGAGCTGTCAGTCTCTGCAGCTGAGAGTCGTCAGTCTCTGTAGCTGAGAGTTGTCAGTCTCTGTAGCTGAGAGCTGTCAGTCTTTGTAGATGAGAGTTGTCAGTCTGTGTAGCTGAGAGTTCTCACTCTCTGTAGCTGAGAGTTGTCACTCTCTGTAGCTGAGAGTTGTCAGTCTCTGTAGCTGAGAGTTGTTAGTCTCTGTAGCTGAGAGCTGTCAGTCTCTGTAGCTGGGAGTTGTCAGTCCCTGTAGCTGAGAGTTGTCAGTCTCTGTAGCTGAGAGCTGTCAGTCTCTGTAGCTGAGAGGTGTCATTCTCTGTAGCTGAGAGTTGTCAGTCTCTGTAGCTGAGTGGTGTCATTCTCTGTAGCTGAGAGTTGTCAGTCTCTGTAGCTGAGAGCTGTCAGTCTCTGTAGCTGAGAGTCGTCAGTCTCTGTAGCTGAGAGTTGTCAGTCTCTGTAGCTGAGAGCTGTCAGTCTCTGTAGCTGAGAGTTGTCACTCTGTAGCTGAGAGTTGTCACTCTCTGTAGCTGAGAGTTGTCAGTCTCTGTAACTGAGAGTTATTCTCTGTAGCTGAGAGTTGTCAGTCTCTGTAGCTGAGAGTTGTTAGTCTCTGTAGCTGAGAGTTGTTAGTCTCTGTAGCTGAGAGTTGTCAGTCTCTGTAGCTGAGAGTTGTCAGTCTCTGTAGCTGAGAGTTGTTAGTCTCTGTAGCTGAGAGCTGTCAGTCCCTGTAGCTGAGAGTTGTCAGTCTCTGTAGCTGAGAGCTGTCAGTCTCTTTAGCTGAGAGCTGTCTGTCTCTGTAGCTGAGAGCTGTCAGTCTCTGTAGCTGAGAGTTAGTCTCTGTAGCTGAGAGTTGTCAGTCTCTGTAGCTGAGAGCTGTCAGTCTCTTTAGCTGAGAGCTGTCAGTCTCTGTAGCTGAGAGCTGTCAGTCTCTGTAGCTGAGAGTTGTCAGTCTCTGTAGCTGAGAGCTGTCAGTCTCTGTCGCTGAGAGTCGTCAGTCTCTGTAGCTGAGAGTTGTCAGTCTCTGAGCTGAGAGTTGTCAGTCTGTGTAGCTGAGAGTTGTCAGTCTCTGTAGCTGAGAGTTGTCAGGCTCTGTAGCTGAGAGCTGTCAGTCTCTGTAGCTGAGAGCTGTCAGTCTCTGTAGCTGAGAGTTGTCAGTCTCTGTAGCTGAGAGCTGTCAGTCGCTGTAGCTGAGAGCTGTCAGTCTCTGTAGCTGAGAGCTGTCAGTCTCTGTAGCTGAGAGGTGTCATTCTCTGTAGCTGAGAGTTGTCAGTCTCTGTAGCTGAGAGGTGTCATTCTCTGTAGCTGAGAGTTGTCAGTCTCTGTAGCTGAGAGCTGTCAGTCTCTGTAGCTGAGAGTCGTCAGTCTCTGTAGCTGAGAGTTGTCAGTCTCTGTAGCTGAGAGCTGTCAGTCTCTGTAGCTGAGAGTTGTCAGTCTCTGTAGCTGAGAGTTCTCACTCTCTGTAGCTGAGAGTTGTCACTCTCTGTAGCTGAGAGTTGTCAGTCTCTGTAGCTGAGAGTTGTTAGTCTCTGTAGCTGAGAGCTGTCAGTCTCTGTAGCTGGGAGTTGTCACTCTGTAGCTGAGAGTTGTCACTCTCTGTAGCTGAGAGTTGTCAGTCTCTGTAACTGAGAGTTATTCTCTGTAGCTGAGAGTTGTCAGTCTCTGTAGCTGAGAGTTGTTAGTCTCTGTAGCTGAGAGTTGTTAGTCTCTGTAGCTGAGAGTTGTCAGTCTCTGTAGCTGAGAGTTGTCAGTCTCTGTAGCTGAGAGTTGTTAGTCTCTGTAGGTGAGAGCTGTCAGTCCCTGTAGCTGAGAGTTGTCAGTCTCTGTAGCTGAGACCTGTCAGTCTCTTTAGCTGAGAGCTGTCTGTCTCTGTAGCTGAGAGCTGTCAGTCTCTGTAGCTGAGAGTTAGTCTCTGTAGCTGAGAGTTGTCAGTCTCTGTAGCTGAGAGCTGTCAGTCTCTTTAGCTGAGAGCTGTCAGTCTCTGTAGCTGAGAGCTGTCAGTCTCTGTAGCTGAGAGTTGTCAGTCTCTGTAGCTGAGAGCTGTCAGTCTCTGTAGCTGAGAGTCGTCAGTCTCTGTAGCTGAGAGTTGTCAGTCTCTGTAGCTGAGAGTTGTCAGACTCTGTAGCTGAGAGTTGTCAGTCTCTGTAGCTGAGAGTTGTCACTCTCTGTAGCTGAGAGTTGTCACTCTCTGTAGCTGAGAGTTGTCACTCTCTGTAGCTGAGAGTTGTCAGTCTCTGTAGCTGAGAGTTGTCAGTCTGTGTAGCTGAGAGTTGTCAGTCTCTGTAGCTGAGAGGTGTCATTCTCTGTAGCTGAGAGTTGTCAGTCTCTGTAGCTGAGAGCCGTCAGTCTCTGTAGCTGAGAGTCGTCAGTCTCTGTAGCTGAGAGTTGTCAGTCTCTGTAGCTGAGAGCTGTCAGTCTCTGTAGCTGAGAGTTGTCACTCTCTGTAGCTGAGAGTTGTCACTCTCTGTAGCTGAGAGTTGTCACTCTCTGTAGCTGAGAGTTGTCAGTCTCTGTAACTGAGAGTTAGTCTCTGTAGCTGAGAGTTGTCAGTCTCTGTAGCTGAGAGTTGTTAGTCTCTGTAGCTGAGAGCTGTCAGTCTCTGTAGCTGGGAGTTGTCAGTCCCTGTAGCTGAGAGTTGTCAGTCTCTGTAGCTGAGAGCTGTCAGTCTCTGTAGCTGAGAGGTGTCATTCTCTGTAGCTGAGAGTTGTCAGTCTCTGTAGCTGAGAGCTGTCATTCTCTGTAGCTGAAAGTTGTCAGTCTCTGGAGCTGAGAGCTGTCAGTCTCTGTAGCTGAGAGTCGTCAGTCTCTGTAGCTGAGAGCTGTCAGTCTCTGTAGCTGAGAGCTGTCAGTCTCTGTAGCTGAGAGTTGTCACTCTCTGTAGCTGAGAGTTGTCACTCTCTGTAGCTGAGAGTTGTCACTCTCTGTAGCTGAGAGTTGTCAGTCTCTGTAACTGAGAGTTAGTCTCTGTAGCTGAGAGTTGTCAGTCTCTGTAGCTGAGAGTTGTTAGTCTCTGTAGCTGAGAGCTGTCAGTCTCTGTAGCTGGGAGTTGTCAGTCCCTGTAGCTGAGAGTTGTCAGTCTCTGTAGCTGAGAGCTGTCAGTCTCTTTAGCTGAGAGCTGTCAGTCTCTGTAGCTGAGAGCTGTCAGTCTCTGTAGCTGAGAGCTGTCAGTCTCTGTAGCTGAGAGTTAGTCTCTGTAGCTGAGAGTTGTCAGTCTCTGTAGCTGAGAGCTGTCAGTCTCTTTAGCTGAGAGCTGTCAGTCTCTGTAGCTGAGAGCTGTCAGTCTCTGTAGCTGAGAGTTAGTCTCTGTAGCTGAGAGTTGTCTGTCTCGGTAGCTGATAGCTGTCAGTCTCTGTAGCTGAGAGTTGTCAGTCTCTGTAGCTGAGAGCTGTCAGTCTCTGTAGCTGAGTGTCGTCAGTCTCTGCAGCTGAGAGTTGTCAGTCTCTGTAGCTGAGAGTTGTCAGACTCTGTAGCTGAGAGTTGTCAGTCTCTGTAGCTGAGAGTTGTCAGTCTCTGTAGCTGAGAGTTGTCAGTCTCTGTAGCTGAGAGTTGTCAGTCTCAGTAGCTGAGAGTTGTCAGTCTCTGTAACTGAGAGTTGTCAGACTCTGTAGCTGAGAGTTGTCTGTCTCTGTAGCTGAGAGCTGTCAGTCTCTGTAGCTGAGAGTTGTCAGTCTCTGTAGCTGAGAGTTGTCACTCTCTGTAGCTGAGAGTTGTCACTCTCTGTAGCTGAGAGTTGTCAGTCTCTGTAACTGAGAGTTAGTCTCTGTAGCTGAGAGTTGTCAGTCCCTGTAGCTGAGAGTTGTCAGTCTCTGTAGCTGAGAGCTGTCAGTCTCTGTAGCTGAGAGTTGTCTGTCTCGGTAGCTGAGAGCTGTCAGTCTCTGTAGCTGAGAGTTGTCAGTCTCTGCTGCTGAGAGTTGTCAGTCTCTGTAGCTGAGAGTTAGTCTCTGTAGCTGAGAGGTTTCAGTCTCTGAGCTGAGAGTTGTCAGTCTGTGTAGCTGAGAGTTGTCAGTCTCTGTAGCTGAGAGTTGTCAGGCTCTGTAGCTGAGAGCTGTCAGTCTCTGTAGCTGAGAGCTGTCAGTCTCTGTAGCTGAGAGTTGTCAGTCTCTGTAGCTGAGAGCTGTCAGTCGCTGTAGCTGAGAGCTGTCAGTCTCTGTAGCTGAGAGCTGTCAGTCTCTGTAGCTGAGAGGTGTCATTCTCTGTAGCTGAGAGTTGTCAGTCTCTGTAGCTGAGAGGTGTCATTCTCTGTAGCTGAGAGTTGTCAGTCTCTGTAGCTGAGAGCTGTCAGTCTCTGTAGCTGAGAGTCGTCAGTCTCTGTAGCTGAGAGTTGTCAGTCTCTGTAGCTGAGAGCTGTCAGTCTCTGTAGCTGAGAGTTGTCAGTCTCTGTAGCTGAGAGTTCTCACTCTCTGTAGCTGAGAGTTGTCAGTCTCTGTAGCTGAGTGGTGTCATTCTCTGTAGCTGAGAGTTGTCAGTCTCTGTAGCTGAGAGCTGTCAGTCTCTGTAGCTGAGAGTCGTCAGTCTCTGTAGCTGAGAGTTGTCAGTCTCTGTAGCTGAGAGCTGTCAGTCTCTGTAGCTGAGAGTTGTCACTCTGTAGCTGAGAGTTGTCACTCTCTGTAGCTGAGAGTTGTCAGTCTCTGTAACTGAGAGTTATTCTCTGTAGCTGAGAGTTGTCAGTCTCTGTAGCTGAGAGTTGTTAGTCTCTGTAGCTGAGAGTTGTTAGTCTCTGTAGCTGAGAGTTGTCAGTCTCTGTAGCTGAGAGTTGTCAGTCTCTGTAGCTGAGAGTTGTTAGTCTCTGTAGCTGAGAGCTGTCAGTCCCTGTAGCTGAGAGTTGTCAGTCTCTGTAGCTGAGAGCTGTCAGTCTCTTTAGCTGAGAGCTGTCTGTCTCTGTAGCTGAGAGCTGTCAGTCTCTGTAGCTGAGAGTTAGTCTCTGTAGCTGAGAGTTGTCAGTCTCTGTAGCTGAGAGCTGTCAGTCTCTTTAGCTGAGAGCTGTCAGTCTCTGTAGCTGAGAGCTGTCAGTCTCTGTAACTGAGAGTTATTCTCTGTAGCTGAGAGTTGTCAGTCTCTGTAGCTGAGAGTTGTTAGTCTCTGTAGCTGAGAGTTGTTAGTCTCTGTAGCTGAGAGTTGTCAGTCTCTGTAGCTGAGAGTTGTCACTCTCTGTAGCTGAGAGTTGTCAGTCTCTGTAACTGAGAGTTAGTCTCTGTAGCTGAGAGTTGTCAGTCTCTGTAGCTGAGAGTTGTTAGTCTCTGTAGCTGAGAGCTGTCAGTCTCTGTAGCTGGGAGTTGTCAGTCCCTGTAGCTGAGAGTTGTCAGTCTCTGTAGCTGAGAGCTGTCAGTCTCTTTAGCTGAGAGCTGTCAGTCTCTGTAGCTGAGAGCTGTCAGTCTCTGTAGCTGAGAGCTGTCAGTCTCTGTAGCTGAGAGTTAGTCTCTGTAGCTGAGAGTTGTCAGTCTCTGTAGCTGAGAGCTGTCAGTCTCTTTAGCTGAGAGCTGTCAGTCTCTGTAGCTGAGAGCTGTCAGTCTCTGTAGCTGAGAGTTAGTCTCTGTAGCTGAGAGTTGTCTGTCTCGGTAGCTGATAGCTGTCAGTCTCTGTAGCTGAGAGTTGTCAGTCTCTGTAGCTGAGAGCTGTCAGTCTCTGTAGCTGAGTGTCGTCAGTCTCTGCAGCTGAGAGTTGTCAGTCTCTGTAGCTGAGAGTTGTCAGACTCTGTAGCTGAGAGTTGTCAGTCTCTGTAGCTGAGAGTTGTCAGTCTCTGTAGCTGAGAGTTGTCAGTCTCTGTAGCTGAGAGTTGTCAGTCTCAGTAGCTGAGAGTTGTCAGTCTCTGTAACTGAGAGTTGTCAGACTCTGTAGCTGAGAGTTGTCTGTCTCTGTAGCTGAGAGCTGTCAGTCTCTGTAGCTGAGAGTTGTCAGTCTCTGTAGCTGAGAGTTGTCACTCTCTGTAGCTGAGAGTTGTCACTCTCTGTAGCTGAGAGTTGTCAGTCTCTGTAACTGAGAGTTAGTCTCTGTAGCTGAGAGTTGTCAGTCTCTGTAGCTGAGAGTTGTCAGTCTCTGTAGCTGAGAGCTGTCAGTCTCTGTAGCTGAGAGTTGTCTGTCTCGGTAGCTGAGAGCTGTCAGTCTCTGTAGCTGAGAGTTGTCAGTCTCTGCTGCTGAGAGTTGTCATTCTCTGTAGCTGAGAGTTAGTCTCTGTAGCTGAGAGGTTTCAGTCTCTGAGCTGAGAGTTGTCAGTCTGTGTAGCTGAGAGTTGTCAGTCTCTGTAGCTGAGAGTTGTCAGGCTCTGTAGCTGAGAGCTGTCAGTCTCTGTAGCTGAGAGCTGTCAGTCTCTGTAGCTGAGAGTTGTCAGTCTCTGTAGCTGAGAGCTGTCAGTCGCTGTAGCTGAGAGCTGTCAGTGTCTGTAGCTGAGAGCTGTCAGTCTCTGTAGCTGAGAGGTGTCATTCTCTGTAGCTGAGAGTTGTCAGTCTCTGTAGCTGAGAGGTGTCATTCTCTGTAGCTGAGAGTTGTCAGTCTCTGTAGCTGAGAGCTGTCAGTCTCTGTAGCTGAGAGTCGTCAGTCTCTGTAGCTGAGAGTTGTCAGTCTCTGTAGCTGAGAGCTGTCAGTCTCTGTAGCTGAGAGTTGTCAGTCTCTGTAGCTGAGAGTTCTCACTCTCTGTAGCTGAGAGTTGTCACTCTCTGTAGCTGAGAGTTGTCAGTCTCTGTAGCTGAGAGTTGTTAGTCTCTGTAGCTGAGAGCTGTCAGTCTCAGTAGCTGGGAGTTGTCAGTCCCTGTAGCTGAGAGTTGTCAGTCTCTGTAGCTGAGAGCTGTCAGTCTCTGTAGCTGAGAGCTGTCAGTCTCTGTAGCTGAGAGTTAGTCTCTGTAGCTGAGAGTTGTCAGTCTCTGTAGCTGAGAGCTGTCAGTCTCTTTAGCTGAGAGCTGTCAGTCTCTGTAGCTGAGAGCTGTCAGTCTCTGTAGCTGAGAGTTAGTCTCTGTAGCTGAGAGTTGTCTGTCTCGGTAGCTGATAGCTGTCAGTCTCTGTAGCTGAGAGTTGTCAGTCTCTGTAGCTGAGAGCTGTCAGTCTCTGTAGCTGAGTGTCGTCAGTCTCTGCAGCTGAGAGCTGTCAGTCTCTGTAGCTGAGAGTTGTCAGTCTCTGCTGCTGAGAGTTGTCAGTCTCTGTAGCTGAGAGTTAGTCTCTGTAGCTGAGAGGTTTCAGTCTCTGAGCTGAGAGTTGTCAGTCTGTGTAGCTGAGAGTTGTCAGTCTCTGTAGCTGAGAGTTGTCAGGCTCTGTAGCTGAGAGCTGTCAGTCTCTGTAGCTGAGAGCTGTCAGTCTCTGTAGCTGAGAGTTGTCAGTCTCTGTAGCTGAGAGCTGTCAGTCGCTGTAGCTGAGAGCTGTCAGTCTCTGTAGCTGAGAGCTGTCAGTCTCTGTAGCTGAGAGGTGTCATTCTCTGTAGCTGAGAGTTGTCAGTCTCTGTAGCTGAGAGGTGTCATTCTCTGTAGCTGAGAGTTGTCAGTCTCTGTAGCTGAGAGCTGTCAGTCTCTGTAGCTGAGAGTCGTCAGTCTCTGTAGCTGAGAGTTGTCAGTCTCTGTAGCTGAGAGCTGTCAGTCTCTGTAGCTGAGAGTTGTCAGTCTCTGTAACTGAGAGTTATTCTCTGTAGCTGAGAGTTGTCAGTCTCTGTAGCTGAGAGTTGTTAGTCTCTGTAGCTGAGAGTTGTTAGTCTCTGTAGCTGAGAGTTGTCAGTCTCTGTAGCTGAGAGTTGTCAGTCTCTGTAGCTGAGAGTTGTTAGTCTCTGTAGCTGAGAGCTGTCAGTCCCTGTAGCTGAGAGTTGTCAGTCTCTGTAGCTGAGAGCTGTCAGTCTCTTTAGCTGAGAGCTGTCTGTCTCTGTAGCTGAGAGCTGTCAGTCTCTGTAGCTGAGAGTTAGTCTCTGTAGCTGAGAGTTGTCAGTCTCTGTAGCTGAGAGCTGTCAGTCTCTTTAGCTGAGAGCTGTCAGTCTCTGTAGCTGAGAGCTGTCAGTCTCTGTAACTGAGAGTTATTCTCTGTAGCTGAGAGTTGTCAGTCTCTGTAGCTGAGAGTTGTTAGTCTCTGTAGCTGAGAGTTGTTAGTCTCTGTAGCTGAGAGTTGTCAGTCTCTGTAGCTGAGAGTTGTCACTCTCTGTAGCTGAGAGTTGTCAGTCTCTGTAACTGAGAGTTAGTCTCTGTAGCTGAGAGTTGTCAGTCTCTGTAGCTGAGAGTTGTTAGTCTCTGTAGCTGAGAGCTGTCAGTCTCTGTAGCTGGGAGTTGTCAGTCCCTGTAGCTGAGAGTTGTCAGTCTCTGTAGCTGAGAGCTGTCAGTCTCTTTAGCTGAGAGCTGTCAGTCTCTGTAGCTGAGAGCTGTCAGTCTCTGTAGCTGAGAGCTGTCAGTCTCTGTAGCTGAGAGTTAGTCTCTGTAGCTGAGAGTTGTCAGTCTCTGTAGCTGAGAGCTGTCAGTCTCTTTAGCTGAGAGCTGTCAGTCTCTGTAGCTGAGAGCTGTCAGTCTCTGTAGCTGAGAGTTAGTCTCTGTAGCTGAGAGTTGTCTGTCTCGGTAGCTGATAGCTGTCAGTCTCTGTAGCTGAGAGTTGTCAGTCTCTGTAGCTGAGAGCTGTCAGTCTCTGTAGCTGAGTGTCGTCAGTCTCTGCAGCTGAGAGTTGTCAGTCTCTGTAGCTGAGAGTTGTCAGACTCTGTAGCTGAGAGTTGTCAGTCTCTGTAGCTGAGAGTTGTCAGTCTCTGTAGCTGAGAGTTGTCAGTCTCTGTAGCTGAGAGTTGTCAGTCTCAGTAGCTGAGAGTTGTCAGTCTCTGTAACTGAGAGTTGTCAGACTCTGTAGCTGAGAGTTGTCTGTCTCTGTAGCTGAGAGCTGTCAGTCTCTGTAGCTGAGAGTTGTCAGTCTCTGTAGCTGAGAGTTGTCACTCTCTGTAGCTGAGAGTTGTCACTCTCTGTAGCTGAGAGTTGTCAGTCTCTGTAACTGAGAGTTAGTCTCTGTAGCTGAGAGTTGTCAGTCTCTGTAGCTGAGAGTTGTCAGTCTCTGTAGCTGAGAGCTGTCAGTCTCTGTAGCTGAGAGTTGTCTGTCTCGGTAGCTGAGAGCTGTCAGTCTCTGTAGCTGAGAGTTGTCAGTCTCTGCTGCTGAGAGTTGTCATTCTCTGTAGCTGAGAGTTAGTCTCTGTAGCTGAGAGGTTTCAGTCTCTGAGCTGAGAGTTGTCAGTCTGTGTAGCTGAGAGTTGTCAGTCTCTGTAGCTGAGAGTTGTCAGGCTCTGTAGCTGAGAGCTGTCAGTCTCTGTAGCTGAGAGCTGTCAGTCTCTGTAGCTGAGAGTTGTCAGTCTCTGTAGCTGAGAGCTGTCAGTCGCTGTAGCTGAGAGCTGTCAGTGTCTGTAGCTGAGAGCTGTCAGTCTCTGTAGCTGAGAGGTGTCATTCTCTGTAGCTGAGAGTTGTCAGTCTCTGTAGCTGAGAGGTGTCATTCTCTGTAGCTGAGAGTTGTCAGTCTCTGTAGCTGAGAGCTGTCAGTCTCTGTAGCTGAGAGTCGTCAGTCTCTGTAGCTGAGAGTTGTCAGTCTCTGTAGCTGAGAGCTGTCAGTCTCTGTAGCTGAGAGTTGTCAGTCTCTGTAGCTGAGAGTTCTCACTCTCTGTAGCTGAGAGTTGTCACTCTCTGTAGCTGAGAGTTGTCAGTCTCTGTAGCTGAGAGTTGTTAGTCTCTGTAGCTGAGAGCTGTCAGTCTCAGTAGCTGGGAGTTGTCAGTCCCTGTAGCTGAGAGTTGTCAGTCTCTGTAGCTGAGAGCTGTCAGTCTCTGTAGCTGAGAGCTGTCAGTCTCTGTAGCTGAGAGTTAGTCTCTGTAGCTGAGAGTTGTCAGTCTCTGTAGCTGAGAGCTGTCAGTCTCTTTAGCTGAGAGCTGTCAGTCTCTGTAGCTGAGAGCTGTCAGTCTCTGTAGCTGAGAGTTAGTCTCTGTAGCTGAGAGTTGTCTGTCTCGGTAGCTGATAGCTGTCAGTCTCTGTAGCTGAGAGTTGTCAGTCTCTGTAGCTGAGAGCTGTCAGTCTCTGTAGCTGAGTGTCGTCAGTCTCTGCAGCTGAGAGCTGTCAGTCTCTGTAGCTGAGAGTTGTCAGTCTCTGCTGCTGAGAGTTGTCAGTCTCTGTAGCTGAGAGTTAGTCTCTGTAGCTGAGAGGTTTCAGTCTCTGAGCTGAGAGTTGTCAGTCTGTGTAGCTGAGAGTTGTCAGTCTCTGTAGCTGAGAGTTGTCAGGCTCTGTAGCTGAGAGCTGTCAGTCTCTGTAGCTGAGAGCTGTCAGTCTCTGTAGCTGAGAGTTGTCAGTCTCTGTAGCTGAGAGCTGTCAGTCGCTGTAGCTGAGAGCTGTCAGTCTCTGTAGCTGAGAGCTGTCAGTCTCTGTAGCTGAGAGGTGTCATTCTCTGTAGCTGAGAGTTGTCAGTCTCTGTAGCTGAGAGGTGTCATTCTCTGTAGCTGAGAGTTGTCAGTCTCTGTAGCTGAGAGCTGTCAGTCTCTGTAGCTGAGAGTCGTCAGTCTCTGTAGCTGAGAGTTGTCAGTCTCTGTAGCTGAGAGCTGTCAGTCTCTGTAGCTGAGAGTTGTCAGTCTCTGTAGCTGAGAGTTCTCACTCTCAGTAGCTGAGAGTTGTCAGTCTCTGTAGCTGAGAGCTGTCAGTCTCTGTAGCTGAGAGTCGTCAGTCTCTGTAGCTGAGAGTTGTCAGTCTCTGTAGCTGAGAGCTGTCAGTCTCTGTAGCTGAGAGTTGTCACTCTGTAGCTGAGAGTTGTCACTCTCTGTAGCTGAGAGTTGTCAGTCTCTGTAACTGAGAGTTATTCTCTGTAGCTGAGAGTTGTCAGTCTCTGTAGCTGAGAGTTGTTAGTCTCTGTAGCTGAGAGTTGTTAGTCTCTGTAGCTGAGAGTTGTCAGTCTCTGTAGCTGAGAGTTGTCAGTCTCTGTAGCTGAGAGTTGTTAGTCTCTGTAGCTGAGAGCTGTCAGTCCCTGTAGCTGAGAGTTGTCAGTCTCTGTAGCTGAGAGTTGTCAGTCTCTGTAACTGAGAGTTATTCTCTGTAGCTGAGAGTTGTCAGTCTCTGTAGCTGAGAGTTGTTAGTCTCTGTAGCTGAGAGTTGTTAGTCTCTGTAGCTGAGAGTTGTCAGTCTCTGTAGCTGAGAGTTGTCAGTCTCTGTAGCTGAGAGTTGTTAGTCTCTGTAGCTAAGAGCTGTCAGTCCCTGTAGCTGAGAGTTGTCAGTCTCTGTAGCTGAGAGCTGTCAGTCTCTTTAGCTGAGAGCTGTCTGTCTCTGTAGCTGAGAGCTGTCAGTCTCTGTAGCTGAGAGTTAGTCTCTGTAGCTGAGAGTTGTCAGTCTCTGTAGCTGAGAGTTGTTAGTCTCTGTAGCTGAGAGTTGTTAGTCTCTGTAGCTGAGAGTTGTCAGTCTCTGTAGCTGAGAGTTGTCACTCTCTGTAGCTGAGAGTTGTCAGACTCTGTAACTGAGAGTTAGTCTCTGTAGCTGAGAGTTGTCAGTCTCTGTAGCTGAGAGTTGTTAGTCTCTGTAGCTGAGAGCTGTCAGTCTCTGTAGCTGGGAGTTGTCAGTCCCTGTAGCTGAGAGTTGTCAGTCTCTGTAGCTGAGAGCTGTCAGTATCTTTAGCTGAGAGCTGTCAGTCTCTGTAGCTGAGAGTTGTCACTCTCTGTAGCTGAGAGTTGTCAGACTCTGTAACTGAGAGTTAGTCTCTGTAGCTGAGAGTTGTCAGTCTCTGTAGCTGAGAGTTGTTAGTCTCTGTAGCTGAGAGCTGTCAGTCTCTGTAGCTGGGAGTTGTCAGTCCCTGTAGCTGAGAGTTGTCAGTCTCTGTAGCTGAGAGCTGTCAGTCTCTTTAGCTGAGAGCTGTCAGTCTCTGTAGCTGAGAGCTGTCAGTCTCTGTAGCTGAGAGTTAGTCTCTGTAGCTGAGAGTTGTCTGTCTCGGTAGCTGATAGCTGTCAGTCTCTGTAGCTGAGAGTTGTCAGTCTCTGTAGCTGAGAGCTGTCAGTCTCTGTAGCTGAGTGTCGTCAGTCTCTGCAGCTGAGAGTTGTCAGTCTCTGTAGCTGAGAGTTGTCAGACTCTGTAGCTGAGAGTTGTCAGTCTCTGTAGCTGAGAGTTGTCAGTCTCTGTAGCTGAGAGTTGTCAGTCTCTGTAGCTGAGAGTTGTCAGTCTCAGTAGCTGAGAGTTGTCAGTCTCTGTAACTGAGAGTTGTCAGACTCTGTAGCTGAGAGTTGTCTGTCTCTGTAGCTGAGAGCTGTCAGTCTCTGTAGCTGAGAGTTGTCAGTCTCTGTAGCTGAGAGTTGTCACTCTCTGTAGCTGAGAGTTGTCACTCTCTGTAGCTGAGAGTTGTCAGTCTCTGTAACTGAGAGTTAGTCTCTGTAGCTGAGAGTTGTCAGTCTCTGTAGCTGAGAGTTGTCAGTCTCTGTAGCTGAGAGCTGTCAGTCTCTGTAGCTGAGAGTTGTCTGTCTCGGTAGCTGAGAGCTGTCAGTCTCTGTAGCTGAGAGTTGTCAGTCTCTGCTGCTGAGAGTTGTCATTCTCTGTAGCTGAGAGTTAGTCTCTGTAGCTGAGAGGTTTCAGTCTCTGAGCTGAGAGTTGTCAGTCTGTGTAGCTGAGAGTTGTCAGTCTCTGTAGCTGAGAGTTGTCAGGCTCTGTAGCTGAGAGCTGTCAGTCTCTGTAGCTGAGAGCTGTCAGTCTCTGTAGCTGAGAGTTGTCAGTCTCTGTAGCTGAGAGCTGTCAGTCGCTGTAGCTGAGAGCTGTCAGTGTCTGTAGCTGAGAGCTGTCAGTCTCTGTAGCTGAGAGGTGTCATTCTCTGTAGCTGAGAGTTGTCAGTCTCTGTAGCTGAGAGGTGTCATTCTCTGTAGCTGAGAGTTGTCAGTCTCTGTAGCTGAGAGCTGTCAGTCTCTGTAGCTGAGAGTCGTCAGTCTCTGTAGCTGAGAGTTGTCAGTCTCTGTAGCTGAGAGCTGTCAGTCTCTGTAGCTGAGAGTTGTCAGTCTCTGTAGCTGAGAGTTCTCACTCTCTGTAGCTGAGAGTTGTCACTCTCTGTAGCTGAGAGTTGTCAGTCTCTGTAGCTGAGAGTTGTTAGTCTCTGTAGCTGAGAGCTGTCAGTCTCAGTAGCTGGGAGTTGTCAGTCCCTGTAGCTGAGAGTTGTCAGTCTCTGTAGCTGAGAGCTGTCAGTCTCTGTAGCTGAGAGCTGTCAGTCTCTGTAGCTGAGAGTTAGTCTCTGTAGCTGAGAGTTGTCAGTCTCTGTAGCTGAGAGCTGTCAGTCTCTTTAGCTGAGAGCTGTCAGTCTCTGTAGCTGAGAGCTGTCAGTCTCTGTAGCTGAGAGTTAGTCTCTGTAGCTGAGAGTTGTCTGTCTCGGTAGCTGATAGCTGTCAGTCTCTGTAGCTGAGAGTTGTCAGTCTCTGTAGCTGAGAGCTGTCAGTCTCTGTAGCTGAGTGTCGTCAGTCTCTGCAGCTGAGAGCTGTCAGTCTCTGTAGCTGAGAGTTGTCAGTCTCTGCTGCTGAGAGTTGTCAGTCTCTGTAGCTGAGAGTTAGTCTCTGTAGCTGAGAGGTTTCAGTCTCTGAGCTGAGAGTTGTCAGTCTGTGTAGCTGAGAGTTGTCAGTCTCTGTAGCTGAGAGTTGTCAGGCTCTGTAGCTGAGAGCTGTCAGTCTCTGTAGCTGAGAGCTGTCAGTCTCTGTAGCTGAGAGTTGTCAGTCTCTGTAGCTGAGAGCTGTCAGTCGCTGTAGCTGAGAGCTGTCAGTCTCTGTAGCTGAGAGCTGTCAGTCTCTGTAGCTGAGAGGTGTCATTCTCTGTAGCTGAGAGTTGTCAGTCTCTGTAGCTGAGAGGTGTCATTCTCTGTAGCTGAGAGTTGTCAGTCTCTGTAGCTGAGAGCTGTCAGTCTCTGTAGCTGAGAGTCGTCAGTCTCTGTAGCTGAGAGTTGTCAGTCTCTGTAGCTGAGAGCTGTCAGTCTCTGTAGCTGAGAGTTGTCAGTCTCTGTAGCTGAGAGTTCTCACTCTCAGTAGCTGAGAGTTGTCAGTCTCTGTAGCTGAGAGCTGTCAGTCTCTGTAGCTGAGAGTCGTCAGTCTCTGTAGCTGAGAGTTGTCAGTCTCTGTAGCTGAGAGCTGTCAGTCTCTGTAGCTGAGAGTTGTCACTCTGTAGCTGAGAGTTGTCACTCTCTGTAGCTGAGAGTTGTCAGTCTCTGTAACTGAGAGTTATTCTCTGTAGCTGAGAGTTGTCAGTCTCTGTAGCTGAGAGTTGTTAGTCTCTGTAGCTGAGAGTTGTTAGTCTCTGTAGCTGAGAGTTGTCAGTCTCTGTAGCTGAGAGTTGTCAGTCTCTGTAGCTGAGAGTTGTTAGTCTCTGTAGCTGAGAGCTGTCAGTCCCTGTAGCTGAGAGTTGTCAGTCTCTGTAGCTGAGAGTTGTCAGTCTCTGTAACTGAGAGTTATTCTCTGTAGCTGAGAGTTGTCAGTCTCTGTAGCTGAGAGTTGTTAGTCTCTGTAGCTGAGAGTTGTTAGTCTCTGTAGCTGAGAGTTGTCAGTCTCTGTAGCTGAGAGTTGTCAGTCTCTGTAGCTGAGAGTTGTTAGTCTCTGTAGCTAAGAGCTGTCAGTCCCTGTAGCTGAGAGTTGTCAGTCTCTGTAGCTGAGAGCTGTCAGTCTCTTTAGCTGAGAGCTGTCTGTCTCTGTAGCTGAGAGCTGTCAGTCTCTGTAGCTGAGAGTTAGTCTCTGTAGCTGAGAGTTGTCAGTCTCTGTAGCTGAGAGTTGTTAGTCTCTGTAGCTGAGAGTTGTTAGTCTCTGTAGCTGAGAGTTGTCAGTCTCTGTAGCTGAGAGTTGTCACTCTCTGTAGCTGAGAGTTGTCAGACTCTGTAACTGAGAGTTAGTCTCTGTAGCTGAGAGTTGTCAGTCTCTGTAGCTGAGAGTTGTTAGTCTCTGTAGCTGAGAGCTGTCAGTCTCTGTAGCTGGGAGTTGTCAGTCCCTGTAGCTGAGAGTTGTCAGTCTCTGTAGCTGAGAGCTGTCAGTATCTTTAGCTGAGAGCTGTCAGTCTCTGTAGCTGAGAGCTGTCAGTCTCTGTAGCTGAGAGCTGTCAGTCTCTGTAGCTGAGAGTTAGTCTCTGTAGCTGAGAGTTGTCAGTCTCTGTAGCTGAGAGCTGTCAGTCTCTTTAGCTGAGAGCTGTCAGTCTCTGTAGCTGAGAGCTGTCAGTCTCTGTAGCTGAGAGTTAGTCTCTGTAGCTGAGAGTTGTCTGTCTCGGTAGCTGATAGCTGTCAGTCTCTGTAGCTGAGAGTTGTCAGTCTCTGTAGCTGAGAGCTGTCAGTCTCTGTAGCTGAGTGTCGTCAGTCTCTGCAGCTGAGAGTTGTCAGTCTCTGTAGCTGAGAGTTGTCAGACTCTGTAGCTGAGAGTTGTCAGTCTCTGTAGCTGAGAGTTGTCAGTCTCTGTAGCTGAGAGTTGTCAGTCTCTGTAGCTGAGAGTTGTCAGTCTCAGTAGCTGAGAGTTGTCAGTCTCTGTAACTGAGAGTTGTCAGACTCTGTAGCTGAGAGTTGTCTGTCTCTGTAGCTGAGAGCTGTCAGTCTCTGTAGCTGAGAGTTGTCAGTCTCTGTAGCTGAGAGTTGTCACTCTCTGTAGCTGAGAGTTGTCACTCTCTGTAGCTGAGAGTTGTCAGTCTCTGTCACTGAGAGTTAGTCTCTGTAGCTGAGAGTTGTCAGTCTCTGTAGCTGAGAGTTGTCAGTCTCTGTAGCTGAGAGCTGTCAGTCTCTGTAGCTGAGAGTTGTCTGTCTCGGTAGCTGAGAGCTGTCAGTCTCTGTAGCTGAGAGTTGTCAGTCTCTGCTGCTGAGAGTTGTCATTCTCTGTAGCTGAGAGTTAGTCTCTGTAGCTGAGAGGTTTCAGTCTCTGAGCTGAGAGTTGTCAGTCTGTGTAGCTGAGAGTTGTCAATCTCTGTAGCTGAGAGTTGTCAGGCTCTGTAGCTGAGAGCTGTCAGTCTCTGTAGCTGAGAGCTGTCAGTCTCTGTAGCTGAGAGTTGTCAGTCTCTGTAGCTGAGAGCTGTCAGTCGCTGTAGCTGAGAGCTGTCAGTGTCTGTAGCTGAGAGCTGTCAGTCTCTGTAGCTGAGAGGTGTCATTCTCTGTAGCTGAGAGTTGTCAGTCTCTGTAGCTGAGAGGTGTCATTCTCTGTAGCTGAGAGTTGTCAGTCTCTGTAGCTGAGAGCTGTCAGTCTCTGTAGCTGAGAGTCGTCAGTCTCTGTAGCTGAGAGTTGTCAGTCTCTGTAGCTGAGAGCTGTCAGTCTCTGTAGCTGAGAGTTGTCAGTCTCTGTAGCTGAGAGTTCTCACTCTCTGTAGCTGAGAGTTGTCACTCTCTGTAGCTGAGAGTTGTCAGTCTCTGTAGCTGAGAGTTGTTAGTCTCTGTAGCTGAGAGCTGTCAGTCTCAGTAGCTGGGAGTTGTCAGTCCCTGTAGCTGAGATTTGTCAGTCTCTGTAGCTGAGAACTGTCAGTCTCTGTAGCTGAGAGGTGTCATTCTCTGTAGCTGAGAGTTGTCAGTCTCTGTAGCTGAGTGGTGTCATTCTCTGTAGCTGAGAGTTGTCAGTCTCTGTAGCTGAGAGCTGTCAGTCTCTGTAGCTGAGAGTCGTCAGTCTCTGTAGCTGAGAGTTGTCAGTCTCTGTAGCTGAGAGCTGTCAGTCTCTGTAGCTGAGAGTTGTCACTCTGTAGCTGAGAGTTGTCACTCTCTGTAGCTGAGAGTTGTCAGTCTCTGTAACTGAGAGTTATTCTCTGTAGCTGAGAGTTGTCAGTCTCTGTAGCTGAGAGTTGTTAGTCTCTGTAGCTGAGAGTTGTTAGTCTCTGTAGCTGAGAGTTGTCAGTCTCTGTAGCTGAGAGTTGTCAGTCTCTGTAGCTGAGAGTTGTTAGTCTCTGTAGCTGAGAGCTGTCAGTCCCTGTAGCTGAGAGATGTCAGTCTCTGTAGCTGAGAGCTGTCAGTCTCTTTAGCTGAGAGCTGTCTGTCTCTGTAGCTGAGAGCTGTCAGTCTCTGTAGCTGAGAGTTAGTCTCTGTAGCTGAGAGTTGTCAGTCTCTGTAGCTGAGAGCTGTCAGTCTCTTTAGCTGAGAGCTGTCAGTCTCTGTAGCTGAGAGCTGTCAGTCTCTGTAGCTGAGAGTTGTCAGTCTCATAGCTGAGAGCTGTCAGTCTCTGTAGCTGAGAGTCGTCAGTCTCTGTAGCTGAGAGTTGTCAGTCTCTGTAGCTGAGAGTTGTCAGACTCTGTAGCTGAGAGTTGTCAGTCTCTGTAGCTGAGAGTTGTCACTCTCTGTAGCTGAGAGTTGTCACTCTCTGTAGCTGAGAGTTGTCACTCTCTGTAGCTGAGAGTTGTCAGTCTCTGTAGCTGAGAGTTATCAGTCTGTGTAGCTGAGAGTTGTCAGTCTCTGTAGCTGAGAGGTGTCATTCTCTGTAGCTGAGAGTTGTCAGTCTCTGTAGCTGAGAGCCGTCAGTCTCTGTAGCTGAGAGTCGTCAGTCTCTGTAGCTGAGAGTTGTCAGTCTCTGTAGCTGAGAGCTGTCAGTCTCTGTAGCTGAGAGTTGTCACTCTCTGTAGCTGAGAGTTGTCACTCTCTGTAGCTGAGAGTTGTCACTCTCTGTAGCTGAGAGTTGTCAGTCTCTGTAACTGAGAGTTAGTCTCTGTAGCTGAGAGTTGTCAGTCTCTGTAGCTGAGAGTTTTTAGTCTCTGTAGCTGAGAGTTGTCAGTCTCTGTAGCTGAGAGTTGTTAGTCTCTGTAGCTGAGAGTTGTTAGTCTCTGTAGCTGAGAGTTGTCAGTCTCTGTAGCTGAGAGTTGTCAGTCTCTGTAGCTGAGAGTTGTTAGTCTCTGTAGCTGAGAGCTGTCAGTCCCTGTAGCTGAGAGATGTCAGTCTCTGTAGCTGAGAGCTGTCAGTCTCTTTAGCTGAGAGCTGTCTGTCTCTGTAGCTGAGAGCTGTCAGTCTCTGTAGCTGAGAGTTAGTCTCTGTAGCTGAGAGTTGTCAGTCTCTGTAGCTGAGAGCTGTCAGTCTCTTTAGCTGAGAGCTGTCAGTCTCTGTAGCTGAGAGCTGTCAGTCTCTGTAGCTGAGAGTTGTCAGTCTCATAGCTGAGAGCTGTCAGTCTCTGTAGCTGAGAGTCGTCAGTCTCTGTAGCTGAGAGTTGTCAGTCTCTGTAGCTGAGAGTTGTCAGACTCTGTAGCTGAGAGTTGTCAGTCTCTGTAGCTGAGAGTTGTCACTCTCTGTAGCTGAGAGTTGTCACTCTCTGTAGCTGAGAGTTGTCACTCTCTGTAGCTGAGAGTTGTCAGTCTCTGTAGCTGAGAGTTATCAGTCTGTGTAGCTGAGAGTTGTCAGTCTCTGTAGCTGAGAGGTGTCATTCTCTGCAGCTGAGAGTTGTCAGTCTCTGTAGCTGAGAGCCGTCAGTCTCTGTAGCTGAGAGTCGTCAGTCTCTGTAGCTGAGAGTTGTCAGTCTCTGTAGCTGAGAGCTGTCAGTCTCTGTAGCTGAGAGTTGTCACTCTCTGTAGCTGAGAGTTGTCACTCTCTGTAGCTGAGAGTTGTCACTCTCTGTAGCTGAGAGTTGTCAGTCTCTGTAACTGAGAGTTAGTCTCTGTAGCTGAGAGTTGTCAGTCTCTGTAGCTGAGAGTTTTTAGTCTCTGTAGCTGAGAGCTGTCAGTCTCTGTAGCTGGGAGTTGTCAGTCCCTGTAGCTGAGAGTTGTCAGTCTCTGTAGCTGAGAGCTGTCAGTCTCTGTAGCTGAGAGGTGTCATTCTCTGTAGCTGAGAGTTGTCAGTCTCTGTAGCTGAGAGCTGTCATTCTCTGTAGCTGAAAGTTGTCAGTCTCTGGAGCTGAGAGCTGTCAGTCTCTGTAGCTGAGAGTCGTCAGTCTCTGTAGCTGAGAGCTGTCAGTTTCTGTAGCTGAGAGCTGTCAGTCTCTGTAGCTGAGAGTTGTCACTCTCTGTAGCTGAGAGTTGTCACTCTCTGTAGCTGAGAGTTGTCACTCTCTGTAGCTGAGAGTTGTCAGTCTCTGTAACTGAGAGTTAGTCTCTGTAGCTGAGAGTTGTCAGTCTCTGTAGCTGAGAGTTGTTAGTCTCTGTAGCTGAGAGCTGTCAGTCTCTGTAGCTGGGAGTTGTCAGTCCCTGTAGCTGAGAGTTGTCAGTCTCTGTAGCTGAGAGCTGTCAGTCTCTTTAGCTGAGAGCTGTCAGTCTCTGTAGCTGAGAGTTGTCAGGCTCTGTAGCTGAGAGCTGTCAGTCTCTGTAGCTGAGAGCTGTCAGTCTCTGTAGCTGAGAGTTGTCAGTCTCTGTAGCTGAGAGCTGTCAGTCGCTGTAGCTGAGAGCTGTCAGTCTCTGTAGCTGAGAGCTGTCAGTCTCTGTAGCTGAGAGGTGTCATTCTCTGTAGCTGAGAGTTGTCAGTCTCTGTAGCTGAGAGGTGTCATTCTCTGTAGCTGAGAGTTGTCAGTCTCTGTAGCTGAGAGCTGTCAGTCGCTGTAGCTGAGAGCTGTCAGTCTCTGTAGCTGAGAGCTGTCAGTCTCTGTAGCTGAGAGCTGTCAGTCTCTGTAGCTGAGAGGTGTCATTCTCTGTAGCTGAGAGTTGTCAGTCTCTGTAGCTGAGAGTTGTAAGTCTCTGTAGCTGAGAGCTGTCAGTCTCTGTAGCTGAGAGGTGTCATTCTCTGTAGCTGAGAGTTGTCAGTCTCTGTAGCTGAGTGGTGTCATTCTCTGTAGCTGAGAGTTGTCAGTCTCTGTAGCTGAGAGCTGTCAGTCTCTGTAGCTGAGAGTCGTCAGTCTCTGTAGCTGAGAGTTGTCAGTCTCTGTAGCTGAGAGCTGTCAGTCTCTGTAGCTGAGAGTTGTCACTCTGTAGCTGAGAGTTGTCACTCTCTGTAGCTGAGAGTTGTCAGTCTCTGTAACTGAGAGTTATTCTCTGTAGCTGAGAGTTGTCAGTCTCTGTAGCTGAGAGTTGTTAGTCTCTGTAGCTGAGAGTTGTTAGTCTCTGTAGCTGAGAGTTGTCAGTCTCTGTAGCTGAGAGTTGTCAGTCTCTGTAGCTGAGAGTTGTTAGTCTCTGTAGCTGAGAGCTGTCAGTCCCTGTAGCTGAGAGATGTCAGTCTCTGTAGCTGAGAGCTGTCAGTCTCTTTAGCTGAGAGCTGTCTGTCTCTGTAGCTGAGAGCTGTCAGTCTCTGTAGCTGAGAGTTAGTCTCTGTAGCTGAGAGTTGTCAGTCTCTGTAGCTGAGAGCTGTCAGTCTCTTTAGCTGAGAGCTGTCAGTCTCTGTAGCTGAGAGCTGTCAGTCTCTGTAGCTGAGAGTTGTCAGTCTCATAGCTGAGAGCTGTCAGTCTCTGTAGCTGAGAGTCGTCAGTCTCTGTAGCTGAGAGTTGTCAGTCTCTGTAGCTGAGAGTTGTCAGACTCTGTAGCTGAGAGTTGTCAGTCTCTGTAGCTGAGAGTTGTCACTCTCTGTAGCTGAGAGTTGTCACTCTCTGTAGCTGAGAGTTGTCACTCTCTGTAGCTGAGAGTTGTCAGTCTCTGTAGCTGAGAGTTATCAGTCTGTGTAGCTGAGAGTTGTCAGTCTCTGTAGCTGAGAGGTGTCATTCTCTGTAGCTGAGAGTTGTCAGTCTCTGTAGCTGAGAGCTGTCAGTCTCTGTAGCTGAGAGCCGTCAGTCTCTGTAGCTGAGAGTCGTCAGTCTCTGTAGCTGAGAGTTGTCAGTCTCTGTAGCTGAGAGCTGTCAGTCTCTGTAGCTGAGAGTTGTCACTCTCTGTAGCTGAGAGTTGTCACTCTCTGTAGCTGAGAGTTGTCACTCTCTGTAGCTGAGAGTTGTCAGTCTCTGTAACTGAGAGTTAGTCTCTGTAGCTGAGAGTTGTCAGTCTCTGTAGCTGAGAGTTTTTAGTCTCTGTAGCTGAGAGTTGTCAGTCTCTGTAGCTGAGAGTTGTTAGTCTCTGTAGCTGAGAGTTGTTAGTCTCTGTAGCTGAGAGTTGTCAGTCTCTGTAGCTGAGAGTTGTCAGTCTCTGTAGCTGAGAGTTGTTAGTCTCTGTAGCTGAGAGCTGTCAGTCCCTGTAGCTGAGAGATGTCAGTCTCTGTAGCTGAGAGCTGTCAGTCTCTTTAGCTGAGAGCTGTCTGTCTCTGTAGCTGAGAGCTGTCAGTCTCTGTAGCTGAGAGTTAGTCTCTGTAGCTGAGAGTTGTCAGTCTCTGTAGCTGAGAGCTGTCAGTCTCTTTAGCTGAGAGCTGTCAGTCTCTGTAGCTGAGAGCTGTCAGTCTCTGTAGCTGAGAGTTGTCAGTCTCATAGCTGAGAGCTGTCAGTCTCTGTAGCTGAGAGTCGTCAGTCTCTGTAGCTGAGAGTTGTCAGTCTCTGTAGCTGAGAGTTGTCAGACTCTGTAGCTGAGAGTTGTCAGTCTCTGTAGCTGAGAGTTGTCACTCTCTGTAGCTGAGAGTTGTCACTCTCTGTAGCTGAGAGTTGTCACTCTCTGTAGCTGAGAGTTGTCAGTCTCTGTAGCTGAGAGTTATCAGTCTGTGTAGCTGAGAGTTGTCAGTCTCTGTAGCTGAGAGGTGTCATTCTCTGCAGCTGAGAGTTGTCAGTCTCTGTAGCTGAGAGCCGTCAGTCTCTGTAGCTGAGAGTCGTCAGTCTCTGTAGCTGAGAGTTGTCAGTCTCTGTAGCTGAGAGCTGTCAGTCTCTGTAGCTGAGAGTTGTCACTCTCTGTAGCTGAGAGTTGTCACTCTCTGTAGCTGAGAGTTGTCACTCTCTGTAGCTGAGAGTTGTCAGTCTCTGTAACTGAGAGTTAGTCTCTGTAGCTGAGAGTTGTCAGTCTCTGTAGCTGAGAGTTTTTAGTCTCTGTAGCTGAGAGCTGTCAGTCTCTGTAGCTGGGAGTTGTCAGTCCCTGTAGCTGAGAGTTGTCAGTCTCTGTAGCTGAGAGCTGTCAGTCTCTGTAGCTGAGAGGTGTCATTCTCTGTAGCTGAGAGTTGTCAGTCTCTGTAGCTGAGAGCTGTCATTCTCTGTAGCTGAAAGTTGTCAGTCTCTGGAGCTGAGAGCTGTCAGTCTCTGTAGCTGAGAGTCGTCAGTCTCTGTAGCTGAGAGCTGTCAGTTTCTGTAGCTGAGAGCTGTCAGTCTCTGTAGCTGAGAGTTGTCACTCTCTGTAGCTGAGAGTTGTCACTCTCTGTAGCTGAGAGTTGTCACTCTCTGTAGCTGAGAGTTGTCAGTCTCTGTAACTGAGAGTTAGTCTCTGTAGCTGAGAGTTGTCAGTCTCTGTAGCTGAGAGTTGTTAGTCTCTGTAGCTGAGAGCTGTCAGTCTCTGTAGCTGGGAGTTGTCAGTCCCTGTAGCTGAGAGTTGTCAGTCTCTGTAGCTGAGAGCTGTCAGTCTCTTTAGCTGAGAGCTGTCAGTCTCTGTAGCTGAGAGTTGTCAGGCTCTGTAGCTGAGAGCTGTCAGTCTCTGTAGCTGAGAGCTGTCAGTCTCTGTAGCTGAGAGTTGTCAGTCTCTGTAGCTGAGAGCTGTCAGTCGCTGTAGCTGAGAGCTGTCAGTCTCTGTAGCTGAGAGCTGTCAGTCTCTGTAGCTGAGAGGTGTCATTCTCTGTAGCTGAGAGTTGTCAGTCTCTGTAGCTGAGAGGTGTCATTCTCTGTAGCTGAGAGTTGTCAGTCTCTGTAGCTGAGAGCTGTCAGTCGCTGTAGCTGAGAGCTGTCAGTCTCTGTAGCTGAGAGCTGTCAGTCTCTGTAGCTGAGAGCTGTCAGTCTCTGTAGCTGAGAGGTGTCATTCTCTGTAGCTGAGAGTTGTCAGTCTCTGTAGCTGAGAGTTGTAAGTCTCTGTAGCTGAGAGCTGTCAGTCTCTGTAGCTGAGAGTTGTCAGTCTCTGTAACTGAGAGGTGTGATTCTCTGTAGCTGAGAGTTGTCGGTCTCTGTAACTGAGAGTTGTCAGTTTCTGTTGCTGAGAGTTGTCAGTCTCTGTAGCTGAGAGCTGTCAGTCTCTGTAGCTGAGAGTTGTCAGTCTCTGTAGCTGAGAGCTGTCAGTCTCTGTAGCTGTGAGTTGTCAGTCTCTGTAACTGAGAGGTGTCACTCTCTGTAGCTGAGAGTTGTCAGTCTCTGTAACTGAGAGTTGTCAGTCTCTGTTGCTGAGAGCTGTCAGTCTCTGTTGCTGAGAGCTGTCAGTCTCTGTTGCTTAGAGTTGTCAGTATCTGTTGCTGAGAGCTGTCAGTCCCTGTAGCTGAGAGTTGTCAGTCTCTGTAGCTGAGAGTTGTCAGTCTCTGTAGCTGAGAGGTGTCATTCTCTGTAGCTGAGAGCTGTCAGTCTCTGTAGCTGAGAGTTGTCAGTCTCTAGCTGAGATTTGTCAGTCTCTGTAGCTGAGAGTTGTCAGTCTCTGTAGCTGAGAGTTGTCAGTCTCTGTAGCTGAGCGGTGTCATTCTCTGTAGCTGAGTGTTGTCAGTCTCTGTAACTGAGAGTTGTCAGTCTCTGTTGCTGAGAGCTGTCAGTCTCTGTAGCTGAGAGTTGTCAGTCTCTGTAGCTGAGAGGTGACAGTCTCTGTAGCTGAGAGTTGTCAGTCTCTGTAGCTGAGAACTATCAGTCTCTGTAGCTGAGAGCGGTCAGTCTCTGGAGCTGAGAGTTGTCAGTCTCTGTAGCTGAGAGTTCTCAGTCTCTGTAGCTGGGAGCTGTCAGTCTCTGTAGCTGAGAGTTGTCAGTCTCTGTAAATGAGAGTTGTCAGTCACTGTAGCTGAGAGCTGTCAGTCTCTGTAGCTGAGAGTTGTCAATCTCTGTATCTGAGAGTTCTCAGTCTCTGTAGCTGAGAGGTGTCATTCTCTGTAGCTGAGAGCTGTCAGTCTCTGTAGCTGAGAGTTGTCAGTCTCTAGCTGAGAGTTGTCAGTCTCTGTAGCTGAGAGTTGTCAGTCTCTGTAGCTGAGAGTTGTCAGTCTCTGTAGCTGAGCGGTGTCATTCTCTGTAGCTGAGTGTTGTCAGTCTCTGTAACTGAGAGTTGTCAGTCTCTGTTGCTGAGAGCTGTCAGTCTCTGTAGCTGAGAGTTGTCAGTCTCTGTAGCTGAGGGGTGTCAGTCTCTGTAGCTGAGAGTTGTCAGTCTCTGTAGCTGAGAACTGTCAGTCTCTGTAGCTGAGAGTTGTGAGTCTCTGCAGCTGAGAGTTGTCAGTCTCTGGAGCTGAGAGATGTCAGTCTCTGCAGCTGAGAGTTGTCAGTCTCTGTAGCTGAGAGTTAGTCTCTGTAGCTGAGAGGTGTCAGTCTCTGAGCTGAGAGTTGTCAGTCTCTGTAGCTGAGAGTTGTCAGTCTGTGTAGCTGAGAGTTGTCAGTCTCTGTAGCTGAGAGCTGTCAGTCGCTGTAGCTGAGAGTTGTCAGGCTCTGTAGCTGAGAGTTGTCAGTCCCTGTAGCTGAGCGGTGTCATTCTCTGTAGCTGAGTGTTGTCAGTCTCTGTAACTGAGAGTTGTCAGTCTCTGTTGCTGAGAGCTGTCGGTCTCTGTAGCTGAGAGTTGTCAGTCTCTGTAGCTGAGGGGTGTCAGTCTCTGTAGCTGAGAGTTGTCAGTCTCTGTAGCTGAGAACTGTCAGTCTCTGTAGCTGAGAGTTGTCAGTCTCTGCAGCTGAGAGTTGTCAGTCTCTGTAGCTGAGAGTTGTCAGTCTCTGCAGCTGAGAGTTGTCAGTCTCTGTAGCTGAGAGTTAGTCTCTGTAGCTGAGAAGTGTCAGTCTCTGAGCTGAGAGTTGTCAGTCTCTGTAGCTGAGAGTTGTCAGTCTGTGTAGCTGAGAGTTGTCAGTCTGTGTAGCTGAGAGTTGTCAGTCTCTGTAGCTGAGAGCTGTCAGTAGCTGTAGCTGAGAGTTGTCAAGCTCTGCAGCTGAGAGCTGTCAGTCTCTGCAGCTGAGAGCTGTCAGTCTCTGGAGCTGAGAGTTGTCAGTCTCTGTAGCTGAGAGTTGTCAGTCTCTGTAGCTGAGAGTTGTCAGTCTCTGTATCTGAGAGATGTCAGTCTCTGTAGCTTAGAGTTGTCAGTCTCTGTAGCTGAGAGGTGTCATTCTCTGTAGCTGAGAGTTGTCAGTCTCTGTAGCTGAGAGTTAGTCTCTGTAGCTGAGAGGTGTCAGTCTCTGAGCTGAGAGTTGTCAGTCTCTGTAGCTGAGAGTTGTCAGTCTGTGTAGCTGAGAGTTGTCAGTCTCTGTAGCTGAGAGTTGTCAGTCGCTGTAGCTGAGAGTTGTCAGTCTCTGTAGCTGAGAGCTGTCAGTCTCTGTAGCTGAGAGTTGTCAGTCTCTGTAGCTGAGGGGTGTCAGTCTCTGTAGCTGAGAGTTGTCAGTCTCTGTAGCTGAGAACTGTCAGTCTCTGTAGCTGAGAGTTGTCAGTCTCTGCAGCTGATAGTTGTCAGTCTCTGTAGCTGAGAGTTGTCAGTCTCTGCAGCTGAGAGTTGTCAGTCTCTGTAGCTGAGAGTTAGTCTCTGTAGCTGAGAGGTGTCAGTCTCTGAGCTGAGAGTTGTCAGTCTCTGTAGCTGAGAGTTGTCAGTCTGTGTAGCTGAGAGTTGTCAGTCTCTGTAGCTGAGAGCTGTCAGTCGCTGTAGCTGAGAGTTGTCAGTCTCTGCTGCTGAGAGTTGTCAGTCTCTGTAGCTGAGAGTTAGTCTCTGTAGCTGAGAGGTGTCAGTCTCTGAGCTGAGAGTTGTCAGTCTGTGTAGCTGAGAGTTGTCAGTCTCTGTAGCTGAGAGTTGTCAGGCTCTGTAGCTGAGAGCTGTCAGTCTCTGTAGCTGAGAGCTGTCAGTCTCTGTAGCCGAGAGTTGTCAGTCTCTGCAGCTGAGAGCTGTCAGTCGCTGTAGCTGAGAGCTGTCAGTCTCTGTAGCTGAGAGCTGTCAGTCTCTGTAGCTGAGAGGTGTCATTCTCTGTAGCTGAGAGTTGTCAGTCTCTGTAGCTGAGAGGTGTCATTCTCTGTAGCTGAGAGTTGTCAGTCTCTGTAGCTGAGATCTGTCAGTCTCTGTAGCTGAGAGTCGTCAGTCTCTGTAGCTGAGAGTTGTCAGTCTCTGTAGCTGAGAGCTGTCAGTCTCTATAGCTGAGAGTTGTCACTCTCTGTAGCTGAGAGTTCTCACTCTCTGTAGCTGAGAGTTGTCACTCTCTGTAGCTGAGAGTTGTCAGTCTCTGTAGCTGAGAGTTGTTAGTCTCTGTAGCTGAGAGCTGTCAGTCTTTGTAGCTGGGAGTTGTCAGTCCCTGTAGCTGAGAGTTGTCAGTCTCTGTAGCTGAGAGCTGTCAGTCTCTGTAGCTGAGAGGTGTCATTCTCTGTAGCTGAGAGTTGTCAGTCTCTGTAGCTGAGAGTTGTAACTCTCTGTAGCTGAGAGCTGTCAGTCTCTGTAGCTGAGAGTTGTCAGTCTCTGTAACTGAGAGCTGTCAGTCTCTGCAGCTGAGAGCTGTCAGTCTCTGTAGCTGAGAGTTGTCAGTCACTGTAGCTGAGAGCTGTCAGTCGCTGTAGCTGAGAGCTGTCAGTCTCTGTAGCTGAGAGCTGTCAGTCTCTGTAGCTGAGAGGTGTCATTCTCTGTAGCTGAGAGTTGTCAGTCTCTGTAGCTGAGAGGTGTCATTCTCTGCAGCTGAGAGTTGTCAGTCTCTGTAGCTGAAAGCTGTCAGTCGCTGTAGCTGAGAGCTGTCAGTCTCTGTAGCTGAGAGCTGTCAGTCTCTGTAGCTGAGAGGTGTCATTCTCTGTAGCTGAGAGTTGTCAGTCTCTGTAGCTGAGAGTTGTAAGTCTCTGTAGCTGAGAGCTGTCAGTCTCTGTAGCTGAGAGTTGTCAGTCTCTGTAACTGAGAGGTGTGATTCTCTGTAGCTGAGAGTTGTCAGTCTCTGTAACTGAGAGTTGTCAGTCTCTGTTGCTGAGAGTTGTCAGTCTCTGTAGCTGAGAGCTGTCAGTCTCTGTAGCTGAGAGTTGTCAGGCTCTGTAGCTGAGAGCTGTCAGTCTCTGTAGCTGAGAGCTGTCAGTCTCTGTAGCTGAGAGCTGTCAGTCTCTGTAGCCGAGAGTTGTCAGTCTCTGCAGCTGAGAGCTGTCAGTCGCTGTAGCTGAGAGCTGTCAGTCTCTGTAGCTGAGAGCTGTCAGTCTCTGTAGCTGAGAGGTGTCATTCTCTGTAGCTGAGAGTTGTCACTCTCTGTAGCTGAGAGTTGTCAGTCTCTGTAACTGAGAGTTAGTCTCTGTAGCTGAGAGTTGTCAGTCTCTGTAGCTGAGAGTTGTTAGTCTCTGTAGCTGAGAGCTGTCAGTCTCTGTAGCTGGGAGTTGTCAGTCCCTGTAGCTGAGAGTTGTCAGTCTCTGTAGCTGAGAGCTGTCAGTCTCTTTAGCTGAGAGCTGTCAGTCTCTGTAGCTGAGAGTTGTCAGGCTCTGTAGCTGAGAGCTGTCAGTCTCTGTAGCTGAGAGCTGTCAGTCTCTGTAGCTGAGAGTTGTCAGTCTCTGTAGCTGAGAGCTGTCAGTCGCTGTAGCTGAGAGCTGTCAGTCTCTGTAGCTGAGAGCTGTCAGTCTCTGTAGCTGAGAGGTGTCATTCTCTGTAGCTGAGAGTTGTCAGTCTCTGTAGCTGAGAGGTGTCATTCTCTGTAGCTGAGAGTTGTCAGTCTCTGTAGCTGAGAGCTGTCAGTCGCTGTAGCTGAGAGCTGTCAGTCTCTGTAGCTGAGAGCTGTCAGTCTCTGTAGCTGAGAGCTGTCAGTCTCTGTAGCTGAGAGGTGTCATTCTCTGTAGCTGAGAGTTGTCAGTCTCTGTAGCTGAGAGTTGTAAGTCTCTGTAGCTGAGAGCTGTCAGTCTCTGTAGCTGAGAGTTGTCAGTCTCTGTAACTGAGAGGTGTGATTCTCTGTAGCTGAGAGTTGTCGGTCTCTGTAACTGAGAGTTGTCAGTTTCTGTTGCTGAGAGTTGTCAGTCTCTGTAGCTGAGAGCTGTCAGTCTCTGTAGCTGAGAGTTGTCAGTCTCTGTAGCTGAGAGCTGTCAGTCTCTGTAGCTGTGAGTTGTCAGTCTCTGTAACTGAGAGGTGTCACTCTCTGTAGCTGAGAGTTGTCAGTCTCTGTAACTGAGAGTTGTCAGTCTCTGTTGCTGAGAGCTGTCAGTCTCTGTTGCTGAGAGCTGTCAGTCTCTGTTGCTTAGAGTTGTCAGTATCTGTTGCTGAGAGCTGTCAGTCCCTGTAGCTGAGAGTTGTCAGTCTCTGTAGCTGAGAGTTGTCAGTCTCTGTAGCTGAGAGGTGTCATTCTCTGTAGCTGAGAGCTGTCAGTCTCTGTAGCTGAGAGTTGTCAGTCTCTAGCTGAGATTTGTCAGTCTCTGTAGCTGAGAGTTGTCAGTCTCTGTAGCTGAGAGTTGTCAGTCTCTGTAGCTGAGCGGTGTCATTCTCTGTAGCTGAGTGTTGTCAGTCTCTGTAACTGAGAGTTGTCAGTCTCTGTTGCTGAGAGCTGTCAGTCTCTGTAGCTGAGAGTTGTCAGTCTCTGTAGCTGAGAGGTGACAGTCTCTGTAGCTGAGAGTTGTCAGTCTCTGTAGCTGAGAACTATCAGTCTCTGTAGCTGAGAGCGGTCAGTCTCTGGAGCTGAGAGTTGTCAGTCTCTGTAGCTGAGAGTTCTCAGTCTCTGTAGCTGGGAGCTGTCAGTCTCTGTAGCTGAGAGTTGTCAGTCTCTGTAAATGAGAGTTGTCAGTCACTGTAGCTGAGAGCTGTCAGTCTCTGTAGCTGAGAGTTGTCAATCTCTGTATCTGAGAGTTCTCAGTCTCTGTAGCTGAGAGGTGTCATTCTCTGTAGCTGAGAGCTGTCAGTCTCTGTAGCTGAGAGTTGTCAGTCTCTAGCTGAGAGTTGTCAGTCTCTGTAGCTGAGAGTTGTCAGTCTCTGTAGCTGAGAGTTGTCAGTCTCTGTAGCTGAGCGGTGTCATTCTCTGTAGCTGAGTGTTGTCAGTCTCTGTAACTGAGAGTTGTCAGTCTCTGTTGCTGAGAGCTGTCAGTCTCTGTAGCTGAGAGTTGTCAGTCTCTGTAGCTGAGGGGTGTCAGTCTCTGTAGCTGAGAGTTGTCAGTCTCTGTAGCTGAGAACTGTCAGTCTCTGTAGCTGAGAGTTGTGAGTCTCTGCAGCTGAGAGTTGTCAGTCTCTGGAGCTGAGAGATGTCAGTCTCTGCAGCTGAGAGTTGTCAGTCTCTGTAGCTGAGAGTTAGTCTCTGTAGCTGAGAGGTGTCAGTCTCTGAGCTGAGAGTTGTCAGTCTCTGTAGCTGAGAGTTGTCAGTCTGTGTAGCTGAGAGTTGTCAGTCTCTGTAGCTGAGAGCTGTCAGTCGCTGTAGCTGAGAGTTGTCAGGCTCTGTAGCTGAGAGTTGTCAGTCCCTGTAGCTGAGCGGTGTCATTCTCTGTAGCTGAGTGTTGTCAGTCTCTGTAACTGAGAGTTGTCAGTCTCTGTTGCTGAGAGCTGTCGGTCTCTGTAGCTGAGAGTTGTCAGTCTCTGTAGCTGAGGGGTGTCAGTCTCTGTAGCTGAGAGTTGTCAGTCTCTGTAGCTGAGAACTGTCAGTCTCTGTAGCTGAGAGTTGTCAGTCTCTGCAGCTGAGAGTTGTCAGTCTCTGTAGCTGAGAGTTGTCAGTCTCTGCAGCTGAGAGTTGTCAGTCTCTGTAGCTGAGAGTTAGTCTCTGTAGCTGAGAAGTGTCAGTCTCTGAGCTGAGAGTTGTCAGTCTCTGTAGCTGAGAGTTGTCAGTCTGTGTAGCTGAGAGTTGTCAGTCTGTGTAGCTGAGAGTTGTCAGTCTCTGTAGCTGAGAGCTGTCAGTAGCTGTAGCTGAGAGTTGTCAAGCTCTGCAGCTGAGAGCTGTCAGTCTCTGCAGCTGAGAGCTGTCAGTCTCTGGAGCTGAGAGTTGTCAGTCTCTGTAGCTGAGAGTTGTCAGTCTCTGTAGCTGAGAGTTGTCAGTCTCTGTATCTGAGAGATGTCAGTCTCTGTAGCTTAGAGTTGTCAGTCTCTGTAGCTGAGAGGTGTCATTCTCTGTAGCTGAGAGTTGTCAGTCTCTGTAGCTGAGAGTTAGTCTCTGTAGCTGAGAGGTGTCAGTCTCTGAGCTGAGAGTTGTCAGTCTCTGTAGCTGAGAGTTGTCAGTCTGTGTAGCTGAGAGTTGTCAGTCTCTGTAGCTGAGAGTTGTCAGTCGCTGTAGCTGAGAGTTGTCAGTCTCTGTAGCTGAGAGCTGTCAGTCTCTGTAGCTGAGAGTTGTCAGTCTCTGTAGCTGAGGGGTGTCAGTCTCTGTAGCTGAGAGTTGTCAGTCTCTGTAGCTGAGAACTGTCAGTCTCTGTAGCTGAGAGTTGTCAGTCTCTGCAGCTGATAGTTGTCAGTCTCTGTAGCTGAGAGTTGTCAGTCTCTGCAGCTGAGAGTTGTCAGTCTCTGTAGCTGAGAGTTAGTCTCTGTAGCTGAGAGGTGTCAGTCTCTGAGCTGAGAGTTGTCAGTCTCTGTAGCTGAGAGTTGTCAGTCTGTGTAGCTGAGAGTTGTCAGTCTCTGTAGCTGAGAGCTGTCAGTCGCTGTAGCTGAGAGTTGTCAGTCTCTGCTGCTGAGAGTTGTCAGTCTCTGTAGCTGAGAGTTAGTCTCTGTAGCTGAGAGGTGTCAGTCTCTGAGCTGAGAGTTGTCAGTCTGTGTAGCTGAGAGTTGTCAGTCTCTGTAGCTGAGAGTTGTCAGGCTCTGTAGCTGAGAGCTGTCAGTCTCTGTAGCTGAGAGCTGTCAGTCTCTGTAGCCGAGAGTTGTCAGTCTCTGCAGCTGAGAGCTGTCAGTCGCTGTAGCTGAGAGCTGTCAGTCTCTGTAGCTGAGAGCTGTCAGTCTCTGTAGCTGAGAGGTGTCATTCTCTGTAGCTGAGAGTTGTCAGTCTCTGTAGCTGAGAGGTGTCATTCTCTGTAGCTGAGAGTTGTCAGTCTCTGTAGCTGAGATCTGTCAGTCTCTGTAGCTGAGAGTCGTCAGTCTCTGTAGCTGAGAGTTGTCAGTCTCTGTAGCTGAGAGCTGTCAGTCTCTATAGCTGAGAGTTGTCACTCTCTGTAGCTGAGAGTTCTCACTCTCTGTAGCTGAGAGTTGTCACTCTCTGTAGCTGAGAGTTGTCAGTCTCTGTAGCTGAGAGTTGTTAGTCTCTGTAGCTGAGAGCTGTCAGTCTTTGTAGCTGGGAGTTGTCAGTCCCTGTAGCTGAGAGTTGTCAGTCTCTGTAGCTGAGAGCTGTCAGTCTCTGTAGCTGAGAGGTGTCATTCTCTGTAGCTGAGAGTTGTCAGTCTCTGTAGCTGAGAGTTGTAACTCTCTGTAGCTGAGAGCTGTCAGTCTCTGTAGCTGAGAGTTGTCAGTCTCTGTAACTGAGAGCTGTCAGTCTCTGCAGCTGAGAGCTGTCAGTCTCTGTAGCTGAGAGTTGTCAGTCACTGTAGCTGAGAGCTGTCAGTCGCTGTAGCTGAGAGCTGTCAGTCTCTGTAGCTGAGAGCTGTCAGTCTCTGTAGCTGAGAGGTGTCATTCTCTGTAGCTGAGAGTTGTCAGTCTCTGTAGCTGAGAGGTGTCATTCTCTGCAGCTGAGAGTTGTCAGTCTCTGTAGCTGAAAGCTGTCAGTCGCTGTAGCTGAGAGCTGTCAGTCTCTGTAGCTGAGAGCTGTCAGTCTCTGTAGCTGAGAGGTGTCATTCTCTGTAGCTGAGAGTTGTCAGTCTCTGTAGCTGAGAGTTGTAAGTCTCTGTAGCTGAGAGCTGTCAGTCTCTGTAGCTGAGAGTTGTCAGTCTCTGTAACTGAGAGGTGTGATTCTCTGTAGCTGAGAGTTGTCAGTCTCTGTAACTGAGAGTTGTCAGTCTCTGTTGCTGAGAGTTGTCAGTCTCTGTAGCTGAGAGCTGTCAGTCTCTGTAGCTGAGAGTTGTCAGGCTCTGTAGCTGAGAGCTGTCAGTCTCTGTAGCTGAGAGCTGTCAGTCTCTGTAGCCGAGAGTTGTCAGTCTCTGCAGCTGAGAGCTGTCAGTCGCTGTAGCTGAGAGCTGTCAGTCTCTGTAGCTGAGAGCTGTCAGTCTCTGTAGCTGAGAGGTGTCATTCTCTGTAGCTGAGAGTTGTCAGTCTCTGTAGCTGAGAGGTGTCATTCTCTGTAGCTGAGAGTTGTCAGTCTCTGTAGCTGAGATCTGTCAGTCTCTGTAGCTGAGAGTCGTCAGTCTCTGTAGCTGAGAGTTGTCAGTCTCTGTAGCTGAGAGCTGTCAGTCTCTATAGCTGAGAGTTGTCACTCTCTGTAGCTGAGAGTTCTCACTCTCTGTAGCTGAGAGTTGTCACTCTCTGTAGCTGAGAGTTGTCAGTCTCTGTAGCTGAGAGTTGTTAGTCTCTGTAGCTGAGAGCTGTCAGTCTCTGTAGCTGGGAGTTGTCAGTCCCTGTAGCTGAGAGTTGTCAGTCTCTGTAGCTGAGAGCTGTCAGTCTCTGTAGCTGAGAGGTGTCATTCTCTGTAGCTGAGAGTTGTCAGTCTCTGTAGCTGAGAGTTGTAACTCTCTGTAGCTGAGAGCTGTCAGTCTCTGTAGCTGAGAGTTGTCAGTCTCTGTAACTGAGAGCTGTCAGTCTCTGCAGCTGAGAGCTGTCAGTCTCTGTAGCTGAGAGTTGTCAGTCACTGTAGCTGAGAGCTGTCAGTCGCTGTAGCTGAGAGCTGTCAGTCTCTGTAGCTGAGAGCTGTCAGTCTCTGTAGCTGAGAGGTGTCATTCTCTGTAGCTGAGAGTTGTCAGTCTCTGTAGCTGAGAGGTGTCATTCTCTGCAGCTGAGAGTTGTCAGTCTCTGTAGCTGAAAGCTGTCAGTCGCTGTAGCTGAGAGCTGTCAGTCTCTGTAGCTGAGAGCTGTCAGTCTCTGTAGCTGAGAGCTGTCAGTCTCTGTAGCTGAGAGGTGTCATTCTCTGTAGCTGAGAGTTGTCAGTCTCTGTAGCTGAGAGTTGTAAGTCTCTGTAGCTGAGAGCTGTCAGTCTCTGTAGCTGAGAGTTGTCAGTCTCTGTAACTGAGAGGTGTGATTCTCTGTAGCTGAGAGTTGTCAGTCTCTGTAACTGAGAGTTGTCAGTCTCTGTTGCTGAGAGTTGTCAGTCTCTGTAGCTGAGAGCTGTCAGTCTCTGTAGCTGAGAGTTGTCAGTCTCTGTAGCTGAGAGCTGTCAGTCTCTGTAGCTGTGAGTTGTCAGTCTCTGTAACTGAGAGGTGTCACTCTCTGTAGCTGAGAGTTGTCAGTCTCTGTAACTGAGAGTTGTCAGTCTCTGTTGCTGAGAGCTGTCAGTCTCTGTTGCTGAGAGCTGTCAGTCTCTGTTGCTTAGAGTTGTCAGTATCTGTTGCTGAGAGCTGTCAGTCCCTGTAGCTGAGAGTTGTCAGTCTCTGTAGCTGAGAGTTGTCAGTCTCTGTAGCTGAGAGTTGTCAGTCTCTGTAGCTGAGAGGTGTCATTCTCTGTAGCTGAGAGCTGTCAGTCTCTGTAGCTGAGAGTTGTCAGTCTCTAGCTGAGATTTGTCAGTCTCTGTAGCTGAGAGTTGTCAGTCTCTGTAGCTGAGAGTTGTCAGTCTCTGTAGCTGAGCGGTGTCATTCTCTGTAGCTGAGTGTTGTCAGTCTCTGTAACTGAGAGTTGTCAGTCTCTGTTGCTGAGAGCTGTCAGTCTCTGTAGCTGAGAGTTGTCAGTCTCTGTAGCTGAGAGGTGACAGTCTCTGTAGCTGAGAGTTGTCAGTCTCTGTAGCTGAGAACTATCAGTCTCTGTAGCTGAGAGCGGTCAGTCTCTGGAGCTGAGAGTTGTCAGTCTCTGTAGCTGAGAGTTCTCAGTCTCTGTAGCTGAGAGCTGTCAGTCTCTGTAGCTGAGAGTTGTCAGTCTCTGTAAATGAGAGTTGTCAGTCACTGTAGCTGAGAGCTGTCAGTCTCTGTAGCTGAGAGTTGTCAATCTCTATATCTGAGAGTTCTCAGTCTCTGTAGCTGAGAGGTGTCATTCTCTGTAGCTGAGAGCTGTCAGTCTCTGTAGCTGAGAGTTGTCAGTCTCTAGCTGAGAGTTGTCAGTCTCTGTAGCTGAGAGTTGTCAGTCTCTGTAGCTGAGAGTTGTCAGTCTCTGTAGCTGAGCGGTGTCATTCTCTGTTGCTGAGTGTTGTCAGTCTCTGTAACTGAGAGTTGTCAGTCTCTGTTGCTGAGAGCTGTCAGTCTCTGTAGCTGAGAGTTGTCAGTCTCTGTAGCTGAGGGGTGTCAGTCACTGTAGCTGAGAGTTGTCAGTCTCTGTAGCTGAGAACTGTCAGTCTCTGTAGCTGAGAGTTGTCAGTCTCTGCAGCTGAGAGTTGTCAGTCTCTGTAGCTGAGAGTTGTCAGTCTCTGCAGCTGAGAGTTGTCAGTCTCTGTAGCTGAGAGTTAGTCTCTGTAGCTGAGAGGTGTCAGTCTCTGAGCTGAGAGTTGTCAGTCTCTGTAGCTGAGAGTTGTCAGTCTGTGTAGCTGAGAGTTGTCAGTCTCTGTAGCTGAGAGCTGTCAGTCGCTGTAGCTGAGAGTTGTCAGTCTCTGCTGCTGAGAGTTGTCAGTCTCTGTAGCTGAGAGTTAGTCTCTGTAGCTGAGAGGTGTCAGTCTCTGAGCTGAGAGTTGTCAGTCTGTGTAGCTGAGAGTTGTCAGTCTCTGTAGCTGAGAGTTGTCAGGCTCTGTAGCTGAGAGCTGTCAGTCTCTGTAGCTGAGAGCTGTCAGTCTCTGTAGCCGAGAGTCGTCAGTCTCTGCAGCCGAGAGTCGTCAGTCGCTGTAGCTGAGAGCTGTCAGTCTCTGTAGCTGAGAGCTGTCAGTCTCTGTAGCTGAGAGGTGTCATTCTCTGTAGCTGAGAGTTGTCAGTCTCTGTAGCTGAGAGGTGTCATTCTCTGTAGCTGAGAGGTGTCATTCTCTGTAGCTGAGATCTGTCAGTCTCTGTAGCTGAGAGTCGTCAGTCTCTGTAGCTGAGAGTTGTCAGTCTCTGTAGCTGAGAGCTGTCAGTCTCTATAGCTGAGAGTTGTCACTCTCTGTAGCTGAGAGTTCTCACTCTCTGTAGCTGAGAGTTGTCACTCTCTGTAGCTGAGAGTTGTCAGTCTCTGTAGCTGAGAGTTGTTAGTCTCTGTAGCTGAGAGCTGTCAGTCTCTGTAGCTGGGAGTTGTCAGTCCCTGTAGCTGAGAGTTGTCAGTCTCTGTAGCTGAGAGCTGTCAGTCTCTGTAGCTGAGAGGTGTCATTCTCTGTAGCTGAGAGTTGTCAGTCTCTGTAGCTGAGAGTTGTAACTCTCTGTAGCTGAGAGCTGTCAGTCTCTGTAGCTGAGAGTTGTCAGTCTCTGTAACTGAGAGCTGTCAGTCTCTGCAGCTGAGAGCTGTCAGTCTCTGTAGCTGAGAGTTGTCAGTCTCTGTAGCTGAGAGCTGTCAGTCGCTGTAGCTGAGAGCTGTCAGTCTCTGTAGCTGAGAGCTGTCAGTCTCTGTAGCTGAGAGGTGTCATTCTCTGTAGCTGAGAGTTGTCAGTCTCTGTAGCTGAGAGGTGTCATTCTCTGTAGCTGAGAGTTGTCAGTATCTGTAGCTGAAAGCTGTCAGTCTCTGTAGCTGAGAGTTGTCAGTCTCTGTAACTGAGAGGTGTGATTCTCTGTAGCTGAGAGTTGTCAGTCTCTGTAACTGAGAGTTGTCAGTCTCTGTTGCTGAGAGTTGTCAGTCTCTGTAGCTGAGAGCTGTCAGTCTCTGTAGCTGAGAGTTGTCAGTCTCTGTAGCTGAGAGCTGTCAGTCTCTGTAGCTGTGAGTTGTCAGTCTCTGTAACTGAGAGGTGTCACTCTCTGTAGCTGAGAGTTGTCAGTCTCTGTAACTGAGAGTTGTCAGTCTCTGTTGCTGAGAGCTGTCAGTCTCTGTTGCTGAGAGCTGTCAGTCTCTGTTGCTTAGAGTTGTCAGTATCTGTTGCTGAGAGCTGTCAGTCCCTGTAGCTGAGAGTTGTCAGTCTCTGTAGCTGAGAGTTGTCAGTCTCTGTAGCTGAGAGTTGTCAGTCTCTGTAGCTGAGAGGTGTCATTCTCTGTAGCTGAGAGCTGTCAGTCTCTGTAGCTGAGAGTTGTCAGTCTCTAGCTGAGATTTGTCAGTCTCTGTAGCTGAGAGTTGTCAGTCTCTGTAGCTGAGAGTTGTCAGTCTCTGTAGCTGAGCGGTGTCATTCTCTGTAGCTGAGTGTTGTCAGTCTCTGTAACTGAGAGTTGTCAGTCTCTGTTGCTGAGAGCTGTCAGTCTCTGTAGCTGAGAGTTGTCAGTCTCTGTAGCTGAGAGGTGACAGTCTCTGTAGCTGAGAGTTGTCAGTCTCTGTAGCTGAGAACTATCAGTCTCTGTAGCTGAGAGCGGTCAGTCTCTGGAGCTGAGAGTTGTCAGTCTCTGTAGCTGAGAGTTCTCAGTCTCTGTAGCTGAGAGCTGTCAGTCTCTGTAGCTGAGAGTTGTCAGTCTCTGTAAATGAGAGTTGTCAGTCACTGTAGCTGAGAGCTGTCAGTCTCTGTAGCTGAGAGTTGTCAATCTCTATATCTGAGAGTTCTCAGTCTCTGTAGCTGAGAGGTGTCATTCTCTGTAGCTGAGAGCTGTCAGTCTCTGTAGCTGAGAGTTGTCAGTCTCTAGCTGAGAGTTGTCAGTCTCTGTAGCTGAGAGTTGTCAGTCTCTGTAGCTGAGAGTTGTCAGTCTCTGTAGCTGAGCGGTGTCATTCTCTGTTGCTGAGTGTTGTCAGTCTCTGTAACTGAGAGTTGTCAGTCTCTGTTGCTGAGAGCTGTCAGTCTCTGTAGCTGAGAGTTGTCAGTCTCTGTAGCTGAGGGGTGTCAGTCACTGTAGCTGAGAGTTGTCAGTCTCGGTAGCTGAGAACTGTCAGTCTCTGTAGCTGAGAGTTGTCAGTCTCTGCAGCTGAGAGTTGTCAGTCTCTGTAGCTGAGAGTTGTCAGTCTCTGCAGCTGAGAGTTGTCAGTCTCTGTAGCTGAGAGTTAGTCTCTGTAGCTGAGAGGTGTCAGTCTCTGAGCTGAGAGTTGTCAGTCTCTGTAGCTGAGAGTTGTCAGTCTGTGTAGCTGAGAGTTGTCAGTCTCTGCAGCTGAGAGTTGTCAGTCTCTGTAGCTGAGAGTTGTCAGTCTCTGCAGCTGAGAGTTGTCAGTCTCTGTAGCTGAGAGTTAGTCTCTGTAGCTGAGAGGTGTCAGTCTCTGAGCTGAGAGTTGTCAGTCTCTGTAGCTGAGAGTTCTCAGTCTGTGTAGCTGAGAGTTGTCAGTCTGTGTAGCTGAGAGTTGTCAGTCTCTGTAGCTGAGAGCTGTCAGTAGCTGTAGCTGAGAGTTGTCAAGCTCTGTAGCTGAGAGCTGTCAGTCTCTGTAGCTGAGAGCTGTCAGTCTCTGGAGCTGAGAGTTGTCAGTCTCTGTAGCTGAGAGTTGTCAGTCTCTGTAGCTGAGAGTTGTCAGTCTCTGTATCTGAGAGATGTCAGTCTCTGTAGCTTAGAGTTGTCAGTCTCTGTAGCTGAGAGGTGTCATTCTCTGTAGCTGAGAGTTGTCAGTCTCTGTAGCTGAGAGTTAGTCTCTGTAGCTGAGAGGTGTCAGTCTCTGAGCTGAGAGTTGTCAGTTTCTGTAGCTGAGAGTTGTCAGTCTGTGTAGCTGAGAGTTGTCAGTCTCTGTAGCTGAGAGTTGTCATTCGCTGTAGCTGAGAGTTGTCAGTCTCTGTAGCTGAGAGCTGTCAGTCTCTGTAGCTGAGAGTTGTCAGTCTCTGTAGCTGAGGGGTGTCAGTCTCTGTAGCTGAGAGTTGTCAGTCTCTGTAGCTGAGAACTGTCAGTCTCTGTAGCTGAGAGTTGTCAGTCTCTGCAGCTGATAGTTGTCAGTCTCTGTAGCTGAGAGTTGTCAGTCTCTGCAGCTGAGAGTTGTCAGTCTCTGTAGCTGAGAGTTAGTCTCTGTAGCTGAGAGGTGTCAGTCTCTGAGCTGAGAGTTGTCAGTCTCTGTAGCTGAGAGTTGTCAGTCTGTGTAGCTGAGAGTTGTCAGTCTCTGTAGCTGAGAGCTGTCAGTCGCTGTAGCTGAGAGTTGTCAGTCTCTGCTGCTGAGAGTTGTCAGTCTCTGTAGCTGAGAGTTAGTCTCTGAGCTGAGAGTTGTCAGTCTGTGTAGCTGAGAGTTGTCAGTCTCTGTAGCTGAGAGTTGTCAGGCTCTGTAGCTGAGAGCTGTCAGTCTCTGTAGCTGAGAGCTGTCAGTCTCTGTAGCTGAGAGTTGTCAGTCTCTGTAGCTGAGAGCTGTCAGTCGCTGTAGCTGAGAGCTGTCAGTCTCTGTAGCTGAGAGCTGTCAGTCTCTGTAGCTGAGAGGTGTCATTCCCTGTAGCTGAGAGTTGTCAGTCTCTGTAGCTGAGATCTGTCAGTCTCTGTAGCTGAGAGTCGTCAGTCTCTGTAGCTGAGAGTTGTCAGTCTCTGTAGCTGAGAGCTGTAAGTCTCTATAGCTGAGAGTTGTCACTCTCTGTAGCTGAGAGTTCTCACTCTCTGTAGCTGAGAGTTGTCACTCTCTGTAGCTGAGAGTTGTCAGTCTCTGTAGCTGAGAGTTGTTAGTCTCTGTAGCTGAGAGCTGTCAGTCACTGTAGCTGGGAGTTGTCAGTCTCTGTAACTGAGAGTTGTCAGTCTCTGTAGCTGAGAGGTGTCATTCTCTGTAGCTGAGAGTTGTCAGTCTCTGTAGCTGAGAGCTGTCAGTAGCTGTAGCTGAGAGTTGTCAAGCTCTGTAGCTGAGAGCTGTCAGTCTCTGTAGCTGAGAGCTGTCAGTCTCTGGAGCTGAGAGTTGTCAGTCTCTGTAGCTGAGAGTTGTCAGTCTCTGTAGCTGAGAGTTGTCAGTCTCTGTATCTGAGAGATGTCAGTCTCTGTAGCTTAGAGTTGTCAGTCTCTGTAGCTGAGAGGTGTCATTCTCTGTAGCTGAGAGTTGTCAGTCTCTGTAGCTGAGAGTTAGTCTCTGTAGCTGAGAGGTGTCAGTCTCTGAGCTGAGAGTTGTCAGTTTCTGTAGCTGAGAGTTGTCAGTCTGTGTAGCTGAGAGTTGTCAGTCTCTGTAGCTGAGAGTTGTCAGTCGCTGTAGCTGAGAGTTGTCAGTCACTGTAGCTGAGAGCTGTCAGTCTCTGTAGCTGAGAGTTGTCAGTCTCTGTAGCTGAGGGGTGTCAGTCTCTGTAGCTGAGAGTTGTCAGTCTCTGTAGCTGAGAACTGTCAGTCTCTGTAGCTGAGAGTTGTCAGTCTCTGCAGCTGATAGTTGTCAGTCTCTGTAGCTGAGAGTTGTCAGTCTCTGCAGCTGAGAGTTGTCAGTCTCTGTAGCTGAGAGTTAGTCTCTGTAGCTGAGAGGTGTCAGTCTCTGAGCTGAGAGTTGTCAGTCTCTGAGCTGAGAGTTGTCAGTCTCTGTAGCTGAGAGTTGTCAGTCTGTGTAGCTGAGAGTTGTCAGTCTCTGTAGCTGAGAGCTGTCAGTCGCTGTAGCTGAGAGTTGTCAGTCTCTGCTGCTGAGAGTTGTCAGTCTCTGTAGCTGAGAGTTAGTCTCTGTAGCTGAGAGGTGTCAGTCTCTGAGCTGAGAGTTGTCAGTCTGTGTAGCTGAGAGTTGTCAGTCTGTGTAGCTGAGAGTTGTCAGTCTCTGTAGCTGAGAGTTGTCAGGCTCTGTAGCTGAGAGCTGTCAGTCTCTGTAGCTGAGAGCTGTCAGTCTCTGTAGCTGAGAGTTGTCAGTCTCTGTAGCTGAGAGCTGTCAGTCGCTGTAGCTGAGAGCTGTCAGTCTCTGTAGCTGAGAGCTGTCAGTCTCTGTAGCTGAGAGGTGTCATTCCCTGTAGCTGAGAGTTGTCAGTCTCTGTAGCTGAGATCTGTCAGTCTCTGTAGCTGAGAGTCGTCAGTCTCTGTAGCTGAGAGTTGTCAGTCTCTGTAGCTGAGAGCTGTAAGTCTCTATAGCTGAGAGTTGTCACTCTCTGTAGCTGAGAGTTCTCACTCTCTGTAGCTGAGAGTTGTCACTCTCTGTAGCTGAGAGTTGTCAGTCTCTGTAGCTGAGAGTTGTTAGTCTCTGTAGCTGAGAGCTGTCAGTCACTGTAGCTGGGAGTTGTCAGTCTCTGCAACTGAGAGTTGTCAGTCTCTGTAGCTGAGAGTTGTCAGTCTCTGTAGCTGAGAGTTGTCAGTCTCTGTAGCTGAGATCTGTCAGTCTCTGTAGCTGAGAGTCGTCAGTCTCTGTAGCTGAGAGTTGTCAGTCTCTGTAGCTGAGAGCTGTAAGTCTCTATAGCTGAGAGTTGTCACTCTCTGTAGCTGAGAGTTCTCACTCTCTGTAGCTGAGAGTTGTCACTCTCTGTAGCTGAGAGTTGTCAGTCTCTGTAGCTGAGAGTTGTTAGTCTCTGTAGCTGAGAGCTGTCAGTCTCTGTAGCTGAGAGGTGTCATTCTCTGTAGCTGAGAGTTGTCAGTCTCTGTAGCTGAGCGGTGTCATTCTCTGTAGCTGAGAGTTGTCAGTCTCTGTAGCTGAGAGCTGTCAGTCTCTGTAACTGAGAGTCGTCAGTCTCTGTAGCTGAGAGTTGTCAGTCTCTGTAGCTGAGAGCTGTCAGTCTCTGTAGCTGAGAGTTGTCACTCTCTGTAGCTGAGAGTTGTCACTCTCTGTAGCTGAGAGTTGTCAGTCTCTGTAACTGAGAGTTAGTCTCTGTAGCTGAGAGTTGTCAGTCTCTGTAGCTGAGAGTTGTTAGTCTCTGTAGCTGAGAGCTGTCAGTCTCTGTAGCTGGGAGTTGTCAGTCCCTGTAGCTGAGAGTTGTCAGTCTCTGTAGCTGAGAGCTGTCAGTCTCTTGAGCTGAGAGCTGTCTGTCTCTGTAGCTGAGAGCTGTCAGTCTCTGTAGCTGAGAGTTAGTCTCTGTAGCTGAGAGTTGTCAGTCTCTGTAGCTGAGAGCTGGCAGTCTCTTTAGCTGAGAGCTGTCAGTCTCTGTAGCTGAGAGCTGTCAGTCTCTGTAGCTGAGAGTTGTCAGTCTCTGTAGCTGAGAGTTGTCAGTCTCTGTAGCTGAGAGTTAGTCTCTGTAGCTGAGAGGTGTCAGTCTCTGAGCTGAGAGTTGTCAGTTTCTGTAGCTGAGAGTTGTCAGTCTGTGTAGCTGAGAGTTGTCAGTCTCTGTAGCTGAGAGTTGTCAGTCGCTGTAGCTGAGAGTTGTCAGTCTCTGTAGCTGAGAGCTGTCAGTCTCTGTAGCTGAGAGTTGTCAGTCTCTGTAGCTGAGGGGTGTCAGTCTCTGTAGCTGAGAGTTGTCAGTCTCTGTAGCTGAGAACTGTCAGTCTCTGTAGCTGAGAGTTGTCAGTCTCTGCAGCTGAGAGTTGTCAGTCTCTGTAGCTGAGAGTTAGTCTCTGTAGCTGAGAGGTGTCAGTCTCTGAGCTGAGAGTTGTCAGTCTCTGTAGCTGAGAGTTGTCAGTCTGTGTAGCTGAGAGTTGTCAGTCTCTGTAGCTGAGAGCTGTCAGTCGCTGTAGCTGAGAGTTGTCAGTCTCTGCTGCTGAGAGTTGTCAGTCTCTGTAGCTGAGAGTTAGTCTCTGTAGCTGAGAGGTGTCAGTCTCTGAGCTGAGAGTTGTCAGTCTGTGTAGCTGAGAGTTGTCAGTCTCTGTAGCTGAGAGTTGTCAGGCTCTGTAGCTGAGAGCTGTCAGTCTCTGTAGCTGAGAGCTGTCAGTCTCTGTAGCTGAGAGTTGTCAGTCTCTGTAGCTGAGAGCTGTCAGTCGCTGTAGCTGAGAGCTGTCAGTCTCTGTAGCTGAGAGCTGTCAGTCTCTGTAGCTGAGAGGTGTCATTCCCTGTAGCTGAGAGTTGTCAGTCTCTGTAGCTGAGATCTGTCAGTCTCTGTAGCTGAGAGTCGTCAGTCTCTGTAGCTGAGAGTTGTCAGTCTCTGTAGCTGAGAGCTGTAAGTCTCAAAAGCTGAGAGTTGTCACTCTCTGTAGCTGAGAGTTCTCACTCTCTGTAGCTGAGAGTTGTCACTCTCTGTAGCTGAGAGTTGTCAGTCTCTGTAGCTGAGAGTTGTTAGTCTCTGTAGCTGAGAGCTGTCAGTCACTGTAGCTGGGAGTTGTCAGTCTCTGTAACTGAGAGTTGTCAGTCTCTGTAGCTGAGAGGTGTCATTCTCTGTAGCTGAGAGTTGTCAGTCTCTGTAGCTGAGAGTTGTCAGTCTCTGTAGCTGAGATCTGTCAGTCTCTGTAGCTGAGAGTCGTCAGTCTCTGTAGCTGAGAGTTGTCAGTCTCTGTAGCTGAGAGCTGTAAGTCTCTATAGCTGAGAGTTGTCACTCTCTGTAGCTGAGAGTTCTCACTCTCTGTAGCTGAGAGTTGTCACTCTCTGTAGCTGAGAGTTGTCAGTCTCTGTAGCTGAGAGTTGTTAGTCTCTGTAGCTGAGAGCTGTCAGTCTCTGTACCTGAGAGGTGTCATTCTCTGTAGCTGAGAGTTGTCAGTCTCTGTAGCTGAGCGGTGTCATTCTCTGTAGCTGAGAGTTGTCAGTCTCTGTAGCTGAGAGCTGTCAGTCTCTGTAACTGAGAGTCGTCAGTCTCTGTAGCTGAGAGTTGTCAGTCTCTGTAGCTGAGAGCTGTCAGTCTCTGTAGCTGAGAGTTGTCACTCTCTGTAGCTGAGAGTTGTCACTCTCTGTAGCTGAGAGTTGTCAGTCTCTGTAACTGAGAGTTAGTCTCTGTAGCTGAGAGTTGTCAGTCTCTGTAGCTGAGAGTTGTTAGTCTCTGTAGCTGAGAGCTGTCAGTCTCTGTAGCTGGGAGTTGTCAGTCCCTGTAGCTGAGAGTTGTCAGTCTCTGTAGCTGAGAGCTGTCAGTCTCTTGAGCTGAGAGCTGTCTGTCTCTGTAGCTGAGAGCTGTCAGTCTCTGTAGCTGAGAGTTAGTCTCTGTAGCTGAGAGTTGTCAGTCTCTGTAGCTGAGAGCTGGCAGTCTCTTTAGCTGAGAGCTGTCAGTCTCTGTAGCTGAGAGCTGTCAGTCTCTGTAGCTGAGAGTTGTCAGTCTCTGTAGCTGAGAGCTGTCAGTCTCTGTAGCTGAGAGTCGTCAGTCTCTGTAGCTGAGAGTTGTCAGTCTCTGTAGCTGAGAGTTGTCAGACTCTGTAGCTGAGAGTTGTCAGTCTCTGTAGCTGAGAGTTGTCACTCTCTGTAGCTGAGAGTTGTCACTCTCTGTAGCTGAGAGTTGTCACTCTCTGTAGCTGAGAGTTGTCAGTCTCTGTAGCTGAGAGTTATCAGTCTGTGTAGCTGAGAGTTGTCAGTCTCTGTAGCTGAGAGGGGTCGTTCTCTGTAGCTGAGAGTTGTCAGTCTCTGTAGCTGAGAGTTGTCACTCTCTGTAGCTGAGAGTCGTCAGTCTCTGTAGCTGAGTTGTCAGTCTCTGTAGCTGAGAGCTGTCAGTCTCTGTAGCTGAGAGTTGTCACTCTCTGTAGCTGAGAGTTGTCACTCTCTGTAGCTGAGAGTTGTCACTCTCTGTAGCTGAGAGTTGTCAGTCTCTGTAACTGAGAGTTAGTCTCTGTAGCTGAGAGTTGTCAGTCTCTGTAGCTGAGAGTTGTTAGTCTCTGTAGCTGAGAGCTGTCAGTCTCTGTAGCTGGGAGTTGTCAGTCCCTGTAGCTGAGAGTTGTCAGTCTCTGTCGCTGAGAGCTGTCAGTCTCTGTAGCTGAGAGGTGTCATTCTCTGTAGCTGAGAGTTGTCAGTCTCTGTAGCTGAGAGGTGTCATTCTCTGTAGCTGAAAGTTGTCAGTCTCTGTAGCTGAGAGCTGTCAGTCTCTGTAGCTGAGAGTCGTCAGTCTCTGTAGCTGAGAGCTGTCAGTCTCTGTAGCTGAGAGCTGTCAGTCTCTGTAGCTGAGAGTTGTCACTCTCTGTAGCTGAGAGTTGTCACTCTCTGTAGCTGAGAGTTGGCACTCTCTGTAGCTGAGAGTTGTCAGTCTCTGTAACTGAGAGTTAGTCTCTGTAGGTGAGAGTTGTCAGTCTCTGTAGCTGAGAGTTGTTAGTCTCTGTAGCTGAGAGCTGTCAGTCTCTGCAGCTGGGAGTTGTCAGTCCCTGTAGCTGAGAGTTGTCAGTCTCTGTAGCTGAGAGCTGTCAGTCTCTTTAGCTGAGAGCTGTCAGTCTCTGTAGCTGAGAGTTAGTCTCTGTAGCTGAGAGTTGTCAGTCTCTGTAGCTGAGAACTGTCAATCTCTGTAGCTGAGAGTTGTCAGTCTCTGCAGCTGAGAGCTGTCAGTCTCTGTAGCTGAGAGTTAGTCTCTGTAGCTGAGAGTTGTCTGTCTCGGTAGCTGATAGCTGTCAGTCTCTGTAGCTGAGAGTTGTCAGTCTCTGTAGCTGAGAGCTGTCAGTCTCTGTAGCTGAGTGTCGTCAGTCTCTGTAGCTGAGAGTTGTCAGTCTCTGTAGCTGAGAGCTGTCATTCTCTGTAGCTGAGAGTTGTCAGTCTCTGTAAATGCGAGTTGTCACTCACTGTAGCTGAGAGCTGTCAGTCTCTGTAGCTGAGAGTTGTCAGTCTCTGTATCTGAGAGTTCTCAGTCTCTGTAGCTGAGAGGTGTCATTCTCTGTCGCTGAGAGCTGTCAGTCTCTGTAGCTGAGAGTTGTCAGTCTCTAGCTGAGAGTTGTCAGTCTCTGTAGCTGAGAGTTGTCAGTCTCTGTAGCTGAGAGTTATCAGTCTCTGTAGCTGAGCGGTTTCATTCTCTGTAGCTGAGTGTTGTCAGTCTCTGTAACTGAGAGTTGTCAGTCTCTGTTGCTGAGAGCTGTCAGTCTCTGTAGCTGAGAGTTGTCAGTCTCTGTAGCTGAGGGGTGTCAGTCTCTGTAGCTGAGAGTTGTCAGTCTCTGTAGCTGAGAACTGTCAGTCTCTGTAGCTGAGAGTTGTCAGTCTCTGCAGCTGAGAGTTGTCAGTCTCTCTAGCTGAGAGGTGTCATTCTCTGTAGCTGAGAGTTGTCAGTCTCTGTAGCTGAGAGTTAGTCTCTGTAGCTGAGAGGTGTCAGTCTCTGAGCTGAGAGTTGTCAGTCTCTGTAGCTGAGAGTTGTCAGTCTGTGTAGCTGAGAGTTGTCAGTCTCTGTAGCTGAGAGCTGTCAGTCGCTGTAGCTGAGAGTTGTCAGTCTCTGTAGCTGAGAGCTGTCAGTCTCTGTAGCTGAGAGTTGTCAGTCTCTGTAGCTGAGAGTTGTCACTCTCTGTAGCTGAGAGTTGTCACTCTCTGTAGCTGAGAGTTGTCAGTCTCTGTAACTGAGAGTTAGTCTCTGTAGCTGAGAGTTGTCAGTCTCTGTAGCTGAGAGTTGTCAGTCTCTGTAGCTGAGAGCTGTCAGTCTCTGTAGCTGGGAGTTGTCAGTCCCTGTAGCTGAGAGTTGTCAGTCTCTGTAGCTGAGAGCTGTCAGTCTCTGTAGCTGAGAGCTGTCAGTCTCTGTAGCTGAGAGTTGTCAGTCTCTGTAGCTGGGAGTTGTCAGTCCCTGTAGCTGAGAGTTGTCTGTCTCGGTAGCTGAGAGCTGTCAGTCTCTGTAGCTGAGAGTTGTCAGTCTCTGCTGCTGAGAGTTGTCAGTCTCTGTAGCTGAGAGTTAATCTCTGTAGCTGAGAGGTGTCAGTCTCTGAGCTGAGAGTTGTCAGTGTGTGTAGCTGAGAGTTGTCAGTCTCTGTAGCTGAGAGCTGTCAGTCGCTGTAGCTGAGAGTTGTCAGGCTCTGTAGCTGAGAGCTGTCAGTCTCTGTAACTGAGAGATGTCAGTCTCTGTTGCTGAGAGTTGTCAGTCTCTGTAGCTGAGAGCTGTCAGTCTCTGTAGCTGAGAGTTGTCAGTCTCTGTAGCTGAGAGCTGTCAGTCTCTGTAGCTGTGAGTTGTCAGTCTCTGTAACTGAGAGGTGTCACTCTCTGTAGCTGAGAGTTGTCAGTCTCTGTAACTGAGTGTTGTCAGTCTCTGTTGCTGAGAGCTGTCAGTCTCTGTTGCTGAGAGCTGTCAGTCTCTGTTGCTTAGAGTTGTCAGTCTCTGTTGCTGAGAGTTGTCAGTCTCTGTAGCTGAGAGCTGTCAGTCTCTGTAGCTGAGAGTTGTCAGTCCCTGTAGCTGAGAGTTGTCAGTCTCTGTAGCTGAGAGTTGTCAGTCTCTGTAGCTGAGAGTTGTCAGTCTCTGTAGCTGAGAGGTGTCATTCTCTGTAGCTGAGAGCTGTCAGTCTCTGTAGCTGAGAGTTGTCAGTCTCTAGCTGAGATTTGTCAGTCTCTGTAGCTGAGAGTTGTCAGTCTCTGTAGCTGAGAGTTGTCAGTCTCTGTAGCTGAGCGGTGTCATTCTCTGTAGCTGAGTGTTGTCAGTCTCTGTAACTGAGAGTTGTCAGTCTCTGTTGCTGAGAGCTGTCAGTCTCTGTAGCTGAGAGTTGTCAGTCTCTGTAGCTGAGAGGTGACAGTCTCTGTAGCTGAGAGTTGTCAGTCTCTGTAGCTGAGAACTGTCAGTCTCTGTAGCTGAGAGTTGTCAGTCTCTGTAGCTGAGAGCTGTCAGTCTCTGTAGCTGAGATTTGTCAGTCTCTGTAGCTGAGAGGTGTCATTCTCTGTAGCTGAGAGTTGTCAGTCTCTGTAGCTGAGAGTTGTCAGTCTCTGTAGCTGAGAGTTGTCAGTCTCTGTAGCTGAGAGCTGTCATTCTCTGTAGCTGAGAGTTGTCAGTCTCTGTAAATGAGAGTTGTCAGTCACTGTAGCTGAGAGCTGTCAGTCTCTGTAGCTGAGAGTTGTCAGTCTCTGTATCTGAGAGTTCTCAGTCTCTGTAGCTGAGAGGTGTCATTCTCTGTCGCTGAGAGCTGTCAGTCTCTGTAGCTGAGAGTTGTCAGTCTCTAGCTGAGAGTTGTCAGTCTCTGTAGCTGAGAGTTGTCAGTCTCTGTAGCTGAGAGTTGTCAGTCTCTGTAGCTGAGCGGTTTCATTCTCTGTAGCTGAGTGTTGTCAGTCTCTGTAACTGAGAGTTGTCAGTCTCTGTTGCTGAGAGCTGTCAGTCTCTGTAGCTGAGAGTTGTCAGTCTCTGTAGCTGAGGGGTGTCAGTCTCTGTAGCTGAGAGTTGTCAGTCTCTGTAGCTGAGAACTGTCAGTCTCTGTAGCTGAGAGTTGTCAGTCTCTGCAGCTGAGAGTTGTCAGTCTCTCTAGCTGAGAGTTGTCAGTCTCTGCAGCTGAGAGTTGTCAGTCTCTGTAGCTGAGAGTTAGTCTCTGTAGCTGAGAGGTGTCAGTCTCTGAGCTGAGAGTTGTCAGTCTCTGTAGCTGAGAGTTGTCAGTCTGTGTAGCTGAGAGTTGTCAGTCTCTGTAGCTGAGAGCTGTCAGTCGCTGTAGCTGAGAGTTGTCAGGCTCTAGCTGAGCGTTGTCAGTCCCTGTAGCTGAGCGGTGTCATTCTCTGTAGCTGAGTGTTGTCAGTCTCTGTAACTGAGAGTTGTCAGTCTCTGTTGCTGACAGCTGTCAGTCTCTGTAGCTGAGAGTTGTCAGTCTCTGTAGCTGAGGGGTGTCAGTCTCTGTAGCTGAGAGTTGTCAGTCTCTGTAGCTGAGAACTGTCAGTCTCTGTAGCTGAGAGTTGTCAGTCTCTGCAGCTGAGAGTTGTCAGTCTCTGTAGCTGAGAGTTGTCAGTCTCTGTAGCTGAGAGTTAGTCTCTGTAGCTGAGAGGTGTCAGTCTCTGAGCTGAGAGTTGTCAGTCTCTGTAGCTGAGAGTTGTCAGTCTGTGTAGCTGAGAGTTGTCAGTCTCTGTAGCTGAGAGCTGTCAGTCGCTGTAGCTGAGAGTTGTCAGGCTCTGTAGCTGAGAGCTGTCAGTCTCTGTAGCTGAGAGCTGTCAGTCTCTGTAGCTGAGAGTTGTCAGTCTCTGTAGCTGAGAGTTGTCAGTCTCTGTAGCTGAGAGTTGTCAGTCTCTGTATCTGAGAGATGTCAGTCTCTGTAGCTTAGAGTTGTCAGTCTCTGTAGCTGAGAGGTGTCATTCTCTGTAGCTGAGAGTTGTCAGTCTCTGTAGCTGAGAGTTAGTCTCTGTAGCTGAGAGGTGTCAGTCTCTGAGCTGAGAGTTGTCAGTCTCTGTAGCTGAGAGTTGTCAGTCTCTGTAGCTGAGAGCTGTCAGTCGCTGTAGCTGAGAGCTGTCAGTCTCTGTAGCTGAGAGCTGTCAGTCTCTGTAGCTGAGAGCTGTCAGTCTCTGTAGCTGAGAGGTGTCATTCTCTGTAGCTGAGAGTTGTCAGTCTCTGTAGCTGAGAGTTGTAAGTCTCTGTAGCTGAGAGCTGTCAGTCTCTGTAGCTGAGAGTTGTCAGTCTCTGTAACTGAGAGGTGTGATTCTCTGTAGCTGACAGTTGTCAGTCTCTGTAACTGAGAGATGTCAGTCTCTGTTGCTGAGAGTTGTCAGTCTCTGTAGCTGAGAGCTGTCAGTCTCTGTAGCTGAGAGTTGTCAGTCTCTGTAGCTGAGAGCTGTCAGTCTCTGTAGCTGTGAGTTGTCAGTCTCTGTAACTGAGAGGTGTCACTCTCTGTAGCTGAGAGTTGTCAGTCTGTGTAACTGAGAGTTGTCAGTCTCTGTTGCTGAGAGCTGTCAGTCTCTGTTGCTGAGAGCTGTCAGTCTCTGTTGCTTAGAGTTGTCAGTATCTGTTGCTGAGAGCTGTCAGTCCCTGTAGCTGAGAGTTGTCAGTCTCTGTAGCTGAGAGTTGTCAGTCTCTGTAGCTGAGAGTTGTCAGTCTCTGTAGCTGAGAGGTGTCATTCTCTGTAGCTGAGAGCTGTCAGTCTCTGTAGCTGAGAGTTGTCAGTCTCTAGCTGAGATTTGTCAGTCTCTGTAGCTGAGAGTTGTCAGTCTCTGTAGCTGAGAGTTGTCAGTCTCTGTAGCTGAGCGGTGTCATTCTCTGTAGCTGAGTGTTGTCAGTCTCTGTAACTGAGAGTTGTCAGTCTCTGTTGCTGAGAGCTGTCAGTCTCTGTAGCTGAGAGTTGTCAGTCTCTGTAGCTGAGAGGTGACAGTCTCTGTAGCTGAGAGTTGTCAGTCTCTGTAGCTGAGAACTGTCAGTCTCTGTAGCTGAGAGTTGTCAGTCTCTGTAGCTAGAGTTGTCAGTCTCTGTAGCTGAGAGCGGTCAGTCTCTGTAGCTGAGAGTTGTCAGTCTCTGTAGCTGAGAGTTGTCAGTCTCTGTAGCTGAGAGCTGTCATTCTCTGTAGCTGAGAGTTGTCAGTCTCTGTAAATGAGAGTTGTCAGTCACTGTAGCTGAGAGCTGTCAGTCTCTGTAGCTGAGAGTTGTAAGTCTCTGTATCTGAGAGTTCTCAGTCTCTGTAGCTGAGAGGTGTCATTCTCTGTCGCTGAGAGCTGTCAGTCTCTGTAGCTGAGAGTTGTCAGTCTCTAGCTGAGAGTTGTCAGTCTCTGTAGCTGAGCGGTTTCATTCTCTGTAGCTGAGTGTTGTCAGTCTCTGTAACTGAGAGTTGTCAGTCTCTGTTGCTGAGAGCTGTCAGTCTCTGTAGCTGAGAGTTGTCAGTCTCTGTAGCTGAGGGGTGTCAGTCTCTGTAGCTGAGAGTTGTCAGTCTCTGTAGCTGAGAACTGTCAGTCTCTGTAGCTGAGAGTTGTCAGTCTCTGCAGCTGAGAGTTGTCAGTCTCTGTAGCTGAGAGTTGTCAGTCCCTGTAGCTGAGAGCTGTCAGTCTCTGTAGCTGAGAGTTGTCAGTCTCTGTATCTGAGAGTTCTCAGTCTCTGTAGCTGAGAGGTGTCATTCTCTGTCGCTGAGAGCTGTCAGTCTCTGTAGCTGAGAGTTGTCAGTCTCTAGCTGAGAGTTGTCAGTCTCTGTAGCTGAGAGTTGTCAGTCTCTGTAGCTGAGAGTTGTCAGTCTCTGTAGCTGAGCGGTGTCATTCTCTGTAGCTGAGTGTTGTCAGTCTCTGTAACTGAGAGTTGTCAGTCTCTGTTGCTGAGAGCTGTCAGTCTCTGTAGCTGAGAGTTGTCAGTCTCTGTAGCTGAGAGGTGACAGTCTCTGTAGCTGAGAGTTGTCAGTCTCTGTAGCTGAGAGGTGACAGTCTCTGTAGCTGAGAGTTGTCAGTCTCTGTAGCTGAGAACTGTCAGTCTCTGTAGCTGAGAGTTGTCAGTCTCTGTAGCTGAGAACTGTCAGTCTCTGTAGCTGAGAGTTGTCAGTCTCTGTAGCTGAGAGCTGTCAGTCTCTGTAGCTGAGATTTGTCAGTCTCTGTAGCTGAGAGGTGTCATTCTCTGTAGCTGAGAGTTGTCAGTCTCTGTAGCTGAGAGTTGTCAGTCTCTGTAGCTGAGAGTTGTCAGTCTCTGTAGCTGAGAGCTGTCATTCTCTGTAGCTGAGAGTTGTCAGTCTCTGTAAATGAGAGTTGTCAGTCACTGTAGCTGAGAGCTGTCAGTCTCTGTAGCTGAGAGTTGTCAGTCTCTGTATCTGAGAGTTCTCAGTCTCTGTAGCTGAGAGGTGTCATTCTCTGTCGCTGAGAGCTGTCAGTCTCTGTAGCTGAGAGTTGTCAGTCTCTAGCTGAGAGTTGTCAGTCTCTGTAGCTGAGAGTTGTCAGTCTCTGTAGCTGAGAGTTGTCAGTCTCTGTAGCTGAGCGGTTTCATTCTCTGTAGCTGAGTGTTGTCAGTCTCTGTAACTGAGAGTTGTCAGTCTCTGTTGCTGAGAGCTGTCAGTCTCTGTAGCTGAGAGTTGTCAGTCTCTGTAGCTGAGGGGTGTCAGTCTCTGTAGCTGAGAGTTGTCAGTCTCTGTAGCTGAGAACTGTCAGTCTCTGTAGCTGAGAGTTGTCAGTCTCTGCAGCTGAGAGTTGTCAGTCTCTCTAGCTGAGAGTTGTCAGTCTCTGCAGCTGAGAGTTGTCAGTCTCTGTAGCTGAGAGTTAGTCTCTGTAGCTGAGAGGTGTCAGTCTCTGAGCTGAGAGTTGTCAGTCTCTGTAGCTGAGAGTTGTCAGTCTGTGTAGCTGAGAGTTGTCAGTCTCTGTAGCTGAGAGCTGTCAGTCGCTGTAGCTGAGAGTTGTCAGGCTCTAGCTGAGCGTTGTCAGTCCCTGTAGCTGAGCGGTGTCATTCTCTGTAGCTGAGTGTTGTCAGTCTCTGTAACTGAGAGTTGTCAGTCTCTGTTGCTGACAGCTGTCAGTCTCTGTAGCTGAGAGTTGTCAGTCTCTGTAGCTGAGGGGTGTCAGTCTCTGTAGCTGAGAGTTGTCAGTCTCTGTAGCTGAGAACTGTCAGTCTCTGTAGCTGAGAGTTGTCAGTCTCTGCAGCTGAGAGTTGTCAGTCTCTGTAGCTGTGAGTTGTCAGTCTCTGTAGCTGAGAGTTAGTCTCTGTAGCTGAGAGGTGTCAGTCTCTGAGCTGAGAGTTGTCAGTCTCTGTAGCTGAGAGTTGTCAGTCTGTGTAGCTGAGAGTTGTCAGTCTCTGTAGCTGAGAGCTGTCAGTCGCTGTAGCTGAGAGTTGTCAGGCTCTGTAGCTGAGAGCTGTCAGTCTCTGTAGCTGAGAGCTGTCAGTCTCTGTAGCTGAGAGTTGTCAGTCTCTGTAGCTGAGAGTTGTCAGTCTCTGTAGCTGAGAGTTGTCAGTCTCTGTATCTGAGAGATGTCAGTCTCTGTAGCTTAGAGTTGTCAGTCTCTGTAGCTGAGAGGTGTCATTCTCTGTAGCTGAGAGTTGTCAGTCTCTGTAGCTGAGAGTTAGTCTCTGTAGCTGAGAGGTGTCAGTCTCTGAGCTGAGAGTTGTCAGTCTCTGTAGCTGAGAGTTGTCAGTCTCTGTAGCTGAGAGCTGTCAGTCGCTGTAGCTGAGAGCTGTCAGTCTCTGTAGCTGAGAGCTGTCAGTCTCTGTAGCTGAGAGCTGTCAGTCTCTGTAGCTGAGAGGTGTCATTCTCTGTAGCTGAGAGTTGTCAGTCTCTGTAGCTGAGAGTTGTAAGTCTCTGTAGCTGAGAGCTGTCAGTCTCTGTAGCTGAGAGTTGTCAGTCTCTGTAACTGAGAGGTGTGATTCTCTGTAGCTGAGAGTTGTCAGTCTCTGTAACTGAGAGATGTCAGTCTCTGTTGCTGAGAGTTGTCAGTCTCTGTAGCTGAGAGCTGTCAGTCTCTGTAGCTGAGAGTTGTCAGTCTCTGTAGCTGAGAGCTGTCAGTCTCTGTAGCTGTGAGTTGTCAGTCTCTGTAACTGAGAGGTGTCACTCTCTGTAGCTGAGAGTTGTCAGTCTCTGTAACTGAGAGTTGTCAGTCTCTGTTGCTGAGAGCTGTCAGTCTCTGTTGCTGAGAGCTGTCAGTCTCTGTTGCTTAGAGTTGTCAGTATCTGTTGCTGAGAGCTGTCAGTCCCTGTAGCTGAGAGTTGTCAGTCTCTGTAGCTGAGAGTTGTCAGTCTCTGTAGCTGAGAGTTGTCAGTCTCTGTAGCTGAGAGGTGTCATTCTCTGTAGCTGAGAGCTGTCAGTCTCTGTAGCTGAGAGTTGTCAGTCTCTAGCTGAGATTTGTCAGTCTCTGTAGCTGAGAGTTGTCAGTCTCTGTAGCTGAGAGTTGTCAGTCTCTGTAGCTGAGCGGTGTCATTCTCTGTAGCTGAGTGTTGTCAGTCTCTGTAACTGAGAGTTGTCAGTCTCTGTTGCTGAGAGCTGTCAGTCTCTGTAGCTGAGAGTTGTCAGTCTCTGTAGCTGAGAGGTGACAGTCTCTGTAGCTGAGAGTTGTCAGTCTCTGTAGCTGAGAACTGTCAGTCTCTGTAGCTGAGAGTTGTCAGTCTCTGTAGCTAGAGTTGTCAGTCTCTGTAGCTGAGAGCGGTCAGTCTCTGTAGCTGAGAGTTGTCAGTCTCTGTAGCTGAGAGTTGTCAGTCTCTGTAGCTGAGAGCTGTCATTCTCTGTAGCTGAGAGTTGTCTGTCTCTGTAAATGAGAGTTGTCAGTCACTGTAGCTGAGAGCTGTCAGTCTCTGTAGCTGAGAGTTGTCAGTCTCTGTATCTGAGAGTTGTCAGTCTCTGTAGCTGAGAGGTGTCATTCTCTGTCGCTGAGAGCTGTCAGTCTCTGTAGCTGAGAGTTGTCAGTCTCTAGCTGAGAGTTGTCAGTCTCTGTAGCTGAGCGGTTTCATTCTCTGTAGCTGAGTGTTGTCAGTCTCTGTAACTGAGAGTTGTCAGTCTCTGTTGCTGAGAGCTGTCAGTCTCTGTAGCTGAGAGTTGTCAGTCTCTGTAGCTGAGGGGTGTCAGTCTCTGTAGCTGAGAGTTGTCAGTCTCTGTAGCTGAGAACTGTCAGTCTCTGTAGCTGAGAGTTGTCAGTCTCTGCAGCTGAGAGTTGTCAGTCTCTCTCGCTGAGAGTTGTCAGTCTCTGCAGCTGAGAGTTGTCAGTCTCTGTAGCTGAGAGTTAGTCTCTGTAGCTGAGAGGTGTCAGTCTCTGAGCTGAGAGTTGTCAGTCTCTGTAGCTGAGAGTTGTCAGTCTGTGTAGCTGAGAGTTGTCAGTCTCTGTAGCTGAGAGCTGTCAGTCGCTGTAGCTGAGAGTTGTCAGGCTCTAGCTGAGAGTTGTCAGTCCCTGTAGCTGAGCGGTGTCATTCTCTGTAGCTGAGTGTTGTCAGTCTCTGTAACTGAGAGTTGTCAGTCTCTGTTGCTGAGAGCTGTCAGTCTCTGTTGCTGAGAGCTGTCAGTCTCTGTAGCTGAGAGTTGTCAGTCTCTGTAGCTGAGGGGTGTCAGTCTCTGTAGCTGAGAGTTGTCAGTCTCTGTAGCTGAGAACTGTCAGTCTCTGTAGCTGAGAGTTGTCAGTCTCTGCAGCTGAGAGTTGTCAGTCTCTGTAGCTGAGAGTTGTCAGTCTCTGTAGCTGAGAGTTAGTCTCTGTAGCTGAGAGGTGTCAGTCTCTGAGCTGAGAGTTGTCAGTCTCTGTAGCTGAGAGTTGTCAGTCTGTGTAGCTGAGAGTTGTCAGTCTCTGTAGCTGAGAGCTGTCAGTCGCTGTAGCTGAGAGTTGTCAGGCTCTGTAGCTGAGAGCTGTCAGTCTCTGTAGCTGAGAGCTGTCAGTCTCTGTAGCTGAGAGTTGTCAGTCTCTGTAGCTGAGAGTTGTCAGTCTCTGTAGCTGAGAGTTGTCAGTCTCTGTATCTGAGAGATGTCAGTCTCTGTAGCTTAGAGTTGTCAGTCTCTGTAGCTGAGAGGTGTCATTCTCTGTAGCTGAGAGTTGTCAGTCTCTGTAGCTGAGAGTTAGTCTCTGTAGCTGAGAGGTGTCAGTCTCTGAGCTGAGAGTTGTCAGTCTCTGTAGCTGAGAGTTGTCAGTCTGTGTAGCTGAGAGTTGTCAGTCTCTGTAGCTGAGAGCTGTCAGTCGCTGTAGCTGAGAGTTGTCAGTCTCTGTAGCTGAGAGCTGTCAGTCTCTGTAGCTGAGAGTTGTCAGTCTCTGTAGCTGAGAGCTGTCAGTCGCTGTAGCTGAGAGTTGTCAGGCTCTAGCTGAGAGTTGTCAGTCCCTGTAGCTGAGCGGTGTCATTCTCTGTAGCTGAGTGTTGTCAGTCTCTGTAACTGAGAGTTGTCAGTCTCTGTTGCTGAGAGCTGTCAGTCTCTGTTGCTGAGAGCTGTCAGTCTCTGTAGCTGAGAGTTGTCAGTCTCTGTAGCTGAGGGGTGTCAGTCTCTGTAGCTGAGAGTTGTCAGTCTCTGTAGCTGAGAACTGTCAGTCTCTGTAGCTGAGAGTTGTCAGTCTCTGCAGCTGAGAGTTGTCAGTCTCTGTAGCTGAGAGTTGTCAGTCTCTGTAGCTGAGAGTTAGTCTCTGTAGCTGAGAGGTGTCAGTCTCTGAGCTGAGAGTTGTCAGTCTCTGTAGCTGAGAGTTGTCAGTCTGTGTAGCTGAGAGTTGTCAGTCTCTGTAGCTGAGAGCTGTCAGTCGCTGTAGCTGAGAGTTGTCAGGCTCTGTAGCTGAGAGCTGTCAGTCTCTGTAGCTGAGAGCTGTCAGTCTCTGTAGCTGAGAGTTGTCAGTCTCTGTAGCTGAGAGTTGTCAGTCTCTGTAGCTGAGAGTTGTCAGTCTCTGTATCTGAGAGATGTCAGTCTCTGTAGCTTAGAGTTGTCAGTCTCTGTAGCTGAGAGGTGTCATTCTCTGTAGCTGAGAGTTGTCAGTCTCTGTAGCTGAGAGTTAGTCTCTGTAGCTGAGAGGTGTCAGTCTCTGAGCTGAGAGTTGTCAGTCTCTGTAGCTGAGAGTTGTCAGTCTGTGTAGCTGAGAGTTGTCAGTCTCTGTAGCTGAGAGCTGTCAGTCGCTGTAGCTGAGAGTTGTCAGTCTCTGTAGCTGAGAGCTGTCAGTCTCTGTAGCTGAGAGTTGTCAGTCTCTGTAGCTGAGAGTTGTCACTCTCTGTAGCTGAGAGTTGTCACTCTCTGTAGCTGAGAGTTGTCAGTCTCTGTAACTGAGAGTTAGTCTCTGTAGCTGAGAGTTGTCAGTCTCTGTAGCTGAGAGCTGTCAGTCTCTGTAGCTGGGAGTTGTCAGTCCCTGTAGCTGAGAGTTGTCAGTCTCTGTAGCTGAGAGCTGTCAGTCTCTGTAGCTGAGAGCTGTCAGTCTCTGTAGCTGAGAGTTGTCAGTCTCTGTAGCTGGTAGTTGTCAGTCCCTGTAGCTGAGAGTTGTCTGTCTCGGTAGCTGAGAGCTGTCAGTCTCTGTAGCTGAGAGTTGTCAGTCTCTGCTGCTGAGAGTTGTCAGTCTCTGTAGCTGAGAGTTAATCTCTGTAGCTGAGAGGTGTCAGTCTCTGAGCTGAGAGTTGTCAGTGTGTGTAGCTGAGAGTTGTCAGTCTCTGTAGCTGAGAGCTGTCAGTCGCTGTAGCTGAGAGTTGTCAGGCTCTGTAGCTGAGAGCTGTCAGTCTCTGTAGCTGAGAGCTGTCAGTCTCTGTAGCTGAGAGTTGTCAGTCTCTGTAGCTGAGAGCTGTCAGTCGCTGTAGCTGAGAGCTGTCAGTCTCTGTCGCTGAGATCTGTCAGTCTCTGTAGCTGAGAGGTGTCATTCTCTGTAGCTGAGAGTTGTCAGTCTCTGTAGCTGAGAGGTGTCATTCTCTGTAGCTGAGAGTTGTCAGTGTCTGTAGCTGAGAGCTGTCAGTCGCTGTAGCTGAGAGCTGTCAGTCTCTGTAGCTGAGAGCTGTCAGTCTCTGTAGCTGAGAGCTGTCAGTCTCTGTAGCTGAGAGGTGTCATTCTCTGTAGCTGAGAGTTGTCAGTCTCTGTAGCTGAGAGTTGTAAGTCTCTGTAGCTGTGAGTTGTCAGTCTCTGTAACTGAGAGGTGTCACTCTCTGTAACTGAGAGTTGTCAGTCTCTGTAACTGAGAGTTGTCAGTCTCTGTTGCTGAGAGCTGTCAGTCTCTGTTGCTGAGAGCTGTCAGTCTCTGTTGCTTAGAGTTGTCAGTATCTGTTGCTGAGAGCTGTCAGTCCCTGTAGCTGAGAGTTGTCAGTCTCTGTAGCTGAGAGTTGTCAGTCTCTGTAGCTGAGAGTTGTCAGTCTCTGTAGCTGAGAGGTGTCATTCTCTGTAGCTGAGAGCTGTCAGTCTCTGTAGCTGAGAGTTGTCAGTCTCTAGCTGAGATTTGTCAGTCTCTGTAGCTGAGAGTTGTCAGTCTCTGTAGCTGAGAGTTGTCAGTCTCTGTAGCTGAGCGGTGTCATTCTCTGTAGCTGAGTGTTGTCAGTCTCTGTAACTGAGAGTTGTCAGTCTCTGTTGCTGAGAGCTGTCAGTCTCTGCAGCTGAGAGTTGTCAGTCTCTGTAGCTGAGAGGTGACAGTCTCTGTAGCTGAGAGTTGTCAGTCTCTGTAGCTGAGAGTTGTCAGTCTGTGTAGCTGAGAGTTGTCAGTCTGTGTAGCTGAGAGTTGTCAGTCTCTGTAGCTGAGAGCTGTCAGTCGCTGTAGCTGAGAGTTGTCAGGCTCTAGCTGAGCGTTGTCAGTCCCTGTAGCTGAGCGGTGTCATTCTCTGTAGCTGAGTGTTGTCAGTCTCTGTAACTGAGAGTTGTCAGTCTCTGTTGCTGAGAGCTGTCAGTCTCTGTAGCTGAGAGTTGTCAGTCTCTGTAGCTGAGGGGTGTCAGTCTCTGTAGCTGAGAGTTGTCAGTCTCTGTAGCTGAGAACTGTCAGTCTCTGTAGCTGAGAGTTGTCAGTCTCTGCAGCTGAGAGTTGTCAGTCTCTGTAGCTGAGAGTTGTCAGTCTCTGTAGCTGAGAGTTAGTCTCTGTAGCTGAGAGTTGTCAGTCTCTGTAGCTGAGAGTTGTCAGTCTGTGTAGCTGAGAGTTGTCAGTCTCTGTAGCTGAGAGCTGTCAGTCGCTGTAGCTGAGAGTTGTCAGGCTCTGTAGCTGAGAGCTGTCAGTCTCTGTAGCTGAGAGCTGTCAGTCTCTGTAGCTGAGAGTTGTCAGTCTCTGTAGCTGAGAGTTGTCAGTCTCTGTAGCTGAGAGTTGTCAGTCTCTGTATCTGAGAGATGTCAGTCTCTGTAGCTTAGAGTTGTCAGTCTCTGTAGCTGAGAGGTGTCATTCTCTGTAGCTGAGAGTTGTCAGTCTCTGTAGCTGAGAGTTAGTCTCTGTAGCTGAGAGGTGTCAGTCTCTGAGCTGAGAGTTGTCAGTCTCTGTAGCTGAGAGTTGTCAGTCTGTGTAGCTGAGAGTTGTCAGTCTCTGTAGCTGAGAGCTGTCAGTCGCTGTAGCTGAGAGTTGTCAGTCTCTGTAGCTGAGAGCTGTCAGTCTCTGTAGCTGAGAGTTGTCAGTCTCTGTAGCTGAGGGGTGTCAGTCTCTGTAGCTGAGAGTTGTCAGTCTCTGTAGCTGAGAACTGTCAGTCTCTGTAGCTGAGAGTTGTCAGTCTCTGCAGCTGAGAGTTGTCAGTCTCTGTAGCTGAGAGTTGTCAGTCTCTGCAGCTGAGAGTTGTCAGTCTCTGTAGCTGAGAGTTAGTCTCTGTAGCTGAGAGGTGTCAGTCTCTGAGCTGAGAGTTGTCAGTCTCTGTAGCTGAGAGTTGTCAGTCTGTGTAGCTGAGAGTTGTCAGTCTCTGTAGCTGAGAGCTGTCAGTCGCTGTAGCTGAGAGTTGTCAGGCTCTGTAGCTGAGAGCTGTCAGTCTCTGTAGCTGAGAGCTGTCAGTCTCTGTAGCTGAGAGTTGTCAGTCTCTGTAGCTGAGAGTTGTCAGTCTCTGTAGCTGAGAGTTGTCAGTCTCGGTAGCTGAGAGCTGTCAGTCTCTGTAGCTCAGAGCTGTCAGTCTCTGTAGCTGAGACTTGTCAGTCTCTGTAGGTGAGAGTTGTCAGTCGCTGTAGCTGAGAGCTGTCAGTCTCTGTAGCTGAGAGGTGTCATTCTCTGTAGCTGAGAGTTGTCAGTCTCTGTAGCTGAGAGCTGTCAGTCTCTGTAGCTGAGAGTTGTCAGTCTCTGCAGCTGAGATGTGTCATTCTCTGTAGCTGAGAGTTGTCAGTCTCTGTAGCTGAGAGCTGTCAGTCTCTGTAGCTGAGAGTTGTCAGTCTTTGTAACTGAGAGTTGTCAGCCTCTGTAGCTGAGATGTGTTAGTCTGTAGCTGAGAGTTGTCAGTCTCTGTAGCTGAGAGCTGTCAGTCTCTGTAGCTGAGAGTTGTCAGTCTCTGTAGCTGAGAGTTGTCAGTCTCTGTAGCTGAGAGTTGTCAGTCTCTGTAGCTCAGAGCTGTCAGTCTCTGTAGCTGAGACTTGTCAGTCTCTGTAGGTGAGAGTTGTCAGTCGCTGTAGCTGAGAGCTGTCAGTCTCTGTAGCTGAGAGGTGTCATTCTCTGTAGCTGAGAGTTGTCAGTCTTTGTAACTGAGAGTTGTCAGCCTCTGTAGCTGAGATGTGTTAGTCTGTAGCTGAGAGTTGTCAGTCTCTGTAGCTGAGAGCTGTCAGTCTCTGTAGCTGAGAGTTGTCAGTCTCTGTAGCTGAGAGTTGTCAGTCTCTGTAGCTGAGAGTTGTCAGTCTCTGTAGCTCAGAGCTGTCAGTCTCTGTAGCTGAGACTTGTCAGTCTCTGTAGCTGAGAGCTGTCAGTCTCTGTAGCTGAGAGATGTCAGTCTCTGTAGCTGAGATGTGTCATTCTCTGTAGCTGAGAGTTGTCAGTCTCTGTAGCTGAGAGCTGTCAGTCTCTGTAGCTGAGAGTTGTCAGTCTTTGTAACTGAGAGTTGTCAGCCTCTGTAGCTGAGAGTTGTCAGTCTCTAGCTGAGATTTGTCAGTCTCTGTAGCTGAGAGTTGTCAGTCTCTGTAGCTGAGAGTTGTCAGTCTCTGTAGCTGAGCGGTGTCATTCTCTGTAGCTGAGTGTTGTCAGTCTCTGTAACTGAGAGTTGTCAGTCTCTGTTGCTGAGAGCTGTCAGTCTCTGTAGCTGAGAGTTGTCAGTCTCTGTAGCTGAGAGGTGACAGTCTCTGTAGCTGAGAGTTGTCAGTCTCTGTAGCTGAGAGCGGTCAGTCTCTGTAGCTGAGAGTTGTCAGTCTCTGTAGCTGAGAGTTGTCAGTCTCTGTAGCTGAGAGCTGTCATTCTCTGTAGCTGAGAGTTGTCAGTCTCTGTAAATGAGAGTTGTCAGTCACTGTAGCTGAGAGCTGTCAGTCTCTGTAGCTGAGAGTTGTCAGTCTCTGTATCTGAGAGTTCTCAGTCTCTGTAGCTGAGAGGTGTCATTCTCTGTCGCTGAGAGCTGTCAGTCTCTGTAGCTGACAGTTGTCAGTCTCTAGCTGAGAGTTGTCAGTCTCTGTAGCTGAGAGTTGTCAGTCTCTGTAGCTGAGAGTTGTCAGTCTCTGTAGCTGAGCGGTTTCATTCTCTGTACCTGAGTGTTGTCAGTCTCTGTAACTGAGAGTTGTCAGTCTCTGTTGCTGAGAGCTGTCAGTCTCTGTAGCTGAGAGTTGTCAGTCTCTGTAACTGAGAGTTGTCAGTCTCTGTTGCTGAGAGCTGTCAGTCTCTGCAGCTGAGAGTTGTCAGTCTCTGTAGCTGAGAGGTGACAGTCTCTGTAGCTGAGAGTTGTCAGTCTCTGTAGCTGAGAGTTGTCAGTCTGTGTAGCTGAGAGTTGTCAGTCTGTGTAGCTGAGAGTTGTCAGTCTCTGTAGCTGAGAGCTGTCAGTCGCTGTAGCTGAGAGTTGTCAGGCTCTAGCTGAGCGTTGTCAGTCCCTGTAGCTGAGCGGTGTCATTCTCTGTAGCTGAGTGTTGTCAGTCTCTGTAACTGAGAGTTGTCAGTCTCTGTTGCTGAGAGCTGTCAGTCTCTGTAGCTGAGAGTTGTCAGTCTCTGTAGCTGAGGGGTGTCAGTCTCTGTAGCTGAGAGTTGTCAGTCTCTGTAGCTGAGAACTGTCAGTCTCTGTAGCTGAGAGTTGTCAGTCTCTGCAGCTGAGAGTTGTCAGTCTCTGTAGCTGAGAGTTGTCAGTCTCTGTAGCTGAGAGTTAGTCTCTGTAGCTGAGAGTTGTCAGTCTCTGTAGCTGAGAGTTGTCAGTCTGTGTAGCTGAGAGTTGTCAGTCTCTGTAGCTGAGAGCTGTCAGTCGCTGTAGCTGAGAGTTGTCAGGCTCTGTAGCTGAGAGCTGTCAGTCTCTGTAGCTGAGAGCTGTCAGTCTCTGTAGCTGAGAGTTGTCAGTCTCTGTAGCTGAGAGTTGTCAGTCTCTGTAGCTGAGAGTTGTCAGTCTCTGTATCTGAGAGATGTCAGTCTCTGTAGCTTAGAGTTGTCAGTCTCTGTAGCTGAGAGGTGTCATTCTCTGTAGCTGAGAGTTGTCAGTCTCTGTAGCTGAGAGTTAGTCTCTGTAGCTGAGAGGTGTCAGTCTCTGAGCTGAGAGTTGTCAGTCTCTGTAGCTGAGAGTTGTCAGTCTGTGTAGCTGAGAGTTGTCAGTCTCTGTAGCTGAGAGCTGTCAGTCGCTGTAGCTGAGAGTTGTCAGTCTCTGTAGCTGAGAGCTGTCAGTCTCTGTAGCTGAGAGTTGTCAGTCTCTGTAGCTGAGGGGTGTCAGTCTCTGTAGCTGAGAGTTGTCAGTCTCTGTAGCTGAGAACTGTCAGTCTCTGTAGCTGAGAGTTGTCAGTCTCTGCAGCTGAGAGTTGTCAGTCTCTGTAGCTGAGAGTTGTCAGTCTCTGCAGCTGAGAGTTGTCAGTCTCTGTAGCTGAGAGTTAGTCTCTGTAGCTGAGAGGTGTCAGTCTCTGAGCTGAGAGTTGTCAGTCTCTGTAGCTGAGAGTTGTCAGTCTGTGTAGCTGAGAGTTGTCAGTCTCTGTAGCTGAGAGCTGTCAGTCGCTGTAGCTGAGAGTTGTCAGGCTCTGTAGCTGAGAGCTGTCAGTCTCTGTAGCTGAGAGCTGTCAGTCTCTGTAGCTGAGAGTTGTCAGTCTCTGTAGCTGAGAGTTGTCAGTCTCTGTAGCTGAGAGTTGTCAGTCTCGGTAGCTGAGAGCTGTCAGTCTCTGTAGCTCAGAGCTGTCAGTCTCTGTAGCTGAGACTTGTCAGTCTCTGTAGGTGAGAGTTGTCAGTCGCTGTAGCTGAGAGCTGTCAGTCTCTGTAGCTGAGAGGTGTCATTCTCTGTAGCTGAGAGTTGTCAGTCTCTGTAGCTGAGAGCTGTCAGTCTCTGTAGCTGAGAGTTGTCAGTCTCTGCAGCTGAGATGTGTCATTCTCTGTAGCTGAGAGTTGTCAGTCTCTGTAGCTGAGAGCTGTCAGTCTCTGTAGCTGAGAGTTGTCAGTCTTTGTAACTGAGAGTTGTCAGCCTCTGTAGCTGAGATGTGTTAGTCTGTAGCTGAGAGTTGTCAGTCTCTGTAGCTGAGAGCTGTCAGTCTCTGTAGCTGAGAGTTGTCAGTCTCTGTAGCTGAGAGTTGTCAGTCTCTGTAGCTGAGAGTTGTCAGTCTCTGTAGCTCAGAGCTGTCAGTCTCTGTAGCTGAGACTTGTCAGTCTCTGTAGGTGAGAGTTGTCAGTCGCTGTAGCTGAGAGCTGTCAGTCTCTGTAGCTGAGAGGTGTCATTCTCTGTAGCTGAGAGTTGTCAGTCTTTGTAACTGAGAGTTGTCAGCCTCTGTAGCTGAGATGTGTTAGTCTGTAGCTGAGAGTTGTCAGTCTCTGTAGCTGAGAGCTGTCAGTCTCTGTAGCTGAGAGTTGTCAGTCTCTGTAGCTGAGAGTTGTCAGTCTCTGTAGCTGAGAGTTGTCAGTCTCTGTAGCTCAGAGCTGTCAGTCTCTGTAGCTGAGACTTGTCAGTCTCTGTAGCTGAGAGCTGTCAGTCTCTGTAGCTGAGAGATGTCAGTCTCTGTAGCTGAGATGTGTCATTCTCTGTAGCTGAGAGTTGTCAGTCTCTGTAGCTGAGAGCTGTCAGTCTCTGTAGCTGAGAGTTGTCAGTCTTTGTAACTGAGAGTTGTCAGCCTCTGTAGCTGAGAGTTGTCAGTCTCTAGCTGAGATTTGTCAGTCTCTGTAGCTGAGAGTTGTCAGTCTCTGTAGCTGAGAGTTGTCAGTCTCTGTAGCTGAGCGGTGTCATTCTCTGTAGCTGAGTGTTGTCAGTCTCTGTAACTGAGAGTTGTCAGTCTCTGTTGCTGAGAGCTGTCAGTCTCTGTAGCTGAGAGTTGTCAGTCTCTGTAGCTGAGAGGTGACAGTCTCTGTAGCTGAGAGTTGTCAGTCTCTGTAGCTGAGAGCGGTCAGTCTCTGTAGCTGAGAGTTGTCAGTCTCTGTAGCTGAGAGTTGTCAGTCTCTGTAGCTGAGAGCTGTCATTCTCTGTAGCTGAGAGTTGTCAGTCTCTGTAAATGAGAGTTGTCAGTCACTGTAGCTGAGAGCTGTCAGTCTCTGTAGCTGAGAGTTGTCAGTCTCTGTATCTGAGAGTTCTCAGTCTCTGTAGCTGAGAGGTGTCATTCTCTGTCGCTGAGAGCTGTCAGTCTCTGTAGCTGACAGTTGTCAGTCTCTAGCTGAGAGTTGTCAGTCTCTGTAGCTGAGAGTTGTCAGTCTCTGTAGCTGAGAGTTGTCAGTCTCTGTAGCTGAGCGGTTTCATTCTCTGTACCTGAGTGTTGTCAGTCTCTGTAACTGAGAGTTGTCAGTCTCTGTTGCTGAGAGCTGTCAGTCTCTGTAGCTGAGAGTTGTCAGTCTCTGTAGCTGAGAGGTGACAGTCTCTGTAGCTGAGAGTTGTCAGTCTCTGTAAATGAGAGTTGTCAGTCACTGTATCTGAGAGTTCTCAGTCTCTGTAGCTGAGAGGTGTCATTCTCTGTCGCTGAGAGCTGTCAGTCTCTGTAGCTGACAGTTGTCAGTCTCTAGCTGAGAGTTGTCAGTCTCTGTAGCTGACAGTTGTCAGTCTCTAGCTGAGAGCTGTCATTCTCTGTAGCTGAGAGTTGTCAGTCTCTGTAAATGAGAGTTGTCAGTCACTGTAGCTGAGAGCTGTCAGTCTCTGTAGCTGAGAGTTGTCAGTCTCTGTATCTGAGAGTTCTCAGTCTCTGTAGCTGAGAGGTGTCATTCTCTGTCGCTGGGAGCTGTCAGTCTCTGTAGCTGACAGTTGTCAGTCTCTAGCTGAGAGTTGTCAGTCTCTGTTGCTGAGAGCTGTCAGTCTCTGTAGCTGAGAGTTGTCAGTCTCTGCAGCTGAGAGTTGTCAGTCTCTCTAGCTGAGAGTTGTCAGTCTCTGCAGCTGAGAGTTGTCAGTCTCTGTAGCTGAGAGTTAGTCTCTGTAGCTGAGAGCTGTCAGTCTCTGTAGCTGACAGTTGTCAGTCTCTAGCTGAGAGTTGTCAGTCTCTGTAGCTGACAGTTGTCAGTCTCTAGCTGAGAGCTGTCATTCTCTGTAGCTGAGAGTTGTCAGTCTCTGTAAATGAGAGTTGTCAGTCACTGTAGCTGAGAGCTGTCAGTCTCTGTAGCTGAGAGTTGTCAGTCTCTGTATCTGAGAGTTCTCAGTCTCTGTAGCTGAGAGGTGTCATTCTCTGTCGCTGGGAGCTGTCAGTCTCTGTAGCTGACAGTTGTCAGTCTCTAGCTGAGAGTTGTCAGTCTCTGTTGCTGAGAGCTGTCAGTCTCTGTAGCTGAGAGTTGTCAGTCTCTGCAGCTGAGAGTTGTCAGTCTCTCTAGCTGAGAGTTGTCAGTCTCTGCAGCTGAGAGTTGTCAGTCTCTGTAGCTGAGAGTTAGTCTCTGTAGCTGAGAGGTGTCAGTCTCTGAGCTGAGAGTTGTCAGTCTCTGTAGCTGAGAGTTGTCAGTCTGTGTAGCTGAGAGTTGTCAGTCTCTGTAGCTGAGAGCTGTCAGTCGCTGTAGCTGAGAGTTGTCAGGCTCTAGCTGAGAGTTGTCAGTCCCTGAAGCTGAGCGGTGTCATTCTCTGTAGCTGAGTGTTGTCAGTCTTTGTAACTGAGAGTTTTCAGTCTCTGTTGCTGAGAGCTGTCAGTCTCTGTAGCTGAGAGTTGTCAGTCTCTGTAGCTGAGGGGTGTCAGTCTCTGTAGCTGAGAGTTGTCAGTCTCTGTAGCTGAGAACTGTCAGTCTCTGTAGCTGAGAGTTGTCAGTCTCTGCAGCTGAGAGTTGTCAGTCTCTGTAGCTGAGAGTTGTCAGTCTCTGTAGCTGAGAGTTAGTCTCTGTAGCTGAGAGGTGTCAGTCTCTGCGCTGAGAGTTGTCAGTCTCTGTAGCTGAGAGTTGTCAGTCTGTGTAGCTGAGAGTTGTCAGTCTCTGTAGCTGAGAGCTGTCAGTCGCTGTAGCTGAGAGTTGTCAGGCTCTGTCGCTGAGAGCTGTCAGTCTCTGTAGCTGAGAGCTGTCAGTCTCTGTAGCTGAGAGTTGTCAGTCTCTGTAGCTGAGAGTTGTCAGTCTCTGTAGCTGAGAGTTGTCAGTCTCTGTATCTGAGAGATGTCAGTCTCTGTAGCTTAGAGTTGTCAGTCTCTGTAGCTGAGAGGTGTCATTCTATGTAGCTGAGAGTTGTCAGTCTCTGTAGCTGAGAGTTAGTCTCTGTAGCTGAGAGGTGTCAGTCTCTGAGCTGAGAGTTGTCAGTCTCTGTAGCTGAGAGTTGTCAGTCTGTGTAGCTGAGAGTTGTCAGTCTCTGTAGCTGAGAGCTGTCAGTCGCTGTAGCTGAGAGTTGTCAGTCTCTGTAGCTGAGAGCTGTCAGTCTCTGTAGCTGAGAGTTGTCAGTCTCTGTAGCTGAGGGGTGTCAGTCTCTGTAGCTGAGAGTTGTCAGTCTCTGTAGCTGAGAACTGTCAGTCTCTGTAGCTGAGAGTTGTCAGTCTCTGCAGCTGAGAGTTGTCAGTCTCTGTAGCTGAGAGTTGTCAGTCTCTGCAGCTGAGAGTTGTCAGTCTCTGTAGCTGAGAGTTAGTCTCTGTAGCTGAGAGGTGTCAGTCTCTGAGCTTAGAGTTGTCAGTCTCTGTAGCTGAGAGTTGTCAGTCTGTGTAGCTGAGAGTTGTCAGTCTCTGTAGCTGAGAGCTGTCAGTCGCTGTAGCTGAGAGTTGTCAGGCTCTGTAGCTGAGAGCTGTCAGTCTCTGTAGCTGAGAGCTGTCAGTCTCTGTAGCTGAGAGTTGTCAGTCTCTGTAGCTGAGAGTTGTCAGTCTCTGTAGCTGAGAGTTGTCAGTCTCTGTAGCTGAGAGCTGTCAGTCTCTGTAGCTCAGAGCTGTCAGTCTCTGTAGCTGAGAATTGTCAGTCTCTGTAGGTGAGAGTTGTCAGTCGCTGTAGCTGAGAGCTGTCAGTCTCTGTAGCTGAGATGTGTCATTCTCTGTAGCTGAGAGTTGTCAGTCTCTGTAGCTGAGAGCTGTCAGTCTCTGTAGCTGAGAGTTGTCAGTCTTTGTAACTGAGAGTTGTCAGCCTCTGTAGCTGAGAGTTGTCAGTCTCTAGCTGAGATTTGTCAGTCTCTGTAGCTGAGAGTTGTCAGTCTCTGTAGCTGAGAGTTGTCAGTCTCTGTAGCTGAGCGGTGTCATTCTCTGTAGCTGAGTGTTGTCAGTCTCTGTAACTGAGAGTTGTCAGTCTCTGTTGCTGAGAGCTGTCAGTCTCTGTAGCTGAGAGTTGTCAGTCTCTGTAGCTGAGAGGTGACAGTCTCTGTAGCTGAGAGTTGTCAGTCTCTGTAGCTGAGAACTGTCAGTCTCTGTAGCTGAGAGTTGTCAGTCTCTGTAGCTAGAGTTGTCAGTCTCTGTAGCTGAGAGCGGTCAGTCTCTGTAGCTGAGAGTTGTCAGTCTCTGTAGCTGAGAGTTGTCAGTCTCTGTAGCTGAGAGCTGTCATTCTCTGTAGCTGAGAGTTGTCAGTCTCTGTAAATGAGAGTTGTCAGTCACTGTAGCTGAGAGCTGTCAGTCTCTGTAGCTGAGAGTTGTCAGTCTCTGTATCTGAGAGTTCTCAGTCTCTGTAGCTGAGTGGTGTCATTCTCTGTCGCTGAGAGCTGTCAGTCTCTGTAGCTGAGAGTTGTCAGTCTCTAGCTGAGAGTTGTCAGTCTCTGTAGCTGAGAGTTGTCAGTCTCTGTAGCTGAGAGTTGTCAGTCTCTGTAGCTGAGCGGTTTCATTCTCTGTAGCTGAGTGTTGTCAGTCTCTGTAACTGAGAGTTGTCAGTCTCTGTTGCTGAGAGCTGTCAGTCTCTGTAGCTGAGAGTTGTCAGTCTCTGTAGCTGAGGGGTGTCAGTCTCTGTAGCTGAGAGTTGTCAGTCTCTGTAGCTGAGAACTGTAAGTCTCTGTAGCTGAGAGTTGTCAGTCTCTGCAGCTGAGAGTTGTCAGTCTCTCTAGCTGAGAGTTGTCAGTCTCTGCAGCTGAGAGTTGTCAGTCTCTGTAGCTGAGAGTTAGTCTCTGTAGCTGAGAGGTGTCAGTCTCTGAGCTGAGAGTTGTCAGTCTCTGTAGCTGAGAGTTGTCAGTCTGTGTAGCTGAGAGTTGTCAGTCTCTGTAGCTGAGAGCTGTCAGTCGCTGTAGCTGAGAGTTGTCAGGCTCTAGCTGAGAGTTGTCAGTCCCTGTAGCTGAGCGGTGTCATTCTCTGTAGCTGAGTGTTGTCAGTCTCTGTAACTGAGAGTTGTCAGTCTCTGTTGCTGAGAGCTGTCAGTCTCTGTAGCTGAGAGTTGTCCGTCTCTGTAGCTGAGGGGTGTCAGTCTCTGTAGCTGAGAGTTGTCAGTCTCTGTAGCTGAGAGTTGTCAGTCTGTGTAGCTGAGAGTTGTCAGTCTCTGTAGCTGAGAGCTGTCAGTCGCTGTAGCTGAGAGTTGTCAGTCTCTGTAGCTGAGAGCTGTCAGTCTCTGTAGCTGAGAGTTGTCAGTCTCTGTAGCTGAGGGGTGTCAGTCTCTGTAGCTGAGAGTTGTCAGTCTCTGTAGCTGAGAACTGTCAGTCTCTGTAGCTGAGAGTTGTCAGTCTCTGCAGCTGAGAGTTGTCAGTCTCTGTAGCTGAGAGTTGTCAGTCTCTGCAGCTGAGAGTTTTCAGTCTCTGTAGCTGAGAGTTAGTCTCTGTAGCTGAGAGGTGTCAGTCTCTGAGCTGAGAGTTGTCAGTCTCTGTAGCTGAGAGTTGTCAGTCTGTGTAGCTGAGAGTTGTCAGTCTCTGTAGCTGAGAGCTGTCAGTCGCTGTAGCTGAGAGTTGTCAGGCTCTGTAGCTGAGAGCTGTCAGTCTCTGTAGCTGAGAGCTGTCAGTCTCTGTAGCTGAGAGTTGTCAGTCTCTGTAGCTGAGAGTTGTCAGTCTCTGTAGCTGAGAGTTGTCAGTCTCTGTAGCTGAGAGCTGTCAGTCTCTGTCGCTCAGAGCTGTCAGTCTCTGTAGCTGAGACTTGTCAGTCTCTGTAGGTGAGAGTTGTCAGTCGCTGTAGCTGAGAGCTGTCAGTCTCTGTAGCTGAGAGGTGTCATTCTCTGTAGCTGAGAGTTGTCAGTCTCTGTAGCTGAGAGCTGTCAGTCTCTGTAGCTGAGAGTTGTCAGTCTCTGTAGCTGAGATGTGTCATTCTCTGTAGCTGAGAGTTGTCAGTCTCTGTAGCTGAGAGCTGTCAGTCTCTGTAGCTGAGAGTTGTCAGTCTTTGTAACTGAGAGTTGTCAGCCTCTGTAGCTGAGATGTGTTAGTCTGTAGCTGAGAGTTGTCAGTCTCTGTAGCTGAGAGCTGTCAGTCTCTGTAGCTGAGAGTTGTCAGTCTCTGTAGCTGAGAGTTGTCAGTCTCTGTAGCTGAGAGTTGTCAGTCTCTGTATCTGAGAGATGTCAGTCTCTGTAGCTTAGAGTTGTCAGTCTCTGTAGCTGAGAGGTGTCATTCTCTGTAGCTGAGAGTTGTCAGTCTCTGTAGCTGAGAGTTAGTCTCTGTAGCTGAGAGGTGTCAGTCTCTGAGCTGAGAGTTGTCAGTCTCTGTAGCTGAGAGTTGTCAGTCTGTGTAGCTGAGAGTTGTCAGTCTCTGTAGCTGAGAGCTGTCAGTCGCTGTAGCTGAGAGTTGTCAGTCTCTGTAGCTGAGAGCTGTCAGTCTCTGTAGCTCAGAGCTGTCAGTCTCTGTAGCTGAGACTTGTCAGTCTCTGTAGGTGAGAGCTGTCAGTCGCTGTAGCTGAGAGCTGTCAGTCTCTGTAGCTGAGAGGTGTCAGTCTCTGTAGCTGAGAGTTGTCAGTCTCTGTAGCTGAGCGGTGTCATTCTCTGTAGCTGAGTGTTGTCAGTCTCTGTAACTGAGAGTTGTCAGTCTCTGTTGCTCAGAGCTGTCAGTCTCTGTAGCTGAGAGTTGTCACTCTCTGTAGCTGAGAGTTGTCAGTCGCTGTAGCTGAGAGCTGTCAGTCTCTGTAGCTGAGAGGTGTCATTCTCTGTAGCTGAGAGTTGTCAGTCTCTGTAGCTGAGAGCTGTCAGTCTCTGTAGCTGAGAGTTGTCAGTCTCTGTAGCTGAGATGTGTCATTCTCTGTAGCTGAGAGTTGTCAGTCTCTGTAGCTGAGAGCTGTCAGTCTCTGTAGCTGAGAGTTGTCAGTCTTTGTAACTGAGAGTTGTCAGCCTCTGTAGCTGAGATGTGTTAGTCTGTAGCTGAGAGTTGTCAGTCTCTGTAGCTGAGAGCTGTCAGTCTCTGTAGCTGAGAGTTGTCAGTCTCTGTAGCTGAGAGTTGTCATTCTCTGTAGCTGAGAGTTGTCAGTCTCTGTATCTGAGAGATGTCAGTCTCTGTAGCTTAGAGTTGTCAGTCTCTGTAGCTGAGAGGTGTCATTCTCTGTAGCTGAGAGTTGTCAGTCTCTGTAGCTGAGAGTTAGTCTCTGTAGCTGAGAGGTGTCAGTCTCTGAGCTGAGAGTTGTCAGTCTCTGTAGCTGAGAGTTGTCAGTCTGTGTGGCTGAGAGTTGTCAGTCTCTGTAGCTGAGAGCTGTCAGTCGCTGTAGCTGAGAGTTGTCAGTCTCTGTAGCTGAGAGCTGTCAGTCTCTGTAGCTCAGAGCTGTCAGTCTCTGTAGCTGAGACTTGTCAGTCTCTGTAGGTGAGAGCTGTCAGTCGCTGTAGCTGAGAGCTGTCAGTCTCTGTAGCTGAGAGGTGTCAGTCTCTGTAGCTGAGAGTTGTCAGTCTCTGTAGCTGAGCGGTGTCATTCTCTGTAGCTGAGTGTTGTCAGTCTCTGTAACTGAGAGTTGTCAGTCTCTGTTGCTGAGAGCTGTCAGTCTCTGTAGCTGAGAGTTGTCAGTCTCTGTAGCTGAGAGGTGACAGTCTCTGTAGCCGAGAGTTGTCAGTCTCTGTAAATGAGAGTTGTCAGTCACTGTAGCTGAGAGCTGTCAGTCTCTGTAGCTGAGAGTTGTCAGTCTCTGTATCTGAGAGTTCTCAGTCTCTGTAGCTGAGAGGTGTCATTCTCTGTAGCTGAGAGCTGTCAGTCTCTGTAGCTGAGAGTTGTCAGTCTCTAGCTGAGAGTTGTCAGTCTCTGTAGCTGAGAGTTGTCAGTCTCTGTAGCTGAGAGTTGTCAGTCTCTGTAGCTGAGCGGTTTCATTCTCTGTAGCTGAGTGTTGTCAGTCTCTGTAACTGAGAGTTGTCAGTCTCTGTTGCTGAGAGCTGTCAGTCTCTGTAGCTGAGAGTTGTCAGTCTCTGTAGCTGATGGGTGTCAGTCTCTGTAGCTGAGAGTTGTCAGTCTCTGTAGCTGAGAACTGTCAGTCTCTGTAGCTGAGAGTTGTCAGTCTCTGCAGCTGAGAGTTGTCAGTCTCTCTAGCTGAGAGTTGTCAGTCTCTGCAGCTGAGAGTTGTCAGTCTCTGTAGCTGAGAGTTAGTCTCTGTAGCTGAGAGGTGTCAGTCTCTGAGCTGAGAGTTGTCAGTCTCTGTAGCTGAGAGTTGTCAGTCTGTGTAGCTGAGAGTTGTCAGTCTCTGTAGCTGAGAGCTGTCAGTCGCTGTAGCTGAGAGTTGTCAGGCTCTAGCTGAGAGTTGTCAGTCCCTGTAGCTGAGCGGTGTCATTCTCTGTAGCTGAGTGTTGTCAGTCTCTGTAACTGAGAGTTGTCAGTCTCTGTTGCTGAGAGCTGTCAGTCACTGTAGCTGAGAGTTGTTAATCTCTGTAGCTGAGAGTTGTCAGTCTCTGTAGCTGAGAACTGTCAGTCTCTGTAGCTGAGAGTTGTCAGTCTCTGCAGCTGAGAGTTGTCAGTCTCTGTAGCTGAGATTTGTCAGTCGCTGTAGCTGAGAGTTAGTCTCTGTAGCTGAGAGGTGTCAGTCTCTGAGCTGAGAGTTGTCAGTCTCTGTAGCTGAGAGTTGTCAGTCTGTGTAGCTGAGAGTTGTCAGTCTCTGTAGCTGAGAGCTGTCAGTCACTGTAGCTGAGAGTTGTCAGGCTCTGTAGCTGAGAGTTGTCAGTCTCTGTAGCTGAGAGTTGTCAGTCTCTGTAGCTGAGAGTTGTCAGTCTCTGTATCTGAGAGATGTCAGTCTCTGTAGCTTAGAGTTGTCAGTCTCTGTAGCTGAGAGGTGTCATTCTCTGTAGCTGAGAGTTGTCAGTCTCTGTAGCTGAGAGTTAGTCTCTGTAGCTGAGAGGTGTCAGTCTCTGAGCTGAGAGTTGTCAGTCTGTGTAGCTGAGAGTTGTCAGTCTCTGTAGCTGAGACCTGTCAGTCGCTGTAGCTGAGAGTTGTCAGTCTCTGTAGCTGAGAGTTGTCAGTCTCTGTAGCTGAGGGGTGTCAGTCTCTGTAGCTGAGAGTTGTCAGTCTCTGTAGCTGAGAACTGTCAGTCTCTGTAGCTGAGAGTTGTCAGTCTCTGCAGCTGAGAGTTGTCAGTCTCTGTAGCTGAGAGTTGTTAGTCTCTGCAGCTGAGAGTTGTCAGTCTCTGTAGCTGAGAGTTAGTCTCTGTAGCTGAGAGGTGTCAGTCTCTGAGCTGAGAGTTGTCAGTCTCTGTAGCTGAGAGTTGTCAGTCTGTGTAGCTGAGAGTTGTCAGTCTCTGTAGCTGAGAGCTGTCAGTCGCTGTAGCTGAGAGTTGTCAGGCTCTGTAGCTGAGAGCTGTCAGTCTCTGTAGCTGAGAGCTGTCAGTCTCTGTAGCTGAGAGTTGTCAGTCTCTGTAGCTGAGAGTTGTCAGTCTCTGTAGCTGAGAGTTGTCAGTCTCTGTAGCTGAGAGCTGTCAGTCTCTGTAGCTCAGAGCTGTCAGTCTCTGTAGCTGAGACTTGTCAGTCTCTGTAGGTGAGAGTTGTCAGTCGCTGTAGCTGAGAGCTGTCAGTCTCTGTAGCTGAGAGGTGTCATTCTCTGTAGCTGAGAGTTGTCAGTCTCTGTAGCTGAGAGCTGTCAGTCTCTGTAGCTGAGAGCTGTCAGTCTCTGTAGCTGAGAGTTGTCAGTCTTTGTAACTGAGAGTTGTCAGCCTCTGTAGCTGAGATTTGTTAGTCTGTAGCTGAGAGTTGTCAGTCTCTGTAGCTGAGAGCTGTCAGTCTCTGTAGCTGAGAGTTGTCAGTCTCTGTAGCTGAGAGTTGTCAGTCTCTGTAGCTGAGAGGTGTCAGTCTCTGTATCTGAGAGATGTCAGTCTCTGTAGCTTAGAGTTGTCAGTCTCTGTAGCTGAGAGGTGTCATTCTCTGTAGCTGAGAGTTGTCAGTCTCTGTAGCTGAGAGTTAGTCTCTGTAGCTGAGAGGTGTCAGTCTCTGAGCTGAGAGTTGTCAGTCTCTGTAGCTGAGAGTTGTCAGTCTGTGTAGCTGAGAGTTGTCAGTCTCTGTAGCTGAGAACTGTCAGTCGCTGTAGCTGAGAGTTGTCAGTCTCTGTAGCTGAGAGCTGTCAGTCTCTGTAGCTCAGAGCTGTCAGTCTCTGTAGTTGAGACTTGTCAGTCTCTGTAGGTGAGAGCTGTCAGTCGCTGTAGCTGAGAGCTGTCAGTCTCTGTACCTGAGAGGTGACATTCTCTGTAGCTGAGAGTTGTCAGTCTCTGTAGCTGAGAGCTGTCAGTCTCTGTAGCTGAGAGTTGTCAGTCTCTGTAGCTGAGAGCTGTCAGTCTCTGTAGCTGAGAGTTGTCAGTCTTTGTAACTGAGAGTTGTCAGCCTCTGTAGCTGAGATTTGTTAGTCTGTAGCTGAGAGTTGTGAGTCTCAGTAACTGAGTGTTGTCAGTCTGTGTAGCTGGGAATTGTCAGTCTCTGTAGCTGAGAGTTGTTAGTCTGTAGCTGAGAGCTGTTATTCCTTGTAGCTGAGAGTTGTTTCTCTGTTGCTGAGAGCTGTTAGTTCCTGTGGCTGTGAGCAGGTGATCACTATGGAACTTGTAATAAAACCACTGCAGCAGAAGGGAAATAATTAGAAACACCGATAAACCATAAATGAAGAACACAATAATCCTCGATCGAGAAGCATGAGCAACCCATATGGCCCAACAAACTCTGCCATTCTAAATGATCATGACTCATCTTTGATATATTAAGAAATGTAATATAAATATTACTCATTTGTCTTGCCAAGATGTATTTAACTTGTTGATAAACAGTCAACACCTTCCAGTTGATGACAAATTATTAATTTAGTCATAAAATAATACTTTTGAGTTCTTTCACTTTAATTAACTAAGATTAGATTAAACTAACAATTCTGATAATACACTACACTCTGATCTGTCACGTCGTTACACTAGCTGCACCACACACCCGCTAACCTACAGAAAGAGCGGGAAATTCCTTACATAGGTCTGTTAGTGTTGCCATCTAGTGATCATCTGTCTGTACTGACTGCACATTAACTAATCAAGTATTAACATATACAGAGACCACTATAATCCTCATTCACTAAACCAATCTACATTTTCCTTGATTCCCTGGGAGACAATAAAAATTTGTCTATCCAGCCTTATCCCTTTAAGGGAAACACAGTGTGCCCATCTAAAATGGCCGCCCGCAAAGAGCGATGGGATATTTTGCCAAGCCTGAGCACAGACAGGCTTCAGCCTGCAAATGTACAAAAGCTGCAGCTCAGACTTCTGCAGAAACTAACACAGGAGAAAGACCATTAAAAGGTCTTCCCGGGACAATGGCTCCAGGTAGAAACTGACAATAAGTGGCAGACTCAGCAGCGCCTGCTTTCCTTATTTGGGAAGGCCTATGTGCCTTGGACGCTAATGGCCATGGACGACCAGGACCCATCCAGCCATCAAGGTGTCCGCCTCCAATTGGTCAGGATCGATCAAGGTGATCGAATCCCTATCGATTCATTGGACCTTCACCTGGGACCGCCCAAAAGAGCGTGAAACGAGAAGGATAAAAGGTGCTGCATAGCCACCACTCACTCTCTCAACTGCAGCCTTCCAGACTACAGCTTCGGCAGCCAACAACAACGGGGAACCCATCACCAGCCAAGAGGAAGACCATTCACACCATCCACAGAGGGACCAGAACGGAGGACACAGACGACCAGCTCCAAGAACTCCAGCACTGCCAGACTACCAGATAACAGATAAGGCCATAATCTGCTCTGTACTTGCCAGTCATCTGAAGTTAAGTTAAGGTCGTTTTGAATGTATTAGTTTATAGTCCAATGTGCCTGAACGTTTGATTGATTAAGTACTTAACTTTGTGTGTATCAATAAACAATTATTGTGGGACTTCCGGGTGCGGCTATGCAGAGCTAGGTCGCATATTCGGCAGCTCCTGCTTGGAACGGACTTTTGGGCTCTTTTACAGGGCCCCCACGGCATTTGTTTGACATTTCCCGGTGTGGGAAGAAGGCTGCATTATTCCCCCGACAGTGTCCCCCAGGAAGGGTATGTCTCTTGGTTGCCAGACACACGCAGAAACAGTAAAAGATTTGGCTGCAACTGCAGGATAAACAGGGCCTCTTCCAGCATGCAGGCGGGGGAAGGGCAAGCTTAAAGCTGCAAGCTGACCTGAGGGCCTGTATCAAAAGTGAATTCTAGCAGCAGAGGGAACAACTGTGAAAAGACCTCATCAAGGCCACTGAAGGGACTTCCGGTTGCGGTGATGCCTAGCTAGCCGCACGCTTCGGCGGCTCCAGCTCCGACGGACCTTCGGGCTCTTTTAAGAGCCCCAACGGGGAATTTTTCGACGACGCAACCCGGTGTGGGGCGTGTGAGAAGGGAGTCCCCCCCCAAACGAAGGAGGAAAAAACCGGCGGCGGCGGCTGCAGCGCGAGGAATCGTCGACCAAAGGGTCAGAAAGAGAGAAGTACAAGATGGCGGCGGAGAAAGCGCAGGCGACATGGGGGCCTGAGCATGAAATTGTGAGACGGTGCGTGGAGCTGCTGAAGAGGGAGGTGCTGACCCCGTTGCTACAGGCAATTGAGGGGCTCAAGGAGACATTAAAGACCCAGGAGACAGAGCTCCGTGTGGTGGAGCAGAAGGTGACAGATATTGAGGACGAGATCCTGGGCCTGGCGGTTAAGACACAGACGCACGTGGCACTTCATAAAAAGTGTACTGAAAGGATCGAAGCCCTAGAAAATGGAGCGCGAAGGAAGAACCTTCGGATACTGGGTCTCCCTGAGGGTGTGGAAGGAGTGGACTGTGGAGCGTACGCAAGTACGATGCTGAGCTCACTGATGGGTGCTGAGGCCCCTACGGGCCCCTTGGAGGTGGAGTGTCAAATCGGATTCCGGCGAGAAGACCAAAAGCGGGAGAACCACCCAGGGCGATAATCGTGCGATTTTACCGCCTTAAGGATAGAGAAGAGGTCCTGAGATGGGCTAAAAAGGTGCGGAGTAGCAGATGGGAGAATGCAGTGGTACGGGTATACCAGGATTGGAGTGCGGAGGTGGCGAGAAGGAGGGCGAGCTTCAACCGAGCCAAAGAGGTGTTGCATAAAAGGAAGGTGAAGTTCGGGATGCTGCAGCCGGCAAGACTATGGGTCACGTATCAGGAGAGACACCATTATTTCGAGACGGCGGAGGAAGCATGGACCTTCATCAAAGAAGAGAAATTGGATCGGAACTGAGGGACTGATGCTGCAGGAAATGTTATTGTTAATGTTACGGTGGAAGTTAATTGAGAAGTAAACAGGGAAGGGGGGAGACATTGGGGGAATGTGGGCGCCGGTGAGGGGGGAAAGACGGGACATAGTTGGAGAATGGGGAAGGGGAGGGGGAGGGGAAAGGGAGCTGCGCCATAAGAGGCGGGTCAGGTAAAGGGATGTTCCCGCACCAGAAAGAATAAGGCGGGAAGACAGGCGCAAGGCGGATGGGAGTTCCCCACATGGGGGGGGTCGAGGAGTGAGCAGGAGTAGCCGGGGTCAGTTGAAGTCAGCTGACTTACGGAAGTAATATGGGGGGAGCAATCATGCTAGAAAGAGATCTAGCGGGGAGGGGGGGAGGGAGGGTGAGGGGGGTGGGGGGGGACAACTGGGTTGCTGCTGCGGAAATCCAAAAGGAAATGGCTAAAGAGTGGGTGGGCGGGGATGGTGTGCGACGCTGGGGGAGCGAGCGGGAGCGCGGAGGCGGGATATGGGACTGGCCTAGAGAAGGTAATGGCTAGTCGACACGGGAGGGGGGCAGGTAGCCCCCTAGTGAGGCTGATCACGTGGAACGTGAGAGGCCTGAATGGACCGATAAAAAGGGCCAGAGTGCTCGCGCATTTGAAAGGACTAAGGGCAGACGTGGTTATGCTCCAAGAGACGCACCTAAAGGTGGCGGACCAAGTTAGGCTAAGGAAAGGATGGGTGGGACAGGTGTTCCACTCAGGACTGGACGCAAAGAATAGAGGGGTGGCCATTTTGGTGGGGAAACAGGTCGCATTTGAAGCAAAGAACATCGTAGCAGATAGCGGAGGTAGATATGTAATGGTGAGTGGCAGGCTGGAGGGAATGGAGGTCGTGTTGGTTAACGTGTATGCCCCAAACTGGGACGATGCGGGATTTATGAGACGGATGCTGGGGCGTATACCGGACCTGGAGGTAGGAAACTTGATTTTAGGAGGGGACTTTAATACGGTGCTGGACCCGGGGCTAGATAGATCCAGCTCAAGGACCGGAAGAAGGCCGGCAGCGGCCAAGGTACTTAAGGGGTTTATGGACCAAATGGGGGGAGTGGATCCATGGCGATTTCTTAGACCTAGGGCTAGGGAGTTTTCCTTCTTCTCCCATGTCCATAAAGTGTACTCCCGGATAGATTTTTTTGTTTTGGGAAGGTCGTTGATCTCTAGGGTGGAAGAAGCTGAGTACTCAGCCATAGCGGTTTCGGATCATGCCCCACATTGGGTGGACCTGGAATTAGGAGAGGAAAGGGAGCAGAGAACACTCTGGCGATTAGACGTGGGACTGATGGCGGATGAGGGAGTGTGTGCAAGAGTGCGGGGGTGTATTGAGAGATATCTGGAGGTCAATGACGACGGCGAGGTCCCTGTGGGAGTGGTATGGGAAGCACTAAAAGCGGTGGTCAGAGGAGAGCTGATCTCCATTGGGGCCCACAAAAGGAAAACAGAGGCCAAGGAAAGGGAAAGATTACTGGGGGAGATTTTAAGGGTGGATAGGGAATTTGCAGAGACCCCGGAGGAGGAATTGTACAGGGAGAGGAGACGACTCCAGACGGAATTTGACCTTCTGACCACCAGAAAGGCGGAGGTACTGTGGAGGAAGGCACAGGGGAGGAGATATGAATATGGGGAAAAGGCGAGTCGTCTGTTGGCTCATCAATTGCGAAAGAGGGCAGCAGCGAGGGAGATAGGAGGAATTAGAGACGAAAGGGGAGACACGGTGCGAAGGGCAGGAAAGATAAATGAGGTGTTCAAGACCTTCTATGAGGAACTGTATAGGTCTCAACCCCCAGAGGGAGAGGAGGGGATGCGGCAGTTCCTGGACCAATTGAGGTTCCCGAAAGTGGAGGAGCGGGGGGTGGTAGGCCTGGGGGCACCGATTGGGGTGGACGAGGTTATTAAGGGACTGGGAAGCATGCAAGCAGGGAAGGCCCCAGGACCAGACGGGTTCCCGGTGGAGTATTACAGAAAATATGTGGACTTGTTGGCCCCGTTGATGGTGAGGACGTTCAATGAGGCCAGGAAAGGGGGGACTCTACCCCCGACGATGTCGGAGGCGACGATATCGTTAATTTTGAAGAGGGATAAAGATCCGTTGCAGTGCGGCTCCTATAGACTCATTTCATTGTTGAACGTGGACGCCAAATTGTTGGCAAAGGTACTGGCATCGAGGATAGAGGACTGTGTCCCGGGGGTGGTGCACGAAGACCAGACAGGGTTCGTAAAAGGGAGACAACTGAATGTTAACGTGCGACGACTATTAGGGGTGATAATGATGCCCCCAGTGGAGGGGGAGGCAGAGATAGTGGCGGCAATGGACGCAGAGAAGGCATTTGATAGGGTGGAGTGGGAGTATTTATGGGAAGTGTTAAGGAGGTTTGGGTTTGGGAACGGGTTTATTAGCTGGGTTAGACTTCTTTATGGGGCTCCAACGGCAAGCGTAGTTACAGGTCGACATAGATCGGAGTATTTCCGACTATATAGGGGAACAAGACAGGGATGCCCGCTGTCTCCATTGTTGTTCGCGTTGGCAATTGAACCTCTGGCCATGGCGTTGAGAGACTCCAGGAAATGGAGAGGGGTGATTAGAGGGGGAGAAGAACACCGAGTCTCGTTATATGCGGATGACCTATTGTTATACGTGTCGGACCCAGCGGGGGGAATGATAGAGGTTATGCGAATTTTGAGGGGGTTCGGGGATTTCTCGGGGTATAGGCTAAACATGGGGAAGAGTGAATTATTTGTGATACATCCAGGGGACCAGAGTAGAGAGATAGAAGGCTTGCCTCTAAGGAAAGTGGAAAGAAACTTCCGATACCTGGGGATTCAGATCGCTAGGAGCTGGGGAACATTGCACAGACTTAATCTGACACGGTTGGTAGAACAAATGGAGGAGGACTTCAAGAGGTGGGACATGCAGCCTCTATCGCTGGCGGGCAGGGTGCAAGCAATTAAGATGATGGTCCTCCCGAGGTTCTTATTTGTATTTCAATGTCTCCCTATACTAATCACTAAGACCTTTTTTAATAAAATAGACAGGAGCATCACGAGCTTCGTGTGGGCAGGGAAAGTTCCGAGAGTAAGGAGGGGGTTCCTTCAGCGTAGTAGGGACAGAGGAGGATTGGCACTACCGAACTTGGGCGATTACTATTGGGCCGCCAATGTGGCAATGATACGTAAATGGATGATGGAGGGTGAGGGAGCGGCGTGGGAAAGACTGGAGAGAAAGTCCTGTAAAGGGACGAGTCTAGAGGCGCTGGTGACGGCGCCGCTACCGATCTCACCTAAAAAGTTTACCACGAACCCGGTGGTGGCGGCAACATTGAATATCTGGGGACAGTGGAGGCGACAGAGAGGGGTGCGGGGAGCCCTGGTGGGGTCCCCAATCAGGAACAACCATAGGTTCGCCCCAGGAAGAATGGATGGAGGATTTCAGAGCTGGTTCCAGTTGGGAATTAGGAGGGTGGGAGATTTATTTATAGATGGGACTTTTGCGAGCTTGGGAGCATTGGAGGAAAAGTATAAGTTGCCCCGGGGAAATTTCTTGAGATATATGCAGGTGAGGGCATTTACTAGACAACAGGTGAGGGAATTTCCGTTGCTCCCGACACAGGGGATACAGGACAGGGTGCTTTCAGGGATGTGGGTCGGAGAGGGCAAGGTGTCAGAGATTTACCGAGAGATGAGGGAAGAGGGGGAGGAGTCGGTGGGCGAACTAAAAGGAAAGTGGGAAGAAGAACTAGGGGAGGAGATAGAGGAGGGTATGTGGGCTGATGCCCTAAGCAGGGTAAATTCCTCTTCCTCATGCGCCAGGCTTAGCCTGATTCAATTTAAGGTGCTACATAGAGCACACATAACGGGAGCAAGATTGAGCAGGTTCTTTGGAGTGGAGGACAGATGTGGGAGGTGTGGCGGGAGCCCGGCAAACCACGCACATATGTTTTGGGCATGCCCGGCACTGGAAGGGTATTGGAAGGGAGTGACGGGAGTGATTTCGCAGGTGGTGAAGGCCCGGGTCAAACCAGGCTGGGGGTTAGCTCTATTTGGAGTTGCGGAAGAGCCGGGAGTGCAGGAGGCGAAAGAGGCCGACGTTGTGGCCTTTGCGTCCCTAGTAGCCCGGCGCAGGATCCTACTCATGTGGAAGGAGGCGAAACCCCCCGGACTGGAGGCCTGGGTAAATGATATGGCGGGGTTCATTAAACTGGAGCAGATAAAGTTTGCCCTGAGAGGATCAGCTCAAGGGTTCACCAGGCGGTGGCAGCCATTTCTCGACTACCTAGGGGAACGTTAGAGGGAAGACAGATGACCAGCAGCAGCAACCCAGGGGGAGGGGGGGGGGGGGGGGGAAGGGGGGGGGTTTAGTTTAGGTCAAAGATAAAGGGGTTTTGTTACTTGCGTATTGTTTAAAATTTCTGTATTGTTATTGTTGCGTTTGCTTTGTAAGAGGGGAAAAATTGTTGTTTGGGAAAAAATTTTCAATAAAACATTTATAAAAAAAAAAATAAACAATTATTGTACTGAACAACTTGTGTGATCATTTGTCCACCATATCTGAGTTAAACACACACTGTGGTTTAGAAACGCACAACAACAGCATAGTATGGGTCACATGTCCAGTGTGACCAAATGGCACTCTGAATCTGGAATTAAAAGTCTAATGATGACCATGAAACCATTGTCGATTGCCGTAAAAACCCAACTGGTTTACCTTTTAAAGTGGTGGGGGAGAGCTTCAGGTATCTGGGGATTCAGGTGGCTAAGGATTGGGGGCAGCTCCATCAGTTAAATTTGGGTAAAGCGGTCGATCAGATGAAAAGGGATTTCCGCAGGTGGGACATGCTCACGCTGACAATGGCGGGGAGGGTGCAGACGGTGAAGATTTTTCTTTTTTAAATTTAGAGTATCCAATTCATTTTTCCAATTAAAGGGCAATTTAGCGTGGCCAATCCACCTAGCCTGCACATCTTTGTGTTGTGGGGGCGAAACCCACGCAAACACGGGGAGAATGCGCAAACTTCACACGGACAGTGACCCAGAGCCAGGACCGAACCTGGCACCTCGGCGCCGTGAGACTGCAGTGCTGCCACTGCGCCACCGTGCTGCCCTCAGACGGTGAAGATGACAGTCCTCCCGAGGCTGCTGTTCTTTTTTCAATGTCTCCCGATTTTTGTCCTAAAGGCCTTTTTTAGGAAAATGAATGCGGCAATCTCGGGTTTTGTGTGGGCTGGTAAAACCCCGAGGCTGAAGAAGGCACTCCGTGAACAGGGTCGCGCAAAGTATTTCTGGGTGGCCAACATATCGATGGCCAGGAAGTGGGTAGTGGGGGAGGGGTCGGTTTGGGAGCGAGTAGAGGCGGAATCTTGTTAGGGTACGAGTTTGGAGGCCTTATTAACGGCACCCCTGCCGTTCTCGCCGGCTCGGTACTCCACAAGCCCAGTGGTGGTGGCAGCCCTGAGGGTGTGGGGACAAGGGAGCCAGCACATGAGATTGGAGTGTGTGGTCACCGATCTGTGACAATCCCCTTACCGTTTTGTTCCCGGGAGGCTGGACGGGGGCTTTAGGAGGTGGCAGTGGACAGGGATTGAGAGATTTGGGGATCTCTTCATTCAGGAGGGTTTTCCGAGCCTGGAGGCATTAGAGGAGGAGTTTGAATTGCCGGGTGGGAACGGGTTTCGGTACCTACAGGTATGGGACTTTGTCTGGAGACAGGTTCCAAGCTTTCCTCGCCTCCCCTGAGGTGACTACAGGATAAGGTGATGTCAAAAACGGGGGTTGGGGAGGGGAGGGTTTCGGAGATAAACAAGGAACTGATGGAGTGGGAAGGGGTCCCAATCGGGGAGGTGAAGAGGTAGTGGGAGGAAGAGTTGGGAGGGGAGTTGGAAGTTGGACTATGGGAAAATGCCTTGAGGAGAGTCAATTCGGGCAGCACGGTAGCATTGTGGGTAGCACAATTGCTTCACAGCTCCAGGGTCCCAGGTTCGATTCCGGCTTGGGTCACTGTCTGTGCGGAGTCTGCACATCCTCCCTGTGTGTGCGTGGGTTTCCTCCGGGTGCTCCGGTTTCCTCCCACAATCCAAAGATGTGCAGGTTAGGTGGATTGGCCATGATAAATTGCCCTTAGTGTCCAAAATTGCCCTTAGTGTTGGGTGGGGTTACTGGGTTATGGGGATAGGGTGGAGGTGTTGACCTTGGGTAGGGTGCTCTTTCCAAGAGCCGGTGCAGACTCGATGGGCCGAATGGCCTCCTTCTGCACTGTATATTCTATGAAATTCATCCTCGTTGTGTGCCAGGCTTAGCCTGTTCAAGGTGGTCCATAGGGCTCATATGCCTGTGGACCGGATGATAGGTTTTTTGAGGAAGTGGAGGATAGGTGCGGACGCTGTGGGAGAAGCCCAGCGAATCATGTACATATGTTCTGGGCGTGTCGGAAGTTGAGGGGATTCTGGCAGGGATTTGCGGACGTCATGTCAGAGGTCCTGGAAGGGAGGGCGGCTCCGAGTCCAGAATTGGCAATACTTGGGGTATCGGAAGATCCGGGGGTCCTGGCGGGGAGAGAGGCCGATGTTTTGGCCTTTGTCTCCCTGGTGGCCCAGAGACACATTTTGCTGGGATGGAGGGACTCGGATCCTCCAAGGTCAGGAGTGTGGGTCAGCGATGTCATGATATGCAGACATGCACATAATGAGGTACAGACAGTCAGCTAATGAACACAGGGAACAGGACATGACCAATCAGCAGGCAGAACACTTAGGGGTGGTTTCCCACTATAAAAGGCACGAGGCACTCATACTCCGCGTCTTTCCACTGGGGACATCTACAGAGTGAGTCAGGTGTATATATCACATAACACCTACAGCACGTAGCTAAGAGCTCGTCTGGTTCAGTCAGACAGAATAATCACACTTAGGTTAGCAGAGAGTCGAACTCACAGAGAACTGAGCTAACTGTGTGACAGGTTCAATAAATCAAATTGAACTAACTTCAAGGTCTGGAGTATCTTTCAGTTAAAGCTGCATCCAGTTGCAGCCCGTGTTATCGTGCTTAACACGACAGGCGACATGGCAGGGTTTCTCAGACTGGAAAAGATGAAGTTCGTCTTGAGAGGTTCAATTCAGGGTTCGCCCGGAGGCGGCAGCCGTTCATCGACTTCTTCAAGGAAATTTGAACGTCAGCAGCAAGGGAAGGAGGAGGGGAAAAGCGGGGGGTGGGGGGATGGGAGGCAAGGTAGTGTAAGACAAGGACAGGGAACTACTTGATCGACCTGTTATCAACATAAGGGTCTAGAGGCGTTTCACAGTAACTTCATTGCAGTGTTAATGTAAGCCTACTTGTGACAATATACATTATTTAAATGATGTCTACATGGAAGCAAATAGTGATGAATCGCCTGTGCCAGAAGAAGTACCAGTTATTGCAGTTCTTGTGAATGGAAGCATCCTGGCAACAGAATTAATAATAATAATTTCTTATTGTTATAAGTAGGCTTCAATGAAGCTACTGTGAAAAGGTACTGTGAAATTACTCCACTCCACAAGGAACAGAAAACCCCCTCAAAGATTTGATTTATAATTATCCTAATCATGTACCTGGAGCTGGATTCTCCGAGCTGACGCCAAAATCTAACCTGATGCCCGTTTCACGCCAAATCAAGATTCTCCGGCCCCCCCAAAACGATGAAATCGCAGAGCCCGCCGCGCGGCCTGAAAGTACAGTCGGCATATCATTATCGGGCCTGACGACCGATTCTCCGGGTCCTCAGCGATTCAACGCCTTGGATGGGCTGATTTCTCAACAGCGTGTTTCTAATGTGCTACAGAAATTTGTGAATCTGGCATGCTGAGTGAGAGAGAGGAGGTAGGAAGTGGCGTGAGGTGACTGCGGGCTTCTGGCTCGGACACCAGCCATGCTGGCTGCGACGGGGGGGAGCCATCTTGCTGGCCACCAACCCTGGCCCCTGGGTGCACGCAGTGACAACGGCCATATGGATTGGCCCCCCCGACCACCCTACCCAACTGGCAGACATCCACCGGGGGACCACCTAGACCCACACCGATGGCAGCTCCCATTGAGGTCAATGCCATCCAATGGTGCCCCTGGCAGCAGGGACGGGAGCCAGGACCGGGGGCACTGATGAGGCCAGGGTGCGGGTGTGGGGCACATGCGTAATTGGGGCCCGTAGTGCCAACCATGGCCACCGTGTAGCCCATGGTACGTGGTTGCGCACGGGTGTATGCGCCACGCTAACATGTTTGTCTTTCCCCACTGCAGGAAGTTATGGCTTTCGGACATCAACCTGCGATGCTGGCTCCCATGGCGATGGCCGCTGCCCTGCATGAGGCCCTGTGGCAGCATGAGTGGGGTCCGCTCAGAGAGGAGGCGGAGACTGCAGCAGAAGGGTGGGCTACAGAGGGGCAGGTGGCAGCCGCTCAGGCTGGAGGGCTGACCACCCAACAGGACAAGGAGGAGGAGGCGGAGGGGGAGGAGGTGTCAAGGAGGCACCGGATGAGGCCACGCGTGTACCGCAACCGCATGTCATTTGAGGACCTTCGGACCGGGCATGCAGAAGGAGACTGCAGTTGTGAGGAGACAGTGTGACACATCTGCCAGATGATGGCACACCTGACATCGCATGGTTACTCCAGACCTTGACTCTCAGTGGCCGTCAAGGTGACAGTTGCACTGAACTTTTACGCAACGGGGTCATTCCAGTCGCCGAGTGGGGACCTGTCCGGCATCTCCCAGGCATCGGCACACAGGTGCATCCGTGCAGTCACTGACACCCAGGTGCAGCAGTACACCGACTACCCTGTGGATCGCACCCACCAGGATGCATGTCCCCTACGGCTGCCAGCGGATAACCGGCCGCTGTTCACAAACAGGAAGGGGTACTGTCATGTGAGAGTACCTTTAAGAAATGGATGTTTAAGCAATGTACCTTTAAGAAATGGAGCTCATCATATTACTGAAGTGATGTCAGAGGGTGGGGGATGCTGAGCTCACTTCTGCTTTTTGAGTTTCAGTTTGAGAGCGCAGCTGGGAGTGTGTGTGTGTTTTTCTGTGAGCTGCAGGAAGAAATACAGAGCTGGTCTGTTGATTTCTGCAATCCAAAGACTATAAATATATTGAATGTAACCTAATGTGCTCCTATTTCTGAAGGTTTGACGTTTTTTGGATGTTTAAAGGAACAGTTTGAAGGATTATTTAATGTTGTAGTCTTTTGGGGTTATCTTTGATGTAATGGGTGTTAAGATATTCAATGTTTGTTTTCAAAAGATTAACTTAGAATAAACATTGTTTTGATTTAAAAACCACTTGTCCATTTCTCCTGGATCACGCCTTGAGAGTACGCCGTGTGCTTCCTATTCCACAATCTATTAAAAGTTGAGGGTCGGTTGAACACCATGAAACACTTTGGGGTTCTGTAAACCCAGAACCATAACAATTGGGGGCTCGAGGGGGATAAAAGTCTATCGATTGGATTGGCTTAACAAACTTAAAGACAGTGAGGGGTGAGCATATTGTGGTTGCTTTTCAGGTGTGGTATTTTAGTTTAAGTGGGGAATGTGTTGTTGTCAATGGCTCTTTCAGAGGCTCAGGAGTTTTTGGGGGTGGACATGGTAACACGCAATACCTTACGGACAGAGACTAAAAGCAGACTGTTAGATTTGGCAAAAGCATTGCAGTTAACATTGCCTGGCAAAATGCGAAAAGATGAGGTACTTACCGCGGTAGCTGAGCATTTAAATTTGCCTGAGATACATTATGACTCATTAGAAATGACAAAGCTCCAGTTGCAGATTAAGCAAATTGAACATGAAAAAGAATTAAAGCAGCTTGAATATGCAATGAGAGAAAAAGAAAAGGAGAGAGAAGAAAGAAACAAAGAAAGAGATAGAGAGGAAAAAGAAAAGGAGAGAGAAGAAAGAAACAAAGAAAGAGATAGAGAGGAAAGGGAAAAAGAGAGAGAGTTTGAACGTCATAAAATGGCTATGAAACATGAAAATCAGTTTAAATTGGCAGACGCAAAGGGGAACATACAGTCGGATGAGATTGATGAGGATAGTGAGACAGAGCGTCATAGTCAAAGACGTCGTGGGGATCTATTTAAATATGTCCAAGCATTGCCAAGGTTTGACGAGAAGGAGGTAGAAGCCTTTTCCATTTCATTTGAGAAGGTAGCTAAACAAATGAAATGGCCACAGGACATGTGGGTATTACTGATTCAAACAAAGCTGGTAGGTAGAGCTAGTGAAGTCACTACCGGAGGAGGTATCTGGAACGTATGAGGAGGTGAAAAAATCCATCTTAGGTGCATATGAGCTAGTGCCTGAAGCTTACAGACAAAAGGTTTAGAAATTTAAGGAAAGAATTTGGTCAAATATACATGGAGTTTGAAAGGCTCAAACAGAGTAATTTTGATAGGTGGATAAGGGCTTTGAAAATAGACCAAAAGTATGAAGCTCTCAGAGAAATTATACTTTTGGAGGAGTTTAAAAATTCAATTCCTGATGTAGTGAGAACTCATGTGGAAGTGCAGAGGGTTAAAACTGCGAGATTAGCAGCAGAAATGGCAGATGATTATGAATTAGTTCATAAATCAAGGCTTGGTTTCCAACATCAGTTTCAGCCGGCGAAGGATAGAAACTGGGGACATGAGAAATACTCAAGTGGTAAAGGTAAAGGTGATCTGATGGGAGATAATAAAGAGTGTGTACCTCAGATTTAAAAAGAAATCCAGGAGGGTGGAAGAGAAATGAAAAGTTTCAAATGTTTTCACTGTAATAAACTAGGCCATGTAAAGTCACAGTGTTGGTGGTTGAAGAAAAGCACTGGGAAGACTGATGTGATAAAACAGAATAAGACAGTGGGGTTTGTTAGAGTGGTAAAGGAAAGGCCAAGGGAAGTGAAGGAGGTGCAAATGATTGTACAGCCTGTTCAAGAAGTAATTGATAAGAAGGTGCCAGAATTTACTGATGTGGGTAAAGTTTTCTCATGTGTATCAGGAGGAGCAGGTAAAGAAGTCACAATTTTAAGAGATACAGGAGCTAGTCAATCTTTAATGGTAAGAGATGAGGAATTATGTAGTTTGGGAAGAATGTTGCCAGAAAAGGTGGAATTCAGGGTGAGAGGTGTAGCGTTCCATTATATAAGGTAAGGTTGGAAAGTCCAGTGAAGAGTGGTGAAGTAGTAGTAGTAGGAGTAATAGAGAAACTATCTTGTCCAGGAATACAGTTTATCTTGGGTAATTATATAGCTGGATCACAGATGGGAGTGATGCCTACTGTGGTTGATAAGCCAGTGCAAAATCAGACAACTGAAGTGTTGAAGGACGAATATCCTGGGATTTTTCCGGATTGTGTAGTAACAACGTCGCAAAGTCACAGGTTAAGACAAGAGGAGAAATCAAAGAGTGAAGATGAAGTTGAAGTGCAATTATCAGAAACGATTTTTGATCAAATAGTTGAAAAAGAACAAGAACAGGTGGAGGATGAGGCGATATCTTTAGTTCAGGAAAATTGGTGGAGTTTCATCAACAGAAAGATGTAGAAATAAAACGGACATATCAGAAAGCATATACGGAAGAGGAATCTGAGAGTATACCAGAGTGTTATTAACGTAAAAGTGATGTCTTGATGAGAAAATGGAGACCTGTACATATGCAGGCGGATGAAAAGTGGGCAGAAGTTCATCAAGTAGTATTGCCGGTAGGGTGTAGAAAGGAGGTGTTGTGAGTGGCACATGAGGTACCAGTGGGAGGTCATTTGAGGATAAGGAAAACTCAAGCCAAAATCCAGAAACATTTTTATTGGCCTGTACTACATAAAGTTAAATTTTGTCAATCATGTCACACATGTCAAGTGATAGGGAAACCTCAAGCAGTGATAAAACCAGCGCTCTTAATACCCATTCCAGCATTTGAGGAACCTTTTACAAGGGTCCTAATTGATTGTGTAGGACCGCTTCCTAAAACAAAAAGTGGGAAGCAATATCTTTTGATTATAATGCATGAGTCTACTAGGTTTCCAGAGGCCATTCCAGTGCGTAATATTACAGCTAAAAATATTGTGGAGGAGTTACTTAAATTCTTTATTAGATATGGACTACCCACAGAAATACAATCGGATCAAGGATCAAATTTTACCTCAAAGTTATTCAAAGAAGTTATGGATAGCTTAGAAATAAAACAATTTAAATCAACTGCGTACCATCCAGAATCACAGGGAGCGTTAGAAAGGTGGCATCAGACATTAAAGACAATGTTGAGGGCTTATTGTCAAGATTATCCTGAAGATTGGGATAAAGGAATTCCATTCGTACTGTTTGCAATTCGGGATGCACCTAATGAGTCAACCAAATTTAGTCCTTTTGAACTAATTTTTGGTCATGAGGATAGAGGACCATTTAAATTGATTAAGGAAAAATTGGTGAGTGAGAAATTGGAAATTACATTATTGAATTACGTGTCAAATTTTAGGGAACAATTAAATAGTGCAGGTGAATTGGCTAGACAACATTTGAAAGTTGCACAAAATGTGACGAAACGGGTAGCGGATAATAAATCCAACGTTCGTAGTTTTACCAGTGGAAATAAAGTTTTAGTGTTGTTACCAGTGGTAGGTGAGCCTTTAAAAGCTAAGTTTTGTGGACCGTATCAGACTGAAAGGAAATTCAGTGAGGTGAATTATGTGGTAAAAACACCAGATAGAAGGAAGACTCACCGAGTGTGCCATGTGAATATGCTTAAAAGGTACTTTTAAAGGGAAGGAGAGAAAAAGGAGGTTTTAATGATTCTAACTCAAAGTGACGAACCAAATCCAGATGACTGTGAATTTGATATACCTCAAATTAAATTGGAAAATGAGGATGTTCTTAAAAATTGGGATGAATTGTTAAGTTACCTTCCAGAGGAAAAACAAACTGACCTGAAAGAGTTGTTGATATCACATGGACAAGTTTGTAGAGATAAATTGGGAAGTACTAAAATGGCTGTACATGATGAAGATGTGGGAAATGCTGTTCCTATCAAACAACATCAATATAGACTTAATCCTTTAAAATTGGCACAGGTTAACAAAGAGATTGAGAGTATGCTTAAAAATGGCATAATTGAAGTGGGTTGCGGCCAATGGAGCTCACCCATAGTGATGGTACCCAACGGTTGTGTGTGGACTATAGAAAGGTGAATGCAGTTACAAGAACGGACTCTTATCCTATCCCACGTTTGGAGGATTGCATTGAGAAAGTGGGACAATCCGCTTTTATTTCCAAATTGGATTTACTTAAAGGTTACTGGCAGGTACCTTTATCCGAAAGGGCAAAGGAGATTTCAGCTTTTGTGACTCCAGATGGCATATACCAATTCAAAGTTATGCCACTTGGCATGAAAAATGCCCCGCCACATTTCAACAGTTAACTAATACAGTCATTTCAGGATTACCCAATTGTGCGGTATACATTGACGATCTGGTAATCTTCAGCCAGACATGGAAAGAACATTTACATAATCTGATGGAGTTATTCGATTGACTTCAGGTGACGGGTTTGGTGATAAACCTAGTCAGAAGTGAATTTGGAAAAGCCCAAATCACTTTCCTTGAGGAGTTTCCGATACCCTCAAGACGAAGGGAAATAATGCGATTTCTTGGCATGAGTGGATTTGGTTAAACATTTGTGCAAGAGTTTTGAAGCGTGATTGCTCCACTGACGGACTTTGCTGCAGAAACGTAAAGAAATTTCAGTGGACAGCGGAGTTTCAGCATGCATTTGACTGCCTGAAAGCTGTGGTAACCGATGCTCCTGTATTGGAGAATTGCAAGGGACTCTGTGATCAGATTGAACTGAAGTATCTAACTTTAAAGAGAAATGCTGAGGCGTAGAGGAATGGATGGATCGTGCAGAGACTTTCTTGTTCAAAGAGACTGTAAATCGAGAAGGATTTTGGTTGGAGGAAGAAGAACGAAGAAAAAAAAAAGGACTATATTATTATACCTGTTTGCGTGTGTTGTTTTTTTTTAACCGGTAAAGTGTTTTACTGTGTGCATTTCTTAATTGATGGTGCAAAGGTGAAAAATGAAACCATCTTGAAGTTGATGGGGGGTTTTTTTCTTGGGGGGAGGTGTCATGTGAGAGCACCTTTAACAAATGGATGTGTAAGCAATGTACCTTTAAGAAATGGAGCTTATCATATCACTGAAGTGATGTCAGCGGGTGGGGGGAGCTGAGCTCACTTCTGCTTTTTGAGTTTCAGTTTGAGAACGCAGCTGGGAGTGTCTGTGTGTTTTGCTGTGAGCTGCATGAAGAAACACAGAGCTGGTCTATTGATTTCTGCAATCCAAAGACTATAAATATATTGAATGTAACCTAATGTGCTCCTATTTTTGAAGGTTTGAAGTCTTTTGGATGTTTAAAGGAACAGTTTGAAGGATTATTTAGTGTTGTAGTCTTTTGGGGTTATCTTTGAAGTAATGGATGTTATGATATTCAATATTTGTTTCTAAAAGGTTAACTTGAGTTCATAGAATAAACATTGTTTTGTTTTAAAAAAACACTTGTCCATTTCTGCTGTATCACACCTGGAGAGTAGGCCATGTGCTTCCCACACCACAATCTATTAAAAGTTGTGGGTCAGTTGAACTCCATGAAACACTTTGGGGTTCTGTAAACCCGGATCCATAACAGTACCATTCAATGAACATCCAGGTGGTCGGCGATCATCAGATGCGCATTATGCATGTCTGTGCCCGATACCTGGGCAGCATGCAGGACCGTTCATCTTGGCGCACTCGGTGACCCCTGACATGTTCGAGGGACACCCCCCCCCCACACACACACACACACTCCCCCACCCCCACCCCTGGTCTGCTGGCCTGGCTGCTGGGCGACAGGGGTTTCCCGTTGCGGTCGTGGCTGATGACGCCTATACGGAGGCCATAGACTGAATCGGAGACCCGTTACAATGTCACCCGTAAAGCAACCAGGGGTGTGGTCGAGAGGTGCTTCGGGGTCCTGAAGATGCACTTAAGGTGCCTGGACCGCTCTGGAGGGGCCCTCCACTACGAGGCCAGGAGGGTCGTGGTGGTCTGCTGCATTCTCCACAATACAGCTCAGCAGAGGGGCGATGGGTTGGAGGAGGATGAGGAGGAAGGGCAGGCCTCGTCAGATGATGAGAATGAGAGGGAGGGGGACAATGAGCGGGACATGGGGCCTGGCATGGCAGGCCGCACAACGGTACCGCCAGGGCCAGTGCGCGCGGGACACACTCGTCGCGGCACGGTTCACCGACCAGGGAGGAGGGGCTTGCTGGCCAGGGGCACAGACACCATTATAACACACACCCTCACCTCCCACACCACTGAACACCCTCACCTCCCACATCACCAAACCACCCGCATGCACACCCCCTCCGTAATACATACCTGTGGCCCTACGATCTGGGGGCACTGGGTTGGCAGTAACAGCGCGTCTGGTCCATTCAATGGAGGTAGATGCCAACCCGCTCTGCAATCAGCTCTCGTGCTCCACATCGATTGACAACGTCTGACTCCTGCCCACGGTATCACTTTCCACCGTCCACCTGAGTGATCCCTGCATGTGAGCTGGCCATTCCATTGCGCGGTCCCATTGATTCCCTGGGGTGACGGTGGTGGGTACGGTCAGGGGAAGGGAGGGGTGCAGTTTTGGAGCCCCAACCACCCACAACACCCACCCATTTACCACCCCCTCCTCTGGCCAGCCCAGACCAGCCCACCCCTCACACTCAGCTGCAGAACACAAGGCAGGTTGTAACAGTGGTGTTTGATGTGAACAAATATTTACAGGTTTGTGCCCTAGCTCCTATAACGAAACTGTGCCCTGCACCCGTGCCAAGGTACTTGGTGTCTAACTTTCTGGCCTTAGGAGCCCTAATGCTATGTATCGGTGGTTCCCCAGATGGTACATCAGGAGTGAAGGTGATCTGCTGTGATTCCTGCCCTGTGACCTGGGTTCCCGTGGACGGGTGTCTTCTGGGGCGACCAGGCCTGTATGGGCCCTGCTGCTGCTCCGGTGTCCCAGGTGGCGTGATGCCGCCCTGTTCCATCCACTGCCCGCCTGATGCACCAGTGAAAGGTGGATTCCGAGGAGCTGCTGTTTTCCGGCACCTTCCCTGCGGGAGTCACTGGCACGGACCCCATCGCCTCCTCCGCCCTCGAGGTGCCGATGGCCCCCGGGGAACTCCATGGGACGGGAGTACGAGTGGAGCTAACCCCTGAGGCTCCCCCACCACCTGCCGCTGCAGTCCTGGAGGCCAGCTCTGGTGTTGACCAGGGTCCACACGCGCACAGCCATGGACCATCTCCTTCTGGGACTGCACCACATCACGCTGTGACTGTGCCACAACCCTGTGAGTTTATGTCACATTAGGCAGTGACTGCGCCACCTCCCTCTGTGTCTGCGCCATGTCGGCCAGCGCCTGGGAAATGCCGCCGATGTTCCCAGACATGGCCTGCTGTGACTGGGCCACGCTCAGGAACGCCGCTGCGATGTCCGGGTCGCTTTGCACATGGCTGCCTATGAGACGGTAACCCTGTCCTGGGCCTCGACCAGCACCTGCACAGAATGCCCCAGGCCTTGGACACGCTGATCCATAGCCGAAACCGTCGCTCCCAATGTCTCCACCATGGACACCACCCGTGCGGTGTTGGCCTGGGTGGCACGCATGGTTGGCACCATCTTCTGTTCCTGCACATGTTTGGACTCCTCCAGCTGCACCTTCCGGTGCTGGATTCTTGCCGACAACCCCTCATGTAGTCCCTGGCTCTGCGACTGCATCTCCTCTATAGATGGGACTGTCCATTCCAGAAATCCATCTGGACGGCAGCTAGTCTATCGGGTCGGCCTACCCTCCAACTGTCCGCCCCCTCTGGGGCGCCTACCTCCACCTGCTGTACCAGATCAGCTTGTGGTGCGCACCAGAGAATGTCCCAGGAGCCTCTTCATTAAAGCACCCAACCGAGGTGAGTGTCTCTGGGATGGTGGAGGGTGTTGAGATGGCTGGGTCGGAACGTTCGTGTCACCCTCTGACTCGAGCTCCGGGGTCTCCTGAGTCTCGGGCGGAGGGCTGGTGTCCGAGCTGCTCTCATCGCTGCTCGGCTCACAGTGGGGGGCTCCGGCTCTGGCACAGGCTGGGGGTCGCGGACGCCAGATGGACCCTCCCCATCACTAGCAGGTCCTGCAAGACACAAGACAGGTTGTATGATTAGACCGCCCGCGACCTCCCTTTCCTCCGGGCTGCCGACCACGTTCAGGGCCCTCTGCTCAGCCACAGTGAGGGGTTGCAGGTGCGCCGGTCCCCCTCCTGTCTTCTCCCACTCCCAGCAGTTGTGTGCGGCCTTCTCCTGGAGGTTGCGGGGGTGGGGGGGGGGGAGAAAACAACACCTTTACACAGTCCGACGACGCATGCAGCCCAGCGGGTGGGTAGCTGATGGCCTCAGTGGCCAGGGTACCCGGCCATGGCGGTCGGTATGGGTGCCGGCATGTGGTGCAGAGTCGGGGTTCAGCTGCCCTCCTGGTACAGGGGAATAGGGTTACGGATGTGTGGGACTGGGATTGGTGCCAGGGGTACAGTGCTGCCTACTCACCCTGGCCGCCCCCAGGAGGTCATGCATTTTTTCTCGGCACTGCTGGCCAGTCCGGAAGATGTTGCCCACAGCTCTGACCGCCTCTGCTACCACCTGTGCCCAGGCACAGCAAACAGCGGCGGCTGGCAGTCTCCTTTATGGGCCGGGGTACAGGGTCATCCTCCTCTCCTCCACTGTGTCCAGAAGGGTCTCCAGCTCGGTACCCGTGAACTTTGGGGGCGCTCTCCTCGCTGCCACTGGTGGCTGGAATGGTGTGTGTGGGGAGTAAGTGTGTATGTGCGGCTGCAGCTTGTCAGCCTCCTGAGTGTCAATCACAAATCTGGTTTCTCAATAGAATCGATTGTGTTCCACGTGGTGCCCCTTGACAGTAACGGAATCGATCCAGGTGTGACGCCAGTTTTGCTGTTGTGAAAGTCCACAAATTCTGCGTCGGCATCAACACTTAGTCCCAGAAATGGAGAATCCCGCACCAGATATCTAGGCCTCAAGCTTGATAAATTCCAGTAACTTCCCACAACTAATATTAAACCTGGGACGGAGTTAGCTACTTTCAAACTTCCTTTAATTGAGTGACATTTGCAATTTTCCAATTCAAAGATGCAATTCCCGAATCTAAAGAGAGAACTGAAACTCTGACCAGTACATTATCTGTGGGAGTACAGAGGCCGCACTGGTTAAGATGAGGGGTGACAGTCAATATGGATAGCAGACTTTATTTGGAAGGACAGAGTGAAGAGATTGCAGGGTTGTGAATTCAGAGGGGAGACAACATCGCGAGTTATGATTGGGCCGAGGCAGAGTGCTCTTTCGGAGGATCAGTGCAGATTTGATGGGCTGAATGGCCTCGTTCTGCACTTTAGGGATTCTACAGAAGATGGCAATTGAAATTATCAAGGGTGAGGAGCTGTTCAAGGACTGGCAGAGTAAGTGATGATATTTTGTTGAGAAAATCAGAATGGATCTGGGGACTGATAGAGAATGAGGATTTTAAAGAAGAGGCTAAGGGGCTTGATTAAGGTGCAGGGTTTTGGAGACGGTCTGGAGAACAGATAGGTATGGAGAGAGACCAAGATATGATACGGCGATAAAAGTCGCTTGGTGGTTAGGGTGGTACAGCTGGTAGAACATAAAGTTAGAGCAACAAAGCTTCCTTGTTAGGCCACTAACTCAGAGTGCCAAGAAATGCTGTACTTTTTCTGATTATCTGTTTACCGAGATAAGGGTATTCAGATTAAAAATGCACTCATCTCTTTAAGTAGAATATACACAAATGGTTTGTTCTGTGAATCAATTTTTCTGCCTTTCTAGGATGCTCCAGCTATCCCCCTCAATCTGAGGCCTTACTATAGAAGTGTGGCATTTTCCACACCAGTTGCCATTGGAGATTGTCTAAATGAGTGCCTATTTGGTACCAAAGAGGCATGCCTGTGTGGTTGTTTTATGTTCAGTAGTAACTGGGTTGAGACTGAACAGATATATACAGTCAGGAACTCAGCAACCAGCAGGAGAAGCCACTGGCACCCATCAATTCGGTTTAAACTCAAAGTCAAACCCTCGGGATTAATGGACTGTGCACCAACTAATTGCAGCATTTACATCCCTGGAAGGGATCATTTTGACAAGGAAATGTTACTGCTGGACCATTTTGATACGATGCGTGCAACTGATTTACAGCGATAGTATACATTCAGTGGTTAGTTGGTCTTCTGTTCAAATGAAAGACAGTTCTGCTCATTAGATGTATTGGAGCTGAATTTACTGTTCCTGCACTTGGGGCTATTAAAGGAGCTAGGTACGGCAAACACAGGGGAATTAAATGGGGAGAAAGAATGAATGTCTTTAACAGAGCCCAGCCGTTAACTTAAAATGGATGGAAAATCCCATGGATTCTGGGACTGTGGTAATCGTTGCCTCCTTCAGGAAATTTACAAGGCCCTGGTGATGTAACCTAACATGTTACAAAGTTAATATAGAATCTACAGTGCAGAAGGAGGCCATTCGGCCCATTGAGGATGCACTGGCCCTTGGAAACAGCACCCTAATTAAATTTACAAGGCCCTGGTGATGTAACCTAACATGTTACAAAGTTAATATAGAATCTACAGTGCAGAAGGAGGCCATTCGGCCCATTGAGGATGCACTGGCCCTTGGAAACAGCACCCTAATTAAGCCCATGCCTCACCCTATCCCCTTAACCCCACCTAATCACTTTTTGGACACTTTGGCAATTTATCATGGCCAATCCACCTAACCTGCACATCTTTGAACTGTGGGAGGAAACCGGAGCACCCGGAGGAAACCCACGCAGACACGGGGAGAAAGTGCAAACTCCACACAGTCACCCGAGGCTGGAATTGAACCCGGGACCCTGCAGCTGTGAGGCAGCAGTGCTAACCATTTCATTCAGAACCCAGTTCCACCCATAGCCTTTTAAAAAAGTAAAGGCTTACAAACTTCTCAAACAGTTGAAGTCTTATCTTCCATGGGGTAAAACTCCACCTGGTTCTAACTTATTGCTCTGGCTGCTTGTCTGAGCGTACTCAATCACTGCAAGAAGGCGGGGGGGAGATTTTCCATGTGCCTTTTGCCAGATGCAGCAAATAGCAAAAGGGTTGGGCTGGTCTCAGTGTACACAAGTAAAGGAGCCTATATTATTTTCTTTTCATCTAAGTTAAGGAAGGAAAATCAAGCTGATTCCTTTCTAGGTGTGTATATTGGCTCTCCCCACTTTCTGCAGTACAGTGCTTCCAGCTAATCCATCCAACCAGAGGCCGACCCAGGAAGATCTCATTGAAAATTGAAATGAGTAGTGACTGATTGCACCAGTCTGAAATGTACATAGAGCCTAGCCAAGTGTGCAACTGGACAGAAACTTGGCCAGGATTTAGGACTGGACCTTGGTTAGGAATGCAACACAATGATTACATCATGGCCTGATCTCTTTATTTGCTTCGCAGCTGATTCCACATCAAGAGACACAGATGGAAGAATTCAATTTCCATTTTTTTAAAAACAGCAGCCTTTTGAAAGATAGAAAATTATAGAAACTCTTTTAAGAGGATTCCACCCCCTCACCCACTCCCCACCCCCCCCCCCACCCCCACAACCCCCACCAAAAAGGCTGCAGCCTTTTATGCATATGCATGTTAGTTCGATTTAGTCAGATGAAAAAAGTCAAAGCTCCTGCTCCTAATTTCTAACTAATGTTTTCAGTTGGAAATGTGTATTTGTTAACATTATGTGAAGCCAGGTTTACACTCCTGCTTATGACAGCATTAAGCCCAATCAAATAACCTGCGGATTGCTTCCTACTTGGCTACACATGAGGATAATGGCCAACTCGGCACAACAACATATATAAAATCGTATGGAATCCCTACATGGAAGCATCCCCAGCAATGAGCCCATCCTTGAAGAAAGAAAAGAGAAAAATCGGCAAGGAAAAGTAAGAGAAGCAGAAGTAGACAGAAGAAATCGCCAAGAAATAGATGCTGGACAAGTCTTCCCTGTATTGTGATAACTGTTTGAGAGACTTGATGTCCTTTAAATCCAGACGTATCTTGTTTCCCATGTACTACATTTCACCGCTTGCTGCAGTCAATCAGTGTTATTTGTCCTGAAATGTCCTCCAGCTATAAGCCTGATTGTTATCTTGCATTTATCACTTTGATTCTGTGTGGTTGTTTGGAAATTCATCTTTTTTGCACTTTAAGAATAAGTTGGATAAAAAAAATGTCTGTCAGTCAACCAGCAAGATATGTTCAGGACTCTAGCTAGAGATTTGGTTGCACACTGCTGCTGGAGCTGGCACCACAGGACGTCAGAGGCCCTTAGAATGACGGGTGGCACTCGTGCTGCCTCTTCTGGCATGCCCCAAGCTGAATAGAGCCCTAGTGCCAATGTGCTTGTGCCAGAAGTGATCAAACTGGCAACAAAAGCTGTTCCAGCAGATTTGATGAAGGTTTCTGAAGCTTGGACTTAACAGGTCCCCCAAACACATGACCTAACTAAAGAGCATGTGAGAGGGGACATCCCTACCAGCATAATTTAAAGGGTCAGCCATCAACCTGGCAGTTCGGGGGAGTTAGGTTAACGTCTGTGGTGATATGCATATGCACAGTAATGCATATAGCTATCTATGAATGTATGTAGTGATCTATATAACCTCCAACCAGCAGGTGGCGATAGAGATCCGCCATGTGACTCCACAGATCAGCAGTTGGTAGTAAGTTGTACTGGAGGACAGTCGCATTAGAAGTAGTTCCAGAATTCACTTATTCACTACCGTTCGTATTATAGTTCGTTAGTTATCTTTCCACTTGTTCATTTTGTCAAAAAACTATCTTACTAGTAAAGAACTAGATATTCCATGTGCATCTTTACAATGGCCACAACACAGAACATAACAACGTCTGTTAGTGCAAAGTCTGTGCAAGCCTTTGGAGGTGTTGTGGCGAGTTCCTGGAGTTTATAAAAAGTGTTGTCGGATCCTGAAATGGGAAGGAAGAGTATTTGGTGACCTGTCCGCACACAGGATGCAACAGGTTTGGGCTTCAGGTCTCTGCGACTGCAACAAGGAGATAGAGCAAAGGCGGTGGAGAGAGATTTAGATTTATTGTCACGTGTACCGAGGTACAGTGAAAAGTATTGTTCTGCATACAGTCCAGGCAGATCATTCCATACATGAAACAACATAGGACACATGATAGATACACAATGTAAATGCATAGACATGGACATTGGGTGAAGCGTACGGAGTGTAGTGCTACAACAGTAGAGAAGATCTGTGGAGATATCAGTTCAAGAGATCATAATATGGATGTTCAGGAGTATGGTAACAGCGGGGAAGAAGCTGTTTTTGAATCTGTTAGTGCGTGTTCTCAGACTTTTGTATCTTCTGCCCGATGGAAGAGGTTGGAAGAGAGAATAACCCAGGTGGGAGGGGTCTTTGATTACGCTGCCTGCTTTCCCAAGGCAGTGGGAGGTATAGACAGAGTCAATGGATGGAATGTGGGTTTGCATGATGGACTGGGCTGTGTTCACGACTCTGTAGTTTCTTACGGTCTTGGGCCGAGCAGTTGCCAAACCAAGCTGTGATGCAGCCAGATAGGATGCTTTCTATGGTGCATCTGTAAAAGTTGGTAAGAGTCAATGTGGACATACCGAATTCCAAGACGAGGCTTGCACTGAGCTGAAGGAGAAGGAGAAAGAGGCGGATGCAACCTTGGACATCTTCACCCAATCAGTGTCTCTGTTCAGACTCCAGTTCCCATAAGATGGTATATCCGTCACTACTGTCACTCCACTATTCCTCAGCTTCCTACACGTCATTGATGTCCCATTAAGTTCTCTTGGATAGAATCCTGCATTGAAAGAAACCAATAAACCATATAATAATAATTTTATCATAATAACCTTATCATGACTTTTTCAAACAACACATCCAATTACACAAGAATAATCTATTAATCATTGTGTTGCCTCAGTGCCTGTCTTGTGGGTGCTTTGCCTGACCTAGTGCTCTTACGCAGTGCTCCCCCAGTAGTTACACAATGCCTGCTCTCTTTTTGTTGGAGGACCTTGAGGGATAACCTCAAGCATCTCTGGGCCTTGAAGGCTGGCTTGAGGCTGCACCATCTCATCATAGACGAGACTAGTCTAGGCTGGCTTAAGAGGCAGCAACAAGGGCACGGGTGGAGTGATAGTGGTGGGAACAAATGCTCTCATCCTGAGGGAGGATGGAAGGAAACCCTGCCACTTCCCTGAGGTAGCACCACAGCAACCCTTGCAATCCACTGGGTGACTGACTGTCAGACTGCTCCTTTCAGCACTGAGAACCGCAGCCATGGTGGCAACAGTCTGAAGCAGCATGGGGCACATTACATCAGTCTAGGCTTCCACTGCGCCACTGAGTCAGATGTTGTTGCAGCAGAAATGGAGGCTTTGGCCAGCGGACACTGCATCACAGGCAGGTCTGGGAGTGCTGTCGTTGAGCTGGCCGTTGTTTCCACACCGGGAAGGAAGTGCTACAAGCTCTGTGAAGTCCTGTGTTAGGTTAGGGTTGGATTCTCTATGCTCCTTGTCAGTGTTAACAGGCTGTTTGACAGGCCTACCAATGCACCAAACAAGTAATCAAGGGATCAAGCAACAGTCCTCATCATCAATGATTTTGTCCTTCCTTCTGAGGCTGCTGCAACTGGGCAGTTGGCTGTTCTTGGGTGTCTGGGAACAGGAAACCAGAAGGGAAAGATTAGGTAAGAGAAAGGGTGGTGAGGTGGAAAGCAGGCGTCGACCGTCACATAATCAGCAGCTTGTACATCACGTCATGAAGCAGAATGAGGATGAAGTGCAAATCAAGCAGCAGCGTAAGACAGGAATGTACCATCATCGTCAAAGTTCTCAGCAATGCCAGGTGCAACTAGCTCTTTCATAGCCAGTCCCAAGATGCAAACAACCATCTCCTCCATACGGTTCAGGGGATGCAAGAGTGCCTGCCCCCAGCAGTGCTGTCGGTTCCTGGTGGGTATAGGCCATCTTGTTCTGCAAGCGTCAGGGCAGAATGTCAGTGATTGTGCTGACTGTGGTTGGGTAATGTACCGGTCACAACTGAGTAGCAGGAGGAATGTGGAAGTAGCAGGAGTTTGGGGTTGAGGCTTGTAGAATTGGAAGGTTGAAGGGAGGTGAAATATCTGGATGTTTGGCCTGGGACGCGACTGCTAAAGACTGCTGATGGCTGAGTAATTGGGGTTAGAACAAAGAAAATTACAGCACAGGAACAGCCTTTCAGCCCTCCAAGCCTGCACCGACCATGCTGCCCGTCTGAACTAAAAAACCCTACCCTTCCGGGGACCAGATTCCTCTATTCCCATCCTATCCATGAATTTGTCAAGACGCCCCTTAAAAGTCACTATCGTATCTACTTCCACCACTTCCCCCGGCAGCGAGTTCCAGGCTGCCACCACCCTCTGTGTAAAAAACTTCCCTCGTACATCTCCATTAAACCTTGCCCCTCGCATCTTAAACTTAAGCTCCCTAGTAATTGACTCTGCCACCCTGGGAAAAAGCTTCTGACTATCCACTCTGTCCATGCCCCTCATAATCTTGTAGACTTCTTTCAGGTCACCCCTCAACCTCCATCATCCCAGTGAGAACACACCAAGTTTCTCCAACCTCTCCTCATACCTAATGCCCTCCATACCTGGCGACATCCTAGTAAACCTTTTCTGTACCCTCTCCAAAGCACCCACATCCTTCTGTTAGTGTGGAGACCAGGGGCGAGATTCTCCCCCAATGGCGCGATGTCCGCTGACTGGCGCCAAAAACGGCGCCAATCAGACGGGCATCGCGCCGGCCCAAAGGTGCGGAATGCTCCGCATCGTTGGGGGCCGAGCCCCAACATTGAGGGGCTAGGCCGGCGCCGGAGGGATTTCCGCCCCGCCAGCTGGCGGAAATGGCGTTTGTTGCCCCGCCAGCTGGCGCGGAAATGCGGCACATGCGCGGGAGCGTCAGCGGCCGCCGACAATTTCCCGCGCATGCGCAGTGGGGAGAGTCTCTTCCGCCTCCGCCATGGTGGAGGCCGTGGCGGAGGCGGAAGGGAAAGAGTGCCCCCACGGCACAGGCCCGTCCGCGGATCGGTGGGCCCCGATCGCGGGCCAGGCCACCGTGGGGGCACCCCCTGGGGTCAGATCGCCCCGCGCCCCCCCCCCAGGACCCCGGAGCCTGCCCACGCCGCCTGGTCCCGCCGGTAAATACCAGCTTTGATTTACGCCAGCGGTGTCATGATATTCAAACACACACATCATGATGGACACACTCACAGGCAAATCAGAGTACACAACACCACAACCAATCACAGACAAGAACACCAACCATATAAAAAGCACGAGCACGACACCTGGTGGTCAGTAGGTCTGGGGAGAAGGGAACAAGAAAGAGCTGTTAAAACACCACAAGCAGGGAACCCCCCACGTGCAGAGTGCAAAGACCAAACTGTAAATAGTAAGTTTAAATAAAGAAGCGTTGTACCATATGCAACTGTGTTGGCTCATCTGTGTGTCAGAACACCCAACACCACATGGTACAGGAGTGGATCGATACCTGCCTACTAACCTGCCATTCTGGACATGGACCACACTGGCAAACCGCAGCCGATGCAAGTCACGGGGAACCTAGGTACCAACTGGAAGCTCTACAGGCAGCGATTTGACCTGTACATCCGTGCCACCGAAAAACAGAATGTCTCGGATGACTCGAAGATTGCAATGCTCCTCTTCTACGCAGGTCCGCACGCAACCGACGTCTTCAACTCACTGGTGTTCGAAGAAGGCGAAAGCCAAGCCAAATATGACACGGTCATCCTCAAGCTGGACCAGCACTTTCAAGTTGAAGTAAATGAAAGTTTTGAAAGATACCTCTTTCAGCAACGCCTGCAAGGTAAGGAGGAGCTTTTTCAACCCTTTTTGACGCACCTCCGGATTCTAGCGCAGTCCTGCGGTTACGGCACCACCACAGAGTCCATGATCAGGGACCAGATTGTTTTTGGCGTTGCCTCTAGTGGCCTACGCCAGCGGCTTCTAAAAATGAAAAGCCTTACCTTAGCGTCTGCTGTGGAAGCCTGTGTCCTCCACGAAAATGCTACCTGCCGTTTTGCCCGATTTCAGGCGTCCGAGTTGGCACGGAGGGGGTCCCCAGCCGTCGAATCGGCAAGCCAGGCCGCCCACGACGTCGAACGCATCCAGGCCGTCGATTACTTCCCGACCCACGGCCCGGACGACAGCGGCCGCTTCCCGCGCTTTTCGCGGTCTCCCGCGCAGGTGCGCGCCAAAAATAACGGCCACAACGAGGGACGCACTGCGCAGGCGCGCCCACCGCAAGATCGCACTGCGCATGCGCAGTGGCGCAACGAACGCCGTGACGTCATGACGTGCGGCAAGTGTGGAGCTCTACATTTAAAAGGGCAATGTCCAGCAAAAAACCGACAGTGCCACAGATGTGGCACGATGGGCCACTACGCAGCCCACTGTCGTTCGGCTCAACCCATGGATCCGGCGCATCCTCGACAACCTCGCAGACGAGTCAGGACCGTCCAGCCCACGCATCAAGACTTCCAGTTAAGTGATGCAGATGACCAGGATGCCTTCCGAGTTTCCGTCATAGATGTCAACAAGGTCAATGCCATCAATCCAGCCGATGAGTGGTGTGCCACCCTGACGGTCAACCGATCTCGCGTCGCCTTCCGTCTGGACACCGGCGCATCCGCCAACCTGATTGCTTACTCTGCAGTCCAGGCCATGAAGGTCAAACCACCCATCACGCCATCCCGGCTCAAGATGGTTGACTATAACGGGAACGTCATCCCGTCCATAGGATCTTGCCAGCTACAGGTGACTCACAAGAGGTACACGGCCACACTCCCCTTCGAAGTTGTCGGCTCATCAAAGGACTCGTTACTGGGCGCACAGGCGTGTAAGGTCCTTCACCTGGTACAGCGCATTATGTCTCTCTCTCCAGATGAGACATCCGACTTCCCGGATGCTGAGTTCCACGCAAATCTCCATTCCCTCCTTGCTCACAACCAGGAGGTTTTTGAAGGCATGGGGACATTGCCATACACGTACAAGATTCGACTCAGACCGGACGCCATCCCTGTCGTTCACGCACCTCGCAGGGTTCCTGCGCCACTCAAAGACCGCCTCAAGGCACAACTGCAGATTCTTCAGGACCAAGGGGTCCTATCCAGGGTCACGGAGCCCACGCCATGGGTCAGCTCCATGGTCTGTGTAAAGAAGCCCTCTGGCGAGCTCCGTATATGTATAGATCCAAAAGATCTGAATAACAACATCATGCGGGAACACTATCCCATCCCGAAACGAGAAGACCTCACCAGCGAGATGGCGCGAGCCAAAATATTCACTAAATTGGATGCGTCCAAAGGATTCTGGCAGATCCAACTGGACCCGGCCAGCCGAAGACTATGCACATTCAACACCCCTTTTGGCAGATTCTGCTACAACCGGATGCCATTCGGCATCATTTCGGCATCTGAAGTATTCCACCGCATTATGGAGCAGATGATGGAAGGCATCGAAGGGGTACGTGTATATGTGGACGATATCATCATTTGGTCCACCACTCCGCAGGAACACATGCATCGTCTACGACGTGTCTTTACCCGCATACGACAAAATGGCCTGCGTCTCAACCGTGCGAAGTGTGCCTTCGGCCAGACGGAGCTGAAATTCCTCGGGGACCACATCTCAAGGTCAGGGGTCCGTCCCGATGCAGACAAGGTTAGCGCCATCACAGCCATGCCACGACCGGCTGACAAGAAGGCTGTCTTAAGATTCCTGGGCATGGTCAACTTCCTTGGGAAGTTCATTCCCAACCTGGCTTCTCATACAACAAATATGCGCCATCTCGTAAAAAAATCGACAGAATTCAACTGGCACCAATCGCATCAGCGGGAATGGGAGGAGCTCAAGCACAAACTGGTCACGGCACCAGTGCTGGCCTTCTTTGACACGACTCGCCCTACAAAGATCTCAACAGACGCCAGCCAATCTGGTATTGGAGCGGTACTCCTGCAAAAAGACAGCACGTCATCATGGGCCCCGGTTGCGTATGCCTCACGAGCCATGACCCCTACCGAACAGCGCTACGCGCAAATCGAAAAAGAATGCCTGGGCTTGTTAACTGGACTGGACAAGTTCCATGACTATGTGTATGGCCTGCCACGATTTACGGTCGAAACTGACCACCGCCCCCTGGTCAACATCATTAACAAAGACCTGAACGACATGACTCCTCGCCTCCAGCGCATCTTACTTAAACTCAGGAGGTACGATTTTGAACTGATCTACACTCCGGGGAAGGAACTCATCGTGGCGGACACTCTTTCCCGAGCAGTGAGCACACCACCAGATGCGGAGGGGTTCGTGCGTCAAATTGAGGCACACGTAACTCTGACAGCAGCAAATCTGCCAGCTGATGATCCTAGTCTGGCCCACATACGCGCAGAGACGGCGACTGACCCCCTTCTGCAGCGAGTGATGCGCCACATGACGGAAGGGTGGCTAAAAGGGCAGTGCCCCCAGTTTTATAATGTGCGAGATGATCTCACCAACATAGACGGGGTCCTTATGAAATCACACAGGATCGTTATTCCGCACAGCGTGCGCCAGATGATTCTTCATCAACTACACGAAGGCCACTTGGGCGTCGAAAAATGCAGACGAAGGGCCCGGGAGGCGGTATATTGGCCGGGTATTAATGAAGACATAGCCAACATGGTGCTCAACTGCACAACCTGTCAGAGGTTTCAGCCGGCGCAACCTCCGGAAACACTTCTACCACACGAGATGGTGACGTCCCCCTGGGCTAAGGTGGGTGTTGACCTATTTCACGCGCTCGGCAGAGATTACATTGTTATTATAGACTACTTCTCAAACTACCCGGAAGTCATGCCTCTCCATGATCTGACGTCGTCCGCAGTCATTGGGGCCTGCAAGGAAACATTTGCTCGCTATGGCATTCCAAGGACTGTCATGTCAGACAATGGACCTTGTTTTGCCAGCCGTGAATGGTCGTCCTTTGCCGCAGCATATGGTTTCACTCATGTGACATCCAGCCCTCTGCATCCACAATCGAACGGGAAGGCTGAAAAGGGTGTCCACATCGCCAAGCGGCTCCTGTGCAAGGCGGCTGCTGCCGGATCGGACTTTAACCTTGCCTTGCTGGCCTATCGATCGGCCCCGTTATCCACGGGTCTCTCGCCAGCGCAGCTACTAGTGGGTCGCTCCCTCAGGACGACGGTACCGTCCATCCTGGCACCAACGACAGACCATGAGGCGGTTCTTCGGAACATGCAACTGCAGCGTGATCGCCAGAAAAGTCGGTACGACACACGAGCGACGGACCTGCCCCCCCAGTCCTCCGGAGACAAAGTACGCGTCCATCAACCGTATGGTGGCTGGTCAGCACCGGCCGAAGTCCTCCGACAAGTGGCTCCCCGCTCGTTCCTGGTTCGCATGCAGGATGGTTCCGTGCGTCGCCGCAATCGGCGCGCCCTTCGCCGACTTCCACGCTCACAGCCACACAGCACACACATGCCAGATCCTCAACAGGCTTCCGAGGATGACTTTGTGGAGCTGCCGCACATCACGCCCTTTCCATCGCCACCCATGGCCATGCCTGCACAGCAGCCGGTGGTTCTTGATCCACCCTTGAGGCGGTCAACCCGAACTCGTCGCAAGCCCATTAGACTGGACTTATAATACCGTTCATATGTTTAACAAGTTGCACAATTTTACATGATAACCTGTTGTTGTTTATCGTTCCAGAGGTCGTCTGACTGGACAACTGTTCAAGTTTTTTTTTCTTCTTCTCTCGTTCGCATTTATGTTATGTTATGGTACAACTTGGCTCATGTGACGCACCCGACATCGCCCCATGTACATAGTTCCGTCATATGCACATGCTGCACACGACACACACACACTCCTAGATGCACTCACGACACGATCATATTTATCACCACGTAGGCACATATCTTTGTAAAAAGGGGGGATGTCATGATATTCAAACACACACATCATGATGGACACACTCACAGGCAAATCAGAGTACACAACACCACAACCAATCACAGACAAGAACACCAACCATATAAAAAGCACGAGCACGACACCTGGTGGTCAGTAGGTCTGGGGAGAAGGGAACAAGAAAGAGCTGTTAAAACACCACAAGCAGGGAACCCCCCACGTGCAGAGTGCAAAGACCAAACTGTAAATAGTAAGTTTAAATAAAGAAGCGTTGTACCATATGCAACTGTGTTGGCTCATCTGTGTGTCAGAACACCCAACACCACAAGCGGGACAGGCAATTTCTGGGCGGGACTTCGGCCCATCCGGGCCAGAGAATTGAGCGGGGGGTCCCGCCAACCGGCGCGGCCCGATTACCGCCCCCGCCCAATCTCCGGTACCGGAGACTTCGGCGGGGGCGGGGGCGGGATTCACGGCGGCCAACGGCCATTCTCCGACCCGGCGGGGGGTCGTAGAATGACGCCCCAGAATTGAACACTATGGGCGTCATTCTCCGACCCCCCGCCGGGTCGGAGAATGGCCGTAGGCCGCCGTGAATCCCGCCCCCGCCGAAGTCTCCGGTACCGGAGATTGGGCAGGGGCGGGAATCGGGCCGCGCCGGTTGGCGGGACCCCCCGCTGGATTCTCCGGCCCAGATGGGCCGAAGTCCCGCCCAGAAATTGCTTGTCCCGCCGGCGTAAATCAAACCTGGTATTTACCGGCGGGACCAGGTGGCGTGGGCGGGCTCCGGGGTCCTGGGGGTGGCGCGGGGCGATCTGGCCCCAGGGGGTGCCCCCACGGTGGCCTGGCCCGCGATCGGGGCCCACCGATCCGCGGGCGGGCCTGTGCCGTGGGGGCACTCTTTCCCTTCCGCCTCTGCCACGGCCTCCACCATGGCGGAGGCGGAAGTGACTCTCCCCACTGCGCATGCGTGGGAAACTGACAGCGGCCGCTGACGCTCCCGCGCATGCGCCGGGAAACTGTCAGCAGCCGCTGACGCTCCCGCGCTTGCGCCGCATTTCAGCGCCAGCTGGCGGGGCAACAAACGCCATTTCCGCCAGCTGGCAGGGCGGAAATCCCTCCGGCGCCGGCCTAGCCCCTCAATGTTGGGGCTAGGCCGCCAAAGATGCAGAGCATTCCGCACCTTTGGGCCGGCGCGATGCCCGTCTGATTGGCGCCGTGTTTGGCACCAGTCGGCGGACATCGCGCCGCTGGGGGAGAATTTCGCCCTATATTCCAAGTCTGGCCTAACTAAGGTGCTATAAAGCTGCAACATGACTTGACAATTTTTAAACTCAATGCCCCGGCCGATGAAGGCAAGCATGCCGTATGCCTTCTTGACTACCTTCTCCACCTGCATTGCCAATTTCAGTGACCTGTGCACCTGTACACCCAGATCCCTCTGCATAGCAATACTCTTAAGGGTTCTGCCATTTAATGTATATTTCCCATCTGTATTAGACCTTCCAAAATGCATTACCTCACATTTGTCCTGATTAAACTCCGTATGGCATCTCTCCGCCCAAGTCTCCAACTGATCTATATCCTGCTGTATCCTGACAGTCCTCATTGCTACCTGCAATTCCAGCAACCTTTGTGTCATCCACAAACTTACTAATCAAACCAGTGCTGCATTGAACAGTGTGAGAGGCTGTGGTGGGTTGGAGATATCATGTGAAGATCCATTCACTGACCTTGACCATGAGCGTAACGTGATTGAAATTTCTGTGGCACTAACACATCTTGGGATCAGACTGCAGGCATTGACCTCTCTAGTCACTCGCACCCATTCCTTTCCAAGATTAATTTTTGAAGATTTACTGACCCCCCCCCATAGGAATATGACCTCTCTCTTCCTGTCCTTTTCCACATGTAAGGCCTCCAATGCTGCATTCAAGATCCCAAGATCCAGGTGCTCCATTTCTACGGAACTCTCTTTCACCAGTATCAGTCAGCAGCATCTCCTGCTGAATACAACTCCCCTTAAAGACCATAAGACATAGGAGCGGAAGTAAGGCCATTCGGCCCATCGAGTCCACTCCACCATTCAATCATGGCTGATTTCAACTCCATTTACCCGCTCTCTCCATAGCCCTTAATTCCTCGAGAAATCAAGAATTTATCAACTTCTGTCTTAAAGACACTCAACGTCCCGGCCTCCACCGCCCTCTGTGGCAATGAATTCCACAGACCCACCACTCTCTGGCTGAAGAAATTTCTCCTCATCTCTGTTCTAAAGTGACTCCCTTTTATTCTAAGGCTGTGCCCCCGGGTCCTAGTCTCCCCTGCTAATGGAAACAACTTCCCTACGTCCACCCTATCTAAGCCATTAAAGGGAGACAAGTTGCCTTTAAAAGGGGTTAACTTTGCCTTGAATTATCAAGGCAGTACGCAGAACAATACTTCTCACCGTACCTTGGTAATTTGACAATAAATCAAATCCAATCCAGTCATCAGTGTGGGTACTGCTTAGTCCAACGCTACAATCATTTAAAAGGGAGATTTGGCTGTTAGCCCATAATCTCATCAGGGCTATTTAGAGAACATGATGGAAATGAAATAAATAAGCAATTGTTTTGAAGCATTAATATGCTGAGGCTAAGACAAGAGCTTTTTAAAAACTTTTTTATGGAGAAACTCAGTGTTGCAAACTGTTGCAATTCTCAAGAAATTCTTAAAAGAAACCTCAAAATATCATCGAATCACACAGAAAGGTTACAGCACAGAAGGAGGGCATTTGACCCATCTTGTCCATGCCAGCTGGAGGCCATGCCGGGTGCCCTTTCTAATCCCAGCTTCCTGCACCCGGTCCATAGCCCTGTAGCTTGGAGCACTTAAGGTGCAGACCAGGTACTTTTTAAAAGAGTTTCTGCCTCAACCACCAACTCAGGCAGCAAATTCCAGACACCCACTACCCTCCATGTAAAAATGTTCTTCCTCATGTCCCCTCTACACCTTCTGTCACTTATCTTGAATCTATGTCCCCTGGTTCTAGAATTTGTCCCCTGGTTCTAGAATTCTCCACCAGGGGAAACAATTTTATCCTATTCACCCTGTCTTCCCCTCGTAATTTTGTACATCTCAATTAAGACATGCCTCAGCCTTCTTTGTTCCAAGGAAAATAACACCAATTTATCCAATCTCTCCTCGTAGCCACACTTTTCTAGCCCTGGCAACATTCTTGTAAACCTCCTCTGCACTCTCTCCAGAGCAATAATGTCCTTCCTGTAATGTGGCACCAGAACTGCACACAATATCCCAGTTGTGGCCTCACCAGTGTTTTATACAATTCCAATATTATAACCTTATTTTTATATTCTATACCTCTGTCAATGAAGCATTCCATATACTTTCTTAACAACCTTGTCTACTTGAACAGCTGCCTTTCAGGACCTGTGTACCTGTAAAACAAGATCTCTTGCTTCATCTACCCCTCTAAGTAGAATCACATTTATTGTGTACTCCCGATAACTATTTGACCTCCCTAAATGCATGACCTCACTTTATCGCCCACTCTATCAATCCATCTATATAATTTTGGAGATTATCGCTATCCTCTACACTGTCCACCACTCGGCCAATCTGTGTCTTCTGCAAATTTACCAATCATGCTCCCCCTGTTCACGTCCAAATCGTTAAAATATAACACAAACAGTAAGTGTCCCAACACCGAGCACTTTCCAATTGCACGGCCAACCATCGACCATTATCCCTTGTTTCCTGTTACAAGGCCAACTTTTTATCCAGTTTGCCACATTGCCCTGTATCCCATATGCTTTCACTTTCTTGACCAATCTGCCATGTGGGACTTTGTCAAACACCTTGCTAAAATCCATGGACACAACATCCACTGCACGACCTTCATCAACCCTTCTTGTCACTTCCTCAAAGAATTCAATCAAATTTGTGAGGCAAGACCTTCCTTTAACAAATCCATGCTGACTATCTCTGACCAGTCCATGCCTTTCTATGTGACAGTTAAACCTATCTCTCAGGATTGATTCTAGTAATTTTCCCACTGATGTAAAACTAACTGGCCTATAATTGTTTAGCATTTCCTTTGATCCTTTTTAAACAATGGTACTACGTTTGCATTTCTCCAGTCCTCCGGTACCTCCCCTGTATCTAGTGAGCATTGGAAAATCATCCTCAGAGCGTCTGCTATCTCCTCCCTGACCTCCTACAGTAGCCTAAGAAACAATCCATCTGACCCTGGCAACTTATCAACTTTCAAGGATTTCAAGCTTTCGAGTACTTCTTCTCTCTTTATGATTATCCCATCCAGTATCTCACAGTGTTTCTCCTGGACTACTAGATCTGCAGCATTTCCTTTGTAAACACAGAGCAAAATATTAATTTAAAACCCTTCCCACAGCTTCTGCATCTACACGCAAGTTCCCTTCTTCATCTCTGATAGGTCCCACTTTTTCCTTAACTAACCTTTTACCATTAATATATTGGTAAAACATCTTTGTGTTTTCTTTAACTTTACTCACTAATCTTTTTTCATGCCCTCTCTTTGATTTTCTTATTTCCTTTTCTACTTTGTCCTTGCTCTTTCTATATTTGTCTAGGCTATCTGCAGAGCTTGGTTCTTTATGCCTATTGTATGCTTTCATTTTCTGTTTGATCTTCCCCTGTATTCATCTCCACAACCAGCAGGGTCTAGATTTAACACTACGACTCTTATTTTTGGAGGGGACATGTCTACTTTGTACATTTAGGATCTCTCCTTTTAGTGCTTCCCATTGTTTTTCCACTGATTTATCCTCTAACAATGCGGGCCACTCCACCTCAGCCAAGTCCCTTCTCAGTTCTACAAAATTTGTCTCCCCCAGTTCAAAATTTTTACTCCTGTTTCATCTCTGTCCTTTCCCATGGTAATACTGAATCTAACTAAATTGTGATCACTATCCCCGAGATGGTCGCCAACTGTCACTTCGCCCCTTCTTCATTTCCCAAGACTAGGTCTAGAAGTGCATTCCTCTTGTTGGGTTTGTCACTAATTGATTGAAAATGTTTCCTGGAGACATTGAATTAATTTTTCTCCCTCAGTTCTCCTAATATTCTTTGAATCCCAGTATATATTGGGATAGTTAAAGTCTCCTACTGTTATTGCCCTCTTGTCCTTACGGGCAGAAATCTGCCTACATATTTGATCTTCTATCTCCCTTTCACAATTTGGGGATCTATAGTATATTCCCAGTAGTGTGACTGCCCCTTTTCTATTTCTAAGTTCAACCCATAAAGTCTCCTTTGTTGACCCGTTTAGTATATCATCCCTTCTCACAACTGGAATTGATTCTTTAACCATTAGTGCTACTTCCACTCCTTTTTTATCCCCCACTCTATCCTGCCTGAAAACCCTGCATTCAGGGATATTGAGCTGCTAATTGTACCCCTCCTTTAGCCAGGTTTCCGTTATAGCAATGACATCCTGCTGCCATGTGTCTACCTGTGCCCTTAACCCACCTAACTTGTTTGTAATGCTCCTTTCTTTCATTGAAGTATAAACGGTTTAACCCCGCCATTTTGCATTGCTGGAGACTTTTAAAACTTTGTTTCTCCTGTAATTCCAAGTCTATCGCTACATCTTCTACATCACTAGCTAATGTTCTACCTCAATTGTCTTGATCTTAATTTGACCTATCTGATCCTACCCCTGGGATCCCAATCCCCTGCCACATCTAAGAGTCTTGAGCAGGTGCCACAGGAAACATCTCAAACTCTCACAGGTCCACATCAGTGTCACATTGGAATTTCTGGTGAAGGAATAGGAAGGTACAGAGTCCTTGGATTTTATGGTATCCCAAAACCCATCATAGTATTCAACTGGCTAATTTGAAAAAAAAGCTTTCTTTATTAAAAGAGATAGTTCCATTGCTGATAGGTGTGTGACACAACCTAAAGATTCAATCACTCCAATTTTCAAAATTAATGGGATGATATGGTAACAAATGCTTTAAAACTCAAAAATCATATTACACTAAAAACATTGCTTAGGTAATATTACAAGAAGCAAGACAGGTTTTGGATTAGAGTTGCCGGAAACATTGTTTCGGAGAAACCTTGGAAACAATTAAATGTTTTTGAATGCTAAAGTTTCAGGGTGAGATCTACAGACTTCATTGCACCCAAAAAGCTACGCGGCTTGGTTCCATTTCCCAGATCTAATGTGATCTTGCGAGACGATGCAATGTAAATCCTGCCCATTGTGGCAAATCGGCACCTTAGAGTGAGACAGCTGGTCTTACTCTAATATGCGTTCCTGAGATCTAACCAAAGCGTGGGACCTAACCCGCTTGCCTTGGCGAACGCGGGTGAGCGCCATTCAGTGCTGCTCTCCACAAATGGGGACCGGACGGAACAGCACTTGTGGGGGTCTCCCAAGGGATCTGAGGCCCCCAGGTACCACCCTGGCACTCCAAGGTGCCCAGGTGGCACTGCCATCTTGCAGGGGCACTGCTAGGCTGGCATTTTTGTGTGAAGGTGATTGGGCCTGGGGGTGCCTGGTGGGGAATGGGGGGCAAGGACCCCCGTATAGGTGAGTTGGGGCTTGGGGAGTAGGGTTTGGGGGTCATGTCAGGGGCCTGCAAACTCCTCCGTGCAGGGAGATATTTAAAAATGGCATCCCAATCTCTCCCTGCACTGAGGAGTTCCGGCATGAGCGCTCCTCGGAGCAGAAAATAGGACTAAGTGCTCCTTGTCCGCGCTGAGGCACCTGAGGTTCCTGAATGGCCGCTCAATAGTTTCTCGGCACTCCAAGTGCCGGGAACCACCCGGCTAATCGCGCTCTGCGGCTCTGTTCCCATTCGGGTAGATCACGCCCTCAGTGTGAAGGTTTGAGAGAAGTAATAGCTCTGATGATAATGGCGTGTCATGCAATCTTTTACCTCTTTCCCCATCACTAACAATGTATTTTAGCTTAATTGTAATTAGTACGTAGACCGAGCGGTCACGTGGACGGAGTGATGACACGGCTACTAAAGGCGCGGGAATTCTCAGCGGAGCGCGGGCAGAGTCACAGCATGTAAGAGCTGTCAAAGTCCTTCAATAAAATGTTGTTGTTATAAGTTGTTGTTGGTTGCCTGTCATTGGAACCAAACACTTCGACAACATGAAGCAAAGAGGTTTTCCTATTACGGCCAAGTGGCCCAATCCAATACTTACTGAGCAAACCTGAAATGACCCAAATTGGACCAGTTTAGTTTGTGGTGAATGAACTTATAAGAACCTCTTTGCAGGAAACATGGGATGTGAGCATAATGAAAGGTTATCTCTTGCTTCAGGAAGGGGAGAAGGAAGGACAAGAAACAGAAAAAAGATCTGGGATAATTACTGACAATTGGCTGAAAGTCTCAGTCTGCGTGAGTAAGTAATCAGCAGGGCTAACTTCGCCTGATCCATCTCAAGGGCATTTGATTATTAGTCATAAGAAATTACATTAACCCCACATAATTGGCTTTCAAGACCACATTTTGCATATTGTGTGGAATTCAATATTCCACGTTTTTCGGTTCTTTGGCGGGGGTGGGGATCACGCCGCGCGGTTGGGGGCCGTTGGCAGTGCCCCCCCCCCCCAGGCGATTCTCCGCTCCCTGATGGGCTAAGCGGCCGCCCGTTTTCGGCCAGTCCCACCGGCGTGGATTAGACCAGGTCCATACAGACGGGTCCTGGCTCTGAGGGCGGCCTGCGGAGTCCTCAGGGGGGCACGGGGGAATCCCCTGTGGCGTGACCCGCGATCGGGGCCCACCGATCTGCGGGCGAGGCCAGTGCCGTGAGGGCACTCTTTCCCTCCGCGCCGGCCTGTGTAAAGCTCCGCCATGGCCGGCGCGGAGAATAAACCCCCTGTGCTTGTGCAGGAAACACACCGGCGGTTCCGGGAACACGCTGGCGCACCTGCACATGCGGCAACTCGCGCCGGCCGGCGGAGGCCTTTCGCCGCCTAACGCCCGAGGATTCCGCACCTTCCGTGCGGCCTGAAGCCGGAGTGGTTCATGCCACACCTTGGCGCTGGTACGGCCCGCCCGCTGGTTAGCGGATAATCCCGGCCGATGTATTTTTATTTTTTTAAACTTTGGTTTGTCACGAGACTGTTAATTCCATTAAAAGGGTACTTTACTGTAGAAAGTGAGTTTGAAGTCACAGAAGGTGAATGATTTGTTTTTGAAACTATGGTTTGTCATGAGGATGCTAATTCCATTAAAGTAATTATAATGGATAGAATGGGATGATCACTCACGAAGAGCTATGATTGTCCACCTAAAACATGCAGTGTTACTAACCATGGGTTCTGTGGGTCCTTGCGTGGCTGACTGAGTCCAATTCTAGAGCCGCATCTTCAATCACTCACTTGGAAGAATTTTCCAAAAGGTGGGATCGATCCTTGGATGTTAAGTTTTTCAGGCTCCTTTTCCAGGCTTCCTCTTGCCGTTGGGTGTTTTCAAAGAATTGTGACCAATCAATCAGGAGGTTGCTCCAAGTCGGTCTCTTCTGAGCAAAGGACTCCCAGGCATTGACGTCTATGTTCCATTTCTTTTTTAAAAAATTTAGAGTACCCAATTCATTTTTTCCAATTAAGGGGCAATTTAGCGCGGCCACTCCACCTAGCGGGCACATTTTTGGGTTGTGGGGGCGAAACCCACGTAAACATGGGGAGAATGTGCAAACTCCACACGGACAGTGAGCCAGAGCCGGGATCGAACCTGGGACCTCGGCACCGTGAGACCGCAGTGCTAACCCACTGCGCCACCGTGCTGCCCAATGTTCCATTTCTTGAGGTAAGCCTACAAGGTGTCCTCAAAGAGCTTCCTTTGTCCTCCTCTTGTTTGGGTCCTTCTTTGAGCTGGGTGAAGAAGATTCTGACACCCTAACTAAGCATATGGGCGGCCCAGCGGAGCTGGTTTCGGATGATCACGGCGTACTGGTGCGATTTACTCCTTCAAGGACACTAATGTTAGCATGCCTGTCCTCCCAGCTGATTCAGAGATTCAAAGTACATTTGGATTTTGCAATGTATTTTAAACTGAGTTGTTTATGAGTCTCCCTGATGTAATGTTCATCCATAGAAGCCTTAGTGATTACTTCAATTGGTTTAACAAAGTTTAATGCCTTAGTTAATATATGCAAGCCTCCTGTAGGCTAATGTGAACTATCTGTCTGACAGGTATTACAGTGAATCAATAGCCCACCCTTATGAGTGTACTGTAAAAGGACATCCTGAAATTTTGTCAGAGGAGATGTATGCCAGGACACCGCTTCAGAAGCGGCTGCTTTTGGACGTTGAGCTTGACAATTAACAACTGTCAAAACCCTCCCCTTCCCCCCCCCCCATTCCCTCTCTCCTCCCTTCCCTCCCTCCCCTTTACACATAGATGAGAATGGTGTGTTTAAGTGAGAAAGTACATTTTATTGCAAGAAATTTGTAAACGTTGAGGCAGTTTTATGTAATTGTTCAGCTGATAAAGTTAAACATTGAGTTAAATGTTAACTGGTTTCAAAGTTTTCTATTTATAAAATTATTTTTGTTAATAAATGTTTTACATTAAACTTTACAAGCCTCTACAAATGTCTTACTGAAACATCAGAACACAACACTTAATTGAGATCATTATAAATGAATAAGAATATTGAAGTAAACAACGCAGAAACATATTTAACATGATGCACTCTAGTTAGCACTACTGTCTCACAACACCAGGGACCAATGTTCAATTCAGACCTTGGGTGACTGTGTGGTGTTTGTACACTCTCCGCGTGTCTGCATGGGTTTCCTTGAACCATGACGTAGAGCCAAAGAATTTCTAGAGCTCAGAAGAAGGCCAATCAGGTCTGCACCGACCCTCTACCTGGGTCCACCCCCCGCCATTTCCTCCGAGTGCTTCAGTTTCCTCCCAAAGAAGTGCGGGCTAGGTGGATTAGCCATGCTAAATTGTCCCTTAGTGTCCAAAGGTTTGGTAGGGCTTTGGGGGTAGATGGGGGCATGGGCCTAGGTAGGGTACTCTTTTGGAGTGTTGGTGCAGACTCGATTGCCCGAATGGCTTTCTTCTGCACTGCAGTGATTCCATAAACATTAATTTTTTTAAATCAGTTGTTACAAGGACAGTGACAGTAAAAAGCCCTGGGGCACTTTTAAAATCTTATGACCATAATCTAAATTAAAACATACAAATATTTTAAAGCATGCCACATGTAAAATGATATAGTAATATAGTGCAGATTTAAATAGTTTCACAGATTTAAAACAAATAACCAAACCGATGTTCACTTATAAATAATCACCTTTAGTTATAATAAAATAAAATTAAAAATTACTTTTAAAAGAATCAACAGTAATAGTAATGCCTGTTTAAAAGAAAGAACAAAAAAAACTTTTTAAAAGAGTCTACATACCTTTAAAACACTTGTTAAAATAGTTGCCAGTTGTTTTCAATCTAAATCTGCTGTTTAAATGCCTGCCCTTAATGGGCGTTCCCAATCTGGCCGTGTCATAAGGTTGCCAGGCTGCACTTCTCCTGTGTCGCGCTAGAGCCTGCGAAGTCCAGGGCGCAGGAAGCCCCAGGCTGCAGAAGATAAAGGAAGGTTCCTTGCAACATTGGAGTGCAGGTAAGTGTGCAGATTTCACTGTTAAAATCGCCGGCCCGCGGCTTCCCGCCACTAGCAGGAAGTTACGGGCTAACATAAGAAATAGGGCTTGGTTAGTTCATAAACAAACCTTATTACAACATAACAAAAACAATATTTAAACTTTTACTTCAGCTATAACACTAACAGATTACATTCAGTTTCTTAACCTGAACACACTAGTTCCCATTAGACAAAAAACACTGTAACAGAACATACAGCCCTCATGCCACTTTCACAGGCAGTCAAAGGCATTTACGAAGCAACTTTCCTTCTGGTAGAGACAATCATCCTAAACGCTTTTCTAAAGCCTGCCTCAGTGGCAATGTTCATGACTTCTCTGGCCGGTTTCCACAGCTTTCTCCTGTAACTGTTCAAAACAGCATTTCTCTCTTTTTCTCTATCTCTCTAAGCTCCATCCGTGCCCTCAAACAAAGGTTCTCCCCTGAGGTGACGTGACTTGAATCCCTTATTGTTATCTTGGCTGATTGCCCACTCCCATTTGTACAAAAAAACAGAGCTATGCCATTCATATGGAACTAACCTTCCCTGGATGGACAAATAAGTAATCAGACTCTGTGATAGGATAATGGCAGGTCAAACAAGGAATGTCCGGAATGACAATGCATCTTGAGTGGATCACCCTGGCTGAACCGGGGCATCCTGTGTATTCCCACTAATGAGGTTAAGTCAGAATGGAACAAGGTAACTCGGGCTGTGGGTGTATCCTGCTGACTCTGCTGCTAGCAATCTTTTTAACCCCTAAATTGCCTGATAGATCTACATTTCTGGATCCAAGTTCCTAATATCTCCCTACCATGACAAGTGACACTATAACCCTTAACTGCTATCTTTATTCCCACTCAAACAACAAAACCATCTCAGGTCCCAATCCACTTCTAAATACAGTTAGAACTCAAGAAAACATTCTGTACAGAGATGTCTTGAATACGCCGCTTTGAGAAAGGGAAATAATTGGGAACTGTTTTAAAGAAAGCGGCCCAACACCCTGTCAGAATAATGCAGAATCTCTGGCTGTATTTCTTCAGAAACTGATTCTCAGCTTGCCTTCCGCCCAGCCTAACTCTGAACCTCAACACCGGACTGCTTCAGCCCTTGGCTCCTCCTATTAACTACATCATCTAACTGAACTGAACACAATGGGCGGAATCTCCGAGCCCGCGCCGGGTCAGAGAATTGCCGGGGGTGCACGAGAATCCTGCCACGTTGCACCGATGCCGGGCTGCCAGAGCAACAGCCGCAGCGTCGGTCGGGGGCCGTTGAAAGTGGCCCCAGCGGCGATTCTCCGCGCTCGACGGGCCAAGTGCCCGTCGACTTCTGCCAAGTCACGCCGGCGTGGTTTACATGTGGTCCCACTCGGTGGGACCTCGGCGTTCTGGCTGCGGGGGCCATCCTGGTGGGGGGGGGCGGGGAATCCAACTCCAGGGGGGGGGGGGGGGGGGCCTCCACGCTGACCAGGCCCGCGATCGGTGAGCGCGCTCATTCTGGGGGGGGGTCTATGTTCCTCCACGCTAGGCCCCTGTAGGGCTCCGCCATGTTGCGTGTGGGCCAGCGCAGAGACAGCAACCATGCGCATGTACCGGCGCAGATACGCCGGCGCGCACATGCGTGGACCTGCGCCGACCGCGCAGGGCCGGCTTTCTGCGCCGGAGCAGTGCACAGCACTCCGTGGATGATCTGCTAATCTATGGATACGAAGATACGACGGAAGGAGCCAGCACAGCCGTGGTCAGACACTAGTAAGGCTGCTCAAGAGAGCATCAGATGAGATAAACCTGCAGATGAACAAGAAAATATGGTAACTGAAGATCTTTGAAGTCAATCACCTAGGTCATGTATTGACCACGACTGATTTATTTTCTCTTTATTCTTTCATGGCATGTGGGCACCACTGTTAAGGCCAGTATTAGCTGCCTATTCTTAATTCTGTTTGAACTTGCTAGGTCCTTTCAGAGAGAAATTAAGAGTCAACCACATTGCTGTGGGCCTGGAGTCACATGTAGGCCAGACCAGGGATAATGGTAGATTTCCTTCCCGAAGGACGTCTGTGAATCAGATGGGATTTTATGATAATCTATAACAGCTTCATAGTCACAACTACTGAGACCAGCTTTTAATTCCAGATTTATTAACCAAATTCAGATTCCACCAGCTGCCATGGTGGGGCTTGAAACCATGTCCCCAAAGGATTATTAGTCCAGTGACATTATCACTAATAATAATAATCATCATCTTTATTAGTGTCACAAGTAGGCTTACATTAACATGCAATGCAGTTACTGTGAAAAGCCCCCAGTCTCCACACTCCGGCGCCTGTTCGGATACACTGAGGGAGAACTCAGAATGTCCAATTCACCTAACAGCATGTTTTGCGGGACTTGTGGGAGGAAACCGGATCACCCGGAGGAAACCCACGCAGACACTGGGAGAGCGTGCAGTCTCCGCACAGACAGTGACCCAAGCCGGGAATCGAACCCAGGTTGCTGCCGCTGTGAAACAACAGCTCTAACCACTGTGCTACCATGCTGCCCCTATCTATGCCACAGTCTGCCCATGTGCCACTTCAAAGCATCTTTCTCAAACTGCTTCTATCTGCTCCAAAGTGCCTTTAAAAGATGTTACTTCATTTGCAGGGTGACCATTTGGAAGTGAGGTACATGCAAGGGAAGCAGCTGTACATCACTGAAATGCCATCGAGCGTCACACTCCCTTTGAAGAAAATTGATGATGCAAGTACAGAGTCTGAAATCCTCCAGCTTCACAAGAAGCAACAGCATAACATCCTCTGGAAAGTCATCAACCCAGCTGGGACATTGAATCTGACAGACAAGCACCTTGCTCAGATCAAACAAACTGCACAACGAGATGCAACTCTCCAAGTGCTACAGGAAGCAGCAATGAAAGAATCACTTAAAACCATCAAGGGCATGCCTATTGCTATAGCGAGTATTGAGCGTACAGAGCTGAAGTGATTGGCCAAGACAGCATCTTGTACAAAGGAACTAGAGTCATTATCCAGAAGGAGGTGTGAAAAGACATGCTGGAGCACATCAAAGTACGCTGCCTACTCAAGGACGGTCACCTCAGCACTTTGCTTTACCGCAAACCCACGGATAACCTCACGATGCTTCACTTCTCCAGCTTCCACCCTAAACACATTAAAGATGCTATCCCCTATGGACAAGCTCTCCGTATACACAGGATCTGCTCAGACGAGGAGGAGCGTAACAGACATCTACAGACGTTGAAAGATGCCCTCGTATGAACGGGATATGGCGCTTGACTCATCGATCGACAGTTCCAACGCGCCACAGCAAAAAACCGCACCGACCTCCTCAGAAGACAAACATGGGACACAACCGACAGAATACCCTTCGTCGTCCAGTACTTTCCCGGAGCGGAGAAACTACGACATCTTCTTCACAGCCTTCAACATGTCATCGATGAAGATAAAGATGAACATCTTGCCAAGGTCATCCCCACACCCCCAAACAAACGCCTTCAAATAACCGCGCAAACTCAAACAAACCATTGTTTGCAGCAAACTACACATCCTTCAGAACAGTGACCACAACACCACACAACCCTGCCATGGCAATCTCTGCAAGACGTGCCAGATCGTCGACATGGATACCACCATTACACGTGAGAACACCACCCACCAGGTACGTGGTACATACTCGTGCGACTCGGTCAAAGTTGTCTACCTCATACGCTGCAGGAAAGGATGTCCCGAAGCATGGTACATTGGCGAGACCATGCAGACGCTGCGACAACGAATGAACGGACATCGCGCGACAATCACCAGGCAGGAATGTTCCCTTCCAGTCGGGGAACACTTCAGCAGTCAAGGGCATTCAGCCTCTGATCTCCGGGTAAGCGCTCTCCAAGGCGGCCTTCAGGACGCGCGACAACGCAGAATCGCCGAGCAGAAGCTTGTAGCCAAGTTCCGCACACATGAGTGCGGCCTCAACCGGGACCTGGGATTCATGTCGCATTACATTCATCCCCCACCATCTGGCCTGCGAAATCCTACCAACTGTCCTGGCTTGATACAATTCACACCTCTTTAACCTGGGGTTACCCCATCTCTGGATCTGTAAAGATTTAATCACCTGCTAATGCTCGCATTCCAAGTATTGTCTGGCATCTTTGAATCTGTCTCTATATATGTTTCTGGAACATACCTCTTCATTCACCTGAGGAAGGAGCAGCGCTCCGAAAGCTAGTGACATCGAAACAAACCTGTTGGACTTTAACCTGGTGTTGTAAAACTTCTTACTGTGCTCACCCCAGTCCAACGCCGGCATCTCCACATCATACTCTGAGGAAGGTCAGGGAATTGCTCTGCTGGCCAAACAAGAGAAATGAGATTAAGGACTGCATCAACCAGCGCACTGCTTGTAATAAACATCAAGCTAAGAAAGCTAAACAGCCGCCCATGACATCCCAGGCAGAGCATGGATGAAGTCTGAGTTGACCCAGGGTGGATATAGATCGGCTAGGAGATTGGGCCAAAATTTGGAAGATGGAGTTTAATGTAGATAAGTGTGACATTATCCATTTTGGCCAAAAAAAATAGAAAGACAAATTATTATCTAAATGGAAAGCAGATTCAAAATGCGTCTGGGCAGAGGGATCTGGGTGTCTTTGTCCGTGAATCGCAGAAAGTCGGTATGCAGGTACAGCACGTAATTAAATAGGCAAATGGAATGTTAGCAAAAGATTTGGAGTATAAAAGTAGAGAAGTGTTGTTGCAATTGTATAGGGTGTTGGTGAGACCACATCTGGAGTATTGTGTCCAGTTTCGGTCTCCTTATTTGAGGAAGGATGTGGTGACATTGGAGGCAGTTCATAGGGGGTTCACAGATTGATTCCAGGGATGAAAGCATTGATGTATGAGGCGGGATTAAACTGTTTGGGCTTATCCTCGCTGGAGTTTAGAAGGATGAGAGGGGAACTGATTGAGGTATATAAAATACTAAAAGGGATTGATAAAGTAAATGAAGACCAAGGGCGCGATTCTCCGACCCGCCACCGGGTCGGAGAATCACCGGGGGCTGGCGTGAATCCCGCCCCCGTCGTGTCCCGAATTCTCCGCCACCAGAGATTCGGTGGGGGCGGGAATCGCGCCGCGCCGGTCGGCGGGAATCGTGCCGGTCGGCGTGCCCACCCCCGGCGATTCTCCGGCCCGCGATGGGCCGAAGTCCCGCCGCTGTCAACCCTCGCCAGCCGGCGTGGATTAAACCACCTACCTTACCGGCGGGACAAGGCGGTGCGGGCAGGCTCCGGGGTCCTGGGGGGGGGGGGCGCGGGGCGATCTGGCCCCGGGGGGAGCCCCCACGGTGGCCTGGCCCGCAATAGGGGCCCACCGATCCATGGGCGGGCCTGTGCTTTGGGGGCACTCTTTTTCTTCCGCCTTCGCCATGGTCTCCACTATGGCGGAAGCGGAAGAGACCCCCTCCACTGCGCAAGCGCGGGGATGCCGTGAGATCCCGCGCACGCGTCGCCCGGCAAAGTCCTTTCGGCGCCAACTGGCGTGGCGCCAAAGGCCTTTCCCGCCAGCCGGCGCGGCGGAAATCACTCCGGCGCGGGCCTAGCCCCTCAAGGTGAGGGCTTGGCCCCTAAAGGTGCGGAGACTTCCGCACCATTGGGGCAGCCCGACGGCGGAGTGGTTCCCGCCACTCCATTACGCCGGATTCCCCCGCCTTGCTGGGTAGGGGAGAATCCCGACCCAAATATCCCCCCCTTAAGGGGCAATCTAAAATGAGAGGTCACAGATATAGATTGAGAGGCGATAGATTTAGAACTGAGATGAGGAGGAACTCCATCTCGCAGAGAGTGGTAAATTTATGGAACTCACTGCCCCATAGTACGGTGGAATCTGAGTCATTAAATTGTTTCAAGAAGGAGATAAATATATTTCTGATTAAAAATGGGTTAAAGAGATATGGGGAACAGCCATTTGAGCTGGATTTGAGCCAGGAAGAAATCAGCCATGATCTAATTGAATGACGGAGCAGGCTCGAAGGGCTGAATTGCCTACTTCTGCTCCTAATTCCTATGTTCATTTGACCTCTTCACTCTCTTAAGAACAGACTACCACTTCACCATTGACTACGATTCAGACTACTGGATGTTGAACTCGCTGGCATCAATGACTACCAGTGAGATCGTGGAATGCCTGAAAGTACACTTCAGCCATCATGGTATTTCTGATCTTGTGATGTGTAGCAATGGCTCTCAGTTCATGAGTGAAGAATTCAGGCACTTCAAGGATGATTGGGAAATACAGAACGGCACTTCATCTCCACACTATCCCCAGTTCAATGGAAATGCTAAGGCAGATGTGAAAATTTACAAAGGGATCATTAAAAATGGACTAGATCACGAATTGATGTGTAAAATGTGATCCTCAAGTGGAGAAACACACATACTGAAGGCATGAGTTGTCCAGTCAAACGTCATGCCGCATCCAGACTACTCCTCCAATAGCTAAAAAAACCTACTGAAGTGAGTGAGAAAATCAAAGTGAAACTGCTAAATTATTGCCAGAGTCGTAGATCCGGTCAGAGTGCAAACATTCAACGCACTCAATGAAAATCAACTGCAAATAGCACCTTGGAACATGCATCGAGAAGTTATCACCGCGATTGCACTCAGTGAAAGTGAATGACAAGCTGTATCAGTGCAAAGGCAGACACATAACATGCTACCGGAGAAGCTGGTCAGTCACAACAGACAACTGATGACGAGGAAGAGGTGATTTTTGCCAACTGGAGAAGGAACCATCAGAGGTCAACTGCTCCCCAACAAATGACAATGGATCAGCAGAAACGGTGGCAAGGAAATGGCATTTCCCAAAGAGATAAGGTCACCCCAGAAGCCAGCACACATCAGACAAACAACCAACAACAACCCTTGTGTGTACCATTAGAAGACCTGAATGCTTTAACGATTTGTGTACAAACAGACAAAAGATGACAGACTACAGCAGGTGTGTCCAAAGTTAGGCCGAGGGTCACATATGGCCCATCAATGGGAGATTCTTCTGGAGCTACTCCCCAATCAGGAGCTCATTCTCTCCCACTCCTGTTTTTTATAGGCCGACCAGTGAGCCGAAAAGAAGAAAATGAGGGAGAGAACAAGTGTCTGTTGGAGGAACAGTTAACACAAGCTTAGGGAGCATGCAGGACCGAAGATAGCGAAGCAATGGTGAGACTGCAGCTCGGGAACCAGGGACATCCGACCCCCAAGCTCAGAGAGTCAGGTACGTCTGACCGCAAGCCCAGAGAGCCCGATAATCTGACCCCAAGCCCAGAGAGCCGGTACATCTGACCCCAAGCTCAGAGAGCCGGTACATCTGACCCCAAGCTCAGAGAGCCCGGTACATCTGACTCCAAGCTCAGAGAGCCCGGTACATCTGACCCCAAGCTCAGAGAGCCCGATAATCTGACCCCAAGCTCAGAGAGCCGGTACATCTGACCCCAAGCTCAGAGAGCCCGATAATCTGACCCCAAGGTCAGTGAGCCGGTACATCTGACCGCAAGCCCAGAGAGCCCGGTACATCTGACCCCAAGCTCAGAGAGCCCGATAATCTGACCCCAAACTCAGAGAGACGGTACATCTGACCCCAAGCTCAGAGAGCCCGATAATCTGACCCCAAGCTCAGAGAGCCGGTACATCTGACCCCAAGCTCAGAGAGCCCGATAATCTGACCCCAAACTCAGAGAGACGGTACATCTGACCCCAAGCTCAGAGAGCCCGATAATCTGACCCCAAGCTCAGAGAGCCGGTACATCTGACCCCAAGCTCAGAGAGCCCGATAATCTGACCTCAAGCTCAGAGAGCCGGGTACATCTGACCGCAAGCCCAGAGAGCCGGTACATCTGACCCCAAGCTCAGAGAGCCCGGTACATCTGACCGCAAGCCCAGAGAGCCCGGTACATCTGACCCCAAGCTCAGAGAGCCCGATAATCTGACCCCAAGCTCAGAGAGCCGGTACATCTGACCCCCAAGCTCAGAGAGCCCGATATTCTGACCCAAAGCTCAGAGAGCTGGTACATCTGACCCCAAGCTCAGAGAGCCCGGTACATCTGACCGCAAGCCCAGAGAGCCGGTACATCTGACCCCAAGCTCAGAGAGCCGGGTACATCTGACCGCAAGCTCAGAGAGCCCGGTACATCTGACCGCAAGCTCAGAGAGCCGGTACATCTGACCCCAAGCTCAGAGAGCCCGGTACATCTGACTGCAAGCCCAGAGAGCCGGTACATCTGACCCCAAGCTCAGAGAGCCGGTACATCTGACCCCAAGCTCAGAGAGCCGGGTACATCTGACCCCAAGCTCAGAGAGCCCGATAATCTGACCCCAAGCTCAGAGAGCCCGGTACATCTGACCCCAAGCTCAGAGAGCCCGATAATCTGACCCCAAGCTCAGAGAGCCGGTACATCTGACCCCAAGCTCAGAGAGCCGGTACATCTGACCGCAAGCCCAGAGAGCCCGGTACATCTGACCCCAAGCTCAGAGAGCCCGATAATCTGACCCCAAGCTCAGAGAGCCCGGTACATCTGACCCCAAGCCCAGAGAGCCCGGTACATCTGACCCCAAGCTCAGAGAGCCCGATAATCTGACCCCAAGCTCAGAGAGCCGGTACATCTGACCCCAAGCTCAGAGAGCCGGTACATCTGACCGCAAGCCCAGAGAGCCCGGTACATCTGACCCCAAGCTCCGAGAGCCCGATAATCTGACCCCAAGCTCAGAGAGCCGGGTACATCTGACCCCAAGCTCAGAGAGCCCGATAATCTGACCCCAAGCTCAGAGAGCCGGGTACATCTGACCCCAAGCTCAGAGAGCCCGATAATCTGACCCCAAGCTCAGAGAGCCCGGTACATCTGACCCCAAGCTCAGAGAGCCCGATAATCTGACCCCAAGCTCAGAGAGCCGGTACATCTGACCCCAAGATCAGAGAGCCGGTACATCTGACCGCAAGCCCAGAGAGCCGGTACATCTGACCCCAAGCCCAGAGAGCCCGGTACATCTGACCCCAAGCTCAGAGAGCCGGTACATCTGACCCCAAGCTCAGAGAGCCGGTACATCTGACCCCAAGCTCAGAGACCCCGGTACATCTGACCCCAAGCTCAGAGAGCCCGATAATCTGACCCCAAGCTCAGAGAGCCGGTACATCTGACCCCAAGCTCAGAGACCCCGGTACATCTGACCCCAAGCTCAGAGAGCCGGTACATCTGACCCCAAGCTCAGAGAGCCCGATAATCTGACCCCAAGCTCAGAGAGCCGGGTACATCTGACCGCAAGCTCAGAGAGCCCGGTACATCTGACCGCAAGCTCAGAGAGCCCGGTACATCTGACCGCAAGCTCAGAGAGCCGGTACATCTGACCCCAAGCTCAGAGAGCCGGTACATCTGACCCCAAGCTCAGAGAGCCGGTACATCTGACCCCAAGCTCAGAGAGCCCGGTACATCTGACCGCAAGCTCAGAGAGCCGGTACATCTGACCGCAAGCTCAGAGAGCCGGTACATCTGACCCCAAGCTCAGAGAGCCGGTACATCTGACCGTAAGCCCAGAGAGCCGGTACATCTGACCCCAAGCCCAGAGAGCCCGGTACATCTGACCCCAAGCTCAGAGAGCCCGATACATCTGACCCCAAGCTCAGAGAGCCCGATAATCTGACCCCAAGCTCCGAGAGCCGGCTACATCTGACCTCAGGGTCAGAGAGCCCGATAATCTGACCCCAAGCTCAGAGAGCCGGTACATCTGACCCCAAGCTCAGAGAGCCCGATAATCTGACCCAAAGCTCAGAGAGCCGGTACATCTGACCCCAAGCCCAGAGAGCCCGATAATCTGACCCAAAGCTCAGAGAGCCGGTACATCTGACCCCAAGTTCAGAGACCCCGGTACATCTGACCGCAAGCTCAGAGAGCCGGTACATCTGACCCCAAGCTCAGAGAGCCCGATAATCTGACCCAAAGCTCAGAGAGCCGGTACATCTGACCCCAAGCTCAGAGACCCCGGTACATCTGACCGCATGCTCAGAGTGCCGGTACATCTGACCCCAAGCTCAGAGAGCCGGTACATCTGACCCAAAGCTCAGAGAGCCGGTACATCTGACCCCAAGCTCAGAGAGCCGGGTACATCTGACCGCAAGCCCAGAGAGCCGGTACATCTGACCCCAAGCTCAGAGACCCCGGTACATCTGACCCCAAGCCCAGAGAGCCGGTACATCTGACCCCAAGCTCAGAGAGCCGGGTACATCTGACCGCAAGCCCAGAGAGCCCGGTACATCTGACCGCAAGCTCAGAGAGCCCGGTACATCTGACCCCAAGCTCAGAGAGCCGGTACATCTGACCCCAAGCCCAGAGAGCCCGATAATCTGACCCCAAGCTCAGAGAGCCGGGTACATCTGACCCCAAGCTCAGAGAGCCCGATAATCTGACCCCAAGCTCAGAGAGCCGGTACATCTGACCCCAAGCTCAGAGAGCCGGTACATCTGACCGCAAGCCCAGAGAGCCCGGTACATCTGACCCCAAGCTCAGAGAGCCCGATAATCTGACCCCAAGCTCAGAGAGCCGGGTACATCTGACCCCAAGCTCAGAGAGCCGGTACATCTGACCCCAAGCTCAGAGACCCCGATAATCTGACCCCAAGCTCAGAGAGCCGGTACATCTGACCCCAAGCTCAGAGACCCCGGTACATCTGACCCCAAGCTCAGAGAGCCCGATAATCTGACCCCAAGCTCAGAGAGCCCGATAATCTGACCCCAAGCTCAGAGAGCCGGGTACATCTGACCGCAAGCCCAGAGAGCCCGGTACATCTGACCCCAAGCTCAGAGAGCCCGATAATCTGACCCCAAGCTCAGAGAGACGGTACATCTGACCCCAAGCTCAGAGAGCCGGGTACATCTGACCGCAAGCCCAGAGAGCCGGTACATCTGACCAAAAGCTCAGAGACCCCGGTACATCTGACCCCAAGCCCAGAGAGCCGGTACATCTGACCCCAAGCTCAGAGAGCCGGGTACATCTGACCGCAAGCCCAGAGAGCCCGGTACATCTGACCGCAAGCTCAGAGAGCCCGGTACATCTGACCCCAAGCTCAGAGAGCCGGTACATCTGACCCCAAGCCCAGAGAGCCCGATAATCTGACCCCAAGCTCAGAGAGCCGGGTACATCTGACCCCAAGCTCAGAGAGCCCGATAATCTGACCCCAAGCTCAGAGAGCCGGTACATCTGACCCCAAGCTCAGAGAGCCGGTACATCTGACCGCAAGCCCAGAGAGCCCGGTACATCTGACCCCAAGCTCAGAGAGCCCGATAATCTGACCCCAAGCTCAGAGAGCCGGGTACATCTGACCCCAAGCTCAGAGAGCCGGTACATCTGACCCCAAGCTCAGAGACCCCGATAATCTGACCCCAAGCTCAGAGAGCCGGTACATCTGACCCCAAGCTCAGAGACCCCGGTACATCTGACCCCAAGCTCAGAGAGCCCGATAATCTGACCCCAAGCTCAGAGAGCCCGATAATCTGACCCCAAGCTCAGAGAGCCGGGTACATCTGACCGCAAGCCCAGAGAGCCCGGTACATCTGACCCCAAGCTCAGAGAGCCCGATAATCTGACCCCAAGCTCAGAGAGACGGTACATCTGACCCCAAGCTCAGAGAGCCCGATAATCTGACCGCAAACTCAGAGAGCCGGTACATCTGACCCCAAGCCCAGAGAGCCCGATAATCTGACCCCAAGCTCAGAGAGCCGGGTACATCTGACCCCAAGCTCAGAGAGCCCGATAATCTGACCCCAAGCTCAGAGAGCCGGTACATCTGACCCCAAGCTCAGAGAGCCGGTACATCTGACCGCAAGCCCAGAGAGCCCGATAATCTGACCCCAAGCTCAGAGAGCCCGGTACATCTGACCCCAAGCTCAGAGAGCCCGGTACATCTGACCCCAAGCCCAGAGAGCCCGGTACATCTGACCCCAAGCTCAAACAGCCCGTTAATCTGACCCCAAGCTCAGAGAGCCGGTACATCTGATCCCAAGCTCAGAGAGCCCGATAATCTGACCCCAAGCTCAGAGAGCCGGTACATCTGACCCCAAGCTCAGAGAGCCCGGTACATCTGACCCCAAGCTCAGAGAGCCCGATAATCTGACCCCAAGCTCAGAGAGCCGGGTACATCTGACCCCAAGCTCAGAGAGCCCGATAATCTGACCCCAAGCTCAGAGAGCCCGGTACATCTGACCGCAAGCCCAGAGAGCCCGGTACATCTGACCCCAAGCTCAGAGAGCCGGTACATCTGACCGCAAGCCCAGAGAGCCCGATAATCTGACCCCAAGCTCAGAGAGCCGGTAGATCTGACCCCAAGCTCAGAGAGCCCGGTACATCTGACCCCAAGCTCAGAGAGCCCGGTACATCTGACCCCAAGCTCAGAGAGCCCGATAATCTGACCCCAAGCTCAGAGAGCCGGTACATCTGACCCCAAGCTCAGAGAGCAGGTACATCTGACCCCAAGCCCAGAGAGCCCGGTACATCTGACCCCAAGCTCAGAGAGCCCGGTACATCTGACCCCAAGCCCAGAGAGCCGGTACATCTGACCGCAAGCACAGAGAGCCAGGTACATCTGACCCCAAGCTCAGAGAGCCGGAACATCTGACCGCAAGAGTGTGTGTGGATAGGGGTGAGTAAGCGAGTGTGTGTGGGTGTTATTGAAAATATGGAAAGATGTGTCATTTGAAACATGGAAGTCTGGCAATACCTAGTGTGTTTTCTTGATTTAACTGCATAGAATATCACAAATAATATTGATGTTGTTAACACGCCATATTCAGTATGTAATGACTATGGGTCCCAAAGCCACGACGGGATGTGTCAATATTGTACTTTATTTTTAGTATTGAAATTGTGATAACAGTTGCAAATATGTAAAGTTGTAACACAGCCTATTTGTGTGGTTAGGTAATGAGTAATGTGTTAAGATAAGACTTAATTTTTTTTTTACTGTGCATTTAACAATAAGGAGAATTTATTTGGAAAAAACGACAGTTCGATGTGGTTTTGCGAATACTGTTGGCATATTGTATTGCAAATGTTGTAAGGGAAATTATAACAGACGAAAGGGATTTGAAGGAAGTTTGTCAGAAAGATATTCTCTCATGTACACCAGGGGTTGGCAGATATACATGGTTCAGGACAATGTTAGACATTAAAGTGGGGAAGTCAGGGATAGAAGCAGGATCGATTGAACCTTTTAAATTAATGAAGCAAGGGAATCAAGAGGTGGTACATGATATCATAATTTACCATTCCGATGAGAAACGGTAAGCAATTTGGATGACAGAAAAATGGGGCACTTAACAGCCAGTGATGGACAGAAGACCTTTTTGGTTACTGATGGACTGAGTTGTGTGCTGTTTCTAAGGGACATGAGGAAGCTTCTACGGTGCTGCTACCCCAAGGAAGTAAAATGCTTTGGAGGTAGTGGAACACGGATATAGCTATTGTGTTACCTTCCTGAGCAACTGCGGCTATGGTTCACGGTAATTGGACTTGCGGAAAGAACGAAAAAAGACACTGGTCTGTGATATGGATACATTTACAAATTGATTTTGGTGCACAATTTAAAATCACAAAACATACATATAAATTAGAAAGATTGGGGATAAATGTTAGTCAGTACAATTAGATTGGGGGATAATTGACCAAATGATATGGTAATGTTTCAAATGTCAAGACGGGGTGTCATTGAAAATATGGAAAGATGTGTCATTTGAAACATGGAAGTCTGGCAATATCTGGTCTGAGAGAAACATGAGAGAATACAGGGAAAGATCCCACAAAGGGTTAACAGCAGCTGTCAGGGAAGGATTGTAAAATGCAGATATCCTTGGTCAAGCAGACTTAGCAAACAAGACAAACAGGATTTTGAATGAAGCCAAAAACAATGGCTCACACCTTCATTGAAAGTAACTATCTTAGTAAGGATCTGGAAAAGAATGGATGAGGTTCAGTTGAATTTGGTGATAATTCTAGGTGTGGAAATTTGCTAATACCAGGTAAATTAGAGAAAACTGGAGACTATCAGTCTACGAGAAACATAATTTAAAGCCAAAATCAAAGTCAAAATTATGAGCTGAGGACACAATTGGAAAATAAAACTATAGAAATGACAGGAACTAAAAGTAACACCTCTTGAAACCAAAGCATTTTGAACATCACAAAGGAAACAATGTAATCAGATCTATGAGATGAAGTCATGTCAAAATGAATACTTAGTTGGATTAGAAAGTTTAGATCAAAGATACTTTTTACAATCAAAGAAAATAAGAGTTACTTTACAATAACGTCATAAAAGTCTAACTGTTAGAAAGAGAATATAAACCCGAAGAAAGGGGATAGCAGGCAGAACCAGAACCAGAACCAGATCTCAGAGAGGGAGAGAGAGAGAGAGGGGAGAAGCAGAGACAGATTACAGTCAGCTCGGCCATGGGAAAGAGACAGGGCATTGCAGCCGAGCTAAAATAGCTAATACATCTAAGGAAGACTAGAGTTTAAAGAGTAGCCAGATTCAGCTCAGAGTCAGCTCAGAGATAGCCAGCAGAGCTAGCTCTCACAGCTCGGTACATGGGAAAGATAGGACACAGCAACTGAGCTAACCAGCAAATACATCTAAAGAAGACCAGACTTTAAAGACGATTGATTGTCAAGTTGGGCCTGAAGGTCCCTTCAACCAACCAGAAGGATCCAGAAGCAAGATCTTTTTACTTTTCTGTAATAACAGTGATTGCATCTTTTAAAAAGAGAAAGAAATATATAATAATAAAATAACTTTAAAGTTTTAACCTGAAACAGTGGTTATTAGTCTACTTTACTTACTTAGCAATGCGGGACCCAGGATCGATGCTGCTAAGTGGTAAGTAGATAAAATCTTCGGTGAAGGTATGGGTTATACCGGGGGATAACCTGAAAACATTGTTTGACCTGAATAGCACCCACTGAAGCCTGTATCAGAGTCAGGGAGTGAGAATTCCTGTTCACCATTTAGAATGTCGGTCCTTTTTGGTATAGGGGGACTTCTAAGAATAGTGGTGAGTTTTCAAAAACAGGGTGTGTGGATAGGAGTGAGTGAGCGAGTGTGGGTGTGTGTGGATAGGAGTGAGTGAGCAAGTGTGGGTGTGTGTGGATAGGAGTGAGTGAGCGAGTGTGGGTGTGTCTGGGTAGGAGTGAGTGAGAAAATGTGTGTGTGTGTGGATAGGAGTATGTGAGCGAGTGTGGGTGGGTCTGGGTAGGAGTGAGTGAGCGAGTGTGGGTGTGTCTGGGTAGGAGTGAGTGAGCGAGTGTGGGTGTGTCTGTGTAGGAGTGAGTGAGAGAGTGTGGGTGTGTCTATAGGAGTGAGTGAGCGAGTGTGGGTGTGTCTGTGTAGGAGTGAGTGAGCGAGTGTGGGTGTGTCTATAGGAGTGAGTGAGCGAGTGTGGGTGTGTGTTGATAGGAGTGAGTGAGCGACTATGGGTGTGTGTGGATAGGATTGAGTGAGCGAGTGTGGGTGGGCGTGAGTGAATGAGTGTGGGTGTGTGACTAGGAGTGAGTGAGCAAGTGTGCGTGTGTGTGGATATGAGTGAGTGAGCGAGTGTGGTCGTGTGTGGGTAGGAGTGAGTGAGTGAGTGACTGAGTGTGAATGGGAGTGAGTGTGGGTGCGAATGAGTGAATGTGGATGGGAGTGAGTGAGCGTGTGTGGGTGCGAGTGAGTGGGCATGTGTGGGTGCAAGTGAGTGAGTGTGGGTGGAAATGAGTGAGCGTGTGTGGGTGCGAGTGAGTGAGTGTGGATGGGAGTGAGTGAGCATGTGGGTGTGAGTGAGTGAGTGTGGATGGGAGTGAGTGAGAGAGTGTGGGTGTGAGCGAGTGAGAGAGTGTGGGTGTGAGCGAGTGAGTGAGTGTGGGTGGGAGTGAGTGGGTGTGGGTGCGAGTGAGTGAGTGTGGATGGGAGTGAGTGAGCGAGTGTCGGTGCGAGTGAGTGAGCGAGTGTGGGTGTGAGCGAGTGAGAGAGTGTGGGTGTGAGCGAGTGAGAGAGTGTGGGTGCGAGTGGATGGGAGTGAGTGAGCGGGTGTGGGTGCGAGTGAGTGAGTGTGGATGGGTGTGAGTGAGCGAGTGTGGGTGCAGGTGAGTGAGTGTGGATGGGAGTGAGTGAGCGAGTGTGGGTGCGAGTGAGTGAGTGTGGATGGGAGTGAGTGAGCGAGTGTAGGTGCAAGTGAGTGAGTGTGGATGGGAATGAGTGAGTGTGTGTGGATGGGAGTGAGTGAGCGAGTGTGGGTGCGAGTGAGTGAGTGTGGATGGGAGTGAGTGAGCGAGTGTAGGTGAGAGTGAGTGAGTGTGGATGGGAGTGAGTGAGTGAGTGTGGATGGTAGTGAGTGAGCGTGTGTGGGTGCGAGTGAGTGAGTGTGGATGGGAGTGAGTGAGCGTGTGTGGATGGGAGTGAGTGAGCGAGTGTGGGTACGAGTGAGTGAGTGTGGATGGGAGTGAGTGAACGAGAGTGGGTGCGAGTGAGTGAGTGTAGGTGCGAGTGAGTGAGTGTGGATGGGAGTGAGTGAGTGAGTGTGGATGGGAGTGAGTGAGTGAGTGTGGATGGGAGTGAGTGAGCGAGTGTAGGTGCGAGTGAGTGAGTTTGGAAAGGAGTGAGTGAGTGAGTGTGGATGGGAGTGAGTGAGTGAGTGTGGATGGGAGTGAGTGAGCGAGTGTAGGTGCGAGTGAGTGAGTGTGGATGGGAGTGAGTGAGTGAGTGTGGATGGTAGTGAGTGAGCGTGTTTGGGTGCGAGTGAGTGAGTGTGGATCGAGTGAGTGTGGGTGCGAGTGAGTGACTGTGGATGGGAGTGAGTGAGCATGTGTGGATGGGAGTGAGTGTGGATGGGAGTGAGTGAGTGAGTGTGGATGGGAGTGAGTGAGCGTGTGTGGGTGCGATGAGTGAGTGTGGATCGAGTGAGTGAGCGAATATGGGTGCGAATGTGAGTGTGGATGGGAGTGAGTGAGCGAGTGTGGGTGCGAGTGAGTGAGTGTGGATGGGAGTGAGTGAGCGAGTGTGGGTGCGAAGGTGAGTGTGGATGGGAGTGAGTGAGCGAGTGTGGATGCGAATGTGAGTGCGGATGGGAGTGAGTGAGCGAGTGGGTGCGAATGTGAGTGTGGGTGGGAGTGAGTGAGCGGGTGTGGGTGCGAGTGAGTGAGTGTGGATGGGAGTGAGTGAGCGAGTGTGGGTGAGAGTGAGTGAGCGAGTGGGTGCGATTGAGTGAGCGAGTGTGGGTGCGAGTGAGTGAGTGTGGATGGGAATGAGTGAGCGAGTGTGGGTGAGAGTGAGTGAGCGAGTGTGGGTGCGAGTGAGTGAGCGAGTATGGGTGCGAGTGAGTGCGTGTGGATGGGAGTGAGTGAGCGAGTGTGGGTGCGAGTGAGTTAGTGTGGATGGGAGTGAGTGAGCGAGTGTGGGTGCGAGTGAGTGAGTGTGGATGGGAGTGTGTGAGGGAGAGTGGGTGTGAGTGAGCGAGTGTGGGTGCGAGTGAGTGAGCGAGTGTGGGTGCGAGTGAGTGAGTGTGGATGGGAGTGAGTGAGGGAGTGTGGGTGCAAGTGAGTGAGTGTGGATGGGAGTGAGTGAGCGAATGTGGATGGGAGTGAGTGAGCGAGTGTGGGTGTGAGTGAGTGAGCGAGTGTGGGTGCGAGTGAGTGAGCGAGTATGGGTGCGAGTGAGTGAATGTGGATGGGAGTGAGTGAGGGAGTGTGGGTGCGAGTGAGTGAGCGAGTGTGGGTGCGAGTTAGTGAGTGTGGATGGGAGTGAGTGAGCGAGTGTAGGTGCGAGTGAGCGAGTGTGGGTGCGAGTGAGTGTGGGTGCGAGTGAGTGAGTGTGGGTGGGAGTGAGTGTGGATGTGAGTGAGTGAGCGAGTGTGGGTGCGAGTGAGTGAGTGAGTGTAGGTGCGAGTGAGTGAGTGTGGATGGGAGTGAGTGAGCATGTGTGGATGGGAGTGAGTGAGCGAGTGTGGGTACGAGTGAGTGATTGTGGATGGGAGTGAGTGAACGAGTGTGGGTGTGAGTGAGTGAGTGTAGGTGCGAGTGAGTGAGTGTGGATGGGAGTGAGTGAGTGAGTGTGGATGGTAGTGAGTGAGCGGGTGTGGGTGCGAGTGAGTGAGTGTGGATGGGAGTGACTGAGCGTGTGTGGGTTCAAGTGAGTGACCGTGTGGGTGTGAGTGAGTGAGTGTGGATGGGAGTGAGTGAGCGAGTGTGGGTGCGAATGTGAGTGTGGATGGGAGTGAGTGAGCATGTGTGTCTGTGTGAGTGAGGGAGCCGGGGGGATTTCCTGTGGTGGCCATGGAGTGAGTGGTCGCACAATTGGTGGCCCCCGCTCAAGGTGCATTTTTCCAGTCTTTTCCCTGCCTGATGGGTGATGTATTTGAGAGCAAGAGGTGCAGGAGTGCCTGGGGAAGGTGTTACTCCTCTGGTGTGGCTGGTGGGTGGATCCACGGACCAGGGGTAGTGCAAGAAGGAAAGTGCTGCTGGAGCAGGAGTGTCTTTGTGGTGCGCCACAGGATAAGATGGAGTAGGGCAAGGGGGCCGCTCTGCCTGCCCAGCAGTGGACAGAGCAGTCGATAAGAGTTCCTCAATGATACGTTTTGCCAGCAGGGAAAAGCAGCCCTGGAAGACCTAGCCAAGGTGGCGGAACCGCTTAAGTCGGGAATTGAGGGAGTGGAGCAGAGGTTGGAGTCCCACGGCCTGGATAACCAGAAAGTGGAGCAGGAGGTGGGGGAGTACGAGGAGCAGTTGGCCTCGTTGGTGGCTGAGATGAGAGTGCTATGGGAGAGCCAGAAGAGGCTGAATGAGAAGGTGGAGGATCTGGAGAATCGCTCCGAAAGGCATTGACGGTCCAGAGGGCATAGGTGGCTAGGAGGCTGTAGGAATTGATGGAGGAGGAGCCTTTGACCTTTGATGAGGAGGTCGACCGAGCGCACAGGGCACTGATGATGAGGCCGCAGGCGGGCAAGCCACCGAGGGCAATGATGGTGCACCTCTTTCTGAACAAGGAGAGGATTCTTCAATGGGCGAGGCAGACCAGGAAACCTGGGAAAGGAAACAGCTGCAGGTGGAATTGGGAGAAGAGCTGGCGAAGAGGAGGGCCGGGTTTAACCATGTCAAGACTGCCCTCTTTATAAAGGGGGCGAAGTTTGGAGTATTGTACCCGGCCCGCCTGTGGGTGACTTTCCAGAAGCGAGAGTATCATTTGGCATGCCAGAGGAGGCGATGGAGTTTGTGAGGAACAATGGACTGGGAGGAGAGTGAGGACATTGAACTTTGGAGGAGTTTGTGTGTTTTTAAAGTTTTTGATAGTGGGTTTTGTTTTGGAGGGCAGGTTGTTTTGTGGGGGAGTATCGAGGATGAGTTCACCTTTTGTTACTTTTTCGGGGTCTATAGTTAGGGGGGAAGGGGAGCAGAGTGTGGTAGGGAGGTCGGAGGCCTTGACCGGAAGCCACCATGCTCGCTGTGCGGGCAAGTTAATGGGAGTGAAGTGGGGGGTGGCCAGTCGTAGGGGAGGGGGAGGGATTGTGGCTGCTTCTTTGGTTGAGGGCGGGGCGGGTGGGTTGCTGACAAGGTTGTGGTTGGTGTGGCACAGTTGGAAAAGGATTGATGACGGTGGGAATTCGTGGGTGGGCCTGGAAGGTCGCGTGACGCGGGCCGGGGGCTGGCCCAAGAAAGGATATGGCTGATCGGCCGGGGAGGGGGGTGGGGCTGGTCACGTGGAATGTGAGGGGCTGAATGACCTGATCAAACAGTCATGTGTTCGAGCACTTGAGTATGAAGACGGACATGCCCTTTTTGCAGGAGATACACTTGAAGATAGGGGACCAGACGAGGTTGAGGAAAGGATGGGCGGGGCAGGTGTTTGATTCGGGACTGGATATGAAGATAAGGGGGTTGGCGGTGTTTGTGAATGAGCAGGTGGCGTTTAAGGTGGGGAACACTGTGGCAGATTTGGTGGGGGAAGGTTTGTGATGGTTACTGGAAAGCTGGAGAGAATGCCAGTGGTCCTGGTGAACATTTATGCTCCAAGTTGGGATGATGTGGAGTTTATGAGGCAGTGATTCCTGACTTGAACTCGCACCGGTTCATTTATTTATTTGTTCTTGGAATATTGCTGTCTTTGGCTGGGCCAGCATTCGTTGCCTATCCCGAACTGTCCATGAACAGAGTGGCTCGCTAGACCATTTCAGTGGGGTGGGGGGGTACTTTAAAGTCAACCGCACCGCTATGTGGGTCTGGAGTCACATGTAGGCCAGGCCAGGTAATGATGGCAAATTTCCTTCCCTGAGGGACATTAGTGAACCAGATGGGTTTTTACAACAAGCGACAATGGTTTCATGGTCATCATTAGACCCCAAACTGTTATTGAATTCAAATTTCACCATCTGCCGTGGTGGGATTTAAGAAGGAACATATTTTCGAAGCACCATTTTGGAAAGTGGTGAGTGTAGATTATATGTTTGTTATCAGCTGTGAATTATATAGGAGTAAGTGTCAAATCCAAATAAGTAGTGTTAATAAAAAAATTGTGTAGCTTTATTTAATTTAAAGCTATTTGTGGTCTTTGTAAATACTATGCCAACCATCTTTAAATTAGCAACACAAGGAACACGACAAAGGTGTTGGCAGTGGCGAAGGAACTGAAGGGGTTTATGGAACACCAGGTGGGGGGTGGGGGAGCGGACCCATGGAGGTCGAGGACGAAGGAATTTTCGTACTTCTCCCACGTGCACTCGTGGTACTCCCTGAAGTGTTGGGTACTCTGATACACAGACGAACCGACACGGTTGCGAATGGTACAACGCAGTTTTATTTCAATCAACTATTAACATAGTAAACTCTGGTACTCAGCACATGGTGGATGTCTGAGTGGCTGGCAATGAGCTCTGTGCCCTGAGCCATCTCCTGCTCGAGTGCCCAGGAAGTGTTGTGTTCCCTGTTTTGTACTGTTAATGCTCTTGTCTGTGATTGGCTGTCGTGTTGTGTGTGTTGATTGGTCTGTTGATCTGTCCATCATTATGTATGTATGTATGTGCTATGATGTTCATCTGAATATCATGACATTCCCCCCCTTTTTACAAGATTATGTGCCTACGTGGTTATAAGTAGAGATGTGTACTGAGTGTAGCTAAATGTGTGTGTGTAATATTTACAGCATGTACATGGGGCTTAACTATATACAAGGGGCGATGCTGGGTGTGACATAATAACGAGGTTGTACCATAAAGAACGGGGAAATGTTGAACGATAAAACAAATTCCTGTAACGATAAGAACATAAACATATTAACACAGTGGTTGCATGAGTCCAATGTATAAACAGTCTCATAAGCCCAGTCTAGTAGGTGGGCGACAAATTCGGGTTGACCGCCTCAAGGGTGGGTCGAGAACCACCGGCTGAGGAACGGGCCTGGCCACGGGCGGCGATGGAAGGGGCATGATAGCAGGCAGCTCCACGAAGTCGATATCAGGAACAAGAGGAGGGCGCGGTGTCAGTGTAAGGTCTCGTAGTGAGCGTGGAAGTAGGCGAAGAGCCCGGCGATTGCGCCTACGAACGGATCCATCAGGCATGCGAACCAGGAACGAGCGGGGAGCCATGCGTCGGAGAACTTCGGCAGGTGCTCATCAGCCACCTTCTGGTAGGTGGATGCGGACTTCGTCTCCAGGGGCCAGGGCGGGAAGATCAGTTGCCTGTGTGTCATATGACCTCTTCTGGCGACCGCGCTGCAGTTGCATCCTATGCAGTACCGGAGCATGGTCGATTGTGGGTGCCAGAATGGAAGGCACAGTTGTCCTGAGGGCGCGACCCATCAACAGTTGGGCTGGCGAGAGACCAGTGGCTAGTGGGGCCGAGGGATAGGCCAGCAGGGCGAGGCAGAAATCTGATCCGGCAGCAGCAGCCTTGCAGGGGAGCCGCTTGACAATGTGAATGCCCTTCTCCGCCTTTCCATTTGACTGGGGGTACAGAGGGCTGGACGTCACGTGTGTGAAGCCATACGAGGCAGCAAATGATAACCATTCCTGGCTGGCGAAACAGGGCCCATTGTCCGACATGACAGTCATTGGAATGCCGTGGCGAGCGAAGGTGTCTTTGCAGGCCCTAATGACAGCGGACGACGTCAAATCGTGCAGGCGTATGACCTCTAGGTAGTTGGAGAAGTAGTCAACGACGATGACATAGTCCCTGCCGAGCACGTGAAAGAGGTCCACACCCACCTTCGCCCATGGGGACGTCACCAGCTCATGGGGCAGACGCGTTTCAAGAAGTTGCGCCGGCTAAAACCTTTGGCAGGTGGGGCAGTTGAGCACCATGTTGGCAATATCGTCACTGATGCCCGGCCAGTATACCGCCTCTCGGGCCCTCCATCTGCACTTCTCGATCCCCAGGTGGCCGTTGTGTAGTTGGTCGAGAACCAGCTTGTGCATGCTGTGCGGAATCACAATCCGGTCCAGCTTCAGAAGGACACCATCAAGGATGGCTAGGTCGTCTCGGACATTGTAGAACTGCGCGCACTGCTCTTTGAGCCACCCTCCCGTCATGTGGCGCATCACATGTTGTAGAAGGGGGTCGGCCGCAGTCTCTCGGCGAATACGGGCCAGACTGGAGTCGTCAGCTGGCAGATTTGCCGATGTGAAAGCCACCTGCGCCTCGACCTGACATATGAACCCCTCCGAATCTGGCGGGGTGTTCACTGCTCTGGATAGGGCATCCGCAACGATGAGTTCCTTCCCTGGTGTGTAGACCAGTTGGAAGTCGTACCTCCTGAGTTTAAGTAGGATGCGCTGGAGGCGAGGGGTCATCTCGTTCAGGTCCTTGTTTATTATGCTGACCAGGGGGCGGTGGTCAGTTTCAACAGTGAACCGGGGAAGACCATATACATAATCATGGAACTTGTCTAAACCGGTTAGCAAGCCCAGGCACTCCTTTTCGATCTGCGCGTAGCGCTGCTGTGGGGGTCATGGCTCGCGATGCATAGGCAACTGGGGCCCTTGACGCAGGGTCATCCCGCTGCGGTCCCAATGCCGGACTTGCTGGCATCAGTCGAGATTTTAGTGGCACGAGGCGTGTCAAAAAACGTCAATACCGGTGCTGTGATGAGCTTGAGTTTGAGCTCCTCCCATTCCAGCTGGTGTGTGTGTTGCCATTGGAAATCTGTGGATTTTCTGACGAGGTGGCGCAGAGTCGTCGTGTGGGAGGCAAGGTTGGGAATGAACTTCCCCAGGAAGTTGACCATGCCTAGGAAGCGTGGCACTGCTTTCTTGTCTTCCGGCTGCGGCATGGCTGTGATGGCGCTCACCTTGTCTGCATCCGGACGGACCCCTGACCGGGAAATGTGGTCCCCCAGGTGCTTCAGCTCGGTTTGGCCAAAAAAACACTTGGCTCGGTTGAGGCGCAGGCCGTTTCCACGTATGCGTGCAAAGACGCGCTGGAGACGATAGATGTGCTCCTGTGGTGTGGTGGACCAGATGATGACGTCGTCCACGTACACGCGCACCCCTTCGATGCCTTCCATCATCTGCTCCATGATCCTATGAAAGACCTCGGATGCCGAGATGATGCCAAATGGCATCCGGTTGTAGCAGAACCTGCCGAAAGGGGTGTTGAAAGTGCACAGCTTTCGGCTGGACGGATCGAGTTGGATCTGCCAAAAACCCTTAGAGGCATCCAGTTTGGTAAATATTTTCGCCTGGGCCATTTCGCTCGTGATCTCTTCCCGTTTGGGTATGGGGTAATGTTCCCTCATAATATTGTTATTGAGGTCTTTTGGGTCAATACAGATACGGAGCTCGCCGGAGGGCTTCTTGACACACACCATGGAGCAGACCCATGGCGTGGGCTCCGTGACCCTGGTCCTGGAGATTCTGCAGCTGCTGCTTGAGGCGGTCTTTGAGTGGCGCATGGACTCTGCGAGGTGCGTGAATGACCGGGATGGCGTCCGGTTTGAGCCGAATTCGGTAGGTGTATGGCAGTGTTCCCATGCCCTCGAATGCCTCCTTGTTGTGGGCGAGGAGCGATTGGAGCTCTGCGTTGAACTCTGCGTCCGGGAAGTCAGACGTGCCGTCTGGAGAGAGAGAGCGGACTCGTTGCACGAGGTGGAGAGCCTTGCATGCCTGTGCGCCCAGCAGGGAGTCCTTCGATGAGCCGACTATCTCGAACGAGAGTGTAGCCATGTGTGTGTTGTGTGTCACCTGGAGCTGGCAGGATCCCATAGCCGGGATAACGTTCCCGTTGTAGTCGACCATCCTGCACCGGGACGGCCGAATTGGCGGTCTTACCTTCATGGCGTAGAAGGCTGACCATGCTATGAGGTTGGCGGAGGCGCCAGTGACCAGGCGGAAAGTTATCGCCGATCAGTTGACCATCAGGGTGGCACACCATTCATCACCCGGATTGATCGTGTTAACTCGGTTCCCATCAATGACCGCAACACGGAAGGCGTCTCGGTCATCTGTGTCACCGGTCTGGAAGTCGTCTGGGCACGATTCGTAATGGGGCGACTGAATGGTCCGCACGTCCCTGCGAGGTTGTCGGAGATGTGGAAGATTGACAGGTTGAGCTGCTCGACAGTAAGCAGTGTAGTGGCCCACCTTGCCACAGCGTAGGCATTGTCGGGTTCTTGCGGGACATTGCCGCTTTAAATGTGCAGCTCCACAGTTGCCGCACGTCGTGATGTCATGGTGTTCGTTGCGCCACTGCGCATGCGCAGTTCGGTCTTGCGTTGAGCGCGCCTGCGCATCACGTCCCTCAGTGTTGCCGTAGGTTTTGGCGCGCACAAGCGCGGGAGGCCTCAAAAAGCGCGCGAAATGGCCGCCCTTGTCCGGGCCGCGGGCCGGGAGGAACTCGATCGCCTGAACCCTTTCGGCCTCGTGGGACACCTGGCTCGCCGATCCGGCCGCGTAGGACCCCCGCCGCGCCAATTCGGTCGCCTGAAATTGGGCATAGCGGCTAGTCGCGTTTCCGTGCAGGACACAGGCTTCGATACCGGGCAGCACGGTAGCATTGCGGATAGCACAATTGCTTCACAGCTCCAGGGTCCCAGGTTCGATTCTGGCTTGGGTCACTGTCTGTGCGGAGTCTGCACATCCTCCCCATGTGTGCGTGGGTTTCCTCCGGGTGCTCCGGTTTCCTCCCACAGTCCAAAGATGTGCAGGTTAGGTGGATTGGCCATGATAAATTGCCCTTAGTGTCCAAAATTGCCCTTAGTGTTGGGTGGGGTTACTGGGTTATGGAGATAGGGTGGAGGTGTTGACCTTGGGTAGGGTGCTCTTTCCAAGGGCCGGTGCAGACTCGATGGGCCGAATGGCCTCCTTCTGCACTGTAAATTCTATGATTCTATGATTCTATGTTTGCGGAGGCTAAGGTGAGGCCTTTTATTTTTAAGAGCAGCTGGCGTAGGGTGCCCGATGTGACCCCAAAAACGATCTGGCCCCGAATCATGGAATCTGAGGTGGTGTCGTAACCGCAGGATTGCGCGAGGATGCGGACACGCGTAAGGAATGACTGAAAGAGCTCATCCTTACCTTGCAGGCGCTGCTGGAAGACATACCTCTTGAAGCTCTCGTTGACCTCGACGTTGAAGTGTTGGCCGTGCTTGAGAAGGACCGTCTTGTATTTGGTCTTGTCCTCACCTTCCGCGAACACCAGGGAGTTGTAGACATGGATGGCGTGTTGACCTGCCGTGGTGAGGAGGATGGCGATCTTTCTGGCATCCGAGGCGCTCTCCTTTTCGTTGGCTTCCAGAAAGAGCTGGAAGCGCTGTTTGAACAGCTTCCAATTGACGCCGAGGTTCCCAGCGACTTGCAGCGGCTGCGGTGCGTTGACGGTGTTCATGGCGCAGGATGGCAGATTTGTGGGTAGGTATCAAATCACACCTGGTACCATGAAGTGTTGGGTACTTTGAGCCACAGAAGAACCAACACGGTTGCGAATGGTACAACGCAGTTTTATTTCAATCAACTATTAACATAGTAAACTCTGGTACTCAGCACATGGTGAATGTCTGAGTGGCTGGCAATGAGGTCTGTGCCCTGAGCCATCTCCTGATGGACTGCCCAGGAAGTGTTGTGTTCCCTGTTTTGTACTGTGTATGCTCTTGTCTGTGATTGGCTGTCGTGTTGTGTGTGTTGATTGGTCCGTTGATCTGTCCATCATTATGTATGTATGTATGTGCTATGATGTTCACCTGAATATCATGACACTCCTGGATTGATTTTGTCGTGTTAGACAAGGCGTTGCTGATGGGGGTGGTTGACTCAGAGTACTCGGCGATTGTGGTTTCTGACCACGTGCCGCACATGGAGCTATACGATACGGGGGAGCTCACGGTTGCCATGCTGTGGGCGGCACTCAAGGCGGCAGTCACGGGGGAGTTTATCTCAATTCGGGCACACAGGGAGAAAGCAGAGCAGGTGGAGATGGCAATGCTGGTAGATGAGATTTTGGGGGTAGACAGGAAGTATTCGGAGGACCCGGAGGCAGGGCTGTTGAAGGAAAGGCAGAGGCTCCTGATGGAGTTTGGGCTAGTGTCTACAGGGAAGGCGGTGGGGCTGTTACGGTGGGTCAGAGGAGCAGTATATGAGTACGCGGAGAAGGCGAGCAGGATGTTGGCCCACTAGTTGAGGAAGCAAGAGGTGGCGAGGGAGTTTGGCAGAGTAAGGGATGATAAGGGTAAGGTGGTGATGGACCTGGAAGGGGTGAATAGCATGTTCAAGGTGTTCTACAGAAAGTTATACGAGTCTAAGCCCCCAGTCCGGGGGGGGGGGGGGGGGATGTTGGACAGGTTGGAGTTTCCCAGGCTAGAGGAAGAGCTGGTTCAGGGATGGGGGCCCCAATTGGGTTGAGGGAGGTGATGGACAGTAATCAGGCAGGTAAGGTGCCGGGAGTTCTATAAAACGGAGTTTCCCAGTGGAGTTTTATAAAACGTTTGGGGGGTACTTGGGGCCACTGTTGGTGAGGGCGTATAATGAAGCAAGGGAAAGGCGGGAATTCCCCCCCACCCCCTCCACATTGTTGCAGGCTTCCATCTCCCTGATATTAAAAAAGGACAAGGATCCGGAGTAGTGTGGATTAAGACCATAAGACTTAGGAGCTGAATTAGGCCACTCGGCCCATCGAGTCTGCTCCGCCAATCAATCATGGCTGATATTTTCTCATCCCCATTCTCCTGCCTTCTCCCCATAACCCCTGATCCCCATATTAATCAAGAACCTATCTATCTCTGTCTTAAAGACACTCAGTGATTTGGCCTCCGCAGCCTTCAGCGGTAAAGAATTCCACAGATTTACCACCCTCTGGCTGAAGAAATTCCTCCTCATCTCTGTTTTAAAGGATCACCCCTTTAGTCTGAGACGGTATCCTCTGGTTCTAATTTTTCCTACAAGTGGAAACATCCTCTCCACGTTCACTCTACCCAGGCCACGCAGTATCCTGTAAGTTTCAATAAGATCCCCCCTCATCCTTCTAAACTCCAACGAGTACAGACCCAGAGTCCTCAACCGTTCCTCATACGACAAGTTCTTCATTCCAGGGATCATTCTTGTGAACCTCCTCTGGACCCTTTCCAAGGCCAGCACATCCTTCCTTAGTTACGGGGCCCAAAACTGCTCACATTTGTACCACCCAATATTATTACTGAATGTCGACGGCAAGTTGTTGGCGAAGGTGTTGGCCTTGCGAATCAAGGACAGCGTCCTGGGGAGTGATAGGCGAGGACCAAACGGGGTTTGTGAAGGGGAGGCAGTTGACGGCGAACATGAGGTGGCTGCTCAGAGTAATTATGATGCCTTCGGAGGGTCAGGAAGTGGAGGTAGTGGTGGTGATGGACGTGGAGAAGAGTATCTGCTGGAGGTGTTGGGGCGGTTTGTGTTCGGGCAGGGGTTTGTGGAGTGGGTCCGGTTGCTGTACAAGGCACCGGTCACAAATGTGCGGATGAACTGAGTGAGTTCAGGATATTTTGGGCTGCATCGGTGGACAAGGTAGGGGTGCTGGCTCTCCCGTTGCTCTTTGCCTTGACAATGGCGCTTAGAGTGTCGAGGGACTGGAGAGGGATTGAGCGGGGTGGCACTGAGCACAGGGTCTTATTGTATGCGGGTGACCCATTGGGGACATTATGGGGATTTTGGAGGAATTTGGCTGGTTTTCAGGGAGCAAGTTGAATATGGGTAAGAACAAGGTGTTCCTGACTGAGACTAGAGGGCAAGAAGGGAGGTTAGGGGATTTCCCGTTTAGGGTGGTGGGGGTGAGCTTTAGATACTTAGGTATCCAGGTGACGCAGGGCTGGGCGCAGCTGCCTAAGTTGAACCTGGCTCAGCTGGTGGAGCAGCTGAAAATGGATTTCAAGAGGTGAGATGTGCTGCCATTGTCTGGGAGGGGGAAGACAGTAAAACTGACGGTGCTGCCAAGGTTTCTGTTTGTATTCCAGAATCTCCTAATCTTCGTCCCCAAGTCATTTTTCAAGAAGGTCAATGTGCTGATCTCTGAATATGTTTGGGCGGGAAGACCCCGCGAGTTCGGGTTTTTTTCCTGAAGTGGAGACGCTGCCAAACATGATGAACTATTACTGGGCAGCGAACATCGCCATGGTTAAGAAATGGATCGTGGGGGGGGGGGTCGGCGTGGGGTCGGATGGAGGCGGCATCGTGTTGGGGAACGGGTTTGAGCGCTTTGTCGTCAGCACCTCTGCTGTTCTCACCGGCCAGGTACTCTGTGAGCCCAGTGGTGGTGTTGGCCTTGAGGGTGTGGGGGCAGTGGTGGCAGCACTCGGGGCTGGAGGGTGCCTCGATGTGTGCACCGATCTGTGCCAACCATAGGTTTGTGCCAGGGGGATTGGGTGCGAGGTTGCGGGGGTGGCGACAGGCGGGGAACGAGGGATTTGATGATCTGTTCATAGGGGACAGATTTTTGAGGTTGGAGGACCTTCAGGAAGAGTATGAGTTGCCCAGGGCAAACGATTTTAGGTACCTGCAGGTCCAGGATTTTGTAAAGAGAAAGGTGCCATCCTTTCCTGGGCTGCCACCCCGGGGTTGCAGGATAAGGTACTGTCGAGGGATGAGTCAGGGGAGAGGAAGGTGTCTGAGGTCTTCAAGGGGTCGATGGACTGAGAGCGGGCCCTGGTGCGGGACATAAAGTTTAAGTGAGAGGAGGAGCTGGGAGGGGAGGTGGAGGCCGAGTCGTGGGCAGAGGCCCTGCAGAGGGTGAATGCATCCTCGTCGTGTGTGGGGTAAAGCCTCATCCAATTAAAAATAATACATAGGGCGCATATGACAGTGGCGAGGATGAGTGGGTTCTTTGAGGGGGTAGAGGTTAGGTGTGGGCAGAGTGCACAGCGGGCCCTCAACTCGCGTCCACATATTCTGGGCATGTCCAAGACTGAAGGTGTTCTGTCAAGGGTTTGCGGATATAATGTGCGAGGTGCTGGGTGTGGAGGTCATGCCGAGTCCAGGGGTGGTGACATTTGGGGTGTCAGAAGACCTGGGAGTCCAGGGGGTGAGAGGCCGATGTTTTCGCCTTTGCCTTCCTGATAGTCCGGCGGCAGATCATGCTCGGGTGGCAGACTCGGAGCCGCCAAAAGCGGGGGTGTGGGTGAGTGACCTGGCAGAACACCTGACGCCGGAGAAGGTCAAGTTAATCCTGAGAGGGTTGGTGGATGGGATCACTCGGAGGTGGAAGCCATTCATTGACATCTTTAAGGAGGTTTGAGGGGTCAGTGGGGTAAGGGGGTTAAAATGGGGAAGGCGAGGTGGGAGAAGGGGGCGGTATTAGGGTCCCGGGGCGGGGAAGGGGTGTTGGTCGGTTATTATGATATTTGGTTGTTCTTCTGCTTTAGTTTTTTACATGAAAATGTCTTGAATAAAATATTGTTTAAAAATGAGTGAGGGGGCCGGGCGACGGAGGCAACGTATGGGAGTGAGTGTGGGTGGGAGTGAGTGAGTGACTGTGGGCATGTGTGGGTGGGAATGACTGAGCGAGTGTGTGTGGGTGGAAGTGAGTGAGCAAGTGTGGGCGTGTGTGGGTGGGAGTGAGTGAGCGAGTGTGTGTGGGTGGGAGTGAGTGAGTGAGTGTGTGTGGGTGAGAGTGAGTGAGCGAGTGTGTGTGGGTGAGAGTGAGTGAGCGAGTGTGTGTGGGTGGGAGTGAGTGAGTGAGTGTGTGTGGGTGAGAGTGAGTGAGCGAGTGTGTGTGGGTGAGAGTGAGTGAGGGAGTGTGTGTGGGTGGGAGTGAGTGAGTGAATGTGTGTGGGTGACAGTGAGTGAGCGAGTGTGTGTGGGTGGGAGTGAGTGAGCGAGTGTGTGTAGGGTGGGAGTGAGTGAGTGAGTGTGTGTGGGTGGGAGTGAGTGAGCGAGTGTGTGTGGGTGGGAGTGAGTGTGGGTGAGTGTGTGTGGGTGAGAGTGAGTGAGCGAGTGTGTGTGGGTGGAAGTGAGTGAGCAAGTGTGGGCGTGTGTGGGTGGGAGTGAGTGAGCGAGTGTGTGTGGGTGGGAGTGAGTGAGTGAGTGTGTGTGGGTGAGAGTGAGTGAGCGAGTGTGTGTGGGTGAGAGTGAGTGAGCGAGTGTGTGTGGGTGGGAGTGAGTGAGTGAATGTGTGTGGGTGAGAGTGAGTGAGCGAGTGTGTGTGGGTGGGAGTGAGTGTGGGTGAGTGTGTGTGGGTGAGAGTGAGTGAGCGAGTGTGTGTGGGTGAGAGTGGGTGAGTGTGTGTGGGTGGGAGTGAGCAAGTGTGTGCAGGTGAGAGTGAGTGAGCGAGTGTGTGTGGGTGGGAGTGAGTGTGGGTGAGTGTGTGTGGGTGAGAGTGAGTGAGAGTGTGTGTGGGTGGGAGTGAGTGAGTGTGTGTGGGTGGGAGTGAGCAAGTGTGTGCAGGTGAGAGTGAGTGAGCGAGTGTGTGTGGGTGGGAGTGAGTGAGCGAGTGTGTGTGGGTGGGAATGAGTGAATGAGTGTGTGTGGGTGAGAGTGAGTGAGAGTGTGTGTGGGTGCGAGTGACTGAACGAGTGTGTGTGGGTGGGAGTGAGTGAGCGAGTGTGTGTGGGTGCTAGTGACTGAACGAGTGTGTGTCGGTGGGAGTGAGCGAGTGTGTGTGGGTGCGAGTGACTGAACGAGTGTGTGTGGGTGGGAGTGAGTGAGCGAGTGTGTGTGGGTGCTAGTGACTGATCGAGTGTGTGTGGGTGGGAGTGAGTGAGTGTGTGTGTGGGTGGGAGTGAGTGAGCGGGTGTGTGGGTGGGAGTGAGTGAGTGAGTGTGTGGGTGGGAGTGAGTGAGAGTGAGGCTGGGAGTGAGTGAGCGAGTGTGTGTGGGAGTGAGTGAGTGAGCGAGTGTGTGCGGGAGTGAGTGAGTGAGCAAGTGTGAGTGGGTGGGTGTGAGTGAGCAAGTGTGTGTGGGTGAGTGAGTGAGCGAGTATGTGTGGGTGGGAGTGAGTGAGCAAGAGTGTGTGGGTGACAATGAGTGAGTGTTGCTAACCTTTGGTTGGCTCTTAAATCGTAATTTGCTCTGTTTGTTTAACCTTTGCTCTCGAGTCGCCAGGTATCTTTATGATACCGCCACGAGGTTCAAGTTCAAGTAATGATCAATATCTCAACACACCAATTAGTAAGATTCAAATCAAAACACATTTATTATACACAGTAAATCACTACTCATGCATAAACTCTACTTTCTAGGCTATTCCTATCACTAACAGGCCTATACTTAGCTTCGGACTGGCCCACCAGGTCAGGGGAACAAATAGCCTTTTGTTCAGGTCCTGAATCTGCAGGATTCAAAAGCTGGTATGGACTGGTAGCTAGGAGCACCTATCTCGTAGCGAGCGTTGACTTGAGACTTACTTGCTTGGTGGCAGCTGAGGCAGGTCACTCTCACGGGTTGATTCAAGTTGCTGAGTGACCCTGCCAAAGAAGGACGATTTGAACTTGGGAACTTTACTTTATAGTCCCCAGGGGCTTCCCGCCTTTCGGGGCGGACCCCCATACCTGGTTCCAAGTGATTGGACTACTTTCTGATCACTTGGATCGATTTCTCCAATGCTGGAGCGGTTCCCTGATCACTGGGCGGTCCCTAAGTGTCCGTTGGCCTTCCTTTGTCTTGGCTCCTGCTGGCGCTGAGGAGTCTGGCTTGGCTTTGTTTACCTTAACTGTTGCAATTGTGCCTGGGAATCGCACATTACTATGCAGATGGCTGCTGGTTTCAGTGCTGTCTGGTTCCTTACAGGTTTCAATACACATTATTTCTGTATTTGCTAGTCTTTGCCTGTGTTGGCTGAATTTCCGTTCAGCCTTTGCGGTTCTCCATTTTAAGTCGGGAAGTGGCCAACTCAGGTGGCTACAGTGAGTGAGTGTGTGTGGGTGGGAGTGAGTAAGCAAGTGTGTGTGGGTGGGAGTGAGTGAGTGAGTGTGTGTGTGTGGGAGTGAGTGAGCGAGTGTGTGTGGGTGGGAGTGAGTGAGCAAATGTGTGTGGGTGACAGTGAGTGAGCGGGTGTGTGGGTGGTGTCGTAATATACACCAGTATATCATGGTGCAGACACACACACTGATGGACACACAGCAAGACCAATCAACACACACAACACCACAGCCAATCACCAGTTAGAGCACAGTCACTATAAAGACAGAGGGCATCAGTTTTCCTGCTCATTTGCGATGCAGCCTCCTAATAGGACAGAGCTTACAGCTTGCAGCACAGATCTGCACCATGTGCTGAGTGCATAGACTGGTTAGGACAAGGCATAGGTCTTTAGTTCAATCTAATATCGTGTTAACCCACAGTGAAAGTATGTTCAACAGTTTCTGACTTAATAAAATAGTGTTGCACTATTTTAAGTGTTGGTGGCCTGTATGTGTTCCATGGATCCCGAGCACCCAACACATCATGGTACCAGGAGTTGAGGGATGTTAGAACTTCTTAGACCTACCTGCAAGTGATCTGCCTTCCACCAGCATACCGTCATCCTGCAAAATGGACAGCGTCCGCCCGCTGCCACCGCTCCGCATCACCGGTAACCTAGGGGCCAACTGGAAGATATTCAAACAACGCTTCCAGCTCTACCTTGAAGCCACAGACCGGGAGGATGCCTCGGACACCAGGAAGATCGCTCTCTTCCTATCCATGGCCAGAGACCATGCCATCCACATTTTCAATTCTCTCACCTTTGCGGATGATGAAGATCAAACAAAGTTCAAGACGGTCCTCCTCAAGTTTGACACTCACTGCAGAGTAGAGGTGAATGAAGGTTTTGAGGGCTATGTATTCCAACGGTGTTTGCCAGGTAAGGATGAACCTTTTCAGTCCTTTCTCACCCACCACCGCACCCTTGCACAGTCCTGTAGCTACGGGCCCACCACCGACTCCATGATACGCGACCAGATCGTTTTCGGTGTTCAGTCGGACCCCCTACGCCAGCAGCTCCTCAAGGTAAACCAGCCCACCCTAGCGACCGCCATCGAGACCTGCGTGCTACACGAAAAGGCCACGTGTCGGTATTCCCACATCCAAGCGGCTGAAACGGCGCGGCAAGGTCCCCACGAGGCAAAACGGGTCCAAGCAATCGAGCAACTCCAAGGCCTCAGCCTGAATGAGGGCGGCCATTTTGCGCGCTATTCGCGGACTCCCGCGCTTTTGCGCACCAAACGAGGGGGCGGCGAAGTCGACGAACGTAATGCGCAGGCGCGCACCACGTATGGCCGCACCGCACATGCGCGATGGCACAGCGAACGTACTGACGCTACGACGTGCGGCAACTGTGACTCCACCCACTTAAAGCGGCAATGCCCTGCCAAATCCCGACGATGCCTGAGATGTGGCAAACTTGGCCACTATGCTGCTTTATGCAGACCAGCTCAGCCTGCCAACTCATATCGCTCCAGCCAGCCTCACAGGAATGTCCGGGCCACTCAACCCACGGTCACCGAGTCCGATGCGGACCTACTACCCAACATTGACACCGAGGACCCGAAGGCGCCTTTTCGAGTCGGTATCGTTACAAAAAACAGGGTGTCCCCGAAGCAAAGAATCCAACCTCTCTCTGTATACAGCATCGATCCAGACGATGAGTGGTGTGCCACCCTGACGGTAAACTGGTCCCAAATACGATTCCGCCTGGACACTGGTGCCTCCGCCAATCTCATTGCGCGGTCTGACCTCCAAAGCCTTTGTGTCAAACCAGCCATCCTGCCATCAGTCTGCCAGCTGTTAGATTACAATGGCAATGCCATTCCTGCTAGCAGCTCGTGCCAACTTGAAGTGATGCACAGGTCACGCAAAGCCATCCTTCCCTTTGAAATCATGGGCTCCTCGAAAGCCTCCCTGCTTGGCGCGCAGGCATGCAAGCTGTTGAACCTAGTTCAGAGAGTTCACTCTCTCTCTCCTGCTGACGCGTCTGCCTTTCAGGATACCGACTTCAGGGCGCAGCTCGACGCCATTATCAACCAGTACCACAACGTTTCCGAGGGCATGGGCACGCTCCCATACACCTACAAGATCTTATTAAAACAGAATGCCACCCCTGTGGTGCACGCACCTCGCAGGGTCCCAGCACCCCTTAAGGACCGCCTCAAGCAGCAGCTGCAGGACCTCCAGAACCAAGGAGTGATTTGCAAAGTCACGGAACCGACCGACTGGGTCAGTTCCATGGTATGTGTAAAAAAGCCTTCTGGCGAATTGAGAATTTGTATCGATCCCAAGGATCTAAATCGCAATATCATGAGGGAGCATTATCCAATTCCCAAGCGCGAAGAGCTCACATGTGAGATGGCTCGCGCCAAGCTCTTCACCAAACTCAACGCCTCAAAAGGATTCTGGCAAATCCAGCTTGACAAATCCAGCAGGAAACTCTGCACATTTAACACCCCCTTTGGCAGATATTGTTACAACAGGATGCCGTTTGGGATCATATCTGCTTCAGAAGTGTTCCACAGGTTTATGGAACAAATGATGGAAGGATTGAAGGTGTTCGCGTCTATGTCGACGACATAATCATTTGGTCCACCACCCCGCAGGAGCATGTTAGTCGCCTCCAGTGTGTGTTCAGACGTATACATGAGCATGGCCTCCGCCTCAACAGGGCCAAATGCTCTTTTGGTCAGGTGGAACTCAAGTTCCTCAGGGACCACATCTCCCAATTGGGTGTGCAGCCGGATGCAGACAAGGCAGCTGCTTTCACAGCTATGAAAACTCCAGAGGACAAGAAGGCGGTCCTCCGATTTCTGGGCATGGTCAATTTTTTAGGGAAATTTATCCCTAACCTCGCCTCTCATACCACGGCTCTCAGGAACCTGGTCAGGAAGACGACAGACTTCCAATGGCTCCCTGCCCATGAGCGCGAATGGAGAGAACTCAAAACAAAACTGACTTAGCTTTCTTTGATCCAGCAAAGGAGACCAAAATTTTGACCGATGCCAGTCAATCCGGCATTGCGGCAGTGCTCCTTCAACGTGATGAGGCCTCATCATGGGCCCCCGTTGCATATGCGTCACGTGCCTTAACCCCCACAGAGCAGCGCTACGCGCAGATAGAAAAGGAGTGCCTGGGCCTTCTGACCGGTGTGGTTAAGTTTCACGATTATGTCTACGGACTTCCTCAATTCACCATCGAGACCGACCATCGCCCGCTGGTCAATATAATACAGAAAGACTTGAACGACATGACGCCTCGCCTCCAGCGTATTCTTCTCAAGCTCCGGCGATACGACATCCAGCTTGTATACACCCCAGGCAAGGACCTCATCATTGCTGACGCTCTCTCCAGGGCAGTCAACACACCATGTGACCCAGCGGGATTTGTCTGCCAGGTTGACGCCCATGTGGCATTCGCGGCCTCCAATCTACCTGCCACGGATGAACGCCTCGACCAAATTCGCCGCAAGACAGCGGCTGACCTTTTGCTACAGCGTGTCATGCACCACCTAACAGACGGGTGGCTCAAGGGCCAATGCCCTCAGTTCTATAATGTCAGAGATGATCTGGCGGTAGTAGCCGGGGTTCTTCTAAAAATGGACCGCATTTTCATCCCGCATAGCATGCGCCAGCTTGTCCTGGAACAACTACACGAGGGCCACCTTGGCGTGGAAAAGTGCCGCCGACGGGCCCGAGAGGCAGTGTACTGGCCCGACATTAATGAGGACATAGCCAACACAGTGCTCAACTGCCCACTTGTCAGCGCTTCCAGCCGGCCCAACCACGTGAGACCCTGCAGCCCCATGAGTTGGTCACGTCACCATGGACCAAGGTGGGCATCGACCTGTTCCACGCGCTGGGTAGAGACGATGTCCTGATCGTGGACTACTTTTCGAATTACCCAGAGGTAATACGGTTGCACGACATCATCTCGTCTGCCGTCATTCGTGCATGTAAAGAAACCTTTTCTCGACACGGCATCCCACTCACAGTTATGTCGGACAATGGCCCCTGCTTCGCCAGCCAAGAATGGTCCCCCTTTGCCAGGTGGTACAATTTTGCCCATGTGACATCCAGTCCCCTGTACCCCCAATCCAATGGCAAAGCAGAGAAGGGAGTACATATAGTCAAATGGCTCCTCTGCAAGGCTGCCGATGCTGGGTCCGACTTCTACCTCGCCTTGCTGGCCTATTGCTCCGCCCCACTGTTCACTGGCCTGTCGCCAGCCCAGTTGCTTATGGGTCGCACCCTGAGGACGGCGGTGCCGTCCATTCATGTCCCAGACCTCGACCACGTTCCGGTCCTTCGCCGGATGCAGCTGTCTCGTGCACAGCACAAGGCGGCTCAGGACTCCCGTGCAGCTGATCTCCCTGCTCTGGCTCCGGATGACAACGTCCGCATCCATCTTCCGGATGGTGGCTGGTCTGCAGCCGCTGTTGTCCTTCGGCAGGTGGCCCCCCGCTCGTTCTTGGTTCGTCTACCGGATGGCTCCAGTCGGCGCCGCAATCGACGCGCCCTTCGTCTCGTTCCACGTTCGCTACACGATCCTCCACTGTCGCCTCGCCCTCCTGCTGACCCTGCCACGGACTATGCAGAAATCCCTGTCACTCTGCATCCCCCTGACGCTGACGCAGTCCAGCCCGCTCCTGAACCGGCGGCTCTCGACCCACCCTTGAGGCGGTCAACCAGAATTCGTCGCCCACCTCAGAGACTTAATTTATGAACTTTGCGGATTTGTAGACTTTCTAAATTGTTTCGTTGCTTTGTTTGATTGTTTCCCTGGTTTGTATATAGTGTTGATCTCGTTACTCTCGTTGCATACTGTTTCTCTGCACCAGGCAGCTTCCCATGTAAATAGCTTAGTTCTCATGTACGTAGTCCTGTTAATATGTCTTCGCATCCCACGCGTAGTTTGGAACAGTCTCACCATACATTATTTATTGCCACACACATACATTCTTTTATAAAAGGGGGGATGTCATAATATACACCAGTATATCATGGTGCAGACATACACACACTGGTGGACACACAGCAAGACCAACCAACACACACAGTCAATCACCAGTTAGAGCACACGCACTATAAAGTCAGGGGGCATCAGAGTTCCCGCTCATTCGAGATGCAGCCTCCTAGTAGGACAGAGCTTACAGCTTGCAGGACAGATCTTCACCATGTGCTGAGTGCATTGACTGGTTAGGACAAGGCATAGGTCATTAGTGCAATCTAATATCATGTTAACCCACAGTGAAAGTATGTTCAACAGTTTCTGACTTAATAAAATAGAGTTGCACTATTTTAAGTGTTGGTGGCCTGTATGTGTTCCACGGATCCCGAGCACCCAACACATCAGGTGGGAGTGAGTGAGTGAGTGTGTGTGGGTGGGAGTGAGTGAGTGTGTGTGGGTGGGAGTGAGTGAGCGAGTGTGTGGGAGTGAGTGAGTGAGCAAGTGTGTGTGGGTGGGAGTGAGTGAGTGAATGTGTGTGGGTGAGTGAGTGTGTGTGGGTGGGAGTGAGTGAGCGAGTGTGTGTGGGTGGGAGTGAGTGAGTGAGTGTGTGTGGGTGGGAGTGAGTGAGTGAGTGTGTGTGGCAGTGAGTGAGTGAGTGTGGGTGGGTGGGAGTGAGTGAGCGAGTGTGTGTGGGTGGGAGTGAGTGAGCGAGTGTGTGTGAGTGGGAGTGAGTGAGCAAGTGTGTGTGTGGGAGTGAGTGAGCGAGTGTGTGTGGGTGGGAGGGAGTGAGCGAGTGTGTGTGGGTGGGAGTGAATCAGCAAGTGCGGGTGTGGGTGGGTGAGTGAGTGAGTGTGTGTGGGTGGGAGTGAGTGAGCGAGTGTGTGTGGGTGGGAGTGAGTGAGCGAGTGTGTGTGAGTGGGAGTGAGTGAGCAAGTGTGTGTGTGGGAGTGAGTGAGCGAGTGTGTGTGGGTGGGAGGGAGTGAGCGAGTGTGTGTGGGTGGGAGTGAATCAGCAAGTGCGGGTGTTGGTGGGAGTGAGTGAGCGAGTGTGTGGGAGTGAGTGAGTGAGTGTGTGTGGGTGGGAGTGAGTGAGTGAGTGTGTGTGGGTGTGAGTGAGTGTGTGTGGGTGGGAGTGAGTGAGCAAGTGTGTGTGGGTGGGAGTGAGTGAGTGAGTGTGTGTGGGTGGGAGTGAGTGAGCAAGTGTGTGTGGGTGGGAGTGAGTGAGTGAGTGTGTGTGGGTGGGAGTGAGTGAGCGAGTGTGTGTGGGTGGGAGTGAGTGAGTGAGTGTGTGTGGGTGGGAGTGAGTGAGTGTGTGTGGGTGGCAGTGAGTGAGTGAGTGTGTGTGGGTGAGTGAGTGAGTGTGTGTGGGTGGGAGTGAGTGAGCGAGTGTGTGTGGGTGGGAGTGAGTGAGCGAGTGTGTGTGGGTGGGAGTGAGTGAGCGAGTGTGTGTGGGTGGGAGTGAGTGTGCAAGTGTGTGTGGGAGTGAGTGAGCGAGTATGTGTGGGTGGGAGGGAGTGAGCGAGTGTGTGTGGGTGGGAGTGAGTGTGTGTGGGTGGGAGTGAGTGAGCGAGTATGTGTGGGTGGGAGGGAGTGAGCGAGTGTGTGTGGGTGGGAGTGAGTGTGTGTGGGTGGGAGTGAGTGAGCGAGTATGTGTGGGTGGGAGGGAGTGAGCGAGTGTGTGTGGGTGGGAGTGAATCAGCAAGTGCGGGTGTGTGTGGGTGGGAGTGAGTGAGCGAGTGTGTGTGGGTGGGAGTGAGTGAGTGAGTGTGTGTGGGTGAGTGAGTGAGTGAGTGTGTGTGGGTGGGAGTGAGTGAGCGAGTGTGTGGGGGTGGGAGTGAGTGAGTGCGTGTGTGTGGGTGGGAGTGAGTGAGCAAGTGTGTGTGTGTGGGAGTGAGTGAGCGAGTGTGTGTGGGTGGGAGGGAGTGAGCGAGTGTGTGTGGGTGGGAGTGAGTGAGCGAGTGTGTGTGGGTGGGAGTGAGCGAGTGTATGTGGGTGGGAGTGAGCGAGTGTGTGTGGGTGGGAGTGAGTGAGCAAGTGTGTGTGTGTGGGAGTGAGTGAGCGAGTGTGTGTGGGTGGGAGGGAGTGAGCGAGTGTGTGTGGGTGGGAGTGAATCAGCAAGTGCGGGTGTGTGTGGGTGGGAGCGAGTGAGTGTGTGTGGGTGGGAGTGAGTGAGTGAGTGTGTGTGGGTGGGAGTGAGTGAGTGTGTGTGGGTGGGAGTGAGTGAGTGTGTGTGGGTGGGAGTGAATCAGCAAGTGCAGGTGTGTGTGGGTGGGAGTGAGTGAGTGTTTGTGGGTGGGAGTGAGTGAGTGTGTGTGGGTGGGAGTGAGTGAGCAAGTGGGTGTGTGTGTTGGTGGGAGTGAGTGAGTGCGGGTGGGAGTGAGTGAGCGAGTGTGTGTGGGTGGGAGTGAGTGAGTGAGTGTGGGTGGGAGTGAGTGAGTGTGTGTGGGTGGGAGTGAGTGAGCAAGTGGGTGTGTGTGTGGGTGGGAGTGAGTGAGTGTGTGTGGGTGGGAGTGAGTGAGTGTGTGTGGGTGGGAGTGAGTGAGTGTATGTGGGTGGGAGTGAATCAGCAAGTGCGGGTGTGTGTGGGTGGGAGTGAGTGAGTGAGTGTGTGTGGGTGGGAGTGAATCAGCAAGTGCGGGTGTGTGTGGGGGGGAGTGAGTGAGTGAGTGTGTGTGGGTGGGAGTGAGTGAGTGTGTGTGGGTGGGAGTGAATAAGCAAGTGCGGGTGTGTGTTGGTGGGAGTGAGTGAGTGTGTGTGGGTGGGAGTGAGTGAGCGAGTGTGTGTGGGTGGGAGTGAGTGAGCGAGTGTGTGTGGGTGGGAGTGAGTGAGCGAGTGTGTGTGTGGGAGTGAGTGTGTGTGGATGGGAGTGAGTGAGCGAGTGTGTGTGGGTGGGAGTGAGTGAGCGAGTGTGTGTGGGTGGGAGTGAGTGAGCGAGTGTGTGTGGGTGGGAGTGAGTGAGTGAGTGTGTGTGGGTGGGAGTGAGTGAGCGAGTGTGTGTGTGTGGGAGTGAATGAGCAAGTGGGGGGTTGTGTGGGTGGAGGTGAGCGAGTGAGTGTGTGTGGGTGGGAGTGAGTGAGCGAGTGTGTGTGGGTGGGAGTGAGTGAGCAAGTGGGGGTGTGTTTGGGTGGAGGTGAGCGAGCGAGTCTGGGCGGCAGTGAGTGTGAATGAGTGGGAGTGTTTGGGTGGGAGTGAGTGAGACAGTGTGGGTGGGTGTGAGTGTGGGTGAGAGTGAGGGTGGGAGTGAGTGTGGGTGAGAGTGAGTGAGCAAGTTTGGGTGGGTGTGATTGTGGGTGGGTGTGTGAATGAGTGTGGGTGGGTGTGTGAATGAGTGTGGGTGGGTATGTGAATGAGTGTGGGTGGGAGTGAGTGAGCGAGTGTGGGTGGGAGTGAGTTAGCGAGTGTGGGTGGGTGTGAGTGTGGGTGTGTGTGTGAATGAGTGTGGGTGGGAGTGAATGAGCGAGTGTGGGTGGGTGTGAGTGTGGGTTGGTGTGTGGGTGGGAGTGAGAGAGAGTCTGCTTTACCTCCAGTCTTCGGTTTTTCGCTCACTTTTACCGCCATACACCAACACATGACCACTCACTCACTCACACTCACTCACTCACACTCACTCACCCTTTCAAACGCTGGTAGTTTTTATTATTTATTTTAGCGTAACAATGTTTTGCTGATACTGCTGTACTTTTGCTCAGCAATTCCTGCTTTCCTTAAAACCTCAATTTTGTTTCTGAAATTCAGATAATTTTGATTCTGATTCTTCTCTTTCTGAGATTAGCTTAGCGGCTTTCTGAGAATGAAAAATATGCCAATGTGGCCAATGAGCGAGATGGTTGGACGAGCCGGGACTGGAAGGAACAATTTTCTATTCACGTGTAATGGGCCGGATTTTCCGCGTTCCCCACGGAATGTTTTGAGAGGGGGGAGTCGGCCAGCCATTGGCTAGTGGCGGAATCTTCTGGCCCTGCCATTATCAACGGGGTTTCTCGTCAGACTGACCCCCCTCACCGGGAAACCCACGGCGGGAGTTCGCTGTCAGTGGGACCGGAAGATCCCGCCGGAGGGAACGGCCGGTAAATCCCGGCCAATTACTTTCCTTATAGACTGTGGATGCGGGTAACTTGGGACCGCAGATATTGGTGCATGAAACATTCTTTTTTTCTTTTATGAATAGGGGTATGTTTTGGAGAAATAACTTTGTCCACTGTGCCTCTTGTGTACTGTGGCTTGCCAGAATCATGTGACCTCTGAGGTAAACTTGGGGGAAACAAAGGTTTTGGGGAAGAGCCATTTTTATACAGCAGCTGGAACAAGGCAGGACAGGACCTTCAGGGTGAAATAGGGCTGCAAGGTCGAGATATGGCCCACAGGGTAGATCGAAGCATCATCCAGGGCTATAATTGGTTGTTGTGTTTGACTGTGTAACAATGACTGTGCTTTAAAAAGTAATTCACTGGAAGTTAAGGGCTTTTTGTCAAGTGACCCCAACCTCTGACTTTTTTGTGAAATGACTTCCTCCGCGGATTGTAGAAGCATCACAAAATGGTGTCCCGAAGGTTTGGAGCTTTATGGCAACTCTTGTGTTGAGATCAGGATTTGTTGGTGCTGGAGGAACAGACACCCAATACGCGAGGCAGCCATCGGCAACTGTAAACTAAAATAAAAGCAAAATACTGCCGATGCTGGAAATCTGAAACAACAATAGAAAATGCTGGCGAAACTTGACGGGTCTAGAAGCACCTGAGGAGAGAGAAGCAGAATTGATGTTGCAAATCTCGACGACTCTTCTTAAGAGCTGAAGAGAGGGAGAAATTTGATGGGTGTGAAGGATGCTACACAAGGAATGGGTGACCACTTTGCGGAACGCCTTCACTCAGTCCACAGTCACAACCCCGACCTTCCCGCCGCTTGCCATTTCAATGCAGCATCTTGCTCCCGCGCCCACATGTCCGTCCTTGGCCTACTGCAATGTTCCAGTGAAGTCCAACACAAATTGAAGGAACAGGACCAGCTCTTCTGACGAGGCACTTGACTGACATCTGGACGTAACATTGAGTTCAACAACTTCAGACCACGGCCTCTCCCTCTGAACGTTCGCAGAGCGCTGACCTCTGTTCTGCTATTAACACTTTCAGCTACCTCACCTTTTACCACTATTAGCACCTTCTTTAGTCTTTAACACTACCATTAACACTCCCTTTGTGTTGGGCTGGTTTAGCTCAGTGGGCGAGACAGCTGGTTGTGATGCAGAACAAGGCCAGCAGCCCGGGTTCAATTCCCGTACCAGCGTATCGAACAGGCGCCGGAATGTGGCGACTAGGGGTTTTTCACAGTAACCGTACTTGTGACAATAATATATTATTATTGTGTCCATGCCATTTTAGTCAAATCTCTCCAGAGCTCCCACCTGTCCCTGACTTAGTTTCTTCCACCGGCTCCACCTCCTCTTAAGCAGCAAAAAATCCATCACATTCCTGCCTCTCTTCAGCTCGCAAGAGTCATACAGACTTGAAATGTTAACTCTGTTTCTCTCTCCACAGATGCTGGCAGACCGGCTGGGTTTTTCCAGCATTTCCTGTTTTCATAGCAACTGGAAGCATGCTGCATTCGCTATTGTCAGAAAGGGTTGTTTTTCTAGGTCGGCCCAGCACCAGCAGGTTTACTTGAAATTCGCTGCTTGCTGCAGAAAACCTGTACTCAGTACTGGTTGTCCTAGCAACCCGCTAAACCTAATATCAAAGCAGTGAACAGTTGGCAAGAAAGGCTGCTACTCTGGCTTGTAATCATTTGGATTCAGCAGAAAACCTAAAGAGAGAGGAGGAATTGGCTGTGAGGCAGTGGGTACTTTCTGGAGGAGTGGTGGCAGAGTTGGGGAAAGTGCTGGGTGGACATTGTCAGGGATTGATCTTGGGGACCCCATCCTGCTTCGAACTTACACGACCGAGCACAGATTCAGAAGCTCAAATTCTCAGATGATGTTGATTGAATCGGAGGAGGCAGCCAGGGACTTGCAAAATGACAGTTGATCAGGAAAAATGTCAGAGGCAAGCAGAGGAAAGTTAACACAGACAGGTGTAATGGACTGCACATAGGGATGTTGAGTTCTACATTTTTCACTGTAGGAGAGGAGAATTCCAGATAGCCTTCCTGCCACCAGTCACCATCCAGTACACGAATGCCAATGCTGGGTGAGGACCAGTTTGGGCAGAGTTTGAAATGCCTCGCACAGCAGAAGAGCAGCAGCATTCAGTGTCTGGATCATATAACATAGAACAAAGAACGTACAGTGCAGAAGGAGGCCATTCGGCCCATCGAGACTGCACCAACCCACTTAAGCCCTCACTTCCACCCTATCCCCGTAATCCCTACCTAACCTTTTTGGACACTAAGGGCAATTTAGAATGGCCAATCAACCTAACCTGCACGTCTTTAGACTGTGGGAGGAAACCGGAGCACCCAGAGGAAACCCACGCAGACACGGGGAGAGCGTGCAGACTCCGCACAGACAGTGACCCAAGCCGGGAATCGAACCTGGGACCCTGGCGCTGTGAAGCCACAGTGCTGACCACGTGTTTTACCGTGTGTGATGAACCACTGTAATAAGAAATGTAAGGTAGGACCTGCACTACAGGTTCGCCGGTAGCTCCTGCCGGCTGGCTCCGCCCACGGAGAACTGTATAAATATGCATGACCTCCAGTGCTCTGCCATTTTGCCAGCTGCAGCAGGAGGCCACGCATCTGACTGTAATAAAGCCACAGTTGTACCCAACTTTAGTCTTTGTGCAATTGATCGTGCATCAATTTATTAGTCAGATTTTCCACAGAATGGACAGCCGAATTTAGCCCGATCGCCTGCAGCTGGATCCGCACCCGCCCGACACCAGGAAAGACTTTACTCACTGGCTAGCATGTTTCGAGGCTTACATCAACGCGGCGGACCCTGCGCCAACGGAGGCTCAGAAGATAAACGTCCTGTACTCCAGACTGAGCTCCAGCGTGTTCCCGTTGATCCAAGACGCCACGACTTACACAAAAGCAATGGCACTCCTCAAAGAACACTACGCGCAGAAGGCGAACACGCTCTTCGCCAGGCATGTACTTGCCACCCGCTCGCAACTACCAGGTGAGTCCATCGAAGACTAATTCCACTCGTCCGGGACTGTGACTGTCAGGCCGTCACGGCCGCCGAACACGCAAATCTCCTCATCCGCGATGCCTTCGTGACGGGGATTGCGTCGGACCGCATCCGAGAACGATTGCTGGAAGGGGCCACACTCGAACTGGCGGAGACGAAAACCTTGGCGCTCTCCATGACGGTCGCTTCCCGTAACGTACAATCAGACCTCTCCCGCCGCGCTGCCCACCCTTCTGCCCCTTCGTACCCCTTCTGGACCCCGCCGCCGACCTCCTCAGCCGGGGCCCTGCCTTCGCAATATGCCTGCGCCGCAAGCCGAACTGCGCACCCCGGGGGTCCCGCTGTTACTTCTGTGGTCAGCAGAAGCACCCCCGCCAACACTGCCCGGCCCGCACTGCCGTTTGTAAAGCCTGCAGTAAAAAGGGCCACTTCGCGGCTGTGTGCCAGGCCTGCGCAGTCGCTGCGATCGCACCCATTATCGCCCCCTCCCCCACGCCAGACGCACAATGGGTGCCGCCATCTTGTCCCCCTTCGGCCACGTGCGCCCCATGGGCGGCCGCCTTCTTGTCCCGTCCCCGCAATGGGCGCCGCCATCTTGTTCCCCACAGGGTCCCCGGACATCCCGACATCGGAACCGCACACGCTCGCAACCCGAAGCATCCGATGGCTACCCACAGCTCGCTTCGATGAGGCTGGACCAATCTCGCCCGCTCAACCTGGCCATCGCGTCGATGACCTCGTGCCTGCTGGACTCCGGGAGCACCGAAAGCTTCATTCACCCAGATACTGTAAGGCGCTGCTCCCTTGTGGTCCACCCTGCCAATCAAAGGATCTCCCGAGCATCCGGATCCCACTCCGTCCCGATCCGAGGCTTTTGTACAGTCACCCTCACGGTCCAGGTCGTAGAATTTAGTAACTTCCGCCTCTATGTCCTTCCTAATCTCTGCGCTGCACTCCTGTTGGCCCTGGACTTCCAGTGCAACCTCCAGAGCCTCACCCTCAAATTCGGCGGGCCCTTACCTCCCCTTACCGTTTGCAGCCTCGCGACCCTCAAGGTCGATCCCCCCTCCCTTTTTGCCAATCTAACTGCGGATTGCAAGCCCGTTGCCACTAGGAGCAGACGGTACAGCATCCAGGACAAGACCTTCATCAGGTCGGAAGTCCAGCGGCTGCTTAAGGAGGGTATTATCGAGGCCAGCAACAGCCCTGGAGAGCCCAAGTGGTAGTAGTTACAACTGGGGAGAAACACAGGATGGTCGTGGACTCCAGCCAGACCATCAATCGGTACACGCAGCTCGACGCGTACCCCGTCCCACGCATATCTGATATGGTCAATCAGATTGCGCCGTACCGGGTCTTCTCAACAATTGACCTGAAATCTGCCTACCACCAGTTCCCCATCTTGAAGTTCTACCGGCCATACATTGCATTCGAGGCGGTCGGTCGCCTCTACCACTTCCTTAGGGTCCCTTTCGGTGTCACAAATGGGGTCTCGGTCTTCCAAAGAGATGGACCGAATGGTCGACCTGTACGGTTTGCATACTTAGATAATGTCACCATCTGCGGCTATGACCAACAGGACCACAATTCCAACCTTGATAAATTCCTCTGCACTGCCACGCTTCTCAACCTGACCTACAACAAAGAGAAGTTGTGTTCAGCACGACCCGGTTAGCCATTCTTGGCTTTATAGTCCAAAATGGACTTCTCGGGCCTGACCCCGACCGCATGTGCCCCCTCATGGAACTTCCCCTCCCCCACTACCCCAAGGCCCTCAAACGCTGCCTGGGGTTCTTTTCCTACTACGCTCAGTGGGTCCCAAACTATGCGGTCAAGGCCCGCCCACTCATCCAGTCCACCCAATTCCCCCTTGCGGCTGAGGCACAACACGCTTTCGCCCGCATCAGAGCAGACATCGCCAAGGCCGGGATGCGCGCAGTGGACAAGTCACTGCCTTTCCAAGTAGAAAGCAACGCTTCAGACATCGCCCTTGCTGCCACTCTAAACCAGGCAGGAAGACCCGTGGCATTCTTTTCCCGCACCCTTCATGCCTCTGAAATTCGACACTCATCCGTCGAAAAGGAGGCCCAAGCTATCGTTGAAGCTGTGCGGCATTGGAGGCATTACCTGGCCGGTAAGAGATTCACTCTCCTTAGGGACCAACGGTCGGTAGCCATCATGTTCAATAACACACAGCGGGGCAAGATCAAAATTGATAAAATCTTGCGGTGGAGAATCGAGCTTTCCACCTATAATTACGAGATCTTGTATCGCCCCGGTAAACTCAACGATCCCCCAGATGCCCTATCCCGAGGTACATGTGCCAGCGCACAAGTGGACCAACTCCGGGCCCTACACGACAGCCTTTGTCACCCAGGGGTCACTCGATTGTACCATCTGGTCAAAACCCGCAATCTGCCCTACTCCATTGAGGAAGTAAGGACAGTCACCAGGGACTGCCAGGTCTGTGTGGAGTGCAAGCCGCACTTCTACCGGCCAGACCGTGCATGCCTGATGAAGGCTTCCCGCCCCTTTGAACGCCTCAGCGTGGATTTCAAAGGGCCCCTACTCTCCACCGACCGTAACACATACATTCTCAGTGTGGTCGATGAGTACTCCAGATTCCCCTTCGCCATCCCATGCCCCGATATGACGTCTGCCACCGTCATCAAGGCCCTCAGCACCATCTTCGCTCTGTTCGGTTTCCCCGCCTACATCCACAGTGACAGGGGATCTTCATTCATGAGCGATGAGCTGCGTCGGTTCTTGCTCAGCAGGGGTATAGCCTCCAGGAGGACAACCAGCTACAACCCCCGGGGGAACGGGCAAGTAGAACAGGAGAATGGGACGGTTTGGAGGGCCGTCCAGCTGGCCCTACGGTCGAGGAACCTCTCAGCCTCTCGCTGGCAGGAAGTCCTCCCTGACGCTCTACACTCCACCCGGTCACTATTGTGCACCGCCACTAATAACACACCCCATGAACGTGTTTTTACCTCCCCCAGGAAGTCCACATCCGGGATGTCGCTCCCAACTTGGCTCGCTGCTCCAGGACCGGTCCTTCTCCGTAGGCACATCCGACTCCACAAGGCAGACCTCTTGGTGGACAGGGTTCACCTGCTCCACGCCAACCCTCAATATGCCTACGTTGAGTTCCCTGATGGCCACCAAGATACTGTCTCACTCAGGGACCTGGCACCATCAGGTTCCACCCCAACACCCCCGCCCCCCCCCCCACCAATGCGCCCCCCCCCCCACCTCCCACCGCGCCGCCGATACTGACCCCACCAGAGCATCCCCCCCCCTTTTCCGCACAAGAGGACGAAGAGGACTTCTACACGCTCCCGGAGTTCTCCGATGACTGGCCAGCATCAGCACCGCCACCACTGCCATCAGTGCCACCTCCACCACCGCCAGCACCGACTTCGCCGCCACCGTTACGCCGCTCCCAACGAAGCACCAAAGCACTGGACCGGCTGACCTTTGACGGACTCCGGACCGTCAACATGGACTTTTCTTTCCCTACCACTGTACATAATTGCACTAATTGTATATAGTTTCACGTCACCCCGCCGAACTCATTTTTAATAGGGGGTGAATGTGGTGAACCACTGTAATAGGAGATGTAAGGTAGGACCTGCACTACAGGTTCGCCGGTAGCTCCTGCCGGCTGGCTCTGCCCACGGAGAACTGTATAAATATGCATGACCTCCAGTGCCCTGCCATTTCGCCAGCTGCAGCAGGAGGCCACGCATCTGACTGTAATAAAGCCACAGTTGTACCCAACTTTAGTCTTTGTGCAACCGTGCTGCCCTAGATGCTGTGTCATTGCAAAATGTTGAGTGTTTTGTTTTCCTTGTCGATTAGTAGCAGTTTAAATGAATGAAATGAAAAAATGAAATGAAAATCGCTTATTGTCACAAGTAGGCTTCAAATGAAGTTACTGTGAAAAGCCCCTAGTCGCCACATTCCGGCGCCTGTTCAGGGAGGCTGGTACGGGAATTGAACCGTGCTGCTGGCCTGCTTTAAAAGCCAGCGATTTATCCCTGAGCTAAACCAGCCCCTAAAAATAATTGCTTATTATCACAAGTAGGTTTCAATGAAGTTACTGTGAAAAGCCCCTAGTCGCCACATCCCGGCGCCTGTTCGAGGAGGCCGGTACAGGAATTGAACCCGCGCTGCTGCCTTGTTCTGCATTACAAGCCAGCTGTTTAGCCCAGTGTGCTAAACCAGCCCCTAAATGAAAATCGCTTATTGTCACAAGTAGGCTTCAAATGAAGTTACTGTGAAAAGCCCCTAGTCGCCACATTCCGCCGCCTGTTCGGGGAGGCTGTTACGGGAATGGAACCGTGCTGCTGGCCTGCCTTGGTCTGCTTTCAAAGCCAGCGATTTAGCCCTGTGCTAAACACCTGTGTACATCTTTCATATTCTGGCATATATTAGAAAAAATGACAGCGGCAGCAGCAGAGATTCCTATTGCTTTCGTTACAGATAAAGAACACTTTGAAATTCTCAAATCTTCTTACAATGTCAGCTGCCCCTGAAGAGGACGTGAACGTTGGGCTGAAGATTTGCTTGCGAGGGGGAATGCCGGGCTTTGCCTCAAGAGGGATTGGAGAAATACCTCTGTGGCCACTTTGTGAGTTTGGCCTGTTATCCTTACTCATCCAGGCCTCAGGCTCTGTCCTAGTAGGCCCTGCTGTTGCTCCTGGTCAGAATGGTGTAATCATTGTGCATTTACTGAATTTCTAATTGCCAGCTGTTTACCAGGAATATTGCATCATAACTGTCAGAGTACATATTAAGCATTATAGATATCCATTATGTTGGAAAGAAAACGATTGGTTGCTAAGGGCTGTTGTCTAAACAAAGCTCTGAGCTGGTGTGTATCAAGATGACTCGGCAACAGGAACTTGACTGAAAAGAGGTTTGTGAATGTTTCCTATCACCACGTTGTGCAATGTCTGAATGTGCCCTGCCTCAATTTTATCATTAAAAAATTTGCTTCACACATTTCTTTTATCAATTTCATAGATTTCATAGAATTCACAGTGCAGAAGGAGGCCATTCAGCCCATCGAGTCCCTTCTGTGCCAAGTCTGATATTAAAGTCCATTGCACCCTGCCTAATTTCCAAGTGCAGATGTGACGTACTGGAGCCCCAAACCATGTAAAATCAGTTCCTACTAATGGCTCAAACCAAATTTAGTCTGGGCCAGGGAGCTGTTAGAAATTCCCATCTGACGGACAGCACGGTGGCGCAGTGGGTTAGCCCTGCAGACTCACGGCGCCGAGGTCCCAGGTTTGATCCCGGCTCTGGGTCACTGTTCCGTGTGGAGTTTGCACATTCTCCCCGTGCCTGCGTGGGTTTCGCCCCCACAACCCAAAGATGTGCAGGTTAGGTGGATTGGCCACGCTAAATTGTCCCTTAATTGGAAAAAATGAATTGGGTACTGTAAATTTATATAAAAAAAAGAAATTCCCATCTGACGCAAGTGAGCATTTTGTGACTAAAGTCAAAAGATGGGGGGGCGGGATTCTCCATTGCCTGACACCTAAATCGTGTTCGGCGATCGGGCGGAGAATGGACTGCGACCCCAAAATCGGGGCTGGCGCCGGTTTGATGCCGGTCAGCAATGCTCCGCCCCCTCAGAAATGGCATCAGCATGCCGCACGCCATTGGAACGGCGTTGGCGCGTCACCGGCCGGCCCACCCACGGTGCTCTGCCCCCTGATGGGCCGAGTTCCCGACGGTGTGGGACACGTGTGCTCTCAACTGTGCAAGAGCCCGGCATGACGGCTGCGGACTGTGTCCAGCACCGCCACACTCCGCAGGGATTCGTGCCGCTGCCCTGGGGGGCTCCTGCAAGGGCTGGGGGGATTGGTGGGGGGTGGCCAAGTTGTGTGCTGTAGCGTCACAGATGACGGGTTAGGTCCATGCAAGGCCAGCGCCATGTTGTACGGCGCTACCACTGCAGATCGTCGGCCGTGTGCATGCACGGCCCAGGACTCGGTCGTTTTCACCGCGGGAGGCTGAGGTTTCACTCGCCGCTGGTAAAAGCCCCTCACCGGTCCCAGAATTGGTGAGGGTTTCACGCCGATTTTGTGGGAAGAGTTGCATTCCATTTATGGTCTGCAGGATTTTTAAAAATCACCCAGGAAATAGCAGATACCTGAGAAGCGATGGTCCTGATTTTAAGCTGGGGTCTGAATTTGGGATTTGATATGACCTTTGTGGAGAGAGGCTGGGTAATTTTAACTCCAAAATCTCATGATCATGTAGGAGATACATCTGCGACAATCCCTGCGGAGACCAATATCTTTTAAAAAGATATTTGAATTGCTACTGACAGACATGGAAGAGGTCAGGTTTTAAGACATTTACTGCAACAAACTAACAAAATGCAAACATTAACTAAACACTCTTAGGAAAGTTATAAATTATACATTAAAGTACAGAAAAGATCTCCTGCGTGACCTTTAGACAAGCAAAAATCCCACGAAAGAGTGACCTTACACTGTCACTGAAGTAGATATTTATTCTCCCAGGACCAAAGTTATTCTGCACTCAAGATGACCAGCTTCTTTTTTCCTTTCACAGCCGGCTATCTTCCAATGCCAGAACTGACTTGCACTGTGAGAGCTTCATTGGAGATTCCTCTTGCTCGCCCAGGTAACTCTTCGAGCCTCCTTTCAGTCCTCAAAAACCTCTTCAAGCTGAGTATGTACTCCTACCTGTATTCTAAGGATCGGCAAGGATCATAAACCCTACTATACTCCTTATACACCTATGACTGTGTGGCCAAATTCCCCTCCAACACGATTTTCAAATTTGCTGATGACACCACAGTTGTGGGTCGGATTTCAAACAACGACGAGTCAGAATACAGGAGTGAGATAGGGCATCTGGTGAACTGGTGCAACGACAATAATCTCTCCCTCAATGTCAACAAAACGAAGGAGATTGTCATCGACTTCAGGAAGCATAGCGGAGAACATGCCCCTGTCTACATCAATGGGAACGAAGTAGAAAGGGTCGAGAGCTTCAAGTGTTTAGGTGTTCAGATCACCAACAACCTGTCCTGGTCCTCCCATGCCGACACTATAGTTAAGAAATCCCACCATCGACTCTACTTTCTCAGAAGACTAAGGAAATTTGGCATGTCACCTACGACTCTCACCAACATCTACAGATGCAGCATAGAAAGCATTCTTTCTGGTTGAATCACAGCTTGGTATGGATCCTGCTCTGCCCAAGATGGCAGGAAACTCCAAAAGGTCATGAATGTAGCCCAGTCCATCACGCAAACCAGCCTCCCATCCATTGACTCTGTCTACAATTCCCATTGCCTCAGAAAGGCAGCCGGCATAATTAAGGACCCCACCCACCCCGGACCTACTCTCTTCCACCTTCTTCCATCAGGAAAAAGATACCAAAGTTTGAGGTCACATACCAACCGACTCAAGAACAACTTCTTCCTTGCTGCCATCAGACTTTTGAATGGACCTACCTCGTATTAAGTTGATCTTTTCGCTACACCTTGCTATAACTGTAACATATTCTGCAGTCTCTCTTTCCTTCCCTATGTATGGTATGCATTGTTTGTACAGCATGCAAGAAACAATACTTTTCACTGTATACTAATACACTAATACATGTGACAATAATAAATCAAATCAAATCAAGCATTTCCTCTGCTTCAGGTGCAGGACTAGCTGCCTCTATCACTTGCTCTCTATCTTTCTCCCTCTATCTATCAGCTTCATGCAGACTCATTTGGGTCACTAAAGCCCCACTGATATCTCAAGAAACCTTGTAATCTGATACTTCAATGGCAATGAGAATCACATGAGCCTTGAATCCAGGTAGAAATGCTAATTTGCAATCCTGTAGACCTTCAGTTCCATTTAGTCTTGCAATTAGACAAACAGTTTGAAGTATAACCATTTATAAAACCTGACACTCCTAACACTTCCCGATAAGACATGGGCCAGAATTTTACATCAAAAGTGCAGGTACGCGCCTGACCCGGAAGCCCATGGGAAGATGTTGGGCATGCATCCTGGCATCATCTCACACCTGCGCGACATGTCGGTTGGCGAGAGCGGTCGGATGCGTGCCCGCCAACAATTAAGCAGCTAGTTAAAAGGATTAAAAGTCCTATTAACTTGAATTTTATGTTGCCTGTATGGTTTCAGGTCAGTGCACAGGCAAGATGGGCAGAGAGCCAATCCGGTTTTGCCGATTTGTCATCCAAGGGTGGGATAAAAGGAGGCAGGAACAAAGCAGCCTGAGTTGGCAGGTGAGAGTTTGATGTGGGGTTAAACTGGAGATTTGTGACTGTTTTCTGTGCTTTCTTGTGAAGTTTTTGCATATGCTCTGGACTTTTCAGGACATTTTAATCTGATAAGGTCTCTGAGACTTTTAGCCCATTGGCATATACAGTGCACAGGTCGGCTCCATTTGCATATCAGCAGACGGGTATTGTTTACTCAGCAGGGTGCACCTCCTCCTCTGACAAAGAGAGGGGCTGGGGAGAGAGGAGGCCAGGTGGATGCAGGAATTACTTCAGAGGAGAGCCGCAGGCACAGGGGACGGGATTCTCCACCCCCACGCCGAAGTGGCCGCGCCGTCGTGAACGCCGTCGAGGTTCACGCCGGCGCGGAACGGCCCCGGTCCCGACCGATTCAGGCCCTGACAATGGGCCAGTATCGGGGCGGCGTCATCTACCCGCGCGTGGCCTTGTCGCCCGCGTAAAAGCGGCGTCGCATAGATGACGCGGCCGGCGCCGCATAACGGACGTCATCTGCGCATGCGCGGGTTGGCCGGCGCCAACCCACGCATGCGTGGTTGCCGTCCTGTCCAAATCCGCCCCACAAGAAGATGGGGGACGGCTCTTGCGGGGCGGCGGAAGGAAGGAGGTCCTCCTTCAGAGAGGACGGCCCGACGATCGGTGGGTACCGATCGCGGGCCACCCCACATTTAAGGTACCCCCTGGTGCAGGATCCTCCCTCGCCCCCCCACAGGCCGCCCCCCCAGCGTTCACGCACCGCCCACGACTGTAGCGACCAGGTGTGGACGGCGCCGGGGGGAACCCGCCGTTTTGGCCTGGCCGCTCGGCCCATCCGGGCCTCAGAATCGCGGGGGTGCCAGATAATCGCCATTTTCGGTGTCTCCGGCCTGCGGCCCGCGAAACTCGACCGGGCCGTTCCTGCCGCTTGGGAGAATCGCGGGAGGGCGTCGGACCGGCGTCCCCTGAAATTTCGGCAGCCCAGGCGATTCTCCCAACCGGCGTGGGAGTGGAGAATCGCGCCCAGGGTGTCCAGAGCCAGCAGGAAGGGCCAGGAGAGTTGGCCAGCTGCAAAAGACGCAATTATCTATCTGCCAGGCAACAATTCAGCCACCTCGACATGGCAGAGGTCCAGTGCTGCAGGAAACTCCGCCTCTCAACATGTGATGATTGAGCCAGAGATAACTTCCAACTATGTGGGTGGACACCCAAAGCTTGTGGCTCTCAAGGTCACTGTAGCCCTTAAGTCTCAGTGATGATCTTTATGGAGTCTCCTAGTCAGATGTGTAAAGCTGCATCAAGCTGGTTACTGACTCTCTGTTCAGACGGGTAATGACCTTCATTAATTTCAGGATGGACTAAGCAAGCCAAGCTGATTGAATCAGGGGTCCCTCGCACCCAGCGTGTCATTGATTGCACCCAGGGTGGTACAGCGGCACAGTTATCAGCATTGCTGCCCCACAGCCCCAGCGACCCAGGTTCAATTCTGGCCTTAGGTGACTGACTATGGAGTTGGCATGCTCTCCCCGTGTGTCTGCGTGTGTTTCTTCCGGGTGCTCCGGTTTCCTCCCACAGTCCAACGATGTGCAGGTTAGGTGGATTGGCCATGCTAAATTGTCACTTAGTGTCCAACGGTTAGGTGGGGTTGGGGGATAGGGCGTGGTAGTGGGCCTGGGTTAGGCAGCACTATTGGAGGGTCAGTGCAGACTCAATGGGCTGAATGGCCTCTTTCAGCACTATAGGGATTCTATGTGGCCATGAAAGTGCCAGCTGACCATCCGGGCACCTTTGTCAATAGGAAGTGGTATTACTCCATGAATGTTCACTCAATGTGCGACTACAGGACCCAGATTCTGTACGTTTGTGCGACTTTCCCTGGCAGTTCCCACGATGCCTACATACTGCGCCACTCACAATTGCAAAGGCTGGTGGCAGTGCCAGCTCGCCTCGATGAACAGTTGCCGGGTGACAACGGGTATGCCTTGAAAAGGTGACTGATGATGCCACTCTGGCACCCAAGGTCAGAGATGGAGGAAAGATACAATCGCTGGCATGATTCTAAAGGCGCTGGTGGAGACCAGTTCTTGTAGCCTCTGGTAAAAGCAGGAGTCACCAGCATTCTTAAATGGGAAGGGTGGCATATAGGGATGGAATGGCTGGAGGTGATTATGATGATAGTGGGGCAGGAGAGGCCCATAGTTTCCATGTGGGAGCCAGAAATATATACTTCTTCCTCTCAGCGAAAGAAACTTGAAAGAAAATATTTTTAATGAAGTGGGCCTCTCTGACAAAGTTCTTGCCAACTGTTAGGTTTCACTGGCAGTCTGATACTGAGAATCACTGCTTGCAAACTGCAGGTAAAATTTATATTCATAAGGCCCCTGCCAGCCTGTACAATCCCACAGTTAAAATGGCAGAGGCCAGACTACCCCAGCAGGAGCCCAGAGCAGGTTTCTAGTCTCAAAAGACCCTGGGCGGGATTCTTTGACCCTGAGGCTAAGTGTTGACGCCGTCGTAAACGCCGTCGCGTTTTATGATGGCGTCAACAGGCCCCCAGGAGCAGCGATTCTGAGCGATTCGGGAGACCAGCACAGCATTGGAGCGACCCACGCCTCTCCAGCTGCCGATACCGGCGTCAAATGGGCGTTGCGGGTCTGGGCATGCACACCGCCACCAGCACGATTGCGCATGCACGGTGGCTTCGTTCTCCGCACCGGCCCTGACACAACATGGTGTAGGGCCGGCGCAGAGCAAAAGAGGCCCTCAGCCCAAGAGTCCAGCCCGCCGATTGGTAGGCCTCAATTGTGGGCCAGGCCACAGCGGAGACCCCCCTCCCCCCACACCAGGCTGCCCCCGAAAGGATGCACGGCCAGGTCCCGCCGGGTAAGACCACATGTGGACGGCGCCGGCGCGCCTCGGATTTTTTTTCGGCCCCTCAGGCCATCCCGGGCAGATAATTGCCGGGTGGGGCCGCATAGAGCGGCCCCCAACTGATGCAGCGCCGGCGCCAATGGCGGCGATTCTCTGCTCACAAGAGAATCGGCGGACTGGCATTGGGGCGGTGTCGCGCGATTCGCGCCTGGCCCGGCGATTCTCGAACCCGGCATGGGCGGAGAGATTCCCGCCCCGGGCGGAGAGATTCCCGCCCCGGGCGGAGAGATTCCCACCCCATGAGCTGTAAATCACACTCAATTCAAAGCTACCCAAATGAGCAGCAGCCCATGAGAACCAGCCAATGAGTACTAGCCTGAGGGGCACCACTCATGGGTACAAGAGTGAGGAGCAGTGTTCAGTATGTTCAAATAGGTGGTTCACCAACACCTTCTCAAGAGCAATATGCCATGGCATGAGATGTCTCTCTCTCTCTTGGGCAGTCCCTCAGGATCGAGGATGATTTGCTTCCACTCCAGTAGGTGTGTTCTGCGGTGACTGAATAGTCCAGTCCTTGTTCCGCAGACTCTGCCACAAGTTTGGCAGGTGGTGCTTGAAGAGGTGGGTGGGTGGGATATTCTGGATTCTGCGCTCTCCTTCCGCTGTTTGTGCTTGGCCTCCACGTGCTCCACCCTGCAACGCTCGAGGTGATTGGCGCATTCGCGGATGCTTTTTCTCCAGTTTGTGTGTTCAAAGGCAAGCGATTCCCACGTGTCGGTAGGGATGTTGCATTTATTTAGGGAATCTTTCTGGGTGTCCTTGTAGCGTTTCAGAACATAGAACATACATAGAACATATAGTGCAAAAGGAGGCCATTCAACACATCGAGTCTGCACCGACCCAGTTAAGCCCTCACTTCCACCCTATCCCCGTAACCCAATAACCCCTCCTAACCCTTTTGGTCACGAAGGGCAATTTATCATGGCCAATCCACCTAACCTGCACGTCTTTGGACTGTGCGAGGAAACCGGAGCACCCGGAGGAAACTCACGCAGACACGGGGAGAACGTGCAGACTCCGCACCGACAGTGACCCAGCGGGGAATCGAACCTGGGACCCTGGCGCTTTGAAGCCACAGCTAGCCATTTGTGCTACCGTGCTGACCTTCTAGTGATCGCTTGCCATTTCTGAGCTCGGAGTTTTGGGAGTCTTGTGTTGGGCATGCGAGCAATGCGACCCGCCCATCACAGCTGTTTGAGCATGACCAGTGCCTCAGTACTGACGATATTGGCCTGGGAAAGGACACTCACATTGGTATGTCTATCCTGCCAGTGGATTTGCAGGATTTTACAGAGGCAGTATTGGTGATATCTCTCCAAGGGTTTGAGTTGTCTGCTGTACATTGTCCATGTTTCTGATGCATGCAGGAGGGCCGGGACCACGGCTGCTTTGTAGACCATGAGCTTGCTGCTGGGTTTGAGGTCTCGGTGTTCGAATACTCTATTCCTCAGGCATCCGAAGACTGCACTGGCGCATTGGAGCCGCTGTTCCCGCTTACGCCTGCTCACACCGAGAGGAGATTCCCGATAGAGGGGAAATTATCCACATTGTCCAAGGGTTCACCATAATCTTAATGGTTGGGGACAGTTTTGTGTGGCAGGAGCGGGCTGGTAGAGAACCTTTGTTTTCTGGATGTTTAGTCTGAGGGCCAATCTCTTATATGCCTCGGTGAATGTGTCGGCGATGGTTTGCAGCTCGGTCTCTGAGTGCACACACACAGGTGGGTTTGCTCGATGACAGAGTTTGGGTGGTCTTGGTTCTGGCCTGGAGGCATCGGAGGTTGAACAGTTTTCTCCTTGTCGGTAGGTTAGCTCCACTCCAGCTGGGAGCTTCAGGGTGACATAGAACATAGAACATTACAGCGCAGTACAGGCCCTTCGGCCCTCGATGTTGCGCCGACCTGTGAAACCACTCTAAAGCCCATCTACACTATTCCCTTATCGTTCATATGTCTATCCAATGACCATTTGAATGTCCTTCGTGTTGGCGAGCCAACTACTGTTGCAGGCAGGGCATTCCATGCCCTTACTATTCTCTGAGTAAAGAACCTACCTCTGACATCTGTCTTATATCTATCTCCCCTCAATTTAAAGCTATGTCCCCTCGTGCTAGACATCACCATCCGAGGAAAAAGGCTCTCACAACACGATGTGGAGTGTTGCTGCAAGGAAGATGGAAAACAGCATTGGTCCAATGGCACAGCCCTGTTTGACCCCAGTTTGCTCACGTACTGGGTCTGTGGTGGTTCCATTGGTGAGGATTACAACTTGCATGTCATCATGGAGCAGGCAGAGAATAGTGACAAATTTCTGCGGGCAGCTGAATTTAATAATAATAATCTTTATTATTGTCATAAGTAGGCTTACATTAACACTGCAATGAAGTTACTGTGAAAATCCCCTAGTCACCACACTGTAATCGCCTGTTCGGGTACACTGAGGCAGAATTCAGAATGTCCAATTCACCTCACAAGCACATCTTTTGGAACTTGTGGGAGGAAACCGGAGCACCCAGAGGAAGCCCACGCAGACACAGGGAGAACGTGCAGACTCTGCTCAGACAGTGACACAAGTGGGAATTGAACCTGGGACCCTGGCGCTGTGAAGCAACAGTGCTACCCACTGTGCTACCGTGTCGCCCATGACGTAAGGAGGATGCTCCACAATCCCTCACAGTTGACCGAGTCAAAGGCCTTTGGGAGATCGAAGAAGGCCATGAATAGAGATTGATGCTGCTCCCTGCACTTCTCCTGGAATTGTCATGCGCTGACGATCATGTCCATTGATCCTCTTGATGGGCAGAAGCCGCACTGAGACTCAGGGAGGAGCTCCTCAGCCACTGAGAGGATGGGGTTGAGGAGTATTCTCGCGATGACCTTTCCATTGGGGGCAAGTAGGAAATCCTTCTGCAATTCCACAGTTGGACCTGTCTCCTTTTTTGTAAATGGTTACAATTAAGGCATCTCTGAGATCATCCGCATGCCCTCTTCCTTCCAGACAGGGGTGATGAGGTTGTGGATTCTTGTCACGAGCGCATCTCCGCCACATTTTAGTTATTTTGCAAGGATTCCATCTGTCCCAGAGGCCTTGCTGTTCTTTAGCTGTCGGATGTTTTGTTCCACCTCATGGCGAGCTGGGGTTGTGCTGAGCTGGCGGCGGGTAGCGTGTTGCGGGATGATGTCGCGAATGCTTGTCTCGAAGGCTTTGTCTTGGTTGAGGAGGTCCTCAAAGTGCTCTTTGCAGTGGGCATTGACTGCCTCTCTGTTTTTGATGAGTGCCACTCGTTTCTGGCTCTCAATGGGGTGGGTCCCTGGGTACCAGGAATGGAGAGGGTTTTGATTGTGCTGAAGAAGCTGTGCATATTGTGGTTGTCGGCGAGTTGCTGACTCTCCTGCGCTCTTTCCACGCACCATCTGTTCTTTAAGTCGTGGATTCTTTGTGGCACTTTGGCCTTCAGTTGCCTCTAGGCTTGTTTCCTCTCATTCTAGTTTTGGTGGAGCTGCCAGTTCAGGAACGCTTTGCGCTTGTGGTGAAGAAGACTCTGGATCTCCTGATGATTCTTGTCGAACCAGTCTTGTTGTTTCCTAGTCGAGAGCCTGAGCGTCTCTCACAAGTGCTGACTATGGTGGCTTTTAAGGTGGATCAGGTGTTGTGGGCGTCCTATGGCTCTGGCTTGTTGGTCGTCGCCAGGTTAGCTGTGAGGCCCCGACTGACTTTCTTCTTGGGATCTTTGAGTCCAGCGATGTTGAGTCTCCTGCAGCAGAGTTTCTCTTGTCTGTGTCGGTTTGGGGCAGGGTGATGGAGATGGTGGAGAGGATTAGTCGGTGGTCGGTCTAGCAGTCGGCAACTCTGGTCATTGTGCGGGTGATGTTGACGGCTTTGCGGTCCCTTGCCCAGACGATGATATAGTCTATTAGTTGCCAGTGTTTGGAGCGGGGTTGTTGCCATGAGATCTTCTGCTTGTCTCTCTGGCAGAACAGAGCGTTTGTGATAACCAGGTCATGTTCTAAACATTTTGTCAGGAGGAAGACTCCGTTGCCATTTGTTTTCCCTACGTCTTTCCAAAGACTTGCATCCTTCCTGACTCCAGCATTGAAGTCGCTGAGGAGAATCAGCTTGTCTCCCTTTGGGATACAGGAGAGCAATTGATCAAGGCTGGGATACAATCATAGAATTACAGTGCAGAAGGAGGTCATTCAGACCATTGAGTCTTCACCAGCTCTTGGAAAGAGCACCCTACATAAGCCCACGCCTCCACCCTATCCCAGTAACACCAGCTAACCTTTTTGTTTTGGACACTATGGGCAATTTATCATGGCCAGTCCACCTAACCTGCACATCTTTGGACTGTGGGAGGAAACCGGAGCACCCGGAGGAAACCCACGTAGACACGGGGAGAACATGCAGACTCCTCACAGACAGTGACCCAGCGGGGAATCAAACCTGGGACCCTGGAGCTGTGAAGCAACTGTGCTAACCACTGTGCTGCCGTGCTGCCCGAATAGAATGCGTCTTTTGTCTCTCCATTTCATCTAAGATTGGGACGTAGACACTGCCGGCTGTGATGTGCTTTTTCTGGGTCAGGGTGAGCCGTAGGGTCATGAATCATTCACTCAACCCGCAGAGGGGTTCGTTGAGATGTCCGAACAGTTTGTTTTTTATGGCAAAGCCCATCCTGTAGAGACGGCGTTTTTCTTCTGGTTTGTCTTTCCAGAAGAAGGTATATCCACCACCTTGTTCTTTAAGCTGGCCGTCTCCTATCAGTCGTGTCATTCAGAGCAGTTATGTCAATGTTGTTGCGTCCGAGTTCCCGGGCTGTTGCTGTTGGGGTTGTCCATGAGAGTCCTGGCGTTCCAGGTCCTGAAATTAATTTGGGTGGGTGGGGTGGGGTTGGGGTAGCAGGAAAATCCGAGACAGCTGGAGACCAGGCTTTGCTGTAGGAGGGAGACTTACACACCCTCATCATCCTCCGCTCATCTGTGATCAGCAGTGATGTCACATCCTGTACGAATGGAGAAAAGGGAAACCTATTCAGAAAAGTACTATACGTTGAGCATTCGGACATCAAGAGATGTTCATTCAATCTTCAGTCTGTAAACTAATTCTTCAACTTTCTCACATGTGGGAAGTTGGTGTATGGTCTGTTTTCTTGGCAATTGATTAGTCTGTCTTGTCAGAATGTCATCAATATAGAGGTGAGCTGAAAAGGTGACTGTTCCTTAATGTAAAACAAAGGGGGTGTGAAGGGGGTAACAGGAATATTAATTCAGAGGGGCTTCTTGTCAGTTTTTGGGTGGGTTTATTGAGCAGGTCAACAAACGTGTTGAGACGTCAACTGCTTCCTGTCCTATCTGGGTAACAGACATTATACTGTGCTGCACCTCCTCCTTCTCACTCTCTCTCATCTTAACTCAATGCTTCCTTATTTGATGGCACATCTCTGTGCCTCCTGAACTCCAATCCTTATTGCAGAGCTGTGTATGTAGAACAAAGTATTCCATTATGATACTGCTGGAGCCTTCAATTCAAGATTCCAAAAGTATGTTCACTTATGTCCCTGGCGGTGCCATGGCTTGTAATGTACCAATTTTGCTCAAACCCTTTGCTTAGGTTTCTGAATAAAGAACTGAGAAATGCCACTATACCATCCCATTTATGCTCCTGCCGTTACCCTATTAATTTGGAATGATGATGCATTTTAGTGGCGGATGCTGATATCACAGCCTTATCTTTTATTCTGCTTTGCAGCATTCATAAATAATTATGACCTTGTTGAAAGCAAATGTTTTTTGTCAGCAGGAAGAGGGATTTTGAAACTCTACAAGCAGTCGAAGCCTCTAAGCACAGCTTGAACCTTGCCATACGCAAGATGATAAGAGCTCTTTAGTATTCATCAAGGCGAGAAGGTAGTTTTTTGTAATATTGCGTTCCTGGGTGAGCTAACCCCCATAGCCACTTGTGAATGGAGTTCCTCATTGCTGCAGCCTCTGCATAGCACATTAGCAGTTGCTGATAACTGAGACCTTCACTTAACCTCGAGCTTTGTGGACTGGGTTATCTGAGGTAGACTTGGTCAGCGAAGTGGAGGGGGGGTGGCATGGTTTTCTCATTTCAGGGACTGCACACCCGTATTTAAATGTTGAAAGAAAAACTGAATGTCTTTTGGGATTTAAATGGGGTTTCAACATTTCCTGGAATAATCAGGATGGCAGTAACCTTACAGCGTAACACAAGCGTTTTCTTTTTCTTAATTTACCCCTGCGTTTGTATTTCTTCCAACATCTGGCTTCCATCTTTGCAGTTCTTATTTTGCTTCTTCTGTTTGATTGAAATCCAACTCCACCTTATTATTCCTGAGCTGGTTACAAGAAATAGCCTTTTCCATATAAGCGGCCCCTGTCCTTACAGGTTGAGGTCATCATCGAGTTGGACCCTGGCCGTTCCTCTTGTAACTCATGCAAATGAGCCTCCATTATCAAGACAACAGGGCTCAAGGGCCTTTTCTGTGCTGTATCACTCTCTGACTCTATAACATCTACCCTTGGTGCTCACAGCCATGATCATGACTAAATAATGGATTTCTGGTTCAGACAAACATCTTGCATTAATATAGTAAATAAAAACGGAAAGTGCCGAAAAAACTCAGCAGGTTTGGCAGCATCTATGAAGACAGAAACAGAGTTAACACTTTGAGTCCAATATCTGTAGTATGACTAGTGTATGACATACAGAAGTAATGGATTCAGGCATTTTCTTTTTGTTCATTTATGGGATGTGGACGGTTCTGGCTGGGCCAGCATTTATTGTCTATCCCTAACGCTCTTGAATTGAGTGACTTGCAAGGTCATTTGAGAATGGCATTTAAGGGTCAACCACAATGCTGTGGATTTAGGTTCACATATAGGCTAGACCAGGCGAGGATGGCAGAGTCCTTCCCTTAATGAATGGGTTTTTATGGCAATCGACAATGGTCTTATAGTCATCATTAGGCATTTAATTCCAGATGTTTAATGAATTCAAATTCCATCAGCCACAACGTTGGGATTTGAACATTACCCTGGGCCTCTAGATTACCAGCCCAGTGACAATATGATATGGGGCATCATGGTAGCACAATGGTTAGCACAGTTGCTTCACAGCTCCAGGGTCCCAGGTACGATTCCCGGCTTGGGTCACTGTCTGTGCAGAGTCTGCACGTTCTCCCCGTGTGTGCGTGGGTTTCCTCCGGGTGCTCCAGTTTCCCCCCACAGTCCAAAAATGTGCAGGTTAGGTGGATTGGCCCTGCTAAATTGCCTTTAGTATCAAAAAAGGTTAGGTGGGATTACTGGATTACGGGGATAGCGTGGAGGTGTGGGTTTAAGTAGGTTGCTCTTTTCAAGGGCCGGTGTAGACTCAATGGGCCGAATGGCCTCCTTCTGCACTGTAAATTCTATGATCTATGATCTATGATTGTGCCATCGCCTCCCCTAGTGACTAAATGCATGGCCTAAAACATGGGTCAACAGCAGGTTTATTGAGGCATTCAGAGAGTAGCAAAGACAAAGTGGTTTAATGAGAGAGTTCAGGAGGAGGTCTAATCTCAGAATGCTCTGCCAGTGAAAGAGTGAGTGGAGGGCTGGGGGTGTACAGGGCCAGGTGTTCCCTTGGGCATAAATCTGGAGAAGTTTACAAAGGCACGGGGAGGGGTTAGGCATTGGATGGGTTTGTAAACAAAGGTGAAGAATTTGAATACAGTCGATTAAGGAAAGGACAAGTTGATGACCGTGGGTGAGGATACCTATTACGGGATGTCGTTCAAGCAACAGAGTTCTGAATGAGTGTGAGTTTCTGTAAAGTGACATTTGGGAGGCTGACCAATGCAACGACAAATTGAAAGCAATGGCTTCCCTCCAGGAACATCAAATATTCTCAATCACGAATGGCCTCCTTCTGTACTGTAGGGATTCTATGATTCTATCTCCTTTCCTTACATTACAATTAAGTACTTTTAAAAGTACTTCATTGGCTACAAGGCAGCTTGCAACATCTTGAGGTCATGAAAGTGTTATGATCCCAATGGGGAAACCATAAACCATAGACCAAATATACCGAATGGCCTCCTGGTGAAGAAATTACTAACAGAAGATTTCACTTTTTGTAACTTTTACTTTAACACAAATCAGAGTCAATATAAATTAAATATAACTTAATAGACAAATGTTATTTCAAATAAAAAGGTAAATATCACTTTCTCTCCTTTGTGTCTGCCAGCCACAAGGCTTTCATATGTTAATTTCCTTCCATACAGAAGTGTTACGTTTTTCACAATCATAAGAATTCCCTTCAGCATGTATGGCATTACAGAGCTACACAATATACTGTTCCTTATTCATGCAGGATAGGTCTGGACTCCTATCCAGCAGCAGCTTTTACCTCTGAGTTTCATGGATGTGATTATCATCAGCAAGGTATACTCATACAAGCACTCTCTTCCTTGGGTCACAACAGTCCTGATGGTGTAACTCTCCAGAATTGCTTTTCAACTGTCCAATCAATTCGCACCCCTACGTGGTTTGGCTACCTCTGATAAAACACCCAGCTCTTTAGTATCTCCAAGCTATTTGTACAGCCTTCTACATTATAGGCCTTTTTAACCCACTGGCATAGTGCCTCAAAGAGCTTCCGCATCTGTGTGCTGATCACCTTCTGTCTTCATCTCTCCCAGTATAGGTACTGTATAGGTACTGTTTCCCAGTCAAGGGTCGCCAGGTAAATGAATCAGTATTTCTTATTAGCCAAGAAATCTACAATTTATCCCTTTACAATTGATGCAAAGTCAGTTTTGAAGTTACCCAGGTGTTAGACTAGGTTTTAATCTGTCCAACATTTCCTGGGTAACTATTCAAGTCAGTACATTGGAAATGTCCCAAGTGTCCAACTCTAACGCAGAGTCGGAGACATTTGAACAGGGTCCTGAGGAAAAGGGGATTGTTCGTTGGAATTTCAAACTTCCCGGGCCATCCCACGTAGGTCAGCATGCCAGAACTTCCATAGGGTCCTGACATGCATCTTTGGTCGTATGTCCAGCCTTTGATGATCTGGAGAGCGGGAGATTTGGCCCAATATTGGAAAAGAATGTATTCAGTTACGTGTGGCACTAAATTAAAATTAGGAGTGGTGTTAAGGGGTTCAAGTGGTCCTTTTAGTGCATCAGAGCTGCAAAAGAAAGTAGCAACTTTAAGAACAAGAGACAAATAGCCGGCTGTGAGAGGGGGTGAGGGGAGGGTTTGCATTGAGGCAGTAAATGTATGGGGTATTTTTTAAAAAGGAGTTTAATATGGAGGAGAAAGGTCAAAATTTAAAGTTGCTGAACTCAAAATTGAGTCCGGACGCCTATAATGTGTCCAACCGAAGGATGAGATGCTGCCCCTCCAGCTTGGGCTGGGCATCACTGGAACATTGAAGCAGGTCAAAGACAGATACGTGGGCATGAGAGCAACGCAAGTTAAAATGGCACGCAATACTCCCTCCACCACCGATGCATAGTAGTAGCAGTGTGTACCATTTTAAGATGCACTGCAGGGACCCACCTAAGCTTCTTTGGCAACACCTCCCAAACCCACAACTCCTACCATCTAGAAGGACAAGGACAGCAGCTACCTGGGATCCCCAACACCTGGAAGTTCCCCTTTCAAGTCACTCACCATCCTAACTTGGAAATAGATCACCGTTCCTTCAATGCCGCTGGGTTAAAATCCAGGAATTTCCTCCCTAACAGCACAGTGGGTGTGCCTGCACTACATGGACTGCAGCGGTTCAAGAAGGCGGCTCACCACCTTCTCAAGGGCAATTAGAGATGGGCAATAAATGTTGGCCGAGCCAGTGGTTTTCACACTTCTTGAATGAATAAAAAAGTTGGATTGAGATTCATTTTCTTCTCCTTTGTTCGATCTCCAGTTTTTAAAAAAGCAAGGTATTGTTAATGGGAGACAGATCTATTCCAAACCTTCATGCGGCAAGTGGATTAGCCGAATATAAAATAGAATTTTTAGCCCTATGGACTGCAGATTAGTAGCCCGGGATATAAAGTATTAGGGCTATTAGTTTTATTTTTCTGTAACCTTCTGCTTTGTTAAACTATTACCTGGATTGGGCAGGTTGTCTTATGAGGAAAGGTTGGACAGGTTAGGCTTTTATCCAGTAGGAGTTTAGAAGAGAAAAAGATGACTTGATTGAAACATATAAGATCCTGAGGGGTATTGACAGTCTGGATGAGGAGAGGATATTTGCAATTGTGGAAGAATCTAGATCTAGGGGGTCACTGTTTACAAATAAGGGGTCATCCATTTGGGACAGAGATGAGGAGAAGTGTTTTTCTCTCAGAGGGTTGAGAGTCTTTGCAACTCTCTTCCTCAGAATCTTTGACTATTTTTAGGGCAAAGCTAAATAAACTCTGGATAAGCAAAGAGGTGAAAATTTATCTGGGGTCAGTGAGAATGTGGAGTTGAAGTTACAATGAGATCAGCCAGAATCTTATTGGATGGGGGAGCAGGCTCGAAGGGCCGAGTTAACTACGTCTGGTCTTAATTTGTATATTTGTGAACTATTTGTAGTGGTTTGATTTGTGTGGATCCATACACACAGACTCATATTCCATCATTTCAGAGCGCAACCAGTTACTAGGGCCAGAACTATGAGAAGATGTTGGGTGCATTTCAGTTGGTAGTCGCGTGCAAGATTTGGAAGTCTAGGTGGGCAATGAGGCTCATGAAGGAGCCAATTGAACACAATTTCACGTTGCCATCTACTATCCTCGATCCAGGGTGGGACAAAATGTCAGGGCTGAAACAAAATTTTAAAAGGCTTCTGGAGACTGAGGTTTTCTGAGTTCTGCTGTCAGGTGTTTGAACGTGCTGCCTAGACACAGTTTGCTGGGTTTATTTCATCACATTTAACTTGTAAAGGTCTGCAGTTCCCCGGGACAGCGCCGCAGCAGCTGTCAGCTGTGAGGGAGCCCATTAGGAGCACTAGCCCGCCACCGCCCTTTTCTTGGCTCCCACCCTCTTCTCGCATTCCACCACCACCCCCCCCCCCCCCCCCCCCACCTTCTCATTACGCATGTAATTGCGTCCCGGGGCCAACCGTGGGCGGAAGCTTTCGGGCCTGCAGAGGGCTCGCACCCGAGCGGGGTAAAATGCAGACCTTGAGTTCCAGGAAAGCAACTGGAGAATGCCTCTGTCTGATCTACAGTCTGATTCTGTGAGAACATGCATGGACTTAGATGGGTGGCTGCATGTAACAGGACAGCTGAAAATGGAAATTTGCAGAGGAAGGAAAGGGGCGGGGATGGGAGCTCAAAGGTATATTATTTATATTTTCAGCCATGAGTGATTATCTGATTTCCCATGGTATGTGGAAAGTACACTATTTTTGTACAAAGTTCCCCTGTTGTTGTCTCCAATGTGTTCGGCACCAAGCACCTCAACTTTTGAAATAAAACAGAAGCAGCTGCTGGAAAATAAATTCATCACTTACATGGAAACAGAAAACAGGAGCAGGAGGAGGCCATTCGGCCCTTCGGGCCTGCTCCGTCATTCATTATGATCATGGCTGATCATCCTACTCAATTGCCTAATCCCGCTTTCCCCCCATATCCTTTGATCCCCTTCACCCTAAATGCTACATCTAACTGCTTCTTGAAAACATGCAATGTTTTGGCCTCAACTATTTCCTGTGGCAACAAATGTCACAGGCCGACCATTCTCTGGGTGAGGAAATTTCTCCTCATCTCTGTCCTAAATGGTCTACCTTGTATACTCAGACTGTGACTCCCAATTCTGGACACACCCACTGTGGTAAACCACTGTGTTCTGATATTAGAGGTTGTATGGTAGAACCTGCACTACAGGTTCACCTGTGGCCCCTGCATGCTAGCTCCGCCCAGGAGGCGGGTTATAAATATGCATGGCCTCCAGCTCGCAGCCATTTCACCAGCTGCTGTGGGAGGCCACACATCTGATACTAATAAAGCCTCAGTTTGGATTCAACTTCGTCTCCAGTCAAATTGATCGTAGACTAAACACTTCCTTTCCAAGTAGAAAGCGACGCATCGGACGTCACCCTTGCAGCCACCCTCAACGCGGCAGCACGGTAGCATTGTGGATAGCACAATTGCTTCACAGCTCCAGGGTCCCAGGTTCGATTCCGGCTTGGGTCACTGTCTGTGCTGAGTCTGCACATCCTCCCCGTGTGTGCGTGGGTTTCCTCCGGGTGCTCCGGTTTCCTCCCACAGTCCAAAGATGTGCAGTTTAGGTGGATTGGCCATGATAAGTTGCCCTTAGTGTCCAAAAATTGCCCTTAGTGTTGGGTGGGGTTACTGGGTTATAGGGATAGGGTGTAGGTGTTGACCTTGGGTAGGGTGCTCTTTCCAAGAGCCGGTGCAGACTCGATGGGCCGAATGGCCTCCTTCTGCACTGTAAATTCTATGATAATCAACCAGGCAGGCAGGCCCATGGCATTCTTTTCCCACACCCTCCATGCCTCTGGCAAGAGGACCTCCCTGCTGTACTACATTCCATTCGCTCATTACTCTGCACTGCCACTAACAGTACACCACATGAACGTCTTTTTGCCTTCCCCAGGAAGTCCACATCTGGGGTATCGCTCCCAACGTAGCTTACAACTCCGGGAACCATGCTTCTCCGTAAACATGTGTGGCTCCACAAGGCTGATCCGTTGGTGGAGAGGATGCACCTGCTCCACGCAAACCCCCAGTACGCCTACGTGGCGTTCGTGGCACCAGCAGGTTCCACACCCGCACCACCCCCCGTTGCCCCCGGCGCCAACCTCTCCTCCCCCGCCGCCCCCATCACCCCCCCTAGGACTGTTCGTCCTCCCCCTGCCCACCCCCGTTGATGAAGAGGATTTTGGCACGCTCCCGGAGTCAACTTCAACCATGACAGCGCCAACATCGCCGTCACCGCCTCGTCGATCTCAAAGAACCATTAAAGCACCGGACCGGCTGAACATCTGACCGGCCCGCCGGATGACCAGAGACATTTTTTTACTGCTCTGTAAATATTAAAATTTCTAATTGTATATAGTTATCCACCACCCCCGCCGGACTCAATTTTAACAGGGGGTGAATGTGGTAAACCACTGTGTTCTGATATTAGAGGTTGTACGGTAGAACCTGCACTACAGGTTCACCTGTGGCCCCTGCATGCTAGCTCCGCCCAGGAGGTGGGTTATAAATATGCGTGGCCTCCAGCTCGCAGCCATTTCGCCAGCTGCTGTGGGAGGCCACACATCTGATACTAATAATGCCTCAGTTTGGATTCAACTTCGTTTCCAGTCAAATTGATCGTGCCTCACCCACCATCAGGAACATCCTTCCAAAATCTACCGTGTCTAGTCCTGTTAGAATTTTATAGATTTCTATGAGATCCGCCCTCATTCTTTTGGATGCCAGCGAATACAATCCTAACCGATTCAATCTCATAGGTCAGTCCCGCCATCCCAGGAATCAGTCTGGTAAACCTTCGCTGCACTCCCTCTACAGAAAGAACATCCTTCCTCAGATAAGGAGACCAAAACTGCTCACAATATTCCAGGTGTGGCCTCATCAAGGCCCTGCATAATTGCAGCAAGACATCCCTGCTCCTAGAGTCGAATCCTCTTGCTATGAAGGCCAACATAGCATTTGCCTTCTTTACCACATGCTGCATCTGCCTGCTTACCTTCAGTGACTGTTGTACAAGGTCACCCAGGTCTTGTTGCACATTCCCCTCCCCTAATTTATGGCCATTCAGATAATAGGCTGCCTTCTAATTTGCTGCTACCAAAGTGGATAACCTCGCATTTCTCCATATTATACTGCATCTGCCATTTATTTGCCACTCAACTTGTCCAAATCACACTGAAGGATCTCTGCATCCTCCTCACAGCTCACCCTCCCACCCAACTTGGTGTCATCTGCAAATTTGGAAATATTACATTTTGTTCCCTCATCTAAATCATTAATATATATTGTGAATAGCTGGGATCCTAGTACCGATTCCTGCAGTACCCCAATAGCCACTGCATGCCAATCTGAAAAAGACCCATTCATTGTATGTTCACTGTTTGTTTCCTGTCTGCCAACCAGTTTTCTTTCTATCTCAATACACTATCCCCAATTCCATGAGCTTTCATTTTACACAGCAATCTCTTATGCGGGACTTTGTCAAAAGCCTTCTGAATGTCCAAATATACCATATCCACTGGCTCCCCCTTGTCAACTCTACTAGTTACATCCTCGAAGAATTCCAGTAGATTTGTCAAGCATGATTTCCCCTTCATAAATCCATGCTGACTCTGTCCAGTACTGCTACTATTTCCTAAGTGCTCTGCTATCAAATCTTTGATAATGAATTCTAGAATTTTCCCCACTGCTGACGTCAGGCTATAAATCCCTGTTTTCTCTTGATCTCCCTTTTTAAATAGTAGAGTTACGTTATCTACCCTCCAATCTGCAGGAACTGTTCCTGAGTCTATTTTATCCTGGAAGAAGACCACTAATGTGTCTACTATTTATAGAGCCACTTCCTTAAGTATTCTTAGATGTAGATTATCAGGCCCTGAGGATTTATCAGCCTTCAGTCCCGTCAATTTCCCCATCACCATTTCATTACTAATATAGATCTCCTTCAGTTCTTCCCTCACACTAAACCCTGGATCCCCAACATTTCTGGTATCTGATTTGTGTCCTCATTTGTGAAGACAGAACCAAAGTGTGTGTTTAGTTGCTCAGAAATGTCTTTGTCCCCTATTATACATTCATCTGTTTCTGACTGTAAGGGACCTACATTTGTCTTCACCAATCTTTTTCTCTTCACGTACCTATAGAAACTTTTACAGTCAGTTTTTATGTTCCCTGCAAGCTTACTCCTGTACTCTATTTTCTCTTTCTTAATCAATCCCTTGGTTCTTTGCTGAATTCCAAACTGCTCCGAATCCTCAGATCTATGAGGTGGGATTCACCATTCCCTGACGCTGATATCATAATCGGCGATCGGGCAGAGAACCCCTTTTGACGCCCAAATCGGGGGCGGTGCCGGTTTGATGCCAGTTTTCTATTCTCTGCCCCCTTCGAAATGGCGTCATCGTGTCGTGTGGCGCATGCTGTTGGAACGGCGTTGGTGCGTCACCTGAAGTCCCTCCCCTGATGCTCCACGCCCGATGGGCCGAGTTCCCGACCGTGCAGGGGACATGTGGTCTCAGCGGCCAGGAACCCGGCATGGCGACAGCGCACTGTGTCCAGCGCCGCCACATTCGGCCGGGATCCTTGCTGCTGGCCAGGGGGTGGCTTCCGCGAGGCATGGGGGGAACTATTTGATAGGTCGGGTCATCGCACGGCCGGCGCCATGTTCTAAGGTGCGACCGCTGCAGTCATTTATATCGTGGGAGCTGGGAGTTTTATTCGGCATGGTGCCGATTTTGGCGTCATAAAACACCACAGTTACCACGCCGGCGGTGAATCCCATTGTTTTTCTTAGCGAATTTGTATGCTTCTTCCTTGGATCAAGTACTATCTCTAATTTCCCCTGTAAGCCAGGGATTGACCACCTTTTCCATTTTATTTTTGTTCCAGGCAGGATTAAAGAATTGTTGCAGTTCGCCATTGCGCTCTTTGAATGTTTGCTATTGCCTATCCCATTAAGTAACGTTCCCCAATCGATCAAAGCCAACTTACGCCTCATACCATTGTAGTTTCCTCTATTAAGGGGCGTCATTCTCCGACCCCCCAGCGGGGGCGGGAATTGGGCCGCGCCGGTTGGCGGGCCCCCCCCCGCTGGATTCTCCGGCCCGGATGGGCCGAAGTCCCGCTGATAAATTGGCTGTCCCACCGGCGTGGATTAAACCACCTTTTCAACGGCGGGACAAGGCGGCGTGGGCGGGCTCCGGGGTCGTGGGGGGGGTGCGCGGGGCGATCTGGCCCCGTGGGGTGCCCCCACGGTGGCCTGGCCCGCGATCGGGGCCCACCGATCCGCGGGCGGGCCTGTACCGTGGGGGCACTCTTTCCCTTCCGCCTCCGCCACGGTCTCCACCATGGCGGAGGCGGAAGAGACTCCCTCCACTGCGCATGCGCGGGAAACTGTCAGCGGCCGCTGACGCTCCCGCGCATGCACCGCCCCGAGATGTCATTTCCGCGCCAGCTGGCGGGGCAACAAAGGCCGTTTCCGCCAGCTGGCGGGGCGGAAATTCCTCCGGCGTCGGCCTAGCCTCTCAATGTTGGGGCTCGGCCCCCAAAGATGCGGAGCATTCCGCACCTTTGGGGCGGCGCGATGCCCGTCTGATTGGCACCGTTTTGGGCGCCAGTCGGGGGACATCGAGCCGTTTCGGGAGAATTTCGCCCAAGATTCAGGAACCTAGGGCAGGATTCTCCAACCCCCCGCCGGCTGCCGAATTCTCCGGCGCCGGGGTTTTGGCGGGGGCAGGAATCGCGCCGTGCCAGTAGGCGGTCGCTGGCGATTCTCTGGCCCGCGGGGCCGCCCGTTTTCGGCGGGACCGGCTGGCGTGAATCACAACAGGTCCTTACTGGCAGGACCTGGCTCCACGGGCAGCCTGCAGAGTCCTCGGGGAGGGGTATCTGGCCCTGGGGGGTGCCCCCACGGTGGCCTGGCCCGCGATCGGGGCCCACCGATCCGCGGGCGGGCCTGTGCCGTGGGGGCACTCTTTCCCTCCGCACCAGCCACTGTGAACCTCCGCCATGACCGGTGCGGAGAAGAACCCCCCTGCGCATGCTGCCAGCACACGCTGGTGCTCCTGCACATGCGCCAACTCGCGCCGGCCGGCGGAGGCCCTTCGGCGCTGGTTGGCGTGGCGTCAAGCCCTTCCGTGCCGGCCTAGTCCCAGAAGGTGGGAAGGATTCCGCACCTTCGGGGTGGCCCTATGCCGGAGTGGTTCACGCCACGTCTCGGCGCCGGAGGGGCCCCCCCCGCCGGTTCGCGGAGAATCCCGCCCCTAGTCTCAGAATCAACCACTTCCCTCGCCACCTTGATAAAAAATTCTTATCATATTTTGGTCGATCATCCTCAAGGGGTTTTGCGCAACTAGATTGCCAATAATTCCATTCTCATTGCACAGTACCCAGTCTAGAATGTCCCGCTCTTTAGTTGATTTCTCAATGTATTGATCCTGAAAACCATCCCGTATACACTCCAGGAATTCTTCCTCTACGGTATTGTGGCTAATTTGATTTACCCAATCTATATGCAGAATAAAATCACCCATAATTGCAGATGTTCCTTTATCGCATGTGTCTCTAATGTCCTCTTTAATGCCATTACCAACATCACCACTGCAGTTTGGGGGTCTATATACGACGTCCACTAATGTTTTTGCCCCACTATTGGGGCTCTACCCATACAGATTCCATATTGTCATAGCCAAAATCCTTCCTCACTATTGCGTTCATTTCCTCTTTAACCAGCAATGTCACTCCACCGCCTTTTCCTTTTTGTCTGACCTTCCTAATATTGAATACCCCTGGATGTTCAATTCCCATCCCCAGTCACCCTGCAGCCACGTCTCTGTAGTCCCAATTGTATCATACCCGTTTCTGTCTATTTGCGCGATTAGTTCATCCGCTTTATTGCGAATGCTCCACACATTAAGGCACACATCCTTTAATCTTGTCTTTTTAACGTTACTAGTCTTGCTCCCAATATTTTTCTGTGCCCTTGTTTGAATCTGGTTCTTGGTTTACCTGCCTGTCACTTTTCTTATTCCCCTTTCTGTCTTTTCTTTTTGTCCTTGTTCCTCCTCCTCTGACTCCTTGCATAGGCCCCCATCTCCCTGCCATTTTAGTTTCAACCCTCCCACCCACTCTAGCAAATACACCCCTGGGACATCAGTCCTGGTCCTGCCCAGGTGTAACCCGTCCAGCTAATACCTCCCCCAGAACCGGTCACAATGCCCCGGAATCTGAAACCCTCCCCCTCACACCATCTCTTCAGCCACGTATTTATCTGACTATTTCTGCTCTGACTAGAACATGGCACTGGTAGTAATTCTGAGATAACTACCTTTGAGGTCTGACTTCTCAACTTTCTCCCTAACTCCCTATATTCTGCTTTTAGGACCTCATCCCTTTTTTCACCTCTGTCGTTGGTACCAATGCCTACCACGACCACTGGGTGTTCACCCTCCCCCGCCAGAATGTCCTGTAACCGCTGTCATGATATTCAAACACACACATCATGATGGACACACTAACAGGCAAATCAGAGTACACAACACCACAACCAATCACAGACAAGAACACCAACCACATAAAAAGCACGAGCACGACACCTGGAGGTCAGTAGGTCTGGGGAGAAGGAAGCATGAAAGAGCTGTTGAAACACCACAAGCAGGGAGCCCCCCACGTGCAGAGTGCAAAGACCAAGTTGTAAATAGCAAGTTTAAATAAACAAGTGTTGTACCATATGCAACTGTGTTGGCTCTTCTGTGTGTTAGAACACCCAACACCACATGGTACAGGAGTGGATCGATACCTGCCTACCAACCTGCCATTCTGGACATGGACCACACCGGCAAACCGCAGCCGATGCAAGTCACGGGGAACCTAGGCACCAACTGGAAGCTCTACAGGCAGCGATTTGACCTGTACATCCGTGCCACCGAAAAACAGAATGTCTCGGATGATTCGAAGATTGCAATGCTCCTCTTCTACGCAGGCCCCCACCCAAATGATGTCTTTAATTCACTGGTGTTCGAGGAAGGCGAAAACCAGGCCAAATATGACACGGTCATCCTCAAAATGGACCAGCACTTTCAAACTGAAGTAAACGAAACTTTCGAAAGATACATCTTTCAGCAACGCCTGCAAGGTAAGGAGGAGCTTTTTCAACCCTTTTTGACGCACCTCCGGATTCTAGCGCAGTCCTGCGGTTACGGCACCACCACAGAGTCCATGATCAGGGACCAGATTGTTTTTGGCGTTGCCTCCAGTGGCCTACGCCAGCAGCTTCTTAAAATAAAGAGCCTCACCTTAGCGTCTGCTGTGGAAGCCTGTGTCCTCCATGAAAATGCGACCTGCCGTTTTGCCCGATTTCAGGCGTCCGAGTTGGCACGGAGGGGGTCCCCAGCCGTCGAATCGGCAAGCCAGGCCGCCCACGACGTTGAACGCATCCAGGCCGTCGATTTCTTCCCGCCCCACGGCCCGGACGACAGCGGCCGCTTCCCGCGCTTTTCGCGGTCTCCCGCGCAGGTGCGCGCCAAGAATAACGGCCACAACGAGGGACGCACTGCGCAGGCGCGCCCACCGCAAGATCGCACTGCGCATGCGCAGTGGCGCAACGAACGCCGTGACGTCATGACGTGCAGCAAGTGTGGAGGTCTACACTTAAAAGGGCAATGTCCTGCAAAATACCAACAGTGCAACAGATGTGCCATGATAGGCCACTACGCAGCCCGCTGTCGTGCGGCTCAACCCATGGATCCGGCGCATCCTCGACAACCTCGCACACGAGTCAGGACCGTCCAGCCCACGCATCAAGACTTCCAGTTAAGTGATGCAGATGACCAGGATGACTTCAGAGTTGCCGTCATTGATGTCAATAAGGTCAATGCCATCAATCCAGACGATGAGTGGTGTGCCACCCTGACGGTCAACCGATCGCGCGTCGCCTTCCGTCTGGACACCGGCGCATCCGCCAACCTGATTGCTTACTCTGCAGTCCAGGCCATGAAGGTCAAACCACTCATCACACCATCCCGGCTTAAGATGGTTGACTATAACGGGAACGTTATCCCGTCCGTAGGATCTTGCCAGCTACAGGTGACTCACAAGAGGTACACGGCCACACTCCCCTTCGAAGTTGTGGGCTCATCAAAGGACTCGTTACTGGGCGCACAAGCGTGTAAGGTCCTTCACCTGGTACAGCGCATCATGTCTCTCTCTCCAGATGAGATATCCGACTTCCCGGATGCTGAGTTCCACGCGAATCTCCATTCCCTCCTCGCTCACAACCAGGAGGTTTTTGAAGGCATGGGGACATTGCCACACACGTACAAGATTCGACTCAGACCGGACGCCATCCCTGTCGTTCACGCACCTCGCAGGGTTCCTGCGCCTCTCAAAGACCGCCTCAAGGCACAACTGCAGATTCTTCAGGACCAAGGGGTCCTATCCAAGGTCACGGAGCCCACGCCATGGGTCAGCTCCATGGTCTGTGTAAAGAAGCCCTCTGGCGAGCTCCGTATATGTATAGATCCAAAAGATCTGAACAACAACATCATGCGGGAACACTATCCCATCCCAAAACGAGAAGACCTCACCAGCGAGATGGCGCGAGCCAACATATTCACTAAATTGGATGCGTCCAAAGGATTCTGGCAGATCCAACTGGACCCGGCCAGCCGAAGACTATGCACATTCAACACCCCTTTTGGCAGATTCTGCTACAACCGGATGCCATTCGGCATCATTTCGGCATCTGAAGTATTCCACCGCATTATGGAGCAGATGATGGAAGGCATCGAAGGGGTACGTGTATATGTGGACGATATCATCATTTGGTCCACCACTCCGCAGGAACACATGCATCGTCTTCGACGTGTCTTCACCCGCATACGGCAAAATGGCCTGCGTCTCAACCGTGCGAAGTGTGCTTTCGGCCAGACGGAGCTGAAATTCCTCGGGGACCACATCTCAAGGTCCGGGGTCCGTCCCGATGCAGACAAGGTTAGCGCCATCACAGCCATGCCACGACCGGCTGACAAGAAGGCTGTCTTAAGATTCCTGGGCATGGTCAACTTCCTTGGGAAGTTCATTCCCAACCTGGCTTCTCATACAACAAACATGCGCCATCTCGTAAAAAAATCGACGGAATTCAACTGGCACCAGTCGCATCAGCAGGAATGGGAGGAGCTCAAGCACAAACTGGTCACGGCACCAGTGCTGGCCTTCTTTGACGCGACTCGCCCTACAAAGATCTCAACAGACGCCAGCCAATCTGGTATTGGAGCGGTACTCCTGCAAAAAGACAGCACGTCATCATGGGCCCCGGTTGCGTATGCCTCACGAGCCATGACCCCTACCGAACAGCGCTACGCGCAAATCGAAAAAGAATGCCTGGGCTTGTTAACTGGACTGGACAAGTTCCACGACTATGTGTATGGCCTGCCACGATTCACGGTCGAAACTGACCACCGCCCCCTGGTCAACATCATTAACAAAGACCTGAACGACATGACTCCTCGCCTCCAGCGCATCTTACTCAAACTCAGGAGGTACGATTTTGAACTGATCTACACTCCGGGGAAGGAACTCATAGTGGCGGACACTCTTTCCCGAGCAGTGAGCACACCACCAGATGCGGAGGGGTTCGTGCGTCAAATTGAGGCACACGTGACTCTGACAGCAGCAAATATGCCAGCTGATGATCCTTGTCTGGCCCACATACGCGCAGAGACGGCGACTGACCCTCTGCTGCAGCGAGTGATGCGCCACATGACGGAAGGGTGGCTAAAAGGGCAGTGCCCCCAGTTTTACAATGTGCGAGATGATCTCACCAATATAGACGGGGTCCTTATGAAATCGCATAGGATCGTCATTCCACACAGTGTGCGCCAGATGATTCTTCGTCAACTACACGAAGGCCACTTGGGTGTCGAAAAATGCAGACGAAGGGCCCGGGCGGCGGTATATTGGCCGGGTATTAATGAAGACATAGCCAACATGGTGCTCAACTGCACAACCTGTCAGAGGTTTCAGCCGGCGCAACCTCCGGAAACACTTCTACCACACGAGATGGTGACGTCCCCCTGGGCGAAGGTGGGTGTTGACCTATTTCACGCGCTCGGCAGAGATTACATTGTTATTATAGACTACTTCTCAAACTACCCGGAAGTCATGCCTCTCCATGATCTGACGTCGTCCGCAGTCATTGGGGCCTGCAAGGAAACGTTTGCTCGCCATGGCATTCCAAGGACTGTCATGTCAGACAATGGACCTTGTTTTGCCAGCCGTGAATGGTCGTCCTTTGCCGCAGCATATGGTTTCACTCATGTGACATCCAGCCCTCTGCATCCACAATCGAACGGGAAGGCTGAAAAGGGTGTCCACATCGCAAAGCGGCTCCTGTGCAAGGCGGCTGATGCCGGATCGGACTTTAACCTTGCCTTGCTGGCCTATCGATCGGCCCCGTTATCCACGGGCCTCTCGCCAGCGCAGCTACTAATGGGTCGCTCCCTCAGGACGACGGTACCTTCCGTCCTGGCACCGACAACAGACCATGAGGCGGTTCTTCGGGACATGCAACTGCAGCGTGATCGCCAGAAAGGTCGGTACGACACACGAGCGACGGACCTGCCCCCCCTGTCCTCCGGAGACAAAGTACGCGTCCATCAACCGTATGGTGGCTGGTCAGCACCGGCCGAAGTCCTCCGACAAGTGGCTCCCCGCTCGTTCCTGGTTCGCATGCCGGATGGTTCCGTGCGTCGCCGCAATCGGCGCGCCCTTCGCCGACTTCCACGTTCACAGCCACACAACACGCCAGATCCTCAACAGGCTTCCGAGGATGACTTTGTGGAGCTGCCGCACATCACGCCCTTTCCATCGCCACCCATGGCCATGCCTGCACAGCAGCCGGTGGTTCTTGATCCACCCTTAAGGCGGTCAACCCGAATTCGTCGCAAACCCATTAGAATGGACTTATAATACAGTTCATATGTTTAATAAGTTGGACAATTTTACATGATAACCTGTTGTTGTTTATCGTTCCAGATGTCGTCTGACTGGACAACTGTTCAAAATTTTTTTTCTTCTTCTCTCGTTCGCATTTCTGTTATGTTATGGTACAACTGGATTCATGTGACGCACTCGACATCGCCCCATGTACATAGTTCCGTCATAGACACATGCTGCACACGACACACACACACTCTTAGATGCACTCACGTCACGATCATATTTATTACCACGTAGGCACATATCTTTGTAAAAAGGGGGGATGTCATGATATTCAAACACACACATCATGATGGACACACTAACAGGCAAATCAGAGTACACAACACCACAACCAATCACAGACAAGAACACCAACCACATAAAAAGCACGAGCACGACACCTGGAGGTCAGTAGGTCTGGGGAGAAGGAAGCATGAAAGAGCTGTTGAAACACCACAAGCAGGGAGCCCCCCACGTGCAGAGTGCAAAGACCAAGTTGTAAATAGCAAGTTTAAATAAACAAGTGTTGTACCATATGCAACTGTGTTGGCTCTTCTGTGTGTTAGAACACCCAACACCACAACCGCTCCAAGACATCCTGGACCCTAGCACCAGGGAGACAACATACCATCCTGGAGTCTTGTTTGCTGCCACAGAAACGCCTATCAATTCCCCTTGCAATTGAACCCCCTATAGCTATTGCATTCGCATATGTTTTGCTCCACCCCTCTGCAGCAGAAACAACGGCGATGCAATGAATTTGGCTTTTGCTGCTTTCCCTGAGAGGTCATTCCTCTCAATAGTATCCAAAGCGGTACATCTGTTTTGCAGGGGAATGGCCACTACCTGCCTAACTCTCGTGCTCTGCCTGGTGGTCACCCATTCCCTTCCTGCCTGTGGAGTTTGAGCCTGTGGTGTGACCACCTCTCTGTATGTGCTAACCACGACATTCTCCACTTTGTGGATACTCCACAGTGTCCCCAGCCGCTGCTCCAGCTCTGAAACCTGGGCTTCCAGGAGATTGTAGCTGGAGACATTTCCTGCACACATGCTGATCCTGGACATTGAGAATATTCCCGGCATCCCACATGGAGCAAGAGGAGCAAACCAGGGCTTTGAGCATGATTTGCCCCTTTGAATTAAACCTTTGAAAGATGCTTGCTATTAGATTAAATGCAATTCTCTATGGCTCTTCTTTTCTTGTCACTACCAATTATAGCCCTTACAGATTATTAACCACAAAACGATAAAAGTTGTAAAGACTTACTGACCTTACCCATTACTTACTACTGAGCTCTCTCCCTTATAGCCTCAGCTGCAGCAAGGGGCTGCTGGCAAGGAGTTGGCACAATATTGTCAAGTTGAATATTGGAATCAGTTATACTCTTTACATTCCAGAGCAGGGTTTCTGAGGAGAGTGTCACTGGAGATGATCACTACAGGGGTTTTGGAAATAACTCTTGTTGAAAGCAAACTGAAAAATATGTCAGGACCAGTCAACCATGGTTACGCCTGCAAATAGCACCAGCTTCATTTTGGCTGCAGGTGAACACTTATAGACAAAGGTGGATGGTAAACCATAGGTTTAGCATGTCCTCTCAATCCACTCGACTCAGCTATAGAAACCCTCACACTGTTTGGACATGGTAAGGTAGATTTATGCTCATGTATATTACACCCAACTGCTGAAAGCGGAGTAACACACTCACCCACGAACTGTTTGTCTTTGTATTTCCATATTAATTTCATTAGGTTTAGGTACAAATCTTGCAAATATTCTGGGAGCACACCAGGCAGAGAGAACTGGTGAAATTTAAAGGAACACGGGGTATTATAGGAAAGTATCATAGAATCAGAAGGACCAGTGAGTCTGCACCTACGTTCTGAAAGAGCACTCAAACCAAGCCCACTTCCCCGCCCCATCTCAATAAACCCAGAACCTAAGCTGCCAAATGCAGCAAGACCTGGACAATATCGAGGCTTGGGCTGACAAGTGGCAAGTTAAATTCGCACCACACAAGTGCCAGGCAATGACCATCTCCAACAAGAGAGAATCTAACCATCGCCCCAAGACATTCAATGGCATTACCAACGCTGAATCCCCCACAATCAACATCCTAGGCTTTACCATTGATCAGAAACTCTGGACTAGACTGGACTAGACATATTAATACTGTGGCTACCAGGGCGGTCAAAGACTAGGAAACCTCCAGCGAGTAACTCACCTCCTGACCCCCCTCAAAGCCAGTCCACCATCTACCAGGCACAAGTCAGGAGTGTAATGGAATACTCTCCACTTGCCTGGATGAGTGCAGTTCCAACAATACTCAAGAAGCTCGACACCATCCAGGACAAAGCAGCCCGCTTGATTGTTCCTTCTTCCACAAACATTCAAACCCTCCACCACCAACGAACAGTGGCAGCCGTGTGTACCATCTACAAGATGCACTGCAGTAACTCACCAAGGTTCCTTAGCCAGCACCTCCCAAACCCACAACGACGACCATCTAGAAGGATAAGAGCGGCAGATATCTGGGAACCCCACCATCTGGAGGTTCCCCTCTGATGTACCGTCAAATACCACGAGGCGAGAATGGTGAAACAATTGAAGCTTTATTGCACAAGATGTTGTGCCTCCTGCAGCTGGAACCAGAATGGGAGCAGCGCAGGAGAGCATACACTTTTATACGCCGCCTGCTGGGAGGAGCCAGCAGGCTGGGATTTACTGTGGTACCTGTAATACAGTGGCAGTACCGTAATACATGCAATGTGTTACCAGTGGTGTTTACCACATTCACCCCCTGTTTAAAAAAAGTCCGGCGGGGGTGAAGAAAACATTACAGATTAACTCTGTCCGGGACTCTGACCCTCCGCTGCGATCGCCTCAGTCCTGGTGGTGGTGTGGGCGCCGCTGTGGTCACCTGCGACTCCGGGAGCGCGTTGTCCTCTCCTTCGTCACCCCTTAGTGGATCCAGTGTGGGGACGGATCTGCTGGGGTGGAGGGTGCGGTGAGGTTCGCTGGTGGGAGGGTGGGTGGCGCAGGGGTGAACGAGGCAACCGGGAGGGGGGGGGAGCGGTATCAGGTCGGGGGATTGTGGGTGGGGACCCAGCGGGTGCCAGGTCCCGGAGGGAGACTGTGTCCTGTCGCCCGTCGGGGTGTGCCATGTAGGCGTACTGCGGGTTTGCATGGAGGAGGTGGACTTTTTCAACCAAGGGATCCGATTTATGGCTCCACACATGCTTCCGGAGGAGGATGGGTCCAGGAACTGTCAGCCATGTTGGGAGCGACATCCCGGAGGTGGACTCCCTCGGGAAGACAAACACACATTCGTGAGGGGTCTCATTAGTAGCGGTGCATAGGAGCGACCGGATGGAGTGGAGCCCGTCAGGGAGGACCTCCTGCCAGCGGGAGACCAGGAGATTTCTAGACCAAAGGGCCAGCAGGACAGCCTTTCAGACCGTCCCATTCTCCCTCTCTACCTGCCCGTTTCCCCGGGGATTGTAGCTGGTCGTCCTGCTTGAGGCGATGCCCTTGCTGAGCAGGAACTGACGCAGCTCATCACTCATGAAGGAGGATCCCCGATCGCTGTGGATGTAGGTGGGGAAACCGAACAGGGTGAAGATGCTGTGTAGGGCTTTGATGACCGTGGCAGAAGTCATGTCGGGGCATGGGATGGCGAATGGGAACCGGGCGTACTCATCAATTACGTTGAGGAAGTACACATTGCGGTCGGTGGAGGGGAGGGGCCCTTTGAAGTCCATGCTGAGGCACTCAAAGGGGTGGGAGGCCTTCACCAGGTGCGCTCTATCTGGCCGGTAGAAGCGCGGCTTACACACTGCGCAGACTTGGCAGTCTCTGGTTACGGTCCTGACCTCCTCAATGGAGTAGGGCAGGTTGCAGACCTTGACAAAATGGAAGAACCGGGTGACCCCCGGTGGCAGAGGTCATTGTGGAGAGCCCGGAGTCGGTCCACTTGTGCGCTGGCACGTGTACCGTGGGATAGGGCATCTGGGGGCTCATTGAGCTTCCCCAGGTGATACAAGATCTCATAGTTATAGGTGGAAAGCTCGATCCTCCACCTCAAGATCTTGTTGTTTTTGATCTTGCCGCGCTGTGTATTGTTAAACATGAAAGCAACCGACCGTTGGTCAGTGAGGAAAGTGAATCTCCTGCCGGCCAGGTAATGCCGCCAATGTCGCACAGCTTCCACAATGGCTTGGGCCTCCTTTCGATGGAGGAGTGTCGAATTTAGGAGGCATGGAGGGTGCGGGAAAAGAAAGCCACGGGACTGCCCGCCTGATTGAGGGTGGTGACCAGAGCTACGTCTGATGCATCGCTCTCCACCTGAAAGGGGAGGGTCTCGCCGACTGCCTGCATCGTGGCCTTGGCGATGTCTGCTTTGATGTGGTTGAAGGCCTGGAGGGCCTCAGCCATCAGGGGAAAAACTGTGGACTGAATGAGTGGGCAGGCCTTGTCCGCATAATTAGGGACCCACTGGGCGTAATGTGAGAAACACCCCAGGCATTGTTTCAGGGCCTTGGGGCAGTGGGGGAGAGGGTGTACCAGGAACATGCGGTCGGGGTCGGGCCCTAGGACTCCATTTTCCACTACGTAGCCAAGGATGGCTAAGCGGTAGGTGCGGAACACGCATTTCTCCTTATTGTAGGTGAGGTTAAGGAGTTTGGCGGTATGGAGGAATTTGCGTCGTGGTCCTGCTGGTCGTGGCCGCAGATGGTGACATTATCCAGGTACGGGAAGGTGGCCGCAGCCCGTACATTCGGTCCATCTCTCGCTGGAAGACCGAGACCCCATTGGTGACGCCGAAGGGAACTCTAAGGAAATGATAGAGGCGGCCATCTGCTTCGAACGCAGTGCCTTGGCAGTCCCCCGGGCGGTTGGGGAGCTGGTGGTAGGCGGACTTCATGTCTACTGTGGAGAAGACACAATACTGTACCAGTTGATGGTCTGACTGTAGTCAATGACCATCCTGTGCTTCTCCCCAGTCTTCACTACCACCACTTGAGCTCTCCAGGGGCTGTTGCTGGCCTCAATGACCCCCTCCCGCAGAAGCCGTTGGACCTCCGACCTGATGAAGGTCCTGTCCTGAGCACTGTACCGTCTGCTCCTAGTGGCAACAGGCTTACAGTCCGGGGTGAGGTTTGCAAAAAGTGAAGTTGGATCGACCTTAAGAGGCGTGAGGCCAAAGACGGTGAGGGGGGCAGGGGTCCTCCGAATTTCAAAGTAAGGCTTTGGAGGTGGCATTGGAAATCAAGGCCTAGTAACAGGGCCGCGCAGAGATGGGGGAGGACGTAGAGCCTGAAGTTGCTGTACCCTACGCCCTGAATGGTGAAGGTCGCGACGCAGAACCCCTGGATTTGCACGGAATGGGATCCGGAGGCCAGGGAGATTTTCTTGGTGATGGGGAGTACCAGGAGGGAACAGCGCCTTATCTTAGCAGGGTGGATGAAACTCTCTGTGCTCCCGGAGTCAAAGAGGCAGGTCGTCTCGTGCCCGTTAATCTTTACCGTCGTCGTAGCGGTCGCAAGGTTGCGGGGCCGAGACTTATCAAGGGTGATGGAGGCGAGCTGCGGAAGATGTTGGGAGGTCCTGGGCTGATCAGCGGTGGCGGAGGTATCAGCGGGCAGTGAACGGCCAGACGAGCAGGGGTCCTGAGGCGCGGTCCAAAATGGCGCCGAAGTTGGCGCCCACGGGCCACACATGGCCTGTGGTGGAGAAGATGGTGGTGCCCCTGGATCACACGTGGGGGGTGGAGCAATGCCGGGCCTGGAAACAGCGGCGACCGACCGAGCCTGGCAAACGAAAATGAAGTGGCCCTTCTTCCCACACCCGTTGCAGGTCGCGCTCCGCGCCGGGCAGCGCTGTCTGGGATGTTTGCTCTGGCCACAAAAATAACATTTGGGCCCTCTGGAGTTGGCTGGCTGCCGCACGGCGCAGGCTTGCGGTGTACTTGAGTCGGCAGCAGGTGGGGCCCATGATGCCCACGAGGGTGCCGCGCAGTCGGGGGTGTAGGCCTCCAGATTACGGGAGGCCACTTTGAGGGAATTAGCAAGCTGCACAGTCCCTGCAAGATCGAGCGTCCCCCCTTCCAATAGTCGCTGGCAAACGTACGTAGACTTCATGCCCGTGACATGAGCGTCTCTGATTAGTAGTTCGGTGTGTTGGACTGCCGAAACTGCCTGGCAGTCACAGTTCCTACCAAGAATCTGTAGAGCCTGCAAGAAATTGTCCAGAGTCGCCCCCGGGAGTTGTCGTCTCGTGGCCAGGAGGTGCCTGGCGTACACTTGATTCACCGACTTAATGTAATGTCCCTTTAGTAGCGTCATCGCTTCTGTGTAGGTGGGCGCATCCCGGATGAGGGGAAAAACTTGAGGGCTCACCCGTGAGTAGAGGACTTGGAGCTTCTGTGGGTCTGAGAGTTCTTCAGTGGCTGCTCTGAGGTAGCCTTCAAAGCAGGCTAGCCAGTGGTCGAAGGTGGACGTGGCGTTGGCTGCGTGAGGGCTCAGCTCCAGGCGATCAGACTTGATTAAGACGTTCATCTTTTAAAATCTTGTGCAATAAATTGATGTACCGTCAATTACCACGAAACGAGAATGGTGAAACAATCGAGGCTTTATTGCACAAGATGTTGTGCCTCCTGTAGCTGGAACCAGAATGGGAGCAGCACAGGAGAGCATACACTTTTATAGGCCACCTGCTGGGACGAGCCAGCAGGCTGGGATTCACTGTGGTACCTGTAATACACGGGCAGTGCCGTAATACATACAATGTGTTACCAGTGGTGTTTACCGCACCCTCCAAATCACTCACCATCCTGACTTGGAAATATATCGTCGTTCCTTCACTTTCGCTGGGGCAAAATCCTGGAACTCCCCTTATAACAGCAGAGTGGGTGTACCTACACCTCAAGGACTGCAGCCTTTCAAGAAGGCAACTCACCACCACCTTCTGAAGGACAACTAGGGATCAGCAATAAATGCTGGCCGAACCAGCAGCGCCCACATCCTAGAACTTTTTTTTTTTAAACACATCTTCGGACACTAATGGGAATTTTAGCATGGCCAATCCACCTAATCTGAACATTTATGGACTTTGGGAGGGAACTGGAGCACCCGGAGGAAGCCCATGCAGACACGGGGAGAATGTACAAACTCCACACAGTGACCCAAGGCTGGAATTGAACCCCGGTCCCTGGCGTTGTGAGGCAGCAGCGCTAGCTATTGTGCCACCGTGCCACCATTTGTCAACCCGTGTCATGGCGGAAGGCAAAAAAGTTGAGAAGATGTGCTCACAAATAAAATGAAAGGAAATCTAATGTGTTGACATGTCCACATGTAAGTGGCACAGCAGCTAATCCTCACCATTTGTTGACTTGAAGACAGTGCTGCAAAAGACAGTGATGAAGAAGGTGACCATCACTTTTGCTCGATGTTAGCATTGTTTTGTTGGAGTGCTCCTGCGGGAAGGTGATGCTAGGTTTTAGGCAGCAATTGATGGACATTGTCAGTCAGGCACTAGGTCATTCCAGGTATCCTATCAGCAGATGGCACTGTTCTGCATTTGCTCGAGTGATGATCCAGACCCGGTGAAGTGATTGCCAGGTAGTTGTGACAATGCCGACACACACAGTCAGTGGCATTCGATGATTGCACACAATCGCAATGTGCTAGCCATTGATTACATTGGCATGTCTTTCCTCAAATACCACTGAATGCATTGCACTTCTCAATTCCTTATCCAGAACATCGCTTGCTCGACTGCATCACTGAGTCCAATAATCACCTGCGTTACATCAAGTGGCTCTGCCGCTAAATCACCGTGCTGTTCAAACTCCAAGATTACTGCACGACCTGGTCCCCACTGAACTGACCCATTTTTTTAACTTACCCCCTAACTTACATCATCCAGCCCCCTTGACACATTCGTTTTTTGAAAAATGCAAACCACAGAGGACACACTCAAACAAAATAATTATGTTTCCCATTTGTTATAAAAATCATCAAATGCTGAGTGCCTTTCATTTTAATCCATCACACAATTGCTCGATATCCCTGGGCTGATGTGCAAATTTCATGCATACATGCACAGTGCTTTTGTTCTGCCTGCTAATAATGCTTGAGGGTGCTTCATGGGGATTTTGCCGGCTGGCTGGTTAACAGGAATATTCGCTATGGATTAAGGAATAGAAGGTTGTTTACATGTCCCCAGCCAATGGCACTTCTCCATTACTCTTGTCCTGACTCAGCTATATCTCAGTCGCTACCACCACCCATAGGACACTAGAACTGTACATTTGTCAGTTGCCACATTGAATTAGTCACGTATTGAATATAAAATACCTCACCACATTTGAATGTTGCTGCAAGCTATTGCAGATATTCAAACCTAGCTATTTCCTCACTGAAGCAGTTTGAAACAGTCACGTTACCTGGATTTAAAGTTAAAATGCCCAGTAACAAAAAAATGAGAATACTCTCAGTGATATTTCTCACCCTTTCTCTCTTGGTCTTCCTGAACATCAAATATTCTATTCCACAGATGTTCCTCCAACAGCCTTGTTCAGTCGAAATTAAGATTAATTGCGCAGTTCTCTTCTCCCAACTCATGCTCGAAGATTTAGCTCCTTCGACCTTCCCTTGTTTCTACAATCCGCAGGCTTTTAAAACACAAGCTTGACCTCCGCTAACCACTGCTTTTAGAAACATCGGAACAAACCTGTTGGACTTTAACCTGGTGTTGTAAAACTTCTTACTGTGCTCACCCCAGTCCAACGCCGGCATCTCCACATCACTGCTTTTAGATTCACTTCACCCTCATTGCTTCGTTTTCAAGTTGGTCTTAGTCTTCATACGAAAGAGAAAATGCTGGAAAATCTCAGCAAGACTGACAACATCTGTAGGGAGAGAAAAGACCTAACGTTTTGAGTCTGATAACTCTTTGTCAAAGCTAGCAGACAGAGAAAGTGGGAAATATTTATACTGTGGAGTGAGAATGAAAGATGAGTCATAGCCACAGAAACCCAGGAAATGGGGTGTTAATGGCCACAGAAACCAAGGGGAAAGAGTGCGAATGGCAGTCCCCAGAGAGGACAAAAGATGTGAAAGGTCAAACAGCAGGGAAACTAACATCAAAGGATGAACTGTAGATGTGGGGGGAAGGGAAGGGGGAAGCAAAGAGGAGAAAGGTGAAGGAAAGGTGGATAAGATTGGGGGAGGGGAAATTAAATATATATTAAGAAAGAAAGCAATAGTAAAAGACAGTTAAAATGAAATGAAAACAAATGGGTCGAGGTGGGGTAGAGCTATTCATCTGAAGTTGTTGAATTCGATGTTGAGACCGGAAGGCTTTAGCGTGCCTAACCGGAAGATGAGATGTTGTTCCTCCAGTTTGCGTTGCGCAAACACGCTACAGCCTTCCGGCCTGAACATCGCATTCAACAACTTCGGATGATCAGCTCTACCCCACCTCGACCCATTTGTTTTCATTTCATTTTCACTGTCTTTTACCATTTCTTTCTTTCTCAATACACATTTAAATTCCCCCCTCCCCCAATCTTATCCACCATGGTTGCGTCTGGCGGGGTCCAGGGCGCTGGCGGGGACCAGGACGCTGTTTACGTATCTAGGGTTGCGTCTGGCAGGGTCCCGGGCGCTGGTTGAGGTAGAGGGATTGCTAGTGGGGCATGTTTGCGATCCGGATGGGTCCCGGCATTCTGCGGGAGCGGGAATACCTTGCAGCGCGTTCGGGTCCTCGCACGGGGTCTCTGCCATTTTGAGGGTCCTGGATCGTGGGCAGGGGCTTCTTGAGGCAGGTTGGGCTGGGTCCCGTGGTCTGTTCCCTACCTGGGCGCTCAGGGGGTCAGATCTTGAAGTAGGCCCAGTCGGGCCTCCACGTGGATTTTCCTTTCTTCCATCTCCAGGTAGGTCGGGTTGTTGGGTGGGCAAACAGGAAATAAAACAATTCTCAACTAGAGGCAGCGAGGATATGCCTCCCAAAGTGTATAAAATATTAAATGGTACAGATACGATAAACCTATATTCATATTTTAAAGTAACCTATGAAAGTAGGAACATATATTTAACAAATACAGGAAACAAATTGAATCCAACTTAGTTCACACATCTGGTGAGATCCTAATGTCTCCCTAACCTTTATATTCTCTTCAGTTCAATGTCTGAAGGCAGAACCTCGGTGATTATTTGCCAATTGACAGTTAAGTGCTGAAATGATAATTCTACAGGTAAGGCAAGGAAGAGGGCGGTCTTGTGGTGCAGTGGTACTGACCCTATCTCTTGGAAAGAAACTCTGGGTTCAGTTCCCACTTCAGCATTTGATGGCCAAGGAAGGTAAGCTCGTATCGTGGCCAAATATGTTGATTATCAGTTTGTAAATCCTTTTAATATACCTGGTGGCAGGTGGTACGAGCAGGAAAGTTTCCTGGTCAGCCATACTGCAGAAGGCAATGGCAAATGCCTTGGACCAAGCCAATGGAAGCCCATGGTCACCAATGCCCTCTTAAGGCATGGCATCTGAAGGAGGAGGTCATGGAGCCAGGCCCAAAGTTTATCTCAGCCAGACTGGGGATCGGCAGGTTATTGGTGTTCATCTGATCCACCACATGCTGGCCAAACAGCCAAGTGAACTAACTAGCCCCCCCGCCACCATATTGTGGCACTAATTATTTCTCAAACGATTCTGGGTTTAAACCTCATGCTTCTGTCTGAGAAGTTTATTCCCCATGTTGATCACTTTTGGTTTGGAAAACAATTTCCTAATATCAATCCTAAATATCAATCCTAAATCTTTTTACTAGTTTAAAGCCATGGCAAGTGACTCAACCTGCAGTGTTCCACTTAACTTAATCGTCCTGATTACACAATGTTCAACACCATTCACAATTCCTCAGTTACTGCATCAGTCTATGCCCATATGCAGCAAGACATTGACAATATCCAGGCTTGAGCTGATAAGTGGCAAGTAACCTTCACACCGCACAAGTGCCAGGCAATAACATCTCCAAAAAGAGAGAATCTAACCATTCCCTCTTGACATTCAATGGCATTAATCACTGAATCCCCCACTACCCCCATCTTGGGGTTTGCATTGACAGAAGATTAACAGGATAACCATATAAATATTATGGCTACAAGAGCAGATCAGAAGTAACTCAGCATCTGATTCCCCAAAGCCTGTCCACCATCTACAAGGCATGAGTCATGAGTGTGATGGAATACTATCCACTTGCCTGGTTGAGTACAGCTCCAACAACATAAAGCTTGACACCATCCAGTACAAAGCTGCCCATTTGATCAGCACCCCATCCAGCACTTTCAGCACTAATTTCCTCCACCATCAACGCACAGTGGCAGCAATGTGTATCATCTACAAGATACACTGCAGCAACTCACCAAGGCTCCTTCTACAGCACCTTCCAAACCCCTACCACCTAGAAAGACAAGGGCAGGAGATGCATGGGAACACCACCACTTGCAAGTTCCTCTCCAAACCACACACCACCTACTCAAGGGCAATTAGGGATGGGCGACAAATGCTGGCCTCGCCAGTGACGATATTGCGGATGAACCTTTTTACACAAATCTTCTATAAGATCACTTCACAATATATGTTAAGTACGTAGAGTGGGATTTCAATTTATGAGTGGGAAGCCTGGGGGTGGGGCCAACAATTTTGCTGTATCCATGAGAGGGAGGCCTGAACCAGTTCTAAAGACTGAGGGCTGGAGTCTCCATCGGCGGGATCCTCCGCTTCGCCTGCAGTGGATTTCCCGGCGGCCTAGGGGTGCGCACAATGGAAAACCCCATTGGACGGCTGTCGGGAGAAAACAGGCGCAGCAGGATGGAGAATCCTGCCCAGAATCTCATTTACAGGTAGAAGCAGCTGCCTGACTTTGGGCAGGTCAAACTCACAGAGCCAAGAGGCTGTTCAGCAGCGCCAAGCTAAATTTCGAGTGAGGAATGTGCAGAACCTAGGGTCTCTTTCAAGATGGAAATGGTGGGTAGTGAGGAGGGGTGCACTGTTGGACAGTGAGCTAGTCCTCCTCCACAAAGCGGGTGGCGATGAGGGCAACACCAGCCCCCTTGCCTTTGTGCACCCTTGCCTCTGCTTGCTCACGCTCGTCACACTAATTGGCCGTCAAGAGTTAACTCTTACCAGATAAAAGCAAATTACTGCGGATGCTGGAATCTGAAATGATTCTCACTCCACAGTATAAATATTTCCCACTTTGTCTGTTAGCTTTGACAAAGAGTCATCGGACTCAAAACGTTAGCTCTTTTCTCTCCCTACAGATGCTGCCAGAGCTGCTGAGATTTCCCAGCATTATCTCAACTCTTACCAGAGTCAGCTACCCAGTCTCAAAGTCAAGGAATGGGAAGAATCCTCATGGTTCAGGATTTAAAGCTTGGTTGCATTGGATCAAGAGGAACTGGGATCTCTTCTCTGCCAGGACCCCAAAGCCTGCCAGTCAGGATCCATTAGCCCCAAGGTGGACATAACTGTCCAGTTGACCCAGGCCATTTGGGATGAGCGAGCATATAACCCTCCTGTCAGAACCCCCAGAGTATAAAGGAGGGAAGAACCAGGTGGGTGAGTCATGGCAAGTCTAAGTGGGTGAGGGCATAGGCCTGGGCCAGTTCTGTTCTGAGATGTGTGTGAGTGGTCACTATCGACTAAGGTCTGGGACTGGCTGCTTCCAGGTCACTAAAAACTGAGGTCTGGATCGCGTCACCAGGGTTTTGCCAAAATTGATACTTTGCCAGTTTTTGGGGAAAACCTGCCCCATGTTTTCTTTCTCCACTGGCTTCAGTTCCATTCCTTGTTGGGTGGTTATGAGCATTACATTAAACCTGCTCATATGAGTAACATTGCATTTGTCGAAGTTGAATATAGTTTGCTAAAGGACTTAACTTGGGGTGGGGGGGGGGGGGGGGACTTCTTCATCCCCACTCTTTTCTGAGTGGGGCGCCCACAGCAGTTGCACATTCAGTAAACTGTTAAATGCCATCAGGATCCTCTGGACATCAGAGGACCCCTTCAATTATCATGAATGAATAAGGTTGCTGCCTGAATCAGCTCTGAAGAAGAATCAGCCGGACTCGAAAGGTTAACTGTTTCTCTCTCCTCGGATGCTGTTGAACCTGCTGAGTTTTTCCAGAGTTTCCTGTTTTTATTTCGGATTTCCGGCCTCCACAGTATTTTGTGTTTATCGTTACGCTGCCTGAATAATTTAGGCCAGCGGAGCAGAACTGAGACGGAAAAGGGTGATAAATTGGTGTGCAGCTATTTCAACTGTGCACCAATCCTGGCCTGAATGTGTTAAAAGCCCATTCAATATTACCGTGCCTTTTTTCACAACAGAGATCCCTGCCACTGAGGGTTAGAATTGAGTCTCTCCTCAGCTTGAATGCAGGAAACCAAATTCAGAAAATCATTATGGAACTGCTTTTGTGAAACAAAACCTGTGAGAGGCATTTTCCCCAAAGCGTTTGGTTTTACGGTCCATACACGGCGTGCAGCCAATGGTTTATAATTATCCCTCCATTCATCACCCACCACCTCTACCAGCCCGCACTCCCCACTTGGCCTTTGCAAAAATTAATCCTTTCAGTCTTCATAAAAACGTGTCACCTCAGGGGTCACAAGACCCAGTGGAAAGGTGAGAATAAATAAAAAAGAACAATCAGCAAATGCGGGGACTCTAAAGAACCGAAAGTGCAGATTAATGTTTTTAGGAGGTCCCTTCATCAGAACTAAAAGTTAAAGATAATCAAGCACAGAATCAAAAAATAAACTAATACAGATCACAGCGAGGAGTTTGGGGTAAAATGACCTGCACGATGGGAAGCAGGAAACTAAGATGTGAGACAATGGAAAGATATTTTACAGACATGCAAATAGGCAAGGGGCTGGAAGGCCCACCTAGGGAATAGGATGCGAAAATTGGAGAAATTGTCATGAAATAGAGAAGGTTTGCAGATGCAGATTTTAATTTAAGGCCAGGATTTTACCAGCCCTCGGGAGACATGATAGGAGATGGGAGAGCTGTCAAAATGGCGGCAGAAGGCACCAGGAAGGATGCCCCGATGACTTCACGCTGTCACAAGATATTCCCAAAGGCGGGACGAGCAGCAGATGTCAGTGGCCAATTAATCCAGTTCACAGGCTACTCAATATTCATTTTATGAGCCTGTCAGCATTTTACAGTGTTGGGTCAGGAGACTGCCAGGAAAATGGAGGTGGCCTCCAAGGGGCTTCCCGAGGAGATTTTCATTTCTGGCCACTCCATGTCCCAGAGAGGGATGCACTGGCAGCAATGGCCGCCCTCTGTTGTAACATGCCTCACAAATGTATCAGCACGGCATCGTGAGAAGGGGAGTGTGTTTATGATCTGGTCTTAGTTTTACTTTCGTTTTGTGTAGAGCACACATGCACAGCTCTGAGGTCTTCAAGTTTTATGCCTAGGTGTAACTTTTCTAATGAGCATAGTCTTAATAGGTGAGTGAACAATGTGTTGACCCAATCCCTTAAGAGCGATTGGTGTCTATACCATTATAATAACACCGTTCCCCCAATGTTGCCACCATTGAAGTAGGGACCCCTCCAATTCCGGGGCCTGCCTGTGTGGTCCTGACACAGAAGTAGGAGTGTTAACTTACCTGCAAAGGTGCTGATTGGGCCAACAGTTTTGAGGGGAAAGGCTGCTGTCCAACCCTAAGTGGCAGTCCTGGTGATGGCCTCTTAATTGGCTGCCATTGATAAAACAGCTCCTGTGGTTCCACTAACGCCAGCATTTTCCGTGACGTATCTGGCTCCGATGATGAGGTCCACAATGTGCCAGCAAAATTCTGACCTTAAGTATTGGAAACATCCGGTGGATGTGACAGTCCCATAAACTATCCTACTGCTCCTACAAAGTGCAAAGTGTCTCCACAGTGCCTCCAACCTAAGAGGCCAAAGGTTACTGAACTTTCATTGAGGATACTTCAGGTGGCCATGGAGCAGTGGGTGACCACAAATGACTGAGTTTTGGATTGGGTTGGATTTGTTTATTGTCACGTGTACCGGGGTACAGTGAAAAGTATTGTTCTCCGTACAGTCCAGACCGATCCTTCCATATATGAAAAAAAATTGTGTAAATACATAGACACAGGCATTGGGTGACGCATACAGGAGTGTAGTACTACCCAGTAGAGAAGGTGTGTGAAGAGATCAGTCCATAAGAGGGTCGTTTAGGAGTCTGGTAACAGCAGGGAAGAAGCTGTTTTTGAAACTGTTAGTGCATGTTCTCAGACTTTTGTATCTCTTGCCCGATGGAAGAAATGATGCAGCCAGATAGGATGCTTTCTATGGTGCATCTGTAAAAGTTGGTAAGAGTCAATTTGGGCAGCACGGTAGCACAAGTGGCTAACACTGTGGCTTCACAGTGCCAGGGTCCCAGGTTCGATTCCCTGCTGGGTCACTGTCTGTGCGGAGTTCTCCTCGTGTCTGCGTGGGTTTCCTCTGGGTGCTCCGGTTTCCTCCCACAGTTCAAAGACATGCAGGTTAGGTGGATTGGCCATGCTAAATTGCCCTTAGTGTCCAAAAAGGTTAGGAGGGGTTATTGGGTTATGGGGATAGGGTGGAAGTGAGGGCTTAAGTGGGTTGGTGCAGACTTGATAGGCCAAATGGCCTCCTTCTGCACTGTATGTTCTATGTATGTTCTATGGACATGCCAAATTCCCTTAGTTTCCTGAGGAAGTCTCGGTGCTGTTGTGCTTTCTTGGTCGTAGCATCAACATGGGTGGACCAGGACAGATTGTTGGTGATGTGCAGACCTAGGAATTTGAAGCTGCTAACCATCTCCACCTCGGTTCCATTGATGCAGACAGGGGGTGTGCGATACTTTGCTTCCTGAAGTCAATGACCAGCTCTTTAGTTTTGCTGGCATTGACGGAGAGATTGTTGTCGTTACACCACTCCACTAGGTTCTCTATCTCTCTCCTGTATTCTGACTCATCGTTGTTCAAGATCCGACCCACTACGGTCGTGTCACCAGCAAACTTGGAGATGGAGTTGGAGCCAAATTTTGCCACATAGTCATGTGTGTACAGGGAGTCTAGTAGGGGGCTAAGTGAGCCTAGCTACTGGCTGCAACACCTCACCATGGGCCAGATTAATCTTGCCAAGGTAGTGTTGTAGTACTAATAAAGGCATTGCAGATTTCAGTAGGAGGCACAAAAATCAGTTTTATGGTGGCATAAATGTCCCATAGAATCCCGACATTGCAGAAGGAAGACATTCCACCCATCGAGTCTGCACCGACCGTCTGAAATACCTTGGCCCAATCCCCTGCCCTATCCCTGTAACCCCACCTAACCTGCGCATCTTTGGACTGCGGGGGGGAACCAGAACATCTGGAGGAAACCCACACAGACCTGGGAAGAATGTGCAAACTCCATAGTCAGTCCCGGTCGGAATCAAACCCATGTCCCTGGTGCTTTGAGACAGCAGTGCTAACCACTGTGCCACCCTGCTGCCCCGTGAGATCTTTGGCTGGTGCCACCGTGGCGGATTGGGATAACCTGCTGGAGTCCGGTAAGAAACTCATCACATCCCGCTAATGGAATGCCGTGCCCGATTCTCGGCGGCAGCAGTGGGCGAAACACTTCTGGTAAGCGTGGCCTGCAGAAAGTTCCTGGAGATTTCCCTTAATTCTCAGGAGGTCCATCTTCCAGCCTCAGAGTTCTCCCAGAGATCCATCTTCATTTTCAGGTTATCCACCTACTTTCTTCAATAGTGGGGCAGAGATAGAACATAGAAAATACCGCACAGAACAGGCCCTTCGGCCTACGATGTTGTGCCGAACTTTTGTCCCAGATTAAGAACAAATTAATCTACACCCCATCATTCTACCGTAATCCATGTACCTATCCAATAGCCGCTTGAAGGTCCGTAATGTTTCCCACTCAACTACTTCCATAGGCAATGCATTCCATGCCCCCGCTACTTTCTGGGTAAAGAACCTACATCTGACATCCCCCTATATCTTCCACCATCCACCTTAAATTTATGTCCCCTTGTAATGGTTTGTTCTACCCAGGGAGAAAGGCTCTGACTGTTTACTCTATCTATTCCCCTGATCATCTCATAAACCTCTATTAAGTCTCCCCTCATCCTTCGCCGTTCTAATGAGAAAAGGCCTAGCACCCTCAACCTTTCCTCGTAAGACCTACTCTCCATTCCAGGCAACATCCTGGTAAATCTCCTTTGCACCTTTTCCAAAGCTTCCACATCCTTCCTAAAATGAGGCAACCAGAACTGCACACAGTAGTCCAAATGTGGCCTTGCCAAGGTTTTGTACAGCTGCATCATCACCTCACGGCTCTTAAATTCAATCCCTCTGCTAATGAACGCTAGCACACCATAGGCCTTCTACACAGCTCTATCCACTTGAGTGGCAACTTTCAAAGATCTATGAACATAGAACCCAAGATCTCTCTGCTCCTCCACATTGCCAAGAACCCTACTGTTAACCCTGTATTCCGCATTCATATTTGTCCTTCCAAAATGGACAACCTCACAATTTTCAGGGTTAAACTCCATCTGCCACTTTTCAGCCCAGCTCTGCATCCTATCTATGTCTCTTTGCAGCCAACAACAGCCCTCCTTACTATCCACAACTCCACCAATCTTCGTATTGTCTGCAGATTTACTGACCCACCCTTCAACTCCCTCATCCAAGTCATTAATGAAAATCACAAACAGCAGAGGACCCAGAACTGATCCCTGCGGTACCCCACTGGTAACTGGGATCCAGGCTGAATATTTGCCATCCACCACCACTCTCTGACTTCTAGCCGTTAGCCAGTTCATTATCCAACTGGCCAAATTTCCCAGTTAAGGATGCAGTTAAGGGTACTTGATCATGAAAGGATCATAAAAGATTCTTATGATATGAACTCCGGTGACTAAAAACCTGCCTGAGTTAAAAATACGTCATGTATTGACAGGGAATATTTTACCAAATGATACTGCCTTTGTCAGTCCAGTTTCTGTTACAGCGCTGTCTCTTTCATAATAAACAAGTGCATGCGTTCAGAGGCTCAGGACACCATCTTGGAGACAGAGTTGTTTCTTGCGTTTAGTTTGCATGCGTTGTCAAAGGTGTGCACAGCCATTTTGTTTCCAGAAAGTGAAAATTGATACTGAAAAAAAAATAGTTTTGCATTTCAAAGCTTAACCAGCATAGAAAAATACAAACCAAAAGGAAATAAAGGACAAATGCAAACGGCTTCATGTCCTGAGACTCCAGGGGCGAGATTCTCCACTCCCGTGCCGGTTGGGAGAATCGCCTGGGCCGCCAAAATTTCCCGGGACGCCGGTCCGACGCCCTTCCGCGATTCTCCCAAGCAGCGGGAATGGCCCGTCGAGTTCCGCGGGCCGCAGGCCGGAGAATCGCCGGAGACACCCAAAATGACGATTCTCCGGCACCCCCGTTATTCTCAGGCCCGGATGGGCCGAGCGGCCAGGCCAAAACGGCGGGTTCCCCCCGGCGCCGTCCACAAACAAACAAAGAACAAAGAAATGTACAGCACAGGAACAGGCCCTTCGGCCCTCCAAGCCCGTGCCGACCATATTGCCCGACTAAACTACAATCTTCTACACTTCCTGGGTCCGTATCCTTCTATTCCCATCCTATTCATATATTTGTCAAGATGCCCCTTAAATGTCCCTATCGCCCCTGCTTCCACTACCTCCTCCGGTAGCGAGTTCCAGGTACCCACTACCCTCTGCGTAAAAAACTTGCCTCGTACATCTACTCTAAACCTTGCCCCTCTCACCTTAAACCTATGCCCCCTAGTAATTGACCCCTCTACCCTGGGGAAAAGCCTCTGACTATCCACTCTGTCTATGCCCCTCATAATTTTGTAGACCTCTATCAGGTCGCCCCTCAACCTCCTTCGTTCCAGTGAGAACAAACCGAGTTTATTCAACCGCTCCTCATAGCTTATGCCCTCCATACCAGGCAACATTCTGGTAAATCTCTTCTGCACCCTCTCTAAAGCCTCCACATCCTTCTGGTAGTGTGGCGACCAGAATTGAACACTATACTCCAAGTGTGGCCTAACTAAGGTTCTATACAGCTGCAACATGACTTGCCAATTCTTATACTCAATGCCCCGGCCAATGAAGGCAAGCATGCCGTATGCCTTCTTGACTACCTTCTCCACCTGTGTTGCCCCTTTCAATGACCTGTGGACCTGTACTCCTAGATCTCTTTGACTTTCAATACTCTTGAGGGTTCTACCATTCACTGTATATTCCCTACCTGCATTAGACCTTCCAAAATGCATTACCTCACATTTGTCCGGATTAAACTCCATCTGCCATCTCTCCGCCCAAGTCTCCAGACAATCTAAATCCTGCTGTATCCTCAGACAGTCCTCATCGCTATCCGCAATTCCACCAACCTTTGTGTCGTCTGCAAACTTACTAATCAGACCAGTTACATTTTCCTCCAAATCATTTATATATACTACAAAGAGCAAAGGTCCCAGCACTGATCCCTGTGGAACACCACTGGTCACAGCCCTCCAATTAGAAAAGCATCCCTCCATTGCTACCCTCTGCCTTCTATGGCCTAGCCAGTTCTGTATCCACCTTGCCAGTTCACCCCTGATCCCGTGTGACGTCACCTTTTGTACTAGTCTACCATGAGGGACCTTGTCAAAGGCCTTACTGAAGTCTATATAGACACCTGGTCGCTGCCGTCGGGAACAGCTGGGGGGGCGGCCTGCGGGGGGGGAGGGGGGATCCTGCACCGGGGGGTACCTCAAATGTGGCATGGCCCGCGATCGGTGCCCTCCGATCGTCGGGCCGTCCTCTCTGAAGGAGGACCTCCTTCCTTCCGCAGCCCCGCAAGATCCGTCCGCCATCTTCTTGCGGGGCGGACTCAGAGAGGACGGCAACCACGCATGTTATGCGGCGCCGGCCGCGTCATCTATGCGGCGCCTCCTTTACGCGGCGACAAGGTGTAGGTGACGCAGCCCCGATCCTAGCCCATTGTCGGGACCTGAATCGGTCGGGATAGGGGCCTCGACGGTGTTCACAACGGCGTGGGCACTTCGGCGCGGGAGTGGAGAATCCCGCCCCAGGTTTAAAATGGTCTGGCTTGTAGGGAGCACTTGCTGTGTCCTCTTCGCTGGGTTTGTGGCGATATATTTGCTGAGGGATCGCTCTCTGGAGTGGCAGCTGGAACGCAGGTGAATCCATTGGGTCAGTACTGGAGGGGTGACTGCGAGGTCCCTGGGTAGGGGAACCACGAGAGGTCAGGCTGCCTGGGCAGAGTGGGGGACACTGACAAGTGGTGTTTTGCAGCTTCAGGCAGCATTGCGAAGCCAGAGGACATGAGATGTATGGAAGTTCAAGGCCTCTGGTTATGGAAGCCAGGCTGTCAGGAATTAGTGCCTGGGTGGCTGGCTGTTCGTTTCTTCTGCAGCCCATGTGAGCTGGGGGAATGAGGGTGCCCTCTGAGGATGAAGTTCACATGCTAATTGCAGTCTTCACACAAATCAGATGTGCCATGTCTGCCACAAGGGGAAACCAGTTACCTAATTAGCTCCCTGACCCTTCCTTGTTGAGTCAATTGTGCCAATTAAGTCAGCATTGCAATGCATGAGTGTGCCAATGTTTGGCAACCAAATTTGTATCCCTTTGGAAGCATGGCACCAAGCATTGACCTCCAAGGCTCATAACAGAGAGGTGACACAGATGTGGCCCCCAATATATTATGGTGACGTCTCATATCAGTCACACCATGCAAGGGATGACGGGAACAGTGTCTTGTTCCCCCTTGAGGTTAGAACATGTAATGCACTCAACTTTCCTCATCCTCACCCTTGGGGAAGCACACGGACCACTGAGACTCTCAAGGGTGGAAGCTCTTCAATCATATGGAGTTGAGAGGGACAACTGTGGTTATTGTGTGACACAGTGAGGTTCAGTGGAAAGGCGCTCACAGAGGGGAGTGCACATGGGCGGGTGTCCCAGATCCTGAGAGGGCTGAGGTTTAGAGCACTGTCAGGACTCCTCAATGCTCACTTTGATGTTCTCTTCCTTTCAGTTTATGATTCTGGAGAATCACAGAGCCAGTCAACTTGGCAATTCTTTTGATTGCAATCGACCACACGGCCAGGAACAGCGGCCTGCAGAGGAGGGCGAGATGGACCCCATTGCTCTTCCAGGAACAAGGCCACAGATGGTGGAGACACTACCAATCATGGGTATTCCGACATCAAACTACCTCCAGATGTCAGAGGTCCAGTGTGGGACAGTGGACCACCTGTGCCAGGCGATGCAAGAGTTGGCACCAAATGGACTGGGAGGTCATCCATTGCCTGTGGCCCTGAAAGTTTGAACTTCAATGCCAGTGGCTCATTTCAGGGCTGCACGGATGACTGTGACATATCCCAGTTTGGGGCACACAAGTGCACAAGGGAGATCGTATTGCACTATTTCTGAGGGTCCACATGTGCATCAACTTGGACCGGGACTAGGCGAGCCAGGACACCAGGGCCATGGGCTTTGCCTCACAGCAGGTATGCCCCAGGTGCAGGGTGTCATAGAATCATAGAATACCTACAGTACAGAAGGAGGCCATTTGGCCCATCAAGTCTGCACCGACTCTCTGAAAAAGCACCTTATCTAGCCACATGCCCCACCCTATCTCGTAACCCAGTAACCCCACCTAATCTTTTGGACTCTAAGGGCAATTTAGCATGGGCAATCCACCAAACCTGTACATCTTTGAACTGTGGGAGGAAACTGGAACACCCGGAGGAAACCAATGCAGACACAGGGAGAATGTACAAACTCCACACAGTCATCTAAGGTCGGAATTGAACCCGGGTCCCTGGCGCTGTGAGGCGGCGAGGGGTGGCCAGCCATTGGCCAGAGGCGGGACTTTCTGGTTCCGCTGTTGTCATGGGGTTTCCCTTTGAATGCATCCCTCATGCCGGAATGCACTGCTGGGGTCTGCAGTCGGCAGGAGCGGAAGATCCCACCGGCTGAATGGCCGGAAAATCTCAGCCTAAGCTTTCCTGGGGTGAGCGAATCAGAGGCAAGCCACGAGCACAACATTCTTTAGGTGGGGGAAACAACTGTTAAGGAGGCTCAATATTCAGTGAGTTTTCCTGCCGTTGGTGTCGGTGGGATTCTCACCGGTTTCCTTACTGGAACCAACACTTTGAAAAAGGATAGTAAGAAAATGTGTACATCGTGTTAATAAAGTCATTTTGAAGTAACCTACTGGAGTCTGATCAGAAGTTAGTCATGGGGAGAGGGAAACCCTGTTAATAGATTAGGCCATGAGACAAAATACATAACATGGTGGCAGCATGGGGCTGGTTTTAGCACACTGGGCTAAATCACTGGCTTTTAAAGCAGACCAAGCAGGCCAGCAGCACGGTTCAATTCCCGTACCAGCCTCCCCGAACAGGCGCCAGAATGTGGCGACTAGGGGCTTTTCACAGTAACTTCATTGAAGCCTACTTGTGACAATAAGCGATTTTCATTTTTCATTTTCATTTTCATTTCAAAGGGATCTGAACCTACGCCCCCGAAGAGACTGGACAAATCATAAAGTAAATACTTCACACCAGGCCACACAAGACGTTTTTAGGGCAAATGGCCAAAAGCTGAATCAAAAAGGTAACTTTTAAGGAACAAATTAAAGGAGGAAAAAATGCAAAGGTTTTGCAATGGGAATTCCAAGCTTTGGGGCCTTGAAGCTAAAGGTACAGCCACCTATATGCAGCTATTAAAATCAGCGAGGGTTAAGAGGTCAAAGTTGGAGGAGAGCAGATTTCCTGGACGGTTGTGGGGCTGGAGGAGATGACAAAAATCAGGAGGAGCAAGCTCATTGGTGGGTTTGGAAACAAGGGTAGGAAATCTGTAATCCAGGCATTATTCAGCTGGAGGCCAACAAGTGCAGGAGTGATGTGTGAATAGGACTTAGTGTGAGTAAGAATATGGACAAAATAGTTCAAATATAGACAAGGCAGAGCTTGAGCTGACCAGAGTAAGTAAAGGGAAGGGGAGGAATTTTCCCAGAATTTTCAGGCTCGGACTGAAAACCCAGGTGTTTCTCTCCAGAAACACAGCTGAGTTTTCAGATCAGATTTTCTGGCACTTAGTGAAGCCGCCAGGGGCAAAGGCACCATCGTGGGATGGCGTTACAGCATCAGCCAGTTCAGTATATTAAATTTATTCAAATTATTGGAAATCAGGTACACACCGTTTTTGGGTGTGAACTTGATCACATCACTGGTGGAGGGGGGAGGGGGGTGGGTTGAAGGGAAGATCTCAAACTAAGATCTTGCTGGTGCAAGTCCCGCTTTGGCCATTATGGGATTTGTGCCCGCAGCGATAAGGGCCGCTAGATCGCACCCAAGGTATATTCGCCACCCCTGCCTACCTCCAACCCACCCTCACTGACAAGAATGGAGGTGGGAGCATGGTGGGGTACTGAAAATATTGGCATCAGCTGACATGTTAGTCTCAAGACATAGGGGGCGATTCTGAGCGGGATTGGCGGCGCATGCGGAAAACCCCGCGAGAATTGGGAAATGCAGTTCTCGCCAGAGAGATTGCGTTTCCCGATTTTCTCCGTCCCTCGCTGGCTATGTCACACGGTTCATGCCCTCAAAGCACGTTGTAGTGATATGCCTATGGGCTGTATCATAGTTGAAAGGTGTACGACCTCCAGCCAGCAGGTGGCGGTACAGACACCCCATGCGGCCTCTAGATTAAGGTCATGAGACCTGTGACTCCAATATTCAGGGAGTCACATCCGGCCATCTTCAGAAGAAATTTGAGAGGGTACTAAGACATACATGTAAATGGTCAGTGTTAGGTGCAAGTTCCAGAGGAGTATTTAGCAGACTCCATGATAATGTGCTTTGTATTAAATTGCTATCTTACAACACAAGACCCAATAAAAGATTCTGGTTTGGACAAGTCAAAGTGTTTGGTGAGTTACTTCGTGAAGTACAAAGACACAACACACATGAACCTCATTTTAATAGATTTCCATGTATTTCAATCTTAACAAGTGCCCCACCATATGATCCTCCCCCTCACTAAATATTTATACCTTGCCGAGGTTTACAACATGTTTGGCCAGTTGAGACGCAGTGGAGGGGATCACTCTGGGTCGCACAGGTTAAACATGAGGTGGTAGAGGGACATGCCCGGGCAGTGTCTTGGCACTACCCCTGGCATGGGTCGCAGTATTAAGTTGGTGCTGCCAGGCTGGTACTTCCATGTTTGCACTGTGCCAACCTGTGCCGGAGGCAGTACCAGAGCAGGCCCAAGTGGGAGCCAAATTGGGGCGGGCAGGTTGCATTTATATGTGGTGGGGGGAGAGCGGTCACTGAGGAGGGTCGGGGTAGTGCTGGCAAGGATTGTCGGGAGGGTGCGATGAAATGCCAGTGAGGATTGTCAGGGGACAGCCCCTGATACCTCCGTGATGGGGGTTAGGGGTCATTAGTCTGCAGTGCTGATCAGGGTGCCTTTTAAGGATGGCATCCCCATCTCTGTGGAGCCAGTTGCCAACTCGCGGAGGCCCTGCCCTGTCAAGAGTGACAGTGTAATCACGCCCACTCATTTGTTTTTCTCTAAGAGTCTCAATATTTGGTGGGAAAACGGGCTGGATTCCTCGTTTCAACGGCTAAATGACGGCTCAAATGGAGAATTCGCGGGCGTTTTACAACGGCAAAATCGGCGCCGAACTCTCACCAATTCCGGGACTGGTGAGGGGCTAGTAGCCGAGCCACGCCCTGGCTTTATCTGCCGATGCGTACGAAGAATGGCCGGGTCCGTTGTCGCGCATGCGCACAGCGGCGTCTTGCAGCTGTTGCGATGTACAATATGGCACCGGCTGCCCGCAGACTTGGCCTGGCAAAAACTGCCTCCCTGTAACCTCCCTTGTCACCGTCGGAGCACCCCCCACTAGCCCGCCCAGCTCCCGCGGAAGCCCCCCCATCAGCAGAATGGCACTCCCCCCCCCCCTTCCACTGACTTTGGCGCCGCTGGACACCGTCCGCACCCGCCACGCCAGGTTTACGAAAAGAGAGAGGACGTGTGTCCCACCCAGTCGGGAAGTCTGCCCATCAGGGGTGGTGCATCGGGGGAGGGCCTCAGGTGACGTCCTGAGGCGCTCCCGACAGCTTGTGGCGTACTCCTCGAGTATGCTGTTTTTGTGGGGGCGGAGCAATGGAAAAACGACACCACCCCGGATTTTGACATAAAAATGGTTTCTCGCCAATCGCAATTTTGCCGTTGGAGATCGGTGAATCCCGCCCCTGGTCTGTTACACTCCAGCTTTCAGTCTGAGCCTGAAACTTTGCCAAATCCAACCACAGGGCACTATTCTCCGGAATCGTTGCGCTCTCGCTCAAGTGTAATGAGGTCGGTGAATAGTGGGAAAGGACAAAAAGGAGAACCACGCCAGGCGCTAAACCGTTTGCGATGCAACCAGCCCGCTCCTGTAGGCTTAATCAGGATCTCGCCGTAGCGTGGCGAGAAACCAATTATCACCACTTAAGCTCCATTTCCATACAATTAACGAGAATGATCCCGTATTCAGCTACGTCCCGTCATTCAGCGGCCTCCCCTGCGAGTGCTCTAGTTGGCGCCGATTAGTACTCCTTTTGGAAAAGGTGAACCTGGCGGAAGAGTTCGCGGCACCACCATGCCAACCCTGGATCATATGTTCCCATTCCAGGGGCAGCCCTTGTCCCTCCCTGTCATCCCAACAACCAGCTATAACCCCCACTGACTGCTGAGGCCTCTGGCTGTGTGGCTGAATGTCCCGGCTGCACCCTATTGTCTCCATCAGCCCTGAGTACCTCTGTAGCACAGGCTCAGAATCAGGCTGGGACCCAGCTGGGTGCAGGGATCCAGCAGACCTCCAACTGTTGTCTCGCCTGGGCGTTCCTGCCTCCACCTGATGTTCATCGTCAGCAGTGTGGTGCTCACCAGATTGTGCCCCGGAAGCCTCACCGCTAACATCTTCCACCGAGGTGTGTGTGTCTGCGCTGGTGGAGGGTGGGGATGACAGCTGTGACACGACTATAACAATTGCATCCTCGGAGCTCTCTTCTGAGGTGTTCTCCTTGGAGTGAGGAGAGAGTGCCGCCAGGGATGGGCCAGCTCCGTCGGCTGGAGGACCTGCGGGAGAGTGGACATGTGGTCAGTGGGAGGAATGGGTCAATAAGACAATCAGTACTCATATTTGACAGGGTGGAGCCTGGTGGTTCCTCACCTCTGCAGCATCCGCCAGCCTCCACGTCGGTGACAGTCCTGTCCTCGGCCAGAACAGTCACCTACAGGGCCCGCTCCTCAAAGGAGGTGAGGATTCTAATGTCCGGCACCCCGTTGCCAGTCTGGGCCCTCTCCCGCCGATTGTAGGAGAGCCTTTCCTGAGGAGACACTATCGTTAGCCAGGTTCACAGTGGTTGGGGGGGGGGGGGGTGAAAGAGGGGTTCGGGGGGGTGGAAGGGGGAGAGGGGGTGGATGTCCCATGGTGGGAGCGGAGAGAGAGGTCTGGGTGGGGGGTGGGGGGGGGGGGGTAACGTTGGTGTCTACTCACTCGTGCTGCCCGCTGTAGGTCATTGACCTTCTTCCTGCACTGGTCACACTCCCAGCATTCACAGCTGCCGCCATCTCATCTCAGTCAGCTCTGGCTGCCCTGTGGCTCACCCTTGGGGGGACAGGACATCCCTTTTGGCCTCCATAGCGCCCTGAAGCCTCCCAGGTCAGCATCCCCGAATCTTGGGGCTGGTCTCCTCGGCGCCATTGTTGCGAGCTGGCTGGGGTTGGCTGAGCAAGTGCAACTTAAGTGCTGCTCGACCGGCAAATCAGCTGGCGAGCCTTCATTTGCCGCGAAATGCCCGTGAGGGCTCGTTGAGTGGACCAAATAATGTTGACTAGCTTTACCGGCCTCGCTAAGCCGAGCGCCAGGAGGCCTGTGGTAATTCCCTCTCGCTGCCACACTTCGAACGTTTTCCAGAGAATTGTGCCCAAAGTTTCTGATCCTGGAAATCTTAACCAAGTTGTGGAGAGTAATCTTGCTCTCCTCCCTGTTGAGGTCAATTAAAGAGCTATGTGGGGGAGGACGGTACGGCTTTATGCAGGCATGCAGGTTTTCTGAGGTGTTGGTTGCAGATCTGCTGAGGGAGGCAGGTACCCTGGAGACAGGGTAACCAGTGATGCCTGCCCCAGGAAATTAACCCAGCCCCAGAAGAGGGTCAGTGGGAAAAGGGTGCTCAGCACTTGGTAACGGGCAGCCCTTGGTGCTGTGTAAGTGGTGAGAGAGCAGGCACTCCACACGGGCATCAACCCTTGGCGTCATGGGGGCAGACGATCAAGGGCAAGGCCGGCAAACACAATAAGGTGGTCACCTTGCCAAAAGAGAAGCTGCAGCTGGCAAAAGGGCGCAACTGCCAGATTTTGGGACCAGGGAACACTCGTCACAGAAAAGGCAGGATCCGGAGCACCAGGACGGTACAGGAGAGGAAAGTCAGACAAGGAGGCAATGAAGCCAAACCCTCAACACAGAATTGACCGCCAAATATGAAGCCAGCTGGTAATAACCAAGAACCAGTGTAACAGGAGACCATAGAAAGTCACAGACATCTGTGCCCTCATCACCAAAGACCTCACACTGGTCACCATGGCCTATCAGTGGCCATCAAAGTCAGTGTAGCCTGGAACCTCTTCGCTTCTGCATTCTTCCAAAGATCAATTGCGGACCTGAATAACGTCTCAGCAACAGTTGCAGAACCCTGCATCTCACCAGTCACTGATGCCCTCTTTGCCAGAGCTGGGCCAACAGGAAGGGCTTCCACTCCCTCAATGTCCAACTGGTCCGTAACCACAGCAAGAGCCTCCTCCTCCGACTCCACACTCGTTTTCCTGGAACTTGCCACATCTCCTTCATCCTCTGCCAGTCTAGGCTGCCTCAGATCTTCATCGTGAACCCCATAGTGTGGATGGATCCTAGGATATAAGTGAAATCCCCTGAAGAGCTCACTACAGACCCCTCTTCAGGAGCCCCAGACAGTGACAAAGGAGTGATGTCATCAATGCCACTTGCTTGGTATGGTAACCAGGGAGCAAACCATCAAGTTTTTGAAGATGTGAATCCTGTGCCGAGACAGGACAATTGCTGCTCTCCCATACATTTCTGCTATGGTCTTGGTTATTGTGGTTGTCTGTTGTGCTCTCTGGAGAGGTATGAACCTGGAGGACATGGAAGCCCAAACAGGAGACAGTGCATCGGGGTAGGAGCAGGAACTTAAGGTGGGAGAGGAGAAGGAATTGGAAGCAGAGGAAGATGAAGCTGAACAGTCCCCACAATGAGGTGGCCTCTTCCTCCCAGATGTGGACCTCCTCTCCCACACGGCCTCTATACTCAGATCCAGGTCGGTATTGATGCAGTGAAGATTTACGTTGCAGTAGGTGCCAGGCGCCTGACTCCCCTGTGACTTCCCTCGCTTCCCTCTGGTGCAATCAGCAGATCTCTCCCTGTGGACACTCGGCATCCTCAATGATGGAGAGTCTAAATCAGTCCTGCACCAGCTGATCCGTCTCCATTTCCATTGTCTCTAAGTGCACAGGAAATTCATCTCTGCACCAAATAAGGTACCTTGTTAAATTCTGAACGATCATCAGTTTCCCATTGGAGGCAGGTTTCTGACCCCCAAAACACGATTATTTCCCCCAACCCCACCCATGAGACAAATTCAGCTTAAGGGTTGTCTGTGTATACACACATAGACACATATTACACCCATGTGGACACATACAGACACAAGTAGATGTACACATGCAGACTCATACAGGTACAGAGAAAGAGTAGCATGTGCATCTCAAGGCACAAATACACAGTGTGCAACAGGTGCACACCACAGAGGAATATGCAAGAACAAAAATACAAAGACATGCCTAGATGCAGGAAAAAAGAAAACTCACATTCACAGATAAAAAAGTGGGAGATATCGCCTTATTAAATAAAAACAGAGATAAAAAATTTGATAATTCAACAAATTGTACATACATTTTCGAAAACCATTCAAATTGTTTTCCGATATTTTATGTCTGACATATTTGACATGATTTCAAACCCTTATTTAAAAAGATGGCTTGAATCGGAGAAACAGAGTTTTAAAAACAGATTGACCTCTAGAGTAGAGTGGTTTTGCCGAGTTTTATTTGGAAACTCTGAACGGCTGCAGGTTCAGAGTGACAGGTCAGACAGCACACAGGAACCTCCTTCTTTACAAAGCAGATGCTGCAGGAACCCTTGCCACTTTAAGAGTGTGCCTCCTGGAAAGGTAAAGAGTACTCTCAATCAAAATAACGTCAGTGCTACGTGTTTATTTTTCACGGCACGTTCCAAATTCGTCCCTGGTAAATAAACATCTAAGGCTGGCATTGGACAAACATGGAAAATGTCAATGTGATGTCACCACTGGCTCAGGGGACCCTTCCTGCTCACAACTTCTTCCATTTCTCCTGAAGTGACTCAAATAACAAACAAAGTTCATTCCCATAGCGCAATTCTCTTGAACATTTTCCAAGTTAATCTGTGGTGGGTTTTCAGGGAGTTTCCTGCCGGCTCTGCCGGCGACTTCCCCGCCGCTATTCAAAGACACTTAGTCGTTTTTTGGGACCCTGGGGAGTTTCTCACTGGTTTAGCCGACACTTGGAATTTCCTTTAACGCTGGGGACCTGAACTCAGAGAGCACGATTCTCCGGAAAGTATTCTCAGGGCGGGATCTTCCCAAAAGGGAACAAAGTCCCCGAGAGGGCGCCTTTAGCCGCATATTTCCCGGCACTCGCAGTGTCGATAAGCACACGGGGCTATTCAACACAACTCGTTTTGAACAAGGGGCCTGAAGGGAGAACATATACCGAGGCTGCACATAGCCCCGCTTTTCACAATGGGGAACTCCAATCACCGCAGCTTCCCGTTGTAGCGAGCGATCAGGACGCCATTTAAAAATGGTGTTCCAATCTCCGAGGCACCAAAAAGAATCCCTGACATCCCCCCCAGCCCAAACACAACATGGGAGGGTCCCCCAGCAGCCCCCCCAACATCCACACCAGGCAACTCCAGTCCGATCACACACATAAAATTACAGCTTGGCACCACCACCTTGGCAGTGCCAGGCTGGCACACAGGTAGCACTGTCATGACAGGATGGCACTAACTTAGATGGGACCAGCAGTGCCAGGGCACCACTGCACCCAAAGGGCATGCAGTTGGGGGCCTCCAATCCCATTGGAGACACCCACAAGTGCCATTCCGTCTTGTCCCCATTTGTAGGAACCAGTATCAAACAGCACTCACTCAAGGTCCATACTGCAAAGGTTTGAATCCCAAAGCCTCAGGTACCTCAGGAGTCTGCACATGAGAGTAAAGCTAGCTGCCTCGCTCTAATATGCAGATTTGCTAAAAGGTGATCCCACCCATTGTGGGCGGGATTCTCCTGCAACATCTCACGGGATTACGTTGAATCTCGTGAGGCATTGCAAGCCAGGTAGATCTCCCGGCTTTCACCGGCCACGTTGCGCTGCTGCCAGATACCTTTCTGCCGCCGTGTGGATCGCGCCCTAAATCTTGTACTAAGCGGGAATTGCCGCGAGCTTCCCAGTGCTCGGCCCAGCGAGGCCAGCAATGCTATTCAACGTTAATTGGTCCACTGACCGAGGCCTCACGGGCTTCACGCTGCAAATGAAGGCTTGTCAGCTGATTCACCGGCACCGCGCTCGCCAGCCCCCCGCTAACAGGGTCGAACAGCACTTAAGCTGCATTTGTTCAGGCAACCCCAGCCAGCTCGCACCCGTGACGCTGAGGAGACCAGCCCCAAGATGTGGGGACGCTGACCTGGGGAGGTTGCAAGATACTGTGGAGGCCAGGAGGGATGTCCTGTTCCCCCGAGGGTCCAGGAGGGCTAGCCATATGGCAGCCTGTGCTGCCTGGGCCGAGGTGGCGGCCACAGTGAGCTCAGGGATTGTGACCAGGAGGGCTGGCCTCCAGTGCAGAAAGAAAGTCAATAACCTACACCGGGCGGCACAAGTGAGTAGGCCCCACCCCCTCCCCCGAGACCTCTTTCCCCCACGGAAGCATCTACCCCCCTTCCCTTCAAGCCCCCAACCCTCTGATCCCTCTCTCTTCAACCCCACCCCCCCCCGCAATCCCTCCTTCATATCCCTCCCCTACCACTGTGAACCTCGCATGTGACTAATGATGCCCTCTCCGTGCCGCCTCAGGAAAAGCTCTCCCACAATCGCCAGGAGAGGGCCCAGCGGTGGTGTGCCAGACATCAGGATCTTCACCTCCTTTGAGCAGTGTACCCTGGAGGTGATGGGTGTGGCTGAGGACTGAGCGGTCACTGACGCGGAGGTTGGTGGAAGCCACAGAGGTCAGGAACCACCAGGCCCTACATGGAGGACCTGTCAAACGTGAGTTATTATTGTCATACTGACTGACCCATCCCTCCCACTCACCGCATGTCCATTCTCCCACAGGTCCTCCAACCGACAGCGCCAGCCCATTTCTGGCAGCACCCTCTCCAGTCTCCCAGGAGATCACCCCGGACGAGAGCTCCGAGGATTCCACCGTAATAGTCGCGCCATAGCTGTCATCCACACCCTCCGACAATGCAGATACACACTTTGGTGGAAAATGTTAGTGGACAGGCTTCTGAGGCACAATCTGGTAAGCACCACGCTGTTGCTGATGCACATCAGGTGGAGGCAGGAACTCCCAGGAGAGACAGCAGTCGGAACCCTTGGCCCAGCTCTCCAGGCATCTCTCTCTCCGTGACACTCAACCACCCTCCGGCCGTAGACATGTCCCCGGAGCTGTGTCCCATCCACTGCGTGTTTGGATGTTGGCGGTTGCGCGTGTGATGTTGCCTCCCACAGTGTTCACGCGCAGTGTACAGGCATCAAGGTTTGATGCTGGGCAAGTACTCCCATATGCTTCATGGCCCGCCCATCTACAGGAATCCATTTGGGTTGCGTGAAGTGCTGACTGTGGTAGTCTGTGTAGAGGTATTACAGTACCTAGTAATGCTGGAACACCATTGGTAGATATTGTATGTTTCCTATTGGTCAAGCTGTATGGTAGCTCTGCACTGCAAGGTGGGGTATAAGAGCCCGTGCCGCCCAAGCAGCCTTCTTTCTGTACCTGAGCTGCTGGGGGAAACATTTAGCTTATTAAAGCCTTCAGTTGGACTACAACCTCGCATTAGTGGTCAATGATCGTGCATCACTGACTTAACCATGATTGCCATTTCCCTATTAGCAATAGCCTTCAGCCATACGGCCAGTGGCCTCGGCAGTCATGGTGATTATGGATGGTCGGTAGGGCACACAGGCAGGGACAAGGGTTTCCCCAGGAACAGGTACACACAATCCAGGGGTTGGCATTGTGATGACGTGAGCGGTTGCCCCCGGTTGCTCCCCCCAGCGCACCTCCCACCCTCTCTTGGCGGCCCACCCCTGTGGAGGGTCCCCCACCCCCACCGAGCACTGGGGTGGCAAGCCCATTATCCCTAGGCTCTTTCCCTGTGAGCAAAGATGGCTTCTCACCTCCTCGGCTCCCACAGAAGCCCTTCCACCAGGTTCACGCTTTTCAAAAGGAGTACTAATCAGCACCAATGTGAGCGCTTGCTGGGGAGGCCGCTGAATGATGGGAGGGCATTGGATATGGGGTGGCTCTCGCTAATTGTATGGAAATGGGGCTTAAGTGGTGATAATTGGTTTCTCACCAGACTCTGGCGAGATCCCGATTTCGCCTATTGGAGTGGGCCAGTTGTAGCGTAACCTGTTGGGCACCTGGCACGGTTCTTGTTTTGGCTTCTCCTGCTATTCACCGGCCTCATTTTGCTTGAGTGAGGGCGCAAAGGGGCTGGGAATTGGGCCCAGGGAACAGGCTGCCATTTTGAAAGGGTATCCTGATCTCTAAGTGAGGTTGTAGGTCCCTCACCCCCCCACCCATGGCCAATGTCATCCCCCACACCCCCCAAGTGAGACCCCCCAAGCCCCCTTACAGCACCCCTTCCCTTCCAGGACTCCCTGCACTTACCCTGACCACCCAAGGTCTCCGTAAGCCTGGGAGACCCACCGGGTGCCATGGTGAATCGAAGGTGGACCCCGGGCAGGTAGGTCGTAAGTAGGTTTAAGACCTACTTCCACGAGCGTCGTTTGGATCCGCCCCTTTTGGGCAGAGTTCTGACTCCGACGTCTTGCGGGACTTGGGTGAATCCCGCGAGGCACGGAGGCTGTCGGGAGACCCGCTGGAGGGCTCTCCCAAGATTCTCCGGCCACTTTGTGCTCCCACTTGAAAATCGGGCCTCAGTGTTAGAATGATGATCTTTGGGGTTTTTTTATTCGTCATGAGACGTGGGCGTCGCAGGCTGGGCCAGCATTTATTGCACATCCCTAATTGCCCTTGAGAGGCAGTTACGAGTCAACCACATTGATGTGGGTCTGGAGTCACATGTACGCCAGGCCATGTAAGGATGTCAGGTTTCCTTCCCTAAAGGACATTAGTGAACCAAATGGGTTTTTACGACAATGGACAATGGACAATGGGCAGTGGTTAGACGTTTAATCCCTGATTTTTACTGAATTCAAATTTCACCAACTGCGGTGGTGGGATTTGAACCTGTGCCCCCAGAGTATTGCTCTGGGTCTCTGATTAACTATTCCAGTGACAATAGCACTACGCCACCGCCTCCTCAGAATAGCTTGATAAACTATTGTCTCTAGAGTTTATAAAAGGGATATCCTAACGAAGGCCTTAAGTGAGACATTAAACAGGGGAGATGAAGTAAACCCGCAGTCGTACTTTCAGAAACAAAACGGCAACAGGGTTGTGAGTGGGCAGTTTAGGACGGCGTCAGGAGGTAACCTTTTATCCAGAGTTTGGGAAATAGATGGAAGAGGTTGCCATGAAGGATGGCTGAGAATTAGACACTCAGCTAGATGCTGTCATGGAGAAATGGTGGGATTGATAATCTGGAGAGGGATGAGTTCAAATGGGCCTAAGGCCTTTCTTCTTGCTTGCAAAGAACAATACGAAACAAACTGAAAAAACCTTCACTAACAGTTTAATGTGGAGAATGCAGGAGATCCTAATTTAGTGGTTCCAAAACATTAGATTTGAAATACAAATGCTCGTCAGAAGGCTCAGTTGCTAAATGCGCTGCCCAGTGTAGAAAGGGACTGTATGGATCAGGACATTTCCAGGCTCAGTTCTTTATGGGGGCTGATCACAGATAATGAAACAGCAATGATTACAACTCAACGTTCTTGGTGATGAAGGCCTGAAATGCAGGAAGCGAATGTACTGTAGCCAAATTTGCAGACAAAAATATGTGGAAAGGCAAGTTGCAAGAGGGATACGGATAATCTGTAAAAAGTAAGTGGGCAAAAAGTTGGCAAACGGAGTATAATGTGGGAAAATGTGAAGTTGTTCATTTTGGAAGGGAGAAAGAAACAGCAGAGTATTATTTAAATAGAGGAAAACTGCAGAAAGCTACAACACAAAAGGGACTTGTGGGTACTTGTGTACGAAACACAGAAATCTAGCACACAGGTGTAGCAAGTAATCAGGAAGGCTGGAATGTTGTCCCTTATTTCAAGGGGGTTGGAGAATAAGAGTGGGAAAGTCTTGCTGCAAATGTACAAGGTACTGGTGAGACCACATCTGGAGTACTGTGTGTCTGGAGTACTGGGTGTCATGAAATGCAAACATGCAGCTAATGAACACATAGAATAGGACACGACCAATGAGCATTCAGGGCACTCAGGGGTGGTATCTCACTATAAAAGGGATGAGGCACTCACACCCCGCCTCTTTCCACAGACCAACATCTACAGAGTGAGACAGGGTGTATCCTCAGCATCACACCCCAGCACGTGACTTAGAGCAAGGCCGGTTCAGTTAAACTGAGTTACTACATTTAGATTAGCAGAGAGTCGAACTCATTGAGAACTGTGCTAAAAGTTCAATAAAACACATTGAACTCACTTCAAAGTCTGGAGCATCTTTTACTCAAAACTGCATCAAGTGGCAGCTTGCGTTATTCCAAATTACATAACACAACACTGTGAGCAGTTTTGGTCCCCTTATTTACGGAAAGTTTAATAAGGACATAGGGGAGTCCTTATCGGGTAAGATAAGAAACAAAGTTTATTTACAAGAACGATATGTACACTACCTGATAGATCCCTACAGGGTTCTTCTCTGGTCGGTGCCTTACTTGCGATCTTTTATACAGTAATAAACAAAATACCCTACCCCTAGAACGGGGAAGACAAGCATTCCCTCCCCGTAGATCCCATGCGGGATATTCTAGGGGCCCTGGCTCCAAGCTCACATGCGCCATCCCTGAAATGACTTTGAAAACCTCCCTCCAATACTTCTCCAGCTTCAGGCAGGACCAAAACATGTGAACGTGGTTTGTGGGGCTCCACGCACAACGCTCACATACATGCTCCACTCCCTCAAACAGTCGGCTTATCCTCGCCCTCGTAAGGTGCACCCTATACACGACATTTAGCTGTATCAGACCCAGCCTCGTGCACGAGGTTGAGGCATTCACCCTCCGGAGCACCTCACACCACATATAGGATTCTTAAGGGGCTTCACAGGGTAAATATTGAGCAGATGTTTCCCCTCATAGGAGAGTCTAGGGTATAGTGCAAAAATAAAGGGGTGGCAATTTAAGACTGTGATGAGGAGAAATTTCTTCTCTCAGTGTTGTGAGTCTTTGGAACTCCTTGCCACAGAGAGCTGTGGGCTAGAGTCCTTGTGTATATTTAAGGCTGAGATTGATAGATTCTTGCCCAGTAAAAGAATCGAGGGTTACGGGGAAAGGGCAGAAAGTGGATGTGAGGAATATCGGATCAGACATGATCCTATTGAATGGCAGAGCAGGCTCGAGGAGCCTAACGGCCTACTCCTGTTCCTATTTCATATGTTGTCACGGTCACTGCCTGAGTGTGGAGAAGGAAGATTCAATTGTGAATTTCCAGAAGGAATTAAATCATTATCTAAAGAGTAAAATGTGCAACACGATGGAGAAAAGAGTGAGAACAGCTTCTCTCTTACAGAGAGCTAACATGGACGCAATGTGCTGCAACCACTCTTTGGTTGGAACTTAATGCCCACTCCTGAGGCACGTTTGGTGGGAACGGGAGGGCATTTAATCAGGTGGGCGGGTGCAAGTTTGGACCCCCATATCGATGTCCCGCCTCTGCTTCTCTGTGTATTGAATTCTTAGTCCTAAAACATGTTTTTGAGCCTGTAAGAGTATGATCCACCCTAATGACCAGAAAATGTGCATCTTGGTATCGATGAAGGTGCCCACAAAGGTGCCTGTCTGGATAGGGCTCTCAATGCTCTGCCGGTCTTTATCATTTGAAATTGGAACAAAGGCAGGAAAATGAAGTTGAAATACAAATCAGCGACTATGTGATCAAATGTCAGAGCATCCTCAAGGAGCTGGGATCTACAGCTGTTCTCAATGTGCCTAACTTGCTATAATCTATTTTGATGACGCTACACTCTTTTAATGGTATAATGAAAAGAATGCATTCCTCATCACAGGTGTTCCCTTTAAACCATTTTAATTATGTTCCAATTTTATTGGTTTCCAGAACGTGCCGTACTTAACACCCCACTGGAGAGGCATGATCACCAAAGTTAAAGAGCTGGGAATCAAAGTCCAGCATGTTAAAGTAGTCAAACAATACTTTTGTAAAGGCTCAGAGCAATTTCAGTCAACAGAAAAACAGACATGTATTCAAGATGTATTGAGTTAATTAGAATGCTGTAACTGCCCAGGTACTACAAAGATATCCACAAACAAGACCAAAATCATGAAGCAGTTCATGTATTATTCAAGGATTTTCTTTATGCTCTGCTTCAATCATAATAGCTGGGGACCAATTTTGGAAGATAATCTCAGAACCTTAATAAACTTTCTCTGCTTCTGAAGCTACCAACAATAATTGTGCCATTAATATAGTAAAATGTTCCAAGGTACTTCACAAGAGTAATATGAAACAAAATATAAACTATAAGGATAGACAAGTGTTGATAATCAGATGCATAGGGAGGTTCAGGGAGGGAGTTCCACACTTTCGGGCCTAAGCACCTGAAGGCAGAGCTGCCAATGTTGAAACTATTAAAATTGAGGATGCTCCAGAGGGCACGGTAGCACAGTGGCTAGCACTGTTGCTTCACAGAACCAGGGTCCCAAGTTCGATTCCTGGCCTGGGTTACATTCTATGCGGAGTCTGCACGTTCTCCACGTGTCTGCATGGGTTTCCTTTGGGTGCTCTGGTTTCCTCCCACTAGTCCCAAAAAACGTGCTGTTAGGTAGTTTGGACATTCTGATTTCTCCATCAGTGTACCCAAATAGGTGACGGAATGTGGCGACTAGGGGATTTTCACAGTAACTTCGTTGCAGTGTTAATGTAAGCCTACTTGTGACACTAATAAAGATTATTATTAGGTGAGCTCAGATATCTCGGAGGGATGCTGGAGGAAATTAAAGAGATATATAGATACACGGGGGCCACATAGAGATTTGAACACAAGGATAAGACTTTTAAAATCAAGGTTTTGATTGACTGGCAGTCAATTCAAGTTGCCAACTCTGCTTGGGCGTGTTCCTGGAGCTTTTATCACCAGACACCCTGCCTCCAAGTGCCCTGACTCTCACTCTTCTGGAAGGGAGGGAAAGAGCAGAGGCAGGTCTCAATGCTCTTTGTAGTATATATAAATGATTTGGAGGAAAATGTAACTGGTCTGATTAGTAAGTTTGCAGACAACACAAAGGTTGGTGGAATTGCGGATAGCGATGAGGACTGTCTGAGGATACAGCAGGATTTAGATTGTCTGGAGACTTGGGCGGAGAGATGGCAGATGGAGTTTAATCCGGACAAATGTGAGGTAATGCATTTTGGAAGGTCTAATGCAGGTAGGGAATATACGGTGAATGGTAGAACCCTCAAGAGTATTGAAAGTCAAAGAGATCTAGGAGTACAGGTCCACAGGTCATTGAAAGGGGCAACACAGGTGGAGAAGGTAGTCAAGAAGGCATACGGCATGCTTGCCTTCATTGGCCGGGGCATTGAGTATAAGAATTGGCAAGTCATGTTGCAGCTGTATAGAACCTTAGTTAGGCCACACTTGGAGTATAGTGTTCAATTCTGGTCGCCACACTACCAGAAGGGTGTGGAGGCTTTAGAGAGGGTGCAGAAGAGATTTACCAGAATGTTGCCTGGTATGGAGGGCATTAGCTATGAGGAGAGGTTGAATAAACTCGGTTTGTTCTCACTGGAACGAAGGAGGTTGAGGGGCGACCTGATAGAGGTATACAAAATTATGAGGGGCATAGACAGAGTGGATAGTCAGAGGCTTTTCCCCAGGGTAGAGGGGTCAATTACTAGGGGGCATAGGTTTAAGGTGAGAGGGGCAAGGTTTAGAGTAGATGTACGAGGCAAGTTTTTTACGCAGAGGGTAGTGGGTGCCTGGAACTCACTACCGGAGGAGGTAGTGGAAGCAGGGACGATAGGGACATTTAAGGGGCATCTTGACAAATATATGAATAGAATAGAGGGATACGGACCCAGGAAGTGTAGAAGATTGTAGTTTAGTCGGGCAGTATGGTCGGCACGGGCTTGGAGGGCCGAAGGGCCTGTTCCTGTGCTGTACATTTCTTTGTTCTTTGTTCTTTGTTCAATCTTCGTGACAAAGTGATCAGTGGGTTACTCACACTTATTGGTGAAGATAAAAGTGGCAGAGGTTGGGAAGAGGGCTTTAAGGATACAGTCTACAGTTTAGAAAAGAAGCAGGGGGTGGGGGTGGGCATGGGAGTGGTGTTATCCTTGCATTGCAGGAAGTGAGCAGATTTACAGATGAAAGCAAGGACCCAATAAAGTGGTCCAATCAGATCCGTTGGTGATGTTTAAGAAGGGCAGCAAGGATAATCCAAGGAACTACAGGCCGGTGAGCCTTACGTCAGTGGTAGGGAAATCACTGGAAAGAATTCTTCGCGACAGGATCTACTCCCATTTGGAAGCAAATGGACGTATGTTTTGTGAAGGGGAGATCGTGTCTCACTAACTTGATAAGAGTTTTTCGAGGAGGTCACATAGATGATTGATGCAGGTCAGGCAGTGGATGTTGTCTATATGGACTTCAGTAAGGCCTTTGACAAGGTCCCTCATGGCAGACTGGTACAAAAGGTGAAGTCACACGGGATCAGGGGTGAGCTGGCAAGATGGATACAGAACTGGCTAGGTCGTAGAAGGCAGAGAGTAGCAATGGAAGGGTGCTTTTCTGATTGGAGGGCTATGACGAGTGGTGTTCCGCAGGGATCAGTACTGGGATCTTTGCTGTCGTAATGTATATAAATGATTTGGAGGAAAATGTAACTGGTCTGATTAGTAAGTTTGCAGACGACACAAAGGTTGGTGGAATTGCGGATAGCGATGAGGACTGTCAGAGGATACAGCATGATTTAGATCGTTTGGAGACTTGGGCGGAGAGATAGCAGATGGAGTTTAATCTGGACAAATGTGAGCTAATGCATTTTGGAAGGTCTAATGCAGGTAGGGAATATACAGTGAATGGTAGAACCCCCAAGAGTATTGACAGTCAGAGAGATCTAGGTGTACAGGTCACTGAAAGGGGCAACACAGGTGGAGAAGGTAGTCAAGAAGCCATACGGCATGCTTGCCTTCATTGGCCGGGGTATTGAGTATAAGAATTGGCAAGTCATGTTGCAGCTGTATAGAACCTTAGTTAGGCCACACTTGGAGTATTGTGTTCAATTCTGGTCGCCACACTACCAGAAGGATGTGGAGGCTTTAGAGAGGGTGCAGAAGAGATTTACCAGGATGTTGCCTGGTATGGAGGGCATTAGCTATGAGGAGCGGTTGAATAAACTCGGTTTGTTCTCACTGGAACGACGGAGGTTGAGGCGCGACCTGATAGAGGTCTACAAAATTATGAGGGGCATAGACAGAGTGGATAGTCAGAGGCTTTTCCCCAGGGTAGAGGGGTCAATTACTAGGGGGCATAGGTTTAAGGTGAGAGGGGCAAGGTTTAGAGGAGATATACGAGGCAAGTTTTTTGCACAGAGGGTAGTGGGTGCCTGGAAGTCGCTGCCGGAGGAGGTGGTGGAAGCAGGGACGATAGTGACGTTTAAGGGGCACCTTGACAAATACATGAATGGGATGGGAATAGAGGGATACGGACCCCGGAAGTGCAGAAGATTTTAGTTTAGACGGGCAGCATGGTCGGCACAGACTTGGAGGGCCGAAGGGCCTGTTCCTGTGCTGTACTTTTCTTTTTTCTTTGTTCTTTATTAGATAGGGAGCTCTTTCAGAGAGTCGGTGCAGACCCGATGGACCAAATGGCCTGCTTCTGCACTGTAGAGATTCTATGGTTCTATGTAGAACTGGGCCTTACAAAACTCAGTCCCTAGCCTCCTATCTGACCTTACCTGAGGTTGATGCTATAGTTGACTTCAGCATTGGTGGGCTAGGAAAGGGGAAATTCAGCCAGGGTTTCTACCGCTGATCATTATGCAATGACTCCTCTGGGAAAGTACATACATATGTGAATGTTAGGTGAGAATAGATTTGTGCTTAACTCTAGGGGTAGAGGTGAGATGGGGGTGGGGTTGCAAACCCTGCACTAATGTACATTTCTGCTCCTGGTCACCATTGGAAAGGTCATGTGTTTAGGACAATTAAGGTCAGTTGTTATGCTCCAGAGCATCAAAGGATTTTCAATGATCACTTACACACAAACAATAGCAAGAACAGATTCTGGTAAATGGTGGTGAGGACACATTAGTGCTTTCAGGAGAATAGGCAGGACTTTGTATCAGCAGCATGTTCCATCCAGTCCTCACATGGTGCTCAAACTCATGTACTTCTCAGTATAGATTATGAAATAACAATAACTCTGATTTCCACGGATATTGAAGGAAGTGAGAGGGGAAATTGCAGGGGTACTGGCCAGAATATTTAAGTCTTCCCTAGTCTTAGGGAGGTGCCAGGACTCTGGAGAATTGCAAACACTATACCCTTGTTCAAAAAAGGTTGTACAGATAGCCCAGCAATTAGAGACCAGTCAGTCTAACCTCAGCGGTGGTAAAGCCTCCAGAAACAATTATTCACATTAGAATTAGTAGTCACATAGCAAAGTGTGGGTTGATCAGGAAGAATTAGGATTTCTAAAGGGTAAATCATGTTTAACAAACTTGTTTCGGTTTTTTGGAGAGGTAACAAAACGGGTTGATGAGGGTAATGTTGTTGACGTGGCATACATGGGGCGGGATTCTCCGGTCTCCGATGCCGAAACCGCATTCGGCGATCGGCAGGAGAATCCAGGGGCGGGATTCTCCTTTCCGGGGACTAACTCCCCATGGCAACGGGAGAACCGGCACCAACCACTCCGGCGTCAACAGCCCCCGAAAGTGCACTTCCGGGGGCTAGGTGGACGCCGGAGGGGTTGGCACCGCTCCAACGGCGTCGAAGGGACTGTGCAAGTTTGCACAGGAATCAGTTCTGGGTCCTCTGCTGTTTGTGATTTTCATTAATGACTTGGATGAGGGAGTTGAAGGGTGGGTCAGTAAATTTGTAGACGATACGAAGATTGGTGGAGTTGTGGATAGTAAAGAGGGCTGTTGTCGGCTGCAAAGAGACATAGATAGGATGCAGAGCTGGGCTGAGAAGTGGCAGATGGAGTTTAACCCTGAAAAGTGTGAGGTTGTCCATTTTGGAAGGACAAATATGAATGCGGAATACAGGGTTAACGGTAGAGTTCTTGGCAATGTGGAGGAGCAGAGAGATCTTGGGGTCTATGTTCATACATCTTTGAAAGTTGCCACTCAAGTGGATAGAGCTGTGAAGAAGGCCTATGGTGTGCTCGCGTTCACTAACAGAGGGATTGAATTTAAGAGCCGTGATGTGCTGATGCAGCTGTACAAAACTTTGGTAAGGCCACATTTGGAGTACTGTGTACAGTTCTGGTCGCCTCATTTTAGGAAGGATGTGGAAGCTTTGGAAAAGGTGCAAAGAAGATTTACCAGGATGTTGCCTGGAATGGAGAGTAGGTCTTACGAGGAAAGGTTGAGGGTGCTAGGCCTTTTCTCATTAGAACGGAGAAGGATGAGGGGCGACTTGATAGAGGTTTATAAGATGATCAGGGGAATAGATAGAGTAGACAGTCAGAGACTTTTTCCCCGGGTGGAACAAACCATTACAAGGGGACATAAATTTAAGGTGAAAGGTGGAAGATATAGGAGGGATATCAGAGGTAGGTTCTTTACCCAGAGAGTAGTGGGGGCATGGAATGCACTGCCTGTGGAAGTAGTTGAGTCGGAAACATTAGGGACCTTCAAGCAGCTATTGGATAGGTACATGGATTACGGTAAAATGATATAGTGTAGATTTATTTGTTCTTAAGGGCAGCACGGTAGCATTGTGGATAGCACAATTGCTTCACAGCTCCAGGGTCCCAGGTTCGATTCCGGCTTGGGTCACTGTCTGTGCGGAGTCTGCACGTCCTCCCCGTGTGTGCGTGGGTTTCCTCCGGGTGCTCCGGTTTCCTCCCACAGTACAAAGATGTGCGGGTTAGGTGAATTGGCCAATGATGAATTGCCCTTAATGTCCAAATTGCCCTTGGTGTTGGGTGGAGTTGTTGAGTTTGGGTAGGGTGCTCTTTCCAAGAGCCGGTGCAGACTCAAAGGGCCGAATAGCCTCCTTCTGCACTGTAAATTCAATGATAATCTATGATTAATCTAGGACAAAGGTTCGGCACAACATCGTGGGCCGAAGGTCCTGTTCTGTGCTGTATTTTCTATGTTCTATGCGCCGAAGGACTGGCGTGATCTCACGCATGCGCGGAACCGCCGGCGTGGTTCCACGCATGCGCAGACGGGCCGACGTATTCTGGCGCATTCGCAGGGGGTTGTCTTATCCGCGCCGGCCATAGCGGAGCCCTACAGAGACCGGCGTGGAAGGAGTGCCCCCACTTACCTGCCAGGCCCCACCGTGTGGACCATACCAACACACGCCAGCGGTACTGGCCAAAAACGGACAGCTGCTCGGCCCATCGGGGCCCGGAGAATTGCCGGGGGGACGCTACCAACGGCCCCCAACCAGCGTGGCGTGAACCCCGCCCCCACCCAAAAACCGGCGACGGAGAATACGGCAGCCGGCGTCGGGGCGGGACGGCGGGGTTCGCGCCACCCCCCGGGATTCTCCGACCCGGTGTGGGGGGTCGGAGAATCCTGCTGCATGTTGGTGCCAAAATCGCCTCTGCGATGCTCCGCCCCATCCAATACAGCGTACTCCTCACGCCGTTTAGACGGCCTCAGGGCGTTACCTGAGGCCCTCCCCCTAATGCTCCGCCCCTATGGGCCGGGTTCCCGACGGTGTCGGTCACGTGTGGTATTTCTTTTCGGGAACTCGGCGTGGCGGCTGCGGACTGAGTCCAGCGCCCCCACAGACGGGGGAGCTGATCCGTGGGCAGGGGAGGGCTTTGACGGGGGCTGGGGGCACTGGTGTGTGTGGTCCGGGGGTGGCGAGTCTGGCCAAGGGGGTCACTATTTGGCAGGCCGGGTCAGCGTGCGGCCGACGCCCTGTTGCACGACACGGCCGCTGCAGGCTGCCACGGTGCACATGCGGGCCACGGACCCGGCAATTCTCCAGCCGTATCCGCAGCTAGAGCCGGGTGCTCTATGCTGCGTGCCTGCTAGCCCCCCACCAGACGGAGAATCGGTGGCCGTTTTGCACCGTTTTTTCGGTCATAAAAGGCCACTGTTCCCACGCCGGCGTCAGCACAGTCTTAAAATCGGAGAATCCAGCTCATGGACTTTGAAAAGGCTTTCGATACTGTACCACGCTATAGACTTGTGAGAAAAGTTATAGCCAATGGAATAAAAGGGATAGTGTAACATGGATACAAAATTGGCTGAATAATAGGAAGCAGAGAATAATGGACAATGGATATTTTTTGGATTGGAGGAAGGTTTGTAATGGAGTTCCCCAGGGTCTGGTATTGGCACCCTTGTTTTTCCTGATCTATTTTAATGATTTAGATCTTGGAAGTATTGTGAACTGTGAGGAAAGTGTGGAGCTTCAAAAGGAAGGAGACAAGTTGGTGGAGTGGGCAGATAAGTTGCAGATGAAGTTCAATGCAGATGAGTGTGAGGTGATGTATTTTGATTGGAAGGACGTGGAGAGACAAGTCTACATGTAGATTAAAATCTCCCATGATTATCACCATGCCTTTCAAACAAGCTCCCATAATTTATTCCATTATGCTCCACCCTACCAAGTGATGACCGTTAGGGGGCCTGAACACGATGCCCACATGTGACTTCTTTCATTTACTATTTACCATCTCGACCCAAAAGTTTCCACATCCTGGTTTCCTGAACTTAGATCATCCATCTCTATTTTGCGAATACTATCATTACCTAACAGAGCCACCCCTCCACATTTTCCTAATTTCCTGTCCTTCCTAAAAACCCTGTACCCTTCAATATTCAGATCCCAATCCATGTCCTCCTGCAGCCATATCGCTGTAAAGGCTCTCAGATCATTCACATTTATTTCTATGTGCCCTCTCAGTTCTTCTATTATGCTTTGAATATTCCATGTATTCAGTGACAGAGCTTTTAGTTTTATCCTTTATTCTTTTTATACCTTCTAGATCTCGATTTAACAGAAATCAAACAAAGAGTAGGATTTAGGGCAGCACGGTAGTGATTAGCACTGTGGCTTCACAGCGCCAGGGTCCCAGGTTCGATTCCCGGCTTGGTCACTGTCTGCGCGGAGTTTGCACGTTCTCCCCGTGTCCGCGTGGGTTTCCTCCGGGTGCTCCGGTTTCCTCCCACAGTCCAAAGACATGCAGGTTAGGTGGATCGGCCATGCTAAATTGCCCTTAGTGACCAAAAAAGGTTAGGAGGGATTATTGGGTTACGGGGATAGGGTTGAAGTGAGGGCTTAAGTGGGTCGGTGCAGACTTGGTGGGCCAAATGGCCTCATTCTGCACTGTATGTTCTATATCTATATAACCCGCCACGTGATTTTCGGTGGCGGAAACAGCCCGCCAGCGGGATTTACCAGCCCCGCTGTGGTCAACGGGATTTCCCGGTGAATGTCCCCCTCATCACCGGGAAACCTATGAGTCGGCATGGAACTGGAATGTCCCGCTGGTGTGCTCAGCCGCTAGATCATGCCCAAAGACTCGTGTTGAACGCATTTAGCTAGATGTTTCCCGACGATGGCAGAGCCGAGAAAGACCCCTCTATTAAACGGGACTCAGTTTCATTGCTGGACCTCAGCGAGGAACGCGCCCCGCCGAGGCCGTACGGAGTCCCGCTTCCTGCACTAACAAGCTCCGTACGCCAAGTTGGCATCCAAGAACTTCCACATGCTGCAGCTGTAACACTTCACCTGTCCTGCCAATCTTAATGTGTTCGAATTAACTATTTAATTATTTTATTCATTTATATATTTTCCTTTTGTTTTGATATATTTTATTAATCTTATCACTTATTGCTAGACTATTTTGAACCTTAGGAGTAGAATAAACCTTAGTCACTTACCAAATAACTAGTTTATTCCCCTGTAGCAGAGCAAGATGACTTCCTGAAGGCTAAGAGAGCTAGACAGCAAAAAAGTACCTAATTTCCTAACTCTCTTAATGACCCATCTCCCAGTATTCTATCCTAAGTCGCACTCAAGTGCTAAGTCGCACTAAGTTGGCTTTAGATGCTGCATAGACAAAGGCTACCAATTTGAGCTACCCTTAATTAGCCAAGCCCAATTGCTCTTCCAGTGCAGCCTTGTTAAAACCCTGCTTCAGGTTGCGAACATTAGAATTTGCAGCTGCAGCTCCTGTTAGACCGCTTGACGGCTCTGGAGCTGCGGATGGACTCACTTTGGAGCATCCGCGATGCTGAGGAAGTTGTGGAAAGCACATTCAGTGAGTTGGTCACACCGCAGATTAAAATTACTGAGGCAGATAGGGAAAGGGTGACCAACAGACAGAGGAAGAGTAGGAAGGCAGTGCAGGGATCCCCTGCGGTCATCTCCCTCCAAAACAGATTTACCGTTTTGGAAACTGTTGGGGGAGATGGCTCACCAGGGGAAGGTGGCAGCAGCCAGGTTCATGGCACCGTGGCTGGCTCTGCTGCACAGAAGGGCGGGAAAAAGAGTGGCAGAGCTATAGTGATAGGGGATTCAATCGTAAGGGGAATAGACAGGCGTTTCTGCGGACGCAAACGAGAATCCAGGTTGGTATATTGCCTCCCTGGTGCAAGGGTCAAGGATGTCTCGGAGCGGCTGCAGGGCATTCTGGAGGGGGAGGGTGAACAGCCAGCTGTCGTGGTGCATATAGGCACCAACGATATAGGTAAAAAACGGGATGAGGTCCTACAAGCTGAATTTAGGGAGTTAGGAGTTAAACTAAAAAGTAGGACCTCAAAGGTAGTAATCTCAGGATTGCTACCAGTGCCACGTGATAGTCAGAGTAGGAATGACAGGATAGCTAGGATGAATACGTGGCTTGAGAGATGGTGCAAGAGGGAGGGTTTCAAATTCCTGGGACATTGGGACCGGTTCTGGGGGAGGTGGGACCTGTACAAATCGGACGGTCTGCATCTGGGTGGGACCGGAACCAATGTTCTCGGGGGGGTGTTTGCTAGTGCAGTTGGGGAGGGTTTAAACTAATGTGCCAGGGGGATGGGAACCGATGTAGGAAGTCAGTGGGGACAGAAACAAAAGGCAGGAAGGGAGAGTGTGTAAAGCATGACCAGAGAAAGCAGGGCAGAGAGCAAGGAAGGTCTACATTAAACTGCATTTATTTCAATGCAAGGGGCCTGACGGGCAAAGCGGATGAACTCAGGGCATGGACGGGCACGTGGGACTGGGATATTGTAGCTATGACTGAAACATGGCTAAGGGAGGGGCAGGACTGGCAGCTCAATGTTCCGGGCTACAGATGCTATAGAAAGGATAGAACAGGAGGTAAGAGAGGAGGAGGAGTGGCGTTTTTGATTAGGGAGAACATCACGGCAGTACTTAGAGGGGATATATCCGAGGGTTCACCCACTGAGTCTATATGGGTGGAACTGAAAAATAAGAAGGGAGAGATCACCTTGGTAGGACTGTACTACAGGCCCCCAAATAGTCAGCGGGAAATTGAGGAGCAAATATGTAAGGAGATTACAGATAGCTGCAAGAATAATAGGGTGGTAGTAGTAGGGGACTTTAACTTTCCCAACATTGACTGGGACAGTCATAGCATTAGGGGCTTGGATGGAGGGAAATTTGTTGAGTGTATTCAGGAGGAATTTCTCATTCAGTATGTGGATGGACCGACTAGAGAGGGGGCAAAACTTGACCTCGTCTTGGGAAATAAGGAAGGGCAAGTGATAGAAGTGCTAGTGAGGGATCACTTTGGGACAAGTGACCATAATTCCATTAGTTTTAAGATAGCTATGGAGAATGATAGGTCTGGCCCAAGAGTTAAAATTCTTAATTGGGCAAGGCCAATTTTGATGGTATCAGACAGGAACTTGCAGAGGTAGATTGGGGGAGACTATTGGCAGACAAAGGGACGGCTGGTAAATGGGAGGCTTTTAAAAATGTGTTAACCAGGGTGCAGGGTAAGCACATTCCCTTTAGAGTGAAGGGCAAGGCTGGTAGAAGTAGGGAACCCTGGATGACTCGAGATATTGAGACTCTGGTCAAAAAGAAGAAGGAGGCATATGACGTACATAAGCAACTGGGATCAAGTAGATCCCTTGAAGAGTATAGAGATTGTCGAAATAGAGTTAAGAGGGAAATCAGGAGGGCAAAAAGGGGACATGAAATTGCTTTGGCAAATAATGCAAGGGAGAATCCAAAGAGATTCTACAGATACATAAAGGGGAAAAGAGTAACTAGGGACAGAGTAGGGCCTCTTAAGGATCAACAAGGGCATTTATGTGCAGAGCCACAAGAGTTGGGTGAGATCCTGAATGAATATTTCTCATCGGTATTCACGGTGGAGAAAGGCATGGATGTTAGGAAACTAAGGGAAATAAATAGTGATGTCTTGAGAAGTGTGCATATTACAGAGGAGGAGGTGCTGGAAGTCTTAAAGCGCATCAAGGTAGATAAATCCCCGGGACCTGATGAAATGTATCCCAGGATGTTGTGGGAGGCTAGGGAGGAAATTGCGGGTCCCCTAACCGAGATATTTGAATCATCGGCAGCCACAGGTGAGGTGCCTGAAGATTGGAGAGTGGCGAATGTTGTGCCCTTGTTTAAGAAGGGCAGCAGGGAAAAGCCTGGGAACTACAGACCGGTGAGCCTAACGTCTGTAGTAGGTAAGTTGCTAGAAGGTATTCTGAGAGACAGGATCTACAAGCATTTAGAGAGGCAAGGACTGATTCGGGGCAGTCAGCATGGCTTTGTGCGTGGAAAATCATGTCTCACAAATTTGATTGAGTTTTTTGAGGGAGTGACCAAGAAGGTAGATGAGGGTAGTGCAGTAGACGTTGTCTACATGGACTTTAGCAAAGCCTTTGACAAGGTACCGCATGGTAGGTTGTTGCAGAAGGTTAAAGCTCACGGGATCCAGGGTGAGGTTGCCAATTGGATTCAAAATTGGCTGGACGACAGAAGGCAGAGGGTGGTTGTAGAGGGTTGTTTTTCAAACTGGAGGCCTGTGACCAGTGGTGTGCCTCAGGGATCGGTGCTGGGTCCACTGTTATTTGTGATTTATATTAATGATTTGGATGAGAATTTAGGAGGCATGGTTAGTAAGTTTGCAGATGACACCAAGATTGGTGGCATAGTGGATAGTGAAGAAGGTTATCTAGGATTGCAACGGGATCTTGATCAATTAGGCCAGTGGGCCGACGAATGGCAGATGGAGTTTAATTTAGATAAATGTGAGGTGATGCATTTTGGCAGATCGAATCAGGCCAGGACCTACTCAGTTAATGGTATGGCGTTGGGGAGAGTTATAGAACAAAGAGATCTAGGAGTACAGGTTCATAGCTCCTTGAAGGTGGAGTCGCAGGTGGACAGGGTGGTGAAGAAGGCATTCGGCATGCTTGGTTTCATTGGTCAGAACATTGAATATAGGAGTTGGGACGTCTTGTTGAAGTTGTACAGGACATTGGTACGGCCACACTTGGAATACTGTGTGCAGTTCTGGTCACCCTATTATAGAAAGGATATTATTAAACTAGAAAGAGTGCAGAAAAGATTTACTAGGATGTTGCCGGGACTTGATGGTTTGAGTTATAAGGAGAGGCTGGATAGACTGGGACTTTTTTCCCTGGAGCGTAGGAGGCTTAGGGGTGATCTTATAGAGGTCTATAAAATAATGAGGGGCATAGATAAGGTAGATAGTCAACATCTTTTCCCAAAGGTAGGGGAGTCTAAAACTAGAGGGCATAGGTTTAAGGTGAGAGGGGAGAGATTCAGAAGGGCCCAGAGGGGCAATTTCTTCACTCAGAGGGTAGTGAGTGTCTGGAATGGGCTGCCAGAGGTAGTAGTAGAAGCGGGTACAATTGTGTCTTTCAAAAAGCATTTAGATGGTTACATGGGTAAGATGGGTATAGAGGGTTATGGGCCAAGTGCGGGCAACTGGGACTAGCTTAATGGTAAAAAACTGGGCGGCATGGACTGGTTGGGCCGAAGGGCCTGTTTCCATGCTGTAAACTTCTATGATTCTATGATTCTAATTTAGATTTCAATTGACTGCTAACTACAAACAAAATTTGATTTTTGAAAAGAATTTAAGAAGTTAAGACTCCTTACTCACCACCCACCAGCACCCAGTCCTAATTACTCCTGGAAATTTGTAGACATTGTACATTATAAGTTACTCAGCACCTTTTGTCAACAATGATTTTAGCAATGGTGTTAATGCAGCCAATTGAAGAATGGGGAATATAAACAATGAGACAAAAAGAAGAGCGAAGCAAATAGAAAGAAACAAGGGGGCAGACGCACACACGGGAAGGATGACAGGCAAGGGAAAGAGATAGATTGAAGCAGAGAGAAGAGAATGAGAAAAAGACACGCAAACATTTCACAAATCGGGTAAGGTAAAAAGGAAGGTGAAGTGTTGGGTACTCTGCTACACAGGCGAACCAACATGGTTGCGAATGGTACAACGCAGTTTTATTTCAAACATCTATTTACACTGGTAAACTGTTTACTGAGGTTCGATCATGACCCTTAATTCTGTGGACCTATTCCTAATTCTATCTTGTAGTGGCACTCAGCACATGGTGGATGTCTGAGTGGCTTGTAATGAGCTCTGTGCCCTGAGCCGTCTCCTGCTCGAGTGCCCAGGAAGTGTTGTGTTCCCTGTTTTGTACTGTGTATGCTCTTGCCTGTGATTGGCTGTCGTGTTGTGTGTGTTGATTGGTCCGTTGATCTGTCCATCAGTATGTATGTATGTATGTGCTATGATGTTTACCTGAATATCATGACAGCCCCCTTTTTTACAAGAACATGTGCCTACGTGGTCATAAATAGAGATGTGTACTGAGTGTAGCTAAATGTGTGTGTGTGCAATATTTACAGCATGTACATGGGGCTAAACTATATACAAGGGGCGATGTTGGGTGCGACATAACAACAAGGTTGTACCATAAACAAAGAACGGGGAAATGTTGAACGACAAAATGAATTCCTGTAACGATAAGAACAGAAACATATTAACACAGTGGTAGTATGAGTTCAATGTACAAACAGTCTCATAAGTCCAGTCTAGTAGGTGGGCGACAAATTCGGGTTGACCGCCTCAAGTGTGGGTCTGGAACCACCGGCTGAGGAACGGGCCTCGCCACGGGCGACGACGGAAGGGGCATGGTGGCAGGCAGCTCCACAAAGTCGATATCAGGAAAAACAGGAGGGCGCGGTGTCGGTGTAAGTTCCCGTAGCGAGCGTGGAAGTAGGCGAAGAGCCCGGCGATTGCGCCTACGAATGGATCCATCAGGCATGTGAACCAGGAACGAGCGGGGAGCCCCGCGTCGGAGAACTTCGGCAGGTGCTGACCAGTCCCCTTCTGGTAGGTGGATGCGGACTTCGTCTCCAGGAACCAGGGCGGGAAGATCAGTTGCCCGTGTGTCATATGCCCTCTTCTGGTGACCGCACTGCAGTTGCATTCTGTGTAGTACCGGAGCATGGTCGATTGTGGGTGCCAGAATGGAAGGCACAGTGGTCCTGAGGGCGCGACCCATCAACAGGTGGGCTGGTGAGAGGCCAGTGGCTAGTGGGGCCGAGCGATAGGCCAGCAGGGCCAGGCAGAAATCCGATCCGGCAGCAGCAGCCTTGCAGAGGAGCCGCTTGACGATGTGAACGCCCTTCACCGCCTTTACATTGGACTGAGGATGCAGAGGGCTGGACGTCACGTTTGTGAAACCATACGAGGCACCAAAAGATGACCATTCCTGGCTGGCGAAACAGGGCCCATTGTCCGACATGACAGTCATTGGAATGCCGTGGTGAGCGAAGGTGTCTTTGCAGGCCCTTATGACAGCGGACGATGTCAAATCGTGCAGGCGTATGACCTCTGGATAGTTGGAAAAGTAATCAATGATGATTACATAGTCCCTGCCGAGCGCGTGAAAAAGGTCCACACCCACCTTCGCCCAGGGGGACGTCACCAGCTCATGGGGCTGAAGCGTCTCAGGAGGTTGCGCCGGTTGAAACCTTTGGCAGGTGGGGCAGTTGAGCACCATATTGGCAATGTCATCACTGATGCCCGGCCAGTATACCGACTCTTGGGCCCTCCGTCTGCACTTCTCGACCCCCAGGTGGCCTTTGTGTAGTTGGTCGAGGACCAGCTTGTGCATGCTGTGCGGAATCACAATCCGGTCCAGCTTTAGAAGGACACCATCAATGACGCCCAAGTCGTCTCGGACATTGTAGAACTCCGGGCACTGCCCTTTGAGCCACTCTCCCATCATGTGGCACATCACACATTGTAGAAGTGGGTCAGCCGCAGTCTCTCGGCGAATACGGGCAGACTGGAGTCGTCAGCTGGCAGATTTGCTGATGTGAAAGCCACCTGCGCTTCGACCTGACAGGCGAACCCCTCCGAATCTGGCGGCGTGCTCACTGCTCTAGACAGGGCATCCGCAATGATAAGGTCCTTTCCCGGGGTGTAGACCAGTTGGAAGTCATACCTCCTAAGTTTAAGTAGGATGCGCTGGAGGTGAGGGGTCATCTCATTCAGGTCCTTATTTATGATGCTGACCAGGGGGCGGTGGTCAGTCTCAACGGTAAACCGGGGGAGACCATACACATAGTCATGGAACTTGTCTATCCCGGTTAGCAAGCCCAGGCACTCCTTTTCGATCTGCACGTAGCGCTGTTCTGTGGGGGTCATGGCCCGCGAGGCATAGGTGACCGGGGCCCATGACGCAGTGTCATCCCGCTGTAGGAGCACCGCCCCAATGCCGGACTGGCTGGCATCAGTCGAGATTTTAGTGTCACGAGATGTGTTGAAAAACGCCAATACTGGTGCTGTGGTGAGCTTAAGTTTGAGCTCCTCCCATTCCTGCTGGTGTGTGTGCTGCCACTGGAATGCCGTGGACTTCTTGACAAGGTGGCGCAGAGCTGTCGTGTGGGAGGCAAGGTTGGGAATGAACTTCCCCAGGAAGTTGACCATGCCAAGGAAGCGTAGCACTGCTTTCTTGTCGGCTGGCTGTAATGGCGCTCACCTAGTCTGCATCCGGACGGACCCCTGACCGGGAAATGTGGTCCCCCAGGAACTTCAGCTCGGTTTGGTCGAAAGAACGCTTGGCTCGGTTGAGGCGCAGGCCGTTTTCCCGTATGCGCGCAAAGACGCGCTGGAGACGATAGATGTGCTCCTGTGGTGTGGTGGACCAGATGTGACGTCGTCCACGTATACGCGCACCCCTTCGATACCTTCCATCATCTGCTCCATGATCCTATGAAAGACCTCAGATGCAGAGATGATGCCAAATGGCATTCGGTTGTAGCAGAACCTGCCGAAATGGGTGTTGAAGGTGCACAGCTTTCGGCTGGACGGATCCAGTTGGATCTGCCAAAAACCCTTTGAGGCATCCAGTTTCGTGAAGATTTTAGCCCGGGCCATTTCGCTCGTGATCTCTTCCCTTTTGGGTATTGGGTAGTGGGGTTCCCTCATTATGTTGTTGTTGAGGACTTTTGGATCAATGCAGATCCGGAGCTCGCCGGAGGGCTTCTTAACACACACCATGGATCTGACCCATGGCATGGGCTCCGTGACCCAGGATAGGACCCCTTGGTCCTGGAGATCCTGCAGCTACTGCTTGAGGCGGTCTTTGAGTGGCGCTGGGACCCTGCGAGGTGCGTAAATGACCGGGGTGGTGTCCGGTTTGAGGCAAATTCTGTAGGTGTAGGGCAGTGTTCCCATGCCCTCGAATGCCTCCTGGTTGTGGGCGAGGAGCGATTGGAGCCGTGCGCTGAACTCTGCATCCGGGAAGTCAGATGTGCCGTCTGGGGAGAGAGAGTGGACTCGTTGCACGAGGTGGAGAGCCTTGCATGCCTGTGCGCCTTGCAGCGAGTTCTTCGATGATCCGACTATCTCGAATGAGAGTGAGGCCGTGTGTGTGTTGTATGTCACCTGGAGCTGGCAGGACCCCATAGCCGGGATAACGTTCCCGTTGTAGTCGACCATCCTGCAACGGGACGGCCAAATTGATGGTCTGACCTTCATGGCGTAGAAGGCTGACCATGCTATGAGGTTGGCGGAGGCGCCAGTGTCCAGACGGAATGTTATCGGTGATTGGTTGACCGTTAGGGTGGCACACCATTCATCACCCGGATTGATCGTGTTAACTTGCACCGGCTGGTGGGTCCTGGCTGGAGACATTCGGTTCCCATCAATGACCGCAACACGGAAGGCGTCCCGGTCGTCTGTGTCACTGGTCTGGATATCGTCTGGGCACGACTCGTAATAAGGAGGCTGAATGGTCCGCACGTCCCTGCGAGGTTGTCGGAGTTGGGGAACATTGACAGGTTGAGCTGCTCGACAGTGAGCAGCGTAGTGGCCCATCTTGCCACAGCGAGGCATGGTCAGGTTCTTGCAGGACATTGCCGCTTTAAATGTGCGGCTCCACAGTTGCCACATGTCGTGATGTCATGGCATTCGTTGCGCCACTGCGCATGCGCAGTTCGGTCTTGCGTCGAGCGCTGCGCATCACATCCCTCAGTGTTGCCGTAGTTTTTGGCACGCACAAGCGCGGGAGGCCTCGAAAAGCGCGCGAAATGTCCGCCCTCGTCCGGGCCACGGGCCGGGAGGAACTTGATCGCCTGGACCCGTTCGGCCTCGTACGGCGCCTGCCTCGCCGATCCGGCTGCGTGGGACCCCTGCCGCGCCGATTCGGCCGCCTAAAATTGGGTATAGCGGCTAGTCACGTTTCCATGCAGGACACAGGCTTCGATTGCGGAGGCTAAGATGAGGCCTTTTATTTTTAAGGGCTGCTGGCATAGGGTGCCCGAGGTGACCCCAAAAACGCTCTGGTCCCGAATCATGGAATCGGAGGTGGTGTCGTAACCGCAGGACTGCGCGAGGATACGGAGATGCGTAAGGAATGACTGAAAGGGCTCATCCTTACCTTGCAGGCGCTGCCGGAAGAGATACCTCTCAAAGCTCTTGTTGACCTCGACGTTGAAGTGTTGGTCGAACTTGAGAAGGACCGTCTTGTATTTGGTCTTGTCCTCGCCTTCCGCGAACACCAGGGAGTTATAGACATGGATGGCGTGTTGACCTGCCGTGGTGAGGAGGAGGGCGATCTTTCTGGTGTCCGAGGCGCTTTCCTTTTCGTTGGCTTCCAGAAAGAGCTGGAAGCGCTGTTTGAACAGCTTCCAATTAACGCCGAGGTTTCCAGCGACTTGCAGCGGCTGCGGTGTGTTGACGGTGTCCATGGCGCAGGATGGCAGATTCCGGAGGATTTCTAGGTAGATACCACAGTTACACCTGGCACTATGAAGTGCTGGGTACTCTGCTACACAGGCGAACCAACACGGTCGCGAATGGTACAACGCAGTGTTATTTCAAACATCTATTTACACTGGTAAACTGTTTACTGAGGTTCGATCATGACCCTTGAATCTGTGGACCTATTCCTAATTCTATCTTGTAGTGGCACTCAGCACATGGTGGATGTCTGAGTGGCTTGTAATGAGCTCTGTGCCCTGAGCCATCTCCTGCTCGAGTGCCCAGGAAGTGTTGTGTTCCCTGTTTTGTACTGTGTATGCTCTTGCCTGTGATTGGCTGTCGAGTTGTGTGTGTTGATTGGTCCGTTGATCTGTCCATCAGTATGTATGTATGTACGTGCTATGATGTTTACCTGAATATCATGACAGAAGAGAGAGAAACACACATAAAAAGAGAGGAGAGGAACATAAACAGAAGAGAATAAAGATGCATTTAGTGCCCATTTACACCCCAAAGTGCTTTACAGCACTTGTTTAAATGTAGAGAAACACAGTAGCCAATTTATGCTCAGTGAGTTTTCATAAAAAGTAATGAAAAAAATGACCAGATTATGTTTTTTAATGTTAATGGAGCGAGAAATATTGGCTATACAGAGAAAAACTCTCGGGAGAACTCTGCTGTTTGTCTTTTCCTTCCACCAAAGAGGATGGGGCGTGAATTGATTTTATCTGAAAATAGCACCTCTGTCAGTGCAACATTCCCTCAGTATTGCACTAAAATGGCTGTGAAGACTGTGTGCTCTGGTCTGTGGAACAGGCCCTGAACCCACAGCTGCCAGACTCTGAGGCAAAAGTGCTACACCGAGCCAACCCTGAAATCTAGGAAGAATAGGATAAAGGGATCCAAGAACAGTCAGAGAACAAAGAGAAATAAAGAGGTGCGAGGACTTGCAAAGGGAGAAAGACAAAGAAAGCACAAGGATAAAGATTACATGAGCATTTTAAGTGCCTGATTCCAGAAGCCTTCAGAGCACCATGTATTATATCAGTAAAGAAAACACTGCCAAACTCAGACAACTTTGAGAAAGCTAAAGCATATTATGATTTATTGAGGACAAGTTTATTCTTTATTCTGGAGTAGGATGTTTGTGTGATGAGAGCCTATTTCAGTGCTGCCATGTGACCTTACTTGGGACTTTGGCAGAGGTACAAGCAGTACAGCTGGTAATCTGGATACAGAACTGCCACCCTATTAGCACTGCATCATTTAATTCATATAAGATTTCATCTTCACAGCTACAAATGATCTCTTGGTGAGAAATAACTGCAGGGATAGACTTACACATGCACCCTGCTTCTCCACAGTTATTTCCTGTTAAGTGCAGGAACTAAGCTGCAATTGCAGTCGCCTGGAGTGCTACAGGAATGACAGGTGACAGCTTGATCTTAAAGTCATGCAGGCTGAATGTGGAGTCTGCATTGAGCTGCTTCCCTCAATCGTGTGACAATTTGATCACAAACCTGACCCAAATGTCAGGGGCCAGGAATAATTCACTGGAGCGAAAGGGGTTAGGAAGCTTGATTTATTTTTGAGTGGCAAGAAAAGGAATTTAATTTGTGATTTTGATCAGGGCAGCTTCGATGTTTCAGCAGTGTTGGAAGCCTGACCGGATAGGTCGCACCCCATGTTCAGGGAAAACATGCATGGATTTGGGTGGCGGCAAGATCTTTGGAGGTCGAAAAGAGAGTGATAGTTTGCAAGGACAGAAGGGTCAAGTGTTTTTATTTCCAGAAGGGAGGTGATGGTAGCAGTTATGAGAGGAAGTAGCTGATGGAAGGGAACCATTTTAACACGGTCCAGGAAGGGAAGCATGCTTAATAGGGAAAGGGTCACGAGGGTTCAGGGACAGATGGGGTCAGACAATGGGAGATGGGAGAGAAACCAGAGAAGGATGAGGGTTCAAGGTCAAGGCGGGGAAATTCTGAAGAACTTCAGGCAGCTAGTAAGGAAGTCTTAGCTGCGAGAGGGTAAGTTTTGGGTTGCACTTCAGAAAGGAGTCACACCTTTTCCATTCCTCCTGTTCCCAAAATGGGATGTTTTCCACTTTGATAACTGTCAACCTTCTTTCATCTTGTGGGAACGTCACGGTGACTCGAACATCAATGGAGTGAGAGAAACAGTTTAAAGCTTGTTTTATTCATGTGAAAAAGCCTGCACGCTTTCAACTGGGAATCATTCCTGTAATTCAGTAGAATTGCGCATACTGTGTGGTGATTTATAGCACTATTGGCAGGTCAGTCCATCAAGCCTATCAAAATGAGATCAGCGAGTTTAAATTGTCTACAGTCTCAATCGAAATGTGCCATGGAGGTTTGGCATCACCCCTCACACCCCAGCCAATTACCCCTCGGTACACAAACTGACTTAAAATTGAGGAGTGGATAGCAACCGATGCGATTAGCAATGTGATTGCCAATTGTGTTGCACACTCCTCTGTACAAGAGCAGATCAAAGCACCTTCCAAATGACAACCCCAGCTCCCTCAAGGAGTTGGTGCAGACACCAGAAAAATAATAAATGCTATACTCCAGTGTGACAATGGATACAAATGATCTCCTGACCTCCAGTCACTCCTGCGCAAACCCTGCATTACAAATAAGGCTTTTGATTGACAGCTGGTTACCATACAGAAGAGAGCATGTAGATCTTACGCCAAAATCTGTCTTTTTCAGTGATAATTCAATTCAGCAGAGCACATGAATAAACACTAAAAAATTGGAGCATAGATGTTAACATCCATACTTAACTTCTGGAGATAATTCATTTATACTGGTATTTTACAAAGAAATAGATGCATAACCTCCTTTGTATAATGGTTACACGCACTGATATGTCAAGGACATTTTTCAGATTTGCCTGTTGAAACAATTCACAATCTCTGGCCGGAATTCTCCAGTCATCGGGATTCTCTTTTCTCGCTGGCAGCGCATCCCGCCCGCCAGCGAATTTCCCGGTGGGGTGGGGTGGTTACAATGGGAAATCCCATTGACAAGCGGTGGAAAGAGAGATTCCCGCCGCCAGAAAATGGCAGGCTGCCAAGAAACACGCAGCTGGGATACTGGAGAATACAGCCCTATTTCTTTTTAATTTATGCATGGGATGTGGGCGTCACGGGCTTGGCCAGCATTTATTCCCCTTCCTTAATTATCCTTGAGAGGAGTAGGCCATACAATAGATTTCCTTCCGTAAAGGGCATTAGTGAACCACCAACAGTCATCCATTCCAGAATTGTATTCAATATTGACCATCTGTCGTGATGTGATTTGAACCCATGTCCCCTGAGCAGGGTCACTGGATTACTAGTGGATTACACTGGATTACCTCCTCCCCTGGCTTGTGGAAAGAGTGATCCAATTATTTCCACTTACCTGCCTTCCCAATAGTTCCCCCAGAAGGAAAAAACGGTAAAGCAGGGAAATAAGAATACTGATCCGAACTGTTTTTTCCTTCTGGAATTCTCTTTTAGAGAAAGTGAATCTGCTTCCATCGCCTTTCGTTCAGGCAGTGCATTCCAGATCACAATTGCTGCACAAAAAAAAAAATCTATTCATACATCCTTGGTTCTTTTATCAAATCTTAAATCTACTCCTTTGCAAGTAAAGTTTCTCCTTATTCACTATCGAAACCCATCATAATTTTGAACATTTCTATTAAATCATATCTTATTTGAAAGATGGTCCCTCTGATAATGCTTCCCTCAGTTCTACACTGATGTGTCAGCCCAGATTTTGTGATTGAGACACTGGATTGGGACTTGAATGCTGAGACGAGAATGTAATTACCACCACTTGAGTCACAACTTTAAAGATTTAGCACAGCTTCCTTGTTGTTGTACTCTAATATTTTTACCTACTTTCTCTTGCGGCACTTCAGGTAACTGTGCAAAAGAGTTTGTTTCATCCACCATTTTGTTCAACTCGGGAACTATTTTCTTCAGCTTGGCAGCTATTTTGTTCATGTGCCCATGATGCTTGCATCAAGCTTTTTATTTAAGCATGCAACCTCAGTTAATAACACACTCAGGAAACCATGGCAACAAAAATTACATGTATTTGAAGCTGAGCAAAATCTGAAGGGGGTTGAGATATTAAGTGATTTACGTGTTTAATTGGTAATAGTACAGACTGGAAGCAGCTCTGGTTCGTCTGATAGGGTCATAGGCTCCTGGTCCTGGGGTTTTCTGTTAATACATAAAGAATAAATTAACCACTGATAGATGAAATCTTTCCTGCATCATCATTTCATAATTTATTTGAAAAAAAAAAGCCCTTTAAATAGATCTAATCCTTAAATGTTGTTCTTCAAATTTTCACCCCCCTCCTCTCCTAAAAGCTAATGGTATGATTTTATGGGTAGTGAAGGTCCTCTAGTACTACTTAAAAGTAAATGTTGGGCAGTTAAATCAATCATGAAAATATCACAGCCAAGCCTTATTCTTTGCTCATCTAATCATTACATTGCACGTTCCAACAAAGATCAGTGGCTGCTGATCCCTGCCGGAGCACAACTCTTAGATGATATTCCTCTCCTTATCATAGGGCCGCTGGTGGCAACTGAGAGAACAAATTAATGAGCTTCTGCTGTACAGGGCTCAGGAGCTCATCGTATATTGGACCAAATTCATTTTGTCATAGTTCATGTAACAGGGCAAAGCATTTATCCGTGAAAGAAACCAACAGTTTATAAGACAGAGGAGTTGAGCCAAATCTTACAGTCTCCAGAGTGTCAGAGACTGGATGTATCAGTGTCAGGAGCCTGCTGAAATTCTACATGGGGATTTCCCCAGAATTGCGATGGGCAATTTTCCTGTTCCCTGGGATCCTTCACAAGTGTCGGGGTGCGATCTTCCGGCCACACTGCGCCGAAAAAGCAGTTCAGGCAGCGCATCATTGCTGGTGAAAGCAGGGAGATTCAACGCAATCTCGTGAGACATTGCAAGGTGAATCTTGCCCACAATGGGCGGAATCAGATTTTGGCAAATCTGCATATTAGAGCGAGGCAGTAATCTAATGTGTAGATTCCCAAGGTACCTGAGACTTTGGGATTCAATCGCTTCACCGAGGGGACTTCGGGCGAGTGCCATTTGGTACTGGTCCCCACAAATGGGGACCAGATGGAAAGGCACTCAATGGGGTCTCCTTTGGGCAGGGTGGTGCCCTGGCACTGCTGGTGCAACTTGAGCACCCTGTCAGCGCCAGTCTGGCACCAGCTTGCAGGGGCAGTGCCAGGTTGGCACTGTCACGGTCCTGAGCTGACATTTTTTGAGCACGTGGAAACTGGCTGGGATTGCCCAGCCTGATTGCCGGGAGGGGGGGCCGGGGGACCCTCCCATGTTGCGTTCGGGCTGGGGGAGGTTGGGGGTTCTTTTGTGGGCCTCGGAGATCGGGATGCCATTTAAATATGGTGTTCCGATCTCTTGCTACACGGGGAGTTCCAGCGAGCGGAGCTACCCGTTGTACAAAATGGGGCTTTGTGAGGCCTTGGCCGCACCTTCCCCATTTAGGCCCCTTACACAAAGCAAGTCGCTTTGAATAGTCATGTGTTCTCGGCACTGCAAGTGCCAGGAAACACATGGCTAAACGTGCTCGCTCGGGAACTTTGCTCCCTTTTGGGATGATTGTGCCCACGGATGCTGAACTAGAGTCGAAGACTTTGGAAAGTAGCGACTTACTTACTTGGGTAGTTACCCAGGAAATGTTAGATGGAATAAAACATAATCTAACACCTGGGTAAGCCAACAGCTGATCCCCCCATCATCCCCCCTGACCCCATCTGCATCCCATTTCTCCTATCTCGTCGGCCACCTGACATACTCCTGACCTGACTATACTCCCCTCCTAACCAGACTAAACTTACCCCCCTGATCTTATGGGACTACCCCGTCGACCCTACTACCCTGCCGATCACCTGACTAATTCCCAACCTGACCCGGCTAATCTCCTTTACCCAATGTGACGACTAACCTCCCTGACCCAGCCCAACTACCTCCCCCAATAAAACTACCAACTTACATACTGATATACCTTCAATTCACCGAGAGGCAGAGAGAGCGAGTGAACATTAGGCTTTATTAGTCATGAACTTGCCTAGCCAGAGTCAGTAGTACAGATGAATGCCACCCACAGGTGGCCGGTTTATATATGGCCCCGGTGAGGGCAGAGCCAGAGGCGGAGCCCTACCGGGGTCACAGTACAGTACCTGGAAGCAGCTCGTATCACCAGTTCCAGGTCTCAGGTCATAGGTTACAGTATCATACAGGCATTAGGTGAATACATTCACCACACATACCTCATCCACCTACCCCTACCCACTTACCCATTTCACATTTGTACCTACCTACCTACCACCTCACACACTTACCTACTGATCCACTTACCATCTACCTCCTACCCATTTACCCACTCACCCACCTATCAATTTATCCAGTATCCACTTACCATCCCATCCACTTACCCATCTACCCACACCCACTTACCCACCTCACCTACGTCTTAAACCTTATCCACCTACTCATTAACTCACTTACTCAGCCATTCATTCACCCACACATTTACTAACATTCAGCCTGACCTTTAAACTTCCCATACGGCTGACAGTGCTGTACAAAATGGGGTGTGTCCTGATTCCTTCCTGATGCTACTCACTTCAACAGAATTCCCTGATAGACGCTGCACTGTGCATTTCTCTGAAAGCCGGGCTTGGAAAAACCTGGAAGAAATGTGCAGCAGCGTCGAGTTGGGGGAATTCTCGAGTGAGGCAGCAATCCGAGTTTCATTGTCGCTGCTCAGGAGATCCCGACCATTGTCTGATCGCAATAAGCAAGCAAATCAAACTTTTATTGCAGGTTAAGTCAGATCAGATAAATGTATGGCGCCAGAGTCAACAGGACATGTGGTTCAACCTCAGAAATCTGTAAAAATGATCCAGACAGGCAGCAGCTGAGCACTTCTCAAATGTTTGAATGTCTTATCTATGATGAGCACTTAGAAGGTGAAAAGCACTAGGTGGTAGAGTAGGCAAGAACACTGGCCATTTAGCCCTGGGAACATGATCTGGCAGAATGAAAATCTCCTTCTCTATTGACGGAAAGGGTTCTATATATGATGTGGTTGAGAACCTGAGTTCAGTTCCTAGTCAGAGAAATGGACCATGCTCTAACCCATCTCTAACCCATGCCCCACCCTATCTGGGAGTGGCCAATACAGACTGGTGACCTAAATGAGAAAGTGTTCATTTTCCTATCAATAATGCTTACTTCAAAGGGCCCAAAATTCACTGAAAAATTGGGAATAGTATGAGTGCTCAGATACCTGACTCAGATTGGAACAATTTAAAAGGTTAGTCTTCAGTTAAACACCTTTGATGATGAAACTCTGCTTTAGAACCATACAAAGATTTCATTTACATTCGGACCATAGTGTTTCTTTAATACTCTAAAATGGGCAATGATGAATGATTTTGCTACTTCCAATTAAGGAATTTCCCTCATCACCCAGGGCTTTAATAATTGACAGCACAAAGCTATTAATTTTGTCAACAGTTGGATGAATAGCTTGGTTAATTCACATGCTGTTTGAGACCTAACAACAGTAAATGATTGCTACAAACCAGCACACTTTATGCAGGAAAAGTTAGTTTCTGACTGTATTTTCAGCTGTCAGTGTTGGAGTAAGGGCGGCGCGGTAGCACAGTGGTTAGCACTGTTGCTCATAGCACCAGGGTCCCAGGTTTGATTCCCGGCTTGGGTCACTGTCTGTGCGGAGTCTGCACGTTCTCCCCGTGTTTGCGTGGGTTTCCTCCGGGTGCTCCGGTTTCCATCCACAAGTCTCGAAAAACATACTTGTTAGGTGAATTGGACATTCTGAATTCTCCCTCAGTGTACCCGAACAGGCGCTGAAGTGTGGCGACTAGGGGATTTTCAGAGCAGCAGAATTCCTCCACCCCCCCCCCCCCCCCCCCCACCACCACCACCACCCCCCGCCCTCCCGCCTGGAAGTAGTGTGAGCGATTGTGAAGTCAAGTCTTGCCCCTCTCCAGTTGAACTCGTCTCTCTCAGACGGCATCTTGGAACTCTATAGTTTGCACGAGGCAGTTTCAAATTGACACTTTACCATCCAATGGCGAGGTTTTTGTATAGTTTCATTATTAGAGGAGTTTAATCTGAAGACTCACTTGTTATGTATTGTTCACCACCAATGATAATGTCAATGCAATTGGAGGCGATATCTTAAAATATCAGCAGCCTTAAGAAAGTCTGTACAAATTTTGACAAGGTAGCGCATTAAGTGGCTACATCCCTTTGACTGTTCCTACCAGCCCTTGAAAAACTGCCACCAAACCGCGAGCAAGCACCCAGCTCTTCAGCTGAATACTTAACTAAAGCTGACCATGAAATATCATTTCAGGTCAGTCCAGGGCCAGATGGGCAAGCATTTGCTGCTCCATTATAGCTCTTCCCTGCCCTTCATATTGCGAAATATGACTCAAAGTGTTGATATTTTGTAAATGCATCATTGCTCTTGGGATTACACATTGGATGGTATTTTATCATAATCTGTCAGAGTGTCAAGCTCTGACTGAAAACCGGCATGTATCTCTCCGGATGCACAGCCTGGTTTTTAGACCAGGTTTTCTGGCAGTTAGTGCAAAGGAAATCTGGGGATGTGGCTTACGCCGCCACTCCAGCGGGGCAGGGCCTGATAGAGCCGGCAAGGCCTGCTCCACAGAGATCGGGGTGCCATCTTTAAAGAGCGCCCCGATCTACGCTAAAAATAAATTTCAACCACCCTCCCATGGGCTTGAGGATCTCCCCACAAGCATCAGGGCGCAGGGCTCACTCATCAGCCCCTCCAACATCACATGGAGGTGTTGGGGCTCTCTTCCCACCCCATCCCCACATAACCACGCAAGTATTGGGGGCTCTCTTCCCCACCCCACCCCATAACCACACAGCTATCAGAGGATGTCTTCCCTTAACCCTCCGCAGCTGTCTCGTGGGCACTCTCCACCCCCTCACAGATGTCGCCCCCCCCCCCTTCACAGGCATTGGTTCTCCTCCACCCCCCAACTGCACCTAAGGGTAATCCCCCCCTCCCCCACTGGGACTTCCCAGAGGTCGGCACTGCCAGGTTGGCGCCACTAGGTTAGTGCACTGCGTATCCGTCTCCCCACCCCCAGGGGCTAAATGTAGCTGGCAGGATCCCCTTGACTGAATCCCATTCTTAGAAAGCTGTTGTAAACCTCCCCGACGTGAGGTATGAATATTCAGTGAGGGGGATAATGTGGCAGGGAAGCCCGTTACTCATATTTAAATGTAGTAAAATGAATTTAAATGAGGTTCCTGCTCGTTGCATCACCGGAGCGGGGGAGGGAAAATTGGCAAATCTTAGGCAAGAATCCCTGGCTGGATTCTCCGCCGGCTGATGCTCCATTTTGCCGGCAGCCCGGGGGTTTCCAGACGGCATGGGGCTGCCCCACAATACCACAATGGGAAACCCCATTGACCAGCTGGCGTAATGGAGTGTCCCGCCGGCGGGGTGAGACAGAAATGTGGCGCGGCGGGGCGGAGCATGCAGCTCCCCTTTTATGACTCTCACTGGATTTCGCATCCGCATCGCCAGTTACACTCGTGGCGGACACTGGCTCATAGTTCGGCCTATTGAAAAATCACATACCCTTTGGGCAAGCATCTACATGCTTCAAAAAGATTACTGCTTCTGAAGTTGTGTTGGTGAATTAGTGCTCACCATTCAAATGTCTAAAAAGAACAATATTTTATTTATGGAAGTGCTGGGCCTTCTATCTCTTCATACTCACATTGGGATGAGTTAAGAACCGAGGCACTTTTGATTGGAAGGAGGATGTTATCATCTGAGAAAAGGTTTCATGCTTCACATTGTATTGCCCCGGTGCTGGTCCTTCTTTCTGTGGGAGTAATGAAAACTCAGGAGCTATACCAGCCAAATCATCAACAAATACTTGCAAAATAATTATATTCTCTTCATGTCTCATGAAGATGTTGATCCCTGCTGGGATACAGTCCCATGGTTGTTAGCGAATCCACATTGTCACACTGGAGTGACCATTCTTCTATGGGCCTAGAATGCCAATTATTGGCAGCCTGTACCCACTGCTGTATTAACCAGATGCTCAAGCTAGCACGTTACCAGTGGAACTTAACACAGCAGTGAGTACAATTGGCTCCAGAAATCCAAAAATTAGGTTGGTGGTAACACATTCATGGATTCATTCAAACTATGTGAGGAGTGGACATGGAGAAGATCTTTCACTATGAAGAGAGACTAGAACCCGAGGACACAGCCTCAGACTGAAGGGACGATCCTTTAAAACTGAGATGAGCAGGAATTTTGTCAGCCAGGCGGTGATGAATCATTGCCGCAGAAGGCTGTGGAGGCCAAGTCACTGAGTGTCTTTAAGACAGAGATAGATACGTTATTGAATAATAAGGGGGTCAGGCGTTATGGGCAGAAGACAGGAGAATGTGGATAAGAAACATGTCAGCCATGATTGAATGGCAGAGCAGACTTAATGGGCCATATGGCCTAATTCTGCTCCTAAATCCTATGGTCTGATGATCAGATAGAGGAAAATGACCACCCATTGTTAATTATCCTGTGTTGCTCGCAGAAGCCTTTATTTTATGCTTAGAATTGTGTATCTAAAACAGTGAGCTGAAGAAACACGAAGGACCAGTATATAAACAAGGAAACAGAAATTCAGACTGATCACGATTTCATTGAGAGAAGATGCATTGAAGTGTCAATATTTAGTCAACGTACTTGCAGATCTCCAGACTCCGAACTTGATAAATAACCATTATATGCATAAAGATACCTGTTTTCAAAATTTTGGCAGGACGTTCCAGTCCCGCCAAATTTTCCTGTCCTGCCTGCGGAAAATACGGACCTTTATTTTGAAATGTAAATTTTGGCCAATCTACAAAGGCGCCTGGTGATGCCTTTTTGTTGGCAGCTTTTTTGTCAGTGGTGTTTTGCTATTGCCTTTCACTCTCAGGAACAGAGGAAGGAGACAAGTCTCAATTCGATTTCAGCCGGAATTGGAATTGAACCCCTACCGTTAGTACCATGTGCTAACCAACTAGCCAACTGTTACTCTCCCAATCAGAAATCCAAAATTAATGTGAGAGACTGAACATATACACACATGTCATTAAAGACAGTTAAGTAGGGCAGCACAGTGGCACAGTGGTTAGCATTGCTGCCTCACGGTGCCGAGGTCTCAGGTTCGATCCCGGCTCTGGGTCACTATCCGTGTGGAGTTTGCACATTCTCCCCATGTTTGCATAGGTTTCACCCTCACATCCTAAAGATGTGCAGGGTGGGTGGATTGGCCACATTAAATTGACCCTTAATTGGAAAAAATGAATTGGGCGCTCTAAATTTTTTTTTAAAGATAGTAACAGCACTTAACTGGCTTTGATGTGGTCTAAGAGCTGTCAATCATCGCAAGCTGTTTATAAACATTGCGGTTAGTTTCCTTCCCATGTACTTAATGATCTGTTGAGCTGCTCGCAGAAAAATACTTTTCACTGTACCTCGGTACAAGTGACAATAAACAAATCCAATTCAATCCTAGTTTCACAGCTAAATACTTGAAATCTACTCAAGCATGAAGGGAGATGAATTTAAAAATCCAAACAGCTGGGTGTGGTGTGTGGAAGCTGTCAATCACCGCCTAGTAAAATCAATTTCACATGGATATAAATTAAAAGCTTTCAGAATATAGATCTGAGGGGGTTTAAACCAAGCCTACATGATTTTCTCTTTCTAGGAATCTACAGGTGCTGCTTCCTGTGTCTAAGCCAGCAGGTGAATTGCGCATGTGAGTTTTAAAGAGGTGATTTTTTAAAAAATCATTGCCTCTATCTGGACTGCTCTCTAGCTTCCAGGCAGGGATCTTTCTTATACGGTCTCCCAGGCAGGGAAGGTAACCAGGAGGTCTCTAGTGGGGCCTCTGCAATTGGGCAGTCTCTGGTGGGAGTCCCTAGTATTTGTGTGTCTCTGGTAGCGGGGTGGTGGGAGGTTCTGGTGGGGGTGGGTTGGCAGGATTTGCATTGTAGGGGGAGGGTGGCCCTCCGAGGGACTTTGGGCAAACCCCCTGAAAGAGTTACCCCCTTGGCCCATCGTGAGGTCCACCGCGTCAGGTCCACGCTGGTAAATATCTGCACCAATTCTCGTCCACGTGAATCCCAGCCCGGAGAAGTGGAGGTTCACACAGGCTTGGAGAATATGCTGCCCTGCTTGTTAATAAGATGCAAATCGATCAAATTGAACCATTTGCTTCCTCCTGCTGACGATGGGTGTGAACTTCGATGCCACAGCCAGCGAGAGACCCGGAGCATCGGGTACCAATCCCGTTTTTTGCCCAATGCTGTTTTGTCCACCACATCAGGAACTCTGCTATCGGTGGTGGGTGGCAGAGATTCCTGCCTGTTTTTTCCTCATGTTGCCATCGCTAGTTTTGCCAATTAACTTAAAGCTGTGCCATCTTGTTCTCAACCCTTCCACCATGGGAGCAGTTTGTCCCTATCTACTCTGTCCAGATCCGTCATGATTTTTAGTACCTCTGTCAAACCTCCATTCAACCTTCACTTCTCAAGGAAAACACTCTCCAATTTAGCTACGTAACTGAAGTTGCTCATCCCTCAGACCAGTCTTTTCTGCACATTCTCTAATGCCCTCACATCTTTTCTGAAGTATGGTGCCCAGAACTGGATGCAATCCTTCAGTTGAGGCCAAACCAGTGCTCTACACAAGTTTAATGCACATTGCAGAGCAAGGTTAGATGCCACCCCTTCCTCCCCCAGCGTCCTGGACAATACGTATACCTTAACCAACATCATTTTCTCATTATCATATTGTTGTTTGTGGGAGCTTGAAAATTGGCTGCTTGTTTCCTATACAACAGTGACTGGTCTTGTGTACGGAGCCCAGTACTGAACAGCACTCGCCCGAGGTCTCCGAGACGAAGGGGACACATACCAATACCTTGGTACCTCAGGAAAATGCATATTAAAGTGAGACTAACTGTCACGCTTTAATATATAGATTTGCTAAAAAGTGATCCTGACAACAGTGGGCGGGATTTACGTCGCAACGTCTCGCGAGATTGCTTTTTGGGAGCAGTGTGACCAATTGATCAGGCCCATTGTCTCTCTATCTAATAGAGAAAGGTGTCCATGGAATTTGGTGGACTATGGCTAATTCTCTATTGAGTTCATTTTGCAATCTATACATTTTCTCCCTACTTTTCATCCAAAAATAACATTTATATCCACCTCCTTCCGCCCACCCTACCCCCCCAACCCAACCAATTTTCATCTGTATTTGAGAAGTGCTGAAAAGTTGCTTACTTTTTGTGATTCAGTGAAAAAACGTTAAAGTCCACTTTTGGGCACATGTGGCAGAGCACCGCCGAGATTCACCCTGTTATTCACCGACCAGTGGGGCGAGATTCTCCGACCCCCCGCCGAGTCGGAGAATCGCCGGGGGCTGGCGTGAATCCCGCCCCCGCCAGTTGACGAATTCTCCGGCACCGGAGATTCGGTGGGGGCGGGAATCGCGCCACGCCGGTTGGCGCCCCCCCCCGCGATTCTCTGGCCCAGATGGGCCGAAGTCCCGCTGCTAGGATGCCTGTCCCGCCAGAGCGTGGATTAAACCACCTCTCTTACCGGTGGGACAAGGCGGCGCAGGCAGGCTCCGGGGTCTTGGGGGGGCGCGGGGCGATCTGGCCCCGGGGGGTGCCCCCACGGTGGCCTGGCCCGCGATCGGGGCCCACCGATCCGCGGGCCGGCCTGTGCCGTGGGGGCACTCTTTTCCTTCCGCCTTCGCCACGGTCTCCACCATGGCGGAGGCAGAAGAGACTCCCTCCACTGCGCATGCGCGGGAATGCCGTAAGCGGCCGCTAACGCTCCCGCACATGCGCCGCCCGGAGATGTCATTTCCACGCCAGCTGGCGGGGCACCAAATGCCTTTTCCGCCAGCTGGCAGGGCGGAAATTAGTCTGGCGCCGTCCTAGCCCCTCAATGTTAGGGCTGGGCCCCCCAAGATGCGGAGGATTCCGCTCCTTTGGGGCGGCGCGATGCCCGACTGATTTGCGCCGTTTTTGCCGCCGGTCGGCGGACATCGCGCCGATACCGGAGAATTTCGCCCCAGATCTTTGGGCCCCAGGGAGTTTCTCCCCGCCGAGACCACACTTTAGTTGATTTAAGCTCTCCAGCAGGAATGGCTCCTTGCTAATCGGGGCGTTATTTTGAACAGCAGCTCTGATCTCTATAGACTCCCCCTTTCAGTCCCTTGCCAACTTTATTGACCACCCGTTCAACCCCCAAACTTCTCTGGACCCTTGGAAACCGCCCTTAACCTCACCCTCCTTTTGGATAGGCCCCCGCAGGCCATAACCCTGGCACCTGGGCACCCTGGCAATTCCAGCCTGGCAACTTGGCAGTACCCCTGGACACCCTGACTGTGCGAGATGGCCTGCGAGACCCCCCTCCCCCCACTGAGATGCTGTCATGCCTGGTCCACGTTTGTGGAAACCAGTGCTAAACGGCGCCCGGTTGAGATCTTGCAGGCGTGGCTGTTGACTCCCGGGCGCCGGGTGCATATGGTGTCCCGGTATTTAAATGAGCCTAATGGCGAGGGTATGACCCAGATCGCGCTGGATGGAGCGAGTCGGGTGACTTGTGATTGGCCCAGCGCAGATCCCGATTTGCGGCTCTCGCGCAATCCAACCGCTGCGCCTGGATCTGCGCCATGCGCAGCGCAGTTGCTGAATCGCACCCAAGACTAAAAATGAAGAATTTGAGTCCTAGAACAGTCACCGTTTTGTGACTGAACTAATTCCCAAGGACTTTTAGTTCTTATCTAGCTACACCGCAAATCACTGGGTAATTCATCTGCTCAAGTGTCAGGAGTAAAGTTCCTTGAAGGAATATTGCTGAAATGATATGTCATGCTCCTCTGTCTTGAACATCCACTGTAGCCCATCTGAAATAGTCCATCATCCACTACACCAAGGCTGACCCCTCTTTCTGCTGTCCTCCACTTTGCCCTCCAGCAGAGATCTCTGTAGCTGTTCTGCTCTGATCAATTAGCTGGAATACTAACATTTTCTTTTCTGAATGCCACTTTTTAAGAGTTATTTTTGTTCTTGCAATTTCATCTACCTCTTTATTGATCTTATGGCATGTTCATGGAATTTTAAGCAGTGTCCATTTTTCATAGGCCTCCACTTTCTTCCACAGATCCTTATTTATTGTCCAGGTTTCTGAGACAGACAGCAAAATAGATAGAATGTTTTTTTCCATGGTCCAAGCTTGAGTTTTCTTGTTGTTAACACATCCTTCTTCTTCTCAAAATTACTTCTAACTACCTCTCTCCTTAGTTTCAGAATCACAGCTACCGTCATCTGATATCATTTGTCCTAAAAAAACAAACTCATCTATTTTTCCTAGCCAATGAAAACCATTCATCATGTTTATCACCAAAAGCGAATGAATGTGTTTCTGAAACCATCCACTTCAATCTTCACTCTTGTTCTTTCTAAGGTATTCCATCTGGTGACCATCATTTTTGTCTTTTTGGTGTTCATACTCAATCGTATTCTAAATTTATAGATTTTACTTGATCTATGATATTTTGTAGGACCTCTATGGAACCTGTAAGTAGCACTGTGTTGTCAGCATACTGCAAGTTTGTTATTTTCTTACCTCTGATTTTTAGCCCTAGAAAGACATCTCCAAACATTTGTTCTGTGTAGAGATTGAATAATTTTGGCCACAGTACACAGCTTTGTTGTATTCCTCTCTTCACTTAAAACCTATCTGATTGTCCATCTTCTAGCCTGATGCTCATTATTAGGGCCCAATATAGGCTCTGGATGAATGTAACATCTTTACTGTCAATTTCACATTTCAAAAACACATTTATTCGATTTTGGTGATAAACATGATGAATGGCTTTTCATTGGCTAGGAAGCAGATGTGAATGTTTGTGTTTACTCCTAGATTTTTTTTTAGATTGTTCTTAGGTTAAATATTAACTCTCTTATTCATAGAGACAGCACGGCGGTGCAGTGGTTAGCACTGCTGCCTCATGGCACCGAAAACCTGGGTTCGATCCCACCCCTAAGTCACTGTACATGTGGAGTTTGCACATTCTCCCTGTGTCTACATGGGCCTTACTCCTACAACCCAAAGATGTACAGGTTAGGTGGATTGGCCAAGCTAAATTGCTCCTTAATTGGAAAAAAAGAATTGGGTGCTCTAAATCTATTTTAAAAACTCTCTTATTCATATTCCAGATCTAAATCTAAACTTTATTCCACCAATTTCTGCTTCAAATGCATTATTATTTCTTTGTATTATGATTTTCAAGATCAATGTAATTAAATGACTCATTAAGCTTACAGATCTAAATTGAATGCACTCCATCGCTTTAGGTTTCTTCGGTTACTTAACGAGTAACTAATGTCTCAAGTCACTTGGAATGTATCCTTTGCTACATATTTCATCACAAATGTCTGTAATCACTTCTAATTCAAGGGATTTTCGATTTTCTGTTGTTACTTTATCAATGCCTGGAGCTTTTCCTGTACTCATCAATTTTGAAGCATTCTTTACCTCTGATCTTAATTCATTTGCCTCTATATCTTGAGGACTCCCTTGATTAACACTTCAAACATTCACAGTTTAAATAATGCAGTAAAAGATTACAACCCTGAACTTCCACAGTCTGGATTTAGACTTGGAGGCAAACTGCTGGCAAAGACAGAAGAGGAATACTGGAACTCCTCGATTACAATTCATCTATAGCTTCGCTGGAAGACCAACGGGAACCCAAGGTAAACCGAGCAATTAAGACTCCGTGGATCTTTTGCTGAAATTGCTCAGAGCAACTGATGGGGAGGACCCCATCCGAATTGCACGTCAGAGGGTGCAGAGGAGATTTACACGGATATTTGCCAGGACTGGAAAAATATGCAGCTATGGGAAAAGATTGGTTCGGCTGGGGATAGTCTCCTTGGAACAGGGGAGGCTAAGGAGAGATTGAATTGAGATGTACAACATTGTGAGGGGCCTGGACAGAGTGGATGGGCAGGGCCTATTTACCTTAGGTCAGTGACTCTGGGGCATAGATTTGAAGTGATTAGTACAGGGGAGATGAGGAAAACATTCTCACTCAGAAGGCTGTGAGTGTCTGGAACTCACTATCTGAAAGGGTAGTGGAAGCAGAAACCCTCAACTCACATAAAAGATGCCTAGATAGGCAGCTCGAGCGCCGTAACCTGCAGGGCAATTTCCAAAAGATGTAAAGTGGGATTAGGCTGGTTGGCTAAATTTTGGGCTGGCACAGACATGATGGGCCAGTGACCTCTTTCTGTGCCGTAAATGTTCTCTGTGCTATGATTCTAACCCTCATTGAAATTTTCAACATTTCAAAAATTTTGCTCTTGAGATTTGACAATACAGGCAGTATTTATTACCAATCTACAGTCACACTGAGAGCACCAAGGGTGAACCGCATAGGCTAGAAGTGGAACTACCGTAATGCACAATTTAATAGACACAGGCGTAAAATTTCCAGCCTCACCCACCACGGGGACGGAACATTTGACGTACCAGCAAAAGGTCCATTGACTTTGGGTGGGGGTTTCTGGTCCTGCAGTGAGTTGGACTTGAAAAGCCCACCCACAGAACCATAATTTGAATAAATTATTCTGCATTTAAAATGCTCCTGATGTTCCTGCATCTAACTTCCGAAATATTGCTCTTCCTCCCTACCGTATTGGGCGCACAGCAGGCAGTTTCTGGCCGCAATTTGTTCAGTATCATTATAAGCAGTCGGCTACCGCACCCAAATCTCTGTCCTGAAGATAAAATGGTGCAATTATCTCAGGGTGAAGGTAGGTCGTAATTGTGTCCACTTTCTAGATACTTCATCTACTAAAAAGCAATGGGACCATTGGGATGGAGTCATCTGCTGGAATTCGACTTGTTTTATCACATGAGCCCCCGACATACTGTATGGTGGCACAATGCAGTTTTGTAGTATACTTGCATGGCTGAGGTGAGGCCCTCTAAATTGGCTTATTGGTCTGGAACATGGCAAGAAAAAGGTTCTGGACATTGTAAATCCATCTCTCTTACAAAGGGCCAATTTAATCTGTGTAGTTTTCTTTTACTGGGAACCTGCACGATGTAGAAGCCCTGCATTTTGCTGCCCCCTCCCCTGAATGAATACTCAAATCTGTCAATATTAATGTGGTGGTCTGGGACTTCTATTGGAGTCAAACACTTAGAACACCAGTGGGTGTAACACATCCGGTCATAACCTCAGTATGACTGTGTTCTTCCAAATCCAATAGAATTTAAACACTTTCTGCCTTTCGTAGAAACATACAAAATAGAAGCAGGAGGAAGCCATTCGGCCCTTCGAGCCTGCTCCGCCATCCATTATGATCATGGCTGATCATCAAGTTCAATACCCTTATCCCACCTTCCCCATCATATCCCTTCATCCCTTTAGCCACAAGAACTATATCTAATTCCATTAGATTTCCTTCATTCTCTTCTTCTCTTTTCCATTTTCTCTCAGCTTTTTTGAAAGATTTTTTAAATCATTATCGTTACCTTATTATCAATCAATCTATCCTAGCATTTCTGTAATCCTGGAAGTATCTTCAACAACTTTTATTTATTCTCTTCTCCTTCACCTCCTGGCTCAAGCCAACCATTTTGGTGGCGGGAGCTGCTTTCACCAATTGGATTTTTACTGGCTGAAGAATATCTTTGTTTAAGCCAACTGATAATAATAATCTTTATTAGTGTCACAAGTAGGCTTACATTAATAACGCTGTACTGAAATTGCTGTGAAAATTCCCTACTCGCCACACTCCAGCGCCTGTTCGGGTACACTGAGGGAGAATTCAGAATTCACCTAAAAAGCACGTCTTTTGGGACTTGTGGGAGGAAACCAGAGCACCCGGAGGAAGCCCACGCAGATACGGGTGAGAACATGGAGACTCCGCATAGTCAGTGACCCAAGCCAGGAATTGAACCCGGATCCCTGGCGCTATGAAACAACAGTGCTAATCACTGTGCTACCATACCGCCCTAGGTCATGGGATTGATAGGCCATGGAACTGATTAGTTCACATCACAAAGACAGTGACCTTGAAAATCTTCAGTGATTCCAGCAGACTCCCACTGTATTGACTAGAAAATAGACCACGATATATTTAAGAGAGGGTGATGGCCTAAAGAACAAAGAACAAAGAAAAAGTACAGCACAGGAACAGGCCCTTCGGCCCTCCAGGCCAGCGCCGACCATGCTGCCCGTCTAAACTAAAATCTTCTACATTTCCGGGCTCCGTATCCCTCTATTCCCATCCTATTCACGTATTTGTCAAGATGCCCCTTAAATGTCACAATCGTCCCTGCTTCCACCACCTCCTCCGGCAGCGAGTTCCAGGCACCCACTACCCTCTGTGTAAAAAACTTGCCTTGTACATCTCCTTTAAAACTTGCCCTCCCCGCACCTTAAACCTATGCCCCCTAGTATTTGACCGCTCTAACCTGGGAAAAAGTCTCTGTCTATCCACTCTGTCTGTACCCCCTCATAATTTTGTAGACCTCTATCAGGTCGCCCCTCAACCTCCGTTGTTCCAGTGAGAACAAACCGAGTTTATTCAACCTCTCCTCATAGCCTAGTGACAAAGTGTTCAGGGGGTCTCATGGGGTTGAAACCCCCAACCACATACTTATACCCTCACAAGGTGGTTGAAGTGAGAGGGACCAAATACTAGAGTTCTGTCCCAAGCCTTCTTTGATGTTCTGGCAAACACATTGACAGATGTCAGAGCCACTTGGAAATCCAGGCCGCGTTCAAGGCCTAAAATTATCCCAACTCTTTTTTTAAACATTTTTTAAAGCAATCCCCTTTAATAAAGGAGCTTTATGGCCACCTCCCAAAGGGACCAGCACCCCTCAGGCCCAATCCTCCGGCAGACCTTCCGGCAGTCTCTTTGGAGTGTTGAGGGCTATTCCACTATCCTGCCAAAGATGGCTTGATGACTTACAAAATGTGGCAGAGATCAAGTAGATGTAAAATGCACAGGTGAACTAGTTGGTAAATTTTGTGACTGTTCGCCTTAATCCATGTTCATTAAAAAAATCAAAGAAAATCATGTCATCCAAATAAACTCATCAGCTGTCCCAAAAACCCATACACGTAAACTCACAAGGGGTTCCCTGCTCTCCCTGCTCTACTATCTGTGGCTGCTCATCCACCCACCTTAGTCTCAGCCTTTGGGAATTCCTCCCTCAGCATCTCTACCTTGATATCTCATTCAGAAACCTCCTTAACATTCTTCTCATTTAAAGAATATTTATCCTCGCCTGGCCCTTATCCTCTTCCTCCCCTTGGCTCACTGTCCATTTGCTTTACATTTTGCAAATAAATGATTTAAATTTTAGAAGTTGCGAAGATTAATCAGTGTGATGGATTACTGCTCCTGTCCCAAGGCTCAGAGATATCTTCCAGTTTTTTTAAAGAATCTCAGTAACAGACAGTTCACAGTAGGAAGTTGCTCCCGGTTCAACTCACCTTTGCCTATTTATTCATGACTGACTTATCTCCTTGGCTCTAACAATGGTTACTGCACCTTACGACAAGTCTTAAATCTTGCTGCAGTGGAACTCTTCCCATACCACCATCACTACACCAGTATGAACTGCACCCAGGAACTGATAAATATGTAGAGCAGTTTCATGTGCAATTGTTGGCATTAAATGGACAGAAATCTAGCATGGTCAATCTCACAACCTGGTTTGATGGTTTTTTTGAGCTACTATGATGGCAGGGGTATGTGCTAACTGTGTGTACATGCAAAGCTCCTAGGACTGAAGATAGTCCTCGCCTCTCAATAGCCCAGTCCTGAAATGGACTTTCTGCAGATAGTGACACTTGCACTGATATATAGATCCTCTGGCGAGTGTGTTTTCTGACACCTGTACTGGCACGAGCAGGAGTTGGCAAGAGAGTCAACACCAGTGCATATTTCAGTAATACTCCTGGGCACTGCTCATTACTGTCAATAATAGCTGAGACAGCAGTCCTTCTGACACCACTGAAATCAGTAAAGCCTTACCTCTGGTTTTCTCCGACCAATTCCCAAGTCTTTCAATGCTGGAATGGAAAACCCATCGCATTCTCGAACGCTGGACCTCTATTGCTACAGTTTGAGCATCTGTGGGAGAGAAGCCCTAACTGCCTGTCTGGTATCACATCTGCAGATGTCCTGGAATTGCCATAAAGTTCATGTTTTATTTGCCGTAAAAAGCACCAAGTGGGGCTGCTTATATGCAACTAGTGGATCCGTCCAGCTGAGCCATCATCAGTAACACACGACTGGGCAAGGTCTCCAATGCCTGCACCAACACTTGATACTCAGCTAGCCTCTATTTTTTTGTGTGGTCCAGGTTTTCAGAATTATCAGGAGGCCGACACAGCCGGTAGCAGGCTCCACCTCCTCCTCTGCCAACACCACCCATTCCTGTGTACTCATGACTTGTGCTTCATTTAATGTACTCCCCTCTAGCTGAATTATTACATTCCCAAGGATGAATATCTGATTAATGTTTTGGAGGGAAAGTGTGAGTGATGGCATGTCCTAGAACAGTCAAAGTTAATGGGGTCTTGCCTGACTTCCTCTGGCATAGCTAAAGAAAAAGGGGAAGAGAGATTGAATGGTGTCTGATGAACAATGTATACATTTCAGTAATTCGGTCGGAGTAGCATGATAAAGAGCTTAAGATGATGCTTTGCTGGCTGTTAGCAAATGAGAAAATAAGATGAGAGTGAAAGGCAGTAGACTTTTATAACACATCATAAGCTGGAGCCATCTTTTATTTCTCTATCACTTTACAGGGTTTTCCTCATATAGCGTTAAATAGCTAAAGTTAGACGGTTTCCCAACAAGTGATTGCTGAGAATTCTTCTGGGCTGTTTCCTGCAAACAGAATAAAAGTGAGATGTTCCAATTTGTAATATCCAAGTATCAACATGCTGCCCACATTTGGGTGCAAAGACAAGTACATGAAATGATAGAATTCTTGAGGACAATGCAGATGTAAAGATGTAAACAAAGGAACAAGTCAGAATGAAAGCTGAGGGGACTTTGTTGTCACTTTGGCATTTGTAATCAGGCAGTAAAGAATGTGAGGGAGACCTGCCATAGTACCTAGTGCATAGAGTATTGGAATGTCAGGACAGTTCCTGCACCACGGTTGACCTGGTAGTATCATTGAACTTTTTCCTGCAGTTTCTAGGTGCACAATGTTGTCGAAGGAGCACTTCCACTCATAGGACAATGAGTTTCCATTCAGGCTAAACCAGCAAGGGAGTGGAAATGGGCACAAAAAAGGCCTAAGAGGAGGCAGGACTACTCCATCGTCCCCCAAAAGGGAAGTCTAGGCCTCCAGGTTCTCTCCCATCTTGTGGATTGTGGGATACCATTCAGCACGGTAGCCTTGTGGATAGCACAATTGCTTCACAGCTCCAGGGTCCCAGGTTCGATTCCAGCTTGGGTCACTGTCTGTGCGGAGTCTGCACATCCTCCCCGTGTGTGCGTGGGTTTCCTCCGGGTGCTCCGGTTTCCTCCCACAGTCCAAAGATGTGCAGGTTAGGTGGATTGGCCATGATAGATTGCCCTTAGTGTCCAAAATTGCCCTTAGTGTTGGGTGGGGTTGCTGGGTTATGGGGATAGGGTGGCGGTGTTGACCTTGGGTAGGGTGCTCTTTCCAAGAGCCAGTGCAGACTCGATGGGCCGAATGGCCTCCTTCTGCACTGTAAATTCTAAATTCTATGAAATCACAGGGTGGCCCTGGGCTGCGATATTTTACGTAACTTCCTGAAGATGTCCTACCTGGAACAAGTGGGGAAGTTGTTCAGCTGGATTAACGTGAGGCCTAGCTGTTAAAATTGCTCTCATCGTACCACGGGTACTTGTGAAATGAAGCCGTCAACCCAGTTTCCACAGAAAATCCACTGGTTATTAAAACCAGAGCCACAGAAACATTCCGACATTCACATTCTTGAAATCACAATGAGTCTCTGATGTTTCTGCAGATCAGTAAATTGTGTCGCAGTGTGAGACTTCCCACCCAGTATTGAGCTCTTCCCAATTACAGGTGTTTCCTAGGCCTGGAGCTAATACATTAAAATCAAAATCAAATTGACTGTGAAGATTCATATGGGGTTGGATGGGCATGTTTCATGCATCACTCCACATCAAGATGAGCTTTAACATTAAGTACAATTCTACAAAATCTACGATTTGAAATCTCTGACCAATACTGTCATATTTTGCCTTTTTAAAATGTTATTCTCCTACTTTTATATATTTAGTGCCCCTTACCAATCTTTGGGTGCCTGAGGGAGGGAAGGTGTTATAACCCTACAGGAGGCCAGGGATCTGCAATCTCAGTGGCCTCACCTGAGTACGATCTACAGCGCATCCCTTAAACCAGGGATTGCTGGGACATAAATACCCCGGCTCAAGTGTAGGTCGGGTGGAGGAGACCCTTCGGGGAGTAGGAGGTGTAAATACGTAAGGAAATAAATCTAACTTTTTTTCTACAGTTGTCGCTTCCGAGTGGCCGCTTGCCTGAGACTTTACAGAAAGGTAAAAGAAGAGGAAAATGGGGCGACTCTCTCGTACCCAGGACCTGTGTCCTGCAGTTTAATATCGTTCCCAGTTGAGTCTGAGGAAGTCCAATTGCCAACAGGCATCCTGCCACACTGAAGGTTGCCAATTTGCCGCACCATTTCATATCAATTCAGCAACAGAACTAAGTTCTTCAATAAAGTAAAAGCACTGAAATAAAAGCTCTGAAGAAGAGACATACTGACTCGAAATGTAAATTCTGTTCCGCTCTCCGCAGGTGTTGCCAGACCTGCTGAGTTTTTCCAGCATTTTCCGTTTTTGAGTTCTCAAGTATTTGTTTCTGCGAGCCAGGGGCCTGAACTGTGAGATGGTTTAATGGATTGATGGGTATTTTGGGCTTTCGGTGGTGGTATTATCACTGCCTTTATGTAAATGGCTTCTAACAAACCATGTGCAATTGAGGCTGCATTTGTGTTATCCCGGCCCTTTAATAGAGCAGCACTTCTGTGTACAAAGCAAATTAATTACAAGAGGCTGCAGACATGGTGACCTCCTGAGTCTTAGCTTCAGCAGAAGACGCAATTAGTTTACTTCATGATTACCTCACATGCATTTAGGCCAGAGGATTATGGGATTCATCGGGAGTAGCTAAGTTATTTTTGTGGTGTTGGGCGTTCTGACACACAGATGAGCCAACACGGTTGTATATGGTACAACGCTATTTTATTTAAACTTTCTATGTACAGTTTTGTCTTGATACTCTGCACGTGGGGATTCCCTGTTTGTGATCTTGTAACAGGTCTTGTCCGTGTCTTTGTCCCCAGACCTACTGTCCACTAGGTGTCGTGCTCGTGCTTTTATGTGGTTGGTGTCCTTGTGTGTGATTGGTTGTGGTGTTGTGTGCTCTAATTTGTCTGTTGGTGTGTCCATCATGATGTGTGTGTTTGAATATCATGACATCCCCCCTTTTTACAAAGATATGTGCCTACGTGGTAATAAATATGATCGCGTCGTGAGTGCATCTAAGAGTGTGTGTGTGTTGTGTACAGCATGTGCATATGACGTAACTATTTACATGGGGCGATGTCGGGTGCGTCACATGAACAAGGTTGTACCATAACAGAACATGAATGCGAACGAGAAAAAAAACTTGAACAGTGGTCCAGTCAGACGATATCTGGAACGATAAACAACAACAGGTTATCATATAAAATTGTGTAACTTGTTAGACATATGAACGGTGTTATAAGTCCAGTCTAATGGGCTTGCGACGAGTTCGGGTTGACCGCCTCAAGGGTGGGTCAAGAACCACCGGCTGATGTGCAAGCATGGCCATGGGTGGCGATGGAGAGGGCGTGATCTGCGGCAGCTCCACAAAGTCATCCTCGGAAGCCTGTTGAGGATCTGGCGTGTGCGTACTGTGTGGCTGCGAGCGTGGAAGTCGGGGAAGGGCGCGCCGAGTGCGGCGACGCACTGAACCATCCGGCATGCGAACCAGGAACGAGCGGGGAGCCACATGTCGGAGGACTTCGGCCGGTGCTGACCAGCCACTATGGTTGACGGACGCGTACTTTGTCCCCAGAGGACAGGGGGGGCAGGTCCGTCGCTCGTGTGTCGTACTGACTTCTGGCGATCACGCTGCATTTGCATGTTCCGAAGAACCGTCTCATGGTCTGTTGTTGGTGCCAGGATGGACGGTACCGTCGTCCTGAGGGAGCGACCCATTAGTAGCTGCGCTGGCGAGAGACCAGTGGATAGCGGGGCCGATCGATAGGCCAGCAAGGCGAGGTTAAAGTCCGATCCGGCAGCAGCCGCCTTGCACAGGAGCCGCTTGGCAATGTGGACGCCCTTTTCAGCCTTCCCGTTCGACTGTGGATGTAGAGGGCTGGATGTCACATGAGTGAAACCATATGCTGCGGCAAAGGACGACCATTCACGGCTGGCGAAGCAGGGTCCATTGTCTGACATGACAGTCCTTGGAATGCCATGGCAAGCAAATGTTTCCTTGCAGGCCCCAATGACTGCGGACGACGTCAGATCATGGAGAGGCATGACTTCCGGGTAGTTTGAGAAGTAGTCTATAATAACGATGTGATCTCTGCCGAGCGCGTGAAATAGGTCAACACCCACCTTCGCCCAGGGGGATGTCACCAACTCGTGTGGTAGAAGCGTCTCCGGAGGTTGCGCCGGCTGAAACCTCTGACAGGTTGTGCAATTGAGCACCATGTTGGCTATGTCTTCATTAATACCCGGCCAATATACCGCCTCTCGGGCCCTTCGTCTGCATTTTTCGACGCCCAAGTGGCCTTCGTGTAGTTGATTAAGAATCATCTGGCGCATGTTGTGCGGAATAACGATCCTGTCTAATTTCATAAGGACCCCGTCTATGTTGGTGAGGTCATCTCGCACATTATAAAACTGGGGGCACTGCCCTTTGAGCCACCCTTCCGTCATGTGGCGCATCACTCGCTGCAGAAGGGGGTCAGTCGCCGTCTCTGCGCGTATGTGGGCCAGACTTAGATCATCAGCTGGCAGATTTGCTGCTGTCAGAGTCACGTGTGCCTCAATTTGACGCACGAACCCCTCCGCATCTGGTGGTGTGCTCACTGCTCGGGAGAGCGTGTCCGCCACGATGAGATCCTTCCCCGGAGTGTAGATCAGTTCGAAATCATACTTCCTGAGTTTAAGTAAGATGCGCTGAAGGCGAGGGGTCATGTCGTTCAGGTCTTTGTTAATGATGTTGACCAGGGGGCGGTGGTCAGTTTCAACCGTAAATCGTGGCAGGCCATACACATAGTCGTGGAACTTGTCCAGTCCAGTTAACAAGCCCAGGCATTCTTTTTCTATTTGCGCGTAGCGCTGTTCGGTAGGGGTCATGGCTCGTGAGGCATATGCAACCGGGGCCCATGACGACATGCTGTCTTTTTGCAGGAGTACCGCTCCAATACCAGATTGGCTGGCGTCTGTTGAGATCTTTGTAGGGCGAGTCGTGTCAAAGAACGCCAGCACTGGTGCCGTGACCAGTTTGTGCTTGAGCTCCTCCCATTCCAGCTGATGCGATTGCTGCCAGTGGAATTCTGTTGATTTTTTTACGAGATGGCGCATATTTGTTGTATGAGAAGCCAGGTTGGGAATGAACTTCCCAAGGAAATTGACCATGCCCAGGAATCTGAGGACAGCCTTCTTGTCAGCCGGCCGTGGCATGGCTGTGATGGCGCTAACTTTGTCTGCATCGGGACGGACCCCTGATCGTGAGATGTGGTCCCCGAGGAATTTCAGCTCCATCTGGCCGAAGGCACACTTGGCGCAGTTGAGACGCAGGCCATTTTGTCGTATGCGGGTGAAGACACGTCGTAGACGATGCATGTGTTCCTGCGGAGTGGTGGACCAAATGATGATATCGTCCACATATACACGTACCCCTTCGATGCCTTCCATCATCTGCTCCATAATGCGGTGGAAAACTTCAGATGCTGAAATGATGCCGAATGGCATCCGGTTGTAGCAGAATCTGCCAAAAGGGGTGTTGAACGTGCATAGCCTTCGGCTGGCCGGGTCCAATTGGATCTGCCAAAATCCTTTGGACGCATCCAATTTGGTAAATATTTTGGCTTGCGCCATCTCGCTGGTGAGGTCCTCTCATTTCGGGATGGGATAGTGTTCCCGCATGATGTTGTTATTCAGATCTTTAGGATCTATACATATGCGGAGCTCGCCAGAGGGCTTCTTTACACAGACCATGGAGCTGATCCATGGCGTGGGCTCCGTGACCCTGGATAGGACCCCTTGGTCCTGAAGATCCTGCAGCTGCAACTTGAGGCGGTCTTTGAGTGGCGCAGGAACCCTGCGAGGTGCGTGAACGACAGGGATGGCGTCTGGTTTGAGTCGAATCTTGTACGTGTATGGCAATGTCCCCATATGCCTTCAAAAACCTCCTGGTTGTGAGCAAGGAGGGAATGGAGATTTGCGTGGAACTCAGCATCCGGGAAGTCGGATATCTCATCTGGAGAGAGAGACATAATGCGCTGTACCAGTTGAAGGACCTTGCACGCCTGTGCGCCCAGTAACAAGTCTTTTGATGAGCCGACAACTTCGAAGGGGAGTGTGGCCGTGTGCATCTTGTGAGTTATCTATAGCTGGCAAGATCCTATGGACGGGATGACGTTCCCATTATAATCAACCATCTTGAGCCGGGATGGCGTGATGGGTGGTTTGACCTTCATGGCCTGGAATGCAGAATATGCAATCAGGTTGGCGGATGCGCCGGTGTCCAGACGGAAGGTGACGCGCGATCGGTTGACCGTCAGGGTGGCACACCCCTCATCGGCTGGATTGATGGCATTGACCTTGTTGACATCGATGACGGAAACGCAGAAGGCATCCTGGTCATCTGCATCACTTAACTGGAAGTCTTGATGCGTGGGCTGGACGGTCCTGACTTGTCTGCGAGATTGTCAGGGATGTGCAGGATCCTGGGTTGAGCCGAACGACAGTGGGCAGCATAGTGGCTCATCTTGCCACATCTGAGGCACTGTCGGTTTTTAGCAGGACATTGCCCTTTTAAGTGTACATCTCCACAATTGCCGCACGTCATGACGTCACGGCGTTCGTTGCGCCACTGCGCATGCGCAGTGCGATCTTGCGGTGGGCGCGCCTGCGCAGTGCGTCCCTCGATGTGGCCGTTATTTTTGGCGCGCACCAGCGCGGGAGACCGCGAAAAGCGCGGGAAGCGGCCGCTGTCGTCCGGGCCGTGGGTCGGGAAGTAATCGACGGCCTGGATGCGTTCGGCGTCGTGGGCGGCCTGGCTTGCCGATTCGACGGCTGGGGACCCCCTCCGTGCCAACTCGGACGCCTGAAATCGGGCAAAACGGCAGGTTGCATTCTCGTGGAGGACACAGGCTTCCACAGCAGACGCTAAGGTGAGGCTTTTTATTTTAAGAAGCTGCTGGCGTAGGCTACTAGAGGCAACGCCAAAAACAATCTGGTCCCTGATCATGGACTCTGTGGTGCTGCCGTAACCGCAGGACTGCGCTAGAATTCGGAGGTGCGTCAAAAAGGGTTGAAAAAGCTCCTCCTTACCTTGCAGGCGTTGCTGAAAGAGGTATCTTTCAAAACTTTCATTCACTTCAACCTTAAAGTGCTGGTCCAGTTTGAGGATGACCGTGTCATATTTGGATTGGTTTTCGCCTTCTTTGAACACCAGTGAGTTGAAGACGTCGAGGGCGTGCTGACCTGCGTAGAAGAGGAGCATTGCAATCTTCGTTTCATCCGAGGCACTCTGTTTTTTGTTGGCTCGGATGTACAGGTCAAATCGCTGCCTGAAGAGCTTCCAATTGGTACCTAGGTTCCCCGCGACTTGCAACGGCTGCGGTTTGTCGGTGCGGTCCATGTCCAGAATGGCAGGTTAGTTGGCAGGTATCGATCCACTCCTGTACCATGTGGTGTTGGGCGTTCTGACACACAGATGAGCCAACACGGTTGTATATGGTACAACGCTATTTTATTTAAACTTTCTATGTACAGTTTTGTCTTGATACTCTGCATGTGGGGATTCCCTGTTTGTGATCTTGTAACAGGTCTTGTCCGTGTCTTTGTCCCCAGACCTACTGTCCACTAGGTGTCGTGCTCGTGCTTTTATGTGGTTGGTGTCCTTGTGTGTGATTGGTTGTGGTGCTTTGTGTGCTCTGATTTGTCTGTTGGTGTGTCCATCATGATGTGTGTGTTTGAATATCATGACAATTTTTACTTGATTTTATTTCAAATGTTCCCTCTGGGACTTACCCTCAGTGGCTCAGATGATAAATACAATACAATTCCATGGGGTAAAACTGAGCTTTACAGACAAGAAAGTCCCACAGCAAACCTGCGTGAAGGAGTGGTGGAGGCAGATTCGACAGCAAGTTTCGAAAGTGAACTGTGTATGTACTTGAAAGGAAAAAAATTGTAAGGCAATTGGCAGGGGAGAGGGGCTAACTACATAGCTCTCTATATCGGAGAGACCAAACGCAGACTGGGTGATCGCTTTGTTGAGCACCTTCGGTCTGTACGCATTCAGGACCCTGACCTTCCCGTTGCTTGCCATTTTAACACAAGACCCTGCTCCCATGCCCACATGTCTGTCCTTGGCCTGCTGCAATGTTCCAGTGAAGCTCAACGCAAACTGGAGGAACAACATCTCATCTTCCGGTTAGGCACGCTACAGCCTTCCGGTCTCAACATCGAATTCAACAACTTCAGATGATTAGCTCTACCCCATCTTGACCCATTTGTTTTCATCCCATTTCCTTTTAACTGTCTTTTACCATTTCTTTCTTTGTTGTCTTTCTGTATATATATTTACCCTCCCATCTTGTCCCCCTTTCCTTACCTTTTCTCCCCTTTGCTTCCCCTTCCCCTCCCCCACATCAACCTCTGTCACAGTTTACCCTCTGATGTTAGTTTCTCCGCAGTTTGGCCTTTCACACCTTTTGCTCTCTCTGGGGACTGCCATTAGCACTCTTTCCCCTTGGTTTCTGTGGCTATTAGCCTGTTCCCTTGGTTTCTGTGGCTATGACTCATCTTTCATTCTTTCACTCCACAGTATAAATATTTCCAACTTTCTCTGTCTTTTAGCTTTGACAAAGGGTCATCTGGCCTCAAACGTTAGCTCTTTTCTCTCCCTACAGATGCTGCCAGACCTGCTGGGTTTTTCCAGCATTTTCTCTTTGGTTGCTCTTTTAAAAGGGCCAGAAGAGGGGCCGAATGGGCCTCCTCATGTGCTGTAAAATCTACAACAAATAGTTTGTGGTGAGATAGTTAATCTCTGAAGTGGTGCTACGATTGACTTTGGTTCATGTGAGGTAGTGAGGTGCAAATCATGTCATGTTTATAATCACGCTTGAAGAAAAGATATGGGTAAGGAGATCAGATCCCAATGTATACCTCGAATGGTGAAATAACCTGCCAACATTCATTATCCATGATCTCTCATGAAAAATAGCCACTTTGTTAAGATACTGGAAAGCTTTCGCCACCTGTGGAACTGTATCCCAGCAAGAATAACGAGCAAGTGTTCTCTGGAGAGAAACGGAAAGGAAACTAGGGTAAACATTTTTTTTCATAGTCTGTACAGCTGCAAAATGTTTTGTTTGGTATGTGAGAAGGGAGGCATTTAGACATTGACGTTCATTTCCATTCTCTACACATTTCTTTCTCGGGTGACATAGAGAGAAAGCCTGACCAACAGTGAAATGATTCTTCGTGTGTGGCTAGACAGCAAATGTCAGCAGGTTCTTCAACCATGATTCACAATTGAGGCTCATCTTCTCTTCACATGACCCCCAGTTTGCACCAGGGACCAGTGCCTAGTGATCACGAGTGGGGAACTCAGCCCCAAGGGCACTGAAGCCAATTATAGCACTTCAGCTGCAGGCTTGGCTAAAACAGCAAGCTCAGCGGCTAGGAGGAATTGAACCCAAGATCGTCTGATCTATAATGTTAGCACTGCATTAGTGAGCCATCAGGGAGGTTAGGGATTAAAGTTACAATTGTAGGCATGTACAATGAATAAAATGATGGAGTTTATCTCGGCAGAGACTGGAAAGTCTTTTGTTCACTGTGTCATGTGTTTTCAGTGATTATATCATTTTTATAAAATATAGAAGCTTGTGGAGATGCTATCACCATCCCCCCCGTCCCTGCCTCCATAGGACTGGACTGCTTACCTCATCCATATCAGGCCCCCCCCCCCCACCATTACAATGTCCAACTGGCCAACATCACTCAATAACTTTATTCAACAATATAAATTAATCACTCCTTTGCATCCCCTTAGTCCTGTCTTATGAATCCCCTTGTCTGACCCAGAGCTCTTATGCAGTGCTGTCCCATTGGCTGTGATCCCGCCCTCTGAGATGTTTGCATATGAGCTAACCCAGTGTTTCTCAAACTTTTTTTCCGGGGTCCTATTTTTACCAACCGGCCAACCTTCAGGACCCAAACCAGCTGACCTTCGCAACCCACGGCGGCCGACCTTCGCGACCCACGCCGGCCAAACTTTGCGACCCACGCCGGCCGACCTTTGCGGCCCACGACGGCCGACCTGCGCGACCCACCATTTTCTCTTACCTTGTTTGTTGCTGACAAAAATGGAGGAAATAGTTTTGGGTCCCTTTGGCCCCAATGGTCCCTTTGGCCCCCCGAACTTGTAAAAAAAAAGGCAGCGACCATATAAAACAAAATGCGGCCGCACTGCGCATGCGTGGCCAATCATCGGCGCATATGTGCATAGTTTTGCGCATGCGCACTGATGATCGGGGACGCATGCGCAGTGTGGCCGAATTTTTTAAATCTGTTCCTGGCTATTTTGAAGGCCGCTCGCAGCTGTCATTATTAAAAGCCGGCTGCTGCGGCTGTTGCGCGTGGATTTGCGCGATCGGGAGCACCACGACGGACGGCTCCGCGACCCTCCCAACACCCGCCCGCGACCCATCCGTGGGTCACGCCCCCGAGTTTGACAATACCTGAGCTAACCTATCCTCCAATCACAGCCGCAGCCACTTGTGCACAACGTCTCATTACGTATAGATCCTGATCCTAAATTAGCCTCTAACATTTGTGCAGTATCAGAACTGGGGTCTGTGAATGTAAGGTCAAATGATAGTGCCTCTCCGAGGCATATTTCTCCTATCACTCTTCCATGTGAGGCTGCAGTGGCTGTGCAGTTGGCAGTTCTTCACCATCTGAAAGTGTTAAAGTGTAGTGGAGAGTAAGGGTGAGGAAAGGAGGTAGAGCTTAAAGCAGGAGGTTCGTACACTCTAATGGCAGATTGCACTTCATGGGGTTTTCAGGATGTGGGGAGATGTGAGTGAATATGATGCATAAGGCATCAATTTGTAGTCACCCAGGATGGCCTTTGCAGTGCTCGGTGCCACCGAGGCATTGTTGCCTATTATCCTGTGAGACAACTCAGTGAGAGCTTTTCGTCCACTGTCCTTTGCAGGTTCCTTCTGATGTGGGTGACCTTTCCTGCAAGGGAGAGGGCAGAATGTCAGTGACGATGGGCAGAGTTTTTCATCTGGAGACTAAGTCCAGTGGTGGGCAGGAAATTTGACGTGATTCCCGTTGGGAGGCATGGTGGCTGAACACTCCAGTGTTCAGCTCATTGATTATGCATCCACAAGGAGTTCGGCAAATCTCATGGCAGGGTGGGGCAGGAAGTTAGCTACTCTGCCGTTACCTCAGCAGGTCGAAGGTCCTGTCGCCATACTTAAACAGCACCCCGGACAGCCATTCACTCTTGCAGGTCGGGAGCTCTGCACTACCAGTCCTTGCAGCTCCAGTTCATACTGAACAAGCTGGGAGATATGAGCAACTGCAACCCGGAACATATGAAGGTATCTCCAGCATTACCTTCCTCTCATCTCTGGATAAGAACAGCACCTGTGCTACACCCACGGTCAGATCAATGCTCTCCATTACAGTGGACCCTATTCACCAACATAGTCATAGAAGTTTTAAAGCATGGAAACAGGCCCTTCAGCCCAATTTGTTCATGCTGTCCAGTTTTTACCACTAAGCGAGTCCCAATTGCCCACATTTGGCTTATATCCCTCTTTACCCATCTTATCCATATAACTATCTAAATGCTTTTTATTTTTTTTTAATTTTTTTTTTTTAAAATATATTTATGAAAATGTTTTACACAATTTTTCTCCCTTACAAACAATAACCCCCCCCCCCCCCCGTAACAAAAAAACTGAGAAATCGCGCAGAGCAAGATATATACATGGCAAAATGATATATTTACACAGCTTTGTACACTGGCCCTCACGCATACGTGCCAGTTTCCCCAACCCTTCATGTTATCTCTTGCTCATCCACCCTCCCAGGCAGTCCCCCCTTCCCCCCCCCTCCCCCCCTCCTCCCAGGACGTCCCCTCCACCGCCCCCCCCCCCCCCCCAAGGTTGCTGCTGCTGACTGACCTTCCCCTCTAACGCTCCGCGAGATAGTCTAGGAATGGATGCCACCGCCTGTAGAACCCCTGCGCAGACCCTCTCAAGGCGAACTTAATCCTCTCCAACTTTATGAACCCAGCCATATCATTTATCCAGGCCTCCAGGCTGGGGGGCTTCGCCTCCTTCCACATCAGCAAGATTCTTCACCGGGCTACTAGGGACGCAAAGGCCAGAATGCCGGCCTCTTTCGCCTCCTGCACTCCCGGTTCGTCCACTACTCCAAATATTGCTAGCCCCCAGCTTGGCTTGACCTGGACTTTCACCACCTGAGATATTGCTCCCGCCACTCCTCTCCAGAACCCCTCCAGTGCCGGGCATGACCAAAACATATGGACATGGTTCGCCGGGCTCCCTGAGCACCTTCCACATCTGTCCTCTACCCCAAAGAACCTACTCAACCTCGCCCCCGTCAAGTGAGCTCTGTGAACCACCTTAAATTGTATCAGGCTGAGCCTGGCACACGAGGAGGAGGATTTAACCCTACCTAGGGCATCAGCCCACAGACCTTCCTCGATCTCCTCCCCCAGCTCCTCCTCCCATTTACCCTTCAACTCTTCTACCAGCGCTTCCCCCTCTTCTTTCAACTCCTGGTGTATTTCTGACACCTTGCCCTCCCCGACCCATACACCCGAGATCACCCTATCTTGAACTTCTTGTGCCGGGAGCAACGGGAATTCCCTCACCTGTCGCCTCACAAAAGCCCTCACCTGCATATATCTAAAGGCATTTCCCGGGGGTAACTCGAACTTCTCCTCCAGTGCCCCTAGGCTCGCAAACGTCCCGTCGATGAACAGGTCCCCCATTCTTCCAATCCCCGCCCGATGCCAGCTCTGGAACCCCCCGTCCATCTTCCCCGGGACAAACCGGTGGTTACCCCTGATAGGGGACCACACCGATGCTCCCATTGCACCCCGGTGCCGTCCCCACTGGCCCCAGATCCTTAGCGTTGTCGCCACCACCGGGCTCGTGGTATACTTTGTCGGCGAGAGCGGCAGCGGTGCCGTCACCAACGCCCCCAGGCTCGTTCCTTTACAGGACGCCATCTCCATCCTCTTCCATGCCGCCCCCTCTCCCTCCATAACCCACTTGCGGATCATCACCACATTTGCTGCCGAGTAGTAGCTCCCCAGGTTTGGCAGCGCCAACCCTCCTCGGTCCCTACTGCGTTCCAGGAACCCTCTCCTTACTCTCGGGGTCTTATTCGCCCACACAAACCCCATAATACTCCTGCCTACTCTCTTTAAAAAGGCCTCAGTGATCACAATGGGAAGGCACTGAAACACAAACAGAAACCTCGGAAGGACCACCATTTTGACCTACTGCACTCTACCCGCCAGCGAGAGCGGTAACATGTCCCATCTTTTGAAATCCTCCTCCATTTGCTCCACCAACCTCGTCAGGTTCAGTTTATGTAGGGTCCCCCAACTCCTGGCTATCTGGATCCCCAGATACCGAAAGCTCCCCTCCGCCCTCCTCAGTGGTAGGTCCCCTATCCCTCTTTCTTGGTCCCCCGCCTGTAATACAATCTAAATGTTTTTTAAAAGACAAAATTGTACCCGCCTCTACTACGCCTCTGGCAGCTCATTCCAGACACTCACCACCCTCTGTGTGAAAAAATTGCCCCTCTGGACCCTTTTGTATCTCTCCCCTCTCACCTTAAACCTACTTTTCCCTCTAGTTTAGACTCTCCTAACTTTGGGAGAAGATGTTGACTATCTACCTTATCTGTGCCCCTCATTATTTTATAGACCTCTATACGTTCACCGCTAAGCCTCCTCAACTCCAGGGGAAAAAGTCCCAGTCTATCCAGCCTCTCCTTATAACTTAAACCGTCAAGACCTGGTAGTATCCTAGTAAATCCTTTCTGCATTCTTTCTAGTTTAATAACATCCTTTCTATAATAGGGTGACCAGAACTGAACACAGTATTCCAAGTGTGGCTTTACTAATGTCTTGTACAACTTCAACAAGACGTCCCAACTCCTGTATTCAATGTTTTGACCAATGACATCAAGCATGCCGAATGCCTTCTTCACCATCCTTTCCACCTGTGATTCCGCTTTCAAGGAGCTATGAACCTGTACTCCTTGATCTCTTTGATCTAAAACTGTCCCCAACACCCTACCATTAACTAACTGAGGTGAACCACTGTCATAGGAGATGTAAGGTAGGACATGTACTACAGGTTCGCCGGTAGCTCCTGCCGGCTGGCTCCGCCCACGGAGAACTGTATAAATATGCATGACCTCCAGTGCCCTGCCATTTCGCCAGCTGCAGCAGGAGGCCACGCATCTGACTGTAATAAAGCCGCAGTTGTACCCAACTTTAGTCTTTGTGCAATTGATCGTGCATCAATTTATTACAGTCAGATTTTCCACAGAATGGATATCTGAATTAAGCCCGATCGCCTGCAGCTGGATCCGCACTCGCCCGACGCCAGGAAAGACTTTGCTCACTGGCTAGCATGTTTTGAGGCCTACATCAACGCGGCGGACCCCGCACCAGCGGAGGCTCAGAAGATAAACGTCCTGTACTCCAGACTGAGCTCCAGCGTGTTCCCGTTGATCCAAGATGCCACGAATTACACAAAAGCAATGGAACTTAAGGAACACTACGCGCAGAAGGCGAACACACTCTTCGCCAGGCATGTACTCGCCACCCGCTCGCAACTACCTGAGTCCATCGACGATTTATGGCGGGCCCTAATTCCACTCGTCCGGGACTGTGACTGTCAGGCCGTTACGGCCGCCGAACACACGAATCTCCTCATGCGCGATGCCTTCGTGACGGGGATTGCGTCGGACCGCATCGAAGAACGATTACTGGAAGGGGCCACGCTCGAACTGGCGGAGACGAAAACCTTGGCGCTCTCCATGACAGTCGCATCCCGTAACGTACAATCGTACCACTCCCGCCGCGCTGCCCACCCTTCTACTCCTTCCTACCCCTCCTGGATCCCCCGACGACCTCCTCAGCAGGGGCCCTGCCTTCCCAATACGCCTGTGCTGCACACCGATCCGTGCACCCCGGGGGTCCCTGCTGCTACTTCTGCGGTCAGTAGAAGCACCCCCGCCAACACTGCCCGGCCCGCACTGCAGTTTGTAAGGCCTGCTGTAAAAAGGGCCACTTCGCGGCTGTGTGCCAGGCCCGCGCTGTCGCTGCGATCGCGCCCGCTATCGCCCCACGCCAGACGCACAATGTGAGCCGCCATCCTGTCCCCCTTCGGCCATGTGTGCCCCATGGGCGCCGCCATCTTGTCCTGACCCCGCAATGTGCGCACCATGGGTGCCGCCATCTTGTCGTGACCCCGCAATGTGCGCACCATGGGCGCCGCCATCTTGTACCCCACAGGGTCTCCGGACTTCCCGACATCGGAAACGCACACGCTCGCCACCGGAGGCATCCGATGGCTACTCGCAGCTCGCTTCGATGACGCTGGACCAATCTCGCCCGCACAACCTGGCCACCTCGTCGACGATGTTAACATCAACGGCCACGCGACCTCGTGCCTGCTGGACTCCGGGAGCACCAAAAGCTTCGTTCACCCAGAAACGGTAAGGCGCTGCTCCCTCGCGGTCCACCCTGCCAATCAAAGGATCTCCCTAGCTTCCGGATCCCACTCCGTCCCGATCAGAGGCTTTTGGACAGTCACCCTCACGGTCCAGGGCGTAGAATTTAGTAACTTCCACCTCTATGTCCTTCCTAATCTCTGCGCTGCACTCCTGTTGGGCCTGGACTTCCAGTGCAACCTCCAGAGCCTCACCCTCAAATTCGGTGGGCCATTACCCCCCCTTACCGTTTGCGGCCTCGCGACCCTCAGGGTCGATCCCCCCTCCCTTTTTGCCAATCATATCTGATATGGTCAATCAGATTGCGCAGTACCGGGTCTCCTCAACAATTGACCTGAAATCCGCCTACCACCAGCTCCCCATCCGGAAGTCGGACCGGTCATACACTGCCTTCGAGGCGGACGGTCGCCTCTACCACTTCCTTAGGGTCCCTTTTGGTGTCACAAATGGGGTCTCGGTCTTCCAAAGAGAGATGGACCGAATGGTCGACCAGTACGGTTTGCGGGCCACCTTTCCGTACTTAGATAATGTCACCATCTGCGGCCATGACCAGCAGGACCACGATGTCAACCTCGAATAATTCCTCTGCACTGCCACTCTTCTCAACCTGACCTACAGCAAAGAGAAGTGTGTGGTCAGCACGAGAGGCCCGGTTAGCGATTCTCGGCTATATAGCCCAAAATGGACTTCTCGAGCCCGACCCCATGCGCCCCCTCATGGAACTTCCCCTCCCCCACTGCCCCAAGGCCTCAAACGCTGCCTGGGGTTCTTTTCCTACTACGCTCAGTGGGTCCCAAACTATGCGGACAAGGCCAGCCCACTCATTCAGTCCGCCCAATTCCCCCTCGCGGCCGAGGCACAACACGCTTTCGCCCGCATCAGAGCAGACATCGCCAAGGCCGGGATGTGCGCAGTGGGCAAGTCACTGCCTTTCCAAGTAGAAAGCGACGCTTCAGACGTCGCCCTTGCCGCCACTCTAAACCAGGCAGGCAGACCCGTGGCATTCTTTTCCCGCACCCTTCATGCCTCTGAAATTCGACACACATCCGTCGAAAAGGAGGCCCACCCTATCGTTGAAGCTGTGCGACATTGGAGGCATTATCTGGACGGTAAGAGATTCATTCTCCTTATGGACCAACGGTCAGTAGCCTTCATGTTCAATAACACACAGCGGGGCAAGATCAAAATTGATAAAATCTTGCGGTGGAGAATCGAGCTTTCCACCTATAATTACGAGATCTTGTATCGCCCCGGTAAACTCAACGAGCCCCCAGACGCCCTCTCCCGAGGTACATGTGCCAGCGCACAAGTGGACCAACTCCGGGCCCTACACGACAGCCTTTGTCACCCGGGGGTCACTCGATTGTACCATCTGGTCAAAGCTCGCAATCTGCCCTACTCCGTCGAGGAAGTAAGGACAGTTACCAGGGACTGCCAGGTCTGTGCGGAGTGCAAGCCGCACTTCTACCGGCCAGACCGTGCGCGCCTGGTGAAGGCTTCCTGCCCCTTTGAACGCCTCAGCGTGGATCTCAAAGGGCCCCTCCCCTCCACCGACCATAACACGTACATTCTCAGTGTAGTCGATGAGTACCTCAGATTTCCCTTCGCCATCCCACGCCCCGATATGACGTCTGCCACCGTCATCAAGGCCCTCAGCACCATCTTCGCCCTGTTCGGTTTCCCCGCCTACATCCACAGTGACAGGGGATCCTCATTCATGAGCGATGAGCTTCGTCAGTTCCTGCTCAGCAGGGGTATAGCCTCCAGCAGGACGACCAGCTACAACCCCCCGGGGAAACGGGCAAGTAGAACGGGAGAATGGGACGGTTTGGAGGGTCGTCCAGCTGGCCCTACGGTCCAGGAACCTCCCAGCCTTTCGCTGGCAGGAGGTCCTCCCTGATGCTCTAAACTCCATCCAGTCACTATTGTGCACCGCCACTAATAACACACCCCATGAACGTGTTTTTATCTTCCCCAGGAAGTCCACATCCGGGGTGTCGCTCCCGACTTGGCTCGCTGCTCGACCGGTCCTTCTCCGTAGGCACGTCCGACTCCACAAGGCAGACCCCTTGGTGGACAGGGTTCACCTGCTCCACGCCAACCCTCAATATGCCTACGTTGAGTTCCCTGATGGCCGCCAAGATACTGTCTCACTCAGGGACCTGGCACGGTCAGGTTCCACCCCAACACACACCCCCACCAATGCGCTCCCCACCCCCACCTCCCACCGCACCGCCAATATTGACCCCACCAGACCACCCCCCCCCCCTCCCCTTTTCCACACAAGAGGACGAAGAGGACTTCAGCACGCTCCCGGAGTTTCCCGATGACTGGCCAGCATCAGCACCGCCACCACCGCCATCGGTGCCACCTCCACCACCGCCAGCACCAACTTCGCCACCACCGTTACGCCGCACCCAACGAAGCACCAAAGCACTGGACCGGCTGAACCTTTGACGGACTCCGGACCGTCAACATGGACTTTTCTTTCCCTACCACTGTACATAATTGCACTAATTGTATATAGTTTCACGGCACCCCCGCCGGACTCATTTTTAACAGGGGGTGAATGTGGTGAACCACTGTAATAGGAGATGTAAGGTAGGCCCTGCACTACAGGTTCACCGGTAGCTCCTGCCGGCTGGCTCCGCCCACGGAGAACTGTATAAATATGTATGACCTCCAGTACCCTGCCATTTCACCAAAAGCAGCAGGAGGCCACGCATCTGACTGTAATAAAGCCACAGTTGTACCCAACTTTAGTCTTTATGCAATTGATCGTGCATCACTAACTGAGTAGGTCCTGCCCCGATTTGATCTACCAAAATGCATCACCTCACACTTATTTTGACCTTCTTGAGGCCCCGGTGCCTCATGCCGCTCAGGTCCTTGCTCCTCTTGACCGAGTGCCAACCTGTGATGGGCACTCCTTCTCCTCATCTGGATGAGTCATTCGCAAGGCTGGGTTTCCTGCAACCTGCATCATTAATGCCTCAGTGGATCTGTGAATGTATTGCAGTGAAAAATTTAGTGAGCATGTCTTTAACCAGTTTCACCATCTCGAAGATAGAGGGCATGTGCTACGCCCTTCGCCTGGCCTCACTACCCCATCCCCTGTAGGTGAAGGACATCCCGGAGGACCAGCGGTGGGTGTTACTCCTGTTCATGCATGACTGTGCATGGAGACATTGCTTTGACCAGGCTGATGTGAACCATGTGCAAGAAGCTTCCCCCTGACACTATTCTGCCTACCTCCATTACTCTTGAATCTCTATAGAGAGACCACTGCCTTGGCAGCATAGAAAGACTAACCACATGAGCCCTTGTCAGCCATGAACATTCACCAGGGAGGGTGGAGGTTTGGAGTCGCGTGTTGGCGGATCCACCCTCCCTCTATCCCGGCCTCTGACTGTGGCTGGTAACAAATGGCACAGAACGAATGGCAACTCCACACCTGTTGGGATCTCAATGTTATGAGACCTATGGGTTCACCATAGAGGGCAGCACGGTAGCACAAGTGGATAGCACTGCGGCTTCACAGAGCCAGGGTCCCAGGTTCAATTCTCCGCTGGGTCACTGCCTGTGCGGAGTCTGCACGTTCTCCCCGTGTCTGCGTGGGTTTCCTCCGGGTGCTCCGGTTTCCTCCCACAGTGCAAAGACATGCAGATTAGGTGGATTGGCCATGATAAATTGCCCTTAGTAACCAAAATAAAGGTTAGCAGGGGTTATTGGGTTACGGGGATAGGGTGGAAGTGAGGGCTTGTGGGGTTGGTGCAGACTCGATGGGCCGAATGGTCTCCTTCTGCACTGTAAGTTCAATGTTCTAATGTTCATAGAGAGGAGAACATAACTGAGCATGGCTGACTTGCAGTTGCCTGATAATTATTAGGGTGTTCCTTTAGTTGGTCACTTGTGCTGACCTAGTCTCGATTATTCCACTGGACTCCTGGCTCGTCTCCTACATGCTGTCCCATGTAAACTTGAAATCATCCAAAACTCTGCTGTTGTTGTCATAACGCACACAGCAAACCTCGCTGACCTAGAATGGCCCCTGGCCAAGTAATATCTTGATTTTAAAATTCTTATCCTGTTTTCAAATCGTTCCACGGCCTCTATATCTATCACTACCTCTGTAATCCCCTCCATCCACATAACCTTCTGAGATATCTGTGCCTCGCTAATTCTGGCCTCTTGAGCAACACCAATTTTAATCACTCCACCATTGATGGCTGAGCCTTCAGCTGACTAGGCCACAAGCTCTGGCGTACCCTCCCTACTTCTCCATCGTCACACCTCGCTTTTCTTCTTTCAGACATTCTTTAAAAACCTACCTATTTGACCAGGCTTTTGGTGTATTTTTGGTGTCATACTTTGTTTCTAATGCTCCAGAAGCATCTTGGGACATATCATTTGTTACAGGCGCTAAATAAACACAAGTTGTTGTTGTGGCCATCTTAGTCACCTCATTTTCACTGAGGATGGGTAGCTCTTGTATCACTTGCACCCAAAAATTGGGATGAATGCATTTCATGCCCATAGGGTACAACATGCTCCTCATCTATTAAAGCAAATATCTTTCATTGGCTTCAATAGTAAAAAAACGAAACCATTTTTCCATGTAAATATTTCCATTCTGCAATCTGAGCTTCCTGCTACCTTCTCAGCCAACAGTTTTCCTCATCACCCTTTTCATTGGCTCAGTAACACAAGAACGTTGGACTGAAATTTCATACTGTCGTGGTCTGGGCCCCAAATCTTTCTACCCTTCTCTTCAACCCAACTTCCAGCACAATAGCCACTGCCAGCCCCTCCCTACCTGCAGCATGTAACTGCTGGCAAGCAGGAAAGACTTGGCAAGCCACCAAGTTTTTTATAAATGGAATCTTACAGATATTACCAGTCATAAGATGTGCAGGATAGGTGGATTGGTCATGCAGAATAGCCACCAGAATAGTCCAATAGATTAGGTGATGTTACAGGGATAGGGTGGGGGTGGGGACATAGGCTTAGGTAGGATGCCCCTTCAGAGGGTCGGTGCAGACTCAATGGGCCGAATAGACCCTTCTGCATTGTAAGGATTCTATGAATTTGGCAAAGTGTCAGACTCAGAAAACTGTTGTGAAACTCTCCAGTTGCACAGCCCAGGGGCGAAATTCTCCGGAAATGGCGCGATGTCTGCCGACTGGAGCCCAAAACAGCGCAAATCAGTCAGGCATCGCGCCACCCCAAAGGTGCGGAATGCTCCGCATCTTTGGGGGCCGAGCCCCAACCTTGAGGGGCTAGGCCGGCGCCGGACGAATTTCCGCCCCGCCAGCTGGCGGAAAAGGCCTTTGGTGCCCCGCCAGCTGGCGCGGAAATGACATCTCCGGGCGGCGCATGCGCGGGAGTGTCAGCGGCCGGAGACCGTGGCGGAGGCGGAAGGAAAAGAGTGCCCCCGCGGCACAGGCCCGCCCGCGGATCGGTGGGCCCCGATCGCGGGCCAGGCCACTGTGGGGGCATCCCCCGGGGCCAGATCGCCCCGCGCGCCCCCCCCCAGGACCCCAGAGCCCGCCCGCGCCACCTTGTCCCGCCGGTAAGGTAGGTGGTTTAATCTACGCCGGCAGGACAGGCATTTTAGCGGCGGGACTTCGGCCCATCCGGGCCGGAGAATCGCGCGGGGGGACCCGCCAACCGGCGCGGCGCGATTCCCGCCCCCGCCGAATTTCTGGTGCTGGAGACTTCGGCAACTGGCGGGGGCTGGATTCAAGCCAGCCCCCGGCGATTCTCTGACCCGGCGGGGGGTCGGAGAATCTCGCCCCAGTTTCCTCTCCAAATATTGAGCCTCTTAGAGAGAAGAAAATTAGTAGGTGTGGTTTATGGAGTCACTCTGGCAGAGCGAGATCTCATATAGCCGACAACAGGTTCCACAGAGATTGGGGTGTCATCTTTAAAGGAGCCCTGATCAGCGCTGCCAATGGCTCCCAGGCCCCCTCACAGAGCTTTTGGGAGCCCTCCCCCCCATAAACCTCAACAGCATAAACTCCAGCCCACCAACATTCAGTGTCGGCACTCTAACACCCCTCCCTCCACAACGCCACAAACTTATAGCCAGCACTCCGACACTTCCCCCCCCTCCCCTCCCCTCAGAATTCACTCGACCCCCCCCTCCCACCACCACCACACAAACCACTAGGATCCACCCCTGGCAGTTCTCTTTGGCACAGGTTGGCATTGTGCTAACCTGGCAGTGCCAACCTGTGCCAGGGAATAGTGTCAGGGCACTGCCCAAGGATGTCTCTCCCCCCCCACCCAACCCGGGGCCATACTTACCTCTGTACCCCCGGAGGGATGCCCTCGATCTCCTTATGTCTGGACAGACCAGTTGTGAACCACGCCAATGTGATGTCACGTTGGTGAGATATGAATATTCTGTGAGGGGGAATATGTGGCGGGAAGGCTGCTAATAATATTTAAATAAATTTAAATCTATTAAAATGAAGTTCATGCCGGCCGGACGAGAATCGTGTTTCCCGATTCTTGCGGGAATTTCATCCGTGCCACCAATCCCGCGGACGGCTAGTGTGGGCTCAAAATCGTTCCCTCTATCTCAGGTATTCACTTTTCAAGATGAGGTTGAATAAAAGCTAATGTCTAAAGAAGCACCAAATCCTTACTCTCACTTATTCATATTGTTTCCATTCTAATATTTTTCTTGCATTTTAAGCTGAGGTGCTCTGTAAGAGAGAGCTTGTTTTCTGATAATCAATCTTCTCTTATTGCTGTCCTTATCTTTATTTTATCGGTAGTGTTATGGTCATTGCTGCTCTGAACTTTCCTCTTTTGTTCTTTCTGAGCTGCACACTTATCTACACACCTTTCCTTCACCTTTTTTCCCCAGAGTGAAACCAAACGTATTGTGCTGTCTCCTCAATTAAATCCTTCAAAAACTCTGAAATTCCTTACCTCTCTCTGTTTCCTTCCTTTTTCAATGTCCCAGTTATTTAAAATTAAAGTTTTGAACTCCTCAGCACAGCTTTGTGATTTAGCTAGTGTCACAAACTCAAGGTAAATGTTAATTAAAAAAGGACTTTGAACTGGATTGTCATGTTTACTATTGAAATTTCGAACATGCTGTTGTACCATTGTTGATTGCCTCAAATTTAGTTATGGGGCGTGATTCCCCCATTCGGCGGCAGAGTGTCCACGCCGTCGGAAACTCCGTTCACGCCGCTCCAGCCTCCCATCCCGGCGTGAACTGTGCGTCGCGGGATCCCCGCATGCGCAGTGGCGCCGGCGTCAACGAGGACATGCGCAGTGGTGCCAGCGCCAACCCGCACGTGCGTGGTCGCCTCCCTCAACGTGCCGGCCCTGACGCAACATGGCGCGGGCATTCAGGGGCCGGCGCATACGAAAATAGGCCTGGGGAGCGAGAGGCCGACCCGCTGATTAGTGGGCCCCGATCGCGGGCCAAGCCCCAACGGAGGCCCCCCCGGAGTCGGAGCCCCTCCTCCCCACCAACAGGCCACCCCCCGACCCTGCGCGCAGAGTTCCCATCGGCTGCGACCGGCCGTGGACGGCGCCAGTGGGACTATGCCTTTTTAGAGCGGCCGCTCGGCCCATCCGGGCCGGAGAATCGGCGGCCCTGCCGTGTAGAGCGGCCCGCAACCGGCGCTGCGCCAAACGCGCCGCGCCAATGGTGCCGATTCTCCACTCTGCGGAGAATAGCGTGCCGGCATCAGGGCGGCGTGGCCCGGTTGTGGGGATTCTCCGGCCCAGCGTCGGGCTAGGAGAATTCCGCCGAACAGCTTTGTTAATTATTACATGAAAATATTCAAAATGTGATTCTCCTTCCCATCGTTCAGCATCACTATTACCTTTATGTTTTAAAAACTACTCCACAATTACAAAGACTTGCTTTTATAAAGTGCTTTTCATGATTTCTCAACGTCATGAAGCACTTTATGTCAATTAAGTATTTTTGAAGTGTAGTCACTATATGAAACATGGCATCCACTTTGCGCACAGCAAGCTCTCAGAAGCAGCTATGTGGAGGGCAGCACGGTGACGCGATGGTTAGCATTGCTGTCTCACGGCGCCGAGGGCCCGGGTTCGACCCTGGCCCCGGGTCACTGCCCGTGTGGAGTTTGCAGATTCTCCCCGTGTCTGCGTGGGTCTCACCCCCACAACCCAAAGATGTGCAGAGTAGGCGGATTGGCCATGCTAAATTGCCCCTTAATTTGGAAAAAAAAGTATTGGTACTCTAAATTTATTTTTTTTAAAGAAAGAAACAGCAATATGAGATGGAACAGAATATCTGATGTTAGCTCAGGGATAAACACTGGCCAGGCCACTGAGAAGAACTCCACTGCTGTTCTCCAAAAGAAAAATGGCAGGGAATCTTTTATGTTGACTTGAGAGTGCAGACTGGGCCCTCAGTTTTCATTTCTCAACTGGAAGACTTGGGGTTAAACTTTCTGGCCCTGCCTCTGCAGGAATCATCAATGGCAGGGTGGAAAATTCAGCGGACCATTTAAAGGTCCGTTGATCTCGGGCGGGAAATTCCAGTCTCTAACACTGCAGCACTCACTCAGTATCATTGAAGCATCAGCCTAGATTAAGTGGTCTGATCTCTGGGTGAAACTTGAACACGCAACTTCCTGACTCCAAGATAAGAGTGCCACCATCACAGAGCCTCGGCTGAAACTTTCAATTCATTTACTTTCGCTGTGCATGTGAAGATTGAAGAAGGCACATGGGGAGTTTTGTTCATATTGGCAGGGAATTGACACAAGACAGGCGATAATCAACCAGCAGCTTGATTTACTCTTTACTCCATTTTCTCTTCCTTGGCGATAATAGCAAAATGGAATAGTGATTCAGTGATCCCCATTTGGCAATACTTCCCAAAACAAATTTCAGTGCCAAAGAATGTGTTGGTGGAGAATCATGACCTGGTAGATCTTACTGAACTCTGGAAGAGGCTAGCTTCCAAATATTCAAAAAGCTCCATTTGATGCATTGTCCATGGTCCATGGAAAAGAAAGTGGAAGGGAGTGTAAAGCTATTGCCTATCGTTCGGTAGCACCCAAGATAAATATAACTCCCCACATGCTTTCTTTGACACATATGCAGCGAAAATTAATTAATTGATGGTCCACGTCTCAAACCTACAAATTCAGAGAATCATAGCAATTACAGCACAGAAAGGTGCTGTTGGCCTTAGTTCAATTGGAGCTGAGTCTTGGAGTGTGAATAAAGGAATAAAGCAAATCAGCCCAGATGACACTTAGTTTTATCACTGAGGGAGTGTTACACCATCGGAGGTTCCAACTTTCAGGTGAAACGTTAAACTGAGGTCCAGTCTTTTCTCGCAGGTGGATGTAAAAGACACCAGAGCACTCGTGGAAGAACAGCCAGGCTGTTTATGCAGTGTCCTGACCATTATTTATCCCTCAACTAACACAACTTAAACAAATGATCTGGTCACCTATCTCATTTGCGGTTTGCGATACCTAAATTAGCTGCTGTGTTTTGTTATATTACATCGGTGATTGTATTTCAACACATGTTTGGCTGAGCGTCACTTTGAGCCATTCTATGGTTGTAAAGATCCCGATATAAATTCAACTTCTTTCTTTCATCATCACACTTGCGCGGAAGCTAATTGTTTTTTTAAATAAATTTAGAGTACCCAATTCATTTTTTCTAATTAGGGGGCAATTTAGCGTGGCCAATCTATCTACCCTGCACATCTTTGGGTTGTGGGGGTGAAACCCACGCAAACACAGGGAGAATGTGCAAACTCCACAGTGACCCAGAGCTGGGATCAAACCTGGGACCTCGGCGACGTGAGGCAACAGTGCTAACCACTGCACCACCGAGCTGCCCCAGGAAGCCAATTGTTCAACTGGATCTATCTACTCTTGGGCTATAAAATTATTTAAATAATTAGTTGCGATTAATCTTTTGGCTTTATCACAAATTAATTGATACAGTTACTGGAGGCAGTGCAGAGGCCGGGGTGCAGTCAGGGGATTCTCTAAAAATGGGGCTATGTCCCCACACCGGCGGGAAAACCGGCGTCAATGGCCCCCCAAAGTGAGGACTTCTCACCTTTCTCGGGGGTTAGGTTGCCGCCGGAGTCATCCCCGCAGCTCCAGCCGGCGCGGGTTCGCACATACGCAGTATGGCTGGCGTGATCACGCGCATGCGCGGATCTGTGGCATATTTGCGCGCATGCGCTGGGGTTCCCTTCCCCGCGCCGGCCCCCGGGCAATATGGCGGAGACCTACAGGGGCCCGGCGCGGAGGAAGGAAAGCCCCACGGAACCAGCCTGCCTGCAGATCGGTCGGCCCCGATTGTGGGCCAGGCCACTGTGGGGGCCCCCTCCAGGGTCGGATCCCCCCCCCCCCCCCAGTACGGCACCCGCACACTTACCTGCCAGGTCCTGCCGTGTCTGAGGTGAGTAATTCACGCCGGCGGGACTGGGCAAAACTTGACGGCCACTCGGCCCATCGGGGTCCGGAGAATCGCCGGAGGGACTGCTGTCAATGGATCCTGACCGGCGTGTTGGGAACCCCGCCGGCGCCCGAAGAACGGCGCCGGAGAGTAGGGAAGCTGACTTCGGGGCGGGATTTGCGCCTCCCCCTGGGGATTCTCCAACCCAGCGCAGGGTCGGAGTGGGAGGACCAAAGTTTTTGTGATAAGATCGGGAGGGTATAATTGAGGAATATGTGGGTTTTATCTGCACAGGGGAGGTATCGCAGATGGCCGTGTGGGAGCCTCTGAAGGCGGTGTTGAGGGGGGAGGTGATATCGTTTAAGACCAAGGTGTTTAAAGAGGCAGGGTGGAGCGGAAAAGGTTGATAATGATAATAATCTTTTATTGTCACAAGTATGAAGTTACTGTGAAAAGGAGGGGAATACTGCGGGGGGGTGGAACATAGGAGGCGGGATTCTCCGACCCTCCCCCAGGTCGTAGACCCGCCGGGGGGACGGCGTGAATCCTGCCCCACCGCTCCGATGCCGGTTGCCGAATTCTCCGGCGCCGGTTTTTGGTTGGGGCGGAGATCGCACCGCGCCGGTTGGGGGCCGTTGGCAGTGTCCCCCCCGGCGATTCTCCGGGACCCGATGGGCCGCGTGGCCGTCAAATTTTGCCCAGTCCCGCCGGTGTGAATTACTCACCTCACAGTTTTCGGCTGGTCCCACCGGCGTGAAATGGACAAGGTCCATATCGGCGGGAGCTGGCTTTGAGGGCGGCCTGCGGAGACCTCAGGGGGCCGCAGGGGGATCCGGCCCCGGTGGGGGCCCCCACAGTGGCCTGGCCCGCGATTGGGGCACTCTTTCCCTCCGCGCCGGCCTGTGTAAGGCTCCGCGATGGCCGGCGCGGAGAAGAAAGCCCCTGCGCATGCGCAGGAATCACGACAGCAGTTCTGCGCATGCGCCAGAACACACTGGCGCTCCTGTGCATGCGCCAACTCGCGCCGGCCAGCGGAGGCATTTCGGCGCCGGTTGGCGGGGCGTCAACCACTCCAGCGCAGCCCTAGCCCCCGGAAGAGCGGAGGATTCCGCACCTTTCGGGCGGCCCGACGCCGGATGGTTCACGCCACTCTTTGGCGTGGGTACGGCCCGCCCCGCCGGTTGGGGGAGAATCCCGGCCAGGGTGGCTGTATACATGGATGATTTATTACTGTTTGTGTCAGAGCTGGGTGTGTTGATGGGGGGTATATTGGAGCTTCTCTAAAGGTTCGGGTCCTTTTCGGGGTATAAATTAAACCTGGAAAAAAGTGAATACTTTGTGGTGTCCCAGCCGGGGGTGGGAGCAGGGTTGGGGGTGCTGTTATTCCGCAGGGTGGTGACCCACTTTAAATATCTGGGGGTGCAGGAGGCACAGGACGTACGCAGAGGTGGGAAGGCTCAATAGGTTTAATCTCACTAGCTTTGTTGGGAGGGTGAAGGTAGATGTGGCGCTGCACAGGCTGGGTGCAGGCGATTAAAATTAATGCCCTGACGCATTTTTTGTTTGTATTTCAGTGCCTGACGATCTTTTTGCCGAAGGCATTTTTCAAGGAGGTGGATAAGTTGATCACCTCGTTGATTTGTGGTGGGGGTGGGGTTGGGGGGGGGGGGGGGGGGGGGGTGGGGGGGGGGGGGGTGGAGGTAGCCAGGGTTAGGAAGGTAGTTTTGCAGAGCAGGCTTCCCAAATTTATTGTACTAATATTGGGCGGCGAATGCCTAAAAGGCAAGGAGTTGTGTTGGACGGGGGAGTCCCAGTGGGTCAGAATGGAGGAGAGTCTGTGCAGGGGGTCGGGGGCTGAGGACGTTGCCAACAACGTCCTCTGGATGGTCCCCGGGAAATATTCTGGGAGTCCGGTGGTGGTGGCAACGCTGAAGGTTTGGAAGCAGTTGAGACAGCACTTTAGGTTGTGGGCGGGGTCAAGAGAGATGCCGACTTGTGGGGATCATAGGTTTAAGCCAGGAAAGTTAGGAGGTGGGAGAAGAGGGGAGTCAAGGCATTAAAAGACCTGCTACTGAGAGGTCGTTTTGCAAGGCTTGAGGAGTTGTGGGAGAAAAATGGACTGGGGCAGGGGGAAGAATTTAGGTACCTGCAGCTCCAGTGTAGCCATCTGGGATGGCCACGTCCCAATTACAAAATGGACACTTTGCAAAGAATGCAGGGAAAATGGACAATACTGAGAATGCAAGAGGGTGCAGGGTTTGTCTGTTGATTGGAGCCGCAGCTCCCAGACAAGACCAAAACTGCAAAACCATTACCATACTAATGAGCCATCCCCGGGGACAAAAGAGTAACATTTAAGTAAACCATACCAAGGCAGACACCCCGGCGCCAGAGGAGACCAGAACAAAGCAGGCCAACGGCCACCTAGGACATGCCCAGCCATCAGGGCACCCACCCCTTTATTGGAGGAAATCGATAGGAACGATTGGGAAACTTCCCAATTAATTATGGCCAAGTTCAAGGCCCGCCCAAGCACGCAAAGCCCCTTTTGGGTATAAGAAGGATCCCCCAAGAGAGAATCGCTCTCTTGGCTCCGGTTCTCATCAAGGAGAGACCTGCCAAAGCTGCATCAGAACAAGTAAGTCCAAGGTCAACGCACGCTACCAGACAGACGCTCTTAGCTGTTATTCCATACCAGTTCAACCCCAGCAGCCTCAGAACCGAACAACCATTGTTCCTCTGACTGAGTGGGCGTCTAAAGCTAAGTATAGGCTTTAGCAGTAGTGATAGTTTAGTCTGTAGAGTTTTGTGCATGAGTATATTCGACTGTGTGTGTAAATAAATGAGCATTGAGTTTGAACTTACTAACTGGTGTATCGAGTCTTTGATCAGTATTCGGTTTTGAACCTTGTGGCGGTATCGAGAGATACCTGGCGACTCTAGAGCAAAACGTAGTTAGAATTAAGGAAAGCGACCATATTGGCCACCATCTTCAGAGCCAAATTAAGAGAAACACAATTAGCAACATCAGGACTTTGTCTGGAAGGAGGTTCAGAGCTTCCCAGAGGTGCCGGCGTTATTAACGACAGGGGGAATGGAGAAGGCGGTGGTGTCGGCGTCCTATGGAAGGTTTTTGAGAGAGGATAAGATTTCCTTGGAGGGGATTAATGCCAAATGGGAGGAAGAGTAGGGGGAGGTTATGGAGGACAGTTTGTGGTGTGAAGTGCTCGGGAAGGTAAACGCCTCAATCTCGTGAGCGAGGTTGGGGCTGATACAGCTGAAGGTGGTGTACAGAGTGAGCCTCGCGGGGGCGAGGATGAGCTGACTCTTTGAGGAGTCGAGGATGCTCTGTGGGAGGAGTCTCGCAAACCATGTCACATGTTTTGTCCTGCATGAAGCTGGAGGGGTATTGTAGGGAGGTTTTCATGGTCATCTCGAGGGTGGTACATGTGAGATTGGAACCAAGGCCCCGAGAAGCCTTATCCGCGGTGTTGGACCGGCCCGGGCTGCAAGCGGGTGCGGGGTCAGATGTCTTAGCCTTCACCTCACTGATTGCCCGGGGGAGGGTCCTGTTGGGGTGGAGGTCAGCTTCTCCATCCTGTGCCTCGGCTTGGCAGGGGGACCTGTTGGAATTTTTGATGCTTGAGAAGGTGAAGTTTGAGATGAGGGGAAGGATGGAAGGGTTCTACAATTCATGGGAATTCATAGAATTTCATAGAATTTACAGTTCAGAAGGAGGCCATTCGGCCCGTCGAGTCTGCACTGGTTCTTGGAAAGAGCAGCCAAGGTCGACACCTCCACCCTATCCCCATAACCCAGCAACCCCACCCAACCCTAAGGGCAATTTTGGACACTAAGGGCAATTTATCATGGCCAATCTACCTAACCTGCACATCTTTGGACTGTGGGAGGAAACCGGAGCACCCGGAGGAAACCCACGCACACACGGGGAGGATGTGCAGACTCCGCACAGACAGTGACCCAAGCCAGAATCGAACCTGGGACCCTGGAACTGTGAAGCAATTGTGCTATCCACAATGCTACCGTGCTGCCCATTTATCATGCACGTTCAAGAATTGGATGCCATCGGACATTAGTGGAGGGCACTAATGGGGGGGTTGAGCACATTGTTTATGGGATGACCGTTGATTCTCTTTTGGTCTTTTTGTTTTGTTGTATTTGTAATGTAGGGGCGATGTTTGGGTTTGTAATTTGAAGGGGTTGTTGGTGGGGGGATTGATACTATATTTATTATTGTTGGCTATCTTTCGTTGTGTATTTGATGAAAATGTGGAAAATGAGGAGAATAAAAAATGCAAGAAAAAACATTGATACAGTTACTGGATCTATCCTCTTCAAGTTAATTTCATTACCGATGATAGAATATCATTATCATTGCAAAGAAATGTACAGAGAAACTCATGAACTGAACTGTTCATGGTGAAGAGCACTTCCGTGATCCTGGAACCAGGTTTGAAAATGGATATAAGTGACCATCGTTCTATCCGATGAACTATCAGAAAGTTTTTCAAAGATAAACTTCCCATTCACAAATCTATCAGTTTTAGTGCTTCGTACCATGATGTTTTGGTTTATCTTTTTTTGTTTTTTCCTATTTTATTTCTGTTGCATATTGGATCCATTTTAACCACAATTGTATTCTCATTCACTTGATACCCCTATTTGCTGTGAGCTCTCTACCCGATTTAGCTCAGTTGGCTGATGCAGTATGAGGCCAACAGTGCAGGTTCAATTCCCATACTGTCTGAGGTTATTCTCAACCTTGCCCCTTGCCAGAAGTGTGGTGATCCTCAGGTTAAAAGGGGAAAGCAGCCTATGGTCATTTGGGACAGTGGTGGCTTTACTTACCCAATTTTAAAGTTGGCTCTCTGCTCTATCTGGGATTTATAGATTTTCAACAATTGAGCACTGCAACTACTGCTGTCCACGAGAGTTTTACCATCAATGAAGTCAGGTGAATGGTTGCTGTTCATGGCTCATGTGGCTTCTACAGTTATGAGCGGATAAGTGTTTGCAATTGCTGTGGGCCGAGATTCTCCGATCTCGATCGCCCCGCTACCCCTGCCAGCAAACCGGGGAATTTGGCGCTCAGCCAAAATTCCATTCGCAGCAGCGGGACTGGAGAATCCCAGCCATGGGCATGGTTTTCGGCTAATTGATTATTGAATAAGTCTTAAGGACACTTTTGATCACAGAGTTTAACACCCAGGTAGGTACAAGTTAACACTATTCCACGCTGAACTCTGTCAAAGTTTTTGGGTAGCGATATCCATTGTGTTTTTATTGTTTTTAAATCCATCCACTCATCAGCCTAAGGCTTTAAAACTGTTTCCCAATTATATCCTCCAATATGTACATTAGAGACTTTGAACCACAAAGCAGGTAATTGGGGACAAGGAGAACTGTATCGCTTGTCGCTTCAGATAAAGATCCTTCTCTAGATCTCCTCAATTATTGCATTCGGTGCTATGTGTGAAAGCTTGTGTGCCCTCTCACTCGATCACTGAGCCATCCTGAAACCTCCTCTGTCAGCCAGCATTCTCCACACCTTTCAGTGGAAGTGGCTGTGTGGAGTCCACATATATTCCACAAACATTGGGCTGGACTCTCCGCAACCCCGCACCGAAATCGCGGCCGGCGGAGGGGCAGAGAATCCACTTTCATGCCGTAATTGGGCACGGTGCTGGTTCGGCGATTCTCCGGGACCCAAAAATCAGTGTGACCGCAGAGTACGCCGCTCAGCTGGGACCGATTGACAGAGGCCCGTCCACCACACCTCTGCTCCCGACTGGCCGAGTTCCCGACGGCATGGAGCTAACCACCTGTTGCCAGTCGGGACGCTGGTGTGGTGGCTGCGGACTCAGTCTGCGGCCACCCTGGTCGGGGTTAGGGGGAATTGGACACCGGGGGGGGGGGGGGAGGCTTATAGGCGGCCGGGGACTAGATCCGCGCAGTTTGATGCTCAGGCACGCGGCCGATCAGGGTGGGGAGGGGGTGTCTCATTTTTCCGTCTGGCTCCGCGGTCCAAGTCCGCCATGGAGCTCGGCGCGGCCGCTGGAGGCCACCGCCATGCGCAAGCGCAGACTCCAAACCGGAAGTGCGGGGGGCCGTATTCGCAGCTAAAGCTGCGAGATTTACTCCGGGTCCCTGCTAGCCCCCTGCAGGGCTGAGAATTCGTTCATCGTTTAAATGGGAATTTTGGGAGTAAAACTCCATTTTGGGAGAATCGAGCCCATTGTGTCTAATCAGTGCTTCAGCACTAAATCTGCATGTTTGAGTTAGTGCCACGACAAATTCAAATTATGGCTCTTAGGGACAAAGTCATGTAAATTAAGATCAGAGTTGTGTGCAAGAGCTGACTTTCAAAATAGGCAGGTCTTATTAGACCACCTCAGTGCTGGTTCACCAAAATAACCATAATTTTATAGTCTGTTGGCATTTCCTTTACCCTTCCTTACATACGGGGTGTAATACCTGCTACTCTCCAAACTTTTGGCAGACTTTTATTTTCCCCTCACTAAGATCTTCGGAAAATTATGATTTGTGTCTCAGGTATATCCTCCCCCAACCGCATTCCATATTCTGGGCTGGATACAATCTGGCTCTGCTGGATTTTCCTGCCCTACTTACATTTTTAGTACAATCGCCTCCTGAATATTTATCTTCAGAATGTATCCCGAGTCCCATGAACTAAACCCCTGTAATCTGTAGAAAGGATATTTGTGCTTGATGTTTGTATTTTGTTTATGGTTAATCTGAATTATTTTCACTCACTTAAAGTTATATTTTTTAGTTAGAAAATATTTTATTGAGGCATTTATAATTTTAACACTTTTCAACAATAACATCCAACAGAACCCACAACGAAATAGCCATTATTCCCCCCAAACACAAACCACAACCAACATGGGTTATAAAAGCACACCGCCAGCCCTTACCGGCCCGCCCGCCATTGGTTTTTCCTACCCTTCCATGCCTCCCCGTTTCCACGCCACCCCCCCAACCCCCGCTGACATTTCTAATTTTTCTCTAAGAAGTCGATGAACGTCTGCCATCTGCAAGCGAACCCCTGTAACGAACCCCTAAAGGCAAATTTAATTTTCTCAGGCCTGAGAAACACCGCCATGTCGCTAACCTAAATCCCCGGCTTTGGGGGCTACATGCCCCTCCATCCCAGTAAAATTCATCTCCGGGCCACCAGGGAAGCAAAGGCCAAAATGTCGGCCTCTCTCCCCCACTCTGCTCCCGGGTCTTCTGACACTCCAAAGATCGGCACCTCTGCATTTGGAGCCACCCTCCCTTGCAGGACCTCTGACATGACATCTGAATTTCCCTGCCAAAAGCCCCTCAGCCTCAGACACGCCCAGAACATGTGTACATGAATTGCAGGACTTCCCCCATATCGCCCACACATGTCCTCCACCTCCTCAAAGAAGCTCCTTATATGGGCCACAGTCATATGAGCCCTGTGGACCACCTAAGCCTGGCACACGACAAAGACGCGTTAACTTTCTGCAGGGCCTACTCCCATAACCCAGCCTCCAACTTCCCCCTCCAACTCTTGTTCCCACTTTCTCTTCACCTCCCCTATTGGGGCTCCCCTATTGGGGCTCTCTCCCACTATATCAGCTCGTTATAGATTTCCAAGACCTTCCCCTCCCCAACTCCTGTTCTCAACATCCTGTAACCCCCTTTGCAGGAGGCATGGAAAGCTCAAGACCTGCCTCTGTACAAAATCCCTCACTTGCAGGTACCGGAAGCCATTTCACCATGGCAACTCAAACTCCTCCTCCAGCTCCTCCAAACTCAGAAAACCCTCATCAAGAAAGAGATCCCCAAATCTCTCGATTCCTGCCCGCCGCCACCTCCGAAACCCCCCTCCAGCGAACCGATTGTTATCGCATATCGTTGCCAAACCGATCCCCCTCCAAACACTTGTGCTGCTGCCACTATCCCCACACCCTCAGAGCTGCCACTACTACCGGGCTTGTGGAGTACCGAGAACGGCAGAGGTGCTGTTAACAATGCCCTCAACCTCGTGCGCTTGCAGGATGCCGCCTCCACCTGCTCCCACACCGACCCCTCCCCCACTCCCCACTTCCTGACCATCGATATATTCACCGCCCAGTTATAGTTAATAAAGTTCGGAAGAGCCAGCCCCCGCTCCCAACACACACCCCCCCCCCCAGCAGCACTTTCCTCACCCGCGGGGTTTTACTGGCCAAATAAATTCCGAAATTACCGCATTCATCTTCCTAAAAAACGCCTTGGGGATAAAAATTGGGAGACACTGAAAAACAAACTGCAAGATTGGGAGCACTGTCATTTTCACAATATGTACCGTCCCCGCCAGAGACAGCTGGAGCGTGTCCCACCTCCGGAAGTCCCCCTTCATCTGCTCTACTAGCCTATCCAGATTCAATTTGTGGATCTGTCCCCATTCCTGTGTCACCTGGATACCTAAGTACCTAAAGCTCCCTCCCACCACCTTGAATGGCATCTCCCCCAATCAGCTCTCCTGCCCCCTTGCCTGGATCGCAAAATACTCACTTTTGATTCAATTTTTATACCCCGAGAACCGGCCGAATTCCTCTAGTATCCCCATTATCCCTCCAATCCCCCCCAACGGGTCTGATATATATAAGAGCAAATTGTCCGCATAGAGCGAGACCCTCTCCTGACAGACCTTTGAAGCTCGCAGCACCATTGCCAAAGGTTCTATGGCCAGGACAAACAGCAGTGGGGAGAGTGGACATCCTTGCCTCGTCCCCCGGTACAGCCTAAATATTCCGACCACATCCCAATTTGTGTGCACGTTTACCACCGGTGCCTGATAAAGCAACAGGACCCAGTGCACAAATCCCTGCCCAAAACCGAACCGTCCCAGGATCTCCCATAAGTACCCTCACTCCACCTGATCAAAGGCCTTCTCTGCATCCATAGCCGCCACCACCTCAACCTCGCGTCCTTTGAAGGCATCATGATAACATTCAAGAGCCTCCTAATATTGGTCGCCAGGTGCCGCCCCTTAACAAACTCCATCTGATCTTCCTCTATTATGGCACAGTAGAATAGTGGTTAGCACAGTGGCTTCACAGCTCCAGGGTCCCAGGTTCGATTCCCGGCTTAGGTCACTGTCTGTGCGGAGTCTGCACGTTCTCCCCGTGTCTGCTTGGGTTTCCTCCGGGTGCTCTGGTTTCCTCCCACAGTCCAAAGATGTGCAGGTTAGGTGGATTGGCCATGCTAAATTGCCCTTAGTGTCCAAAAAGGTTAGATGGGGTTACTGGGTTACGGGAATAGGAGTGGAGGTTTGGGCTTAGGTAGGGTGATCTTTCCACGGGCCGGTGCAGACTCGAAGGGCCGAATGGCCTTCTTCTGCACTGTAAATTCTATGATCTATTCTATGATTACCCCTGGAGCACGATCCTCGATCCGTGTGGCCAGGATCTTTGCCGGCTGTTTGGCATCCACATTGAATAAGGAGATTGGTCGATAAGGGCTGTTTAGCACAGGGCTAAATCGCTGGCTTTTAAAGCAGACCAAAGCAGGCCAGCAGCACGGTTCGATTCCCGTAACAGCCTCCCTGAACAGGCGCCGGAATGTGGCGACTAGGGGCTTTTCACAGTAACTTCATTTGAAGCCTACTTGTGACAATAAGCGATTTTCATTTTCAAGACCCACAGTTTTCCGGGTCCTTGCCCCGCTTCAAAATGAGAGAGATCGACGCCTGTGACAACATCGGGGGGAGTACTCCCAACTCCTTTGATTCATTGAAGGCCCTTACCAACAGCACCCCCGAAAACCTCTTATAAAATTCCACCGGGTATCCGTCCGCTCCCGGGGCCTTACCCAATTGCATCGCCTCCAGCCCCTCTATTACCTCCCAAGCCCAATTGATGCCCTCTACCAGCTCGCTGTCCACCTTCGGGAACTCCAGCCCTCCCAAAAATCACCTCAACCCCTCTTCTCCGGCTGGGGGTTCTGACTTATACAGCTTGCTATAGAACTCGCGAAACAATTGTAACAACCTGGTTTCTGTCCTAGTCAATTCAATTTTGTTGGTCTCCTGCATTGCATTCCTAAATTTATACAGAGGATAACGTGTGAAATCCTAATTCATAATCCTTTGTTGTGACTTTGATAAAAATGGGATTGTGGGCGGGTAAAATTAGGCATGCTAGCAGCGTGAAATGTGCTTGTAACGAATAGGTCGGCAATCTTTCACCACATCTGTATTGAGGGGTTTGTTCTGTTTTTAGCCAGGTTTGAACCAGCACTGACTAGCAGTAAGGGAGTCCATAGTCTCTCATAGGCACTCAGTATCATTGATGGGCGCAAACAATGTCATAATAATGATCTTTATTATTGTCACAAGTAGGCTTACATTAAAACTGCAATTAAGTTACTGTGAAAAGCCCTTAATCGCCACACTCCGGCGCCTGTTCGGGTACACAGATGGAGAATTCAGCATGTCAAATTCACCTAACAAGCACATCTTTCGGGACTTGTGGGAGGAAACAGGAGCATACAACAAGATTAACAACTGCAATGTCATAGTTTTATCAGGAAAAGAATCTAGGTGTGTTTTGTATCTCGCTGCGTCTTTTTGGGATTGTGACATCTCGTTTCTGTTCAAAATGAGCTGACAAACCTGTTTCTGTGTATGAATTGCATTCCATTTTCATTTTGGTGCTTGATACTAGTAGTTTGTTTGCATTTGCAGATTTGTTCCAGATGCTTCATGATGTATTTAGATTCTGGGAGCAGGGACACTATATTGTAATTAGTTTTTGAGCAAATGTGAAAGTATATTGGAGTGTTACGATCCCAGTTGATGTTACAACTGGACGGGAAGATCTCAGACTGGAAACCTGGCTCAACAACTTTTATTTCTTTTTATAAAATGTAGAAGAACTGAGTCACAAGACCATTAATTAGTTTTAACAACTGGAAAAAAACCATGAAAAAATTGAATTTTGATACAATACATCTTTACTCTCCCCTTAGCTGAACAATTACACTAGGGTTTTAGGATTAACACGGATTACAGAGTACATCTTAATCTACAATAGTCACATTAAGGCGGCTAGCATTGCTGCCTCACAGCGCAGGGACCCAGGTTTAATTCCCGCCGTGGGTGACGGTCTGTGTGGAGTTTGCACGTTCTCCCCGTGTTTGCATGGGTTTCTTCCGGGTGCTCCAGTTTCTCTCACAGTCCAAAAATGTGTAGGTTCAGTGGATTGGCCATGTTAAATTGCCCTTAGTGTCCGAAGGTTAAGTAGGGTTACGGGGATAGGGCAGGGGAGTAGATTTAGGCAGGGTGCTCTTTCAGAGGGTAGGTGCAGGCTTGATAGGTCGTATGATCTCCTTTTGCACTGTCGGGATTCTATGAATTATTAACACAATGTCCCTTTTAAGCACATCAGATGACTGTGGACAAATACAGTCTCCACACTGAACCCAAAGTGAATGTTTGTGAATGCCTCCTCAGAATCCCCCCAGATGGTTGTCACGTGAGAGTTTCCAAACTCCACTCCCAAACCACGCATTAAAATCTTCTCTCATAATTATGCTTTCCCTTAGCTGTTTGTATTTTGAAATCTTCCAAATGACACTTTAGAACAAAGCTCTGCTCCATTTTTAACAGCGAATCAAGTCCAGGATTTCACACCAACCACTTTTAGGATTTCTTATCTTGGCTGCTATGCAAATTGATCACAATTGCTTTAATTTTCAATTCCCAGACAGCATTAAAATGGCATCAGACATTTGGTTTACCTTTGAAGGCTGCTGCCGCATTTTAAATCTGGTTACTGCAATTGTCTCTGTGACTTGGAACACTTTTTTGAATTCTTCTTAACAATACATTGGTCTCTGTTCACTTAACTCCAGTTGCCTAAACATTCTACTTATCCCAATTCCCTGGTTACCTGGACTGTAACTTGTACTTTAGTAAATCTGCCCCTTTGCAAATCCCATCCTATTCTGTCTTTCTTCTAGCAGAGTTGAGGGACGTCTACTCCACGAGGTACTGTCTTCAACTGCCAAAGAATTTAGCTAAAACTAAAAGTTTAAACCTTTTTTATCCTTACAAGGGTCTCCAGTTGCTAAGCAACCCCTGCTAGTTCTATTTATTCTTCATGCCATAGCCCTCTCTAAGCACAATAGAATCACAGTTGGAATTGAAACCAACCCTCAACATACAAACATTTCTGACCAGCATGAGTCTAACTATAGGCTTTACCCTTCCAGGCACAGAAACATCAAATTAAACCCACTTAAAACTATACCTTATTTCTAATGTTTACCAATATAAATGCAAATCCCTGAAACCTACCTTTGTTTTCCTAAGAGGAATATAATCAATACGGGCAGGCAACTGAAGTACTTTTCCCTTGCTTTTGAAAATTGAACATGCTTAAACCCAACATACACTTACTACACCTATTTCTCAGCCAGTGGAATGGGACAGTCTGTACTATGAATTGCTGCACTTCCCATATATATCCAACACCAGGTTGATCGACAGTCTCGGTGTTCAGAATCTTATCAGCTCTGCAAAGGAGGGATCGGAGGAGGAACTGGGAGCAAGATTTGCAAATAAAGGGTGAGGTCAGATCCGCAACCATTCCCACCACATTTTAAGCTTCCTGGAGGTCAGGGTCAATGCAGGATAATAGGCCAATTAAGGAACCAATTGGGGGAAAGTTGCTAATGCAACTTTTGGGATCTTCCCAATATTGGGGGCCAGAAGGGGGAATGGGTGAATGTGGGTGTGGTTGCCCCCCCCCCCCCACATTGTGGCAGTAAGATTTGTCTTATCTCTCCTTCATAGATAAGTCAGTCCAGTTGAATAAATGCAAGCAAATTTTTATTTCTTAAAACACATTTTGGTACATTCACACGAAATTAACTCAAAAATGCTTTCTCCATGTTTCTCGAAGTGTCCTTGAATAAGTAGAAGCAAAAGCTTCAAGATAAAAGCGACCTCAGATTTTAAAAGTCATTTCAAAAGAGGCCTTCGATCCCATTCTTAAGGGAATCCTTATCTGGATTTAGCCCCTTACTTAGTTTCATTGGTTCTAATTCTCAGCTGAGACCCCCTTGATTCGTTCAGAAAAGTGTCAGTCACTTAACAGATGATTGGTTAATTAGACATTAATCAATTATCCCAAATTAATTAAGTGTCCCATGACATTTGTCCCATGTTCAAACTCCCTACGTCTGGTCTCAGCTAAGATATTGTTTCAATCTTGTTGAATGTACCTTCATATCAGAACATGTAATATATTATTTGTAACATTTGAGACAGCCATGGACAGTATTCATACAATTGTAATTTACTCATATTATTCTACAAATTCAGTAATTTTCAGGAATCATGTTAGCTAATATTTTAAAGGAATATAATTGCTGAATCTAACAGAGGCCAAAGCCCAGCAGGTACCTGGAGGCCCCAGTGTTGAATATATTTCAGAATAAGGCTGGCAGATCTTTTCTCTCTTGGGCAGTAGTCAAGGGATTTTGGGGGTTTGCTGGAAAGTGGAGTTCTGGCCAGGATTAGCTGTGGTTGTATTGAATCACAGAGCAGGCTGGACGGGCTGAATGGTCTATTTTTGTTCATGTTCCAATGTTTTTCCAGCAGCAGGCTGGAGGGTCATCAGTCCCTACTCAATCTGCCCCCATTATAAAGCCACTGTAGGCAAAGCTATTCTGTGCAGCTGTTCTCCCTGCATAATGGTGGCTTGTCAACTATGACCATTCTTTATTTTAAAATTCTCAAACTTGAGAGACGCTTCCATTCTGTGGCATCTTCATGGTCCCCTAAATACCTCAGCACGGTCTACCTCTCCCAATGGGGCTATCAGCCATCCAGAGCTATTGGTTCTCTGATTTGGGCGTCCCACCTCATGAGCCTACCCATCATCCTTAATTGGGATGCCGATTGCGGAGGCCGCCTTTTCAATGGCTGCCTCCTGTAAGATCAAGACACCAGTCTGGTTATGATCTACTTATGGTCCTGACAGCAGAAACATTTTAATGCTGTTAAGATTCCACCCGAAGAAAGTAATAAATGCCCCTGCGATCATTGTCATGTTAAGTGCATTTCAACCATTCATGCCTAATATAGAAGACCAGTGCCACATAACAATGCAAGAAATAAGAGCAGGAGTAGGCCCTTCAGCCCAGCGACCCTGCTCCTCCATCAATAAGATCATGGCTAATCTACCTGACCCATAACCCTTGATTCCATTGTCTATCAAACGTTGAACTCGCCCTTGAAGGTATTCAATGACCCAGCCTCCACTGCATTCTGAGAAAGAGAATTCTAAATTACAAATTACAACCAGACAAATCGACTCGAGGGAACAATAGACTGTTAGCCCAGCTTACAACCCATCTGTGGTAGTCACCACTGTTGTATTGTATATACTGCATACGAGGGTATTACGGTAAGGCCCCTGTACTACAGGTACGGGGGTAGATCCCTGCCTGCTGGCTCCGCCCAGTAGGCGGAGTATAAATGTGTGGGCTCTCCGACGTGCAGCCATTTCGGCAGCAGCTGCAGGAGGCTCCACATCTCTGCGTAACAAAGCCTCAATTACTCTCCACTCTCGTCTCATCGTAATTGATAGTGCATCGCCATCAAACTTACAATTTGCAGATAATGACTACTCGGTACTTACAGGCACAAAGTAAATGGTTGGAAACCTCTTCACAGAAGACCGAAAATTACCCTGGCTAAACGGTGAAAGAAAATCGACTTTACCAAGCCTGCAAGAAATGGACAGAATAATGAATAAACTGGAGGATGTTACACGGATATAATTTAGATCGGGAAGTTCGGGGGTATGGAAAGGGATAGTGCGGCGGAGGGGGCGGGGGGAGGGATGGAGCATAGGGTGTCCTTATATGCTGATGACTTGTTATTATACGTGTCGGGGGAGTGTGTCAATAGGGGGAATACAGGAGCTGCTTCGGGTGTTTGGGTCTTTCTCAGGATACAAATTAAATCTAGACAAGCATGAATATTTTGTGGTGTCTTGGCCAGGGGTTGGGCAGGGGTGAGGGGGCTGCCATTCCGTAAGGCAGGGACTCACTTTAGATACCTGGGGGTGCAGGTTGCTTGAGATTGGGGGGGCTCCGTAGGTACAACATTTCTAGTTTGGTAGGGAGGGTGAAAGCTGATCTGGCAAGGTGGGATGGTCTCCGTCTGTCACTGGCGGGTCAGGTACAGGCGGTTAAAATGAATGTGCTGCTGCGATTCCTGTTTATTTTTCAATGCCTGCTGATTTTCCTGCTGTAGCGCACAAAGACTCCGTGAGACGAATAGAGTGAAGTCGATGAGGCTTTATTAAGCGTGTCTGTTCCCCAGCAGCCCGATAGTAAACTGGCCTGCGGGGGAAGGCACCGGCTTCTTATACTTCGCCTTCAGGGCGGAGCTTGAGGTCAACGGCCAACCAGGACCCGGGATCTGTCAGCCAATGACATTAGGGCTTCCAGTCCCACATGACCCCCAATACATACTACCACATTCACCCCTTGTCAAAAATGAACCCGGCAGGGTGATGCTTCGTATGGTGGTAAGGGTTTACAGGGCTGGTCCTGGGAGGATAGAACAGTTACATGGTAGTACAGTATTGGACAGTATCGTCCTGTTACAACTATTTACAGAGGGTATAGGAAAAACAAAATGTTCATTGGACAGTCCATCTTTGTTTTACATCGACGCCACGAGTCGGTCGGGCGGTCTGGTCGTCCGTGTCGATCGCCTCGGCCCCGGCGGTGGTGGTGGTGCTTGTACCAGTGTTGTCGCCTCCGGGAGCCGCACGGTTTCAGCTGTCGGTGCAAAGGGGAGGGGGACTGATCCTCCTGGGAAGGGGGCGGTCGCGGGGTGCGGCGGTGGCAGGAAGGGGGGCGGTTGGGTTGATGGTGTCGGGGGGGTGTGCGTGGTGCCGGCGGGCGCCAGATCCCGCAGGGAGACCGTGTCCTGTCGGCCGTCGGGGTACTCCACGTAGGCGTACTGGGGGTTTGCGTGGAGGAGGTGAACCCTTTCGACCAACGGGTCCGCCTTATGTGCCCGCATGTGCTTTCGGAGCAGGATGGGTCCTGGGGCCGCCAGCCAGGTCGGCAGCGACGTTCCAGAGGAGGACCTCCTAGGGAAGACAAGGAGACGCTCGTGAGGCGTTTGATTAGTGCTTGTACATAATAACGACCGGATGGAATGGAGAGCGTCCGGGAGGACCTCCTGCCACCGTGAAACTGGGAGATCTCTGGACCGTAGGGCCAGTAGGACGGCCTTCCAGACCGTGCCGTTCTCCCTTTCTACTTGCCCGTTCCCCCGGGGGTTGTAGCTGGTCGTCCTGCTTGAGGCGATGCCCTTGCTGAGCAGGAACTGGCGCAGCTCGTCACTCATGAAAGAGGACCCCCTGTCGCTGTGGACGTATGCGGGGTAACCGAACAGCGTGAAGATGCTGTTCAGGGCTTTAATGACTGTGGCCGCGGTCATGTCGGAGCAGGGAATGGCAAAAGGGAAGCGGGAGTATTCGTCCACTACATTAAGGAAATACGCGTTGCGGTCGGTGGAGGGGAGGGGCCCTTTGAAATCGAGACTGAGGCGTTCAAAGGGGCGGGAAGCCTTAATCAGGTGCGCTCCATCTGGCCTGAAAAAATGCGGTTTGCATTCTGCGCAGATGTGGCAGTCCCTTGTGACTGTACGGACCTCCTCTAAAGAGTATGGGAGATTGCGGGACTTGATGAAGTGGTAAAACCGAGTGACCCCCGGGTGGCAGAGGTCCTCGTGGAGGGTTTGGAGGTGGTCAATTTGTGCGTTGGCACATGTGCCACGGGATAGGGCATCGGACGGCTCGTTCAGCTTTCCGGGCCGGTACAAGATCTCATAGTTGAAGGTGGAGAGCTCGATCCTCCACCTTAAGATCTTGTCATTTTAATCTTGCCCCGCTGTGCATTATCGAACATGAAGGCTACCGACCGTTGGTCAGTGAGGAGAGTGAATCTCCTGCCGGCCAGGTAATGCCTCCAATGTCGCACAGCTTCCACTATGGCTTGGGCTTCCTTTTCCACTGAGGAGTGGCGGATTTCTGAGGCGTGGAGGGTTCGGGAGAAGAAGGCCACGGGTCTGCCCGCTTGGTTAAGGGTAGCCGCTAGAGCTACGTCGGAGGCGTCGCTCTCGACCTGGAAGGGGAGGGACTCGTCGATGGCGCGCATCGTGGCCTTTGCGATGTCCGCTTTGATGCGGCTGAAGGCCTGGCAAGCCTCTGTCGACAGAGGGAAGGTCGTGGTCTGTATTAGGGGGCGGGCCTTGTCTGCGTACTGGGGGACCCACTGGGCGTAGTACGAAAAGAACCCCAGGCAGCGTTTCAGGGCTTTTGGGCAGTGCGGGAGGGGAAATTCCATGAGTGCACGCATACGTTCGGGGTCGGGGCCTATTATCCTATTGCGCACTATGTAGCCCAGAATGGCTAGCCGATCGGTGCTAAAAACGCACTTATCCTCGTTGTACGTGAGGTTCAAGGCTTTGGCAGTCTGGAGGAATTTTTGGAGGTTGGCGTCGTGGTCCTGCTGATCGTGGCCGCAGATGGTTACATTGACGAGGTACGGGAACGTGGCCCGTAACCCATGTTGATCAACCATTCGGTCCATCTCCCGTTGGAAGACCGAGACCCCGTTTGTGACGCCAAAAGGGACCCGTAGGAAATGGTATAATCGCCCTTCTGCCTCGAAGGCTGTGTACTTGCGGTCACTTGGGCGGATGGGGAGCTGATGGTAGGCGGACTTGAGGTCCACGGTGGAGAAGACTTTATACTGGGCAATCCGATTGACCATGTCGGATATGCGGGGGAGAGGGTACGCGTCTAGTTGTGTGTACCTGTTGATGGTCTGGCTATAGTCAATGACCATCCTTTGTTTCTCCCCTGTCTTCACTACTACCACCTGCGCTCTCCAGGGACTATTGCTGGCCTGGATTATGCCCTCCTTTAGTAGCCGCTGGACTTCGGACCGAATGAAGGTCCGGTCCTGGGCGCTGTACCGTCTGCTCCTAGTGGCGACGGGTTTGCAATCCGGGGTGAGGTTCGCAAACAAGGACGGGGGTTGCACCTTGAGGGTGGCGAGGCCGCAGATAGTGAGTGGGGGTATGGGGCCGCCGAATTTAAACGTAAGGCTCTGTAGGTTACATTGGAAATCTAAGCCCAGCAAGGTGGGGGCACAGAGTTGGGGAAGGACGTTAAGTTTGTAGTTTTTGAATTCCCTCTCCTGTACCGTTAGGGTAACTATGCAGAATCCCTGGATCTGTACGGAGTGGGATCCTGCAGCTAGGCAAATCTTTTGTGCGCTGGGGTAGGTAGTTAAGGAACAGCGTCTTACCGTGTCGGGATGTATAAAACTTTCCGTGCTCCCGGAGTCGACTAGGCATGGCGTCTCGTGGCCGTTAATTAGGACCGTTGTCGTCGTCGTCTGGAGAGTCCGGGGCCGAGCCTGATCGAGCGTAACCGAAGCGAGCCGTGGTTGTAGTAGTGGGGTGGGGTCCGTTGTTGCCGTCCAAGATGGCGTCGGGGATGGACAAAATGGCCACCCCCATACATCGCACGTGGCTGAGGGGTCACAAGATGGCGTCGGGGGTGGACAAAATGGCCGCCCCCATGCGTCGTACAGGTCGGGGGCGGTCCAAGATGGCGGCGCCCCTCCTCCCCTCGTGGTGGTCGGGACCCAAAATGGCGGCATCTGCGGGTCGCACAACGGCGCCCCTCCTCCCCTCGTGGTGGTCGGGACCCAAAATGGCGGCGTCTGCGGGTCGCACATGGTGTGCTGGGGGGTCTGGGGAGCGCTAGGACCGCGCGGAGTTCCTTCACTGCGAGCGCCAGGGCCGCGGGCGCTAGGTCCGCGCGGAGTTCCTTCACTGCGAGCGCCAGGGCCGCGGGCGCTAGGACCGCGCGGAGCTCCCTCGCCGGGGACAGCGGTGGTCGGGGCCCAAGTCGGCGGCGCCGGCGGGTCAGGCGTGGGGCCGCGAGCGCAAGGAGCGCGAGGAGCTCCCTCACCGGGGACAACGGTGGTCGGGGTCCAGGTAGGTGGTGCCGGCGGGTCAGGCGTGGGGCGCGGGACGGGGGTGAGGGTGGCGTTCGGGACGCGAAAAAACCCCTTCCTCTCCGTGGAGAGTGTTGGCCAGCACCCAAATCGGGAGCGCCGGCGGCGGGTCGTACATGGACTGCGGGGAGGGGGGTTGGGGAGCGTAGGCGGCGTGCAGGGCTCCCAGTTCTCCCGGGGCCGCGGTGGTCGGGACCCAGAGCGGCTGCGCCTGCGGGTCGCACATGGCGTGCTGGGGGGGTTGGGAGGCATAGGCTGCTTGTAGGGCTCCCTGTGGCCCCGGGACGGCGGCGACCTCGCGGGATCGGCACACCACCGCATAATGGCCCTTTTTCCCGCAGCTTTTTCAGATGGCTGCGCGGGCCGGACAGCGTTGTCGGGGGTGCTTCGCCTGGCCGCAGAAATAACAGCGGGCGCCCCCGGTGCGACTCGGCGTTTGGACTGCGCAAGCCTGTGGGGTGTTCGGGGGGGGGGGGGGGTAGGGGGTTTGCCGCGACGGGTACATACGGGGCCCAATGGCCTGCCGTGCGGTCAGGGCCGTAGGCGCGGGTATTACGCGCGGCGACGTCTAGGGAGGCTGCTACGGCCCGTGCCTCTGAGAGTCCTAGCGACTCTTTTTCTTGAAGTCTTTGGCGGATTTGGGAGGATTGCATACCTGCCACAAAAGCGTCGCACATTAACATGTCCGTATGTTCGTTTGCATTCACCGACGGGCAGCTGCAGGCTCGTCCCAAAATCAGCAGCGCGGCGTAGAACTCGTCCATCGATTCTCCGGGAGCTTGCCGTCTTGTCGCGAGCTGGTAGCGAGCGTAGATTTGGTTAACTGGGCGAACGTAGAGATTTCTCAGTGCTGTGAACGCCGTCTGGAAATCGTCGGTGTCTTCAATGAGGGTGAAAATCTCCGTGCTCACCCTCGAGTGCAGGACCTGCAGTTTTTGTTCGTCTGAGACTCGGCCTGTGGTCGATCTGATGTAGGCCTCGAAGCAAGTCTGCCATAGGGCTTCCAGTCCCACATGACCCCCAATACATACTACCACACCTGCCAAAGGCATTTTTTAGCGAGATTGAAGGGATGATTACCTCGTTCATATGGGGAGGTAAGGTGGCCAGAATTAAAAAGGTGCTACCACAGAGAGGAAGGCAGGCAGGGGGTTTGGGTCCACTGAACCTCATGTATTATTACTGGGCGTCAAATGTGGAGAAGGTACAGAGCTGGGTCAGAGGGGTTGACTCCCAATGGGTCAGAATGGAGGAGAGTTTGGGTAGGGGGTCGGGATTGAAGGCGCTAGCTACAGCGCCACTCCCGACAGCCCCGGGGAGATATTCAGGGAGTCCGGTAATAATAGCTTCGTTGAGAATTTGGAGGCAGTTTCGACAACACTTCGGGTTGGGGGCAGGGTCAAGGGAAATGCCGATTCGGGGGAACCATAGATTTGAGCCAGGGAAGTGGGATGGAAATTTTCAGGGATGGGCGGAGAAAGGAATTAGGCCACTAAAAGATTTGCTTCTTGGGGGTCGTTTTGCAGGATTGAAGGAGCTGGGAGCGAAGTATGGGCTGGAACAGGGGGAAATATTTAGATACACGCAGGTTCGAGACTTTGCCAGAAAGGAGATACAGAGCTTCCCAGTAGAGCCGGCTTCCACATTGCTGGAGGAGGTGCTGACGACAGGGGGACTGGAGAAGGGGGTAGTATCGGCGGTTTACGGAGCTATTTAGGAGGAGAAGGCGCCGTTAGAAGGGAATAAGGCAAAGTGGGAGGAAGAGTTGGGAGAGGGTATGGAGGAGGGGATCTGGTGTGAGGTACTGCGGAGAGTGAACGCCTCCACCTTGTGTGCGAGGTTGGGGCTGATACAGCTGAAGGTGGTGTATAGAGCGCACCTTACAAGGGTGAGGATGAGCCGGCTCTTTGAGGGGGTAGAAGATGTGTGTGAACATTGCGGAGGGGGGGGGGGGGGGCGCAAACCACGTTGATATGTTTTGGTCCTGTCCAAAGATGGAGGATTACTGGAAGGAGGTGTTGAGGGTAATCTCGAAAGTGGTGCACGTGAAACTGGACCCGGGCCCCCGGGAGGCCATATTCGGGGGGGGGGGGGGGGGGTGGAGACCAGCCAGGGTTGGAAACGGGCACGGAGGCAGATGTTGTTGCCTTTGCCTCGTTGATCGCCCAAAGGCGGATCCTGTTAGGGTGGAGATCAACCTCTCCACCCTGGCATGGCGGGGGGGACCTGCTGGAATTCTTGACGCTTGAAAAGGTCAAATCTGAACTGAGGGGAAGGATGGAGGGGTTCTACAATTCATGGCATTATTCATTATGCACTTTCGAGAATTGGATCACATCGAACATTAGAGGGGGGGGGCGAGGGCTGGGAGGGTTGGGGGGAGGGGGACTGTATGTGATAATGGTGACTATGGGTGATTCCTGAATCCTTTTTGTCATTTGTTTATGTTAACATGCGGGATGCTGTTTGGGGTTTGGTGGGAGGATGGGATCGTTGTTATCGATATGGGGATTGACATTACATTTGTTACTGATTATTGTTTATTGTTGGGTGTAAATTTGGGAGAAAATGTGAAAAAGGAGAATAAAAAATATTTTTTTAAAAAATAATTCAGATCGGGAATCCTGATGACCCAGGCCGCAATGGTGGAGGACAAATTCTTTTTTTTTAATGAAGTATATTTATTAAGGTTTTGCAGAATTTTTCATAATAAAATAGTAGTAACAATAATAACAAAACAAACTAGAGAGAACATTAACATGGTGCAAAAAGAGAATATAAAATAACAATTAAATAGACATTACCCCACGTGACTCAGTCTTCCCACACCATCCCAATGAAGCACTCACCCCCCCCCCCCCGCCCCCCCCCCCCCCCCCCCGCCCCCCCCCCCCCCCCCCCCCCCGCCCCCCTACGGATTGCTGCTGACATTTTAATTTTCTCCAAGAAAGTCGACGAACGGCTGCCACCTCCGAGAGAATCCTAGCGTAGAACCTGTGGTGAGCCACGTATGGCTACGTAAGGCTGTTGTATATATATTCACTGTTGTTCTACTGTTCTATTAGTATTGTTATCTCCACTATTGTATATACTTACTGTTATTACTGTTCTGTTATTGGTTGTTGCTGTTGTACTGTTGGAATGTTGTTATTGGTGCTGCTGTTGGCTCCGCCCCTTTGAGGAGATATAAAGCCCGTCGATCTGGGGCAGTCTTGCAGTGCGGGAGGAGCTACAGGTTGGCACACTTCTAGTCTATTAAAGCATCGGTTCACTACTACTCAGCGTCTCGACTGAATTGATGTCCATCAGACCCTCTTAAGGCAAACTTTATTTTCTCAAGGCTGAGAAACCCAGCCATGTCGTTAACCCAGGTCTCTACACTCGGGGCTTCGAGTCCCTCCACATTAATAAAATCCGTCTCCGGGCTACTAGGGAGGCAAAGGCCAAGACGTCAGCCTCTTTCGCCCCCTGAACGCCCAGGTCTCTGACACTCCAAAGATCGCTATCTCTGGACTCGGCACCACCCGTGTGTTTAGCACCTTGGACAATGCCCTTGCGAACCCTTGCCAGAACTCTCTAAGCTCCAGACATACCCAAAACATGTGGACATGGTTTGCAGGGCTGCCCTTGCACCTCATACAACTGTCTTCTACCCCAAAAAACTTGCTCATTCTCGCTGCCGTCATGTGTGCCCGGTGGACCACCTTAAATTGAATTAGACTGAGCCTGGCACATGATGAGGAGAAATTAACCCTGCCCAGGACCTCTGCCCACAGACCCACTTCCAACTCCTCACCTAGCTCCTCCTCCCACTTGCCCTTGAGCTCCTCCACCGGGGTTTCCTCCGCCTCCTGTAGTTCCCCCACCCAGGTGCCGGAGACCACCCTGTCCTGTATCCTCAGTGGCAGCAGCGTCGGAAAGGCCACTACCTGTTTTTTCAGGAAGGCTCGTACTTGCAGATATTTAAAGGCGGCAGATTAAATTTGTCCTCTAGCGCCTTCAAACTGGGAAAGCTTCCATCTATGAACAAATCTCCCATCCTTCTGATGCCTGCCCTCTGCCAGCTCTGGAACCCACCATCCATCCTACCTGGGACAAACCTGTGGTTGTTACATATCGGGGTCCAGACCGACGCTCCCTCCACCTTCTTGTACCTTCTCCACTGTCCCCGGGTCCGCAGTGTCGCCACCACCACTGGACCTGTGGAGTAATGGGGCGGCGAGAACGGCAAAGGAGCAGTTATCAAAGCTCCCAGACTAGTACCTTTACATGATGCCACCTCCAGCTGCTCCCACGCCGCTGCCCCCCCCCCCCCCCATTCGCCCACCTCCTAATCATAGCTATATTGGCCGTCCAGTAGTAGTTGCGAAAGTTCGGCAGCGCCAACCCCCCCAACCCGATTGCGTTCCAACAGCAATCTCCTTACTCGCGGGGTCTTATTCCCCCACACAAAGCCCAAAATGATCCTACTCACCCGCTTAAAAAAGGCCTTCGGGATGAAGATGGGGAGGCACTGAAAGACAAACAGAAATCTGGGGAGGACCGTCATTTTCACGGTCTGCACCCTCCCTGCCAGTGACAGTGGGAGCATGTCCCACCTTTTAAAGTCCCCTTCCATTTGCTCCACCAACCGGGTCAGGTTGAGCCTGTGCAGGGCATCCCATTTCCTAGCCACCTGTATACCCAGGAAAAACTTTTCTCTACCATCCTGAGCTGCAGCTCTTTCAGTCTCTGCTCCTGCCCCTTGGCCTGGATCACAAACAACTCATTCTTTCCCATGTTCAGTTTGTACCCTGATAAACTACCAAAATCCCTCCGATCCGCAGAACCTCCCCCATCCCCTCCACAGGGCCCGAAATGTACAGGAGCAAATCATCCGCGTATAGCGAGACCCGATGTTCCACCCCCCGAACCAGTCCCCGCCAGTTCCTCGAGGCTCTCAGCGCTATAGCTAGCGGTTCTATAGCTAGGGCAAATAGTAACGGGGAGAGGGGACACCCCTGCCTCATTCCCCGGTGAAGCTCTAAGTACCTCAGCCGGTTTGTACATACACTTGCTACAGGCGCCTGGTGCAGCAATTTCACTCAGCCAATAAAGCCCTCACCAAACCCAAACCTCCCCAGCGTTTCCCACAGGTACTCCCACTCCACCCGGTCAAAGGTTTTCTCTGCGTCCATCGCTGTTACCTCCCCTCCCTCTGAGGGCATCATAATAATATTCAAAAGTCTCCGAACATTGGTATTGAGTTGTCTGCCTTTAACAAACCCAGTCTGGTCTTCCTCTGTCACCCCTGGGACGCAATCCTCAATTCTTGTGGCCAGAATCTTAGCTGGCAATTTGGCATCCACGTTTAAAAGCAAAATCGGCCTGTACGACCGGCAATGTTCCGGGTCCTTCCCTCGTTTAAGAATGAGTGAGATCAAGGCCTGTGACATTGTTGGGGGAGGGTTCCTTTCTCTCTAGCCACATTGAAGGTCCTCATCAGGAGTGGGCTCAGGGACTTCCGGGTGCGGCGATGACCAGCTGAGTCGCACATTTCGGCAGCTCCCTGTGAAACGGACTTTTGGGCTCTTGATAGGAGCCCCAACGGCAATTTTGACGGCTAAAAACACTGTGCGGTAAACCAGAAGGGAATCCCCCCTGGATACGGATGGAAAAAGGAGAGGGAAGTGGCCAGATTGCAGTGGATCCTTTAGAACAGCGGCAAGGAAGGCAAGCAAAAACCAAGATGGCGTCGGAAGGTGGCAGTTTAACATGGGGCCCTGAACAACAAGAGTTCTTGAAATGCTGTGTGGAAGAGATCAAAAAGGAAATGAAGAAAGAGCTGTTGGCCCCGATACTACAGGCGATCGAAGGGCTAAAGGAGGAACAAAAGACCCAGGAGCGGGAGCTTCGGGTCGTGAAGGCAAAGGCAGCCGAGAATGAGGACGATATACAGGGCCTGGTGGTGAAGACGGAGACGCAGGAAGCACATCAGAAACGATGTGTGGAAAGGTTGGAGGCACTGGAAAACAACGCAAGGAGGAACAACCTGAGGATTCTTGGTCTTCCTGAAGGTGTGGAGGGAGCGGACGTCGGGGCATATGTGAGCACGATGCTGCACTCGTTAATGGGAGCGGAGGCCCCAGCAGGTCCGTTGGAGGTGGAGGGAGCATACCGAGTGATGGCGCGAGGACCGAGAGCAGGAGAAATTCCCAGAGCCATAGTGGTGAGATTCCTCCGTTTTAAGGATAGAGAAATGGTCCTTAGATGGGCGAAGAAAACTCGGAGTAGTAAATGGGAGAACGCGGTGATCCGCGTTTATCAAGACTGGAGTGCGGAGGTGGCGAGAAGGAGGGCGAGCTTTAATCGGGCCAAGGCGGTGCTTCATAAAAAGAAGATAAAATTTGGAATGCTGCAACCGGCAAGACTGTGGGTCACATATCGAGAGAGGCACCACTACTTTGAGACGGCGGATGAAGCGTGGACTTTTATTGAGGAAGAAAAACTGGAATGAGCGGGTTATTAAAAAGAACGTTCGAACAAAGTGGTGGGGCGAATGTGGGGGGCAAAGAGGGGTTTTATGTACTAATCCTGCGATGCGGTAACTTTTCTCTCTCCCACAGGTGGTGATGGGGGGAGGAGGGGAGGTGGAGGAGATGGGGCGTTGGCCATTGGGGGCGGGGCCAAGGGAGAAGCGCGGGCTTGGTTCCCGCGCTATGATAATCATGGCGGGAATAGAGAAGCAGGGAGGAGGGGGCGTCACACGGTGCGAGCCGAGGTCACGGGGGAAGCCGAGGTCAGCCAGAGTTTGCTGACTTCTGGGAGCAACATGGGGGGAGTAATTACGCTAGCGGGGGATCTAGCGGGGGGGGTGGGAGGGGGGAATTACTGGGTTGCTGCTGCTGGGGAGAGGGGGGAGCTGGTATGGGAGAGGATGGGCGGGGGGGGCACCGCCTGGGGGAGATACAGCTGCGTGGGAACCGGGTGAGGAGCTGGAAAAAGGTGATGGCTAATCGACAAGGGGGGGGGGGTAGGAAGCCCCCCAACTCGGCTGATCACGTGGAACGTGAGAGGGCTGAACGGGCCGATAAAGAGGGCACGGGTACTCGCACACCTTAAGAAACTTAAGGCAGATGTGGTTATGTTACAGGAAACGCACCTGAAACTGATAGACCAGGTTAGGCTACGCAAAGGATGGGTGGGGCAGGTGTTCCATTCGGGGCTAGATGCGAAAAACAGGGGGGTGGCTATATTAGTGGGGAAGCGGGTAATGTTCGAGGCAAAGACTATAGTGGCGGATAACGGGGGCAGATACGTGATGGTGAGTGGCAAACTACAGGGGGAGACGGTGGTTTTGGTAAACGTATATGCCCCGAACTGGGATGATGCCAATTTTATGAGGCGGATGCTAGGACGCATTCCGGACCTAGAGATGGGAAAGCTGATAATGGGGGGAGATTTTAATACGGTGTTGGAACCAGGGCTGGATAGGTCGAAGTCCAGGACTGGAAGGAGGCCGGCAGCAGCCAAGGTACTTAAAGATTTTATGGAGCAGATGGGAGGTGTAGACCCGTGGAGATTTAGCAGACCTAGGAGTAAGGAGTTCTCGTTTTTCTCCTATGTCCATAAAGTCTACTCGCGAATAGACTTTTTTGTGCTGGGTAGGGCATTGATCCCGAAGGTGAGGGGAACGGAGTATACGGCTATAGCCATTTCGGATCACGCTCCACACTGGGTGGACTTGGAGATAGGGGAGGAAACAGGAGGGCGCCCACCCTGGAGAATGGACATGGGACTAATGGCAGATGAGGGGGGTGTGTCTAAGGGTGAGGGGGTGCATTGAAAAGTACTTGGAACTCAATGATAATGGGGAGGTCCAGGTGGGAGTGGTCTGGGAGGCGTTGAAGGCGGTGGTTAGAGGGGAGCTGATATCAATAAGGGCACATAAAGGGAAGCAGGAGAGTAAGGAACGGGAGCGGTTGCTGCAAGAACTTTTGAGGGTGGACAGACAATATGCGGAAGCACCGGAGGAGGGACTGTACAGGGAAAGGCAAAGGCTACATGTAGAATTTGACTTGCTGACTACAGGCACTGCAGAGGCACAATGGAGGAAGGCACAGGGTGTACAGTACGAATATGGGGAGAAGGCGAGCAGGTTGCTGGCACACCAATTGAGGAAAAGGGGAGCAGCGAGGGAAATAGGGGGAGTGAGGGATGAGGAAGGAGAGATGGAGCGGGGAGCGGAGAGAGTGAATGGAGTGTTCAAGACATTTTATAAAAAATTATATGAAGCTCAACCCCCGGATGGGAGGGAGAGAATGATGGGCTTCTTGGATCGGCTGGAATTTCCCAAGGTGGAAGAGCAGGAAAGGGTGGGACTGGGAGCACAGATCGAGGTAGAAGAAGTGGTGAAAGGAATTAGGAGCATGCAGGCGGGAAAGGCCCCGGGACCGGATGGATTCCCAGTCAAATTCGATAGAAAATATGTGGACTTGCTCGCCCCGGTACTGACGAGGACCTTTAATGAGGCAAAGGAAAGGGGACAACTGCCCCCGACTATGCCTGAAGCAACGATATCGCTTCTCTTAAAGAAGGAAAAGGACCCGCTACAATGCGGATCATATAGACCTATTTCCCTCCTAAATGTAGATGCCAAGGTCCTGGCCAAGGTAATGGCAATGAGAATAGAGGAATGTGTCCCGGGGGTGGTCCACGAGGACCAAACTGGGTTTGTGAAGGGGAGACAGCTGAACACGAATATACGGAGGTTGTTAGGGGTAATGATGATGGCCCCACCAGAGGGAGAAACGGAGATAGTAGTGGCGATGGATGCCGAGAAAGCATTTGATAGAGTGGAGTGGGATTATTTGTGGGAGGTGTTGAGGAGATTTGGTTTTGGAGAGGGGTATGTTAGATGGGTGCAGCTGTTGTATAGGGCCCCAGTGGCGAGCGTGGTCACGAATGGACGGGGATCTGCATATTTTCGGCTCCATAGAGGGACAAGGCAGGGATGCCCTCTGTCCCCATTATTGTTTGCACTGGCGATTGAGCCCCTGGCGATAGCGTTGAGGGGTTCCAAGAAGTGGAGGGGAGTACTTAGGGGAGGGGAAGAGCACCGGGTATCTTTGTATGCGGACGATTTGCTACTATACGTGGCGGACCCGGCGGAGGGGATGCCAGAAATAATGCGGATACTTGGGGAGTTTGGGGATTTTTCAGGGTATAAATTGAACATGGGGAAAAGTGAGTTGTTTGTGGTGCATCCAGGGGAGCAGAGTAGAGAAATAGAGGACCTACCGTTGAGGAAGGTAACAAGGGACTTTCGTTACCTGGGGATCCAGATAGCTAAGAATTGGGGCACATTGCATAGGTTAAATTTAACGCGGTTTGTGGAACAGATGGAGGAGGATTTCAAGAGATGGGATATGGTATCCCTGTCAATGGCAGGGAGGGTGCAGGCAGTTAAGATGGTGGTCCTCCCGAGATTCCTCTTTGTGTTTCAGTGCCTCCCGGTGGTGATTACGAAGGCTTTTTTTAAAAGGATTGAAAAGAGCATCATGGGTTTTGTGTGGGCCGGGAAGACCCCGAGAGTGAGGAAGGGATTCTTACAGCGTAGCAGGGATAGGGGGGGGCTGGCACTACCGAGCCTAAGTGAGTATTATTGGCCGCTAATATTTAAATGGTGAGTAAGTGGATGGGAGAGGAGGAGGGAGCGGCGTGGAAGAGATTAGAGAGGGCGTCCTGTAGGGGGACTAGCCTACAGGCTATGGTGACAGCCCCATTGCCGTTCTCACCGAGGAACTACACCACAAGCCCGGTGGTGGTGGCTACACTGAAGATTTGGGGACAGTGGAGACGGCATAGGGGAAAGACTGGAGCCTTGGGGGGGTCCCCGATAAGAAACAACCATAGGTTTGCCCCGGGGGGAATGGATGGGGGATATGGAATGTGGCAAAGAGCAGGAATAACGCAACTGAAAGATCTGTTTGTGGATGGGAAGTTCGCAAGTCTGGGAGCGCTGACCGAGAAATATGGGTTGCCCCAAGGGAATGCATTCAGGTATATGCAACTGAGGGCTTTTGCGAGGCAACAGGTGAGGGAATTCCCGCAGCTCCCGACACAAGAGGTGCAGGACAGAGTGATCTCAGACATGGGTGGGGGATGGTAAGGTGTCAGATATATATAGGGAAATGAGGGACGAAGGGGAGACTATGGTAGATGAACTAAAAGGGAAATGGGAAGAAGAGCTGGGGGAGGAGATCGAGGAGGGGCTGTGGGCAGATGCCCTAAGCAGGGTAAACTCGTCGTCCTTGTGTGCCAGGCTAAGCCTGATTCAGTTTAAGGTATTACACAGGGCGCATATGACTGGAGCACGGCTCAGTACATTTTTTGGGGTGGAGGATAGGTGTGCGAGGTGCTCGAGAAGCCCAGCGAATCATACCCATATGTTTTGGTCATGCCCGGCACTACAGGGGTTTTGGATGGGGGTGACAAAGGTGCTTTCAAAAGTAGTAGGAGTCCGGGTCGAACCAAGCTGGGGGTTGGCTATATTTGGGGTTGCACAAGAGCCGGGAGTGCAGGAGGCGAGAGAGGCCGATGTTTTGGCCTTTGCGTCCCTAGTAGCCCGGCGCAGGATATTGCTAATGTGGAAAGAAGCCAAGCCCCCGGGGGTGGAGACCTGGATAAATGACATGGCGGGGTTTATAAAGCTAGAGCGGATTAAGTTCGTCCTAAGGGGGTCGGCTCAAGGGTTCACCAGGCGGTGGCAACCGTTCGTCGAATACCTCGCAGAAAGATAGACGGAATGGGAAAAAGAAGGCAGCAGCAGCAGCCCAGGATCGGGGGGGGGGGGGGGGGGGGGGGCGCCGCGGGGGGGGGGGGGGGGGGGAGATGTGGGGGGGGGGGGGGGGAGGAACCAGAAGGACTCTCAGGGTTGTTAATATATACTGTATAGTATGTATAGGTCGTTGCTACAGATAATTATATATTGGACTGTTAAATTATATTTTTGGAGAGTGTTACCTGTGACAAGGCAGTTGCCAATTAGGGCTAGTTTTTATTTTTGTTATTTATTATTTATTCATTTTTTGTTTATAAAATAGGTCATTGTTATTTGTGTTGTTATAATATTGTGTAAAGGATGCACAATGTACTGTGTTGGTTGACCAAAAATTTTCAATAAAATATTTAATAAAAAAAATAAATAAAAAAAAAGGAGTGGGCTCAGTATTTCCGAAAATTTCTTATAGAACTCTACCTGGTAAACGTCCGGCTCCGGGGCTTTACCCGATTGCATGCCCTCTATACCCTTGACAATCTCCTCCAATTAAATCGGGGCCCCCAGCCCCTCCACCAGGTCCTCTTCCACCTTTGGAAACCTCAACTGGTCCAAAAATTGCCTCATCCCTTCCACTCCCGCCGGGGACTCCGACTCGTATAGTTTACTATAGAACTCCTTAAAGACTCCGTTCACCCCCCCTGGATCCAAGACCATGTTACCCTCCTTAGTCTTTACTCCCCCGATTTCCCTGGCCGCCTCCCTCTTTCGCAGTTGGTGGTGCCAGCATTCTACTCGCTTTCTCCCCGTACTCATAGACTGCCCCCCTTGCCTTCCTCAGCTGTGCTACCGCTTTCCCTGTGGTCAGCAGTTAAAACTCCACCTGCAGACTCCACTGCTCCCTCAGTAGCTCCACCTCGGGGGCCGCCACGTATCTCCTGTCCACTTGGAGTATCTCCTCCACCAGTCTCTCCCTCTCCGCTCTTTCTCTCTTTTCCCTATGGGATCGAATTGAGATGAGCTCCCCTCTGACAACTGCCTTCAGAGCCTCCCAGACCGTTGCCGCTGCTACCTCACCCGTATCGTTTGTTTCCAGGTAATCCTGGATGTTCCTGCTAATCCGCCCGCAAACCTCTTCGTCCGCCAGCAGCCCCACATCCAGTCTCCAGAGTGGGCGCTGCCCTCTCTCCTCACTAAGCCGCAGGTCCACCCAGTGCAGGGCATGGTCCGAGACTGTGATTGCTGAGTATTCTGTCCCCGCCACCTTTGGGATTAACGCCCTGCTCAAGACAAAGAAGTCTATGCGGGAATAAACCTTAGAAACATAGGAGAAAAAAGAGAACTCCTTTGCACTCGGCCGCGCGAACCTCCAGGGATCCACACCCCCCATCTGCTCCATAAAACCCTTCAGTTCCTTAGCCACTGCCGGTCGCTTCCCTGTCCTGGACTTCGACTGGTCCAGCTCGGGGTCAATGACTGTGTTAAAGTCTCCCCCCATGATCAGGTTGTGTGACTCTAAGTCTGGGATTTTGCCGAGCATGTGTCTCATAAATTCCACATCATCCCAATTTGGAGCGTAGACGTTCACAAACACCACACGGACCCCCTCCCACTTTCCACTCACCATTATATACCTGCCCCCCTTATCTGCCACAATCCAGTCCTGAATGAAACACCTGGCCTACCCATCCCTTTCTCAATCTCATATGATCTGCGAGCTTTAAATGTGTCTCATGAAGCATTGCTACGTCTGCCTTTAACCCCTTTAGAAGCACGAACAAGTGCGCTCTTTTGACCGGCCCATTCAAATCCCTCAAATTCCACGTGATCAGCCTGGACGGGGGCCTACCCCGCCCCGCCGATTAGCCATCGCCCTTTTTTGGCCAACTTCGAGCCAACCCCTTCACTTCCTCGAGCGCCCCCACAGGGAGCCATCACCCCCGACCCTCAATTGGTACCCCAAAATTGATACCTCCTCTGTCAGCAAAGCAGCATTCCCCCCCCCTCCCCTCCCCCCCAACAGCCCCACGACACCCAAACCCCCGCCAAGCACCAGCTGAGCACTTGCTCACCCCCCACTACGCTCCCGAGAGTCAGCTGACCCATGCTGACCCCGGCAGCTCCCACCCCTGGCGCCGATCAGACTGTCGCCTCATTGTCCGGACCCCTCTCCCCACATGAATAAACCAATGTAGCTACCTCTCCAGCCCCAGTGAGTAAATAGTAATACGAAACGAAAAATAAACAGAAGACACAAACATAGCCCCGAGAGGAGACACTTGTTGAACCAAGGCTCTAACGTCCCGAAAAATCGCACTAAGTACAGGGCCCCCTCCCCCCTCTGTATCTCAACTTTGCCGAAAACACTGCACCCTCCAGCCACCACCTCAGCCCTTACACGCACCCAACATTGTACACAATCTTATATTGAAACGGTGCCGTGTTACCCAGCCCCACCACCGCATTCCACCAAAGCTTAACTGTCCTTTAATTTGAGCTTTTCTGTTTGACAAATGTCCACGCCTTGTCCGGCGTCTCAAAACAGTGATGCCGTTCCTTGTGCGTGACCCATAGCCTCACTGGGTGTAGCATCTCAAATTTCACCCCCTTGCTGAAGAGGGTCGCCTTCACCCTGTTGAATCCAGCGCGTCTCTTGGCCAGCTCCGCACCCAGGTCCTGGTCGATGCGTATCACGCTGTTCTCCCACCTGCTGCTCCGTTCTTTTTTTGCCCACCGCAAGACAAGTTCCTTGACCGAGAAGCGATGAAATCTCACCACCATGGCCCTCGGCGGTTCATTTGCCTTGGGCTTCCTTGCGAGGGCTCGGTGCGCCGCGTCCAGCTCCAGGGGTCGAGGGAATATCCCCGTCCCTATCAGCATCTCCAGCACCTTGGACACAAATGCTCCCACATCCGACCGACCCCCACACCTTCGGGGAGGCCCACAATTCTCAAGTTCTGTCTCCTGGACCTGTTTTCTAGGTCCTCCAGCCTCTTCTGCCACTTCTTGTGGAGGTCATCCTGAGCCTCCACCTTAAGGGCCAATACTACCAACTCATCCTCATGGTCGGATAGCTTTTTCTCCATCTCCTTAATCGCTTTTCCTTGTGTCGCCTGAGTTGCAATCATTTGGTCTATTGATGCCTTCATCTGGGCCAGCATGTCCTTTTTAAGATCAGCAAAGCAGCCCCTAAGGAACTCCTGTTGCTCCTGTGACCACTGCGCCCATGCATCTTGGCTATACCGGCCACCATGCCGTGCCTCGGCGCCCGCTCCACACGCTTCTGTCTGTTGGGACTGAAACGCTTCACCCGGCCACTCCTGTTCCAGCTATCCATACACAGAGAGGGAATCCTTTTGGCAGTGTTGTGGAGGACAAATTCTTCCACTATTCCACATCAGCATAATTCTATAACTGAATACAACAACTTACATCCCAAATACATCTGAGGTTCTTTGTTAAAATAGTACGGTCTACAGTAAAAGAGACAGGAATATAGGGAATAGGGGCAGGAACAGGCCATTTGGCCCGTTGAGCCTGCTCCGCTTTTCAACTAAATCAAGTCTGATCTTCAACACCATTTTCCCGCCCTATCCCCATATCCCTTGATATCTTTAATATCTAGAAAATCATTGATCACTCTCTTGAATAGGGCAGCACGCTGGCGCAGTGGTTAGCACTGCGGCCTCACGGCGCTGAGGTCCCAGGTTCGATCCCAGCTCTGGGTCACTGTCCGTGTAGAGTTTGCACATTCTCCCCGTGTTTGCGTGGGTTTCGCCCTCACAAGCCAAAGATGTGCAGGGTAGGTGGATTGGCCACGCTGAATTGCCACTTAATTGGAAAAAAATGAATTGATTATTCTAAATTTTAAAAAGATCACTAACTTGAATGTACTCAATGGCTGGGATCTTCCGGTCCTGCCCCCACTGTGGGGTTGGCTCCCCATTGGCTGCCATTGAATCTTCCAGTCTCGCCATTTGCATTGTTCACTGGCCATGCTGTTGGGGAACCCACCACGAGAGACTGACTTCGGTGGGACCAGAAGATCCTGCCAGCAGGACCTGAAGAACCCAGCCAATGACCGAGCTTCCACAGTCCACTGGGTAGAGAATTCCAAAGATTCACCAGACTGTGGGTGAAGAAATTCCTCCTCATCTCAGTCCTAAATGGCATACCTCTTATTATGAGATTGTGTACCCTGGGTCTAAATCCATGGCCACCTGCACCCACCCAGTTGAAACCTGTAAGGATTTTGTATGTTTGAGATCAGCTCACAACCTCCTAAACGGTAGAAAACAAAGGCCCAGCCTCCTTAATCTCTCCTCATTGGATAATCCCACCATTCCAAAAATCAATCTGGTGAACCCTTGTTGCAGTGACAGAGACAGAATGTTAGTGACAGGTTCAATAACCTCCACCAAAGAGTTGATAATATCCCATTATTTCCATTATTTGGTGATCTCCAATTTAGGGGCTGCATTTTAAGTGCCCCTGGCTGTGTTGTTGGCAGGTGGGCACGTAAATTAGTGAGTGTGCCCACCCTGCCAACTTTCCCACCCACCCTCAAGCTCACTCCCATAATGTGGGAAGGGGGTGAGTGTGGATGGGCACTGAAATCAGCAGCCCGCCGACCATATTTAAATTGTTACCAAGCCATTTGACTCTGATAATACACTGCCGACACCATAGAATATTGAGCATGGACATACAGGCGGGAATGGGAAGCCTTCTTCAAAGGGTAAGAAGGAAGTGGGGGATTCGATCTCAAGGGTGCCCATCCAAATCAAGGAGTGGTCCACCTCAGATAAATCTCTCTTTGTCCTAACCTTCCCCTTAGCCTTAAAAACCAACCCCCCGCCCGTTCCCCTCCCTGACCATCTGTAACCCTCCCTGCCCAAGAACCCGGACTTACTTACATTGGGTTCCAAGGACTTTCTTACTCAGTTTCTTGCAGACCCAGCAGCAGCCACTAACACGCTCTTGGCACTGTTGGGACTGATGAAGGCAGAATCGGGGGCGGGATTCTCTGTTGGCTGGTGTCGAAATTGCAAAACGCGATTGGACGGAGAATAGGTTCCGATGCCAAAATCGCGGCGGCCGCCGATTTGAAGCCAAATTGCAATTCTCTGTCACCTCAACAGCACATCAATGTGGTCCGCGTAAAATAAACACTTTGCATATCATTAGCGGGCCTGACCCGGTATTCTCCGGGGCCTCCGTGATTCTCCACCTCCGATGGGCCGAGTTCCCGACGGCGTGGTTCACTTGTGCTTTTAAAATTCGTGAAACCGGCGTCGTGGCTGCTGAGGGAGAGAGAGGGGGTACGGAAAGTGTCCAACATCGTCATAGTGTGCTGATAGTAGCGGAGGGTGGGGGGCAGGAAGTGGGTTGTGGGGTCGGAATGGGCGGAATGGGCAGCCATGCAGCTGCGCACATGGTGAATTTAGGGTCACGGGTCGTATAGGTGATCCCCCCCCCCATGGCACCCCCCTGGGTGCCCTGTTGCCCCAGCTGACCCATCAGCTGTATGGGCGTGCTCCAGCACAACCAGTGCTAATTTGTTGGCTGGGATGAGTGTGTGTGGGGAGTGAAGTGTGTATATGCAGCTGCAGCTTGTCAGCCTCCCGAGTGTCAATCACGGACCCGGCGAATCCCCCATCGTTTTCATTGGAATCGATTGTACTCCACGTGGCGCAGGTGCTAGTCCCTCAACAGTCGCTGAATCGGTCCAGGTCTGGTGCCAGTTTTGCTGTTGTGAAAGTCCACAAATCCAGCGCCAGTGTTAACACTTAGTCTCAGGAATAGAGAATCCCATCCCGGGACTTCCTCCCCATGAGAGGTGGATGTCTTAATCTGGCTTTATTAGGCCTGCCCGTAATGGACTTCAGGGCAGGCCAGAGTGGAGCGAGTTGGCTCCATGTTAATTTTGCTTCCAGGGAGGTGAGTCGTCAGCCCCCTGTAAAATCCCTCCCTATATTTTTTGATTTGGTATATCTATCAGTGAGTTTGCTTCGAAAATACAACTGGTGATGGTAACCCACTCTATACTGTCCATAACACAACATTTCTGAAACAATTAGCAAGTACAACAGACAATATGGGTGGCATGGTTGCACATCAGTTAGCACTGTTGCTTCACAGTGCCAGGGACCCGGGGTCGATTCCCGCTTGGGTCACTGACCGTGCAGAGTCTGCATGTTCTCCCTGTGTTTGCGTGGGCTTCCTCCCGGTGCTCCGGTTTCCTCCCACAAGTCCCGGAAGACTGTTTGTTAGGTGAATTGGATATTCTGAATTCTCCCTCAGTGTACCCAAACATGCTCCGGAATGTGGCAACTAGGGGATTTTCCAGATTTTTATTGAATTCAAATTTCACCATCTGCCATGGTGGGATTTGAACCCAGGACCTCAGGGCATTTCCCTGAGTCTCTGGATTATTAGTCAATTGCACTATACCGGTGCACCAAGGTCTGTGAGTTTTCCCCACGGCACCTGGAAGGACCCCGTGGGGTAAAGGTTCAGGATGACCATCACCTTGACAGCCACCGGAAATTTGTGTCCTTTCCCATACCCCTGCGATGCCAGGTGCACCATGGGCAGCATGGTCGCACAAGTGGAGGGCAGCACGGTAGCACAAGTGGATAGTGCTGTGGCTTCACAGCGCCAGGGTCCCCGGTTCGATTTCCTGCTGGGTCACTGACTGTGTGGAGTCTGCACATTCTCCCCGTGTCTGCATGGGTTTCCTCCGGGTGCTCCGGTTTCCTTCCACAGTCCAAAGACATGCAGGTTAGGTGGATTGGCCATGATAAATTGCCCCTTAGTGACCAAAAAGGTTAGTAGGGGTTATTGGGTTATGGGGATAGGATGGAAGTGCGAGCTTAAGTGGGTTGGTGCAGACTCGTTGGGCCGAATGGCCTCCTTCTGCACTGTATGTTCTATGTTCTCTGATCCAGCAGATATGTTGCACAGTCCCCCTGCTCTTCGACAGCACGCCCGGTACGGCTGGTACTCATAAGGCCTAATGCGGCGTCTCCTACCCACCTCCTCCTTGGCCTGTTGGCTCTCCATCCTCACTGGCTGCCTCCTATTCCTCTGTTGCTGCAGCGTTCTCCCCAAGCATATCCTGCTCGTAACGCCTCAGTGCATTCTTCAGGGCTGCAGCAGCCAGTATAAAGACCACCATTCCAGGTTGGATTCCGAAGTACATTGTCTGAAGGGGGTGAAAGGGAGGCATGTTAGCATGGTGCATACCCCTGTGCTCAATCAGGTCCAATGGGCTACATAGTGGGCCTGGCCTGCACTGCAGTCCCTGTTCCCGCATGACCCCCTTCCTCCCCCGGCTGTTCCCCCAGCACTCTGCCTTCCTCACCGCACCACTGGTCCCTTTGGTGTCCAGCACAGCAGAGATCTCTGGCCCTGGCACCCGTCCCTGCTGGCAAGGTACCAGTGGCTAGCCTTACCCATGCCAGGGGTATGCTCTGCAGCCCCCACCCAGTGTCCTCCTGTAGATACTACTGTGGGTGACCCCCTTGGGTTAGCTGTGTGATGTCCCGCCGGCGGGTGTGCCCAGTTGTTTTGGGGGGGGGGGGGGGGGGGTTGTTGGTGGGGTGGGGGGGAGGATAGAGTGTGGGGGTAGTGGGGTGGGATACCATAAGGCTGGCTTCACTTTGCGTAACCATGAGACACGGTGGCCGGTCAGTGGGGAGTGCAGCAAGGCGGCGGCCTTACAGGCTGCGGTAATGGCGATCCATGATTGGACACACCGGTCCCGGGGTGGGGGGTTCACCCCAACCTCCCACTACCGCCCTCACCACTCCCTCCCCCCCCCACCCCACCGCGGCCCTGGCAGACACCCCTCAGCCAGCCCTGCCAGCAGCAGGACCGGTAGCCCACGGTCACGCCTCTGGGAACATGTCCTACCTCCTCTCTCTCCCTCAGCGGCCACAGCGTCTGGTTCCCGATTTCTAAAACCACACGTGAACCTCGCCGTCGGTGGAGCATTGCGGGAGCCCCGGAGAATACCGGGTCGTGCCTGTTACAGATATGCCAATGCCGTTTACTGTACCGTGCGGAGTAGAATGCCTTCATGCCACTATCGAGGCACCAGAGCATGGTATTCCGTTAGGCACCCGGAGCTGACCACGAGTTTTGGCTCCTGTGTGATTCTCTGTCCAATCGTGTTTCGCGATTCCGGTGCCGCTGGACAGAGAATACCGCCCATTGATTTCTGAGATAGCTCTCGTGAGAAGCCAAGTTATAATTAGAATATACAATTATGTTTGAATTATTGGCAGTTGGAGAGAAATCACACACCAGTCCAAGGCCTTTGTCTAGTTGAAGCAAGTTATTCTGGGCAGAATTGGGCTATAAGCTGAACTAATTGGAACTTCTGCCTCTCTCTCTCTGTCCACTCATTTTGGATTCTGCCAACTAATTTGACTTTTATCTCCATTCTGCAGCTGATAAAGATTTTAAATAAAGAACTCAATACCACAGCTGTGTGCAACAGAACACCCAACATCTTTACATCTTTAAATTGGAAACATCAAGACCCTCAAATTCAACCTACAGCCAGTAGAGATTCCATGCTACAAACCGTTCACTTTTTTTATTTCTTAGGGACTCTAATTTGGTCAATCTATCCCTCCTGTAATTGCGTCAACAACCTGTATATGAGCTGTGATTTCATGAGCCTTCTATTTACTTCTGGCAAAGTCATCCTTCAAATCTCCTCCAACTATCCTACGGTTACAAACTCCCATTGAACGTAGGCACCTTTGGCATCTTAAGCATAAATACCTCAAGTCAGAACACTCCTATATCTAATATTGTTCCACTATGGAGTTTTATATCGAAAGCTCTCACTAATTCTCTCTCTCTCCTCAGCTTGTCTACACCAGAAATTCAACTCACTCTTACTTAGTCCTTCTGTTAACAGGGGAATTTGCTTTTTTCGCCAATGACCAGGATTTAAACAGAATTCTGCTGAAAGTGATGTTTCCTTCACTCCAAAACTCTCAAACTAAACTGCTTGAACAGGGAACCACCCCGAGGAACTTCCACACCTCTAATTAACAGGGTGATACTTTTTTTTCCCCATTGTTCACCTCCCAGGAAACCTGGTCATAGGATCATTTCCTGAAACCAAGTTTTTTTTAAACAGAAATCAAATCCTAGTTCTTAAAGGACCCATCACCCCAAGATAAGATGTAGGTTTCTTCGCCTAAAAGCACATGGACCACCAGAACAGCAACTTCTGCTATTCACATGCGCAGAGTTAAAAATGGAAACGTTGATTCAATGCCTCAATGACTACCATCCGGTGGCCCTGACTTCAGTGTAATGAAGTGCTTCGAGAGATTGGTCATGAAGCCCATCACCTCCGTACTCCCAGAACACCTTGATCCACTGCAATCTGTACCGCCGCAACCAGTCTGCAGCAGATGCCATTCCCCTGGCCCTACACTCATCCCTAGAGCATCTCGACAACAAGAACTCCTACATCAGACTCCTATTCATTGACTACAGCTCTGCCTTCAATACCATAATCCTAGCCAAACTCATATCAAAGCTCCAAAACCTAGGACCAGGCTCCTCACTATGCAACTGGATCCTAGACTGCCTGACCCACAGACCACAATCAGTAAGAATAAACAACAACACCTCCTCCACAATAGTCCTTAATACCAGGGCCCTACAAGGCTGCGTACTTAGCCCCCTACTCTACTCCCTATACACACATGACTGCGTGGCAAAATTTGGTTCCAACTCCATGTACAGGTTTGCTGACAATACGACCATAGTGGGCCGGATCTCGAATAACGACGAGTCAGAATACAGGAGGGAGATAGAGAACCTAGTGGAGTGGTGCAGCGACAACAATCTCACCCTCAATGCCAGCAAAACTAAAGAGCTGGTCATTGACTTCAGGAAGCAAAGTACTGTACACACCCCTGTCAGTATCAATGGGGCCGAGATGGAGATGGTTAGCAGTTTCAAATTCCTAGGGGTGCACATCTCCAAAAATCTGTCCTGGTCCACCCACGTCGACGCTACCACCAAGAAAGCACAACAGCGCCTATACTTCCTCAGGAAACTAAGGAAATTCAGCATGTCCACATTATCTCTCACCAACATTTACAGGTGCACCATAGAAAGCATCCTATCTGGCTGCATCACAGCCTGGTATGGCAACTGCTCGGCCCAGGACCGCAAGAAACTTCAGAGAGTCATGAACACTGCCCAGTCCATCACACAAATCTACCTCCCATCCATTGACTCCATCTACACCTCCCGCTGCCTGGGGAAAGCAGGCAGCATAATAAAAGACCCCTCCCACCCGGCTTGCTCACTCTTCCACTTCTTCCAACGGGCAGGAGATATAGAAGTCTGAGAACACGCACAAATAGACTCAAAAACAGCTTTTTCCCCACTGTTACCAGACTCCTAAATGACACTCTTATGGACTGACCTCATTAACACTACACTCCTGTATGCTTCATCTGATGCCGGTGCTTAATTAGTTACATTGTATACCTTGTGTTGTGTAGCCAGCTGAGTTGGCCAACTCCCGATGTAAAATGGAGAACAACAAAGGCTGCAGGGAAATTCAGCCAACACAGGCAGAAACCAGCAGGTGCAAGTTACTGTGTATTAAACTCTGCAAAAGCCCAGACAGCATCAATACAAGCAGCTATCTGCATAATAATGTAGCAGCCATCTACATACTGATGAGCGATCCCCGGGAACAATCGCAACATTTGAGACAAACAAAGCCAAGCCAGACTCCCCGGCGCCAGCAGGAGCCAACACAAAAGAGGTTAACGAACACCTCAAGACCGCCCATCGATCAGGGAACCGCTCCAGTATTGGAGAAATCAAACCAAGCGATTGGAACAAAGTCCAATCACTTGGATCCAGGTACAGGGTCCGCCCCGAAAGGCGGGAAGGCCCTGGCGACTATAAAGTTAAGCCCCCAAGTTCAAATCGTTCTTCTTGACCGGGTCACTCAGCAACGCGAACCAACCTTGACCGTGACCGGTTCAACTGCCGCCGAAATCCAGTAAGTCTTAAGTCAACACTCGCTACGAGATTGGCGCTCCTAGCTACCAATCCGTACCAACTTTGAATCCCGCAGACTCAGAAACCGAATGAAAGGCCATTTGTTCCCCTGACCTGGTGGGCCAGTCCGAAGCTAAGTATAGGCCTGTAGAAGTAGCTTAGACGTCGAATATTTCCATGAGTAGCGATTACTGTGTATAATAAATGTGCTTTGATTTGAATCTTACTAATCGGTGTATCGAGTTATTGATCATTACTTGGACTTGAACCTCGTGGCGGTATCATAAAGATACCTGGTGACTCGAGAGCAAAGGTTATAAAACAGAGCCAATTGAACCAACCAAAAGTTTTTCCCAGGGTAGAGGGGTCAATTACTAGGGCGCATAGGTTTAAGGTGAGAGGGGCAAGGTTTAGAGTAGATGTACGAGGCAAGTTTTTTACGCAGAGGGTAGTGGGTGCCTGGAACTCTCTACCGGAGGAGGTGGTGGAAGCAGGGACGATAATGACATTTAAGGGGCATCTTGACAAATACATGAATAGGATGGGAATAGAGGGATACGGACCCAGGAAGTGTAGAAGATTGTAGTTTAGTCGGGCAGCATGGTCGGCACGGGCTTGGAGGGCCGAGGGGCCTGTTCCTGTGCTGTACATTTCTTTGTCTTTGTTCTTAGCAACATATTACTGCCGACATCCTGACGGGATCCGAACTAGAAGTGGCTTAACCACTCCGGGAGAACCCAAAAATTTGAATTAGAGATCCAATTGGGAACAGAAAACCACAAATGTTCAAGCAGTTCTGATCAATCCTCATAATTCAGAAGTGTGTGTATGCATGCATAACTAACAGGGCTATAAGGTAAACTGATAGATATTTTTGTTGCGACAAAACTGTCGGGAGTTTGTATTTCGGAAATTAGCGAAAGCCGTACCCGTAATTACAGCACCGCCTTAGCTCCCCTGTTCCAAATTTAAAAGAAGCATTCGGATAGGAAAGATGGCAATGCAGGCAATGCAGCGCCTCATGAACCCAGAAGAATTTGGGTTTCAGCGACCAGCAGCAGTAGAGTAGAACAGTGTCCCGTATGGGAAGAAGAAATCAGGAAGTACCTCAAAGGGAAAGGATAGCCCCTTTGGAGCGAATTCTGTAGCAATGAGGAAACAGGTCCCGGGAGTATAGGACATACTTGGTAGGAGAACCTGAGCGAGATTCGCCAGAAAAGCTTAGGAAAAGCTCGCAAGCCGATGGCAATCGTGTCCTGCTTGGCACAATTGCGAGGCACAGAGGAGGTTATTAGGATGCTCCGGAAAGAGATAGAAGGCATACATCGAATGAGTAAGGTCGATGTAAGTGAGGTAGAAAGAGAGAACGTAGAGCTAAGGAGGAAGTTGGCAGCAAAAGATGGAGAGGTGGATGATGCCAAGTGGGCACACCAGTCTTGTCTGGCGCACTTAAGCAGCTTCCAGTCCAAGTATGAAAAGGCCGATCAGGACACGCAATGTGTAGTCCTGGTACGAGAGGAAACCGAGAAGCAGGTAGAAGCATTGCAGTGGCAGTGTAGTGACCTGAAGGCAGCATTAAGAGCACTCCATGCTGCCACAATAGAGCAAAGACAAAGCTCGTTAGACCACGCAAAGTGCCGGAAGCAGATTGCAGAACTGCAATCTCTGCTTTCAGTCTAAAAAGGATCCCAGGAAACCTCTGGAGCAAAATTAGATGAGGAAGACGGCACTGGTTGGGAAGAATTAAATGAGACAGCGCAGAGATATGTTCAGGGAACATGTGCGCAGGGAAAGCCTCAGAAGAGGAAAGCGCCCCAACCCCCCACAGAGCAGATAGTTCAGGCTCCAATAAACCCTGTAACAACCCACCGCACAGCCACATCAGACGATACGGAATTTCTGTACACCACCCCCTTAACAGTGACCCAATTACGGGATGCGTGCAAGAAAATCACACCGTTCCTCCCCACGTCAGACCCCCACCATTTCTTTGCCAGAGTAAAGCAGCAGGCGACCATATATGGCCTGGATGAGCGAGAGCATGTAAAACTCACAGTTTTGAGTTTAGACCCTTCGGTCGTAGCAGCCCTTCCCGACCCACAGAATGTAGGAGGAGGCACCCTTGCAGAAATGCATACCGCGGTCCTAGATGCAATCGGGTGTAACCGGGGTGACCCCGTAGATGGCCTCAATAAATGCAGGCAAAAGAAAACCGAGCACCCCACAGCGTTTGGTGGACGCCTGTGGATCCACTTTGCAGCAGTTTTTGGAGACTTAGACCGCGCCCATTTGTCCCCAGACAACATGGCCAAATGGACCCGCACCCTTATCTCCCATGCCACAGAAACAGGACAAAAAGCTTGTGCGAATTATGATCCCTCAGAGGAGGCTCATAATGAGAAATGGGTCGTAAAAAGATTGTCCCGCACCTGGGAGCAGTCTGTACAAAACAAACCCGCAGTTAAAAATCCCAAAGAAAAGCAGGCCAACGCAGATATACAGGCAGTTAAAACACACCAGAACCCCGTATGGGTAAATGAAGGAAAGAACAGCCTCCCACAAAAGTCACAGGAGTGTTACAACTGTGGACAGTTGGGACGCTTTGCAAGGGAATGCAATGCCCCACGAAAGCCACAGAGAGCCCAGCAGACGGGCACTCTAAGTAAGAATAAGACAGAGCCCATACATAGTGTGAGCACCCGTTCAGATCAGACGGACCTGAACGGAACGGACTGATGATGTTCGGGCTCCCCCAATTGGGTCTGCGACACCCTTTGGGATAGGTCCGGACGACCGGTAGTCGCAGCAAACATACGGGGACAGCCCATTGAGTTTCTCTGGGACACAGGAGGGTCCCGCACCACAATAAATTCCTCCACCATGATCCAAAAGGACACGTGGCCCACTACAGCCACCATCACACTCAGCGGCTTTACAGGCCACTCACAGCAGGGACACATCACAGCCCCTGTACCCATTCAAATCGGCAACATCACCACCAAGCACCCCGTAGTTTTAGTTGACCTGCCCCACACAGCAGAACACATTCTGGGGATAGACTTCATGACCTCCCACCAGCTTTCATTTGATCCAGTCAACCAGTGTGTCTGGAGAATGGCAAAATCCGCAAGAGCCCCCACAACGCTCACAATAGGAGAATACGCCAACAAAATCAGCGCAGTAGGCGAATTTTGGTTTATCCCGACGACACTTAGCACGGACAAGCAGGTTAGGGCAGTTTTACAGAAGAACAGGACAGCATTCGTGACGCACAAGCACGACTGTGGCCGGATGACTGGTTCAGTACAAATCACAGGACCTGACCCTAGACCCCAAAAACAGTATGGATTCCCCAAGAGGCAGAGGGAGAAATCTCAAAGGTAATCAAAAGCTTATTAGAGCAGGGCATACTCAGATCAGTAGCCTCCAGTAATAATGCCGATTTGGCCAGTGAGAAAGCCCGATGGATCATGGCGGCTGACCATCGATTCCGAGGAACTCACCCCCGCAGCAGCCCCCACAGTAGCCACAAGTCCCGACACCATGCTCAAGCAGGGACTCAATTCCCGACACTTTACGGTTTTGGACATCAGTAATGGACTCTGGTCCATTCCATTGGCAAAGGCGTGCCAGTACAAATTTGCCTTCACCTTTAAAAATCAACAGTACATGTGGACATGCCTTCCACAAGGATTCCACAACTCCCCCTCCATTTTCCACCGACAGCTGGCAAATGGTTTAGCCAAATTTTCCCTCCCCGAATGTCTGGTCCAGTACGTAGACGACCTACTACTTCAGACAGACACCAAGGAAGAGCACACTGAGCTTCTGTCCGAACTCCTACAAGCAATTGGATGTAAAGTTAACCCCAAAAAGGCCCAGATTTTGGAAGACAAGGTGATTATATTTGGGTACAATTATCACATATGGTAAATGCAAGATTGAGCACAAAAGGATTGACGCAATTGCTAAATTGCCCCTTCCCCAGAACGTTTCAGCCCTCTGGTCGTTTTTAGGACTGGTTGGCTACTGCCGAAACCACATTGACGGTTTCGCCAGCAAGGCAGCACCCCTCTCAGACCTCCTAAAGAAAGGAGCTCCCTGGGAATGGCTTCCGCAGCATACGGATGCTGTGGACTCGTTGAAACAAGCACTCATAGCAGCCCCCGCACTACAAGTTCCAGAACCGTTTTCCCCCTATGCGATAGAGGTAGCAAGCACAGACCGCACCCTTTCAGCCGTGCTCCTTCAGGAACAGCACGAACAGTTAAGGCCCGTGGCTTACGCCTCCAGAGTTTTAGATGCTGTGGAGCAGGGATTTTCAGCCTGTCAAAGGCACCTGCTCACAGTATTCTGTGCGGTACAGTATTTTTCGTACATTACCGGACTGAACCCCATCACAATCCTCACAGAACACACCCCCACCCAACCTTTACTGGATGGACGCCTCAAGGACGGTACAGTTAGTCAGATTAGAGCAGCTAGATGGACCCTTCTTTTGCTGGGACGGGACATCACTGTTAAAAGGACAAAGACCCACACTTTTTTAGCTGACAACCTACAGTACCCCGGAACCCCCCATGAATGTGACATTATCTCTCCACACCACAACACAGGCCCCTTTATTGCTAAAACACCCCCCAGAAAGATAGGTAGTTCACCCAGAGCCCCAAGCACACAGACACGTGCGAACCCATAAGGACATGTGTGGATGGATCTTCCACAATATTAGAAGGGAAGCGCGTAACAGGATGCGGTATTTATGTCGAGGACGCGCAGGGACGCGCCCTAGAAGAAATAGCAATAAAACTTCCAGGACACTTAGGCGCGCAGGCAGCAGAACCTGCGGCCATCGCATATATAGTGGAACACCCAGATTCCTTCCCCAGCCCAGCAGACATATACTCGGACAGCCTCTAAGTCTGCAACAGCCTTACGGAATTCCTACCCCTGTGGAAAGCAAGAGGATTTGTTTCCGCAGACGGAAAACCCCTCCCTTCAGCCCCATTGCTGCGTCACATCTTAGAGAGAGCACAGAACAGGACTTTTAGGATAGTCAAAGTTCGTAGTCACCATCGTTCCTCCCCCCCTGGAAATGTAAAAGCCGACGCACTGGCTAAAGCAGGTTCCAGGCACGGATATTTTTGGACACCCCCTGAAAGCGCACCAGTGAATGCAGTTCAGGTCTCGCAGACTAAGATCGAGGATTTAGTGCAGGCCCAGAAGCAGGACAGCAATCTCAGGGAGATTTTGAGAGGAAACTATCCAGCACCCTACGAGAGGTTTAAAAATGCTCTGACCACTGATGCACAATCAATTAGACTTGAAGACGAGGTTGTATCATAACTGAAGGCTTTAATAGACTAGATCTGTTCCCCAGCAGCTTCGGTACAGAATGAGGGCTGCTGGGAAGGCACCTGTTCTTATACCCCACATGTCAGGGCGGAGCCACATACCAAACAGCCAATGGTAAGCTGCTAGGCTTACCCAATGGTCTACAGCCTCTCGGGTACCGCAATACCTGATACTACCCCAACCACACATGACACCCTTTATGTGGTTCTTGAACAGTACAGGAAGCAACTGATTTGTTTATTCCATGACGGTCATGGACATCAGGGAATCGATCCCACTACAACCCACCTCAGGCAGCTCTGCTGGTGGCCGAGTTTAAAGGACGATTTAAATCACTACATTGAGAATTGTCTTATCTGTGCCCAGAACAACCCAGACAGATATGCCAAAAAGGCTCAGCTCAGTCACACCCGACCCGTTAATGGCCCCTGGACTAACCTCCAGACTGATTATATAGGACCATTGCCCCATTGCAGGAATGGTTATAAATATGTACTCGTGGTGATAGACACGTTTACAAAATGGGTGGAAGCATTCCCATCCAGAACGAACACTGCAAAGGCCACAGCCAAGATTTTAACCCACCACATCTTTACGAGATGGGGACTCCCCTGCAACATTGACTCCGACCAAGGTTCCCATTTTACGGGACGTGTCATGAAGAACGTCCTCACGATATTTGGCATTACCCAAAAATTCCCCATTGCATACCACCCCCAATCGAGTGTTATCGTGGAGCGCATGAGTCGGACCCTAAAATCAACCCTCAGAGAAATGGTCCAGCAAAACAACACCACGTGGGACTCAGTCCTCCCTTTTGCGCTGATGTTTTTGCAAAACACGGTTTCCACATCCACAGGTTACACCCCACACACTCTCATGACCGGACGCCCCATGAAAGGCACAGAGTTTTTATTAGGCTTAGACTTGACCAGCCCCGAAGTGACAGCCCTCACACACGAGAACGCAGTCAAACAATTAGTAGAGAATGTTAAAGGGGCTCAGCTAGCAGCCGCAGTGAAATTGGGCACCAGAAAGAAATAGAGCAAGGCCTGTTTCGATAAGACAGTGCATGTGACAGAGTTCAGTGTAGGACAGCAAGTCATGCTCTCCGTACACAACCCCAGCACATTCCTGTCACCAAAGTACTCGGGTCCGTACTCCATTGCGGACAAAGTAAGCCCTTCCGTCTACAAAATAAAGTACCCCAATAGAAAGACTGCATGGTTCCATATCAACCAGATGAAGGCATATGGAACACAGTCTAACCATGCATACCACGTCATGCTCGACGCAGCAGACCCCACCCCGCCCACAGCCACCGTAACCCTACCCTCCCCCAACACGTCCAGCCCAGCCACGGACTCAACCTCGACTCCACCCCCGAAATATACACTCCGCCCCAGAACGCCCACAGCCAGCAGCAGCAGTGACAGCGACTGTGACTCAGACAATAGCCACTGCACACCTCCCTACTATCCCCATGCAACAGGACCGACACCCAGCGAATCTGACCACGATTCGAGTGATCCCTCCACGATCACTTTCCTAAACAAACCCCACCACCGACCACCGACCTACAATGACGACCCAGATTCCGTCCCCACAGAACTAGACACCACCTATTGGCACAGAGATAATTCGTACAGACTCGTCCGGAATGACGAGAGCGACTCCACCTCACACCATGCAGTCCTATTAGCCCTGATACACTCGAGAGTTTTGCATCCGGGAGAAGATGACGACTTGGAGTCTGACTCCCAAAACAAGAACCCCTTTGCGACCCTGTTCGCAACCGATAACTGAGGTGTCCAGATGATGTTTTAAAAGGAACCGCTTGGGAGAAAACGGGGTCCTTTCTGATGGAACCTGCAGCATGTTTGATGTTGTTTGTAGTGTTTTGTTAAATGTTGTATGTCAGACCGGAATTTTTTTTATCCACGGCCCCACGCCACCACCCTTCTGACGCCCACTGGCAGTCAGAGGAACTAGTTTGGCCAAATGCTAGTTCAGCGGAACTAGTTTGTCCACAGAGACTTGTTAATGTCCCAGACGCCAGTTCAGAGGAACTCGTCTGTCGACGGAAACACAGACCCCCGTTCGTAACAGCTCTTCTGGTTCGAGGAAGGAACCAATACGGCAACCCCCCACGATGACTACATCTCTTGCCCATTCTTGTCGGTTGCTCAGGCAGTGGAGAAACGGCATTGGGACCCGCCCTGCCTGGGAGCCCCTCTGGTCAACTACGCTCGGGTACAGCACACACGGCATTGGTCGCCGTCCTACCTGGGGACTCCATCCAAATTGTACCCGTCGCGGCCCATACGCACCTCATTTCGGCAAAGTTTTGTTCAAAAAGTTTCCTTTTGTTTTCAGGTAACCCTTAGGTTGCTAACCCTCTGCTATTTACATCCTCAAACATTTGGATGGTAAACCGCACAGTCTGCGAGACGGCTCGCACTGGTTCATTATTTGTAAGTGTGTCTTGTCCTGAAATTCGGTTTTTGAAAAAAAAAACGAGGGAGTCACACATAGTGACCAATTATAAAGGGAGTAATTGGCACTAAAGGACAGACAGGCTATCGTACGAGATATTAAACCAAGAGAGTAACAGACACTATGCTTGATCACACAGAACTCCAGAAGCTCCAGGAGAAGAGAAGAGAAGAAAAGAAAGAGAAGAAGAACCATGAGGACATCCTCCGCGTTGCTCATAACCCTAATGGACATTTGGTTGCGCGCGAACGCGAACCCCCTGACCTCAACTCCCCCAGCCGTTAATGATTCACTTCCCCACAGTACCCAGAGCCCAGTCACGAGCGACACCACACCATCTTGGTGTGACAGGTTTATAACCTGGTACTCCCTGTCCTATGTGATAGAATCCCTATTGGTATTGGAGATACTCTGCTGCATCGTGCAGATTATTCGTCTAAGAAAATGGAGAAGGAGAGCCCGGTATATAGAATAAGATCCCCTATTTTCGGATACGACCAGACCCCCGACCCCCGCGATCTATAATAAAGAGCATTCATTTGCGATTTGTTGTAAATAAAGAAATGTTCATGAGCAATTGTATAATCCTGAGTTTGACTGCCAAGCCAGAAAATGTGTATAATACTGCTATGATTTTGTTTGTATCGTTTAGGAAGGTAGTGTGATGAAATGTTTGAGTGAGTGTAGTTTATTAAGGATAGTTAGAGGTTCCGATTTTCTTGTTTTGTAATGCATGCCCTGTTTGACATAGCGCCCCTCAGAATTGTTAGTTAAAATTTTTTTGCATAGTTATGGTCAGTGTAGAGGCCATAGAAGAGTGCTCGCCGGGTCAGGGAATGAAAACCAACGCAGCTATGTGATCCTTCACGCTTCGCGTTAGGATCACAAGGAGGAAGTGTAGCCACCTGAGTTGGCCAACTCCCGATGTAAAATGGAGAACAGCAAAGGCTGCAGGGAAATTCAGCCAACACAGGCAGAAACCAGCAGGTGCAAGTTACTGTGTATTAAACTCTGCAAAAGCCCAGACAGCATCAATACAAGCAGCTATCTGCATAATAATGTAGCAGCCATCTACATACTGATGAGCGATCCCCGGGAACAATTGCAACATTTGAGACAAACAAAGCCAAGCCAGACTCCCCCGGCGCCAGCAGGAGCCAACACAAAAGAGGTTAACGAACACCTCAAGACCGCCCATCGATCAGGGAACCGCTCCAGTATTGGAGAAATCAAACCAAGCGATTGGAACAAAGTCCAATCACTTGGATCCAGGTACAGGGTCCGCCCCGAAAGGCGGGAAGGCCCTGGCGACTATAAAGTTAAGCCCCCAAGTTCAAATCGTTCTTCTTGACCGGGTCACTCAGCAACGCGAACCAACCTTGACTGTGACCGGTTCAACTGCCGCCGAAATCCAGTAAGTCGTAAGTAAACGCTCGCTACGAGATAGGCGCTCCTAGCTACCAATCCGTACCAACTTCGAATCCCGCAGACTCAGAACCCGAACGAAAGGCCATTTGTTCCCCTGGCCTGGTGGGCCAGTCCGAAGCAAAGTATAGGCCTGTTAGTTGTAGAAGTAGCTTAGACGTAGAATTTGTGCATGAGTAGCGATTACTGTGTATAATAAATGTGCTTTGATTTGAATCTTACTAATCGGTGTATCGAGTTATTGATCATTACTTGGACTTGAACCTCGTGGCGGTATCATAAAGATACCTGGCGACTCGAGAGCAAAGGTTATAAAACAGAGCCAATTGAACCAACCAAAAGTTAGCAACGGTTGCCCCATGTACTTAATGATCTGTTGAGCTGTTCGCAGAAAAATTTTCACTGTACCTCAGTACACGTGACAATAAACAAATCCAATCCAATCCAATGATGTTAATGATTCTATGCTTTCCATTGGGTGCACTGTTGTGTCCTAGACTTCAGTTAGAAATCGCTGAACTGTTGAAAACATGCCCTTTTAAGCTATTAGCCTTATTAAAAGCTCTTGAAAAAGCTACCTCTTATTGAAGAGATATACATTTAACAGTATAACTAAGTTCATAATTACTGTTGAATACCCTCACTATACTTGAAAAATAATTTATTTGCTGAATCACAAATTCCTCCAATATGAACAATTCACGTATCAATTTGTTATTGAGATTTCAATATCTACATTAATCCCATATTCCAATGACTTCTTAACTTGCCGTAAAAGTTTAATTAGAAGTGTATATTTCAGTTCTTTTTACTTCCTTGTTTGCTGTCTGTCAGAATCATTCAATATGATTGGCTGCTTGATGGCATCACTATTGCTGGATGGTAGGAGAACCCCTTGACATGGTGGCAGATTCAAAGTGACATCTTAAAGAAGAAACCTACATGACAGTAATCGCAAGATCTTTGCGGGAAATTGTCTTCAACGTCAGCAAGGAGTGCGAGCACTTTTCAGCTGACTGCAAAATCTGAACCATAAGGTCAAGGTCAAAAAACTAGGAAATTCAACTCATATGACTGGGGTGTTTAATTGTGGACACACTATTTGATTTTGCTTTATGTATTCATTCATTGGATGTATGGATGTAGGTGTCACTGTCTAGGCAGCATTTATTGCTATTGGATAAAAAATAACCAATAATCAATTTTTAAAATATAACGTACAATAATAATGACATAAAAATTAAATGAAAACTTTATTTCACAAAGTGCTTGACCTCTGCACAGAGCAGCAGTTATATTTTTGATGAAGCCAGGAAGATAGTACTTAATAGTTACTGCCAACTGTCTGCCATGCTTAGAAACACTAATATAAGGAAAATTGTCATGTACTTGCAAGCAGCCAAAAATATTTCTCAGAAGTAATACAAGCAGAGCAGGCATATAATCACTGTCAATCATTAAGCTTATGTAAAACAAAATTTTATCACTAATATTTTAAAGGCCACATGTCACTACAGGTCAATGACACATTCTTTAAAAAATGAGACTAAGAAATGAAAAGTTCAGATTGTCTGAAAGGATGATCAAATTGGACACTTTTTTATTATCTTTTTGATGGTTCAATGCCAAAAATGGATTTATTGTTCCCTTACTAAGTTGTCTCAGTCTTTCAGGGTTAAAATGACAAATATCTTTCACATTATTAGTCTCTTTCAGTTATTATTTTGTTGAATTGCTGGTCATAGGTTGTCTATTGTATTGAACTCTCTACGTGTGACAATATTAAAGGTTTGCCCCTGTGGCACTGTGAAAGTTTGCTCCAATGCGCTCATGATATTCTGTCCCTGTGACATTCTGAAGTTCCAGTAATATAGTAAAAGTTTGATCCAGCGACACTGGGAAGTTATACGCTGATACCGGCTGAAAATGATGGGCGGGATTCTCCGGACCGCCAGCCGCGTGTTTCTCGGCCGCGCCATTTGCTGGCGGAGGAATTCTATCTTCCCGCCAATTGTCAATATGATTTCCCATTGTAACCACCCATGCGCCACAAAACCCGCAGCCACAAAATGGCCTGGTCCGTGGCCACACATGCGCATGGCAAACGTCTACGACAGCCGCGTTGTACAACTTTGGCCTACCACAAAACTGCTCCCCTGTAACCCCTCTCACCACCCCCGGACCATCCCCCACCAGTTCCCACAGACCCCGCCGAAGCCACCCCTGCCAGCGGAACTGCTCCACCTAACTGTGGTGGTGCTGGACTCAGTCCGCAGCCGCCTTGCGAGGTCTACATTAATCCGGGGACTCGGCCCATTGGGGCGGAGCATCGGGGGAGGGCCTCAGGTGACCTCCTGAAGCCGTTATGGCGTGAGACCTACTCCTCGAGTACACCGTTTTTGAGGGAGCGGATCATCGGAAAAACACCGCCGCCCCCGATTCCAGCGTAAAAACACATTCTCCTGCCCAAGTTAATTACTTATTTTTCCACTAACAATTTGACAACACTTACTTCAATGATCATTTAAAAGATATCTTATAAACATTTTTTTCAAGGATTCTAAGCGGCTCCTCTTCAACCTCCAGACTACACCACACTACCCCTGCAAAAACACAATCTCTTATACAGGCATGAAATGCCATGAAAGATCCACCACAAAGAAGTATTTACAATGAACTGGACATAGCTTAAATATATGTCTTAGGTGGTTATGCACCAATTTCAGTAATAATCTTTATTATTGTCACACATAGGCTTACATTAACACTGCAATGACGTTAATGTGAAAATCCCCTAATCGCCACATTCCGACGCCTGTTCGGGTACACAGAGGGAGAATTCAGAATGCCCAATTCACCTAACAAGATACCATTTGTGAAAGTGAGCCACATTGGTCTTAGAAGAACAGCATTGGTGGAGAGGGTTTGGAATAGGATCCACCAACATGAGTGAGGATTACATCCTGACTGGTGGCAACCTCAAGGAAAGATGCAGAGAGCTGAATAAAATATAAGCACCTTCTGAAAGATAAGAGCATCGGAATGAGAACGTATTAGATTAAAACAAAGTTTGATCAAACTAAAATCAGACTGCTGCTGCATTTTGTTTGTTTAGATGTATCATAAGACTGCCCTCACACTTACTTGGCTGTCGACTTTCCGAACAGAGGAGTTTTGAGGTTGTGAGATGTTGCAGTTAAGGTGCCCTGGAAAAGGTTTTTGATACATTTAGTAACATAGAATTCCATATTCATTTCTCTCACCTGTACACTTTCTTTTTTATGTATAGCATCTGTTATCGCACACTCCTGTAAAATCTGTAATGTTTCTGTGCCATTCTTAATCGTAGGCAAATTTACTTTAATCTAGACAAATTAATGAGTTAAAAGTTATTCGTCCCTAGTGTCTGACTCCCAACACAATCCTGCTTTCTGTTTTCTCAAGAGCTGCAGCAGAAATCAAACCACAAAATAAAACAATTATATTGCTTCAAGATAGCTGCTAATGTAGGATAGGTTAAACTTTTTAAATAGAGCTACTTACAGCTTGAATAATTTACCTCCTATTCTCACAGACGCAAAGCAATCTTGGCATGCTGTGCTTTTCAGCTCCCTCTTAAAAAGGACGTACAAGGTCCAGTGTCTCCACTTGTTAATTGACATGTTAATCAAACAAACAAGGGGTTTTCATCTTCAACCTGACTTGTAAGTGACCTAAACATTCAGAATGCAGAGCAATTACACTTAAAGGGAAAAACACATAAATTCTATTTTATGTGGTGCAATGTTCTGCATGGTGGCACAGTGGTTAACACTGCTACCTCACAGCTCCAGGGTCCCGGGTTCAAATCCGGCCTCGGGTGACTGTGTGGAGTTTGCACGTTCTCCCCGTGTCTGCGTGGGTTTCCTCCGGGTGCTCCGGTTTCCTCCCACAGTCCAAAGATGCACAGGTTTGGTGGATTGGCAATGCTAAATTGCCCGTGGCCAGGATGCCCAGGGTTCAGGGGGTGATCGATGGGATGCACGGCGCCGTGCGGCCACCTGCGGATAACAGGGCCGTGTTCACGAATAGGAAGGGGATCTATTCCATGAACGTGCAGGTGGTCTGTGACCACCGCATGAGGATCCTGCACGTCTGCGCCCCGTACCCGGGCAGTGTACATGACTCATCCGTATTGGCGCAATCTTTCATCCCCACCATGTTTGAGGGACACCCCCCCCCCCCCACACACACACCGCCCCCCCCCCCCCCCCCCCCCCCCCCTCCGGCTGAGGGGCTGGTTGCTGGGCGACAGGGGTTATCCGTTGCGGTATTGGCTGATGACGCCTGTACGGAGGCCATAGACTGACGCGGAGAACTGCTACGATGCCCATGCAGCGACCAGGGGTGTGATAGAGAGGTGCTTTGGGTTGCTGAAGGTGCGCTTCAGGTGCCTGGACCGCTCTGGGGGGGCCCTCCTGTACCCGTCAGATAGGGTTGGCCGCATCGTTGCAGTCTGCTGCGTCCTGCACAACATAGCCCAGCAGAGGGGCGATGTGCTGCAGGCAGAGAAGGGGGATAGGGAGGAGTAGCAAGACGAGGCGCAGACCTCCCCAGATGAGGAGGATGGGGCAATGGTCAGGATAGATGGGCTGGACATGGACGGGAGGCTGCCCACCGTTACCGGCTGGGCCAGCAGGCACGGGACAGGCTGATAGCCGCCCGGTTCACGGGCTATCATGGGAACCGCCAAGTATGGGAACAGACTGCACACTACGGCACCAGCCTACCACTCTCACCCCACCCACCCAACACCAACCACCCTCACCCCACCCGCAGGCACACCACCCCTCCATTGCACATCCACCTGCGGCACAACGGGCCGGGCTCACACGGTCGCCGGTGGAAGCGTGTCTATTGGAGGCCATGGAGGATGATGACAACCTGCTCTGCGATGAGCGCTGGGCTCTACATCGTTGGACAATATCTGACCCATGGCCACAGTACCACCCTCCACCCGGACCGTCCCTGCATGCGGCCGTGACACTGCTTCGCACGGTCCCGTCATCTGCCCGGGGGGATGGCGAGGGCGACCCGGGGGACACGCTCACCTGAGGCCGACGTTCTATCACCCCTCACACACACACTAGCGCTCACCTCACACCACACCCCCGCACGCATCGGACAGAGCACAAAGGCAGCTTCTGGAGGTGTGAAAGCGATTTCAATAACAAACAGTTCATACACGTGCCCTAGCCCCTATAACTAATCTGTGCCCTGCACCCGTGCCAACTTACTCAGTGTCTAATTGTTTGGCCTTGCGGGCCCTATGACTACGTCTAGGTGGCTCCCCATATGGTACAGCAGAACTGGAGGTGGACTCCTGTGATTCCTGCCCTGTGACTAGGGACCCCTTTGGCGGCCGTTTCCTGGGGCGGCCCGGCCTAGATGGGCCAGGCTGCGGCTCGGGCGACTGGGATGGCGAGCCTGTTGCCCACCAGATGCACCTGGGACGGAAGGGGGGGGGGAGTCCGAGGTGTGGCGGTGTTCCGGGACCTTCCCTATAGGGGTACCCGGAACGGGCCCCAACACCTCCTCCTCCCTTGGGGTGCCCGATGGCCCCCGGGCCTCTACATGGGTCGGGGATGCGAACTGACCGAGCACCCGACACCCCTCCGACACCTGGCGCTGCCAGTCTTGGAGGCCCGCCCCAGTATCAACAAGGGTCAGCAAGTTTACAGCCATGGAGCTCAGGGAGTTGGCCATCCCTGTCTGTGTCTGGGCGACACCGGCCAGAACCTGGGCAATGGCACCGATGCCCTCATCGATGGCCTGCTGAGACTGGGCCATTGCCTGCTGAGACTGGGCCACGGCATTCAGCGCCTCTGCGATCTGGTGCTGGCTCATGGCTGCCTGTGAGAGGGCAGCCATATCCTGGGCCACGGATGCCGCCTGCACGGAAAGCCCCACACCTTGCATACTGCGACCCATGTCTGACACCGTCGCACCCATTGCCTCCACCACGGACGCCACCTGTGCGGTGTCAGCCTGGGTGATACGCATGACCGGCACCGCTACCTGCTCCTGTACGCGGGTGGCCTCCTCCACCTTCGTCTGCAGCTGCCGCAAGCCGGCCGTCACCCCCTTCGGTCATCCCTTGGTCCGTGACTGCATCGGGTCTATGGGTGGGTGTGGTAACTCCAGGAACCCAGGGCCCGTCTGGGCGGCAGATGGTTGCTTGCGCCGGGCTGCCCTCCGACCGCCCGGCCCCTCGGCTGCTCCTGCCTCCACCTGCTGTACCGGGACGGCTGTGTTGTGCGCACCAGGTTAGTGTCCCAGATGCCTCATTGCTAAAGTGCCCAACCGAGGTGAGTGTCTCTGCGATGGTGGAGGGTGTAGTAGATAGCAGGGGCGTAATGGCGTGCTCCTCATCCGACCCGAAGTCCGGGGTCCCCTGGAGTGGTGATTCCTGTCCCCCCGTCCCCTGTGTGTGGGTGTCGTGTGCGTCAGTGTCCTGGGCATCGGTGTCCTGTGTGTTAGGGTCCTGTATGTTAGGGTCCTGTGTGTTAGGGCCCTGTGTGTCAGTGTTCTGTGCGTCAGTTTCCTGGGTCGACTGCGACGGGGGCCTGTTCCTGTGGCTGCCCTCCTCGTCACTGGGTGTGGCCCGCCAGCGTCACCGCACTCGCACTAGATGTGGGCGCCGTCCGCCTGGTGCTCCGGGTCTGTCCCTGGCTCGTGGCCGCCCTGGAACGTCCTGGGGGCATTGTATGCCTGATGGGCCGGGTCTGTTCCCCCTTCCCCCATATCCTCCATATCCCATTCCCCCATATCCCCCCTCCCCATATCCCCTTCCCTCATATCCCCCCTTCCCAAATATCCCCCATATCCCCTTCCCCCAGATCCCCTTCCCCCATATCCCCCCTTCCCAAATATCCCCCATATCCCCTCCCCATATCCCCTTCCCCCATATCCCACTTCCCCTATATCCCCCATGGGGGGATATGGGGGAAGGGGTAAATGGGGGAAGGGGGATATGGGGGAAGCGGGGATATGGGGGAAGGGGAGATAGGGGGAGCTATGGGGAAGGGGGATATGGGGGATATGGGAAATGTGGGAAGGGGGGATATGGGGGGACAGGGAAGGGGGATATGGGGGAAGGGAGGATATGGAGGGGATACGGGGGAAGGGAGGAAATGGGGGAAGGAGGGATATGGGGGAACAGGGATATGGGGAAGGGGGGATATGGGGGAAGGGGGATATGGTGGAAGAGGGGGGTATGGGGGATATAGGGGATATGGGGAAGGGGGATATGGGGGAAGGGGGGATATGGGGGATATGGGGGAATGGGGGATATGGGGAAGGGGGGATGGCGGAAGGGGGAAAGGGGGGCAGGCAGTGGGGGTCTCACTTGGCGCTGCGCAGCGGGTGGCCATTTTGCCGGGTCTCCTGAGGGGGTTGTGCAGTGACGCAGCGCGGCGTGAATGACACCGTCGTGAATGGCGTCACGCCACTACCAGTCCATTCCCGGCCGGAGAATTCGCAACATTTCGGGGGGCCCGACGCCAGAGTGATTCGTGCCATTTTTTGCGCCGGGTTCAGGCCATCGCGCTGATTCACGGAGACTCCCGCCCAATACTTCTAAGTTTCATATCATCCGCAAATTTTGAAATTGTTGCTGTAAAAGCCAGACACAGACAAGCTGGATCAGGTTTCGGCTGCAAAACAAATTTCTCAAACTTTAAACCTCCCTCACCCCCACCAATTTTGTTTCAGGTTAAAATTCAGCTCTTCATCTCAGAAGAACACTAGTGAGTTGGAGTTAAAGAATCATGTAAACAGGTGTGGGAAAATACAGGTTATGTTTAGACTGACACAATCGGGGAGTACTTGCATGGAGTGAGAGCTCAAGGGGAAGGAAGAAATTAACTGTCAGTCAAAGCTTTTGAGAGGTGCTGAAACCTTCAGGCTGCGAGTCTCATTGTTATTCAGATTTTCAATTTTAGCTGCTGTCAGGGCAGCATTTTCATTGGGTTGTGGACTTGATGTACTCAAGAAGTTAAGTGCCTTCCCACCCATCTCCTGATCCATGTGCCTACATAAGAAACCTCCATTATCAGCCACGTCCTGCCCACCTTACCCCAAGGCTTCCAATCCCATCACAAATCTTCCAATCTCTCCTATCCCCACCACCAGGTCTCTGATTCACCCCACATCCCCCTACTCTGAACTCTAATCCACCACCACCAAACCCCACCACTTTGTTATACCCCAGAAAGCAATGTTGGGAAGTATACAAGTATAGAAGGTGGAGGAAAGGGGGAGAATCCACGTGGAGGCCCAACCAGGCCTAGTCCAAGGCCCGATTCCAGGAGCGCCCGACTACGCCACCAACGTTGGAACCGAACATGGGACCCGGCCCAACCTGACCCAGGAAGACCCTGCCAGCTACCCAAACCCGGATTAAAGACCCCCAAAATGGCGGAGACCCCACGCGAGGAACCCGTGGAACCCCAGGGCCCGATCAGATCACAAATATGTTCCCCCTGCACATCCAAAATCGAACCCAGCTCCCCGGACCCTGCCAGACACAACCACTTTCCTTCCACAAGGTCAGTTTTCTCCCATCGGATCCCAGGACGACCCAGAAGCAGCCGCCGACTGAGAAAGCGAGGGAAACACGGCGGCCTGCAGATGGGAGTAAAACAACGCAGTTTCAAGTCTCCTCACCCCAGCATACCCCTGGCAAATGTCCAAATGATCGAAAACAAGCTGGACGAGCTTAACACTAGACTTACCTCTCAGAGGGAGGTAAGAGACTGCTGTGTGCTCTGTTTCGCAGAGAAACCCCTGCCTCACCGGACTGTGCCATACACCCTGACGGCTTCTCAATACACCGGGTGGACCGCACAGCGTCATCAGGCAAAGCAAAGGTGAAGGACTTTGCCTCCTTATCAACTCCTCCTGGTGCTCGGACCCTACTGCTTCCCGGACCCGGAATACCTGATTGTGAGGTGCCGCCTATATTACAATCCATAGGAGTTCACTTCTGCCATTATCACAGTGGTCTACATCTCACCCCAGACGGAAGCGGAGAAGGCGCTTGATGAATTGTACAGTTATAAACAACAATGAAACAGAATACCCGGAGGCCTTGTTCATCGTGGCCGGGGACTTCAACTAGTCCAACCACAAGAGTGTCCTGCCAAATCTCCAACAACACATCTCCTGTCTCACCAGGGGCTCCAACATCCTCAACCACTGCTACACAAAACCCAAGGGCACCTACTGATCCATCCCCCGACTCCATTTTGGAAAATCGGACCGTAAGAAGTTGCTCCTTTTCCCTGCACACAAGCTGAAACTTAAGTGAGAGAATCCGGTTAAGAAGGTCGTGCAATGCTGGTCCAGGGCAACAGAAGAGCTGCTACACGACTGCTTGGAGTCAGTGGCCTGGTCCATCTTCAAGAACTCAGCGGCCAACCTAAACGGGTATGCCACCACCGTCACAGACTTCATCAGCATGTGTGTAGAAGACTGCGTGCCAAAGAAGGTAGCACGTATGTTCTCCAACCTGAAACCATGGTTAAACTGGGAGATTCACTCGCTACTAAAGGCCAGATCTAAGGCGTTCAAGTCAGGCGACCCTGACTTATACAGGAAATCCAGTTTTGACCTCCGCAAAGCCATCAGGGATGCCAAGAGACAATACCAGATGAAGCTAGAGTCACAGACTAACATCATAGACTGTCGTAGGTTGTGCAAGGCTTAAAACAACTTAATGGGCTACAAAGCAAAGCTGAGTAGAATCTCCGGCAGCTGCGCATCCCTCCCCAATGAACTCAATGCATTCTTTGCTTGGTTTGAGCAGGAAACCATCAAACCATTGTCAACTGCCCCGGCGTCCTCGGTCACACCCATCCCCACCATCACAGCTTCTTAAACGTGAGCCCTTGGAAAGCGACGGGTCCTGACGCGGTCCCTGGCTCTACGCTAAGATCTTGCATGGCCAACTGGCGGATGTGTTAGCTGACATCTTCAACCTCTCCCTACTCTGTTCTGAGGTTCCCACCTGCTTCAAGAAGTCCACCATCATACCAGTGCCAAAGAAGAACCAGGCAATGTGCTGCAACGACTACCATCCTTGACATCTATCACTATGAAGTGCTTTGAGAGGTTGGTCATGAGACATGTCAACTCCATACTCCCAGAATGCTGTGATCCACTGCAATTCGCATACCGCCACAACCGGTCCACAGCAGATGCATCTCGCTGGCCGTACACTCATCCCTGGAGTATCTCGACAACAAGGACTCCTATGTCAGACTCTTATTCATTGACTACAGCACCACCTTCAACATGATAATACCACACAAGCTCATACAAAGCTCCAAAACCTAGGACTGGGCTCCTCACTCTGCAACTGGATCTTCGACTTTCTGATCCACAAACCACAATCAGTAAGGATAAACAACAACACCTCCTCCAAGATAGTCCTCAATACCGGGGCCCAGCCAGGCTGTGTACGTAGGTCCCTACTATGCTCCCTATACACACACGATGACGTGGCAAATTTTGGCTCCAACTTCATTTACAAGTTTGCTAATGTGTTATGGGCCAGGGTTTAGAGAACCCCAAAGTGTATCATGGAGGTCACCTGACCCACGACTTTTACTAGATTGTGGTATGGGGAGCACACGGCCCACTCTACAGGTGTGGTACAGCAGAAATGGAAAAGTATTTTTTAAAAGCAAAACCATGCTTATTCTGTGAATTCAAGTTAACCTTTTTAAAACATACAGTGAACATCTTAGCAACCATCAATTCAAGTACAACCCCCAAAGAATACAACACTAAGTAATCTTTAATAACTTCCCAAATAACATCCAGAAGACAAAAGAAACACCTTTTAACAGAAGGTCATTAGGTTTACATTCACTATTGAGAACATTTATAATTCTGAATTCACCAAATGATCAAGAGATAGTCTTTTCATGGCAGAGAGATCAACAGTACACCTGCTCTGTCTGGCTTCAGCTCCAACACTGAAAACGAAACCAAAAACACACTCTGCAGCAAGCAGCCTAAAACGTAAGTAAAAGGCTGACAGACAGCCCAGCTCCACCCACACTCTGACATCACTGGTAAACACCCATTTCTTAAAGGTACATTTCTTAAACACCCATTTCTTAAAGGTACTCCACATGACAAATGACACAACCGTAGTGGGTCGGATCTTGAACAATGGTAGTCAGAATACAGGAGGGAGATAGAGAACCGAGTGGAGTGGGGTAACTGCAACAATCTCTCCCTCAACGTCAGCAAAACTAAAGAGCTGGTCATTGACTTGAGGAAGCAAATTATTGTACACACTCCTGCCTGCATCAATGGTGCCGAGGTGGAGGTGGTTGACAGCTTCAAATTCCTAGGTGTGCACATCACCAACAATCCCTCCTGGTCCACCCAAGTCGACGCTACGACCAAGAAAGCACAACAGCGCCTAAACGTCCACAGGGAACTAAGGAAATTTGGCATGTCCACATTGACTCTCACCAATTTTTACAGATGCACCATAGAAAGTGTCATATCTGGCTGCATCACAGCCTGGTATGGCAGCTGCTCAGCCCAAGACCGTAAGAAACTACAAGAGTCGTGAACACAGCCCAGTCCATCACGCGAACCCACCTCCCATCCATTGACTCTGTCTACACCTCCTGCTGCCTTGGGAAAGCGAGCAGCATAATCAAAGAGCCCTCTCACCCAGGTTATTCACTCTTCCAACTTCTTCCACAGGGCAGGAGGTAAAAAGTCTGAGAACACGCACGAACAGACTCGAAAACAGCTTGTTCCCCGCTGTTGCCAGACTCCTGAATGACCCTCTTATGGACTGAACTGATCTCTTCACACATCTTCCCTACTGAGTAGTACTGCCCTCCGGTATGCATCACCCGATGTCTGTGCCTATGTATTTACATTGTATATTTATGTATGTCCTATGGTTTTTTTCACGGAAGGAATGATCTGTCTGGACTGTATGCAGAACAATATTTTTCACTGTACCTCGGTACATGTGACAAGAAAACAAATCCAATCCAAGTGGAGCTAATTTTTACAATTTTTTCCAAGCTGTTATATACCGAGATACACAGTACAAATATGCACAGCCAACCAACCACTGTTTCAATATTTTCTTATGTACAGGAGCACAAGTGAATCCTCTGCTAAAGTCCATTGTCTGCAAACAATGAAATACAAATAATATGCAATTCCTAGATTCCCTTCTCTCTCTTTAAATAAAAATGAGAATTAACATGTACAACCAAAATTCCAAAACAAATTAAATCAAAGACTCCCATATTCTGTGTAAAGTATTACCTTACCCTCCTCTACCAATTTCTTTGTGTGTGCATTTCTCTTTGAAAAACTATTTGACAATTGATGATGTGTATCCACCTATTTAATTTTAGAGATTTCCTTTCCCTCCAGCATTTGTTTCAACCGACAGGGTCAATATGTAGCTTTTCCACTCAGGTTTTTAGTAGAGTGTACATTATACCAAAAGGAACAATTATCTATGTAATATTAAATGAGTATATTATCTTCAGCATGCCAACTGTATAGAATCCCACTTAAAAAACATTCTTTGGCTGCACAAGAGCCAATGTCCGTTTATATTTGCCTCAACTTCCCATTATAAACGATAATATTACCCACTCTCACCTTTCAGAAACATTATGAAACCGCTGCAGAGAAAGATGAGCATGCGAAGCATCACTAAAACATAATAGTTTCATGTTCCTTTTGTCACCTAAGGATGGGAACTTAAATATGCATTTATCTAAGTTTAACTTCCTTAATATTTTAATTTCCCTTAAAACATTCTCTAATTTAGGATGTTTAATCATAGTACTTAACCCCAACATTTCAAACCCAGCATTTGGTCTGAGTGTGCAACCAATTTAATTGTCCAGACAAGCTTCACAATTAAGATCATCTTTATCTGATGGCCTGGCATGATTATTTGGGATGCGAATAATACTCTCAAAATAGGATTGTTGATTTAAAGTTATTCCAGGTCTACTTTGCTTAATATCGAAATATATTTAAAAGCCCCACAAGCCTAAAAGCCAATTTTAAATTCTACTCCAATCTAATAATAATAATAATAAAAATCTTTATTGTCACAAGTAGGCTTGCAATGACACTGCAATGAAGTTAAATTAAATTCGCCTTGAGGGGTTCGTTGCAGGGGTTTGCTCGGAAGTGGCAGCCGTTCATCGATTTCTTTGAGAAAAATTAAGCTGTCAGCAGGGGGGGAAAGGGGAGGCATGGAAGGGACGAGTAAGGGCAGGAAAACAACCGGGGGGGGTGGGGGGTTGGAGAAGATGGCACTGTATGTGTAAGTCATGTTGGCTGGGGTTTGTTACTGCGGGGTTTGTTGGTTATATTGTTGTGTTTTTGGTCTTGTTGAAACTTGATGTTTAAAATTGTTAAAGTTATAAATGCCTCAACAAATTATTTTCTAAAATAAAACACCATGCCGCCCAATCTTACTAATAACACATTTCTCAAGCACTGCCGTAAGAAATAATAAAGATGCATGAAAATTTTCCTTTATGATCGCAGGATCGTCTTTTGGTTGATCACAACGTATTTTCAGCAAAATAGATCTCACCAATAAATCCCTGATCCTGGTAATGATTCAGGCCTGAGATACAATTGTTTAGTTTCCACAGATTTCTATTTGCACCTGCTACCTATCTCTTTGGATGATTTCAGATACATTTCTCTCTGAAAAGTATCACTCTGCAGAAATGTGCCTTTTGTGTCGATTGACCTTTACTCCCATTAATATGTGGCCAAAAGCTTAAAAAAATTTTTAAGATTACATTTCCATCTGTGGGAAAGTCCACTCAAGCATTCATGTAACCAAATCACTTTTCAAAGCCACTCACAACTAGTCTCACTCCAACTTTATAGTTTATGTAGAGAGATCAACTAAAGGTGCTTTCATTCTTATTCTGCCTGTCTTTAATCTTGTTGAATTGATGTTTGATTCTAGTATCTGGACTATTTTGAAATCTGAAAATCATTGGGCTGGATTCTCCGATTTTGCGGCTAAGTGCCGACGCTGTCGTGGAAACTATGGCGTTTTACGACGCCAAAATCGACACCGAACCCTCACCGATTCCGGGACCAGTGAGGGGCTAGCAGCGGGGCCGAGTAAAACCCCCGACCCAAAAGCGGACAGAGAGTGGCCGGGTCTGTAGCCGCGCCGTGCGCAGACCCGACCTGCCAGAGAGTGGCCCCCTAGCCACTCCCGGACCACCCCTCACCAGTCCCCCCAGCCCTCACTGAAGCCTCCCCGGCCAGCGGCACAGCTCCCCCCCACCCCGACTGTGGTGGCGCTGGACAGTCCGCAGGTTGATGAAAACTGAGAGCACAAGTGATCCACGTCATCATGAACTCGGCCCATCATGGGCGGAGCATCGAGGGAGGGCCTTCAGGTGACGTCCTGAGGCCGTCCCAATGGTGTACTCCCCGATGATGCGTTTTGGAGGGGGTGTAGCATCTGAAAACAGGCGCCGCCTACGATTCGGTCGTAAAAAGGGATTCTCCGCCCGATCGCCGATTACGATATCGCCATCGGGCAACAGAGAATCCCACCCATTGAGTCTTCTATTCTTTGTGTCTTAATGGAATGTTGCCTCATTTATTCCCTGAAGGCTGAACAAAATGATTACTCTCCAAGATTTTTTAAAAAGGCAGCACAATTAAACACAACAGTCACCTTCTCCAAAATGTTAATTATTTGAAAGACTGCTAGAGTAAGGGAGGTGGTGGTGATGGTAATGATATTGGCACCAGAGACACGGGATAATGCTAAGGGGGCCCAGGGTCAAATCCCAACATGGCAGATGATGAAATTTGAATTCAGTCAGAATCTGGAATTTAAATTCTAATGATTGTGAATCAATTGTTTTATCTGATTCACTGATGTCCTTACGTGGGTGTGTCTCCAGACCCAAAGCAATTTGATTGACTTTTAACTGCTCAATTAGGGATGAGCAATAAATGCTGGCCCAGCCAGTGATGCCCATGAAAGAATAAACAAACAAAATTCACACGTAAGCTATTAGGTGTTCAGAGTGTTGGAGCTAAGCTGAGCTGACAAGGATATACAGATGGACTGACAGAGAGACAATTCATCACCTGAATTTCTGTTGCTTATATTTTGTTTGCATATCCCAGTGTCCCACCCAAAAACAGTCAAACCGCGTCTGCGTGGGTTTCCTCCAGGTGCTCCTGTTTCTTCCTACAGTCCAAAGATGTGCTGGTTAGGTGGATTGGCCATGATCAATGCGCGGGGTTACGGGGATAAGGCGGGGAGTGGGCCTATGCAGGGGGCTCTTTCGGAGGGTCAGTGCAGACTTGATGGGCCGAATGGCCTCCTTCTGCATTGCAGGGATTCTATGGATTTTATGGAACTCATGTACTGAGCTCTGTCAAATCCTAGCAATACCACCAATCCATGCTGCTAAACCAAGGGATTCCCGTAAGTGTTGCCATAGTCCAGTGTCATCCCTTGGGTACTAGCAAGTACTAGTAAAAATCTCAGAATACCATGTTGTTAATAGGATCCAAGCTGTTTGGTGAAGCCAACACTAAGACCCAGAGCTTTTCTTCATTGTGTGTTTATTGACTTGTTCAGTCTCACAGCCCTCCTCCCACACACCCAGTGTCCCAGCTATCCCTTATTTATATGAGTTCAAAGACAATTAACGCTATTTCTCTTAAGCTTGACAAAAATTGACAAAATATTAACACACACATGTAACAGGAGCACAATCTGCCTTATTCAGACAACTAAACCAAAAGCCCAAATGATACAGTGTACATTAGATAGAGTAGCGAACCTGTTGTTACAACACAAAGTACTAACCCAGTATTCACTATAATTCCCGGGGAGGCCATTCGGGAAGGCCAGTTGGCCTTAGCCCACTTTCTGTTAAGAATTGGGGAAAATTAAGATTTAAAAATGTAATTGGGATAAAATAAATAAAATAAAAAGGGGAATTGATAAGGGCAGCTAGTTGAAGGGGCGTTTTAATATGTGAGTTTGCATACCAGTGAGAAAAGCAAGTGTTCACCTCTGTGGTTAGGGGAGAGCAATGGGATATACAAGAGGTGAGAGATAAGGGAATTTATATGCTAAAAGCCAGGTCCATAGGATGGATATATTTGGAAAACAAAGATAGTTTTAAGGGATTTATGTTTGTATTGGTAGACATTAGAAATGATTTAAGTGGGTCAAATTTAATAGGCGGTATTTTCTTCCCCCTCCGCAGTGTGTTCTGCAGCGATAGAGGGCAGCTGGCCAGTGGCCAACAACTGGATATTCTGGTCCTGCCATTGTCAATGGGGTTTCCCGTTGAATGGACCTCTTGCCACTGCGGAGTCCCCAGCAGGGTGCACCATTGGCAGGATCATACGATCCCGCCAGCATGAACGGCCAGAAACCCCGACCACTGTTTCTATGCCGGAAAACCGATAGTTAGATTCATGCTGGACAATGCTGTTTGTATGTGTGGGGTTTGGTTAAGTTCCAACTGTGTTAGAGGGGGCTATGGCACGAAAAGTAAATATAAGCATAATAATAATAATCTTTAATAGTGATCTTTATTATTGTCATAAGTTGGCTTACATTAACACTACAATAAAGTTACTGTGCAAAGCCCCTAGTCGCCACACTCCGGCGCCTGTTCGGATACACTGAGGGAGAACTCAGAATGTCCAAATTACCTAACAGCATGTCTTTCAGGACTTGTGGGAGGAAACCGGAGTACCCGGAGGAAACCCACGCAGACACAGGGAGAACGTGCAGACTCTGCACAGACAGTGACCCAAGCCAGGAATCGAACCTGGGACCCTGGCACTGTGAAGCAACAGTGCTAACCACTGTGCTACCATGCGCCCATAAGCATGTGAGTGTTGCTTAACAACTGGGGCCTTGTACGGTTGAGATACTTTTAAGTTTAGCTAATTTGATTATCACTGGAGATAGGTGGTGAGAGAGAAGGCACCTCTCAGCTCTCACACCTTTGCTAAAAGCAGTTTGTTTAGAAGGCTAAAGAGGGAACATCTCTCTCAGCTTTGCTTGAAGAAAAGCCATACCATGGAGCGATAGTTAAGTAAACAAGTGCAGAGATCTGAAGAATAGTTAGTTAAGGAAACTTGAGAAATGAAGAGCAGCTTCCAAGAAGTCTGAAGTTAAATGTACTAGAACAGGGAACTATCTAGTAAGGACAGACCAAGCTGAGAAGAAAGCTGAGTTGCCAGAAAGATATCGGAAGTGATTTCCAGGTTTCTGAGATTTTGCTACAGTCTGTGGAACATGAGATAAAATAACAATGGAAATTGGTGGCTGGATCTCGGAGTTTGTGTAAAAGCAGTTAAGACACTGGAAACCTAAAAAGAGCTGGTGTAAAATCCTGGACAGGATCTGCTCTTAAATGCGGAGCGGAAGCTTTGCTTAAAAGTGTCATTTGGAAACCCTGGTATGGAATTGGGAATGCAAACCGCTAAGGGAAAGCACAATTATGAGAGAAGATTTTGGGAGTAGAGTTTGGAAACTCTCAAGTGACAATCATCTGGGGGGATTCTGAGGATATAGCCACAAACATTCACTTGGAGTTCAGAGTGGAGAGTATTTCCCCACCTCCATCTTGTGTGCTTCAAAGAGACTTCTGTGTTCACGGTGGTAAATGACAGAGCACATTGTAGTTTGTCATCTGTGTAAATCCTAAAACCTGTGTGCAATTGTTAAACTAAGCGGGGAGTGAAGGTTCATTGCATCGTATCCAATTTTTTCATGTTTAATAATTGTCTTTTTTCTTGCTGTTGAAACTAATTAGTGGTCATGTGACTCTGTTCCTCTATGTTTTATTTTACAAAGTAAAAGTTACTGTCTTAACATCATCTGGGATCATAACAGGTAACATCAAAGGGAAATAATTATATTCCATGGCACAATAAGTGGCAAAAGGGGACAGTAGTAGCAAACTACCATCACAGCCACACCTAGCTGCAGAAAACAAAGTTAGCACTGAAAGGACAGCAGGTTAAAATCCAAAACTCAAATCTAGAAGATATTAGTTGAGAGGTGGTAGATTCAGAACTGAGATGAGGAGGAACTACTTCTCGCAGAGGGTGGTGAATTTGTGGAACTCGCTGCCCCATCGTGCAGTGGAGTCTGAATCCTTAAATTGTTTCAAGAAGGAGATAGATATATTTCTGATTTTAAAAACTGGTTAAAGGGATATGGGGAACAGGCAGGGAGGTGGATTTGAGACCAGGAAGAGATCAGCCATGATCTGATTGAATGGTGGAGCAGGCTCGAAGGGCTGAATTGCCTACTCCTAATTCATATGTTCCTATGACGCCTTCCCTGAAACTGAAGGCATTTTTCCCAAACATGGACAAATAACCTGGGCGAGGTAACTATCTGCTGGATTTAGCTGATAGTTATACAATATTGAATGTTGTTTGAGAAAAGGGGCAACTCAAGAGTTCAGAACACGTAGGTAATTGGGAAGAAAGGGGTAACTTCATGAGACAATGTGTGTGTACAGCCATCAGTGCAGTTAGATGTACTGTTATATTGTGATATAGTCCTTTTAGTTATATGTTTTTCTTTTAAGTTGATAAATATTCTTTATTAATTGATCACAAAACAACTGGACTATTACTCCCTGGTTTGCATATCTTTTCTCACAGTATACCAAATTAAAATTGAACACCACTAAGAACTGGTGTTCCATGTTACCTTTCCGGGATTTGGGATACCCTCACATTTAACATCAGCGGGGTTCTTAACATTTCTTGTGGTGTTCCCAAATACTATGAAGCCTCAATACCCCATAACAGTACTACCAAACTTTAAGGCCAAGTTTCATATCCATGAATCCTTCCTCCTCACTTCCCACAGGTGTTAGCAAATCCTTAGACTACCCACCAAATGCTGTTAAACTCCAGGCACCCTCTCCATGGTGTTAGTAAATACCTCACTCCTAGAACATCATGCTTAGCACCTGGGTTTTCTTCTTCACTCTTCCCGTTCCTGGTGGTACATGAGACAGACAAAGCACATGCTTTCCATAGCTAATTTTCACTGGAACTGATCACCAGAGTCTATTGCTGCAGGGACATCGCACTACATCAAGCATGGCTAACCAGGAGACTCCCACTCTTACCACCTTCCCTAGATGCACTGGAAGAATTTACAGGTTAATAACCAAACTGCTTGGACATATTGTGAATGCATCTTCTGTGAGCAGCAGGTTTTGTAGTGGGACTCAAATCTGGAGCGCCTGGCTCAGAGACAGGGACGCTCCCCATTGCACCACAAGGGATCCTTTTAACTAAGATTTCAAAGTAATAATCAAGCCAACTGATTTTTTACCAAAAAATTGAAATAGCCGGGAACTCATTAGTGGGAATCTCAGCATACTTGAGTTAAAGAGGGGCAAAATTGGCAGCTCAACATCCTTGGCTGTAAGGTGTTCAGACAGGACAGAGAGGGAGCTAAAAGAAAGGTGAGGGTGCAGGTTTACTAGTTAAAGAATCAATTACAGCGGTGAGGAAGGATAATATACTATATTAATCATCGAATAAGGCAATATGGGTTGAGCTCCGAAATAAAAAAGGGATAGCGACACTACTAGGGGTATGCTATAGACCCCAAATAGTGAGATGGAGATAGTAGAGAAAATGGGGGCGATTCTCCGCGGCGCGGACCAAGTGCCCGCGCCATCGTGAACGCCGTTGCGTTTCACAACGGCGCGAACAGGGCCCAGGTACAACCTATTCTGGCCCCCACAGTGGGCCAGCACGGCGCTGGAGCGGTTCACGTCGCTCCAGCGTCCTTACGCAGCGCTAAATGGGTGCCGCGCCAACCCGCGCATGCACAGTTGGGGCAGCTCAACCTTGTGCACGCGCAGTTGGGCCGTGCCATCCTGCGCATGCGCGGGGAACTTCTTACGCGCGCCGGCCCCTCACCAACATGGCGCCGGTGTTCTGGGGCCGCTCGCAGAAGGAGATAGGCCCGGGGGGGAGAGGCCGGCACACCGATTGGTGGGCCCCGATCGCGGGCCAGACCCCATCGGAGGCCCTCCCCAGTGAAGGAGCCTCCTTCCCCCCCCCCCCCCCCCCCCAGCGTTCCCGCAGAGTTCCCCCCCAGCGTTCCCGCAGAGTTCCCACTGGCAGCAACCAGGGGTGGACGTCGCCGGCGGGAACCTGTCGTGTCGTAGCGGCCGGTCGGCCCATCCGGGCCGGAGAATCGGCACTTGCCGTTTGTCGCGATTCTCCAAGCAGCCCGGCATGAATTGTGCGGCGCTGGTTTCGGGGGGCGGGTGGGAGAATCGCGTGCGGGGGCGGGGTGGCGGGGCGCGATTCGCGCGGCGCCCCGGCGATTCTCCCACCCGGCGTGGGGGGGTGGGGGGCGTATCCTGCCCAATATGCAGCCAAATGTCTGAATGCAAAAGCACCAGGGTAGGTAGCAATAGTTGGGGACTTCAACTACTTAATATCAACTATGATATGAATAGGATAGTGTAGGGGGTACAGAGGGCATAAAATTCTTGAACTGCATTCAAGAGAACTTTTTAGCCAACAATTTCTCATGGCAGTTTTTTTTTCCAGCCAATTGAAAGCCAGGACTTTGTTGCTTGATTTGACTGTTATTAGAGGGTCTAGGCTAAATTTCTGATCTCTTTTGCTGTCTAACTTAAGCCACCTAATGACATGATCTAACAGACATACAAATAGTATCAAACACCTATTAACTGAGGGTCTGAGAGTTAATAGTTTGAGAACTAAACTGACCATAACTTATCTACCATGTTGTTAGAACATAAGAACATAAGAACTAGGAGCAGGAGTAGGCCCCCTCGAGCCTGCTCCGCCATTCAATAAGATCATGGCTGATATTTTTGTGGACTCAGCTCCACTTACCCACCCGCTCACCATAACCCTTAATTCCTGAACTGTTCAAATATCTATCTATCTTTGCTTTAAAAACTTCCAATGATAGTCTCAACTGCTTCACTGGGCAGGGAATTCCACAGATTTACAACCTTTTGGGCGAAGAAGTTCCTCCTCAACTCAGTCCTAAATCTGCTCCCCTTTATTTTGAGGCTGTGCCCCTTAGTTCTAGTTTAGTTGAGTTGATTCAGCTATTGCCCGTTTCCCTACTTGCCACTCAAACATTTGGCCATGCTGCCAATGCCACTTTTAATGAATCAGGGAAGATAGAATGATTTCTAAGTCATGGTATAACCCACTTGATGCCATTTTAAAATACAACCAATCTGAATTAAACATGTAAACCCACATCTATATCTTTCCCTACTTAGCCTGAAAGAATAAATTATCTCCTATCTTTAGCCTCCTGAATGTATTTGTTTGTGATTAATCCTTCCATACCCAATTTGCCAGCTTGAGTTATTCTCTAGAGTTCAGTCCATTCTCTAACGTTTTGTGTTTCTCTTCAACATTTTTCCACAAATGTAACTTCAGTTGCAGAAAGACCATAGTTGGAACAATGTCAAACTCTGATTCAGGAACACCTGCAGGAAATTCATCAAATTTCTAGTTTCTGAATATTAAACCGAACATGTATCTGCCATTTAGGTTTCTCATTTTAATAAGCTGAACAAAATAGATGTTTGAATTAATTATGTAAACCAGTTCAATCTGAGGTCAGCAAAGAAGAGCTGGACCAGAACTAGGTTCAGTTCGCACCATGAAGGTTTAAGGTTTTCAAAGATCATTCCAAGATTTCATCCAAGACCAACATGACATTTTGTCTTGGTCGAGATGCCAGTGAAAGGTTTCCCTACACCGCAGTGCACCATTACTTTCTGCCCATGGTTGACTGCATTTGACAGATGGTCACTGCAACTTAACACAGAGCAGACAGGTCCACTGTGGGACATCTGGCAGTGTTTCCAGAATTTTCTGAGCAACTGATGCTCAGCATCTCTCTAAGAAATGTGCTAAGCATATTTAGAGCAAACAATAGTATTATTAGGGATTAGCCCCAACCAGGCCATCCACTTTCCGGCAATGCATGTGTGTTGCAAACATCTATGAACAAAATGTAATTGACTAATATTTGTGAATAATATCTTAGTGGGGGTCCCTTTAGTTAGGGGGTCTGGAGGGGGTCTCTTTAGTTAGGGGGTCTCTGGAGGGCGTCCCTTTAGTTAGGGGGTCTCTGGAGGGGGTTCCTTTAGTTAGGGGGTCTCTGGAGGGGGTTCCTTTAGTTAGGGGGTCTCTGGATGGCGTCCCTTTATTTAGGGGGTCTTGGGAGCGTATCTTTATTTAGGGGTCCCTGTGGGGGGGTCTCCTTATTTAGTTCTCTTTCGGCGGGCCTTTTAGTTAGAGGGTCACTGTGGGTGGGGGGGGTCTACCTATTTAGGGGTCTGTGAGGGGGTTTCCTTTAGTTAGGGAGGAGGTTGGGGGGGTGGGAGAGGGGGTTGAGTGAGGTGGGGAGGAGCGTCAGGTAGTGGAGGGGTGGGCAGATAGCGGATTGTTGTGTGTGTGGGGGGGTGGGTTGGTCCTCAGGTGCACTTTGGGATCAGCTCCCTTAAGTGGTTATCCCCTTGGCCCACCATGAGGTACACCAAATCAAGTTCACGTTTGATGATACTGGCCCAGAGGACCGGAGAATCATGAGGGCCCGGGACTCTGGTGTCGGGTCTGTAAGTGGATGGGCCATGAGCATGAGAACTCCAGTGGGGGCCAGAGCTTAGCAGTAGGTTCACCGCCAGGCATGGATCTCGATTCTCCACCTGATCACAATCCACATAGCCGGCGTCATGGGGTGGAAAAGATGCCCCAATCTCGTTATGGGTTTGAGTGTCCCCACACCCCGACCCACAGGCAATGTCACCTCCCATACATATAGGGATTACCCCACAGCCCTCCAGGTGAGGACACCCCACTATGAGGTCGCTGAGTGCACCCCCTTTTCAGGTTATCCCACCCCACTTTCTGGGCCCCCACCCTTAATCACCCCAACCTTTATGAGGTCCATTCATACCCACCCTTCAGCCCCCATCTTTCATGGCTCCCCTATCCACCCTCTCAAAGAAATGCCCCCCCCCCCCCCCCTCAGGCCCCGACCCTTGGCAGTGTCACCCTGGCAACCGGACGCTGTCACCCCAGAAACCTAGGGGGGGCATGGTAGCACAGTTGCTTCACAGCTCCAAGGTTCAATTCCCAGCTTGGGTCACTGTCTGTGCGGAGTCTGCACGTTCTCCCAGTGTGTGCGTGGGTTTCCTCCGGGTGCTCCGGTTTCCTCCCACAGTCCAAAGATGTGCAGGTTAGGTGGATTGGCCATGCTAAATTGCCTTTAGATTAGATGGGGTTACTGGGTTACGGGGATAGGGTGGAGGTGTGGGTTTAAGTGGGGTGCTCTTTCCAAGAGCCAGTGCAGATTCACTGGACTGAATGGCGTCCTTCTGTACTGTAAATTCTATGAAACCTGGCAGTGCCCATGCCAGCCTGGCAGTGTCAGCTGGGTGTCAGTGCCAAGGTGTCAGGCTGGCAGTGCCAAGGTGTCCAGGTGTCAGAGGCAGAGCCAGGGGGCAACTCTGCCCTGTCCCTGACCACCCAGGGGTCTCCAATGGCCTGGGTCGCCCCCAGGTGCCATTATGCCTGTGCTAAACGGCGCCTGGTTTAGGCCTTGCTGGGGAGATGGGAAGCCGGGAGAATCCGGTGCAGAGATATTTAATTAAGCCACCTGGTTGTTGCAGACTGTTGCAAATATCACGAGCTGCAGTCCAGAAGGAGCCAGATGCAGAGAAGTTCATGACCATGGTCATCACAGCCACTACTAATGTCACCCTAACCCTACTCTGAGGCTGTAATTGTGACTGCAGCAGTTGGCAGATTTCAGTGAAGATGTCACTGATGTGGAAACATCTGACACTGTTGAGGTTCAGGTGGGAGAAGGTCTCCCTGAATATCCTGGCTGAATATAGCTTCCTGCTGACAGCCATTCTATTCCTCCTCCACCTTCCTCCAACAGCTTGTCCTGCTCTGTGTCACCGTTGCTCATTTTTCTCATCAGGCTAGAGGAAAAGGGGAATGTTTGCAACTGCAGGCGTATCTGGAAGCAAGTGGTTTCAGGACAAGGCCCTACAAGATGTGCCACACCTCTCTCATGGTGACCACATAGGCCCCCACGTCCGGCCCCTCCGGGAGGCACAGAATCCGCAGATTCTTCCGCCTCGACCGATTCTCCATCTCCTCGAACCGCTCCTGCCATTTCTTGTGGAGTGCCTTGTGCGCCTCCACCTTTACCGCCAGGACTAAGATCTCGTCCTCATTGTCAGAGATCTTTTGTTGAGCCTCTCGGATCGCCACCCCCTGGGCCGTCTGTGTCTCCAGCAGCCTTCATCGGCTCTAGCAGGTCCGTTTTAATCTCTCTGAGGCAGCGCTGGATACCCTCCTGTTGCTCCTCCGCCCACTGCCTCCACGCTGCCTGGTCTCCGCCCGCCGCCATTTTGTCCTTCTTCCCTCCCTTCTTCTGGTCCACCACCACCTTTTTTGTCACCCCGCTCCTAGTTAAAGCCATATACTGACGGGGAGCTATTATTAACTCCTTCCCACACCGGGAAACGTCGAAAAAGTGCCCTTGGGGGCCCTGAAAAGAGTCCGTTCCAGATGGGAGCTGCCGAATGCGCGACCTACTCCTCCATGGCTGCCACCAGAAGCCTCGTCCCCGCTTCTTCAGTGGCCTTGGTGAGATCTTTTCACAGTTGTTCCCTCTGCTGTTAGAATTCACTTTTGATAAAGGCCCTCACAGGTCAGTTTGCAGCTTTAAGCTTGCCCTTCCCCCGCCTGCATGCTGGAAGAGGCCCTGTTTATCCTGTTGCAGCCAAATCTTTTACTGTTTCTGTCGGGTCTGGTAGCCAAACGACATAACATTCCTGGGGGACACTGTCAGGGGAGTGTTGCAGTCTTCTTGCCTCACCGGGAAATGTCAAACAAATGCCGTGGGGGCCCTGTAAAAGAGCCCAAAAGTCCGTTCCATGCGGGAGCTACCGAATATGCGACCTAGCTCTGCATAGCCGCACCCGGAAGTCGTGCCACACCTCTTTCTACAGACTTCAGCAACTTTAACCAATGTTGGAGACCACCAAACATTTCTACAATTGCAGCAAGAGTCACTAGAAATCAATCAGCAACTACGCTTAACGCACTTGATGATCCCTTTAAATAGCACTGGTGTGAGTTCCTTCCTGCAGCTGCATGTATGTTCATTTAAAGGGCTGCAGCATTGAACTCCAAAGTAGTACACCTCGTGTTAAGTCAGTTTGTAAGGTCACATCTGATGGATGTTCACTGCATCTGGACTAAGGCTATCACCAAAATTAGAGGGTTCCTGTTAATAGAATGTGACTTGCACAAGAAATGTGTGCACACACTGCGGATGCCATTTTGGAGGTAAAATGGCACTCACAACACTGTAAAATCAGGTGCTACCAAATTAAATTTCAATGCTATAGACAAAAAAATGCTTGTGAATAGGACACATGGCAGTAACAACATTGGCTAAGGGTGTTTGCTGTATAACTTCAGTGGTGAAGCAATATTTATAGGTTAAGGGATCCATTAACTACTATGTGGAAAGATACCAGTTAATAAACAAAAACATTAGCTCTCTTTTCTCTCCAAGGATGCTATCAGACCTGCTGAGATTGTCCAGTATTTTCTGTTTTTGTTTCCGATTCCTGCATCTGCAGTAATGTGCTTTTACCAGTTAATAAAGCCTGTTCTTCAAAGAGGTTACGAACAGTTAGGTCAGGGAGTCTTAATTGAAGGAAATAACTTTGGACTAAACAACCACATTTGTTTCCATGAACGGACTGTCTTCAAAAGGATTTGGGAATAGATACATCATGAGGTGATATCTGTGAGATGAACCTTTGACATAACAAAATATGGTGTACAGAAAACCTTGATGTTCAATGTAAATGCAAACAGAAGATGGTGGAAAAATTTAGCAGTTCGGTAACACCTGCAGGGAGAGACACAGGGTTAACGTTTCAGGTCATGACCTTTCATCAGAACACAATCTGAAAGGTTAACTCTATCTCTTTCCCCACAAATGCTACTGGACCTGCTTAGTACATCTGGCAAATTTTATTTTTGTGTCAGATTTCCAACATCTGCAGGATTTTGCTTTTGGATTATGGTTTTAAATAGTTCTTCCAAGACTTTGAAAGATGTGTAATATAAATAAATGCTGTTCCACCTACTGCACCATGAAGTGTCCCATGTATATTTGAAACATATTGCTGTGAACCAGAATAAGAAAGAAGTTGGCTGCGAACAGAAACCTCTTCAGTCGCTCTTCCGTAGGCACTCAAGAATATCATGTGTGAAACAGGAGTTATGACCCAATCTAAGGCAGAACACAGTGGGCAACTGTTGCAACATTTCTCCTCTCTGCTATCGTATTGTTTTCCCAGGACTTCAAAGCTATAGAACTCCTTTCCGCTTCAGCCTTCCCTTCATTTCACTTTAAAGTAATTCATGGCCACCTTTGTTCGGGACATTTTAAGAGGAGGACATATAGCTGATTGATTAATAAATTCATAAAGTGCGCATTTCATTAAAGTAAATGACATCACCTTTTGAGATGCCTTGTGTACACTTTTCTTTTTGGTAGGACTTTTGAGAACTTGCAGGGAGGACGATTTCTTCCCCACCTCAGTTAATGCCACTGGATTCTGACCATGTTTTACTAGCTGTTCACGTGAATGTGATTCTGACGAGGTAGTGCTGACCCTGCCTTGCGCTTTAAAATTATATGTCCGTTTCACTGGATTTAGAAGCCCCTCTTCGATAAAATCTTTTATGGGATATTTTCCAGGTGGTGGTGTATCCTGAAAGGAAATAACATTAGTCGTTTGGAAGTACAGAACTCGAGTATTGTTGAAATAAAGACATTAAGTTAAAGCGTTTGATTTCGCACTCAGCACACTTTGCAAGTATTTATTTTTATTCGTTCATGGGATGTGGGCCCTTGAGGGGCAGTTTAGATTCAACCACATTGCTGTGGGTCTGGAGTCACATATAGACCAGACCCAGTAAGGACGGTAGATTTCCTTTACAACAATCGACAATGGTCTCATGGTCATGACTAGACTTTCGTGCTCGATTTTTATTGAATTCAAATTTCCCCACCTGCACTGATGGGATTTGAACCTGGATCCCCAGAGTACTCTGGGTCACTGGATTACTAGTCCAGTGACAATACCACTACACTACCACCTCCCTGTACCAGTAGAATACCAATATAAGAGGGAAAACAACAATAATAATAATCTTTATTATTGTTACAAGTAGGCTTATATTAACACTGCAATGAATTTACGGTGGAAATCCCCTAGTCGCCATATTCCGGCGTCTGTTCAGGTAAACTGAGGGGAAATTCAGAATGTCCAATTCACCTAGCAAGCACGTCTTTCAAGACTTGTGGGAGGGAACCGGAGCACCCGGAGGAAACCCACGCAGACAGGGGGAGAATTGCAGACTCCACACAGACAGTGACCCAAGCGGGAATCAAACCCGGGCGTTGTGAAGCAACAGTGCTAACCACTGTGCTACCGTGCCACCTATATATTCTGTACGAGAAGAGAATGCTACTAAATTTTCCAAGCATGGGCTGGTTAGGGTATGGTCTGTGCCTTGGCCATTGCAAACAAAGGAAGGGACATGCTGTTTGATATGATCGCCAGTCTTTGGGGTGTATGGCCTGCATAGCTAGCATAACATCGGCACTGAAATTAATTGACCGCATTACTCATTGGTGTGGTCCTGTTAGAGGCGAATACCACTTGTGTTGCAGCTGAATAGCAGCAGAGAGAAGGAGCTAACACCACCTGTTTGCTCAGGTTTCTGAGATACCTTATCCTTCCAGGGTAATCAGAGGCAGACTGGGCCTTTTCAGGGCCAAAAAGTGACACTTTTAGGCTCATTCATGAGTTTGCGTGAATTAGAGGAACACATTTATCTCGGAGGGTTGTGGGGCTGGAAGAGATCAGGGATGTGGAGGGGCACAGTTACAGAATGATGACATTCTAAAAATCAAATTGTTGCTCAACCAGAAGCCAATGTGATGGGTTTAATATACTTTGAGCAACTTAGGGCAGATGGAGCAGAGTCTTTGATGAACTAAAGTTTACAGAGGATAGAATGTGGGAGGCTGGGCAAGAGTGAATTGAAAATGTTAAGTGTAGAGGAGCGGATGAGGGTTTTAGCAGCAGATAAGCTAACGCAGGGAGTTACAGAGGTGGAAGCAGGTGGATTTAGTGATGGCGTGGATATATGATAAGGTCATCATCTGAGCGTCAAATATGATGCCAAGGTTGCAAATTGTCTGCATCAGCCTCAGACTGTTGTCAGGGTCCGGGATGGAGTTTGTGACTAGAGAACAGAGTTTGTGGCAGCAAAGTCAATGCATTCAGTCTTCCTAATATTTAGTTGGAACAGATTTCTGCTCATCTAGTACAGGATGGGCATCGTCAACATACATGTGGAAACTGACGCTGTGTTTTCAGCTGATGTTGTCGAGGGACAGCATCTAAATGAGAAATAGGATGGCGAGATTAGATCCTTTGGGAACATCAAAGGTAATGGTTTGGGAGCAGGAGGAGATGTCGCTGCAAGTGATTCTCTGGCTACAATTAGAGAACAGTACATAAGAATGGAACCAGGTGAGTGTGGTCACACCCAGCGGGACAACAATGGAGAGGGATCAGAAGGAAAATGGTCTGGACAATCATGTAAAAAGATGTAGTCGGGTCAGGAAGGGGGAGGAGGGATAGTTTACTTTTTTTCAGAGTCAAACAGGATGCCATTTGTGCCTTTGATAACCAATTCAGTACTGTGGCAAGGGTTCTGCTATGAATTTACTTTTGAGGCTGTATAAGGCACTGGTCAGACCCCGTTTGGAATATTGTGAGCAGTTTTGCGTCTCATATCTAAGGATAGATGTGCTGGTCTTGGAAAGGGTCCAGAGGAGGTTCACAAGAATGATTCCTGGAATGAAGAACTTGTCATATGAGGAATGGTTGAGGACTCTGGGTCTGTACTTGTTGGAGTTTAGAAGGATGAGGGGGGGATCTCATTGAAACTTACAGAATACTGCGAGGCCTGGATAGAGTGGACATGGTGAGGATGTTTCCACTTGTAGGAAAAACTAGAACCCGAGGGCAGAGGCTCAGACTGAAGGGATGATCCTTTAAAAAAGAGATGAGGAGGAATTTCTTAAGCCAGAGTGTGGTGAATTCATGGAACTCTTTGCAGCAGAAGGCTCTGGAGGCCAAATCACTGAGTGTCTTTAAGGCAGCGATAGATAGGTTCTTGATTAATAAGGGGATCAGGGGTTATGGGGAGAAGGCAGATTATATAGAATATAGAACATACAGTGCAGAAGGAGGCCATTCGGCCCATCAAGCCTGTACCGACCCATTTAAGCCCTTCACTTCCACCCTATCCCCGTAACCCAATAACTCCTCCTAACCTTTTTTGGTCACTAAGGGCAATTTATCATGGCCAATCCACCTAACCTGCACATCTTTGGACTGTGGGAGGAAACCCACATAGAAGAATGAGAGGCAACCTTATTGAAACATATAGGATTCTTAGAAGGCTTGACATGGTGGATGCTCAGAGGCGTTTTACTTTGTGGGAGACCACGGAGGGCTTGTAGAGGCTGGATTGTTAAGGATGTTCAAGGCTGAGATAGAAGGGCAGCATGTGGCGCAGTGGTTAGCACTGGGACTGCGGCGCTGAGGACCCAGGTTCGAATCCTGGCCCTGGGTCACTGTCCATGTGGAGTTTGCACATTCTCCCCATGTCTGCATGGGTTTCACCCCCACAACCCAAAGATGTGCTGGTTAGGTGGATTGGCCACGCCAAATTGCCCCTTAATGGGAAAAGAAAAATAATTGTCTACTATAAATTTATAAGAAAAAAAGGCTGAGATAGTCAGATTTTCTATCAGTAAGGGAATCAAGGGTTATGAGGATAAGGTGGGAAGTGGAGTTGTGGATTATCCTATCAGATCATCATGACCTCACTAAATAGCGGAGAAAACTCAATGGGCCGATGGCCTATTTCTACTACTATGTCTTATGGCCTTACCATCTATCACAATGGAAAACCTTGGTAAAAAGTTACCATGAAAATGTATTTGGCAGATCTTTTTTGCAAGAGCTTGCTGTAGAAAAAGCCATCATGGAAAGTTTTGAAATTACAGGAGTAACAGTGATAGTCTCCAGGCGTAGTTGAAGAATCGGAGAAGGAGGGAGAAAAGGAGACATCAGAGATACTGGGGGAATAACAGAAAAATGCTAGGACATATAGACACATGAAAAGAGTGAGAGAGAGGGAGACTTTCCTTTGCATTTGACATCCTAAAGAGATGGTATAAGGCAGTATCTCATCCAAATCTGGGCAAAGGGAAGTGGACCTTGGCTAAATGTACCAGGTACCTCCTGTGCCCTACAATAAAATCAAATCACTAACAATAAACAGTGACTGCACCAGGCAGATGCACCTAAATACAAATCAATTTTACTTTGCAGATTGACAAATGCCCTCGACTGCACTCTGCAGCGGCAAAAGGAGCGCACTCAGCAGGCCAACAAAGCAGCTTTTATAGATGGTTCCCAATTCTCAAGAGGCAACTCCAGCCATCTGTCATCCACAAGTAATGTGTTTTATTCTGACTTGCAATATCAAGTGCACGTGTTTGCAAACAAAGGCTTGTCAAATCTTTTTTGTGAGGCCGGTGTCACATTCAGCATTTACTGCATGAGGTTCAATAGGTTTTAATGGATGTCTTTTATAAGAGTATTGTTAGTTTTTCAGGGGTCCTATTCTAACTAACAATCTCACAAAATCATTTTGCAACAACTTATTTCTATTAGTTAACTTGCCAATCTCATGGCCAAGAAGAGACGTTATCTGTTTGTGCTCACTGCCAAGGCAAACCGGTGAACTTTAGCTATTCCTCGGTAGCAATAGTCTTTTCAAAACAGTTGGATAAATTTGCCTTTAGTTTCAATGGCATTTGTCACATTTTAAGTTTTAAATTTGAGGTGATGGAAATTTATGGAGACTGAGTGCCTAAATTCTCAGCAAGGACTTCTACTGGGCAAAACTGCCATTTGGTAATGCACCCCACCAATATTTCTCCTGCCTCACTGTGAAGAAAGAACCACTTTGCAATGACACAGATATGACTGTACCTTGCATCCAATTTTGGACAAGTAAAAAAAAAGTGAGAACATCAATGCCTCCAGCTAGGTTAAAAATCAAGAGATCATCGATTTCAGATTTTTTAATAATGGTATAAACGACAATCTTATGAGCTGCTATATTTGCTGCCTATCCAATGTCCATTCTACACTTACTTTGATATTTTCTTGCCACCACCTTCCTCTACTCGATTCCTGCACTTCTGGTAGCGAATTTCTTTTTTGCTGGAATAGTCAGCGCAAAAATAAGTTAGGATGAACACTAATTTAAATATATATATAATATAGCAGTCGAAAAGCCAAAATGTCACGTCCCACTACCTTGCTATTACGACTAACTTTAGCGTTACTGGCTACCTTCACTTTGGATTTTATTTCTGATTGGTTGGTTAAAACGCGTTTTGTATTGGCTATTTTCACAGCAGAGGGGTTGGAAGCGGTTGCGGCCATATTAACACCATTACCGAGATCCTAATCGCAAGCACTGCCCTGATTTCTTAGATGTCCCCTTTTTTTCCAAAGACTGAACCGCTACTTCCAATTTCGGAACATTTTTTTCTCCCTTGATCGCCTTTCACTTTCAAATCAAAACTATCGTAAGGGATACTCCGATCTAAATTCTTAAAATTGCTCCCAGTGAGAACGGGAGCACAGCCCCCCTCTATAATCGCCGGTGTTTGAAGCGTCGCCTTCAATTTAGCTCAATAAAACCCCATTACGTTCAGGGATAAACCACTGTGACGTGCTCCTGCAGTTTTTTTTCGACACAATTACTTCTGGTCCCAGTCCCTTTCCCGGTGGTCCTTGTGGCGACGGAGACAGACAGCCGCCACTGGTATTTTCTCTTTTCGCTGAGGTTTGCTCACAAATATATATTTCTCAACCCCCTTCAATAGAATACTTTGGCCCAATAACTTTAGAACAGACTGAACAAGATATGGAAGGGCTTTAAGGTGCGACAACTTGCTCTTGAACTGTCGTTTCCTTGATGGAGCAGCCAAATTTGTCAGTTTCTAGAATTCGGGTCCAGAGATGACAGTCCAACCCTACTTCCAATGCATTCATTCCCTCGCTCAAGTGAATGGGGCGGAACCATGCATTCACTGAACGTATTCTTTAATCTCACCGTGAACAGTCTGGAATTTTTTTTTAAAAATCAGGTAGGCTTACATTAACACCACAATGAAGTTACTGTGAAAAGTCCCTTGTCGCCACACTCCGGCACCTGTTCGGGTACACAGAGGAAGAATTCAGAATTTCCAAATTACCTAACAGCACGTCTTTTGGGACTTGTGGGAGGAAACCCACGCACTCAGGGCGAATGTGCAAACGCCACAAAGACAGTGATCCAAGCCGGGAATCGAACCTGGGACCCTGGAGCTGTGAAGCAACAGTGCTGTCTACCATGCTGCCACCAGAGCCTTTTTACCTAATAACTAACCCATATGGTAATAACTGGCCTCAGAACGGGTCGACTTGCAGATTAGGGGTGGGGCGAACGAAGGGCCGTGGATTTAGCTAAGATGAAACCATTTGTGACTAGACTGTTGTCATCACTTAGCTATAAAGCAAATCATACTTCCGATGTTAGAGCACGCCAAACAGTGGCCCTCACTCAGAAAAAGATATTGCAAAAACATTTCAAATAAAAGGCAGTGTATTGCAGTTTCATTTTCCTCACAGTTGTCCCAACAAAAAAAAGCATGCTGGTAGCTCAATTGAAAAGGGGTACTACTATCTGGAGTAGCTAGTTGTCACAAGTGGTACTCCAGACTTTGAAGCACATAATCTGAGACATTCAAGTGCGGTGCTGAGGGACTGCTACAATGACAGTCTTAGAGGAGATACTAAACAGAGGAATTAGTACATTCTCAGGTGGGGCTAATGTCTCCACACAGTACATCCCAGGTTTCCGGGCAATAATTCTACATCAGCCAATATTCAATGTTGATTGCCGATTGTTTCATTGCTATTTTTGGGATCGGTTTCCAACAGTGCCTACAAGTATGTCTTAAACTGCTTGGGAGCATCCTTAAAACCACCATTAGATCCAGATTTCAAGCAATTCAAAAGATCAGTTAAACAGAACTTGGTTCAAAGTGAAGAATTATTTCCTGCTAGCAAACTAAAAATCATTTAGAACTGTTCCACAAATGGGGTAATCGGCAATATAAACATGGTGACGATGGCTTTTAAAGAAATCGGAATCACATGGTTGCAGGACGCAAGTTCACAAACAAGGATGCAAGTTCACAAACATCAGCTCCCACAAGCAAGCTTCAGCAGGATGCCAAAACATCTCAATCCAAGTTCACTTCCAAAATCGATCCCAGACTTCGGTGGCTGCAGGGTTGCATGTTCTCCACATGTCAGTGTGGGTTTCTTCTAGCTCTAGTTTCCTCCCACAGTCCCAAGGGTGTGCAGGTTGGGTGGATTTGCCATTCTAAATTGTCCCTCAATGTTCAAATGTTAGGTGGGGTTACAGGGATAGGGTGGTGGAGTGTGCCTAGTTAAGATGCTCGCTCGGTGTAGAGTTAAGATTCTATGTAGGCATTGAAGCAGATATTTGAGGAGAGAAAATTAAAAACCAACTGTTGCAAGTGTCAGGTCAGATAGCACCTGTGATAAGGATATGGACTATTTGTAGCATTTTTCATTAACTTCAGATTTCCAGTATAAATAACTGAACATCTAGTACAAGCATGCCAGCAGACAAGGAATTCAAGCCAGCAGCTTGTCATTAATGCTTCAAATAATCTACCTTACATTGGGAGAAATTGTCAATAGTCAATACACAAATCTAATCAACTTTGATGCACATTCGCCCATTTCCTATTGCAAACCCCAAAACAAACAATTCCTACACAAAGTACTTCCAGCACGTTCAATAATTTGGGCAATTGAATATAAACTAAACTGTATGGAGGGAATAACCCGAACCCTAAAAAAGTCAGTCACCATGGTTAGATGTGCCAAGATAAAAGTGAATGGATATGTTTTCCAAAACTTGCATTCTCATTCAAGTCAGCAAAGAACTTGGTCATCAGGGAAATACATATATTTTTTAAAAACCTTGTGATCCTAGAGTGGCTATAATTAAGCTTCAAAACTAGCACACAAATGCAATTCCCAGCGATTGGCTCCTGGGAAATCAGGTCCTTTTATAAAGTAGCAAGATAACAATCAGAAGGATACTGACTTAACACCACACAATAAGGCAAATTCAACCAGTGAATTATGCAAGACCCACATATGTGCATAGTTTGCCTCTAACTTTTAGCTTGGGATATAAACATTATTGAATGCAAATCTTCATACGAAATCTACTCACCATCTTCAATTTTCAGTACAAAGCTAGTTACCGCAAACACATTAATTATATAGGTAGTGCAGAGAATGTTTAAAACTTTTACTGGTTTCACTGGGAGCCTGTATTAGCACTTACTGCTCATGCACATGGACATAATCTCAAAGTTGCAGAAAATAGTGAAGAGGCTTACAAGCCCAGTGTAATTGGAAAACACGTGGGAGATGAAGACAAGAGTTGTGATGCAATTTGGGAAGGGAAAATAAGGCAAAGACTAATGCAGGAACAAACTTGGCTTTATAAAAATGTCTTGATCATCAAAAAGTTATGAAAGCTTTTATGAAAGGTTAGCCCTCAGCTAGAATAGTGGCCACTTCTAGAAACTTGCATCAAGATCTTGACAGCAAGTGCAGAGATTTACCACAATCATGTGAGGAATGACTTGAGAGAATCTGGGTTGTTTTTTTTTTTTTAAATACGGAGGAAAAAGTGGTGGTCAAAATGGAGGGGCTGTAATACAACAGGCAAAGGTGAAAACAAGTTTCCAGTGACAGGAGTCAGTAACCAGTACAGATAATTGTCAATAACATGGCAAGCTTCAATCTGAAATGCAATAGGGTAGTGGAGCAGGATTATACAATTTCCTTGGATGCTACTATGTACAGGAGAAATTTGTAGGGCTATGGGAACAAAAGGGAGAACCAATTCATTATTGAATGCAGATACAAAAAAGCTGCCACGTGATGGCACAAAAAGGGTTTCCTCCCAGTTCACAATGTGTAAGTTAGGTGGATTGGCCACGTTAAATTACCCCTTAGTGTCTAAAGTTTAGATGGGTGACAGGGATGGGATAGTGGGGTCTAGGTGTGGAGGGTCGGTGCACTCAATTGGAGCGAATGGTCTCCTTCTGTGCTGTAGGGATTCTATTAATTCATTGTGAGTATTCATTGTGAGTAAATACATTTCATAACTATTTACTTTTTGGAATGGGTTCTCCTAAGCTTTGATTTGGTGGTGTAATACTAGTTTTGATTCCTTGTGCCCACTTTCAAGCTGTTTGTCTTCAGGATAAGCAATTATGCATTTATAAAGAAATGAAATAAACAATGTAACATTTGAATGAATTAGCAAAATTTCCTATTTTCACTTGTGGTCTGTACATTAGAGGTTGTGTACTATAATCCATACACCCAAGAAGTGTCCAGCAGTAAAGAAACAGTTGACTTCATATTTACAAAATTAATTGAAAATTAAGGATATTTAATTTGTGGGCTTTAGTATTTACCTGGTGTGTGTAGAATTCTGCATGGATAATACTTGTAGACAACTGATGCTGTGTTTGAGAAGCAGGCAAATATGTTTTTCTGCCTCCTGGCCTGGAAACTTCCCTGGGGTAAAGGATTTTTGAATCCAGATGGTACTAGACATCAGCATCAATTATGCTGTACCGACAGCAAGAGGTTTGTGAGCCAGTTTTACGTCAGTTCTCTAAAAGCCAGACTAATTTGGGCACTCGGATTTGTAATTTAAATGCTATCTACCACGCCATGCAGTTCTCGATGTGAGAATTTACTCAAGCATTTCAGCATAACTCAAAAGCTTAAAAGTAATGTCAAAACATGGAGCAACTAGGTGGCAAAGATCAAAAAATGAAATAAATTTAGCTAGTGGATTTGTTGTTCACGTAGGCTAGCCTTTCCCAGAGGTTATAGCCACACTTAGCAGCCTGCATCAGAATCCACCTTATTCAGCTTCCCATTCAACCAAGATATACATTGAATGTTAGTACCACTGGAACAGAGTAGCATCACAGAGCTGAACCCCTTGGTGAAGGTATCAGTGTCTTTTGTGATTTTATATCTAGGAACAGAATCTTTTTGATGGAAGATTTAGCATAAATTCGTAGGACCAGTCTGACCTTTTTGGTCAAAATGGAGAACAAAGCATTATTTCATTAGTTTAATACAAGCGTAGATCAGGAGGAAAAGATTTTCCCAGTATCAAACATGTGCATCTGGAATTTAAATGGTTACACAATATGAAAGCCAACAGTCTTTTGCAAACTAGTATTTTTAGTCCAATAGGAACAAAAACTACTGAAGTTATTTGGGTAAATTGTAGTTTTATTGGAAAAAAATATACAACTTGGAATGGATTTCAGGCATGTCAGTGCCAAAGCAGATTTCAGAAAGAACTAAGTGGCTAAACAAAATTTTGAAAGAGCACAGTAAGAAAACAAGAATGCTTCCTTGTATGGAACAGCAAATACAAAAAGGTTTAGTGTACGAGTACCTGGATGATACACCCGTTTTGCTATAGTGCAATGCTGAGAAATTTTAGGCTTTCTGTCCTTACTCTATGCAGAGTGATAACTCTGCATTTAAACAGCAATGCAACACATGCTGATACCAGCCATTTCCTCACAGCAGCATACCCAGATGATCCCTCGTTAAACCACAAGTCCTTATGTAGCTTTGAATGTGTAGAAGAGCTTGGATGCACTTCAAGATAAAGCCACATGCAACTTTTGTTACACCAAAGTCTTGTCTCAAATGTGAAAGAAAACAATGACAAGAAGATATTGTTGAAGGGAAGGAAAACAACATGGACTTACTCTACCCACTATACATGCACATGTTATAGACAGTTGGGGCAGGAGAGAAACATTACAGAAATTACAAACAAAGGAAAGGCAAATAAACAATGCTTATTTTTTTTTACAAGAAAATTAAAAGGTTTTATGTACAAGATCTTCACTTTGCAGTCATCATTTGCACAAACTCTGTAAAAGAAGAAAAATATGTCACTCTAATTTCCAAAGCAAAGCATCAAGACTAATCTCAAATCACCGTGCACAAGTTACGTTTCAACTCCCATTGATTGAACACATTTGGAACAATTGACTGATGCAGTGTTGGAATATCAAAACGATTATTCCCATTTGTTTTATCGACAATCTTTGAAAACGAATCAAGCCAACAGATTGATAGACAGAAACAAGGGGGGGGGGGGGGGGGGGGGGGGGGGGAGTGGAAGGAAGAGGAGAGAAACAATACATGGGTACTTGGGTTGAGCAGCAAATATTTGACAACCATGTTCAGGCAGCTGAACAAGTTCAGGATTTTGAGCACAACTGTTGGTAAACACCAGAGCAGCAATACTCATGGTCCACACCCCCATCCCTGCGACAACCAAAATCACTGCATATCTGAATTGGAGCACCTTTTAGACACAAGAAGCCATCCAGCTTTTATTAAAAGTTATAAACCAAATCAATTGGATAACCTCTTTTGATTAAGTCTGAATAGCAAGATCATTGCATAAAGATTTCCAATATAGTAAATCCAAGAGTTAAAATTAGTCAATTGCTTGTAATGAGTAACTATAAATGAAGCATGATGGTCAGTGTTGAGGTTCCTGAACAACCAGATGCTGATAGATGTCCTTAGTTCTGATGCAGGTAACCCAACATTTCGGATGTAATTTAGCAGTACTATCCATATTTACCCACTCAGAATCTCCAACTTCTAGAATTACCTCAGTGAATAAGAAATCTAGTGATAGTAAACAGGCTAATAGGTCACTCTATCAGCAGGCGTGTATGGCAGAATAATACTTTTTTTATTTGGTGAACTTTCCAGTCTTTAAAATTTATAACCTGTTAAAAGATTGTTTAAAAACACTTTTGAAATAAGGGATATTTTATATCCACATGTCTGGGGTGAGAAAGGCAATAGAATTATTGGATCACTACCATGGCACAAACTTGGGGTAGTCATAAATAAAATTCAAAGCTGAAATGATTTGTGAATTCTACAAATAAATTTGGATTCCAATTAATACTCAAGCAAAGAAAGAAGCACAATAGCATAATGGAAAGACTAGTTTCATAAAGCTTCCCTTCACTATTACATCTATAGTGATCAGCATTAGGTACCTTGCTATCACACCCAATGAGCAAGTAAACCTGAAGTTAGCATTTAATTGTATAGTTAACTTCCTTGGGTTGAAGCTATTGTTTGAATAATTACATTTTTCACTTCAAGTACTATACACAATTTCAAAATAATTGCATTTTGCAGATGTCCATTTAGCTCAGCAACAATATGCTGGTGGATGGGACAATCACAAGCAGCTTTTCGCAAAAAAATTAGCGGTCATCCACTCCAGGGAGATCCTGAAAATAACAATTTGGTAGCCTTTCCAGTCAAAGTTCAAGTGAGGACGAATAAATGTATTCTGTGCGGGGAATGGGGGATGCTGATCAAAAGTAGGTGAATGGAGAATTCCAATCATCAATGGAATATAGCACAATTCTTGCAGAATGAACCAATATGAAAGTACTCAGCAAATAAAATCTTTAACAGTACATTAAAATAAGCTACAATTATAAAATAGTGTACAGGTAATGGGCAGCACAGTAGCATTGTGGATAGCACAATTGCTTCACAGCTCCAGGGTCCCAGGTTTGATTCCGGATTGGATCACTGTCTGTGCAGAGTCTGCACATCCTCCCCCGTGTGCGTGTGGGTTTCCTCCGGGTGCTCCGGTTTCCTCCCAGTCCAAAGATGTGCAGGTTAGGTGGATTGGCCATGATAAATTGCCCTCAAGTGTCCAAAATTGTGCTTAGTGTTGGGTGGAGATAGAGTGGGGGTGTGGGCTTGGGTAGGGTGCTCTTCCAAGAGCCGGTGCAGACTCGACGGGCCGAATGGCCTCCTACTGCACTGTATGGATTCCAGATAGCTTGGCAATTGCTTCAGGTTGATAAAATGATGGTTCTCGTCGCAGGAACAGAAATTCTCGTAACAAATTCTGGTTGGTAGAAGAGTGCCGGATAACACAATTTACCGTAATTGGACATGAAATCGAAATACTGAACCAATGTAGGTATTGGGGGGGGGGGGAAGAGGATGCACAAGAGATAGCAACTTCCCTTACCTTCATAGTTCACTTGACCATCACCATCAATATCTGCTTCTCTGATCATTTCATCAACTTCTTCATCTGTCAATTTTTCTCCAAGGTTTGTCATTACATGACGAAGTTCTGCAGCACTAATGTAACCATTACCATCCTGGAAACAAAAAAAATCCCAACAGTTTGAGATTATTATCAAGAAAGTTAAATGCTGGTATCAAAGGGTCATGCAAGCAAGTCATAGTATTCTTGCTCCAAAGTTAGGTTGTGAACTAAAGGTCCAATCTGGGCGAATACATCATTTTGGCTGATAGTTACAAAAACAGCAACACACTTTTGAAGTGGCACTTCCAGACAAAACATCACCCCCCAAGCAGATGAAGGTCCTGTGTTGTGATTCAGAACAGGATCCACATTTGCAGTATCCTGGGCAATTATCCTCGACCAGTAATCTGGACGATATTATACTTCAACCAACATCAGAAACAGATGCTGTACTCTTTGTTGTCTATGAAGTCTTGCTGTGCACAAAATTGGGTGCTGCATTTGTTCAACATGCTTTGAATGCCAGTGTGAAAGTTACAATATAAAATGCAAGTTAGTCCCCTTAAATTAAAATGCAAACCATATTAAGAGAAGTCTCTATGTTCACTTGCTTCAAGGCTTTCTGAAAAACTGTAGTCTCAATCTAATTTAGTGGCCAAAAGCCCAGTGCCAAAACAAAATGTTCCAATTTGGGACAGCAAAAGTAATCTCGAATGAGGTTCAGAGTCACATTAAGGCAGTGGAATGCTAGCCTGGCCAAGTCCACCTAGGGGGGGAAGAACTGCACGGAGCTTAACCTGGAAGCACATAGTAATTCACATAATGTAGCAGAAAACTCACTTTCTAGCAACTTGAATTGCCACAAGTACACTATACCTTATCAAACACTCTGAATGCTTCTCTGATTTCTTCCTCACTATCTGTATCTTTCATTTTTCTTGCCATCATTGTCAGGAATTCTGGAAAGTCAATTGTTCCATTTCCTGCCAAAAAAAGGGAGGTTTGTGAAAACAGCACACAGTAATAGGAAATGCATAATGAGGGATTTTTGCTCCTCCTGCTTACCATCAGCATCAACCTCATTGATCATATCCTGTAGTTCTGCCTCAGTTGGGTTCTGTCCTAGTGATCTCATAACTGTCCCAAGTTCTTTTGTTGTTATGGTACCATCTCCATCTTTGTCAAAGAGTGAAAAGGCCTCTTTGAATTCTACAAGGAGGGAAAAATTCACTATTGTAAAGAGACATACTAGCACAGTAGGCACCGAATGCATGCAATTTTACTATTTTAAAGCATAATGTAAATTACTCTTTAAAGTTGTGAAAGGCAACATACAGATCAAGTTTATTGCTAAACTGGTGAAGGTCCCAACTAACACAATCATGCCAATTGCAAAAATGGAGGTTTCACTATTAGGTTACTCTAAAGATAAAAGTTGCAGATTTCTCAGATATACTGTACGGCCAGAAGGTTGAAACTACTGATTTTAACTGGCCCAGCTAAATATAGGGTATTAATCCCAAGGTCGAAATCTAACTTTGGCAAAAACAGTACAGATGTTTATTGACTAGATATTGTTAATTCAAATAACCAGCTTGGTTTAACACATGGATTTACTACAGAAAGACCACAAAAATGCTTCCGTCAAAAAAAATGGCAACCCAATCATTTATCTTGTTCACTTCTCCCCAACCCACCCTAGATAAATTAGTTCTGGCAATGTTCAATGCCAACTGATGCATATGCACTCTCTATACAAAGCTCCAAGTACAACCAGGAAATGCAAAGCCATGCATAGAGGAATCACTTCACTGGTCTGTTGGTTGTACTTTGTGGACAATTTGCAAGCTCTTTAAATGGTAACAATGAACCAAAGTTCAAGGATGGTCAATTTAATTAACCTTACGTTAATGTTACATTACTTGGAGTTCAACCACAATAACTTATTCCCAGCTGTACCAATTGAGATTAAATTTACACCCGCCCCATCAGATTTCTTGCACCATAATTTACAGAACATAAATATTTATAAACGTTTTAGTACTAAAACAGAGCTTTGAATATCTTACCCACACCCCCACCCCCCTCCTCCAAAATAAGAGATTTTTACACAAAAGCAAGCTGCAAACAATTAGGGCAGTTTTTGAATACTTGCCAGCAATTTGCTCCTCTGTTAGTTGATCAGCCTGAAAAGGAGAATTACAGATTATGAACTAATCATACATCAGGCTACATGACAGGGCAAGAAAATCACAAATTGGGCCAAATGACACAACTCATTCATTCGTTTGCAACAACAAAAAAATGACATGATGCCCAAGATAACATTGCTGAGGGTGTCCACAGGTTAAGATAATATGCAAGAATATATGTTTTAAAATAACGATACCTCGCCAGCAACATTGACTCTGGCTGAGACAAATTTCGAGACGACCAAGTGCAAGGATCCCCTACTTTTATCAAACAGCCAAAACATAAGTCTTCAGAAGTGAAACTTTTGAATTTAAAATTTGCACCCACAGTTCCAAAGAGGGATGTTTCATGATGTAATTAAATCAATGGCTACAGTAGGCAGGCTAATTTAACTAACCCAGCCTTAGTAAGTGAATAATACTGGACTCCATTTAAAAACCCAACTTTTTGGTAAATACAGACTTGTTCAACAGCACTCGAAAGCAGCTCATCGATTCACTCCATATAGGTCAAATACATTCAAAAGTCAAGTGCAAACTGCCAACAATGGGTGCGGTGGCAAGAAAAGCAGCGGTAGCCAGTGAGGGAGTGGCTCAAATTCCACAAGTCAGTCCCCGAGCCCCAGTGATCATCAAGCCCTGAAGAAAAAAAGCTAAACTTTAAGCAAGTCGCAGGGCGGCCCAGCCCCCGAGAAAGAGGGAGGGACAAGGCATCCTAAGGCTGAATGGAAGAGTCACTTTCCAACCCTGGCACCCCTTGGTTGCGAGTCGAATGCTCCCCCCCCCCCCCCCCCCCCCCCCCGGAATCGGCAGTGAGGGAGACGCTGCAGTCCGCTCCACTCCTTCTGCATTGCGTGCGGCTGCAGCCGGAAGTGCCGATAATCTTAAAACCAAGCCATCTCCCGAGGTCGACAACCCCCCCCCCCCCCCCGGGCAGACAACTCCCCTACCGTGAGCTGCACAACTCCAACCCCCCCCCCCGGAAATAAATTCAAACCTTCGACGTTAACGCTTTTTAAACGCCGCTGGGAGCTAGAGGGGGCGGCGGGCCCCCCGGGACCGTTACCGCGTTCCTCGGGCGCCCCCTCCCCCGGGACAGCCGTTACCACGGGCGCCCCCTCCCCCGGGACAGCCGTTACCGCGCTCCCTCACCTCTCCAGCTGTCCCCGCTCGAGCTCTCCCCCCCCCCCCCCCCCCCCGCGGGGCCAGGCTCCAACGGTCAGAACCGCCGCCCTCGGGATGAGGTGAAAAGGCGGCGGCGGCAGCAGCGACAGTACCACCACCGCCCCCTCTAGCTCCCTCCCCGCAGCGGCAAGAGCACGGGGAGGATCGGGCTGAGTGCGAGGAGCGACATTCGGGTAAGGTCGCCGCCGCCACCGTACAAAGGGGAACGGGGCGGGAGGTGGAAACGACCCCTTCACCCACCGCAACCCATTGCCGACATCCACTCCCTCCTGCCCCGCTCGTCCTCTCCTACGCCGAACTCCACCACCACCCCTCCCAAAATAAAAAGGAAAGAGCGAAGAATAAAGACCAAGGTCGATAGCGGTTGACGGCGACTAATGGGCCGCGGTGGTGGCCCGGCGGCTCTCGCCCTCCATCTCCCAGCTCCACAGAGGCGTCGTCTCACGTTGCCGAGGGGAACGGGGCAAATGAAAATATACAGATTAAAGAAATGTCCGCTTGCAGTCCAACGGAAAATACACCACCGGGGAGGGGAATAAATCCAAATCTCTTCCACGGCAGGGGACGGGGACTGACAGCCGGGGCGGGACTCACCATTTCTGCACCGTTGTGAACTGGTTGCCGATTGCCCCGCTCGCGGCTGAACTCCTCTCCGCCCTCACCGCCACTGACTATAAACAGCCCGCTCACAGCCACTGCTTAACACCCCTCTGCCGCTGTGTCCCTCCGCACAGCCCCGCCCACCGCGCATTACCCTCCCCAAAGAGGGCCGTCGCACCCACCCCAGCCTCCGCTCAAAGAAAAACTAGCAACCCAGCTTCGAATTAATCCGCCATCTCCTTTCAAATAAAGCACCGCTTTGCTAACCGTCAACAAACCCCCCCCACACACACAACCCCGCAGCCGGAAGCCTCCAGCTGGGGATTATTTGTTTCGCCCCGCGGAGGCAGATGCAGCCCGACGTGGCGGCTCGGCTCCCTCTGCGGTCGCTGATTGGTTGGGTCGTACCTGCAATGCGTCAGTGCAAGGCAACGTCGCTGGTGCTGCTTGGCGTCTGCTGGCCTCTGCCCTGTCACTCAGAGCGCAGGGGGAGGGGCTGTCACTCAGAGCGCGCGGGGAGGGTGCTGTCACTCAAAGCGCGGAGGGAGGGGGCTGTCACTCCGAGCGCGGGGGGAGGGGTCAGTCACTCAGAGCGCGGGAGGGAAGGGAGGAGAGGGGCGTCTCAGAGCGGGAGTGGGGAGGGGTCTGTCTCAGAGCGGGAGTGGGGAGGGGACTGTCTCAGAGCCGGGGGGTGGGGAGGGGGCTGTCTCAGAGCCGGGGGGGGTGGGGAGGGGGCTGTCTCAGAGCCGGGGGGGGTGGGGAGGGGGCTGTCTCAGAGCCGGGGGGGTTGGGAGGGGGCTGTCTCAGAGCCGGGGGGGGTGGGGAGGGGGCTGTCTCAGAGCCGGGGGGTGGGGAGGGGGCTGTCTCAGAGCCGGGGGGTGGGGAGGGGGCTGTCACAGAGCGGGGGGGGGGGGCTGTCTCAGAGCGGGAGTGGGGAGGGGACTGTCTCAGAGCCGGGGGGGGTGGGGAGGGGGCTGTCTCAGAGCCGGGGGGGGTGGGGAGGGGGCTGTCTCAGAGCCGGGGGGGGTGGGGAGGGGGCTGTCTCAGAGCCGGGGGGGTGGGGAGGGGGCTGTCTCAGAGCCGGGGGGGTGGGGAGGGGGCTGTCTCAGAGCCGGGGGGGTGGGGAGGGGGCTGTCTCAGAGCCGGTGGGTGGGGTGGGGTGGGGAGGGGGCTGTCTCAGAGCCGGGGGTTGGGGAGGGGGCTGTCTCAGAGCCGGTGGGTGGGGAGGGGGCTGTCTCAGAGCCGGGGGTTGGGGAGGGGGCTGTCTCAGAGCGGGTGTGGGGAGGGGTCTGTCTCAGAGCGGGTGTGGGGAGGGGTCTGTCTCAGAGCGGGGGTGAGGAGGGGGCTGTCTTAGAGCGGGAGTGGGGAGGGGGCTGTCTTAGAGCGGGGGTGGGGAGGGGGCTGTCACAGAGCGGGGGTGGGGAGGGGGCTGTCACAGAGCGGGGGGGGGGGCTGTCTCAGAGCCGGGGGGGGGGAGGGGGTTGTCACAGAGCGGGGGTGGGGAGGGGGCTGTCTCAGAGCGGGAGTGGGGAGGGAGCTGTCACAGAGCGGGGGTGGGGAGGGGGCTGTCACAGAGCGGGGGTGGGGAGGGGGCTGTCTCAGAGCAGGAGGGGGCTGTCACAGAGCGGGGTTGGGGAGGGGACTGTCTCAGAGCGGGAGTGGGGAGGGGGCTGTCACAGAGCGGGGGTGGGGAGGGGGCTGTCAGAGAGCGGGGGTGGGGAGGGGGCTGTCAGAACGGGGGGGGTGTCACAGAGCGGGGGTGGGGAGGGGGCTGTCTCAGAGCCGGGGGGAGGGGGTTGGGTTGTCACAGAGCGGGGGTGGGGAGGGGGCTTTTTCAGAGCGGGAGTGGGCTGTCACAGAGCGGGGGTGGGGAGGGGGCTGTCACAGAGCGGGGGTGGGGAGGGGGCTGTCACAGAGCAGGGGTGGGGAGGGGGCTGTCTCAGAGCGGGGGTGGGGAGGGGGCTGTCACAGAGCGGGGGTGGGTAGGGGGCTGTCACAGAGCAGGGGGGTGAGGGGGCTGTCTCAGAGTCCGGGGGGGGGGGGGTGAGGGGGCTGTCTCAGAGCCTGGGGGGAGGGCTGTCTCAGAGCCAGGGGGGGGGTGCTGTCTTAGAGCCTGCGGGGGGCTGTCTCAGAGCACGTGGGGAGGGGGCTGTCTCTCAGAGCGTGGGGGGAGGGAGCTCAGAGCCCGGGGGGAGTTGGGGCCCTGTCAGAGTGCAGGGGGGAGGGGGCCCTGTCAGAGCGCAGGGGAGGGGGGCAGTCACTCAGAGCCCTGGGAGAGGGCGCTCAGAGCCCGGGGGCAGAGGGGGCACTGTCAGAGTGCAGGGAGAGGGGGGCAGTCACTCAGAGCCCGGGGGGAGAGGGAGCCCTGTCGTGTTATGTACTCTGGGATAACACAGGCTGCAACTTGATGCAGCTTTAACCAAAAGATACTCAGACCTTGAAGTTAGTTCAATCTGATTTATTGAACCAGCAGCACAGTTTGCACAGTTCTCTATGAGTTCGACTCTCTGCTAACCTAAGTGTGGTTACTCTGTCTGACTGAACCAGACTAGCTCTTAGCCACGTGTTGGAGGTGTGATACTGCACATACACCCTGACTCACTCTAGATGTTCATCAGTGGAAAGAGGCAGAGTGTGAGTGCCTCATGTCTTTTCATCTCATCTCATGTCAGTGAGATACCACCCCTGAGTGTCCTGCCTGCTCATTGGTCATGTCCTGTTCTCTGTGTTCATTAGTTGCCTGTCTGTGCCTGCCTATATCATTATCTGCATGTCTGCATATCATGACATCTCCCCCTTTTAAAAAAATTGTTTTGTTGGCACATGGGAACATACTTACATGTGGTGGCATATATTAACATATTTACAAGCAGTGGCATATGTGAACATATTTACATGTGAAGACAGCTGTCTAATGTGAGAAAACAGAACATCGCAAACAAAACAAATGTTCATAAGTCCAGTCTCTGGGGCTTGCGTCTGAACCTTGTTGACCACCGGAGAGGTGGTGGTGGGGACGACAGCGTCTTGACCGGCGGGATGGAAGTCTGAAACGGGACGGAAACGGAGAATAAAGCGGGCAGGCAACTTGCGCAGTGCCCGTCTGTTTCGTCGCACAACAGAACCATCAGCCATACGTACAACATACAAGCGGGGCGCAACCTGTCGAACAACGACAGCTGGAGCAGACCAGCCACCATCCGGTTTCTTGATCCTGACAGTGTCTGCCGGGGATAACACGGGCAAATCGGTGGCATGAGCATCATAGCCCTGCTTTTGCTGGTTTCGGAGCTGCTGCACCTTCTGCAGCACCGGGAGGTGATCCAGGTTGGGCAAGTGTATGGCTGGAAGTGTCCGCAGGTCCCTGTTCATCAGGAGTTGAGCCGGCGACATGCCAGTGGACAGTGGGATCACCCTGTACGCAAGCAGCACGAGGTAGATATCAGAATCCGCAGCCTTGCAGATGAGCTGTTTCACAATGTGCACCCCTTTTTCAACGTTCCCATTGGACTGCGGATAATGTGGGCTGCAAGTGACATGTTTGAAATGGTATGACTTGGCAAACATAGACCACTCGTGGCTGTTGAAGCATGGGCCATTGTCATTCATGACAGTGAGTGGGATACCATGCCTGGAGAACGTCTCCTTACAGGCTTTGATGACGGTCCGAGATGTGAGGTCTGAGAGCTTCACGACTTCAGGATAATTGGAGAAATAGTTAATAATCAACACGTAGTCACGACCATTCACACAAAAGAGGTCGATGCCAACCCTGGACCACGGGGAGGTCTCGATTTCATGCTGCTGGAGCGTCTCCTTGCTCTGCGCTGGCTGGAAGCGTTGACAGGTCGCACAGTTGAGGACCATGTTCTAGATGTCCTGGCTAATCCAGTAGACCGCCTTCCTGGCTCTGCGTCTGCACTTCCCGACGCCCAGGTGTCCCTCATGGATTTGGCGGAGCACCAAGCTCTGGAGACTGAGTGGAATGACAATCCAGTCCAGTTTGAGGAGGGATACCATCAATCATCGTCAGGTCGTCCTTTACATTGTAAAATTGAGGGCACTGCCCTTTCCACCAGCCATTGCGAGGTGGTGCATGACACACTGCAAGAGGGGGTCTTTGGCTGTCTCCTCGCGCATACGAACCACCTTCTCATCAGACGCCGGCAGGGTGTTAGCTCACAGCTGCACCTGTGATTCAATTTGCCGGATGATTTCCAGCGGTTCACTAGGCAATGTGATGGAGCGGGACAATGCATCAGCAATGATGAGCTCCTTGCCAGGCATGAATACAAAGTCAAAGTCGTACCTTCTGAGTTTGAGGAGGATGCGCTGCAGCCGAGGCGTCATGTCGTTCAGGTCCTTGTGGATAATGTGGACCAGAGGCCTATGATCCATCTTGACAGTGAATGTCGGCAGGCCGTAGACATAGTTGTGAAACTTGAAAATGCCAGTAAGAAGACCTAGGCATTCCTTCTCTATTTGCGCATACCTTGTTTTGGTGGGCATCATGGCCCTCGATGCATCGGCTACCGGTGCCCAGGATGAAGTGTCATTGCGTTGAAGCAGCACCACATCGATGCCATCCTGGCTCGCATCTGTCGAGATCTTCGTCTCCCTGTCTGGGTCGAAAAATGCCAAGATGGGTGCAGTGGTGAGCTTGGCTTTCAGCTCCAAACACTCTGCCTGATGTGCTGCCTTCCACTCAAAGGCAGTGGCCTTTTTTATCAGATTTCGTAGGGCCGTGGTGTGTGAGGCCAGGTTTGGGATGAACTTGCCCAGAAAATTGACCATGCCCAGGAGGCGCAGCACCGCCTTCTTGTCTTCAGGGACTTTCAAGGCTTTGATGGCCTTGACCTTGTCTGTGTCTGGGCGCACGCCCTGCTGAGAGATCTGGTCACCTAGGAACCTGAGTGTCGACATGCCAAAACAACATTTGGACCTGTTCAGCTTCAGGCCATTGGCATGGACACGGCCGAATACCTGCTGGAGACGGCAAACATGCTCTTCAGGGGTCGTGGACCATATGATGATGTCGTCCACGTACACACGAACCCCTTCAATGCCCTCTATCATCTGCTCCATGATGCGATGGAAGATCTCTGATGACGAGGCAATGCCAAACGGCATGCGTTTATAGCAGTATTTGGCAAACGGTGTGTTGAAATTGCAGAGCCTTCTGCTGGACTCATACAGCTGGATTTGCCAAAATCCATGTGACGCATCTAACTTGGTGAAAAAATGTGAGTGTGCCATCTCACAGGTGAGTTCCTCCCGCTATGGGATTGAGTAGTGTTCACGCATTATATTCTTATTGAGATCCTTGGGGTCAATGCAGATGCACAAGTCTCCCGAAGGCTTTCTAACACATACCATCGAGCTGACCCAGTCAGTCGATTCGGTTACCTTGGAAATGATGCCCTGTTGCTGAAGATCCTTGAGCTGTGCCTTCAGGCTCTCCCTCAGCGAAGCCGGAACCCGGCGTGGTGCGTGGACCACTGGCTTGGCATCAGGTCATAGCAGAATCTTGTATCGCTATGGCAGCGTGCCCATCCCGTCAAACACATCCGGACACTGAGCGAGGATGTCGTCAATGCCGGCCTGAAATGAAAAATGAAAATCGCTTATTGTCACAAGTAGGCTTCAATGAAGTTACTGCGAAAAGCCCCTAGTCGCCACATTCCGGCGCCTGTTCGTGGAGGCTGTTACGGGAATTGAACCGTGCTGCTGGCCTGCCTTGGTCTGCTTTCAAAGCCAGCGAGAATGTCGTTGTGTAAACCCGCTGTACGAGGTTCAGCTGCTTGCAGGCATGTGTGCCAAGTAGGAATGCCCTGTTGGCTTGACAATTTCAAAACGTAACCGTGCATGGGTGCTCCGGTTGGAGACGAGTAGATGGCAGGATCCCAGTGCCGTGATGGCATTTCCGTTGTGGTCCAGGAGCCTACTGGAAGGATCTTGGGGGGCTTCTTGATGTGTTTGCAATCTGCCTCTGAGAGGAGGTTGGCAGAAGCACCTGTGTCCAGCTTAAACTGGATGGGGCAGTGGTTGACCTGCATCACCGCACGTCATTCGTCCGCAGAATCCACAGCGAGGGTGGATTGAATTTGTGATGAGTTGGATGTGGCATATTCACATTTGGTAATGATGTCCACATAGTAGGCGGAGTCCAGGCATTCTTCCTCTGGATCCGATGTACTGCCAGGATCAGAATCCTGTAATCGTTGTTGCACACTCTGATCGCGCCGTCGTCGGAATTGGGAGTGCTGGTCCCTGACTGGTGGTGCAGACCTGCACAAGGCTGCATAGTGTCCAGGCTTCCCGCAGTTTAAACATCGCCTGCCTCTTGCAGGGCAGTGTTTCTTTAAGTGGGCGTTCGAGCACGTCATGGCGTCGGCGTATTGACGCTCCGCGCGTCGTCGCACATGCGCAGTGCGGGTGTCGGCCGCTTCGTTATCCCGTTCGCATCACGCATGCATGGGGCCCCAGGAAAAGCACGCAAAATGGCCGCTTTCATCAATGCTGAGGCGCTGCATCCAGAAGATGGCTCTTCCTCGTGGGAGGCAAGTTTCTAATTTTCAGCCGATTTGTACTGGGCATAGTGCTTTTTGGCGTGCTCATGCACTGTGCATGTTTCAATCGCGACTGGCAGGGTCATATGCTTGATTTTCAGTAGCTGCTCTCTCAGAGGATCAGAGTGAACTCCAAAAACGATTTGGTCTCTGATCATGGAGTCAGCAATATCACCAAAGTTGCAGGACAGCACTAGCAGGCGGAGGTTAGTTAAGAAGGAGTTGAAAGATTCATCTTTACCTTGTAGATGTTGTTTGAATATGTAGCGCTCGAAGATTTCATTGGTGTCTACTTCACAGTGACTGTCAAACTTGTCCAGGATGGTCTGAAACTTTGTTGTGTCCTCGCCTTCGATGAATTGAAAAGAGTTGAAGAGTTTGATGGCTTGATCACCCGCTGTTGAGAGGAGAAGCGCGATCTTCCTTGCATCGGACGCACCCACGGGGTCTGAAGCTTCGATGTACAGCAGAAACTTTTGCTTCAATGTCCGCCAGTTGGCACTGAGATTGCTGGAAGTCCTGAGCTGGTGAGGAGCCTGAATCTTCTCCATGGTGTCGGGATACATTCGCTGGTCGTCACGGAACGGACTGAGGTAAACCACCTAGATTAAGCAGTCTCCTGGTAGCATGTCGTGTTATGTACTCTGGGATAACACAGGCTGCATCTTGATGCAACTTTAACCAAACGATACTCCAGACCTTGAAGTTAGTTCAATCTGATTTATTGAACCAGTAGCACAGTTCTCCATGAGTTTGACTCTCTGCTAACCTAAGTGTGGTTACTCTGTCTGACTAAACTAGACTAGCTCTTAGCCACCTGCTGGAGGTGTGATATTGTACATACATCCTGACTCACTCTGTAGATGTTCATCAGTGTAAAGAGACGGAGTGCCTTTTATAGTGAGATACCATCCCTGAGTGTCCTGCCTGCTCATTGGTCATGTCCTGTTCTCTGTGTTCATTACCTGCCTGTCTGTATATTATTATCTGCATGTCTGCATATCATGACAGGCCCTGCCAGAGCGAGGGGGGACAGAGCCCGGGGGGAGAGGGAGCCCTGCCAGAGGGCAGGGGGGAGGGGGCTGTCACTCAGGGCCCGGGGGGAGGGGGGCTGTCACTCTGGGCCCGGGGGGAGGGGGGGCTGTCACTCAGGGCCCGGGGGGAGGGGGGCTGTCACTCAGGGCCCGGGGTAAGGGAGGGCTGTCACTCAGGGCCCGTGGGGAGGGGGGGGGGCGCTGTCACTCATGGCCCGGGGGAGGAATGGCTGTCACAGAGCCCGGGGGGGAGAGGGGCTGTCAGTCAGAGCACGGGGGAGGGGGCAGTCACTCAGGGCCTGGGGGAAGGGGGGGCTGTCACTCAGAGCTCGGGGGGCTGTCACTCAGAGCCCGGGGGAGGGGGACTGTCACTCAGAGCCCGGGGGAGAAGGGCTGCCACTCAGAGCCCGGGCGGGGGGGGGGGGCAGTTAGAGCCCGGGGGGGAGGGCTGCCACTCGGAGACCCCGGGGGGGGGGCTGCCACTCAGAAACCGGGGGGAAGGGCTGCCACTCAGAGCCTGGGGGAGAGGGGCTGTTAGAGCCCGGGGGGGAGGGCTGCCACTCGGAGACCCGGTGGGGGCTGCCACTCAGAAACCGGGGGGGGGGTGGGGGCTGCCACTCAGAGCCCGGGGGGCTAGGGCTGTCACTCAGAGCCCGGGGGTGGGGCTGCCACAGAGCCCGTGGGAAGGGGGGGGCTGTTACTCAGAGCCCAGGGGGAGGGGGAAGGAGGCAGTCACTCTGAGCGGGGGGTTAGAGCGGGGGGTGGGAGGGCTGCCACAGAGCCTGGGGGGTGGGGATGGGAGCTGCCACTGAGCCCAGGGTGGGCGGAGCTTCCACCCAGAATCTGGGGGGAGGGGTTGCCACTCAGAGCCTCGGGTAGGGGCCTGTCACGGAGCCCGGGGGACTGTTGCTGAGAGCCCAGGGGGAGGGGGACAGTCATTCAGAGCCCGGGGAGAGGCGGCAGTCACTCAGAACTCGGGGGAGGGGGGGCAGTCACTCAGGGCCCAGGGAGAGGGGGACTGTTACTCAGAGCCCGGGGGAAGGGGGGCAGTCAGTCAGAGCCCAGGGGAAGGGGGGCAGTCAGTCACTCAGAGCTCCGGGGGGAGGGGGGCAGTCAGTCACTCAGAGCTCCGGGGGGAGGGGGGCAGTCACTCAGAGCCCGGGGAGGGGGACTGTCACTCAGAGCCCGGGGGGAGTGGGGCAGTCACTCAGAGCCCGGGGGAAGGGGGGCAGTCAGTCAGAGCCCAGGGGAAGGGGGGCAGTCAGTCACTCAGAGCTCCGGGGGGAGGGGGGCAGTCACTCAGAGCCCGGGGAGGGGGACTGTCACTCAGAGCCCGGGGGAAGTGGGGCAGTCACTCAGAGCCCGGGGGAAGGGGGGCAGTCACTCAGAGCCCGGGGGGAGTGGGGCAGTCACTCAGAGCCCGGGGGAAGGGGGGCAGTCACTCAGAGCCCGGGGGGAGGGGGGCAGTCACTCAGAGCCCGGGGGGAGGGGGGCAGTCTCTCAGAGCCCGGGGTGAGGGGGGGCAGTTACCCAGCGCCCGGGGGGAGTGGGGGCAGTCACTCATAGCCCGAGGGGAGTGGGGCAGTCACTCAGAGCCCAGGGGAGCCCGGGGGGAGGAGGGCAGTCACTCAGAACCCGGGGGGAAGGGGGCAGTCACTCAGAGCCCGTGGGGAAGGGGGCCAGTCACTCAGAGTCCGGGGGGAGGGGGCAGTCACTCAGAGTCCGGGGGGAGGGGGCAGTCACTCAGAGCCCGGGGGGGAGGGGGGCAGTCACTCAGAGCCCAGGGGGAGGGGGGCAGACACTCAGAGCCCGGGGGAGGAGGGGCAGTCACTCAGAACCCGGGGGAAGGGGGCAGTCACTCAGAGCCCGGGGGAGGGGAAGCAGTCACTCAGAACCCGGGGAAGTGGGGCAGTCACTCAGAGCCCGGGGGAGGGGGGCAGTCACTCAGAGCCCGGGGGGAGGGGGGCAGTCACTCAGAGCCCGGGGGGAGGGGGACTGTTACTCAGAGCCCAGGGGGAGCGGGGCAGACACTCAGAGCCCGGGGGGAGGGGGGCAGTCACTCGGAGCCCGGGGGGGGCAGTCACTCAGAACCCGGGGGGAGGGGGTCAGTCACTCAGAGCCCGGGGGGAGGGGGGGCTGTCACTCAGAGCCCAGGGGGAGGGGTGGCAGTCACTCAGAGCCCGGACGGAGGGGGGGCAGTCAGTCAGAGCCCGGGTGAAGGGGGGGGGAGGCAGTCACTCAGAGCCCGGGGGAGGGGGCAGTCACTCAGAGCCTGGGGGCAGGGGGGACAGTCACTCAGAGCCCGGGGAGAGGGGGACTGTTACTGAGAGCCAGGGGGAAGGGGGGGCAGTCACTCAGAGCCCGGGGGGAGGGGGCTGTCACTCAGAGGCTGGGGGCAGGGGGGACAGTCACTCAGATCCCGGGGGGAGGGGGTCAGTCACTCAGAGCCCGGGGGCAGCGGGGGGCAGTCACTCAGAGCCCGGTGGAGGGGGACTGTTACTGAGAGCCAGGGGGAAGGGGGGGCAGTCACTCAGAGCCCGGGGGGGGCAGACACTCAGAGCCCGGGGGCAGGGGGGCAGTCACTTAGAGCCTGGGGGGAGGGGGACTGTTACTCAGAGCCCGGGGGCAGGGGGGCAGTCACTCAGAGCCGGGGGGCAGGGGGGGGCAGTCACTCAGAGCCCGGGGGCAGCGGGGGGCAGTCACTCAGAGCCCGGTGGAGGGGGACTGTTACTGAGAGCCAGGGGGAAGGGGGGGCAGTCACTCAGAGCCCGGGGGGGGGCAGACACTCAGAGCCCGGGGGCAGGGGGGCAGTCACTTAGATCCTGGGGGGAGGGGGACTGTTACTCAGAGCCCGGGGGCAGGGGGGCAGTCACTCAGAGCCCGGGGGCAGGGGGGGGGGCAGACACTCAGAGCCCGGGGGATGGGGGGGGCAGTCACTCAGAGCCCGGAGGCAGGGGGGGCAGTCACTCAGAGCCCGGGGGGCGGGGGACTGTTACTCAGAGCCCAGGGGCAGGGGGGGGGCAGTCACTCAGAACCCGGGGGCAGGGGGGTCAGTCACTCAGAGCCCGGGGGATGGGGGGGGTGGGCAGTCACTCAGAGCCCGGGGGCGCGGGGGGGGGGGGAGTCACTCAGAGCCCGGGGGCAGGGGGGGTCAGTCACTCAGAGCCCGGGGGCAGGGGGGCAGTCACTCAGAGCCCGGGGGCAGGGGGGCAGTCACTCAGAGCCCGGGGGCAGGGGGGTCAGTCACTCAGAGCCCGGGGGCAGGGGGGCAGTCACTCAGAGCCCGGGGGCAGGGGGGGCAGTCACTCAGAGCCCGGGGGGCGGGGGACTGTTACTCAGAGCCCAGGGGCAGGGGGGGGGCAGTCACTCAGAACCCGAGGGCAGGGGGGTCAGTCACTCAGAGTCCGGGGGATGGGGGGGGGGCAGTCACTCAGAGCCCGGGGGCGGGGGGGGGGGGAGTCACTCAGAGCCCGGGGGCAGGGGGGTCAGTCACTCAGAGCCCGGGGGCAGGGGGGCAGTCACTCAGAGCCCGGGGGCAGGGGGGCAGTCACTCAGAGTCCGGGGGCAGGGGGGTCAGTCACTCAGAGCCCGGGGGCAGGGGGGCAGTCTCTCAGAGCCCGGGGGCAGGGGGGGCAGTCACTCAGAGCCCGGGGGCAGGGGGGGCAGTCACTCAGAGCCCGGGGGGAGGGGTGCTGCTGCTTAACGCAGCGCTGACTGGGCGCTGTACAGCACCTAGGTGTCATAAAGGCGAAAAGGGAGGAAACGGGTGTCGGACAAGATAGCCGATAGTAAATGTGCACTGCAGTATTCCAACATTAAGCAGACACTCAACCCGATGAAAGCAGCTTCCTGCTGCACCTTTCTCGCGGCTCATCGTAATTCACATGAAACTTTCTCATTTCTGATTATCTTTGCAGCACTTTGCAATGGGTATGATATTTGTGTGTCACACGCACGTGGCTTTGACCGTTGAACGCAGAATCTTGCTGTTGATTTTTCCCCCTCGTACCTGGGTTTCTGCTTTCTTGAGTTGCTTTCCATCTATGCGGCTGGTTGACTGTTCCTGCATAGGTGCTGCTTCCCTACCCCAATCAATCGGTCCATTTTTATAATCTGCTATAGTCAGATATTTTGTAGTATTTGTGATGATGGTATTGGATTGTGACTTTGTTTTGGCCATGTGTGTCTCTGAATTTGCTTCTCACAATTTATTGTCAAGCTCTGCTATTTTCTTACTCCCTCGCAAACTTAAATGCCCTATCTTTTTCAATAAAATTATTTTCTCATTGCTTTAAATGTTGTCTCATGTTTGGCTGACTACTCGATGGCCAAAAATTGTAAACTTCTCACTAAGTTTCTGAGCAATTTTCTAGTATATTTTTAAACGGCAGAACTATACTTGTACAATAATTGTGTTTAATAAACATTACAAAACTTCAAATTGCTCTGATTTAATGTTTATAGCATCTAAGGTCAGCACGGTACCATAGTGGTTAGCACAATTGCTTCACAGCTCCAGGGTCCCAGGCTCGATTCCTGGCTTGGGTCACTGTCTGTGCGGAGTCTGCACGTTCTCCCCGTGTGTGCGTGGGTTTCCTACGGGTGCTCCGGTTTCCTCCCACAATCCAAAGATGTGCAGGTTAGGTGGATTGGCCATGCTAAATTGCCCTTGGTGTCCAAAATTGCCCTTAGTGTTGGGTGGGGTTATGGGTTGTGGGGGTGTGGGCTTGGTTAGGGTGCTCTTTCCAAGAGCTGGTGCAGACTCGATGGGCCGAATGGTCTCCTTCTGCACTGTAAATTCTATGATTCTATGATAAGGTGCTATTTAATCTTGATGTGGAGATGCTGACATTAGACTGGGGTGGGCACAGTAAGAAGTCTTACAACACCAGGTTAAAGTCCAACAGGTTTGTTTTGAATCACTAGCTTTCGGAGCGCAGCTCCTTCATCGGGTGATTGAAGAGGTGGGTTCCACAAACGTGGACATGTACTTTATATTCTAGAACATAGTTCTATGTTGGGGAACCGTTCATGAGAAATGTGCAGCTCTGACCAACAAAAACTTTTTAAAAATTGATTTGAGGCCTTGGGTACAGTGTACAGAATTATTTCTGGGTTGCAGATGTGGTAACAAAATATTTTTGAGATAATTAAACTACATACCAGCACAATTTGCATAATTATTTCCTTTCTCTTTCCTCTGTATATTGTTATTTTATTACATTATTGTACAAAATCATCAACTTATTTAAAAGAGCCAGGGTAGAGGAAGGAGATGTTTTTGGGTATCATCTTGCTTTCTATACCTGCAATGCTGTATAAGGTTTAATTAGTTATTGATGCAAGTATAAGGAACATCACACTGAGACAATGGTATTTATTAGTGATACTCTTAATTTAATGATCAAATCATTCTCATTAACACCGGTAACAAACAAATAACCAGTAGGTAGTCCTATTATATAGTTCAAAATGCTCTCCACTCACAACACAAATTTAAAAGGATACAATCTACAACACATGCGTACTGCATGTGTTTGTCATAGTTGTCATGGATCCAAGTGCATGAAAACCAGCCAAGTAATTAAAACAGTCACATACTGGTAAACTATATGAAAATCTAGTGCCAGAAATAGACAGCATTTTACGTTGTAAAGAATAATTATTTTCAAATTAGACTGCAGTTATGGTGCAAATGCCAGTCTGGGATTGCTATCTATAAATGGCAGATTTGAGTTATATTGCCAACTGTGATTGTCTTATTCTAAGTAGGCATGCATCCTTAAAATGCATCCAAAGCACTACGTCCTCAGATGCCAATTTTTAATGGTCAAGAGATCCAATGGATCATTAGAATTTTTAAATGTAGTTTTTTACCGGCCATAATACTGAGGTTTGGAGACAGAGCAACATGAGCAATTGTATGTGATCTCTAATTTCCTGATTTAGTACGTTCGAAAGTCTGGTCACTGAACACGTTATGAAATGAAATGAAATGAAATGAAAATCGCTTATTGCCACAAGTAGGCTTCAATGAAGTTACTGTGAAAATGCTGCCATTTACAGATTAATCTCCAACCAATTCAAAAGGAAGCTTATTACACGGCATTGAACTTCAACATCAAGGCAATTATCATGCCTCAAGTTGTCCTCCATATGGAATGCCACATTGAAAGCCTCCTTTTCCTGACATGGAAGTCCAAAATGATAGTTGCTGGAATGAATATGAATATGTCCTGATTACATGAAAGCATTCATACATCTAAAGACTAGAGCCGACCTCAATTGGTTTGTAGAGTAGTGCGCAGTTTCTGCTGAAGTTCTGCTGAAGGGGCTGTTTAGCACAGGGCTAAATCGCTGGCTTTGAAAGCAGACCAAGGCAGGCCAGCAGCACGGTTCAATTCCTGTATCAGCCTCCCCGAACAGGTGCCGGAATGTGGCGAAAAGGGGCTTTTCACAGTAACTTCATTTGAAGCCTACTTGTGTGACAATAAGCGATTTTCATTTCATTTCAGTTCTTCATTACAAACGATTCAACCTTGTTCAATTACATATAATGTATTTTAATACTGTGGTTAGGAGAACAATAGCAATGCATTCACAAATTTCATGGTAATTTGTGCTTCATACCACTTGGGAAGATCTCCTCAAATGTATTGCCTGTCCCGCGAGGAGGTAAGCCTGCATTTTAAGTTGTCTGATGACTGATTCGTTCTTATTCACCCTCAGAGGTAGTAGACAGGGTCTCTTTGGAGTTGAACAGGCTGTAAGACAATGGGATGTATAATTGAAGATTGGTGATAGGTTAATCTTCCATTTGACAATCAATATCCAAGCTTGGCCAGAACAGCAGCACTCTAGAGTCCTATTGATGATAGACTAAACAGTCTGGTTTATTGACAGGATCTGAAGGCGTGCACCTGAACGTAGAGCTGGGATTGTTTCTGCTGATTTGCAAATAACTCAGTATTTTACTGATCGAGCAAACCTGAGGTCATAAGTTTTTGGTAAGTTCTGAAATTGAGGTCAATCTAGTAATTTGTGGCCAAGTACATGATCATGAAAGTTGCTACTTTTGTTGTAAAAATGCAACTAGTTTACGAATATCCTTCCAAGGAAGAGACTCCAATCTACTCTCTGTGGACAATGTGACAATAAATATGTTTTTGTCAGTGTTGCCCACAAGAGCAAACATTTTTTTTCAAATAGCTGAAATGTGTTCGATGTATTGTTACACAGGCCAAGTGTGAGACAATACCTTAAAATTAGTTTGTGTGCACAAAAATATTCAGGTTATGATTTCAGTTCCTGTCACACTTGAGCTAACTATAATTGATGGTTAAATTATAATTTGCTCCCAGCAGCATTTTTCCCTCTGCAAACATTTTTGTCCATTATAGGAGCTTAAGAAAATGAGAAGTGATTCAGACACTGAAATTTTAAAAATCTGGTCAGGAAATCTAGAACATGGGGGGGGGGGGGGGGGGGGGGGGGGGGCACAGTCTCAGGATAAGGGACGATCATTTAGGACTGAGATTAGGACAATTTTTTTCACTCAAGCAGTTGTGAAACTTTGGAATTCTCTCCCCAGAGGGCTGTGGCTGCCCTATCACTGAATGTATTTAGGCTGAAACACGCAGGTTTTTGGGGTCTCATGGAATCAAGGAATATGGAAGTAGACTAGAAAATGGAATGTAAGACAATAATCAGCCATGATCCCATTGAATGGAGGAGCAGGCTCAATTGGCCGTATGGTCTACTGTTCCTATTTCTTATGTTCTTCGATACCTTCTGTTTTTGCAGGATAATGCAGGAGGCACAGTGGTTCACACTGCTGCCTCATAGTGCCAAGGATCTGGGTTCAATTTCAATCTTAGTTGACTGTCTGCATTGAGTTTGCACATTCTCCCTGTGTCTGCGTGGGTTTCCTCCACAGAAATGCAGATTAGGTAGATTGGCCGTTCTAAATTGTCTTTTAGTGTTCAAAGGTTAGGTGGGGTTACAGGGATAGGGTGGGGGAGCGGGCCTAGGTGGGGTGCTCTTTCAGAGGATTGGTGTAGACTTGGTGGGCTGAATGATCTCCTTTTGCACTGTAGGTATTCTATGATTCTAAGGAGCGGAAAGCATATGAAACCAGCAATATGTGAATTTTACCTGGTTAAGCTCCAGCAGTACCCCAAAGTACACATTGGAATTCATTGATGACTGCTGCTGAGCTACACCAACATTTTCTGATTTAAGTACAAGGATGAGTGTATATTTCATACGGACCAAGCAAAAACTCAGCTTATGTATATAATTTGGTATTTTGCCGATTTTTAAGCATGGCGATAGGTTTAATGGCCCATTAGACAAGCTAGCTACTCAAACAAAAAATGCTGTTTGTCTCAAGTTACTCCTTTCAGAGGCACAGGTTTATATGATCAGCTAATTTATTCTTCTTTTCAATAATCTGAAGTACAGTAATATGGATACATTTATGAATATTTACAATAAATGAGAACTGCACATTTGCCACAGGTCATTTGAAGTGACTTAGGCCATTCAAATTCATTTGTGACTGAATCTTGCAGAACAATTCTGACAGAACAATTCTGACTAAAGTCCCCCCTCTCCCCTCCCGTTTGACAAAGGCAGATATGAAAAGTACTGTAATAATAACCACCTTTTATTGTCACAAGTATAAAGTTACCATGAAAAGCCCCAAGTTACCACATTCCGGCACCTGTTGGGGTAAGCTGGTACAGGAATTGAACCTGTGCTGCTGGCCCTTCTTCTATATTACAAACCAGTTGTCAAGCCCACTGAGCTATACTTCAAACACGTTTTATGAAATGACAATATTAGGTTACAGTTAATGTCACATCAAATTAATTCTGATGGCAAACATTTTATCTGTACCCTTCTGATTCACAAAGATTAACACTATTCACAAATATCATTAAGTTGTTATGAAGCAGACATTTATTTAAGTGGTAAAACTCTTTTTTTTTGTAATTGCCCGCCTGGGGAGATTTCTAGTTTTGTTTTATTCTCCTAAATAGACATGCTGCTTTTCAATAAGGCTGCATGCAGGGAAGGAGTGGTTTTGAGTACTGCATGTGATTGGCAGAATTTGAGATGGATTGTTTGTATGAGTTTGCATTTTATTTAACTTTAAACATGTTTAAATGTTTACAAAAAGCAAACGATGCCGAATAATTCAGTGAAAAATCAGCTTAATGATATATGCTTACTACTCTGGTGAAAGTAAAGTGCTGACAGAATTTGTAAACTTTTCAAATTCTAATAAAATGAACGCAAACCCGAGTTATTGAAATGCTTCCGGCAAGTGAACCCGGAAAAGGCCACCAAAATATGTTATTGAGCTATTTATTATTTATCTGCTTGCTTTACAATATGTTATTGAACTAGAGACGAACTTGCCCACATCTGTGTTCAGTTGCTTGGGGGGGGGGGGGGGGGGCGTTTGTTACCGTGAGTCAGTGGTGCAATGCAGTAACTAGGGTGGAAACGTCACGCATGCGCAAGGGCAGTGGCAAGTGCCTGCCGTGTAAACAGTGGGGCAGTTTTGTGGATCAGGATTTCCTACAAGTAGAGAGCTGAGAGAGAACCATTAGCAGACAGGGAGCTGAAGATTCGTCTTTCTGTACCATGCACATCCAGGCAACTCAGGACATCCCCCAACACAGCACCTTCTAATTCTTCTGTACCGTACCAGGAAGAACGGACTCTCGAGATCGGTGTCCGCAACAGGAGGCGAAACTATCGTGCAAGGACCAAAAAGCAGGCGGCAGTCAGGACAGCATTTGTGCAAAAGACACTGCTACTGAGGCAAACCAATGTTGAAATCAGTAACCAAAGAAACGCAGAGTTCAAACAGGGATGCCAGTAAACAGCAAAATCCAAAAGGAACTGCCAGACATGATGGGACCAAACTAAAAGGCGGCAAACGGAAGAAACAGGACTAAAAGGGCAGCAGCTGTCAGAAGTAACATTTAAAATGGAGGCTACGAAGTGTGTTTATTGTGCAATGTTTACAAACGAGAAAATCAGAAACAGTGGGGGGAAAAGTGAATAGTGCCGTATTTAGATTATAAATGAGTAGATGACTATATACACGGGGTTGGAATTATCAAAAAAGTGCCAGCAAGGCTCAGCGTGGACACATTCTCCCCCGAGTCAGAGGTTATGGGTTTATGTCTCACTTAAGATACTGGAGCACATGTCAAGTCATTTGTCTTACATCCTATTATGCAGACTAGCATATTGAAGTTCCATCCGTTCCATCTACCATTAGTTCATTAGTGTCATCCATTCCACCATAACTGCAGGATCTGGAGACTGCAGCAGCCAATTACCACTGTGCATTCTTCCTGCCGATTCAGGCAGCACACAATGAACAGACCAGTGGGGGAGTAAGTACTCTAATCTGACATTCAACACGTGAAGAGGAAGCAATGCAACAATTTGCTTCAATTCAGGCCAGGACACATTAAATAAGAAACGATAGACATTCTGAAAAATTCACTGAAGGCACAGTGACCCTCGCATCTCCACCCACAACTGCTCGTCCTCAGTTTTTCATTGAATAAAGAGTTACATTTTATGAGGCACATCACAGATTTCATGGAATTACAAACTTGAGTTACAACTAATCAGATTGTTCTGCAAATGAAATAACGAACAATTTTAAACCTAGATAGAAGTTAACATTTGTCACACTTGAGGTCTATTGACTCATGATATACACCATCAGTCTGACAAATTTCACATTGCCTTGGAGCATTCAAATTTCTGTTAGAGAACAATAGCCGTGAGTCCTCCAGGCTTGGGAAGGGAGGAGCTACCTTTCTGACTTCTTGTTGTTGCCCAGCCTCTTCAAGCTTTCTAAAGTGAAGGATTCCAATTGCAAAACCCACATTCCAATGAAAGGTCACAGATCTGAAATGTTGATTGATAATCTTTATTGTCACAAGTAGGCTTACATTAACACTGCAATGAAGTTACTGTGAAAAGCCCCTAGTCACCAATTCAGAATGTCCAATTCACCAAACAGCACATGTTTCGGGACTTGTGGAAGGAAAGCGGAGGAAACCCACACAGTCACAGGGAGAACGTGCAGATTCCGTGCAGACAGCAACCCAAGCCAGGAATCGAACCTGGAACACTGGTGCTGTGAAGCAACAGTGCTAACCAGTGATGCACGATCAATTGCACAAAGACTAAAGTTGGGTAAACTGTGGCTTTATTACAGTCAGATGCGAGGCCTCCTGCTGCAGCTGGCGAAATGGCAGGGCACTGGAGGTCATGCATATTTATACAGTTCTCCGTGGGCGGAGCCAGCCGGCAGGAGCTACCGGCGAACCTGTAGTGCAGGTCCTACCTTACATCTCCTATTACAGTGGTTCACCACATTCACCCCCTGTTAAAAATGAGTCCAGCAGGGGTGACGTGAAACTATATACAATTAGTGCAATTATGTACAGTGGTAGGGAAAGAAAAGTCCATGTTGACGGTCCGGAGTCCGTCAAAGGTTCAGCCGGTCTGGTGCTTTGGTGTTTCGTTGGGAGCGGCGTAACGGTGGCGGCGAAGTCGGTGCTGGTGGTGGTGGAGGTGGCACCGATGGCAGTGGTGGCGGTGCTTATGCTGACCAATCATCGGGGAACTCCGGGAGCGTGCCAAAGTCCTCTTCGTCCTCTTGTGCGGAAAAGGGGGGGGGGTCTGGTGCGGTCAATATTTGTTGCGCGGTGGGAGGTGGGGTGGGGGGGCGCATTGGTGGGGGTGTGTGTTGGGGTGGAACCTGATGGTGCCAGGTCCCTGAGTGAGACAGTATCTTGGCGGCCTTCGGGGAACTCAACGTAGGCATATTGAGGATTGGCGAGCATAAGCACCGCCACCACCGCCATCAGGTCCACCAAGGGGTCCGCCTTGTGGAGTCAGACGTGCCGACGGAGAAGGACCGGTCCTGGAGCAGCGAGCAAGTCGGGAGCGACACCCCGGATGTGGACTTCCTGGGGAAGGTAAATACACATTCATGGGGTGTGTTATTAGTGGTGGTGCACAATAGTGACCGGATGGAGTGTAGAGCGTCAGGGAGGACCTCCTGCCAGCGAGAGGCTGGGAGGTTCCTGGACCGTAGGGCCAGCTGGACGGCCCTCCAAACCGTCCTATTTTCCCGTTCTACTTGCCCGTTTCCCCGGGGGTTGTAGCTGGTCGTCCTGCTGGAGGCTATACCCCTGCTGGGCAGGAACTGACGCAGCTCATTGCTCATGAATGAGGATCCCCTGTCACTGTGGATGTTGGCGGGGAAACCGAACAGAGCGAAGATGGTGCTGAGGGCCTTGATGATGGTGGCAGACGTCATATTGGGGTATGGGATGGCGAAGGGAATCTGGAGTACCCATCGACCACACTGAGAATATACGTGTTACGGTCGGTGGAAGGGAGGGGTCCTTTGAAATCCACGCTGAAGCGTTCAAAGGGGCAAGAAGCCTTCACCAGGCGCGCACGGTCTGGCCGGTAGAAGTGCGGCTTGCACTCCGCACAGACCTGGCAGTCCCTGGTGACTGTCCTTACTTACTCAACGGAGTAGGGCAGATTGCGAGCTTTGACCAGATGGTACAATCGAGTGACCCCCGGGTGACAAAGGCTGTCGTGTAGGGCCCGGAGTTGGTCCACTTGTGCGCTGGCACATGTACCTCGGGAGAGGGTGTCTGGAGGCTCGTTGAGTTTACCGGGGCGATACAAGATCTCGCAATTATAGGTGGAGAGCTGGATTCTCCACAGCAAGATTTTATCGTTTTTGATCTTGCCCCGCTGTGTGTTATTGAACATGAAGGCTACCGACCGTTGGTCCGTAAGGAGAGTGAATCTCTTACCGGCCAGGTAATGCCTCCAATGCCGCACAGCTTCAACGATAGGGTGGGTCTCCTTTTCGACGGATGAGTGTCGAATTTCAGATGCATGAAGGATGCAGGAAAAGAATGCCACGGGTCTGCCTGCCTGGTTTAGAGTGGCGGCAGGGGCGACCTCTGAAGTGTCGCTTTCTACTTGGAAAGGCAGTGACTCGTCTACTGCGCGCATCCCGGCCTTGGCGATGTCTGCTCTGATGCGGGCGAAAGCGTGTTGTGCCTCGGCCGCGAGGGGGAATTGGGTGGACTGAATGAGTGTGCTGGCCTTGTCCGCATAGTTTGGGACCCACTGAGCGTAGTAGGAAAAGAACCCCAGGCAGCATTCGGTCCATCTCTCTTTGGAAGACCGAGACCCCATTTGTGACACCAAAAGGGACCCTAAGGAAGTGGTAGAGGCGACTGTCCGCCTCAAAGGCAGTGTATGGCCAGTCCGACATCCGGATGGGGAGCTGGTGGGAGGCGGATTTCAGGTCAATTGTTGAGAAGACCTGGTACTGCGCAATCTGATTGACCATATCAGATATGCGTGGGAGGGGGTACGCATCGAGCTGCGTGTACCGGTTGATGGTCTGGCTGTAGTCCACGACCATCCTGTGTTTCTCCCCAGTTTTAACCACTACCACTTAGGCTCTCCAGGGGCTGTTGCTGGCCTCGGTAACACCCTCCTTAAGCAGCCGCTGGACTTTGGACCTGATGAAGGTCTTGTCCTGGGTGCTGTACCGTCTGCTCCTAGTGGCAACGGGCTTGCAATCCGCAGTTAGATTGGCAAAAAGGGAGGGGGGATAGACCTTGAGGGTCGCGAGGCTGCAAACGGTAAGGGGGGGTAAGGGCCCACCAAATTTGAGGGTGAGGCTTTGGAGGTTGCACTGGAAGTCCAGGCCCAACAGGAGTGCAGCGCAGAGATTAGGAAGGACATAGAGGCGGAAGTTACTAAATTCTACGCCCTGGACCGTGAGGTTGACTGTACAAAAGCCTCGGATCGGGACAGAGGGGGATCCGGAGGCTAGGGAGATCCTTTGATTGGCAGGGTGGACCGCGAGGGAGCAGCGCCTTACCGTATCTGGGTGAACAAAGCTTTCGGTGCTCCCGGAGTCCAGCAGGCACGAGGTCGCGTGGCCGTTGATGTTAACATCGTTGACGAGGCCGCCAGGTTGTGCGGGCGAGATTGGTCCAGCATCATCAAAGCGAGCTGCGGGTAGCCATCGGATGCTTTGGGTGGCGAGTGTGTGCGGTTCCGATGTCGGGATGTCCAGAGACCCTGTGGGGGACAAGCTGGCGGCGCCCATGGTGCGCACATTGCGTGGTCGGGACAAGATGGCGGCGCCCATGGTGCGCACATTGCGGGGTCGGGACAAGATGGCGGCACCTATGGGGCGCATGTGGCCGAAGGGGGACAAGATGGCGGCTCCCATTGTGCGCCTGGCATGGGGAGGGGGCGATAGCGGGCACGATCGAAGCGACTTCGCGGGCCTGGCACACAGCCGCAAAGTGGCCCTTTTTACTGCAAGCTTTACAAACTGCAGTGCGGGCCGAGCAGTGTTGGCGGGGGTGCTTCTGCTGATCGCAGAAGTAGCAGCAGGGACCCCTGGGGTGCGCGGATCGGCGTGCAGCGCAGGCATATTGGGAAGGCAGGGCCCCGGCTGAGGAGGTCGTCGGGGGATCCAGGAGGGGTAGGAAGGAGTAGAAGGGTGGGTAGCGCGGCGGGAGGGGTATGATTGTACGTTACGGGATTCGACCGTCATGGAGAGCGCCAAGGTTTTCGTCTCCGCCAGTTTGAGCGTGGCCCCTTCCAGTAATCGTTCTCGGATGTGGTCCGATGCAATCCCCGTCACAAAGGCATCGCGCATGAGGAGATTTGCGTGTTCGCCGGCCGTAACGGCCTGACAGTCACAGTCCCGGACGAGTGGAATTAGGGCCCGCCAGAAGTCTTCGATGGACTCACCAGGTAGTTGCGAGCAGGTGGCGAGTACATGCCTGGCGAAGAGCGTGTTCGCCTTCTGCACGTAGTGTTCCTTAAGGAGTTCCATTGCTTTTGTGTAATGGCGTCTTGGATCAACGGGAACACGCTGGAGCTCAGTCTGGAGTACAGGACGTTTATCTTCTGAGCCTCCGCTGGCGCGGGGTCCGCCGCGTTGATGTAGGCCTCAAAACATGCTAGCCAGTGAGCAAAGTCTTTCCTGGCGTCGGGCGAGTGCGGATCCAGCTGCAGGCGATCGGGCTTAATTCAGATATCCATTCTGTGGAAAATCTGACTGTAATAAATTGATGCACGATCAATTGCACAAAGACTAAAGTTGGGTACAACTGTGGCTTTATTACCGTCAGATGCGTGGCCTCCTGCTGCAGCTGGCGAAATGGCAGGGCACTGGAGGTCATACATATTTATACAGTTCTCCCTGGGCGGAGCCAGCCGGCAGGAGCTACCGGCGAACCTGTAGTACAGGTCCTACCTTACATCTCCTATGACAGTGGTTCACCACAACCATTTAATACTGTTTTCCCTCATACGAACATACAAATTAGGAGCGGAGTAGGCCACTTGGCCCTTCGAGCCTGCCCCTCCATTTAATAAGATCATGGCTGACCTGATTGTAACCTCAACTCCACATTCCTGCTTACCTTAATAACCTTTGACCCCCTTGCTTCTCAAGAAACCACCTATCTCTACCTTAAAAATACTCCAAAGACTCTGCTTCCACCAACTTTGAGGAAGAGAATTCCAAAGACTCATGACCCTCTTGAGAGAAATACAATTTCTTCGCCTCTGTTTAATGGGCGACCTGTTATTTTTAAACAGTGACCTTCTTGTTTTAGATTCTCCCACAAGAGAAAACATCCTCTCCACGGACCCTTCAGGATCTTACATGTTTCAATCAAGTTACCTCTAACTCATCTAAATTCCAGTGAACTCAATCTAAATTCCAGTGGATACCAGCCTAGCCTGTCCAACCTTTCCTCATAAGACAACCCAGCCATTCCAGGTCTTAGTTTAGTAAACCTTCTCTGAACTACATCCAACGTACTTACAGCCTTAAATAAAGTAAGAAGTCTTACAACACCAGATTAAAGTCCAACAGGTTTGTTTCAAACACTAGCTTTCGGAGCACTGCTCCTTCCTCAGGTGATTCACCTGAGGAAGGAGCAGTGCTCCGAAAGCTAGTGTTTGAAACAAACCTGTTGGACTTTAACCTGGTGTTGTAAGATTTCTTACTGTGCTCACCCCAGTCCAACGCCAGCATCTCCACATCATCCTTAAATAAAGAGACCATACTGTGCACCGTACTCCAAATGTGGTCTCACCTATGCCCTGTATAACTGAAGCAAAACAATAATATATTAGCTTTCCTAATTATTTGCTGTACCTGTAGACTAGCCTTTTGCAATACATGCACCGGGACACCCAAATGCCTCTGCATCTCAGACCTCTGCAACCTTTCACCATTTAGATAATATGTTTTATTATTATTCCTGCCAATATAGCCAATTTCACATTTTCCCACATTATACTGTCACAATCTCAGACCAGACCCCAACAGTGGCTAGGATACCGGGCAGAAACACTAATATATTTTTTTAATTTTGTAAGACTGTGAGGAAACGATACCTCACTCCAGGAGTGATTTCACAAAGAAGTTAGGATATGGTATATTAACACAAACTTTGTTACTAACACAATATTAAAATATCTTTAACACCAGAAATAGCTTAAGTTATCCCTTAATGTCAACAAATACAGTGAATACAGTAATCCTTAAATACTATCTTTATTCTCACCAAACAACAGCAAAACAAATCTTAGTTCTCAATCCCCTGTTAAATACATTTAGCATTCAGGAATACCTGCTTCACAGATATGTTTGGATACTCAATTTTGAGAACAAGAGATCATTTGACACTGCCTTAAAGAAAAGACTTGACTCCTGTCAGAACCATGCAGGAGCTCTAGCTGTATTCCTTCAGAATATAGGGCGAGATTCTCCGACCCCCCGCCGGGTCGGAGAATCGCCGGGGGCTGGCGTGAATCCCGCCCCCGCCGGTTGCCGAAGTCTCCGGCACCAGAGATTCGGTGGGGGCGGGAATCGCGCCGGTTGGCGGGCCCCGGATGGGCCGAAGTCCCGCCGCTAAAATGCCTGTCCCGCCGGCGTAAATTAAACCACCTACCTTACCGGCGGGACAAGACGGTGCGGGCGGGCTCCGGGGTCCTGGGGGGGGCGCGGGGCGATCTGGCCCCGGAGGGTGCCCCCACGGTGGCCTGGCCCGCGATCGGAGCCCACCGATCCGCAGGCGGGCCTGTGCCGTGCGGGCACTCTTTCCCTTCCGCCTCCGCCACGGTCTCCACCATGGCGGAGGCAGAAGAGACTCCCTCCACTGCGCATGCGCGGGAAACTGTCAGCGGCCGCTGACGCTCCCGCGCATGCACCGCCAAGAGATGTCATTTCCGCGCCAGCTGGCAGGGCACCAAAGGCCTTTTCCGCCAGCTGGCAGGGCGGAAATCCGTCCGGCGCCAACCTAGCCCCTCAATGTTGGGGCTCGGCCCCCAAAGATGTGGAGCATTCCGCACCTTTGGGGCGGCGCGATGCCCGTCTGATTTGCGCCATTTTGGGCGCCAGTCGGCGGACATCGCGCCGTTTCCGGAGAATTTCGCCCATGGTTCTCAGCTTGTTTCAGATCATCTTCTAACCAGACAATTCTGAACTGCTTGGAAAGAAACTGCTAACATGCCTACAGACATATCTTTAACAAAACTACAATGATAGCAAAATGCTTGACTTCTGCTCACGGCTCCATCTAACTCTCAACTGAACTGCTTTTCTGCAAAATGCCTGATAGCTTAGCTCCATCCATAAACTACATCATCTTACGAAGCTGAAATCTAATTAACTCAACAGGAAACCCCCTTACTCCAAACAAAACTGTGTTCGTCCAAGCTTTCTACCATGCCTTAATTACACCCCTGGCTCCCAACCTTTCAAACCAGGATTTTTAAAAACATAACTGCAGCAGTCATATACGCATTAATCCAGGCTTTTAACTCTTATTGCAACAAGTACCTATAATACAATATATCTGATACTCCTTTTGCCAAATATTTGCCCACTCACTTAACCTTTCTATATCCCTTTGTAGCCTCCTTATGTCCTCCTCACAACTTACTTTCCTACCTATATTTACGACATCTGCAAATTTAGCAACCATACTTTCAGTCCCTTCATACAAGTCATTTATATAAATTGTAAAAAGTTGAGACCCCAGCACTGATCCCTGTAGCAGGCCACTTGTTACATCTTGCCAACCAGAAATTGACCTATTTATATTTACTCTGCCTCCTGTTAGCTTTGATGTGGTACTTTATTATATGCCTCTGGACATCTAAGTACAGTACATCTACTGGTTCCCCTTCATCCAAAGCACATGTCATTTCTTCAAAGAATTCCAAAACATTGGTTAAATGTGATTTCCCTCTCATGTTGATTCTGTCTAATTACCTTGAATGTATCTGTGTGTTCTGCTATAATGTGTTTAATAATAGCTTCCAACATTTTCACTATGATAGATGTTAGGCTAACTGGCCATTAGTTTCCTGCTTTCTGTCTTCCTTTTTGAAAAAGTAGTTACATTTGTTACTTTCCAATCTAATGGAACCTTCCCTGAATCTAGGGAATTTTGGAAAATGAAAACCAACGCAGCAACTATCTTACTAACCACTTCTTTTCAGACTCTAGGATGATGTCCACCAGGATCCAGGGACCTGTCAGCCTGCAGCTCCAACAATTTGCTTAGTACCACTTCCCCGGTGACTAATTTTCTTGAGTCCTCCCTCCCTTCTATTTTCAACTCCATAGATGTTGCATGACCTTGCTGAATATACCTAGCATTTTCTGCATTTATTTCAAATTTTCAGCATCTGCAGCATTTTACTTTTGTACTTGGGTGTGTTGTGTTGTTCTATGAATTCAAGTTGATCCAAAACTCTGCTGCTTTTAATCTAACTTGCGGCAATTCCATTCTCCCTTTGCTCATTGAACTACTTCAACTTGAATTTAAAATTCTCATCCCTGTGTTTAAATGCGACTGTGTCTTTCCTTCACTGCCTCTGCAACCTCCTCCAGGTCTTCAATCCTCCAACAACTGTGCATTCCTCCAACCCCTACCTCTTGTCTGTGCTCACATCTTTCATACCACCGTTGCATTTGTGGCTCCTGTCTTTGAGGCCTTCTGTATCTGTCCATCTTTAAGACACTCTTTTTAAATAAAAACTGTGCATATGAAACTGGGATAGTTTGTGCCTGTTTTATGGTGTTCAGTGTGACTTCCAAAATGGCATCCACAGTTTCTGTGCACATTTTCCGGGTGAATTGTGTTGGAGGCAATATTGGTGAGGGCATTACCACAAATGCAGTGAATGGCCTCCAGACATTTGCAGAGTAGATAGATCATGATTTGTTGATTTTATGCCAGCAGTGCCAATTTTGAGCTGAATGTTTGGCTAATACCCTCTCTTAACCTTGTGCAGGTGAATCTGTTTCTCAGCAGGAAGAGCACTCCCCCGCTTTTTTTCCTTATTTTCCTGGTTATATGTTCAAGGTGATTAAACAATCAGAATCACCTCAAATTAGTGACCTCTTAGCATTGTTCAGAATTTTTTTTTAAATTAGTTGCATGACAATTGTATGTCTGTAATTAGAGACTTTCGCGCAATTTACAACAGGGGTTCCCAAACCATGTGTTGTGACCCCAATTGCGGTCGTGATCCCCAGTGGGATTATGGACTAAGCAACTGAGGTCACGAGCACCAAGGCAATAATGGTAGCTGCAAAGCGAAAATTCAGGCAGGATAGGCCTGTGATTGGATTCGGGTAGGACATTCACACCCGCTATTTTCATTTCCTAGCTGGTGTTCATGTGTTAAGAATACATGGTCTAAAGTCCTATCACTGTCTCCAACAGAGCCTTCAAAACGGTTGGTGAGAAAATTACTCCACCTCCACTTCCCAGACACTTTGACTCCACCACCCCTCACAACTCTCCTAACCCTCGTCTCACTCTGGGGTCACACCAAGTTCATGCATTAAAGTGGGGTCACAGTGAGTGAACGTTTGGGAAGCACTGATTTGCCACAACCGGAATTTCATTAGCTATAATAAAAGACTGGTTTCAGGGTATCCTCATGCATGAATCTCAGAAAACTAATGTGAGGGTACAGCAGTTAATAAGGAAGTCAAATTGAATTTTGGCCTTTATTACTAAAGGAATAAAGTATAAAAGTAGGGACGTGTTGCTGCAACTGTAAGGCTGCACCTGGAGTACTGTGTACAATTTTGGTCCCCTTAGGTGAGGAGGGATGTAGTTGCACTCGAGGCAGTTCAGAAGAAGTTCACTGGATTGATTTCAGAGATGAGGGGTTTGCCTTATGTCGATAAATTGAGAAGTTTAGGCCTATATTCTCTTGAGTCTAAAAGAATGAGAGGAAATCAAACTGAGGTATATAAGATGATAAAAAGTATTGACAAAGTAGACGTAGATTGGATACTTCATCTTGTGGGGCAATCTAGAATGAGAGGCCATAGTTTTAGGATAAGGAGTAGCAGATTTAAAACAGATGAGAAGAAATTACTTCTATCAAACTTTTGTGGAATTCATTATCCCAGAGTGCGGCGGATGCCAGGACACTGAGTAAATTTGAGGAGATTGACAGATATCTAATTAGTAATGGATTAAAGGGTTATGGAGAAAGGGCAGGTGAGTGGAGTTGATGCCGAGAGGAGATCAGCCATGATCGTACTGAATGGCGGAGCGGGCTCGGGGGGCTGAATTGCCCACTCCTGCTCCTCGCTCTTGTGTTCTTATGACATGTGGGTAACATTTTTGAATGAACTCAACCATTACAAAGTTTGAGAATATAATATTGGGCTTACCAAGATGTCGCAATATATTCTTTTATAATTCATTACTTTAAACATCAGGGTAATGATAGATGCATTTGCAACAATACAGAATCAAGTCTTTAATGAAACATCATTCTTCATAATCCAATATGTGCGCAGCTCGGAATATGTAATGCACCACTCCTGCAATGTGTGTTCAGGTACAGCACAATTCAGAATTCCAGTGTGTGTGGCATACAATGATTCACATATAACTCTTTGATCAATACATCCCATGCATGCTACCACTAAATTATAATTGATCAAAATGCATAAAGTGATGTCAGAATAACAACACTGAGCCAGAAAAATGCACTTAACTCTTGCCAATCTCCTCTAACCATTGTTACCATGATTATACTGAAACCATGCTTCTGCTGCCTGGATCACACTGTGGGAGCCTACAATACACTCCAAGGAGATGGTCAAGTTTTGATGGTGGCCTGCATACAACGCAACCTTGCTATCATGAGAAGACAGCCCTTTCCAGCAGCTATAAGGTGAGTGGTTGAGGAGGAGGAAGAAGAAATAAAGTGGCATTTTGGACAGTTTCTGAAGGACCATTAGTGAGAAAATCATTGAGTATGATACCAATAACCTCAACCCCAATACTTTGTTCACCAACAGTCCCCAACCTTACTTATCCTCCATTACTAACCATCACAGTGCCTGCTTGGCCACAATGCAAAAATAAAAACCACCACAAAATGAACATTCCAAGTCATATATTAAAATTAAATAATTCCGTATTGGATTAAAAGGCCACATAACCACTTTTGTACATTCCCTTAGTGCCTGTCTTCCATATGCTTTTGCTTTTCCTTGTACACTTATGTCATGCTATCCCAGTGATGCAGCATGGCTGATGAAAGGCTACTGATTTTCAGTGGAGGAAAATGCAGATGGTCCTGGAGGATGACCTTCGGACCTAGACAGCCTGGCTGCAGACAGTACCATCACAACATGAGCATCAGCAGTCTTGGCTGGATATCAGGGAACTTCAAGGAATCATGGAATAGCAGGAGAGGGAGGATGAATGCTGAGTTGGTAGCAACTATCCTGGACTGCTCCACTTTTCTTGATTGATTTTGACTGCTGGCTTTTTGACAAGTTTCTCAATGCACCAAGCATTTAGTTGTGCCTATCCATCAACATTCTTCAATAAACTGCCCCAAATGTTCATTTGAATCCTCTGCAGCATAACTCTTGTGTTAACATGCCTTCTAGTGAGCTAACACCTGTGTTGTCCTTGTCCCCTGCTAGCTGCAGGTCATTCATGCTAAGTGTCCCACCACCTGCACACCTTGCCTTGATGTTATCCCCTAAATTATATACAGTGTCAATACCTGAGCTGTACTGTGACATCTAGTGAGGTGCTTCTCAAACATTCTTGTCCTTTGTTGTTCCTCCACAACTTGGCCTGCTTGCACTATTAAAGTCTCTGAAAAGAGAAAGGATCAAGGGTAAGATTGTGACAAGGAGAGGGGACTGAGGGTAAAAGTAAAATGTACTTGTAAATCAGAAGAGATTGGACTTTTGGCCTGATGGCGTGTGGTATGGTTCTAGCTTTGAGGCTTTCTGTTGTGCTGTTCAGCTTGATTTTAAGTTGAACTTCAACTCCGTTCATTGAGCCCAATTAATCTTCAAACCAGCCTCCCCGTACCAGCCTCCCCGAACAGGCGCCGGAATATGGCGACTAGGGGCTTTTCACAGTAACTTCATTTGAAGCCTACTTGTGACAATAAGCGATTTTCATTTTTCATTTCATTTCAAACACCTTTGTATACTTCTCAAGAAGTTGTTGTTGATCATTCTTTGAATCCACTAATTGATACACTGCTCCCCAGTTCAGTTTAATTTTTCCCAATCATATTCTACCAAATAAAGCAGGAAAATGTCCACAGACAACATGAAGAGGGGACTCCACTGTTTGAACATTTATTTCTACTTTTACCATAATGTATCCTTTTAATGGCATGACCGCTTCTGTACATGTCTTTAGGATAACATTTGATGATTTTAAAGGCAGTTGCTTCTTCTTTTAAAAAGTATTTTTATTCCAATTTTCAATATTTTACATTTGACAAAAATCACCAACATATAAAACCCCCCACCCAATAAGAACCCCTCCCCCCCTTAACAGTCGATGGTAACCAGCCACCAAAATGCAGAATGAACAAACCCCAACTCTTATGGAACCCATCATTTGCCCCCCTTAGGGAAAATGTCACCTACTCCATGGCTAAGAACTCTAGTTGGTCCCCCCGCCACGCTGAGGTACGGGGTGGAGAAGCCGACCTGGACCCGTACAGGACCCCCTTGTGAGCAATCAGCGAGGCGAAGGCTAAGATATCTGCTCCCGCGCCCGTCTGCAATTCTGGCTGGTCCAACACCCCAAATATGGCCTCCAGTGGACCAGGCTCCATATCTACATACAAAACTGCCGAGATGGTGCTCCAGAACCTTTCCAACTTTGGGCAGGACCAGAACATATCCACGTGATTAGCAGGACCCCTCCCACACCTCTCACAGATATCATTTACCCTCTCAAACCGTCGGTCATCCTTGACTTTGTCAGGTGCGCCCCATACACCTGTTCAGCTGTATCAGCGCAGCCTTGCTCATGAGGTCGAGGCATTCACCCTCTGCAGCATCTTGTACCATAGTCCCTCCTCCAATGCTGCCCCAACTCCTCTTCCCACTAAGCCTTAATCCCCTCCATGGACACCTTATCTTCCTCCAAAATCCACCCCTAAATCGCCGAGGTGACCCCCCCTCTCCAACCCACCGACTGACAGCACCTCCTCCAACAACAAAGAGGCAGGCGCAATCAGGAAGGTTGGAAAGACTTGTCTCGCAAAGTCTCGCACATGCATGTACCAGAAACTTTCCTCCCGCGCCAGTCCAAACTTCTCATTCAACTCCTCCAAGTTCATAAATCGCCCTCCCAGAAACAAATTCTCCATCTCTCTGACCCCTTCTCCTTCCATCCCCGGAACCTTGCATCCATCCTCCGCGGCTCCCAAGAAAAGTAATTTGTGGAATGTTTGAGAGATGATTTTCTGGAGCAGCTTGTGGTAGAGCCCACTAGGGAACAGGCAATTCTGGACTTGGTGATGTGTAATAAGGCAGACTTAATTAGAGATCTTAAGGTGAAGGAAGCCTTAGGGAACAGTGACCACAATATGATAGAATTTACCTTACAGTTTGTGAGGGAGGAGCTGGAATCAGATGTAACGGTATTACAATTAAATAAGGATAACTACAAAGACATGAGGGAGGAACTGGCCAGAGTTCTGAGGCTGTATATGGCTCTGGTCCGACCCCGTTCGGAATATTGTGAGCAGTTTTGGGCCCCGTATCTAAGGAAAGATGTGCTGGCCTTGAAAAGGGACCAGAGGAGGTTCACAAGAATGATCCCTGAAATGAAGAGCTTGTCGTATGAGGAACGGGTTGAGGACTCTGGTTCTGTACTCGGAGTTTAGAAGGATGAGGGGGGATCTTATAGAAACTTACAGGATACGGCGAGGTCTGGGTAAAGTGGATGTGGAGAGGATGTTTCCACTTGTAGGAAAAACTAGAAGCAGAGGACACAATCTCAGACTAAAGAGACGATCCTTTAAAACAGAAATCAGGAGGAATTTCTTCAACTAGACGGTGGTGAATCTGTGGAACTCTGCCGCAGAAGGCTGTGGAGGCCAAATCACTGAGTGCCTTTAAGACAGAGATAGATAGGTTCTTGATTAATAAGCGGATCAGGGTTATGGGGAGAAGGCAGGAGAATGGGGATGAGAAGGAGAACACAGATCCTTAATGGCATGATGGTAAAAGATAACAGCCTACACTCTATTGAACTGCCCTGACCCACATTACATTCAGAATGACTAGGCACCCCTGTGCCCTCTGAAAAGAATATCCTGCTGTACATTTTCAGACCAAATCTTTACTTAATACGGAATTATTTGAAACAAATCACGAGTTAGAAATACCTTTTTTAAAACGCTTTCATGGGATGTGGGCATCGCTGGCCATGATTGAATGGCGGAGTAGACCCGCTGGGCCGAGTGGCCTAATTCTGCTTCTATGTCTTATGGTCTTATGGCTCAGATCCGTGATTTTCCCCTGAACTGCATCACACTCAATCCTGCTCTCAACCTAAAATGCTGCCGGAACTGCCTCCAAATCTTAAAGGTGGCCACCACCACCGGACTTCCTGAATACTTCCCTGGAGCCAATGGAAGTGGCGCTGTTGCCAGGGCCCGCAACCCCGACCCCTTACACGAACCCATCTCCATCCTTACCCACAAAGCCCCCACCTCCCTATTCCATCCCTGTACCTTCTCTGCAGTTGCTGCCCAGTAATAGTGAATCAAATTCCACCCCTCCCCCCCTCAGCTGCCATCCCCTCTACAGTACTACCTTCCTTACCCTGGTCAATCTCAGCAGGTCTGACAACATCTGTGGAGATAAAAGGGAGCTAATGTTTCGAGTCTGGATGACTCTTTGTCTCAGCTTTAAGAAAGAATCATCCAGACTCGAAACATTGGCTCCCTTTTATCTCTACAGATGCTGTCAGAGCTGCTGAGATTGTCCAGTATTTTCTGTTTCTGTTTTAGATTCCAACATCCACAGTAATTTGCTTTCATTCTCTTTTGTTATATTCTCTAAGTGCCGCAGAGAGAAAAGGTATGGAGGTGCCACACTTGGATTTCTTACAAACACAATGAGAGGTTTATTAGGGGATGTTGCTCATATAATCTAAAATGGAGAATTGAAGCCTGCGCAAACACTCTCTAATATTGCCACGACAGTTCACGTGATGTTCCACCAGCAGGGATGTATTCTCTGACATATAGCAAGATCTGCCAGGTGGGAGAATCGCTGGGGTGTCGCGCGAACCCCGCCATGCCGCCCTGACACCCGCACGCGATTCTCCCCCCCCCCCCCAAACTAGCGCTGTGAGAATCACGCCTGGCCACTCGGAGAATCGCCGCTCGCCATTTGCAAAAGGCGAGCGGCGATTCTCCGGCCCGGATGGGCCGAGCGGCCGCTCCGACATGACAGGTTCCAACCGGCGCTGTCCACACTTGGTCGCTGCCGGCGGGAACTGCGCGGGAACGCTGGGGGGGCATCCTGTGGGGGGGGGGGAGGGGGGTTCCTGCACCGGGGGTGGCCTCCAATGGGGTCTGGCCCGCGATCGGTGCCCACCGTTGGCGGGCCGGCCTCTCTAAAGGAGGACCTCCTTTCCTCCGCTGCCCCACAAGATCCATCCGCCATCTTCTTGTGGGGCAGCCCCGGGGAGGACGGCAACCGCGCATGCATGGGTTGGCGCCGGCCAACCCGCGCGTGCGTGGGTGACGTCATTTACGCGACGCCGGCCGCGTCAGTGACGCGGCGCCGTTTTTTACGTGGCGCCAAGGCCCAGCACGCATAAAATACGCGACCCAGCTCCTAGCCCCCCGGGGGCGAGAGAATAGGGGGCTAGGAGCGGGCTCCGACGCCGGAGAGAAACACTCCGGTTTTCACTCCGGCATCGGGACTTTGTCTCCATTTCGGAGAATCGCGCCCATGTACCTAACCTCAGTGTCCTTTTCCTCTCCATATGCCTGGGAATGGAAGACTACATAGATGAATATAGTAGCTCATATTTGAGTGGATTCTAACAATGATTCTTGTATGGTTGAAAGCCAGTCACTCTGAAAAAATTAAGACCCCTTTCCTGTCAATGATCAGCGTCTTTAAGAAAAGTGTAAAAACCTTGGCTGTACAAAACAGTGCTTCAGTGACGAGATGTATGTCGTGTTAGATTGTTCTGACATATAATGGAGACAGTGATACAGAAGCTCAAGGTATTTGTGACTTTCAGTGCCATTAGCAGAGCCATCTGAGTCATAAAGAATGTTTGGCAGCCTGGTTGCAGATAATGACAAAGTTCCATGCTATTTTCCTGGTGAAGTGAAAGTTGCAAAGACATCTCTCCTCTGACGTACATGTAACTGTGTTGGTCTCTACACATATCACTTCTACTGAATGTTCCTCTAATGCAGGTGAAGGGCTTCTGCTTATGGTTGATGTGCTTCTCCAGTTCCTTGAGGGCAAGAGGATTTTTCAAAGTAGTGCCCGTCTTATGCAGATTGCAGGAATTGTCAACAAGTAAAGGTAAATAGAAATGTTAGAATAGGGAGAAAACAAAGATAAAAAAGAGAACTTTAAATGGAATGCAAAAAATTACACCTGACCATTTATTGCAACCCAAAACATGCAAAAAAAAGCTCTGAAAAGAATCTTGTGGAGTCAAACAGCACAATTAAAAAGCTTCTCTTGATGCTGTTCTTCTGCGGGGTGCTCACACTGCGGTGATATGCCTGTAGACAATATTGTATATAGTTGGTGGTGGGACCTCCAACCAGCAAATGGCGGTACAGATCCACCATGCGATCTGGAGACAGTGGTCATGTGACAAGAGACTCAGATATAAGTGAGGGCAGGTCCGGTGATCCTCAGAAGGTTGTAAGACGTACATGAGGACAGTCACCATGGGGATAGTTCCAGGGGAGTCTAAAGAAACTCCATGATAACTTGCTCTGTATCTGATTGTTACCTTACCATGTGGCTTTAATAAACATCCTGGTTTGTACAAGTCACCAGCAGTTCTGTGGATTCCTTGCTAGACAACAAACACCGAACACAACACACACTACTGATGGAAATGAGTGGGATTTGGAGGACAGGTTATATAACTTGCCACAAATACATAAAACAAAGTTACATAAAATAATGAAGATTGCACCTTGGACCAAAACTGTACATAATGCTGCAGGTGTGGTCTCACCATTGCACTAAAACTTCCTTGCTGTTATACTAGAATCCCCTCTCTATAATGGCTAACATATCATTTTTTTTCCAATTGCTTGCTGTACCAACACATTAACATTTTGTGATTTTTATACAAAGACACCTAAACCCCTCTGAAGACCAACATTTACTAATTGTGAAAAGCTCTTTTTTGTAATGTTATTGTTCGTCTAACTTTATTATGGCTGTCTTGTGCTTCATTTACAGTAACATATCGTATATTACTTACGAATCAGGTAGTTTATTTACAGACCTCTTGCCATTAGCAATCAGACAACATATAACAGAGTGGCATTGAATTAAATTGGCAGTTCTTCTTCCTCAGTTGATGGAGATTTGATATATCAGGGAAATCTTTTATGAATCACTGATAGTGTGAGCATAATCACAGAACACCTCTTGTGTCAGTAGTTCTGTTGGCAGCAGTTTTTGTCGGATCAGTTTCCACATTGGTAAACCTAGTCTGAGGAAATTGACTTGCTTGAGAAACAGGTGCTATTTTTCACCATCAATCTAAATCCATGGTACAAAGAACTGTCAGAGCCTAACAAGTGCACTTTTTGAACCTCTTGGCAAACACTGATAAATAGTGATGTATTGAGAATATACTAAGAATATTTGCCAAGACAAACCTTTCAACACTCTCTTCACTAAACTCTCAAGTGTTGCTAATGCTTTCCAGAGTCTAAAAGGTACAATAGTAAAATTATAAAGGCCACTTATTGAAATGAAAGTCATTTCTGACAAAGCTCCTCAACAAATTTGATTTTCCCATATCCAGCAAATAAATTGATGTTGAAAAACCAGCAACTGGGTCCAAAATCATCGATCAATTTCAGAAAACAGTACCAAAGCAGCTCTTATCAACGTCACAAATGACATCCTCTGTGACTATGACAAAAGTAATTGTTCCCACCTTGTCCTGTGTACAACCATGTTATGGCCGACTACACCATTCTCCTCCAATGCCTCTCCACTGTCGTCCAGCTCGATGGGACTGTTCTCACATAGTTCCATCCTTCCATTCTTACCTATGTACTCCTGCATTGTTACTTCTGTTGTCCCCCAAGGATCTCCTTGACCCCCTCCATCTGCATGCTGCTCCTCGGTTCATCATCCAAAGGCACAGTCATAGTTTTCACTGCGACAGCTCATCTACTGCCCTCATTCATGCCTTGTTAGCTTTACACTCATCTATTCCAACACACTCCTGGCTGATCTTGCACATTCTATCCTCTGTAAACTTGATATTGTCCAAAACTTAGTTGCGAATGTCTTCAATTTATTCATGTGAGCTCTGCCCAAAGGCACGTCCTTGGTTCGTTGCCTGCTGATGATTCATCCTGAACTGCTTATTTGCCAGTTTTCCTTTTAGTGTTGGTTTGCCATGGCCTTCTATTCACAAGGGCAGGACAAGGAGGCAGATCACAAATATGTCCCAGCCAGAGCAGGAATCAAACCCATGCTGTTGGCTTTTTTTCTGAACCACACATTATCCATCCAGCCATCTGAGTTAACTTGCTGAACTCATGGCAGGTCCTGTTCCCCTAACAAAACTATGCTTGCTGATCTACGTTGGCTTTTGGTCAAGCAACCTATTGATTTTCATTTTCTCATCATTGTTTCCAAATCCCTCCCTGGCTTTTCTCTCCTCCCAACTCTGTAATTTCATACAGTCCCACAGCCCTCAGTGGTAAGTACACTCATCTAATTCTGGCCTTTTGACTAATCCAATTCTAATTGCTCTACTGTTGCTGGCTGTGCCTTCAGTTGCCTAGGACTCACAACCTGGAATACCTTCCCTACACCTCTCCATCTCTCTAGAACACTTTCCTCCTTTAAGACACTCCTTTGAAGCTACTTCTCTGACCAAGCTTTCAGTCATCTGACTGATTGTTGATTGGATGTACCACCCAGGTTGGCAGGTTGGGAAGGGTGTGGTGGTGTGTATGTATAGTTGGGCGCTATAGCGGTAGCATCATGCCTGTTGCCTCCCCACCACCGTCTGGAGGAACCTTGGGCCAACTGAGGCTCTTTAGTGGTCAATTAATTGCTATGTAAGAGCTTTCATCTACCTCAGTGTGTCCAAGCAGAAAACAAAATTGACAGACTTATGATGAGAATTTCAGATGCTTTTTATACATCATCTGATCGCCTTTGTTGGATGGAAATCATATACTTTGTGGGCACTCATTATTGGCACTAGCTCACCAAATATTTAAGGACGTCATCTCACCTGCAATAGAAAGGGATAAGGAAAATACTCAGAATATGATTTGACAAAATATAGATCAATCAATAAGTATGAAACTTTATTCTTTGATTTGGTAAAGAGGATTCGTTATCAAAAAAAATTATGTTGACTCTTTGAAAGGGTAAGAAATCAATTAATTGATGCCGAATCTGGGAACTTAATGTCTGAAGATAGAACTGTCTGAAGATAGACTATCTTCCATGCCCATATAAAGAATCATTAAGGGCAAGAACAGAAAACCATTGTGTTGGGGTTAAAATTGAGACAACTGATCACAAGATGATAACTTTCTGGATGAGTAAATATTTTCAATATGATTTAATAGAATAAGGAAGGCGCTGGAAAATACCCAACATGCAGTTTATTACTACAGTTCTGCTTTGTAAGGAAAAATGTAGGGGGCGGGATTCTCTGGTCCGCCAGCCGGCCCGCCTCATGTGGCAGAAAGATCCTCAGCCGACCAATGAGATTTCCAATTGTGGCCACTCCACGCCATTGGGAAACCCGCGAGCGTGGGTGCACTGCTGGCGGAGCGGACGATCCCGTTGATGGAGCATTTCATTGCGGGAAACTGGGCATTTCTTACCATCGAAGCAAGAATCAAATGGTAAACAGGAACAAGCAACAGACATCCATTGATATCATCCTTAGACCAGATAATATTATTTCTGGTTCCAAAAATGTCAAGCAGATGTTCCATATTGGCTTCTCTCTTATGACCCTGGCATCACAGATGCCAGTCTTCAGCTAATTTGATTCACTCCACATGTTATCAGGAAATGGCTGAGTGCATTGGATACAGAAAAGGCTATGGGCCCGGACAACATCTCAGCTGTAGTGCTGAAAACGTATGCTCCAGAATTAATCATGCTCCTAGCCAAACTGATGCAGTGCAGCTACAAGACTGGCATCTACCTGGCAATGTGGAAAATTGCCAGGAATGTGTTGCACACAAAACAAGTCAAATACAATCCAGCCTATTCCTGCTCTATCTGTCTATTCTCAGTTATTAGCAAAGTAATGAAAGGCTTCATTACTTGGCAGTTTGAGCTCCAGCCTGCCTCAGTTTCATACCCTGATGCTGCACATTGGCACTACACATCAGCAGTCAAACCTTCCCACCCCCTTTAATCGAACTATCTGGCAGGATATTAATTTTAGACCAGAGCTGTTGGATAAAATCAATCAGGATTGATAGCAAGCAAATGATTCAAAAGCATTTACACATTTTCCACCAATATAACTGGCTTTTGTAAAAATGTTATTAATATTTTGAATGCTATTACAATACAGCTATTCTGTGTGTTTTTTCTGTGATTAACTTCATTACATTTTTCAATCATTTAACTAGAAAACGGAGTTGGGGGCGGGATTCTCCGATCCTCCACGCTGGAATCGTGCCCGCCGTGGGGGTGGAGAATAGCCATTCACGCCGGAAATCCAGCGCGACGGCGCCTCCGTGGACCCGCCAGTCTCGCGCGCGCGGTCGACGGGGCTCCGGTCGGGGGCCGTTGGAACAGGCCCCCACGGCGATTCTCTGCGGTCGACCGGCCAAACTCCCACCGGCGTGGTTTACATGTGGTACCACCCAGTGGGAGCTGGGACCCGCGGCCACGGTGGCGGTCCTGGTGGGGTACGGGGGGGAATCTGACTCCGGGGGGGCCTCAGCGGTGGCCAGGCCCGCAATCGGGGCCACCGATCGGCGGGCCATCGTGATCTGGGAGGGACCTGCCTTGCTCCGCGCAAACCCGCTGTGTGACTGTCGGCGGTGCCCGCACCGAGGTGGGCCGCCACGCACATGCTCGGCCGTGCAGTCTTGTTAGCAGGGCCCTGCCGGCAGCCAGAGCTGCGGGACGCAAGCTGATGCTCTGCTAGCCCCCTGGAAAACGGAGAATCACCTCGTACCTTCGAGGAAAAGGTCCGGGGTGATTCTCGCCGGTTTTCCGGCGGGTGTGGGGCTTAGTCCCCAGAAGGGAGAATCCCACCCAGGTTCTTTAAACAGCATGTGCATGCAGTGATTGGTAAATTGGTAATGCAATTGCTAAAATGAGTAAACAGACACTAACTAGGTTGAACTGAATCCATGATCGAGCAATGTACAAGACAGAGAACATTCCTGCGTTAAATTATTTTAAAAACTCATGTTCTATTGACAAGTGACGGTATCTCAAGTGCGTGTCATGATGGTTACAGGATTGTGAAAGGATTCAAACTGGTGTTGTTAAAATTTGCCAGCTGCAGTGGGTAAAAAATACACACAATTGTAAAATGTGAAAAAATTAAACTTGAAACAAAAACAGTGCACACTATATTGTTTGGATAATAGTCTTGTTGCAAGGCTATAGCATTCTGAGCCAACTTTTCATTCCACATTTTCTTCTCTTTTCCACTCTATCCCTAGAGCACTCATCAACCTAATATAGAAGACTAGAGCATTATTTCAAAGGCACATTATAGCTGTCACAGGAAGTTGATCAAGTGCTGTCCAGAATGTTTTTCAAATGTTATTCCCATGACCCACTTTTACCAACTGGCCGACCTTCGGGACCCATGCCGATCTTCACGCCTCATGCCGGCCGACCTTCGCGACCCACTCTGGCTGACCTTCGCGACACACCATTATTGCTTATCCTTATTGCGGCAGGTGAGCCTGCTTGGTTCTCACGATTTCACTTGTTTCGTCATTCAATGTTACATTTCTGCAAGGATTTCAGCTGACGATTTAAGTTCTCACTATCCTTTGAAAAAAATCAAGAGGTTTGTCCTCAAACTCGTCATGCTTAGTCATCAAATGCCTTTGAAGATTTGAGGGTTTTAAACTTCCATTTGCCAGTACTTCCCTGCATATAACTCACATTGGTTTTGCAGCCTGATTTGCATTGGTACAATTAATAAGCCATACCTCAATAAATCATCTTTTTCCTGCCTTGTTCCTGATTTTAGCTTCTCCTTAATGGGTTTTCACCAGAGGCCCTAGAGGTCACACTGTGGTAAACCACTGTGTTCTGATAGTAGAGGTTGTACGGTAGAACCTGCAGTTCGGTTCACCTGTGGCCCCTGCATGCTAGCTCCGCCCAGGAGGCAGGGTATAAATATGCGTGGCCTCCAGCTCGCAGCCATTTCACCAGCTGCTGTGGGAGGCCACACATCTGATACTAATAAAGCCTCAGTTTGGATTCAACTTCATCTCCAGTCAAATTGATCGTGCCTCACACACCACCACTGCTTTGTCCTGTTGTGGACTCTCATGAGCAGCTCACACCACCACTGCTTTGTACTGCCGTGGGCCCCCCTGTGCAGCTCCCTCCAGCAGATTTAGTTGTGAGATCCTGGCCTGTTTGTGCCTCTGGCCCTCTCTTCCTTATTACAAAACGATCCATTTTCAAATCTTCAGTCCTGTTGCTTGCTTGCGGGCAGCTCAAAATGGAGGAATCTCTCTCTCGCCTAGAGCATGTGATTTCTGTGTACGGGGTGCGTGACCTGCAATCTGCTGCTTTTGGCAGCAAGACTCCATCGCACTTTTTAAAAGAATCTGCTCCTCGGTCAGCGCACTGATACCAGGAGGAGGCAGTCTGCCCCCTTGGGCTCCGGGCCTGCGCACTGCTGAGGGGGCAGGCATGCGTGGGCCGGCTGGCATTTTTAAAGTTGGCTGTGGCTGACATATTTAAAAGCTGGTCCTGGCCTTTGGGCACTTGTTGCTCGATCGGAAATGCCATGACCGATGGCCCCGCGACCCTCCCAACACCCACCAGCGACCCACCCGCAGGTCACGACCCTGAATTTGAAAATGACTGATTTAGAATGTAAAAATAATAGAACCCCAGAAGTCAGTGCAAGTGGCTTCTTCCTTATTTTGTTGGTTAGCAATTGGTCAACTTTAAACTGAATAACGTTTCCTTTCTTAGATAGCAGCCTCCATCTGTGCCTTCACATCATTATGGAATAATGGCCCTACCCATTATAGTAGATGTGTTAATGATAAAGCAATTTGCCCTCTATATGCATTGGACAGTTTACATGCACTCCAGTAACTCCCTTATGTGCAATAATACCATAAGAGCATCAGGCCATAAGACATAGGAGCAGAATTAGGCCACTCAGCCCATCAAGTCTGCTCTGCCATTCAATCATGGCTGATGCTTTTGTCATCCCTATTCTCCTGCCTTTTCCCCACGCTTATCATGACATGCCCAGAAAATTAAATTATTTTACCATTGGTTCTGCTAACTGCTCTACTCCCTGTCTGACACAATATTATCTTGCCTTGCAATGATTCCTCTTAAATATGATAGGAATGGGAGCAGCATGTGGCGCAGTGGTTAGCACTGGGACTGCGGCGCTGAGGACCTGGGTTCGAATCCCAGCCTGGGCACTCTCTGCGTGGAGTTTGCACATTCTCCCCATATCTGTGTGGGTTTACACCCCCACAACCCAAAGATGTGCAGGGTAGGTGAATTGGCCACGCTAAATTGCCCCTTAATTGGAAAAAAAATAATTGGGTACTCTAAATTTATTTTTAAAATTTTGGTAGGAACAAGAGTGGGCCTGTGCCATTCAATATGATCATGCCTGATCAGACACTTCAATGTCTTTCACACACACATCCCCATAACTCTTTACTGTACTGTTAATCAGAAATCTATCAATCTCTAGCTTAAATATCTTCAATGACTGAACTTCCACATTTCTATGATTGTGGGGAATATTTAACATTCTTTTCATCTTGCTTCTTTGATGGTTTTTATGAATTTGATCTCAGCCAAGGCAGCAGGCAAAATTAATTTATTCAATAACTCACCCTCTTCGTGGTACACGTTTATGATAAAAATGAATGTAAAAGTGATCGACATTATTTGTGAGCATAGGAACACAATAAATTGCAAACTGTAACCCAACACTTTGGTGGGATAAAGTTTAAAAGTTCAGCGAGATACCTGTTCTGTCAGAAATAGCCTGTGCACTTAATCCGCTTTAAGTGGCGATGTAAATTGTATTAGTTTGCACTATTTACCTGATTTTTAAATGATGGGATGATACATTTAAATTTACTTCTCGTTTATGACCATTATCCATACATATTTAGCATTCCTCAGTACTAATAATTTTTGAACGTTTTAGCAGATATTACCTGAAGCTAACGCAGTAATTACAGATAATCTGTTGCAGGGAGAACTCTTTCCTTCCAGTTTTACTGAGGTTAAAATGTTTTTTTTTAATTGTTCTAAATTATGGTTTTACCAGAAGTGACAGCAGAAATGAAGGCAAATTGTATTAAGAAATGTCAAGTGGCTCATCTCCAGTTCGCTTGGTTGCTTAACTCCATTATTTATTATCAGTGGTAAATTATCTTGCATGAATACCGGAAATAGGATTTTTACTTTTCTGCAGTAGCTATTTATTCCTTATAACAAACTAATTTCTATTTTTATGATAACAACATTGCTTGATACATTTTGCTCATCATTTGTTACATGTCTGAGAGTTGAATGCTGTTATGGTACCTCAGAGCCACACATATTGTGCAATGCACTTGAAAAGCACAACTTTGCAAAAATAATTCTCTTTGTAACAAGTTCTTAATTCACAGGGCTAAATCGCTGGCTTTGAAAGCAGACCAAGGCAGGCCAGCAGCATGGTTCAATTCCCGTAACAGCCTCCCCGAACAGGCGCCGGAATGTGGCGACTAGGGGCTTTTCACAGTAACTTCATTTGAAGCCTACTTCTGACAGTAAGCGATTTTCATTTCATTTCATTTCTTCCATTGCCGGAAAGCAGATACTTTCAATTGTAAAAGAGAGAGAAGTTGAAAGACTGTTCATCCCAGATAGTTCTTATGCCCCTCCTAGTGGTCGGTTATAAAACAGCAATAATGGAAGCATGAAAGTCTGTTGCTTGCTCATCCTTTTAGTTGAAGGTGAAAAATGCAAGCTTTCAGGAGAAAGGGGAGAATATAAAGATTTTTTTAATTTTAAATGAAAGTGGCTATTTTTAGCTGCAATTCATTGGGAAATATTACAAAATTCTTCAAATGTTCATAAATTTTACTTCATACACTTCTCTCTTCAAGGCAATGTTTCCTTGTTGGAATGCTTTCAGACATTCAGTTGGCTGTTTGATGGCATTAGCTGTAAACTTCTCAAGGAACTAGTACACACAGATAGTCCAAGTACGAGTTATCAACTTGCAATAATAATCTTTATTGGTGTCACAAGTAGGCTTACATTAAATGAAGTTACTGTGAAAATCCCCTAGTCGCCACACTCCGGCGCCTGTTCGGGTACACAGAGGGCGAATTCAGAATGTCCAATTCACCTAACAAGCACGTCTTTCGGGACTTGTGGGAGGAAACCGGAGCACCCGGAGGAAACCCACGCAGACACGGGGGAACATGCAGATTCCGCACAGAGTGACCCAGGCCGGGAAGCAAATCCGGGTTCCTGCCGCTGTGATCTTCATGGCGGTTGTGAAGAACACAATCCAGAGAATGTCTCCTCAAATATCCACGGTCATTTTGCTCAAATGCCAAAAGTGTGGGCCACCAGAAATATCCAGTGCAGTTACAAAACAAAATATGTGTCATGCCAGTGCCAGGAAAGCAGGTGACTGTTGACCGAGCTTAATGTCACTCAAGACTGTACAGCAACAGCTCTCATAGATTCACTGTTAGTACGATTGTGAGGAACCATTGAAAACCTGGATTAAAAAATTCCAGCAGGAAACCTGGAATTTGTTTCGCAGGTTTGGCTCCTCTTGACCTACTCCAAAAGGTACCAAAACTCAGTGCAGCCTGCCTCCTAACCAACTCAATGGTAACCACCATCACCAAACCAAAGAATGAAAAGTCTGCTAAAACTACCTCTGCAAAATTTGTGCACCATCATTTTGGTGGCGTTCGCCACTGAAAGAAGTGGGCAGATTGCTGACAACCACCAAGTCTGTGAAGTCTGCCAGAATCGGTGGCTTTTATCCAGAATTCTTCAAGAGCCAGGCCCCAAATAGATGGATGTTGTTTGGAAATCTCATCTTCAATGCCCGAAGGCATTGCCATCTTAAGGCCAGGAAGAGCAGGCAAAGATCCCAAAAGTTGCCATTACAATTCTCTTCTGCCCACAGTGTGGAAGAAGGTCAATGACCTTATCCAGATAAAACTCGGCTAGAAATCACTCTCACCAATGAGCATGAAGGCTTCAGGGAAGAAAAAAGCTGTGGTGACCAGGTCTTCGAAGCAAGGTTCCTGAGCAGTTGAAGATTGCAGCTGTCTTCACTGACTTGTCATTGGCTCAAGCACTTTGTTTATTTTGTTGGAAAATTGTACTCACAGTCCTCTAGCCACCAACCAAAGATCATGACCATGCTGCTAAACATTGCCGTGAGGATGGTATCAGAGATGTTTCTATCCATGCCAGTTGCTCCCAGTTCTGTCCCACATTTCCCTGCTTGCCATCAGCTGAAGTGCTATCAAGCTGCACGAGATGGAAGAGAAGTCATAAACTAAAACAAACCTTTCAATCATGAAGACTTGAAAAATTCACGATGAAAGTGTTTAAAATTATGTCAGCCATTATGGGAAAAAGCACTGATATTCATGAACCAGTATCAACCCATATCCAGATGGACAGAATTATGGGAAGTATGCAGCACAAGAAAAAACACCTCATCACTCACCCAATGGCAAAGGTCCCTGCTTCAGTCTTGAAAATTTTGGACAATGCTCAATCGAATATGCACAGGACATGGATCTGTTCTGAGGGCTGACCCGAAGTGCGATTTTGTTCATGAGAACCAGAACATGGAAATATCACATCAGTCTGCCAACTAAGAACTATTGTGGGAGGCACCTCATTTCTCCACTCGGTATCTCAAGGGGCCATCAAGTAGACAGCCAGACTAAATATTCCATTACAATGAATACAGAAAACGTTGGATATACTCATCCAGACTGGCAGAATCTGGGAGAGAGAAACATAATTCAACATTTCAAGATGATAATCTTTCATCAGCTTGAAACATTAATCCTGCTTCTCACTCTGTGGAGGTTGCCAGTCCTGCTTAGTATTTCCACAATGTTCTGTTTTTATTTCAGATTTCCAGCATCTGTAGTATTTCGTTCCAGACATCCGGTGCTAAGCTTTTCCGTTCATATGAAAGCAGTTCTAGTTGCTGTGAACCCTCTGATACTTCATCCAAGTGACTATTTCTCGTGTTTGAGTCTAGACCAGTGTTTTTCAAACTTTTTTTCCGGGGACCCATTTTTACTAACAGGCCAATCTTCGGGACCCACGCCAGCCGTCCTTCGGGACGCACGCCGGCCGCCCTTCGCGACCTACGCTGGCCGATCTTCGCGATCCACCATTTTCTCTTACCTTGTTTGCTGCTGACAAAATGGAGGAATCGTAATTGTGCCCAACGCATGTGACGTCAACGTTCGGGGGGGGAGGGGGGGGGTGATCTGCTCTCTGCCTCCCTTTAGGCAGGAAAATTATATTGAATTTAAAACAAAATCTTCTCCTGCGCCTTTGATTGCACAAATTTGCGCGTAACAGCTGCAGCAGCCGACTGGCATGAGCAGCCAGAGGACCTCGCTCTTGAAGAGCATTACATGGGGTCTTACCTGAATCATTAACCTGTCTTTCCACTTTATAGAATTTGGCTGACCTGTTGTGTATTTCCAGCATTTACTCATTTCTTTGGAATTTGCAGTTTTTGAGAAAACTAATTCTAAAATATTAGTAATTTCTACAGCTTGCATAATTTAAAATAATCCTAATGATACAGTGAATCATCATATTAACCGATCTACCTCATTTGATTTCACCAACACATTCAGTCCTCAATAACATAATGACCTCCCCAGTCACAAAATGTACTTTTCCAGAATTATGATCAATATACTTAATGTAATAAAGATCTGCATTTTCAATTTCAGCGGATAAAAATGATCTATCTGGTAAACTGATGGGATGAATACATTTATTTAATTTCACATTAGACTTGTCAATCCCCAGAATCCTTTATACTCCATGAATTAGTCAAAATATATAAGAATACATTTCAAAGTGATCTGGGGGTATTAGTACACTCAACAGCAGAGTAATTAACAAAGGAAATAAAATACTGTATGATATTAAGATATGGAGACAGTTACTTGGGTGAAATTGGAATTCAAATGTGAGGTTATCCATTTTGGTAGGAATAACAGCAAAAGGGATTATTATTTAAATGATAAAATATTAAAACATGCTGCTGTGCAGAGGGACCTGGTGTCCTAGTTCATGAGTCGCAAAAAGTTGGTTTACAGGTGATCATAGAATTTACAGTGCAGAAGGAGGCCATTCGGCTCATCGAGTCCGCACCGGCTCCTGGAGAGAGCACCCTACCCAAGGTCAACACCTCCACCCTATCCCCACAACCCAGCAACCCCACCCAACACTAAGGGCAATTTTGGACACTAAGGGCAATTTATCACGGCCAATCCACCTAACCTGCACATCTTTGGACTGTGGGAGGAAACCGGAGCACCCGGAGGAAACCCACGCACACACGGGGAGGACGTGCAGACTCCGCACAGACAGTGACTCAAGCCGGAATCGAACCTGCGACCCTGGAGCTGTGAAGCAATTGTGCTATCCACAATGCTACCGTGCTGCCCACGTGATTAAGAAGGCAAATGGAGTTTTGTCCTCCATTGCTAGAGGGATAGAGTTTAAGACTAGGGAGGTTATGCTGCAATTGTATAAGGTGCTAGTGAGGCCACACCTGGAGTATTGTGTTCAGTTTTGGTCTCCCTACCTGAGTAAGGATGTACTGGGGCTAGAGGGTGTGCAGAGGAGATTCACTAGGTTAATCCCAGAGCTGAAGGAGTTGGATTACGAGGAGAGGTTGAGTAGACTGAGACTGTACTCGTTGTAATTTAGAAGGATGTGGGGGGATATTAGAGAAACATATAAAATTAGTTTTTTTTAAATTTAATTAAAAAAAAGTAAATTTAGAATATTCAATTCATTTTTTCCAATTAAGGGACAATTTAGCATGGCCAATCCACCTAGCCTGCACATCTTTTGGGTTGTGGGGGCGAAATCCACACAAACACGGGGAGAATATGCAAACTCCACACAGACAGTGACCCAAAGCTGGGATCGAACCTGGGACCTCAGCGCTGTGAGGCAGCAGTGCTAACCCACTGTGCCACCGGGCTGCCCAGAAATATATAAAATTATGAAGGGAATAGATAGGATAGATGCGGGGAGGTTGTTTCCACTGGCGGGTGAAAGCAGAACTAGGGGGCATAGCCTCAAAATGAGGAGAAGTAGATTTATGACTGAACTTAGGAGGAACTTCTTCACCCAAAGGGTTGTGAATCTATGGAATTCCATGCCCAGTGAAGCAGTTGAGGCTCCTTCATTAAATGTTTTCAAGATAAAGATAGATAGTTTTTTGAAGAATAAAGGAATAAAGGGTTATGGTGTTCGGGCGGGAAAGTGGAGCTGAGTCCACAAAAGATCAGCAATAATCTCATCGAATGGCGCAGCAGGCTCCAAGGGCCAGATGGCCTATTCCTGCTCCTAGTTCTTATGTTCAAGAGACAAAGTTTCCATGGATAAGAATAATAGGAATACAGGTTTGATGGACTGAATGTCAGTTTCACGCCGGAATGAAATGACAGCCGGATCTTCCACCACTGACCCTCACAATCCCCGCCAGAGGTAGGCTTGAAACTGATTTATATCCCACCAATGGGATGCTATAAAGGTCCAACCGGTATCAGCCCCAACCTCACGTCCAATCGTAAGTGACACCTGCAGGGAATCATGCTGGCCCAGAACATGCCATAACACGCCTGGACCAAATGCGCCAGCACTTATTACCCATCCCTAATTGCCCCTAGAATTAAATGGCTTCCTAGGCCATTTCAGAGGGCAGTTAAGAATCAACCACATTGCTGTGGGTCTGAAGTCACATGTAGACCAGACCAGGTAAGGATGACAGATTTCCTTCCCAAAAGAACAGTATTGCACCAGATGGATTTTTATGGCAAGGGTTTCATGGTCAGCATTTCACCATCTGCCGTGGTGGGATTTGAACCCAGGACCCCAGAGCATTAACCTGGGTCCCTGGATTACTAGTCCAGCAACAATACCATTCCGCCTTACCTTAAGAAGACCTTGGGCAGCATGTGGAGATCAGAAAAGAAAATTGAGGCCTCCAGTGACCATACCCTGGAACATCACGTGCAACACTGGGTGGGTGGAATTTTAACCATGTGGATCTTGTCTGTGAAGAAGCATCCAATGGTATGGGGGATGCTGAGATGTGAAGAGACATGGAGGATGTTGAGGTGTGAAGGGACTGGGGAGGGGGTTGAAGTGTGGAGAGACATGGGAAGATGTTGAGGTGTGAAGTGCCATTGGGGGTGTTGAGGTCTGAAGGGGCATTGGGGGGATGTTGAGGTGTGAAGGTACATGGGGTGATAGTGAGGTGTGAAGGGGCATTGGGGGTGTTGAGGTGTGAAGGGGCATTGGGGGATGTTGAGGTGTGAATGGGGCATTGGGGGTGTTGAGGTGTGAAGGGGCATTGGGGGTGTTGAGGTGTGAAGGTACATGGGGGATGTTGAGGTGTGAAGGGGCATTGGGGGATGTCGAGGTGTGAAGGGGCATTGGGGGTGTTGAGGTGTGAAGGGGCATTGGGGGGTGTTGAGGTGTGAAGGGGCATTGGGGGGTGTTGAGGTGTGAAGGGGCATTGGGGGTGTTGAGGTGTGAAGGGGCATTGGGGGATGTTGAGGTGTGAAGGGGCATTGGGGGTGTTGAGGTGTGAAGGGGCATTGGGGGTGTTGAGGTGTGAAGGTACATGGGGGATGTTGAGGTGTGAAGGGGCATTGGGGGATGTCGAGGTGTGAAAGGGCATTGGGGGGTGTTGAGGTGTGAAGGGGCCTTGGGGGGGTGTTGAGGTGTGAAGGGGCATTGGGGGGTGTTGAGGTGTGAAGGGGCATTGGGGGGTGTTGAGGTGTGAAGGGGCATTGGGGGTGTCGAGGTGTGAAGGGGAATGGGAGATGTTGAGGTGTGAAGGGGCATTGGGGGGTGTTGAGGTGTGAAGGGGCATTGGGGGTGTTGACGTGTGAAGGGGCATTGGGGTGTTGAGGTGTGAAGGGGCATTGGTGGTGTTGAGGTGTGATGGGGCATGGGTTAATGGTAAGGTGTGAAAGGGCATGGGGGGATGTTGAGGTGTGAAGCGGCATTGGGGGGTGTTGAGGTGTGAAGCGGCATTGGGGATGATGAGGTGTGAAGGGGCATTGGCGGTGTTGAGGTGTGAAGGGACTGGGGAGGGGGTTGAAGTGTGGAGAGACATGGGAAGATGTTGAGGTGTGAAGGGGCATTGGGGGGTGTTGAGGTCTGAAGGGGCATTGGGGGGATGTTGAGGTGTGAAGGTACATGGGGTGATGGTGAGGTGTGAAGGGGCATTGGGGGTGTTGAGGTGTGAAGGGTCATTGGGGGATGTTGAGGTGTGAAGGGGCATTGGGGGTGTTGAGGTGTGAAGGGGCATTGGGGGTGTTGAGGTGTGAAGGTACATGGGGGATGTTGAGGTGTGAAGGGGCATTGGGGGATGTCGAGGTGTGAAGGGGCACTGGGGGGTGTTGAGGTGTGAAGGGGCATTGGGGGGTGTTGAGGTGTGAAGGGGCATTGTGGGGTGTTGAGGTGTGAAGGGGCATTGGGGGTGTTAAGGTGTGAAGGGGCATTGGGGGTGTTGAGGTGTGAATGGGGCATTGGGGGATGTTGAGGTGTGAAGGGGCATTGGGGGTGTTGAGGTGTGAAGGGGCATTGGGGGTGTTGAGGTGTGAAGGTACATGGGGGATGTTGAGGTGTGAAGGGGCATTGGGGGATGTCGAGGTGTGAAGGGGCATTGGGGGGTGTTGAGGTGTGAAGGGGCATTGGGGGTGTTGAGGTGTGAAGGGGCATTGGGGGGTGTTGAGGTGTGAATGGGCATTGGGGGGTGTTGAGGTGTGAAGGGGCATTGGGGGTGTCGAGGTGTGAAGGGGAATGGGAGATGTTGAGGTGTGAAGGGGCATTGGGGGGTGTTGAGGTGTGAAGGGGCATTGAGGGTGTTGAGGTGTGAAGGGGCATTGGGGGTGTTGAGGTGTGAAGGGGCATTGGCGGTGTTGAGGTGTGATGGGGCATGGGGTAATGGTAAGGTGTGAAAGGGCATGGGGGGATGTTGAGGTGTGAAGCGGCATTGGGGGGTGTTGAGGTGTGAAGCGGCATTGGGGATGATGAGGTGTGAAGGGGCATTGGCGGTGTTGAGGTGTGAAGGGGCATTGGGGAGTTGGTGAGGTTAGATGGAGCATTGGGCTGTGTTGAGGTGTGAAGTGGCATTGGGTGATGGTGAGGTGTGATGGGGCATTTGGGTGTGCTGAGGTGTGAAGGGGTGTGGGGTGTTGGTGAGGTGTGAAGCGGCATGGGGTGATGGTGAGGTGTGATGGAGCATTGGGGGGGTGTTGAGGTGTGAAGGGGCATTGGGTGATGGTGAATGTGTGATGGGGCATTTGGGGGTGTTGAGGTGTGAAGGGGCATTGGCGGTGTTGAGGTGTGAAGGGGCATTGGCGGTGTTGAGGTATGAAGGGGCATTGGCGGTGTTGAGGTGTGAAGGGGCATTGGCGGTGTTGAGGTATGAAGGGGCATTGGGGGCGTTAAGGTGTGAAGGGGAATGGGAGATGTTGAGGTGTGAAGGGGCATTGGGGGTGGTGAGGTATGAAGAGGCATGGGAGACATTGTGGTGTGAAGGGGCATGTGGTGTGTTGAGGTGTGAAGGGGCATTGGGGGGTGTTGAGGTGCGAAGGGGCATTGGGGGTGTTGAGGTGTGAAGGGGAATGAGAGATGTTGAGGTGTGAAGGGGCATTGGGGGGTGTTGAGGTGTGAAGGGGCATTGGGGGGTGTTGAGGTGTGAAGTGGCATTGAGGCTGTTGAGGCGTGAAGGGGAATGGGAGATGTTGAGGTGTGAAGGGGCATTGGGGGGTGTTGAGGAGTGAAGGGGCATTGGGGGTGTTGAGGTGTGAAGGGGAATGGGAGATGTTGAGGTGTGAAGGGGCATTGGGGGGGTGTTGAGGTGTGAAAGGGCATTGGGGGATGTTGAGGTGTGAAGGTACATGGGATGATGGTGAGGTTTGAAGGGGCATGGGGGATGTTGAGGTATGAAGGTACATGGGGGATGTCGAGGTGTGAAGGGGCATTGAGGGGTGTTGAGGAGTGAAGGGGCATGGGATGATGGTGAGGTGTTAAGGGACTTTGGGGGATGTTGAGGTATGAAGGCACATGGGGGGATGTCGAGGTGTGGAGGGGCATTGAGGGGTGTTGAGGTGTGAAGGGGCATGGGGTGATGGTGAGGTGTGAAGGGGCATGGGATGATGGTGAGGTGCGAAGGGGCTTTGGGGGATGTTGAGGTGTGAATGTACATGGGGTGATGGTGAGGTTTGAAGAGGCATGGGGGAATGTTGAGGTGTGAAGCGGCATTGGCGGTGTTGAGGTGTGATGGGGCATGGGATAATGGTAAGGTGTGAAAGGGCATGGGGGGATGTAGAGGTGTGAAGTGGCATTGGGGGGGGGTTGAGGTGTGATGGGGCATTTGGGTGTGCTGAGGTGTGAAGGGGTGTGGGGTGTTGGTGAGGTGTGATGGAGCATTGGGGGGGCGTGTTGAGGTGTGAAGGGCATTGGGTGATGGTGAATGTGTGATGGGGCATTTGGGGGTGTTGAGGTGTGAAGGGGCATTGGCGGTGTTGAGGTATGAAGGGGCATTGGCGGTGTTGAGGTGTGAAGGGGTGTGGGGTGATGGTGAGGTATGAAGCGGCATGGGGGGATGGTGAGGTGTGATGGGGCATTGGCGGTGTTGAGTTGTGAAGGTGCATGGAGATGTTAAGGTATGAAGGAACATTGTGGGGGGATGGTTGTTGAGGTGCGAGGCACCATGGAGGAGAAGTTGAGGTGTGCATGGCCAAGGAGGTGTTGTTGAAGTGTGAAGAGACATTGGGAATGTTGAGGTGTCAAGGGGACTGGGGAATGTTGAGGTGTTAAGAGGCATGGAGGGTGTTGAGGAGTGAAGGGGCTTTTGGGGGTTGTTGGGGTGTGAAAAGTCATGGGTGATGTTGAGGTGTGAAGGTGCATTGGGGGGTGGTGAGGTGTGAAGAGATATTGGGGGTGTTGAGGCATGAAGGGGCATTGGCAGTGTTGAGGTGTGAAGGGGCATGGGGGGTTGGTGAGGTTTGATGGAGCATTGGGGTGTGTTGAGGTGTGAACGGGCATTGGGGGTGTTGAGGTGTGAAGGGGAATGGGAGATGTTGAGGTGTGAAGGGGCATTGGGGGATGTTGAGGCGTGAAGGGGCACTGGGGGATGTTGAGGGTGTGAAGGGGAATGGGAGATGTTGAGGCGTGAAGGGGCATTGGGGGATGTCGAGGTGTGAAGGGGCATTGAGGGGTGTTGAGGTGTGAAGGGGCATGGGATGATGGTGAGGTGTGAAGGGGCTTTGGGGGATGTTGAGGTGTGAAGGTACATGGGGTGATGGTGAAGTTTGAAGGGGCATTGGGGGATGTCGAGGTGTGAAGGGGCATTGAGGGGTGTTGAGGTGTGAAGGTACATGGGATGCTGGTGAGGTGTGAAGGGGCTTTGGGGGATGTTGAGGTGTGAAGCGGCATTGGGGGTGTTGAAGCGTGAAGGGGCATTGGCGGTGTTGATGTGTGATGGGGCATGGGATAATGGTAAGGCGTGAAAGGGCATGGGGGGATGTTGAGGTTTGAAGCGGCATTGGGGGGGTGTTGAGGTGTGAAGCAGCATTGGGGGGAGTTGAGGTGTGAAGGGGCATTGGCGGTGTTGAGGTGTGAAGGGGCATGGGGAGTTGGTGAGGTTAGATGGAGCATTGGAGTGTGTTGAGGTGTGAACGGGCATTGGGGGTGTTGAGGTGTGAAGGGGCATTGGGGGATGTTGAGGCGTGAAGGGGCACTGGGGGATGTTGAGGTGTGAAGGGGAATGGGAGATGTTGAGGCGTGAAGGGGCATTGGGGTGCTGAGGTGTGAAGGGGCACGTGGTGTGTTGAGGTGTGCAGGGGCATTGGGGGGTGTTGAGGTGTGAAGGGGTATTGGGGGTGTTGAGGTGTGAAGGGGAATGGGAGATGTTGAGGTGTGAAGGGGCATTGGGGGTGGTGAGGTATGAAGAGGCATGGGAGACATTGTGGTGTGAAGGGACATGTGGTGTGTTGAGGTGTGAAGGGGAATGGGAGATGTTGAGGTGTGAAGGGGCATTGGGGGATGTTGAGGTGTGAAGGGGCATGGGAGATGTTGAGTTGTGAAGGGGCATTGGGGGATGTTGAGGTGTGAAGGGGCATGGGTGATGTCAAGGTGTGAAGGGGCATTGGGGGGTGTTGAGGTGTGAAGGGGCATGGGTGATGGTGAGGTGTGAAGGGGCATGGGGGATGGTGAGGTGTGAAGGGGCATTGGGGGTTGGTGAGGTGTGAAGAGGCATGGGAGACATTGTGGTGTGAAGGGGCATGTGGTGTGTTGAGGTGTGCAGGGGCATTGGGGGGTGTTGAGCTGTGAAGGGGTATTGGGGGTGTTGAGGTGTGAAGGGGAATGGGAGATGTTGAGGTGTGAAGGGGCATTGGGGGGTGGTGAGGTATGAAGAGGCATGGGAGATATTGTGGTGTGACGGGGCATGTGGTGTGTTGAGGTGTGAAGGGGCATTGGGGGGTGTTGAGGTGTGAAGAGGCATTGGGGGTGTTGAGGTGTGAAGGGGAATGGGAGATGTTGAGGCGTGAAGGGGCATTGGGGGTGTTGAGGTGTGAATGGGCATTGGGGGATGTCGAGGTGTGAAGGGGCATTGGGGGTGTTGAGGTGTGAAGGGGCATGGGATGATGGTGAGGTGTGAAGGGGCTTTGGGGGATGTTGAGGTGTGAAGGTACATGGGGTGATGGTGAGGTTTGAAGGGGCATTGGGGGATGTCGAGGTGTGAAGGGGCATTGATGGGTGTTGAGGTGTGAAGGTACATGGGATGATGGTGAGGTGTGAAGGGGCTTTGGGGGATGTTGAGGTGTGAAGCGGCATTAGGGTTGTTGAGGTGTGAAGGGGCATTGGCGGTGTTGAGGTGTGATGGGGCATGGGATAATGGTAAGGCGTGAAAGGGCATGGGGGGATGTTGAGGTTTAAAGCGGCATTGGGGGAGTGTTGAGGTGTGAAGCAGCATTGGGGGGTGTTGAGGTGTGAAGGGGCATTGGCGGTGTTGAGGTGTGAAGGGGCATGGGGGGTTGGTGAGGTTAGATGGTGCATTGGGGTGTGTTGAGGTGTGAAGCGGCATTGGGTGATGGTGAGGTGTGATGGGGCATTTGGGTGTGCTGAGGTGTGAATGGGTGTGGGATGTTGGTGAGGTGTGAAGCGGCATGGGGTGATGGTGAGGTGTGATGGAGCATTGGGGGGCGTGTTGAGGTGTGAAGGGGCATTGGGTGATGGTGAATGTGTGATGGGGCATTTGGGGGTGTTGAGGTGTGAAGGGGCATTGGCGGTGTTGAGGTGTGAAGGGGCATTGGCGGTGTTGAGGTATGAAGGGGCATTGGCGGTGTTGAGGTATGAAGGGGCATTGGCGGTGTTGAGGTGTGAAGGGGTGTGGTGTGATGGTGAGGTATGAAGCGGCATGTGGGGATGGTGAGGTGTGAAGCGGCATGGGGGATGGTGAGGTGTGATGGGGCATTGGCGGTGTTGAGGTGTGAAGGGGTGTGGTGTGATGGTGAGGTATGAAGCGGCATGGGGGGATGGTGAGGTGTGAAGCGGCATGGGGGGATGGTGAGGTATGATGGGGCATTGGCGGTGTTGAGGTGTGAAGGGGCATGGAGATGTTAAGGTATGAAGGAACATTGTGGGGGGGGGGCATGGTTGTTGGGGTGTGAGGCACCATGGAGGAGATGTTGAGGTGTGCATGGCCAAGGAGGTGTTGTTGAGGTGTGAAGGGGCATTGGGGGGTGTTGAGGTGTGAAGATGCATTGGGGGTGTTGAGATGTGAAGGGGCATTGAGGGGTGTTGAGGCATGAAGGGGCATTGGGGGATGTTGAAGCCTGAAGGGGCATTGGGGGATGTTGAGGTGTGAAGAGGCATTGGTGGTGTTGAGGTGTGAAGGGGCATTGGGGGGTGTTGAGGTGTGAAGAGGCATGGGGGATGTTGAGGTGTGAATGAGCATTGGGGGTGTTGAGGTGTGAATGGGAATGGGAGGTGTGGAGGTGAGAAGGGGCATTGGGGGTGTTGTGGTGTGAAGAGGCATTGGGGGTGTTGAGGTGTGAAGGGGCATTGGGGGGTGTTGACGTGTGAAGGGGCATGGGGTGTGTTGAGGTGTGAAGGGGAATGGGAGATGTTGAGGTGTGACGGGGCATTGGGGGGTGTTGAGGTGTGACGAGGCATTGGGGGATGTTGAGGTGTGAAGGGGAATGGGAGATGTTGAGGTGTGAAGGGGCATTGGGGGGTGTTGCGGTGTGAAGAGGCATTGGGGGTGTTGAGGTGTGAAGGGGAATGGGAGATGTTGAGTTGTGAAAGGGCATTGGGGGGTGTTGAGGTGTGAAGGGGCATTGGGGGTGTTGAGGTGTGAAGGGGAATGGGAGATGTTGAGGTGTGAAGGGGCATTGGGGGGTGATGAGGTGTGAAGAGGCATTGAGGGGTGTTGAGGTGTGAAGGGGAATGGGAGATGTTGAGGCGTGAAGGGGCATTGGGGGTGTTGAGGTGTGAAGGGGCATTGGGGGTGTTGAGGTTTGAAGGGGAATGGGAGATGTTGAGGCGTGAGGGGCATTGGGGGTGTTGAGGTGTGAAGGGGCATTGGGAGGTGTTGAGCTGTGAAGGGGCATTGGGGGGTGTTGAGGTGTGAAGATGCATTGGGGGTGTTGAGGTGTGAAGGGGCATTGGGGGGTGTTGAGGCGTGAAGGGGCATTGGGGGATGTTGAAGCCTGAAGGGGCATTGGGGGATGTTGAGGTGTGAAGAGGCATTGGGGGTGTTGAGGTGTGAAGGGGCATTGGGGGGTGTTGAGGTGTGAAGAGGCATTGGGGGTGTTGAGGTGTGAATGGAATGGGAGATGTGGAGGTGAGAAGGGGCATTGGGGGTGTTGAGGTGTGAAGAGGCATTGGGGGGTGTTGAGGTGTGAAGGGGCATTGGGGGGTGTTGAGGTGTGAAGGGGCATTGGGGGTGTTGAGGTGTGAAGGGGAATGGGAGATGTTGAGGCGTGAAGGGGCATTGGGGGTGTTGAGGTGTGATTGGGCATTGGGGGGTGTTGAGGTGTGAAGGGGCATTGGGGGATGTTGAGGTGTGAAGGTATATGGGGTGATGGTGAGGTTTGAAGGGGCATTGGGGGATGTCGAGGTGTGAAGGGGCATTGAGGGGTGTTGAGGTGCGAAGGGGAAGGGATGATGGTGAGGTGTGAAGGGGCTTTGGGGGATGTTGAGGTGTGAAGGTACATGGGGTGATGGTGAGGTTTGAAGGGTCATTGGGGGATGTCGAGGTGAGAAGGGGCATTGAGGGGTGTTGAGGTATGAAGGTACATGGGATGATGGTGAGGTGTGAAGGGGCTTTGGGGGATGTTGAGGTGTGAAGCGGCATTGGGGGTGTTGAGGTGTGAAGGGGCATTGGCGGTGTTGAGGTGTGATGGGGCATGGGATAATGGTAAGGTGTGAAAGGGCATTGGGGGATGTTGAGGTTTGAAGCGGCATTGGGAGGGTGTTGAGGTGTGAAGAAGCATTTGGGGGTGTTGAGGTGTGAAGGGGCATTGGCGGTGTTGAGGTGTGAAGGGGCATGGGGGGTTGGTGAGGTTAGATGGAGCATTGGGGTGTGTTGAGGTGTGAAGCGGCATTGGGTGATGGTGAGGTGTGATGGGGCGTTTGGGTGTGCTGTGGTGTGAATGGGTGTGGGGTGATGGTGAGGTGTGAAGCGGCATGGGGTGATGGTGTGGTGTGATGGAGCATTGGGGGCGTGTTGGGGTGTGAAGGGGCATTGAGTGATGGTGAATGTGTGATGGGGCATTTGGGGTTGTTGAGGTGTGAAGGGGCATTGGCGGTGTTGAGGTGTGAAGGGGCATTGGGGGTGTTGAGGTGTGAAGGGGCATTGGCGGTGTTGAGGTATGAAGGGGCATTGGCAGTGTTGAGGTGTGAAGGGGTGTGGTGTGATGGTGAGGTATGAAGCGGCATGGGGGGATGGTGAGGTGTGAAGCGGCATGGGGGAATGGTGAGGTGTGATGGGGCATTGGCGGTGTTGAGGTGTGAAGGGGTGTGGTGTGATGGTGAGGTATGAAGCGGCATGGGGGGATGGTGAGGTGTGAAGCGGCATGGGGGGATGGTGAGGTATGATGGGACATTGGCGGTGTTGAGGTGTGAAGAGGCATTGGGAGGGTGTTGAGGTGTGAAGAAGCATTTGGGGGTGTTGAGGTGTGAAGGGGCATTGGCGGTGTTGAGGTGTGAAGGGGCATGGGGGGTTGGTGAGGTTAGATGGAGCATTGGGGGCGTGTTGGGGTGTGAAGGGGCATTGAGTGATGGTGAATGTGTGATGGGGCATTTGGGGTTGTTGAGGTGTGAAGGGGCATTGGCGGTGTTGAGGTGTGAAGGGGCATTGGGGGTGTTGAGGTGTGAAGGGGCATTGGCGGTGTTGAGGTATGAAGGGGCATTGGCAGTGTTGAGGTGTGAAGGGGTGTGGTGTGATGGTGAGGTATGAAGCGGCATGGGGGGATGGTGAGGTGTGAAGCGGCATGGGGGAATGGTGAGGTGTGATGGGGCATTGGCGGTGTTGAGGTGTGAAGGGGTGTGGTGTGATGGTGAGGTATGAAGCGGCATGGGGGGATGGTGAGGTGTGAAGCGGCATGGGGGAATGGTGAGGTGTGATGGGGCATTGGCGGTTTTGAGGTGTGAAGGGGTGTGGTGTGATGGTGAGGTATGAAGCGGCATGGGGGGATGGTGAGGTGTGAAGCGGCATGGGGGGATGGTGAGGTATGATGGGGCATTGGCGGTGTTGAGGTGTGAAGAGGCATTGGGGGTGTTGAGGCGTGAAGGGGCATTGAGGGTGTTGAGGTGTGAAGGGGCATTGGGAGGTGTTGAGGTGTGAAGGGGCATTGGGGGGTGTTGAGGCGTGAAGGGGCATTGGGGGATGTTGAAGCCTGAAGGGGCATTGGGGGATGTTGAGGTGTGAAGGGGCATGGGAGATGTTGAGGTGTGAAGGGGCATTGGGGGATGTTGAGGTGTGAAGGGGCATGGGTGATGTCAAGGTGTGAAGGGGCATTGGGGGTGTTGAGGTGTGAAGAGGCATTGGGGGTGTTGAGGTGTGAAGAGGCATTTGGGGATGTTGAGGTGTGAATGAGCATTGGGGGTGTTGAGGTGTGAATGGGAATGGGAGATGTGGAGGTGAGAAGGGGCATTGGGGGGTGTTGAGGTGTGAAGAGGCATTGGGGGGTGTTGAGGTGTGAAGGGGCATTGGGGGGTGTTGACGTGTGAGGGGGCATGTGTTGTGTTGATGTGTGAAGGGGAATGGGAGATGTTGAGGTGTGAAGGGGCATTGGGGGGTGTTGAGGTGTGAAGAGGCATTAGGGGATGTTGAGGTGTGAAGGGGAATGGGAGATGTTGAGGTGTGAAGGGGCATTGGTGGGTGTTGAGGTGTGAAGAGGCATTGGGGGTGTTGAGGTGTGAAGGGGAATGGGAGATGTTGAGGTGTGAAGGGGCATTGGGGGGTGTTGAGGTGTGAAGGGGCATTGGGGGGTGTTGAGGTGTGAAGGGGAATGGGAGATGTTGAGGTGTGAAGGGGCATTGGGGGGTGATGAGGTGTGAAGAGGCATTGAGGGTGTTGAGGTGTGAAGGGGAATGGGAGATGTTGAGGTGTGAAGGGGCATGGGGGGTGTTGAGGTGTGAAGGGGAATGGGAGATGTTGAGGTGTGAAGGGGAATGGGAGATGTTGAGGTGTGAAGGGGCATTGGGGGTGTTGAGGTGTGAAGAGGCATTGGGGGTGTTGAGGTGTGAAGGGGAATGGGAGATGTTGAGGGGTGAAGTGGCATTGGGGGGTGTTGAGGTGTGAACGGGCATTGGGGGTGTTGAGGTGTGAAGGGGAATGGGAGATGTTGAGGCGTGAAGGGGCATTGGGGGGTGTTGAGGTGTGAAGGGGAATGGGAGATGTTGAGGTGTGAAGGGGCATGGGGGATGTTGCGGTGTGAAGGGGCATTGGGGGTGTTGAGGTGTGAAGGGGAATGGGAGATGTTGAGGTGTGAAGGGGCATTGGGGGTGTTGAGGTATGAAGGGGCATTGGGGGTGTTGAGGTGTGAAGGGGCATTGGGGGTGTTGAGGTGTGAAGGGGAATGGGAGATGTTGAGGTGTGAAGCGGAATGGGAGATTTTGAGGTGTGAAGGGGCATTGGGGGTGTTGAGGTGTGAAGGGGCATGGGGGATGTTGCGGTATGAAGGTTTTCACAGGTAGAGTCGGTTGAGTTAATGGTGAACTCCTGGGTAAGAACTGAGGGTTGGCATTGTGGGGGTGAGTCATGAGGGTTATAGGGGCAGAGGGAGCTGAGAGTGTGAGGAGCGATCTGTGAAGTGGTGCTAATGGTCGTTAATGGGGACACAGAGATGGGTACGGATCTGGGGTGTGGAGAATGAGGGTGCTCATGTCAATGTAATTGACACCCCAATGTAATTGTGGTGGGATTCTCAGGGAGGTAGGGACTTTGACATTATTCTGGAAATTGGTGAAGTGATATGGGCAGGTTGGAAGAAGGTTAAAAGTTTTACCAGCGTGTAGGTGATCAGGGAAAGGGAAACAAAGTTTGAGCGTATGAAAAACGTTACTGCCACCATTGCTAGCTGGTTGCAACTATGCAGAGCTTCGAAGTGGAAATTTGAGATGCTGCATTGAACTTGGGTCATTGGGCTGGGCAGAGATGCAGGTCTTCTCTATTGGACAACTGACAGGGAACCCCAGCATGTGGTATTTACAATGATGGGGCCCTGGGTCACATAACAGTTTGAAGGATAAAGGCTCAGAGTGCATGGTAGGGTGCTTGCACACGGCTTGCAAGTGTCTTAGCACATACCTTTGCACCCTGCAGATGCCTTATCCTGGGGGATGGTGTCTGCAGGTTGATGAAGCGGGGGGGGGGGGGGGGGGAGGGGGCTGTGATGGGGAGGGGGTTGGGGTGGAACACTAAGACTTAAGGATTGCAGCTAAAACCAGACAGGGGACATTATTAAAGTGATTATATTTACAAATGTTATCTGACTGTGACATTCAATTATTCACCCGCACAACCAGTTGTGATTTCAATATTTCTTGATTTTCCTTTTATTCCTTCTTCCTCTAGGTGCTCCTGCAACATCCACAGCATTGGCGGAGGCAGCCTGCTGTCAATTGCATTTGTCATCTTGGATGACATTAGCGGCTGTCCTCTGGTCGGCCTGGAGGGCTCCAGCTTCCTTTAGTTATCCTGCTGTGGGTCAGCTGCTGCCCCTACAGAGACAAAGAATGATGCTGAAGGGGTCACAGACAATGGGGATTCGGAAAGACTAGACAATCTCAGAACTTCTTGAGCGGATGTTCCAGGGGTGTCCTGCTGATGCTCCTCCTCCCTTTGGGTACCTGAAAGCCCCTGACGGACTTCTTGAGGGGAAAAGTATCCGGAGGGAGGCTGTGGTGCCCCATTCCACTCTTGTGTAGCCACTGCAGACCTGCATTCTAACCTCATGGGGGAACGGCCACTATCACTTGTCATCTCCTGAACAGGGTGACTGATTAGCGCTTTCACCATAACGCCTTGCATTGGGGGCCACATCTGTGTAACCTCTCTGTCATGGGGATGTGAGCATTAGCCTTGAAGGTCAATGCTTGGGGGCTATGCTTCCAATTATTTTGATGAACACAAATAACCTCCCACAAGTCCCAAAAGACGTGCTGTTAGGTATTTTGCACATTCTGAATTCTCCCTCAATGTACCCGAACAGGCACGGAATGTGGCGACTAGGGGTTTTTCACAGTAACTTCATTGCAGTGTTAATGTAAACCTACTTGTGACAATAAAGATTATTGTTATTATTATTATAACCAAACAAATTAAATCAAATAAACCTGAGGGACAAATTAAAGGGACAGTCCCTTAAAGGGAACTTGCCTTAAACAAAAAGCAAATCACCCATGAAGCTTAAACACATCAAACCAAAATGTCATTAAAGGGGTGATGTACCATCAATTCACTACAAGATGATGAGAACGAGTGAACATAGGCTTTATTATCCAAGAACTTGCCTGCCTGTGACTGCTGTAACAATGAGCGCCGCCGACAGGCGGCAGGTCTGTATACCGCCCCGAGGAAGGCGGAGCCAGAGACGGAGCCCACCAGGGTTCCTGTACAATGGAAGGAGATCATATTACCATTCCCTGACCATAGGCCACAGTACTATACAGCCAACTTATATTGTGGTGAATACATTCACCACATTCACACCATTAAAAATGAAGTCCAGCGGGGGTGAAGTGGGGTCATCATACGTTCAGTCTGTCTGGAGCCGGATTGTTCGTTTGGACCTCCTCAGCTCTAGCAGAGCGGCGGGTACGGGCGTTGTAGTTGTTGACTCCGAGAGCGTGTTGTCTGGAGCTTTGGTCCGGCGTGTCGGCGACGGTTGAGGGGTGGGGGTAAGCAGGGGGGTGGTGGATGGCGACTGTGTTGGCGCGGGACAGTACAGGAGCCCCAGGGGGGCATTAGGGATTCAGGGGGTGGCGGTAGGCGGTGGGGAGGGGGGCGCGTTGACATGGGAACCAGCGGGCGCCAGGTCCCGGAGGGAGACCGTATCTTGCCGTCCGTCTTGGTGCGCGACGTAGGCATATTGGTTGTTGGCATGCAGCAGCTGGACCCTCTCGACCAGGGGGGTCAGTCTTATGGCTCCTCGTATGCTTCCGGAGAAGGGCAGGTCCCGGAGATGTCAACCAGGATGGAAGCGAGACCCCGGAGATGGACTTCCTAGGGAAGACAAACAAACGGTCGTGAGGGGTCTCGTTCGTGGCTGTGCAGAGGAGTGATCTAAGGAGTGGAGCGTGTCGGGGAGGACCTCCTTCCAGTGGGGAATCTGGAGACTTCTAGACTGAAGGATAAGAAGAACGGCCTTCCATACCGTTGTGTTCTCCCTCTCCACCTGCCCATTTCCCTGCGGGTTGTAGCTCGTAGTCCTGCTCGAGGCGATGCCCTTACTGAGCAGGTGCTGATGCAGCTCATTGCTCATCACTGTGGACGTATGCAGGGAAACCAAACAGGGTGAAAATGCTGTGCAGTGCCTTTATAACGGTGGCCGAGGTCATGTCGGGACATGGGATAGCGAAGGGGAAGCGGGAGTACTCGTCAATGACGGTCAGGAAGTATATGTTGCGGTTGGTGGAAGGGAGGGGTCCTTTGAAGTCGATACTGAGGCGCTCAAAGGGCCGGGAGGCCTTTACCAGGTGGGCCTTGTCTGGCCGGTAGAAGTGCGGTTTGCACTCTGCGCAGACTTGGCAATCCGTGGTCATGGCCCTGACCTCCTCGGTGGAGTGGGGCAGATTGCGGGTCTTAATAAAGTGGATATGCCGATTGACCCCCGGGTGACAGAGGTCATTGTGGATAGCCCGAAGTCGGTCACCTTGCGCGCTGGCGCATGTGCCGCGGGACAGGGCATCTGAGGACTCGTTGAGCTCCCCAGGACGATACTTGATATCGTAAGTATAGTTGGAGAGTTCGATCCTCCACCTCAAGATTTTGTAATTTTTAATTTTGCCCCGTTGTGCGTTGTCGAACATAAAGGTCAGTGACGGGGGTGAACCTCCTACCGACTAGGTAGTGCCTCTATTGCCGTACAGCTTCCACAATGGCTTGCACTTCCTTCTCGACAGAGGAGCGTCGAATCTTGGAGGCGTGGAGGGTTCTAGAAAAGAAGGCTACTGGCCTGCCCGCCTGGTTGAGGGAGGCTGCCAGGGCGACGTCTGACGCATCGCTCTCTACCTGGAAGGGACAGACTCGTCCACCGCATGCATCGCGGCCTTAGTGATATCGGCCTTGATGCGGCTGAAGGCCGAGCGGGCCTCAGCCGTCAGGGGGAATATAGTGGCTTTGATAAGTGAGCGGGCTTTGTCCGCATAGTTGGGGACCCACTGGGCGTAATAGGAGAATAGCCCCAGGCAGCGTTTGAGGGCCTTGAGGCTGTGGGAAAGGGGAAGTTCCATGAGGGGGCGCATGCAGTCGGGGTCGGGCCCTAGGACCCCGTTTTCCACGACTTAGCCGAGGGTGGCTAGCCGGGTTGTGCAGAAAACGCATTTCTCCTTGTTGTAGGTGAGGTTGAGGGATTGGGCGGTCTGGAGGAACCTCTGAAGGTTGACGTCGTGGTCCTGCTGATCATGGCCGCAGATGGTAACATTGTCCAAGTACGGGTATGTAGCCCGCAGCCCGTACTGGTCTACCATTTGGTCCATCGTTCTCTGGAAGACCGAGACCCCATTAGTGACGCCGAAAGGGACCCTAAGGAAGTGGAAGAGTCGGCCGGCAGCTTCAAAAGCAGTGTAGTGGCGATCTTCCGGGTAGATCGGGAGCTGGTGGTAGGCAGACTTCAGATCTACCGTGGAGAACACCGGGTAGTGTGCGATCTGGTTGACCATCTCTGCTATGCGGGGGAGGGCGTAAGCATCAAGTTGCGTGAACCGGTTAATGGTCTGGCTGTAGTCCACAACCATCCGATTCTTTTCCCCGGTCCTGACAACCACCACTTGTGCTCTCCGAGGGCTGTTGCTGGCCTCGATGACGCCCTCCATCAAGAGTCGCTGGACCTCTGATTGATAAAAATCATGTCTTGTGCACTGTATCACCTGCTCCTGGTGGCGACGGGCTTACAGTCGGGGGTGAGGTTCGCAAAGAGCGAAGGGGGGGTGACCTTAAGGGTCGCGAGGCTACATACAGTCAGAGGGGGTAGGGGTCCGCCGAACTTTAGGGTCAGGCTTCGGTGGCTGCATTGGAAGTCGAGTCCAAGCAGTAGAGGGGAGGGAGGACATACAGTTTAAAATGGGCGTACTCAGCGCCCTGTATCGCGAGGTTCGCGACACAGTACCCCCGGATCTGTACCGAATGAGTTCCGGAGGCAAGGGAGATTGTCTGGGATGCGGGGTAGATGTGGAGGGAGCAGTGCCTTACCGTGTCGGGATGGACAAAGCTCTCTGTGCTCCCAGAGTCGAAAAGACAGGGGGTCTCGCGCCCATTGACCCGGACGGCCATCATTGAGTTCTTCAGATGTTTTGGCCACGACTGGTCGAGGGTGACTGCGGGTAGTCTGCGTGGTCGGAGGTATCGGGATCACAAGATGGCGGCCCCCACCAGTCGCACGTGTTGGGCTTAGTTGAAGATGGCAACCAAGATGGCCGCCCCCATGAGTCGCTTGTGTCGGGCTGAGTTAAAGATGGCGTTCCCCACGAGCTGCACGAGGCGGATGATGCGGTTGAAGGGGTCTGTGGGCCTGTGAATCCGTGGATCGGGCCTGGTAAGCTTTTGACTTCGGGGCTTTGGATCGGGCCAGACAGACTCTGGCAAAATGTCCCTTTTTGCCGCAGTCGCTGCATGTTGCGGTGCGGGCTGGGCAACGCTGCCGGGGGTGTTGGCCCTGACCGCAGAAGTAGCAAGACGGTCCCCTGGGCTGAACGGGCAGCCACGCGGCACAGGCCTGGGACGTAGTCGGGTCTGGTGAAGGCTGCGTCTGTGGTGCCAACGAGGGGTTCGCTGGGTCTGCTGGGAATGTGCTGTGGCTCTGGTAGGCCACCTCTAACGAGGTGGCTAGTTTTATCGTGTCCTGTAGATCAGTGGCCCCTTTTTCCAGCATTCGCTGCCGGACGTAGTTAGACCGGACCCCGCCACGTAGTTGTCCCGGCTCATCAGCTTCATGTGCTCATCGGCCTTCACATCCCTGTAGTTGCAGTTGCGGGCGAGTAGTGTTAGGTTCTCTCGATACTCGTCCAGCGATTCCCCGGCGCATTGACGGCGGGTAATGAGGAGGTGCCGCGCGAACACTTCGTTCACGGTCTTCACGAACTGTCTCTTTAGAATCGCGACCGCCACTTCGTACATGACTGCGTCCTCAATCATACCCGAGATTCGGTGGCTCACCTGGGCGTGGAGGAGGCGCAGCTTAAGGGCATCGGAGGGAGGCGTTTCAGAGGAGTCGAGGTAGGCCTCAAAACAGCGGAGCCAGTGGGAGAAGATTTCCTTAGCTTCTGCTGCTCGTGCGCGAGTTCCAGTTTATCAGGCATCAGAGCGGCTTCCATAGTGATGTCTTTGGATAATAAATTGATGTACCATCAATTCACTACAAGACGATGAGAACGAGTGAACATAGGCTTTATTATCCAAGAACTTGCCTGCCTGTGACTGCTGTAACAATGAGCGCCGCCCACAGGTGGCAGGTCTATATACCGCCCCGGGGCAGGCGGAGCCAGAGACGGAGCCCACCAGGGTTCCAGTACAATACATGGAAGGAGATCATATTACCATTCCCTGGCCATTGGCCACAGTACTATACAGCCAACTTATATTATAGTGAATACATTCACCACAAGGGGTCAATAAGACACCCCAGCCCCTGAGGAACCCAATGGGCACGGAAGGTCTCGAAGATGCCAGAATATACTGCATGCACCCTCAACAGAGACAACCAGCCGCGAATGTCACCATGGTAGAGGGGCGGGTATTCAGGTTGGATGACCCTTTGATTGCACGCTGCCTGGGCCTGTTAATAGCAAATTTGGCCAAGCCCAGGAGCAGGCAATTTACTTCCCATTGAGGCAGGCGAGGCACACCTGATGCATGAGAAATCTGCAATTTGCAGTCAACTTCATCTTTATATGGTACCCTCATTCCCCAGCTCTCATGGGCTGCGGATTAATCGAGTCTTCCAACTGTTGAATCGTGTGCTGTTGTATAAACTGAAACAAACTGATAGAAAATCTGTAGTGTAACTAAATATATCTATGATGTGGAGGTGCCGGCGTTGGACTGGTGTGAGCACAGTAAGAAGTCTTACAACACCAGGTTAAAGTCCAACAGGTTTGTTTCGATGTCACTAGCTTTCGGAGCGCTGCTCCTTCCTCAGGTGAATGAAGAGGTATGTTCCAGAAACATATATATAGACAAATTCAAAGATGCCAAACAATGCTTGGAATGCGACCATTAGCAGGTGATTAAATCTTTACAGATCCAGAGATGGGGTAACCCCAGGTTAAAGAGGTGTGAATTGTATCAAGCCAGGACAGTTGGTAGGATTGCGTTGCAAGCCTGTGCCGTGCATCAATCCGTCAACTCCGGAGGCCCGAGTTGCTACTTATGTGACCAGTGTAAGCACCCCAGACAACGCTGCCCAGCACGGAGCGCGATCTGCAACGGGTGCGGAAAGAAGGGCCACTTCGCCAAAGTCTGCCAGGCCCGACCTGTTCCTAAAGTTTCCAGACCCAGCAGCAGCAGCGCTGCGTGTTGCCTGTTGGGACTGCCCCATCTACCACGTCAACCACCACGTGCGACCCGTGGGGGCCGCCATCTTCGAGGTCACCCACCATGTGCGACCCGTGGGGGCCGCCATCTTCTTATTTTTTATTTTTTATTTTTTTTATTCTCCTCCATTTTCACATTTTCTCCCACATTTACATCCATCAACAATAAACAATAATCAGCAAAATATGTCAGTCCCCATAATAATAACAACGATCCCAGCTACCCACCAACCCCCAAACCTCAACCCGCATGTTTACATAAACAAATGACAAAAATAAATCAGGGATTACCCGTAGTCATCCTTAATGTTACACAGCTCCCACCCCCAGGTCTCCAGCTCCTCCCGTCCACTGCCTCTTGTAAAACTCCTCCCCCTACCCTCGGTTCCTTCCCCCCCAACTTTCCACCCCGGCTAGGCCATTCGGACCCTGTTCTGCCAGGCTCCGATGGCCGCAGCCCCTCCCCCCACCTCACTCCCGTTCACTGGCCGGCACAAAACGGGCAGCGTGGAGGCCCCCGCCCGGGTCCCTTTCCCAGTTGCCCGGCCCCAGGAAAGCCCAAAGATCCCCTTTTAGCACACAAACCCCGCCTATCCACCTACATCCCAAAGAACTCTTATTTTGAGTGAAAGTCCCGTCCCTTCCCTTGTCCAAATATATACCACATTGGCTCCTTTAGTCTCTACACCCACGCGCAGTGATACAAAAAAGAAGAAAATACAGTCATGAGGTTACATCGGCACATGGCCATTCCTCAATTTGTCAGTTCTGCCACAGTCCTTCTGCTTTCGCAAACTCCTCCGCTGCTTCCGCCGTTCCAAAATAAAAGTCCCTGAGCTTGTAAGTCACCCTCAGCTTCGCTGGATATACAATGCCGCACCGCACCTTGCTAATGTACAGTGCCCTCTTCACCCGGTTGAAGGCAGCCCGCCTCCTTGCCAGCTCCACCGTAAAGTCCTGGTATACACGTATACCAGCTCCAGCCCACTGCACCACCCGTTTCTGCTTGGCCCAGCTCAGGACCTTCTCCTTCACCCTGTACCTACGGAAGCACAGAGTCACTGCCCTTGGCGGCTCACTCGCCTTTGGTACAGGCCTCCACGACCGATGAGCCCGATCCAGTTCATATCGGAAGGGGTCCTCCCCCTCCCCCAGTAGTTTTGCCAGCATCGCGGCAAAATACTCAGTCGGCTTCGGTCCTTCAACTCCTTCGGGCAGCCCCACAATCCTCAAGTTCTGTCGCCTGGATCTATTTTCCAGGTCTTCCATTTTTCCTCGCAGGTCCTTGTTAGTATCCATCACCTTCCGCATCTCTTTCCCCATCGAGGCAAGTTGATCACCGTGCTGCAATAACGTCTCCTTCACTTCCTTCAGCGCCTACCCTTGCTCTCGCACCTCCGCCACTGCGCTCGCCACCTCCGTCCTCACCGGGGAAACCGCCTCCTCCACCAGCACACTCAAAACCTCCCTCATCTCCTTCCTCACCGTCTCCATGCATTTCGCAATCTGCGCCAACTGCTTTTCAAATTCCGCAGCCATCACCTTGGTTATTTCTTCAGCCGTAAGCAGTGCGGCCTTCCCTGGTGCTCCAGCCTCCATTTTTCCTGGTGACCCCACGGTGACCTTTCCACTCCCCGACGGACCTCCAGCTGTTTTTTTTTCGGCCGTTTTTTTGCTCACCCTCAACATTTTTCTTTGGGGTTTTTTTCCCTCCTGTGTCTTCTCAGTGCCTCCTCCGTGCCTTCTCCCTTCTTCTGCCGCCGCCGCGGACCCTGGGACCGGGCTTAAAGCCCCGAAATTGCCGTTCCCGAGCGGGCACTCTCCATTGTGCGGCCGCCTCCCGCCCGCCGTCACCGGAAGTCGGGGCCGCCATCTTCGACGCCACCCGCCACGTGTGACCCATGGGGTCCGTCATCTTGGAATCACCCGCCGCCTCCCGGAACCCCTGCTCACCCAGTCGTATGCTGGCCTCCACTGCTCTAGACCAGCCCACCCACCTTCCGAAGCTCGCCTCCATCACCCTCGACCAGTCTCGACCTCATCACCTCACTAAATCCATGATAGCCGTCCGGATTAACGGACATGAGACGACCTGCTTCTTCGACTCCGGGAGCACTGACTATCTGGGTGGATGATTTTACCCGCGACCCAGAAAATCTCCCTGGCTTCTGGATCACATTCCGTGGAGATCCAGGGGTACTGTGTCGCAACCCTTTCGGCACAGGGTGTAGAGTACGCTAATTTCAAGCTCTACGTCCTCCCTCATCTCTGCGCTGCCCTATTACTGGGTCTTGATTTTCAGTGCCACCTCCGAAGCCTTACCTTGAAGTTCGGTGGACCCCTGCCCCCCCTCACTGTCTGTAGCCTCACAACCCTTAAGTTCGCTCCACCCTCGCTCTTCGCTAACCTCACCCAGGGCTGTAAGCCCATCGCCACTAGGAGCAGACGATAAGGTGCCCGGGATAAGGCCTTTATCAGGTCAGAGGTCCAGTGACTCCTACGAGAGAAGATCATAGAGGCCAGTACCAGCCCCTGGAGAGCCCAAGCGGTGGTCGTCAAGACTGGGGAGAAGCACCGGATAGTCATCGACTACTGTCAGACGATCAACGGGTACACGCAGCTCGATGCGTACCCCCTTCCCCGCATATCTGATATGGTCAATCAGATTGCGCAGTATCGAGTCTCCTCCACTGTTGACTTGAAATCCGCGTACCACCAGCTCCCTATCCGCCAGAGGACCGCCAATACACTGCCTTCGAGGCAGATGGCCGCCTCTACCACTTCCTCAGGGTCCCCTTCAGCGTCACCAATGGGCACTCGGTCTTCCAACGAGTGATGGACCGAATGGTTGACCAGTACGGGCTGCGGGCCACATTCCAGTGTCTGGATAATGTCACCATCTGCGGCCATGACCAGCAGGACCATGACACTAACCACCGACATTTCCTCCACAGCGCTAAGCTCCTTAACCTCACATATAATAAGGAGAAATGCGTTTTCCGCACAACCCGCCTCGCCATGCTTGGCTACGTGGTGGACAACAGGGCCCTAGGGCCCGACCCCGACAGCATGCGCCCCCTCCTGGAACTTCCCCTCCCTCACAGCCCCAAGGCCCTGAAGAGATGCCTGGGGTTCTTCTCCTATTATGCCCAGTGGGTCCCCAATTATGCGGACAAGGCCCGCCCACTCATTAAATCTACCATTTTTCCCCTGACGGCTGAGGCCCGTCTGGCCTTCACCGCATCAAGGCAGATATTGCCAAAGCTGCAATGCACGCAGTTGACGAGTCCATCCCGTTCCAGGTGGAGAGCGATGCGCCTGACTTTTCTCTGGCCACTACCCTCAACCAGGCGGGCAGGCCCGTGGCTTTTTTCTCCCGTACCCTCCAAGCCTCCGAAATTCGACACTCCTCTGTCGAAAAGGAAGCCCAAGCCATTGTGGAAGCTGTGCGACATTGGAGGCATTACCTGGCCGGCAGACAATTCACTCTCCTCACTGACCAACAGTAGGTGGCCTTCATGTTCAATAACACATAGTGGGACAAGATCAAGAATGACAAGATCCTGAGTGGAGGATTGAACTCTCCACCTAAAATTACGATATCTTGTATAAACCTGGGAGCTCCCAGATGCCCTATCCCGCAGCGCACAAGTAGACCGACTTCGGGCCCACCACAATGACCTCTGTCACCCGGGGGGGGGTCACCTGTTTTTTTCATTTCATCAACGCCCGCAACCTGCCTTACTCCATCGAGGAGGTCAGGACCATGACCAGTCTCTGCCAGGTCTGCGCGGAGTGCAAACCACACTTCTATCGGCCAGACAGAGCGCCTCAGCATCGATTTCAAAGGGCCCCTCCCCTCCACTGACCGTAACGTGTACTTCCTCAACATTATTGACGAGTACTCATGTTTCCCTTTCGCCATCCCTTGCCACTGTCATCAAGGCCTGCACAATCTCTTCACCTTATTCGGTTTCCCCACCTACATCCATAGCGATCGGGGTTCCTCTTTCATGAGTGACGAGTTGTGTCAGTTCCTGCTTAGCAAGGGCATTGCCTCAAGCAGGACTACCAGCTACAACCCCCGGGGAAACAGACAGGTGGAGAGGGAGAACGCGACGGTCTGGAAGGCCGTCCTTCTTGCCCTATGGTCTAGACGTCTCCCAGTCTCCCGCTGGCAGGAGGTCCTTCCAAATGCGCTCCACTCCATCCGGTTGCTCCTGTGCACTGCCACCAATGAGACCCTTCACGAACGAATGTTTGTCGTCCCCAGGAAGTCCAAGTCAGGGGTCTCGCTCCTGTCCTGGCTGACGGTCCCAGGACCCGTCCTCCTCCGGACAATGCGAGGAGTCATAAATCGGATCCCCTGATCGAAAGGGTTCTTCTCCTCCATGCCAACCCACAATATGCCTACGTGGCACACTATGACGGGCGGCAGGACACAGTCTCCCTTCGGGATTTGGCACCCGCAGGTTCGCCAGTGACCGTCACCACCACCCCCGACCCTACACCGTCTCCCTCCATCGCTACTTGGCTAGTTCGGAATTTGGCACCCGCAGGCCCGCCAGTGACCATCACCACCACCCCCGCCCCTACACCGTCTCCCTCTCCACCGACTCAACTACTGGACAAAGAAGAAGACAACACACTCCCGGACACGCAGGTCTCTACACCAGTGCCCACACCACAGCCGGGACTGAGGCGTTCGTGGCAGAAGGTCAAAGCCCCCGACAGACTCAATCTTTAAGTCCACTTCACCCCCGCCAGACTCTTTTTTTTAAACAGGGGCTGAATGTGGTAAACCACTGTTACTGTATTATCTATATTGTGGTAAACCACTGTTACTGTATTGTATATATTGTGGTAAACCACTGTTACAGTATTATATATATTGTGGTAAACCACTGTTACAGTATTATATATATCGTGGTAAACCACTGTTACTGTACTGTATATATTGTTTGTTGTCTCTGCTGGCTCCGCCTGTGGCTCCTCCCCTCAGGCTCTGTACAAAGGTGCCCGACCTCTGGCCCTGCCCCAGTTCGGGATCAGTTCCAGCAGGTTCTCGTTTAGCTTATTAAAGCCACAGTTTTGTTCCACAACTCGTCTTTGTTATTATTGATGGCACATCAAGGTGCACTGGAGAATCTAACGCCTGCAGTCATGCTGACTTACAATGCAGAAGCCTGCAAGAATGACTGGAAAGGGACCCACCCCAACTCTTAGCAGGTCAGGTAGCATTTGTGGAGAGAGAAACAGTCAGCATCAATGCCCGTTAGTCCAAGACAATTTGGCTATCATAGTAAGAGGGGTAAGGGTCAGCGACAGTGCTTAATCAAAGGGTTTTTTGCCTTCAGAGGTCAACATATGGTCAGCCGGTAATCCAGATTTAGCCACGCACTGGCAGGATTGTGGCCTAGACCCGTAAAATTTGGAAGTTCAATATTATTGTTTGAGTCTTTAAATCCATCCTCTCACGAGGGTCTCCTAACACTTTTCATCTCTACTCTCATGCTGGACATTCCAGCATTTTTAAAAAGTGAAAACACCTGATATGTCCTTAATGACACAAATTTCCCAAATCCCCAAAAAATCTGTGATGGAATAGCCATCTCCTGGCCTATTTGCTGGGGTTAGGGCATCATGATGGCACAGTGGTTAGCACTGCTGTCACACGACGCCGAGTTCGGGTACGATCCCGGCCCCAGGTCACTATCTGTGTGGCGTTTGCACATTCTCCCTGTGTCTGCATGGGTCTCACCCCCACAACCCAAAACAATGTGCAGGGTCGGGCCTCCCTAAATTGCCCCTTAATTGAAAAAAAAAAATTGGGTCCCCTAAATTTATTTAAAAGATTGAAATAATTGCCAGGGTTGCTGGCAAGTAAATTATTGAAGCAATAATGTAAAATCTCAAATACAGGATATCCGAAATCAAAACAAAAAGTGCTCTGAATTCACAGCAACATTGAAAAAATAAGACAGAACCCAGATCAGTAATGAAGGAAGATTGACATAGACTCTGTGAATTTCCAATGTTTCCTGTGTTTGTCCGAAAAACTATATGCTGGAAAGTCAGATGGAGAGCTTTTCAGATGCAGTTGAGGTCCAAAATGTGCACATTACTTTGAAAGAACGTATTGTTCAGATATTTCCCTCAATTGCTCATTCCCTTTGCCCCTTCTTTAAATCCCCAGTGATATGCTCATTTTCACACAAGAGCCATCCATACATCACTGACATAACATGTTCTAAGCACCTGTATCGCTACATTTACCCTGTAGGTATTTATTAGGTGGTGAATTACTGGAGATGCCATCAAGTGGGTCACAGCATACAGCTGAGCAAGCCAAATGGTGTTAAGCATAGGAGAGCAGGCTTCTGCTGGCGAAGGGATCATCTGCAGAGCCAGGAGATTTCAATCTCACAAGGTTTTCTTACAGAAAGTAGATTGATATCCGAGCATCATTGCCAATTTGAAGAATTTCACAGAATCTTAGAATTGTTACAGTGCTAATATTCAGTCCATCATATCTACACCAACTCTCCAAATGAGCAATTCACCTTGTGTCATTCCCCTGCCTTCTCCCCATAACCTTATACATTTTTATTTTACAGATAATAGTCTAATTCCCTTACGAAAGCCATTTTTGAACCTGCCTCCACCACACTTTCAGGCAGCACGTACAATCTTTTAAAAAAATATATGTTTATTAAGAATTTTTAAACAAAATTTTCAACCTTACAAACAACCCCCCCCCCCGTAACAAAAAGAAAGAAAGCTCGCATAGCACGCTGGGGGGCTTCGCCTCTTTCCACATTAACAAGATCCTTCGCCGGGCTACTAGGGACGCAAAGGCCAGAATGCCAGCCTCTTTCGCCTCCTGCACTCCCGGCTCATCCACTACTCCAAATAGTGCTAGCCCCCAGCTTGGCTTGACCTGGACTTTCACCACCTTAGATACTGTTCCCGCAACTCCCCTCCAGAACCCCTCCAGTGCCGGGCATGACCAAAACATATCGACATGGTTCGCCGGACTTCCTGAGCACCTCCCACATCTGTCCTCCACCCCAAAGAACCTACTCAGCCTCGCCCCCGTCATATGCGCTCTGTGAACTACCTTAAATTGTATCAGGCTAAGCCAGGCACACGAGGAAGAGGAAATAACCCTACTTAGGGCATCAGCCCACAGCCCCTCCTCAATCTCCTCCCCCAGCTCCTCTTCCCATTTACCTTTCAGCTCCTCTACCAAAGCCTCCCCCTCTTCTTTCATCTCCTGGTATATCGCTGACACCTTGCCCTCCCCGACCCATACGCCTAAAATCACCGTGTCTTGAATCCCCTGTGCCGGGAGCAGTGGGAATTCCCTCACCTGCCGCCTCACAAACGCCCTCACTTGCATGTACCTGAAGGCATTTCCCGGGGGTAGTCCAAATTTCTCCTCCAGCACCCCTAAGCTCGCAAAAGTCCCATCGATGAACAGGTCCCCCATTCTTCTAATCCATGCCCGATGCCAGCTCTGAAACCCCCCGTCCATCCTTCCTGGGACAAACCTATGATTATCCCTAATCGGGGACCACACCGAGGCTCCCGTCGCCCCCCTGTGTCGTCTCCACTGCCCCCAGATCTTTAGCGTTGCTGCCACCACCAGGCTCGTGGTGTACCTTGTCGGTGAGAGCGGCAGCGATGCCGTCACCAGCGCCCCCAGGCTCGTTCCTTTGCAGGACACCATCTCCAACCTCTTCCACGCCGCCCCCTCTCCCTCCATCACCCACTTACGGATCATCGCCACGTTGGCTGCCCAGTAGTAGCCACCCAAATTCGGCAACACCAACCCTCCTCCATCTCTGCTAGGCTCCAGGAACCCCCTCCTTACCCTCGGGGTCTTGCTCGCCCACACAAATCCCATAATGCTCCTGCTTACCCTCTTAAAGCAGGCCTTGGTAATCACAATTGGGACACATTGGAATGCAAAAAGAAACCTCGGGAGGACCACCATTTTAATCGACTGTACCCTGCCTGCCAGCGAGAGTGGCAACATAGAACATAGAACGATACAGCGCAGTACAGGCCCTTCGGCCCACAATGTTGCACCGACATGGGAAGTCAAAAAACAAAAGCCATCTAACCGACACTATGCCATTATCATCCATATGCTTATCCAATAAACTTTTAAATGCCCTCAATGTTGGCGAGTTCACTACTGTTGCAGGTAGGGCATTCCACGGCCTCACCACTCTTGCGTAAAGAACCTACCTCTGACCTCTGTCCTATATCTATTACCCCTCAGTTTAAGGCTATGTCCCCTCGTGCTAGCCATTTCCATCCACGGGAGAAGGCTCTCACTGTCCACCCTATCTAACCCCCTGATCATTTTGTATGCCTCTATTAAGTCTCCTCTTAACCTTCTTCTCTCTAACGAAAACAACCTCAAGTCCATCAGCCTTTCCTCATAAGATTTTCCCTCCATACCAGGCAACATCCTGGTAAATCTCCTCTGCACCCGCTCCAAAGCTTCCACGTCCTTCCTATAATGAGATGACCAGAACTGTACGCAATACTCCAAATGCGGCCGTACCAGAGTTTTGTACAGCTGCAACATGACCTCATGACTCCGGAACTCAATCCCTCTACCAATAAAGGCCAACACACCATAGGCCTTCTTCACAACCCTATCAACCTGGGTGGCAACTTTCAGGGATCTATGTACATGGACACCGAGATCGCTCTGCTCATCCACACTTCCAAGAACTTTACCATTAGCCAAATATTCCGCATTCCTGTTATTCCTTCCAAAGTGAATCACCTCACACTTCTCTACATTAAACTCCATTTGCTACCTCTCAGCCCAGCTCTGCAGCTTATCTATGCCCCTCTGTAACCTGCAACATCCTTCCGCACTGTCGACAACACCACCGACTTTAGTGTCGTCTGAAAATTTACTCACCCACCCTTCTGCGCCCTGCTCTAGGTCATTTATAAAAATGACAAACAGCAACGGCCCCAGAACAGATCCTTGTGGTACGCCACTTGTAACTGAACTCCATTCTGAACATTTCCCATCAACCACCACCCTCTGTCTTCTTTCAGCTAGCCAATTTCTGATCCACATCTCTAAATCACCCTCAATCCCCAGCCTCCGTATTTTCTGCAATAGCCTACCGTGGGGAACCTTATCAAACGCTTTACTGAAATCCATATACACCACATCAACTGCTCTACCCTCGTCTACCTGCTCAGTCACCTTCTCAAAGAACTCGATGGGGTTTGTGAGGCATGACCTACCCTTCACAAAGCCATGCTGACTATCCCTAATCATATTATTACTATCTAGATGATTATAAATCTTGTCTCTTATAATCCCCTCCAAGACTTTACCCACAACAGACGTGAGGCTCACCGGTCTATAGTTGCCGGGGTTGTCTCTACTCCCCTTCTTGAACAAAGGAACCACATTTGCTATCCTCCAGTCCTCTGGCACTATTCCTGTAGCCAATGATGACATAAAAATCAAAGCCAAAGGCTCAGCAATCTCTTCCCTGGCTTCCCAGAGAATCCTAGGATAAATCCCATCAGGCCCCGGGGACTTATCTATTTTCAGCCTGTCCAGAATTGCCAACACCTCTTCCCTACGTACCTCAATGCCATCTATTCTAATAGCCTGGGTCTCAGCATTCTCCTCCACAACATTCTCTTTTTCCTGAGTGAATACTGACGAAAAATATTCATTTAGTATCTCGTCTATCTCTTTAGACTCCACCCACAACTTCCCATCCCTGTCCTTGACTGGCCCTACTCTTACCCTAGTCATTCTTTTATTCCTGACATACCTATAGAAAGCTTTTGTGTTTTCCTTGATCCTACCTGCCAAATACTTCTCATGTCCCCTCCTTGCTCGTCTTAGCTCTCTCTTTAGATCCTTCCTCGCTACCTTGTATCTATCAAGCGCCCCAACTGAAACTTCACACCTCATCTTCACATAGGCCTTCTTCTTCCTCTTAACAAGAGATTCCACTTCTTTGGTAAACCACGGTTCCCTCGCTCTACGCCTTCCTCCCTTCCTGACCAGTACGTACTTATCAAGAACACGCAGTAGCTGTTCCTTGAACAAGCTCCACATATCCAGTGTGCCCAACACTTGCAGCCTACTTCTCCAACCTATCCCCCCCAAGTCATGTCTAATGGCATCATAATTGCCCTTCCCCCAGCTATAACTCTTGCCCTGCTGGGTATACTTATCCCTTTCCATCACTAACGTAAACGTCACCGAATTGTGGTCACTGTCCCCAAAGTTCTCACCTACCTCCAAATCTAACACCTGGTCTGGTTCATTACCCAAAACCAAATCCAATGTGGCCTCTCCTCTTGTTGGCCTCTCAACATATTGTGTCAGGAAACCCTCCTGCACACATTGTACAAAAAACGACCCATCTAATGTACTCAAACTATATCTTTTCCAGTCAATATTTGGAAAGTTAAAGTCTCCCATAATAACTACCCTGTTACTTTCGCTCTTATCCAGAATCATCTTCGCCATCCTTTCCTCTACATCCCTAGAACTATTTGGAGGCCTATAGAAAACTCCCAACAGGGTGACCTCTCCTTTCCTGTTTCTAACCTCAGCCCATACTACCTCGGAAGAAGAGTCCCCATCTAGCATCCTCTCCGCCACCGTAATACTGTTTTTGATGAGCAGCGCCACACCTCCCCCTCTTTTGCCTCCTTCTCTGAGCTTACTAAAACACCTAAACCCCGGAACCTGCAACAACCATTCCTGTCCCTGCTCTATCCATGTCTCCGAAATGGCCACAACATCGAAGTCCCAGGTACCAACCCATGCTGCCAGTTCCCCTACCTTATTTCGTATACTCCTGGCATTGAAGTAGACACACTTCAAACCACCTACCTGAACACTGGCCCCCTCCTGCGAAGTCAAATCTGTGCTCCTGACCTCTATACTCTCATTCTCCCGTACCCTAAAACTACAATCCAGGTTCCCATGCCCCTGCTGCATTAGTTTAAACCCCCCCCAAAGAGCACTAACAAATCTCCCCCCCAGGATATTTGTGCCCCTCAGGTTCAGCTGTAGACCATCCTGTCTGTAGAGGTCCCACCTTCCCCAGAAAGAGCCCCAGTTATCCAGAAATCTGAATCCCTCCCGCCTGCACCATCCCTGTAGCCACGTGTTTAATTGCTCTCTCTCCCTATTCCTCATCTCATTATCACGTGGCACGGGCAACAACCCAGAGATAACAACTCTGTTTGTTCTCGTTCTGAGCTTCCATCCTAGCTCCCTGAAAGCCTGCCTGACATCCTTGCCCCCTTTCCTACCTATGTCGTTAGTGCCAATGTGGACCACGACTTGGGGCTGCTCCCCCTCCCCCTTAAGGACCCGGAAAACATGTCCCACCTTTTAAAATCCTCCTCCATCTGTTCCACCAGCCACGTCAAATTAAGTTTGTGCAGTGCCCGCCAGCTCCTAGCTACCTGAATCACCAAGTATCGAAAGCTCCTTTCCGATCTCCTCAACGGTAGGTCGTCTATCCCTCTTCCCTGATCCCCCGGATGCACCACAAAGAGCTCACTCTTTCCCACATTGAGCTTATAGCCCGAGAAGTCTCCAAACTCCATTAGGATCTGCATGACCTCAACCATCCCCTCCACTGGATCCGCCACAGACAACAACAGGTCGTCTGCATACAGCGACACTCGATGTTCCTCTCCCCCTCGGACCACCCCCTTCCATTTCCCCGACTCCCTTAACGCCATGGCCAAAGGTTCAATTGCTAGTGCAAACAGCAGAGGGGACAGGGGGCACCCCTGCCTCATCCCGCGATACAGCCGGAAATACTCCAACCTCCGCCGGTTCATGACCACACTCGCCACCGGGGCTCTATACAGGAGCTTAACCCAACTAATAAACCTTCCCCCGAACCCAAACCTCCTCAACACTTCCCAGAGATACTCCCACTCTACTCAGTCAAATGCCTTCTCCGCGTCCATGGCTGCCACTATCTCCGCCTCTCCCTCCACTGATGGCATCATTATCACATTTAGGAGCCTTCGAACATTGGTGTTTAGCTGCCTACCCTTTACGAACCCCGTCTGGTCCTCGTGAATCACCCCCCGGGACACAGTCAAGGCAGTACAATCTTAACCATTCGGTGCTTGCAAAATGTTTTCTTGGTTTCACTTTTGCTTGTTACTAATTACTTCAAATCTTCGCCCTCTCATTCTCGATCCTTTCTACTCTGTGCAGACAAGTCATGATCTTGAATATCTCTATCAGATCTCCTCTCAGCCTTCTCTTCGCCAAGTAAAACAGACCCTCCTTCTCCAATCTATCTTAGTGACTGAAGTTCCTCATCCCTGGGAGAGTTTTCCAAAATATTCTGTCAGGTTTGCCTGACGTGGATAGAAACCCTCTCGCTGCAGCTTTGCAGTGATTCAGGAAACATTTTCTCCAACGTAGCCGACCACAGAGGATGTTCCAGTTCCAAAGGAATCTGCTCCAGTGTCCCTAATATCAGTGGTCTTGCACAGATTGGGAGTACATTTTTTTGAATGCTTAGGCTGTTGCTGTGGAGAACTTGGTGTTAGACAGCCTTTGCTGTCCATTTTAGTGGATTGAATGGCACAAACCATATAATAGGGCCTTACTGACCTTATTGTTGTGCTAAGGTGGATCAGTGGATGTACAAGAGCATAGCTGATAAAGATGGGAATGAAACTGATGTGTTTTTTTTATTTGTTTACGGGATGTGGGCATCGCTGGTTAGGCCAGAATTTCTTGCCCACCCCCAGTTGCCCTTCAGAAGATGGTGGTGAGTTGGGCAACTGAGACACAGTCAATTGAACAAAGACTAGAGTTGGATACAACTGAGGCTTGATTGCTCTAAGATGTGTGGCCTCCCACAGCAGCTGGCGAAATGGCTGCTGAATGGAGGACACGCATATTTATACTCCGCCTACTGGGCGGAGCCAGCAGGCAGGGACTACCGGCAAACCAGTAGTACAGGTCCTACCTTACATCACCTAATACAGGTGCAAAAGTGGTTTAGCACATTCACCCTCTGTTAAAATTGAGTCCGGCGGGGGTGGTGGAGAACTATATACAGCAATGAATTTATATTTACAGTATTTGATCAAAAAATATATATCTTTTGAAGTCCGGTGCCAGTTAGAGATTTAACCGGTCTGGTGCTTTGATGTTCCGCTGGGAGTGATGTAGCGGTGGCGGCGATGTCGATGCTGGCCTGATGTTCGGTGACTCCGGGAGCATGCCGAAATCCACTTCATCCTCGGGCGTGGGCAGGGGAAGGACAGATGGTCCTGGTGGGGTTAATGCTGGGAGCGCCGGGGGAGGGGAGGGTGGCGCCGGGCCGGAGGGGTGTGTGTGTGTGGAACCTGCTGGTGCCAGGTCCCTGAGGGAGACAGTATCTTGGCTGCCGTCGGGGTAAGCCATGTAGGCATACTGGGGATTGGCATGGAGCAATTGCACCCTTTCCACCAACGGGTCCGCCTTGTGGAGGCGGACGTGCCTACGGAGCAGAACTGGTCCTGGAGCTGCGAGCCAAGTCGGGAGCGACACCCCAGATCTGGACTTCCTGGGGAAGGCAAAAAGACGTTCATGGGGTGTGTTGTTCGTAGCGCTGCACAGCAGTGACCGAATGGAGTGGAGTGCGTCAGGGAGGACCTCCTGCCAGCGAGAGGTTGGGAGGTTCCTGGGCCGTAGGGCCAGTTGGACGGCCCTCCATACCGTCCCGTTCTCCCTCTCTACCTGCCCGTTTCCCCGGGGGTTATAGCTGGTCGTCCTGCTGGAGGTGATACCCCTGCTGAGCAGGAACTGACGCAGCTCATCACTCATGTGTGAGGACCCCCTGTCACTGTGGATATAGGCGGGGAAACCGAACAGAGCGAAGATAGTGTTTAGGGCTTTGATGACGGTGGCAAACGACATGTCGGGGCATGGGATGGCAAAGGGGAACCTGGAGTACTCATCGACCACACTGAGAATATACATGTTTCGGTCGGTGGAGGGGAGGGGCCCTTTGAAATCCACACTGAGGCGTTCAAAGGGGCGGGAGGCCTTCACCAGGCATGCACGGCCTGGCCGGTAGAAGTGCGGCTTGCACTCCGCACAGACCTGGCAGTTCCTGGTGATTGTCCGTACTTCCTCGACGGAGTAGGGCAGGTTGCGGGCCTTTATGAAATGGTACAACCGTGTGACTCCCGGGTGACAAAGGTTGTTGTGCAGGGTCCGGAGTCGGTCTACTTGTGCACTGGCACATGTACCTCGGGATAGGGCGTCAGGGGGCTCGTTGGGTTTGCCGGGGCGATACAAAATCTCGTAATTATAGGTGGAGAGCCCGATCCTCCACCGCAAGATTTTATTGTTTTTGATCTTGCCCCGCTGTGTGTTATTGAACATGAAGGCTACCGACCATTGGTCAGTGAGGAGAGTGAATCTCCTGCGGGCCAGGTAATGCCTCCAATGCCGCACAGCTTCAACGATAGCTTGGGCCTCTTTTTCGACGGATGAGTGCCGAATTTCTGAGGCATGAAGGGTGCGGGAAAAGAATGCCACAGGTCTGCCTGCCTGATTGAGGGTGGCGGATAGGGCGACGTCCGATGCATCGCTCTCTACTTGAAAGGGCAGTGTCTCGTCTACTGAGTGCATCCCGGCCTTGGCGATATCTGCTCTGACACGGGCGAAGGCCTGCTGTGCCTCGGCCGTCAGGGGAAAATGGATGGACTGAATGAGTGGGCGGGCCTTGTCCGCATAGTTTGGGACCCACTGGGCGTAGTATGAGAAGAACCCCAGGCAGCGTTTGAGGGCTTGGGGCTGTGGGGGAGGGGAAGCTCCATGAGGGGGCGCATGCGGTCGGGATCGGGCCCCAGAACTCCGTTCTGGACCACATAGCCGAGTATGGCTAAGCGGGTCGTGCTAAACACGCACTTCTCCTTGTTGTAGGTGAGGTTGAGGAAAGTGGCGGTGTGGAGAAATTTGGCAAGGTTGGCATCGTGGTCCTGCTGGTCATGGCCGTAGATGGTGACGTTGTCTAGGTACAGGAAGGTGGCCCGCAAACCATACCGGTCGACCATTCAGTCCATCTCCCTTTGGAAGACCGAGACCACGTTAGTGACGCCGAAGGGAAACTTGAGGAAGTGATGGAGACAACCGTCCACCTCCAAAGCGGTGTATGGACGGTCTGATTTACGAATGGGGAGCTGGTGGTAGGCGGATTTGAGGTCTACCGTTGAGAAGACCCGGTATTGTGCAATCTGATTGACCATATCAGATATGCATGGGAGGGGGTACGCGTCGAGCTGCATGTACCGATTGATGGTCTGGCTGGAGTCCACGACCATTCTGTGTTTCTCCCCAGTTTTAACGACGACCACTTGGGCTCTCCAGGGGCTGTTGCTGGCCTCGATGATGCCTTCCCGAAGCAGCCGCTGGACCTCGAATCTGATGAAGGTCCTGCCCTGGGTGTTGTACCATCTGCTCCTGGTGGCGACGGATTTGCAATCCGGGGTTAGATTGGCGAAGAGGGAAGGCGGATTGACCTTTAGGGTCGCGAGGCCACATACAGTGAGAGGCAGTAGGGGCCCGCCAAATTTGAGGGTTAGGCTCTGGAGGTTACACTGGAAGTCCAGGCCGAGTAGTAGGGCAGTGCAGAGGTTAGGGAGGATGTAGAGGCGGAAGCCGCTGAATTCGACGCCCTGGACCGTGAGTGTGACCATGCAGAACCCCCGGATCACGACAGAATGGGATCTGGAGGCCAGGGAAATTCTTTGGTTGGCAGGGTGTACCGCGAGGGAGCAGCGCCTTACCGTACCCGGGTGTATGAAGCTTTTGGTGCTCCCGGAGTCCAGCAGACAAGAGGTCACGTGGCCGTTGATTTTTACACTGGTCGATGCGATGGCCAGATTGTGCGGACGAGACTGGTCGATCGTCACTGAGGCGAGTCGTGGTCGGTCGTCGCTGACGTCGGATGATGGGGAGCCTGGGGGGCCCAGGTCCTGGAATGCTGTTGGTGTCCATGTCCCGTGGGGGAGACAAGATGACGGCGCCTGAATATCCTGCGGGGGACAAAATGGGCCGCATGTTGCGGGGGTTGGACAAGATGGCGGCGCCCATGAGCCGCACGTGGACTGAGGGGGAGAAGATGGCGGCGCCCAATGTGTGTAGGCTAGGGGGGTGGGGGCGATAGCGGCGACTGTGCGCGCCTGGCACATTGCGGCGAAGTGTCCCTTTTTGCCGCAAGCCTTGCAAAGGGCAGCGCGAGCTGGGCAGCGTTGCCGAGGGTGCTTCTGCTGGCCGCAGAAGTAACATCGGGGACCCCCGGGGTGCGCGGGCTGGCGTGTGGCGCAGGCGTACTGGCTGTGTAATGCCCCCGCTGGGGCGGCCGTCTGTGGGGTCCACGAGGGGTAAGAGGGGTGGGCCACGCGGCTGGTTGGGTAGGCCTGAATGTTACGTGAGGCAACCGTCATGGAGAGCGCTAGCTTCTTTGTTTCAGCTAGGTCGAGCGTGGCCCCTTCTAACAGTCTTTGGCGTATGAGGTCCGACCCTATCCTCGTTACGAACGCGTCCCGCATAAGAAGGTTGGAATATTCGGTGGCCGTAATGGCCTAACAGTCACAGTCCCGGATGAGTGGGATTAGGGCCTGCCAGAAGTCCTCTATGGACTCACCAGGGAGCTGAGAGCGAGTGGCGAGTACGTGCCTGGCGAAGAGCGTGTTCGTTTTCTGTGCATAGTTTTCTTTGAGAAGCGCCATGGCGTCGGCATAGTTCAGGGCGTCCTGGATCAGCGGAAACACGTTAGAGCTCAACCTTGAGTACAGGATCTGTATCTTCTGAGACTCCGGAACGGGGGCGGTTGCAGAGTTGATGTACGCCTCGAAGCAAACTAGCCAGTGATTAAAGTCCTTTTTGGCGTCGCTTGATTGCGGATCCAGCTGCAGGCGATCTGGCTGGATACGGAGGTCCACCTTTTAGAAAATCTTAGAGCAATAAATTGAGGCACGATCAATTGAACAAAGACTAGAGTTGGATACAACTGAGGCTTTATTGCTCTAAGATGCGTGGCCTCCCACAGCAGCTGGCGAAATGGCTGCTGAATGGAGGACACACATATTTATACTCCGCCTACTGTGCGGAGCCAGCAGGCTGGGACTACCGGTGAACCTGTAGTACAGGTCCTACCTTACATCACCTAATACAGGTGCAACAGTGGTTTACCACAGCAACACACTGGTGCAGTGGTTAGCACTGCTGCCTCACGCACCAAGGTCCCAGGTTCTATCCCGGCTCTGGTCAGTGTCTGTGTGGAGTTTGCACATTCTCCCCGTGTTTGTGTGGATTTCGTCCCCACAACCCAAAAGATGTGCCAGGTAGGTGGATTGGCGACGGTAAATTGCCCCTTAATTGGAAAAATGAATTGGGTACTATAAATTTTTAAAAAACAAGATGGGGTGGGTTGCCTTTTTGAATCGCTGCAGTCCTTGAGATGTAGGTACACCCACTGTGCTGTTAGGGAGGGAGTTCCAGAATGTTGCCCCAGCGACAGTGAAGGAATGGCGATATATTTCCAAGTCAGGGTGGTGAGTGACTTGGAGGGGAACCTTCAGGCGGTGGGGTTCCCAGGTGTCTGCTGCTCTTGTCTTTCTAGATGGTGGTGGTCATGGGTTTGGAAGGTACTGTCTGAGGAACCTTGGTGAGTTCCTGCAGTGCATCTCATTGGTGGTGCACATGGCTGCCACTGTTCGTCAGTGGTGGAGGATTTGAATGTTTGCGGAAGGGGGAGCAATCAAGTGGGCGGCTTTGTCTGGATGGTGTCGAGCTTCTTTTTTTTTTTTACAAATTTAGAGTACCCAATTATTTTTTTTCCAATTAAGGGGCAATTTAGCGTGGCCAAACCACCTAACACGGGGACACGGGAAGAATGTGCAAACTCCACAAGGACAGTGACCCATGGACAGGATTTGAATCCGGGTCCTCAGTGCCGTAGTCCCAGTGCTAACTACTGTGCCATGTGCCACCCCTGTGTCGAGCTTCTTGAGTGGTGTTGGAGCTGCACTCATCCAGGCAAGTGGAGAGTATTCCATTACACTCCTGACTTGTGCCTTGTAGATTGTGGACAGGCTTTGGGGGGGGTCAGGAGGTGAGTTGCTCGCTGTAGGACTCCTAACCTTTGACCTCCCCTGGTAGCCACAGTATTAATGTGGCTAGTCCAGTTCAGTGTCTGATCAATGGTAACCTCCAGGATGTTGATTGTGGGGGATTCAGCAATGGTAATGCCATTGAATGTCAAGGGGCGATGGTTAGATCCTCTCTTGTAGGAGACGGTCATTGCCTGGCACTTGTGTGGCGCAAATGTAAGTTGCCACTTGTCAGCCTAAGCCTGGATATTGTCCAGGTCTTGCTGCATTTGGGCACGGACTGCTTCATTATCTGAGGAGTTGTGAATGATGCTGAACATTGTGCAGTCATCCAGCTTATCCAACCTGTAGTCTGGAGCCCCACCTCCAATGAAAAGGGCAGTGTGGGAGGATCGCTTTGCGGGGCTAAGGAACCCCCTTCTTCGGATGTATGCTCACTTGGTACAACAATAGTGAACAGGAGTCAAGTTAGTTACAAAGGAGGAAGACTCCCTTGCCAAAGAAGCAACTGAAGGCCATTGCTTTTATTAGCGCTGTTAAAGGAATGTCCTTAACTCACTGGTTTGACACCACAGTCACATAATCAAAAGAGTATAGCGTAGGAATGTAGACCGGTGAATGGAGGCAGTAGAGAAGTGGGCAGAGCTGCATCATATATGGCACTCCATCAATAAAGACAGTCATGGGTTCACCATAAATGTCATTAATTTCAGTTAATTTTACTGATTTTCCATAAAATAGAATGAATGCCATACATAACTGGCCAGAGGGCTTCACTCATTAATATTGAGCAGCTGATAGGTCATGAATATGTCACTTCAGAGATTGGAGCTCAAGGAAACTCAACTCATTTACACCCTATCATCTCACTCAGGGCTCCAGGCGCTACGGGCGGGATTCTCTCAGCCCACGCCGGGTCGGAGAATTGCCATCCCAGGCACAAAACGCGCGCCGCCGCACCGTCGGAGGTCCGCCGATTCTCCGGTGAGCAGAGAATCGGCGCCATTGGCGCGGTTGGTGCCGGCGCGGTTGGTGCGACGCCAGTCAATGCGGCCCCTCCCGCCGATTCCCGGCCCCGGATGGGCCGAGTGCCCGTCCAAAAAAAACCCAAGTGTTACCGGCGGGTCCTCGGCATCCACCCTGCGGGGGTGGCCTTGGGGGCGGGGGGGGGGGCCTCCACCGTGGCCTGTCCCGCGATCGGGGCCTACCGATCGGCAGGCCGGCCTCTCGTGGTGGGAGTCTCTTTTGCTCTGCGCCGGCTCCTGTAGCCCTACGCCATGTTGCGTCGGGGCCAGCGCGAAGAAGGGAGCTGCCGCACATGCGCACATTTGCGCCTGTCGCAGTGCGCAGCGCCCATTTGACGCCGGTTTCGGCAGCTGCAGTGGCGTGGGTCGCTCCAGTGCTGTGCTGGCCTCCTGTAGGGCTCAGGGTCGCTGCTCCTGGGGGCCTGTGACGCCGTCGTAAAACGCAACGGCGTTTATGACGGCATCAACACTTAGCCTCAAGATCAGAGAATCCCACCCTACATTTCTGGAATGCTTTCTTCATCACCACAATGTGTGTCCTAGCATCTCCCACAAATGTGCATCAACCACCATGCAAGTAAGGCAGCAAAAGCTGTGGAGTCCTACATTCCCTGGAGTTTCTTAGTCTGAGCTTCACTTTCTTGACCCGTTAATCATTCTTCGCTTCAATGTTTCATTCAAGAGAGAATCCAAAAAGTGTAATGGATCCACGGATTAATACTGTCTTTGACAGAGCCCTATGCAATGGAGGAGATGAAGGAGGGAGAGGTGTTGCCAAGTGCAACTCCAGCAGGAGGCAATGTCTGGCATACATTGTCAAGGGGAGCCAGAGCATGAGCAGAAGGGTGAGGAGGAGAGACCCAGATAATGGATGGGACTCACCAGACCTAGGATTTATCTTCAAAGAGTGTCCTATTTACAACTAGGTAAGAGGCAGTGCTGGCATGCCTGTGCTTGCCCCGAGATCTAGTTCATCACATATGCCCCATTCTTTTGGAAGACTTGTTGCCATGTGGGGTTGGAGACTTTCCCCTGCCTGTGGCTTTGAAGGTGACCGCAGCACTTATTTTCCTTGCCTCTGGCTATTTCCAGGGATTAACATGGGACCTATGCTGCATCTCCCAGTCCACACAACACATTGATGCATAAAGGAGGTCGCCAATGCCTTTCACAGGAAGACCCATCATTATGTCAGGCTTGCTCTAGACAAAGATAGCCAAGCTGCAAGATTCACTGATGTTGCCGCCATTTCAGGCTTCACAAGAGTGCAGGGTGTAATGGTTTGCACCATATGGCTAAACGAGCTTCATAGCAGCTGCCCCTAATGTTTATAAACCCCATAGGCTTTCATTCCAGCAATGGTGTGTGTTCATCGGAAGCACCTACTGTACGATTGTGCACGTACCCTGAAAGTTGCCATGACTCCCAGCTGCCTATGTTTTCCAAGAGGCCAGTACATCTGCGGGGATGGCTGCTTGGGGATAAGAGGTACCAATGAAATACTGGCTGATGACACCTATGTGTCGCCCCAAGAGTCTCTTCGAGGAGAGGTACTGCACTGTTCGCAACTCCACACCTTCCCTTATAAAGCAGACCACAGATCTTCTGATAATGTGCTACAGATGCCTGGACTGCTCAGGTGGCTCCCTGAAATACACCCCCCAATAAGGTTTCCCACATGACCACAATATGTTGCGGCCTTCACAATCTGGCTATGCAATGGTATTCCTTGAGGCAGAAGAATTAGAAATGCTTATCATACACTTCCAATAAAGATTTAAGCACATCTCCCTGACAACATACAAGGGCACAGAGACTAGATCAACTGAGGTTGGCATCACATGAATGTGAATCAGACTGGGACACTATCACTGAGTGGGAGAATGGCGAAACCTCAACATAAGAGGATTCCAATGTAGAAATTCAGAATGCCTTCCGTTGACCAGAACATTCACAAACTCATCAAATGTATTCACAAAAATGCAATTTATTTACATTGACAGCACACCTATGAACCAGAGATGACATCAACATTTTAAAACGTTCCTAAACCTACCACTACGCGGAGGTGCAGCCCCAACAGAATCCACAGCAGAATCATAGAATTTACAGAAGGAGGCCATTCGGTTCATCGAGTCGCACCGGCCCTTGGAAAGAACACCCTACCATATCTTCATACCTCCACCCTATCCCCGTAACCCCACATAACTGATTTTATACACTATGGGCAATTTATCATGGCCACTCCACCTAACCTGCACATCTTTGGACTGTGGGAAGAAACCGGAGCACCCGGAGGAAACCCACGCAGACATGGGGAGAATGTGCAGACTCCGCAAAGACAGTGACCCAAGCCAGAAACCGAACCTGGGATCCTGGAGCTGTGAAGCAACAGTGCTAACCACTGTGCTACACTGCTGCTCTAGTATGCTATCTCCGGTGATGGAGGTAGCCTACTAATTGCCACATCTAGATATCTGTGATGACCTTGGTGGACATCCTCGGGTGGCTGGAAGAGTGGAGGTCCCTGGCATGATACGGGTCTCCTCCTCAGGGGCAGAAGTGCCCTCGGTGGCCGGCACTGCCAGAGTGGGTGTGGGCACTGGCAGAGAGGTCAGTGAGTGGCTGTACACCTTTGGAGTGTCCTGAGAGGAGAGATCTGAAGTGCCCAGCTGACACTCATCTCCTCTTTGGGTGCCCAAATGCCCCGCCTGACTCCTACAGGAGATGGTGTAGCTGGAGGGAGGTCAAGGTTCCTCGTTCCCATCTTGCCTGCATCCTGGTGGTGCCCACCAAAGTGTGGTCCCATGGAGAGCAGTGCCAAGCACAAATCGGCAAAACCTGTTGGAGCAAGGTCTCCGTGGTGGTCGCCAAGTTTCCCATGATGACTTCAAGGCACTCACATGTCAGAGCTACGACATCAGACTTCTTCATTGTTCACTCTAGTCTGCTGAGTGACTCCTGAATCTCTGCCTGATGTTTTGCCACCTGTCATTCCAGCATTGAGTTGGCACCGTTTCCAGCATTTGACTGGGACTGAGTGGGTGTCTGGCCACTCGCAGTCTTCCAAGTGCTGGATAGCTGACTGTCCTTGCCTCTGACTGTTGTGGAGATCTGCCAGTGAGGTGTTCTCCAGAAAGCCTAATGTAAAGCTGTTCCCTACCGAAGTGTGTAACTCTGTGCTGGTGGTGGATGCACGTGAACGCTGTAACGGGTTTCCTGAGCCTCTTCTTCCTTGGATCTGGTCTGGGGGCACAGGGTACTGCTCAGCTGCCTGGAAGGCCTTTATCTGCTGGTGCCTAGAAAATAGAAAATAGATCGTAATCCAACCGCATTTGGGAATATTTTGGGAGTCAGGGGTGATTTGCGCCGTGGGACCCGATGAAGCAGGCAAGACCAGATCCTCAGAGATTGGGGCACTCTTAGAATAAGACGCAATTTGTAGGAATGGATAGTGTATGAACAATGCGTGTGGTTTTATAACCTAAGAAATACTAATATAAGAAAGGACACAAAATGGCTGTTAGCTGAGCTAGTCACATTCCTGAACAACCATTAGCTGGGTTAAGTTACAAACAACATCATTTAATTACAGACAGCAGAGTTAGTCAGGGGGACAAGAATGATTGAAACCGACATGGGAGTCACCAGCACCGATAACAGCTCCATAGGACAAAGAGCATAATGTATCCTCACCAGCTCAAGATCTCCAGGTGCAGGGAGGAGACATAACGTTAACAGTTAGTTTTAGAACATAGAACATAGAACGATACAGTGCAGTACAGGCCCTTCGGCCCACAATGTTGCACCGACATGGGAAGTCAAAAAACAAAAGCCATCTAACCTACACTATGCCATTATCATCCATATGCTTATCCAATAAACTTTTAAATGCCCTCAATGTTGGCGAGTTCACTACTGTTGCAGGTAGGGCATTCTACGGCCTCACCACTCTTTGCGTAAAGAACCTACCTCTGACCTCTGTCCTATATCTATTACCCCTCAGTTTAAGGCTATGTCCCCTCGTGCTAGCCATTTCCATCCGCGGGAGAAGGCTCTCACTGTCCACCCTATCTAACCCCCTGATCATTTTGTATGCCTCTATTAAGTCTCCTCTTAACCTTCTTCTCTCTAACGAAAACAACCTCAAGTCCATCAGCCTTTCCTCATAAGAGTTTCCCTCCATACCAGGCAACATCCTGGTAAATCTCCTCTGCACCCGCTCCAAAGCTTCCACGTCCTTCCTATAATGCGGTGACCAGAACTGTACGCAATACTCCAAATGCGGCCGTACTTCTTCATGAAGTTAGGGGCTGGTAAGATACCAACGCACTTTACGTAATGTCAAATTTAATTGGGTATATATCTGTGGTAGTATGTATTGGGGGTCATGTGGGACTGGAAGCCCTAATGTCATTGGCTGACAGATCCCAGGTCCTGGTTGGCCGCTGACCTCTAGCTCCGCCCTGAAGGCGGAGTATAAGAAGCCGGAGTCCTCCCCCGCAGGCCAGTCTACTATTGAGCTGTGGGGGAACAGACACGCTTAATAAAGCCTCATCAACTTCACTCTATTCGTCTCACGGAGACTTTGTGCACTACAATTTATTAAACGTGCCTAAAAAGGACTATGGAGCTCAGGATCATTCCGGAATGCCTGAGGATCAGCCCCCACGCAGTGAACGCGGCAGCAGCCTTCAAGCACTGGCAGACTTGTTTCGAGGCCTACCTCAGAACGGCCACCGGCCGGGTCACAGAAGACCAAAAACTACAGGTCCTGCACTCGAGGGTGAGCACGGAGATCTTCTCCCTCATCGAAGACTCGGAGGATTTCCAGACGGCGTTCGCAGCACTGAAAAGTCTCTATGTCCGCCCAGTTAACCAAATCTACGCTCGCTATCAGCTCGCGACGAGACGGCAAGGTCCCGGAGAATCGATGGACGAATTCTACGCCGCGCTGCTGATTTTGGGACGAGCCTGCAGCTGCCCTTCGGTGAACGCAAATGAACACACGGACATGTTAATGCGCGATGCTTTTGTGGCAGGTATGAATTCCTCCCAAATCCGCCAAAGACTTCTAGAAAGAGAGTCGCTAGGACTCTCAGAGGCCCGGGCCCTAGCAGCCTCCCTAGACCTAGCAGCCTCCCTACCCGCGCCTACGGCCCCGACCGCGCGGCAGCCCATTGGGCTCCGTACGTGCCCGTCGCGACAAACCCCCCCCCCCGGACACCCCACAGGCTTGCGCGGTCCAAACGCCGAGTCGCACCGGGGGCGCCCGCTGTTATTTCTGCGGCCAGGCGAAACACCCCCGACAGCGCTGCCCAGCCCGCGCAGCTATCTGCAAGAGCTGCGGGAAAAAGGGCCATTACGCGGTTGTGTGCCGGTCCCGCGAGGTAACCGCTGTCCCGGGAGAACAGGGAGCTCTGCAAGCCGTTTACGCGCCCCAACACCCCCAGCACGCCATGTACGACCCGCAGGCGCAGCCGCTCTGGGTCCCGACCACCGCAGTCCCGGGAGAACAGGGAGTCCTGCACGCCGCTTACGCTCCCCAACCCCCCTCCCCGTACCCCATGTATGACCCGCCGGCGCTACCGCTTTGGGTCCCGGCCACCACTCTCCACGGAGAAGAGGGAGTTTTGCGCGTCCCTAACCCCCCCCTATCCCCCACCCCACGCCCCACGTCTGACCCGCCGGCGCCACCAACTTGGGTCCCGATCACCGCTGTCCCCGGTGAGGGAGCTCCGCGCGGTCCTAGCGCTCCCCAGCCCCCTCAGCGCCCCATGTGCGACCCGCAGACGCCGCCATTTTGGGTCCCGGCCACCACGAGGGGAGGAAGGGCGCCGCCATCTTGGACCGCCCCAGACCTGTACGACACGTGGGGGCGGCCATTTTGTCCACCCCATCGCCATCTTGTGACCCACCAGCCACGTGCGATGTATGGGGGCGGCCATTTTGTCCATCCCCGACGCCATCTTGGACGGCAACAACGGATCCCACTCCACTACTACAACCACGTCTCGCTTCAATTACGCTCGATCAAGCTCGGCTCCAGACACTCCAGACGACGACGACAACGGTGCTAATAAACGGCCACGAGACGCCATGCCTAGTCGACTCCGGGAGCACGGAGAGCTTTATCCACCCCGACACGGTAAGACGCTGTTCCTTGACCACCTATCCCAGCGCACAAAAGATTTCCCTAGCTGCAGGATCCCACTCCGTACAGATCCAAGGATTCTGCATAGTTACCCTAACGGTGCAGGGGAGGGAGTTCAAAAACTACAAACTAAACGTCCTTCCCCAACTCTGTGCCCCCACCTTGCTGGGATTAGATTTTCAATGCAACCTACAGAGCCTTACGTTCAAATTCGGCGGCCCAATACCCCCACTCACTATCTGCGGCCTCGCAACCCTCAAGGTGCAACCCCCGTCCTTGTTTGCGAACCTCACCCCGGATTGCAAACCCGTCGCCACTAGGAGCAGACGGTACAGCGCCCAGGACCGGACCTTCATTCGGTCCGAAGTCCAGCGGCTACTAAAGGAGGGCATAATCCAGGCCAGCAATAGTCCCTGGAGAGCGCAGGTGGTAGTAGTGAAGACAGGGGAGAAACAAAGGATGGTCATAGACTATAGCCAGACCATCAACAGGTACACACAACTAGACACGTACCCTCTCCCCCGCATATCCGACATGGTCAATCGGATTGCCCAATATAAAGTCTTCTCCACCGTGGACCTCAAGTCCGCCCACCATCAGCTCCCCATCCGCCCAAGGGACCGCAAGTACACAGCCTTCGAGGCAGACGGGCGATTATACCATTTCCTAAGGGTCCCTTTTGGCGTCACAAACGGGGTCTCGGAGGGGAGATGGACCGAATGGTTGATCAACATGGGTTACGGGCCACGTTCCCGTATCTCGACAATGTAACCATCTGCGGCCACGACCAGCAGGACCACGACGCCAACCTCCAAAAATTCCTCCAGACCGCCAAAGCCTTGAACCTCACGTACAACGAGGACAAGTGCGTTTTTAGCACCAATCGGCTAGCCATTCTGGGCTACGTAGTGCGCAATGGGATAATAGGCCCCGACTCCGAACGTATGCGCGCCCTCATGGAATTTCCCCTCCCGCACTGCTCAAAAGCCCTGAAACGCTGCCTGGGGTTCTTTTCATACTACGCCCAGTGGGTCCCCCAGTACGCAGACAAGGCCCGCCCCCTAATACAGACCACGACCTTCCCTCTGTCGACAGAGGCTTGCCAGGCCTTCAGCCGTATCAAAGCGGGTATCGCAAAGGCCACGATGCGCGCCATCGACGAGTCCCTCCCCTTCCAGGTCGAGAGCGACGCCTCCGACGTAGCTCTAGCGGCCACCCTTAACCAAGCGGGCAGACCCGTGGCCTTTTTCTCCCGGACCCTCCACGCCTCAGAAATCCGCCACTCCTCAGTGGAAAAGGAAGCCCAAGCCATAGTGGAAGCTGTGCGACATTGGAGGCATTACCTGGCCGGCAGGAGATTCACTCTCCTCACGGACCAACGGTCGGTAGCCTTCATGTTCGATAATGCACAGCGGGGCAAAATCAAAAACGACAAGATCTTAAGGTGGAGGATCGAGCTCTCCACCTTCAACTATGAGATTTTGTATCGTCCCGGAAAGCTGAACGAGCCGTCCGATGCCCTATCCCGCGGCACATGTGCCAATGCACAAATTAACCGCCTCCAAACCCTCCACGAGGACCTCTGCCACCCGGGGGTCATCAAGTCCCGCAATCTCCCATACCCTTTAGAGGAGGTCCGTACAGTCACAAGGGACTGCCACATCTGCGCGGAATGCAAACCGCATTTTTTCAGGCCAGATGGAGCGCACCTGATTAAGGCTTCCCGCCCCTTTGAACGCCTCAGTCTCGATTTCAAAGGGCCCCTCCCCTCCACCGACCGTAACGCATATTTTCTTAATGTGGTGGACGAATACTCCCGCTTCCCTTTCGCCATTCCCTGCTCTGACATGACCGCGGCCACAGTCATTAAAGCCCTGAACAGCATCTTCACACTGTTCGGTTACCCCGCATACGTCCACAGCGACAGGGGGTCCTCTTTCATGAGTGACGAGCTGCGCCAGTTCCTGCTCAGTAAGGGCATAGCCTCAAGCAGGACGACCAGCTACAACCCCCGGGGGAACGGGCAAGTAGAGAGGGAGAACGGCACGGTCTGGAAGGCCGTCCTACTGGCCCTACGGTCCAGGGATCTCCCAGTTTCACGGTGGCAGGAGGTCATCCCGGACGCTCTCCACTCCATCCGGTCGTTATTATGTACGAGCACTAATCAAACGCCTCATGAGCGTCTCCTTGTCTTCCCGAGGAGGTCCTCCTCTGGAACGTCGCTGCCGACCTGGCTGGCGGCCCCAGGACCCACCTTGCTCCGAAAGCATGTGCGGGCACATAAGGCGGACCCGTTGGTCGAAAGGGTTCGCCTCCTCCACGCGAACCCGCAGTATGCTTACGTGGAGTACCCCGACGGCCGACAGGACACGGTCTCCCTGCGGGATCTGGCGCCCGCCCGCAACACACCAACACCCCCGACACCATTCACCCCCCCCCCCTTCCTGCCACCGCCGCACCCCGCGACCACCCCCTTCCCAGGAGGATCGGTTCCCCTCCCCTCAGGCCCGACCAAGAATAAAGCCCAAGCTGAAACCGTAAGGCTCCCGGAGACGACAACACCGATACAAGCACCACCACCACCACCGGGCCCGAGGCGATCGACACGGACGACCAGACCGCCCGACCGACTCGTGGCGTCGATCTAAACCAAAATATGGACTTTTCACAAGAACATTTTGCTTTTCTCTCTATACCCTCTGTAAATAGTTGAAACAGGACAAAATTGTACAATACTGTATTACCATGTGAATGTTTTTTCCTCCCAGGACCAGCCCTGTAAACCCTTACCACCATACGAAGCATCACCCCGCCGGGTTCATTTTTGACAAGGGGTGAATGTGGTAGTATGTATTGGGGGTCATGTGGGACTGGAAGCCCTAATGTCATTGGCTGACAGATCCCGGGTCCTGGTTGGCCGTTGACCTCTAGCTCCGCCCTGAAGGCGGAGTATAAGAAGCCGGAGTCCTCCCCCACAGGCCAGTCTACTATTGAGCTGTGGGGGAACAGACACGCTTAATAAAGCCTCATCGACTTCACTCTATTCGTCTCACGGAGTCTTTGTGCGCTACAATATCTAATGTATATAATCTAGAATCAGTATTATTGGACAAGGTCCAGCCGAAATGGGCTGTGTAGATGTTTTGAAAAATATAAGAATAGATGTTTTTCTTTGTTCGGTGGAGAGATGGTCTGGGACTTTAACAGACGTCATCTCCCCGCTGGCAAAATAAACCATTTGATGTGAGGACCAGTAGCCCTGGGCATTGAGTGATTTCTTAGAAATTCTCTCCCGCTAACAATGACCATGAGCCCACTGTCGATTGTCATAAAAACCCATCTGGTTCACTAATGTCCTTTAGGGAAGAAAACTGCCATCCTTACCCGGTCGGGCCTACATGTGACTCCAGATCCACAGCAATGTGGTTGACTTGTAACTGCCTCCTCAAGGGCAATTAGAGATGGGCATAAATGCTGGCACAGTCCGCGAAGCCCACGTCCCATGAACGAATAAAATAAAAGAGGGGATGGTCCAGAGGTGGAGTGAAATGCATGTCCCCTGTGTCTGGTGAGCCCACCCCAGATGGTGGAGTGTGATAGATTTGATGGTGATGGTGTGGAAGTGTTCATGAAAGAATAAATATTGATACGTGTCAGACCCATGGAGAGGGATATGATGAGAGTCTGATATTGGAGGGTGTTGAGAGACAACTTACTCTGGCGGAGCAGGTGAGATCAATCATCCTCTTCCTGCGTTGGATAGTGTTGCCAGCGCTGACCTCCAGGCGACAGCCTCCCATTTGGAGACGTGAGGTTGGTGAGCTTCTTTGACCCATTCTTGGGGTACAAGATATAGAAATAGGGCAGTGGATATAGGTAGGTGCTCTTTCAGAGGGTTGGTACAGATTCAATGGGCTGAATGGCCTCATAGAACATACAGTGCAGAAGGAGGCCATTCGGCCCATTGAGTCTGCACCAACCCACTTAAGCCCTCACCTACACCCTATCCCCCTAACCCAATAACCCCTCTGAACTTTTTTGGGCACTAAGGGCAATTTATCATGGCTAATCCACCAAACTTCCACGTCTTTGGACTGTGGGAGGAAACTGGAGCACCCGGAGGAAACCCACGCAGACACGGGGAGAACGTGCAGACTCCGCAGAGACAGTGACCCAGCGGGGAATCGAACCTGGGACCCTGGCGCTGTGAAGCCACAGTGCTATCTACTTGTGCTACCGTGCTGCCTCCTTCTGCACTGTAAGAATTCTATGATAAAATGCCAGTCTATGGTAAATCTCAAACAATCATGATGGGCCTTGTAACCAGTCCAGTGTGGAACTCAACCGCCCCTATGGCTGCTTATAATCAACTTCTGTGGTCGGTAGACCCAACTCTATTGCATTCCCACGTCCCCTGAGTGAAGGTTGTGTATAACAGGGCCCTTTATATTGAGGTGGGTCTGCTGTGCCAGGAAATTTTCAGTAGTGAAAATCCAGACCGGCTTTTGAAATTACAGAACAAGTAATAGTAGATCAAAGGATGTTTTTCGGTCGTTGAAACAATGGCAAGAATCACATTTGTGTTGTGGTTCATTACATAGTGCACTTGGAGACAGGGTGATTAGTTGAAAAGACAGCTCAGATATTTTGACACATGAGGCTAGACTGCAAATGTGTTTTCATCACTGAGCTTGTTTTTAGTGCTCTGTCCCAGTCTTGCCTGCAGGTGGCTCTCCTCATCCATGGTAAGGCCTATTTCGATACACATGGAGAACGCAACAAGTCAACAATGATATTAATATCCTAACGTAGCTGTAATGATTTTTAAAGGCATCTTTAGTCTCATTGTATCTGTCTTCATTTTCTTACCAGGATGTCATTAGCCAGGGTTAGAGAATGTTCCAGTTTGCCTTCTCTTTCAAATAAAACAGGAACAGTGGATTACATCAAAGTAAAAGGAAGGCAATCATTTGATGCCTAGAAATGGGATTTTTTAAACCTGGCAGAATCATGGGGGTCGATAATGACTTTGTGTGATAGTGTAAAACATGTTAGGAAGTTTCTGCCCATTCTACACCTCTCCCAATTTTTATTTCCACTGAAGTCAATTGGTTGTTGAGCAAAATTTACATTGTTATTCATTAATGATACTGGGACTAATTTTCCTCTTCCTAGGGTCTATTTCTTGGGTGTAGAGTAAAATCGGGCGAAACCTGTTGCGTAGGGTTTTTGTCCATTTTTGTTTAATTTGCACTTCTAGATTATCCCTCACCATGAATGGAGGGCACCTATCTGAAATAGATAGGATTGCAATTGAATATTAATGATTTGCAAACAATCCATAGAATCCCTACAGTACAATAGGAGGCTCACCGGGTCTGCACTGACCCTCCGAAAGAGCACTCTACCTCGACCCACTTCCTCATCCTATCCCCGTAACCGCATGCATTGATCATGGCCATTCTACCTAACCTGCACATCTTTGGACTGCGGGAAGAAACCAGATTATCCAGAGGAAACCCACACAGACACAGATATTTGCGCCTCGCCCCTTAGATTAATTGGTGGATCTGAAGGGGGACTGCCAGAAACTTCCGTCTACCTCCAGCATGTAAGACCAGCAGGAATAAAGACCACCAGCAGGCCCTAAAAGAAAAAGTAAAAGCAGTCACTATTCCTACCTCAACTTTGAGAGCAAGACAGGTCCTGCACAGGGGGCATCCAGGACATGCTAATGACTTAACCCTGAAAATATAAGTAGGTTCAGGTTTGTTTGATGAAGAACATCTACACATCCCACTTCCCTAGTTATGCTCAGGTAGAAGGAGGGGGAAGAAATGTTTCACCACTATCTTGCAGATTGGGGTCTTTGACACAGTAGGGAGTCACCTTCTAATTTCACACTTTGAAAGTGCCTCACCTGGGAATTAGTGGGAATTAATTTTCCAATCATTGATATTAATTGTAGAAAATCATGTTCAAAGTGCATCTAGATTTTCAATACATGCTCCTAGTGGATGAGACTGCCCTGGGAATATGAGTTTGGAAAGTTACTCCCTGTATTTCAAAGATTTGAGTATGGGAATCTCATAGAATCACAGAAATTACAGTGCAGAAGGAGGCCATTTGGCCCATCGAGTGTGCACTGGCCCTTGGGAAGAGCACCCTACTTAATCCAAGCCCACGACTCCACCCTATCTATCCCCATAACTCAGTAATCCGACCTAAGCTTTTGGAAACTAAGGGGCAATTTAGCATGGCCAATCCACCTAACTTGCACATCTTTGGACTGTGGGAGAAAGCCGGAGGTCCCGGAGGAAACCCTCGCAGACACAAAGAAAAAGTGCAAACTCCACACAGACAGTCACCCGAGGGCAGAATTGAAGCCGGGACCCTGGAGCTGTGAGACAGCAGTGCTCAGCAATGCCACCGTGCCACCCCTTTCGATATAACATTTCACCTAGCCTCAATTGACATGAAGACAAAATGCAGCAGTTTGGTAAAATGCTTACATAGTTCTGAGAAAGACTACTCAATAGAGATCTGGGTCCGTAATCCAAGAAATGCTTTGTGTAAAATCCTGCAACAAGATCCATTCACAGGAACTCAATTTATGCATTTACCCATTCAACCCTTTCCTGTATTGCTTGTATTGTTCAAAGCTGCTGTGTTATTTGGATGGACTTCAGCTACTTGCCACTGTAAATGATTCTTACCTGGGAAATCAACTTGGCAATTTAGTGTGTGATGAAAGTGTTCAGTATGACTAACATTGACCACCTGAAGTGATGTGACATATCGACATGACCACAGGGACAGTTAATTTGTAAGTTCCTAATGAGGAAAATGAAAGGACTCAATACATGAGGAACAGAAAGCTACACACAGCCCGACAAACTCATGCAATGACTCAAAATCAAGAAAATAAAATAAATTGTAGAACTGACTTGAAATCATCTGATGTTCTCCATTTAGGTTGCCACCTTCAGGATTGGAGATGCCATTTGAAAAGGGAGAACCTTATGGTGTTCAAATCAAATACATCTGTGAACAATACTGAAGCACTAATCTGTCAAGCATAGCCTAATTTGGACAATTCAGATTATTATCCTTTAGAGAATGTGTCACATGGAACAAATTTAAACCAAAAGTAGGCTTTTTAGAATGTGAGATTTTATCAGGGTTTAGTGCCAATCATTACTTTTATAACAGATCTAATTAAGAAATGATCCAAATTTGACTTTCTGGTGATATTTAGGTTATAATTGACATGTTTGACATATTACTACTGATTACATTATAGTGGACTGATTGCCAGCTTCTTAAATTGCTGCCAGATTATTTGACTAAATATTTTGCAAAGGTTGACATAGGTATAGAATCCCACTCTACAATATCGTCTTTGTCATAAGATAATACTAATAATATAATAATTGCTTATTGTCACAAGTAGGCTTCAATGAAGCCCCTAGTCGCCACATACCGGCACCTGTTCGGGGAGGCTGGTATAGGAATTGAACCTGCGCTGCTGCTTTGTTCTGCATTACAAGCCAGCTGTTTAGCTCACTGGGCTAAACCAGCCCCTATGTTATCCTGATGTTATCAAACAAGCACATATTTTCTGAGAAGTGACAACGAGCTTTGTAAGGTTTTTGTAAACCAAAAGAGTGTTCTCTGTCTTAGCATAGGATCAGAGAATCAGTGTTTACAGCACAGAAGGAGACCATCAGCCCATTGTGCCTGTGCTAGTTCAAAGGTTAGATGGGCCACATTTGAGAGCAACCACTAGAATTTGCAAAGCAATATGTAATTGCTGTAGTATGATACGGCAATGACTCAGTATCTGCTTAATTTAATGGGGAAGCAGTGCAAAGTCCTCCTCACTAACATCTGGGAGCTTGTCTCAAAATTGGGAGAGTTGTCTCACAGACTTGTCGAGCATGACATAGTCATACTCACAGAATGATACCTTACAGATAATGTCCCAGACATTACCATCCCTGGGTATGTCCTATCCCACCAACAGGACAGACACAGTAGAGGTGCTGGCACAGTGGTATACAGTCAGGAGGGAGTTGACGTGGGAGCCTTCGACATCAACTGTAGACCCCATGATATTTCATGGCATCAAGCCAAACATGGGTGAGCAAACCTTGATGACCACGTATTACCACGCTCCATTCCCTAACCCCCTTCAGCTGATGAATCAGTACTTTTCCAAGTTAAACATCACTTGGAGGAAGCACTAAGGATGGGGTTCTTTAATGCCCATCACCAAGAGTAGCACGGTAGCACCACCACAGTCCTAAAGGACTCGGCCACACTGGACCTACAAGAATGGTGAGGGAATCAACAAGAGGGAAAAACATACTTGACTTCATCCTCACCAATGTGCCTACCACAGATGTATCTGTCCATGACAGTATTGGAGAACCACAAGTCCTGTGGAGATGAGGGTCCCATCTTCACAATGCAGATGATTTTGAACAGATCTAGAACTCAAGACTGGGCTTCCAAGAGGCGATGTGGGCCATCAGCAGTAGCAGAATTGTACTCAACCACAATCATGACCCATGATATCCCCCATTCTATCATTACTACCAAGCCAGGGGATCACCACTGATTCAGTGAAGATTGGAGGAGGGCATTAGTAGCAACAAGCACACCTAAAAAGGAAGTGCCAACCCGGTGATACCACAACACAGAACTACCTGCATGCCAAACAGCATGAATAGCAAGTGCTAGACAGAGCTAAGCTATTCCACAACCAACGGATAAGATCAAAACTCTGCAGTTCTGCCACATCCAATCATGAATTTCCAATTCTCTTCCCACACCCCAGTCATGAATACTAGTGGATAATTAAATAACTCATTCGATGAGGAGGAGGCTCCACAAATATCCCCATCCTCAATGATGGAGGAGCTAAGTGCATCAGTAAAATAGATAAAGCTGAAGCATTTGCAAAAACTTTCAGTCAGAACTGTTGAGTAGATGATCCATCTTGGCCTCCTCCAAAGGTCCCCAACATCACAGATGCCAGTCTTCAGCCAATTTGATTCCACATGATATCAATAAAGGGCTGAATGCACTGGATTCTGCAAAGGCTATGGGTCCTATCAATATGCAATAATATTGAAGACCTATGCTCCAGTATTTGCTGTGCATCTAGCCATGTTGTTCCAGTATAGCTACAACACTGGCATCGACCTGGCAATTTGCATTGTTTTGGGTTTCATTTTCTCTGTGTTTTTCTCATTTGGGTTGGGGAGGGTGGATGGGGCGGGTTGGGCACTGTTTTGGTTGGTGGCTGGGCCCGGTAGGTGGAGAGCGCGGGCTTTCTTCCCGCGCCGAAGACTGGGGGGGGGGGCAGGGGCGGGGCAGGGAAGTGAGGATTGTTTCCCGCACTTAGAACGGAGGGGGGAGGGTGTCAATGGGGAGCGGGAGAGGAGGGTGTGCCACACAATGGGAGGAGTCGAAGGGGAGGCGGGAGTGGCCGGGGTCAGCAGAAGTCAGCTGACTTGCGGAAGTGCAATGGGGGGAGTAAACCAGCTAGGATGGGTCCTAGCCCGGGGGGGGGGGGGGGTCCTAGCCGGGGGGGGGGGGTTCCGAGCCGGGGGGGGGGGGCGGGGGGGAATCGAGTTGCTGCTGCTAAGGTCAAGAAGGAGCTGGAGCGAGTGGGGGGGTCGAGACGGGGGTATGCCGCTGTGGGAACGGGCCGGGTGTGGGGTGCGGGCGCGTGGCTGGCCGAGGAGGGGTCATGGCTAGTTGCTGGGGAGGGGGACGGGTAGCCCCCGATCCGGCTGATAACCTGGAATGTAAGGGGACTGAATGGGCTGGTTAAGCGGGCCCACGTGTTCACGCACCTGAAGGGGCTCAAGGCGGATGTGGTTATGCTCCAGGAGACACACCTGAAGGTGGCAGACCAGATAAGACTGAGGAAAGGATGGGTAGGTCAGGTGTTTCACTTGGGGTTCTGCCAAAAATCGAGGGGTGGCGATCTTGGTGGGAAAGAAGGTGTCATTCGAGGCGTCGAGCATTGTGGCAGATAATGGCGGTAGGTACATAATGGTAAGTGGTAAGTTGCAAGGAGAGAGGGTGGTACTGGTCAATGTGTATGCTCCGAACTGGGACGATGCGGGTTTTATGCGGCGTATGTTGGGTCGGATCCCAGACTTGGAAGTGGGGGGCCTGATAATGGGGGGAGACTTTAACATGGTGCTGGACCCGGCACTGGATCGCTCCAGGTCTAGGATGGGTAGGAAGCCGGCGGCGGCTAGAGTGCTGAGGGGGTTTATGGACCAGATAGGAGGGGTGGACCCTTGGAGATTTGCAAGGCCGGGGGCTAGGGAATTTTCATTCTTCTCACATGTCCATAAGGCTTATTCTCGAATCGACTTTTTCATTTTGAGTAGGGTGCTGATAGCGAGAGTAGAGGTTACCGAGTATTCGGCAATAGCCATTTCGGACCACGCCCCGCATTGGGTGGACTTGGAGATGGGGGAGGAGAGGGACCAGCGCCCGCTGTGGCGCTTGGAGGTGGGGCTGTTGGTGGACGAGGAGGTGAGCGACCGGGTCCGAGGAAGTATAGAGAGGTACTTGGAGACCAACGACAACGGGGAGGTCCGAGTGGGGATGGTATGGGAGGCACTGAAGGCGGTGGTGAGGGGAGAGCTGATCTCCATTAGGGCCCACAAGGAGCGGAGGGAGCGGGGAGAGAGGGAGAGGCTGGTGTGGGGAGATGGTGAGGGTAGACAGGAGGTATGCGGAATAATTTGAGGAAGGATTGTTGAGGAAGAGGCGCAGCCTCCAGGCCGAATTCGACCTGGTGACCACCAGGAAGGCGGAGGTGTAGTGGAGGAAGGCCCAGGGGGCAGTCTACGAGTATGGGGAAAAGGCAAGCCGGATGCTGGCACATCAGCTTCAGAAGCGGGATGCAGCTAGGGAGATCGGGGGAGTTAAGGACAGGGGAGGGAGCGTGGTGTGGAGTGGGGTTGGCATCAATGGGGTCTTCAGGGACTTCTCCGAGGAATTGTACCGATCTGAGCCCCCACGGGAGGAGGGAGGGATGGGCCGTTTCCTGGACCAATTGAGATTTCCAAAGGTGGAAGAGGGACTGGTGGCGGGACTGGGGGCCCCGATTGGGCTGGAGGAGCTGATCAAAGGGATAGGAAGCATGCAGGCGGGGAATGCACCGGGGCCGGACGGTTTCCCGGCCGAGTTCTATAAAAAATATATGGAACTGTTGGGCCCGCTGTTAGTTAGGACCTTTAATGAGGCAAGGGGGGGGGGGGGGCCTTACCCCCGACGATGTCCGGGGCACTGATCTCCTTGATCCTGAAGCGGGACAAGGATCCCCTGCAATGTGGGTCTGACAGACCGATTTCCTTGCTAAATGTAGATGCCAAGGTGCTGGCGAAGGTCTTAGCCACGAGGATTGAGGATTGTGTGCCGCAGATCATCCATGAAGACCAGACGGGGTTCGTGAAGGGGAGGCAGTTGAACGCGAATGTGCGGAGGCTTTTGAACGTTATCATGATGCCGGCGAGGGAGGGGGAGGCAGAGATAGTAGTGGCGATGGACGCTGAGAAAGCCTTCGATAGGGTAGAGTGGGGGTACCTGTGGGGGGTGCTGAAGAGGTTTGGGCTTGTGGAGGGGTTTGTCAGGTGGGTGAGGCTGTTGTATGAGGTCCCGTTGGCAAGTGTGGCCACAAATAGGAGGAGGTCCGAGTACTTTCGGGTGCACCAAGGGACGAGGCAGGGGTGCCCCTGTCCCCCCTGCGCTTCGCACTGGCGATTGAACCCCTGGCTATGGCACTGAGAGAGTCGAGGAACTGGAGGGGGTTGGTGCGGGGTGGGGAGGAGCATAGGGTGTCGCTTTATGCGGACGACCTGCTGCTGTATGTGGCGGACCCGGTGGGAGGAATGCCAGAGGTAATGAAGATCCTTAGGGAATTCGGGGACTTTTCGGGGTACAGGCTCAATATGGGGAAGAGCGAGCTGTTCGTAGTTCAGTTAGGGGACCAGGAGAGGGGGATTGGCGAGCTCCCACTAAAAAGGGCGGAGAGGAGCTCAGATATTTGGGGGTGCAGGTGGCCAGAAGCTGGGGGGCCCTGCATAGGCTTAACTTTACAAGGCTGGTGGAGCAAATGGAGGAGGAGTTCAAGAGGTGGGATGCGTTGCCGCTGTCCTTGGTGGGTAGGGTGCAGTCAATCAAAATGATGGTGCTCCCAAGGTTTTTGTTCCTGTTTCAGTTCCTCCCCATGTTTATCCCGAAGGCTTTTTTCAGGCGGGTTAACAGGAGTATAATGGGGTTTGTGTGGGTGCGACGGACTCCGAGGGTGAGAAGGGTGTTCCTGGAACGGAGTAGAGATAGGGGGGGGGGCTGGCGCTGCCCAACCTCTGTGGGTACTACTGGGCCGCCAATGCGACGATGGTGCGCAAGTGGGTGATGGAGGGGGAGGGGGCTGCATGGAAGACGCTGGAGACGGCGTCCTGTGTGGGTACGAGTCTGGGGGCGCTGGCAACGGCGCCGCTGCCGCTCCCTCCAAGGAGGTATACCACGAGCCCGTTGGTGGTGGCAGCCCTCAAAATTGGGGGCAGTGGAGGTGGCATAGGGGGGAAGTTGGGGCCTCGGCGTGGACCCCATTACGGGGGTACCACAGGTTCGCCCCAGGAAGAACAGGTGGAGGGTTTTTGGAGTGGCACAAGCAGGGATACGTAAGTTGGAGGACCTGTTTGTGGACGGGAAGTTCGCGAGCTTGGGTGAGCTGAAGGAGAAGTACGGGCTCCCCGCGGGGAACACCTTCAGGTACTTACAGGTAAGGGCGTTTGCCAGACGGCAGGTGGTGGAATTCAGGTGGTGGTGGGTCAGCTCCATGGTGTGCGTTAAGAAGCCCTCTGGCGAACTCCGGATCTGCATCGACCCGAAAGACCTGAACAACAACATAATGAGGGAACACTACCCCATACCCAAACGGGAAGAGATCACGAGCGAAATGGCCGGGCTAAAATCTTTACAAAGCTGGATGCCTCAAAGGGTTTTTAGCAGATCCAACTGGATCAGTCCAGCAGGAAGCTGTGCACTTTCAGCACCCCTTTCGGCAGGTTCTGCTATAACAGAATGCCATTTGCCATCATCTCGGCATCCGAGGTCTTTCACAGGATCATGGAACAGATGATGGAGGGCATCGAAGGGGTACGCGTCTACGTTGACGATGTCATCATCTGGTCCACCATACTACAGGAGCACATCAATCGTCTCCAGCGGGTCTTTGCGCGGATACGGGAAAATGGCCTGCGCCTCAACCGAGCCAAGTGTTCTTTCAGCCAAACCGAGCTGAATTTTCTGGGGGACCACATATCCCGGTCAGGGGTCCGTCCGGATGCAGACAAGGTGAGCGCCATTACAGCCATGCCGCAGCCGGCAGACAAGAAAGCAGTGCTACGCTTTCTAGGCATGGTCAACTTCCTGGGGAAGTTCATTCCCAACCTTGCCTCCCACACAACGGCTCTTCGCCACCTAGTAAAGAAGTCCACGGAGTTCCAGTGGCTGCCTGCACACCAGAAGGAATGGGAGGAGCTCAAAATTAAGCTCACCTCAGCCCCAGTATTGGCGTTCTTCGACACCTCTCGTGATACGAAGATCTCGACTGATGCCAGCCAGTCCGGCATTGGGGCGGTACTCCTGCAACGGGATGACACTGCGTCATGGGCCCCGGTCGCCTATGCCTCACGGGCCATGACCCCCACAGAACAGCGCTATGCGCAGATCGAGAAGGAGTGCCTGGGTTTGTTGACTGGCATAGACAAGTTCCACGACTACGTGTATGGTCTCCCCCAGTTCACCGTGGAAACCGACCATCGCCCCCTGGTCAACATCGTACATAAGGACCTGAACGAGATGACCCCTCGCCTCCAGCACATCCTGCTCAAGCTCCGGAGGTACGACTTCCAACTGGTCTACACCCCAGGAAAGGACCTCATCATTGCGGATGCCCTATCCAGAGCAGTGAGCACACCTCCCGACTTGGAGGGGTTCGTCTGTCAGGTCGAAGCGCAGTTGGCCTTCACATCGGCAAATCTGCCAGCTGATGATTCAAGTCTGGCCCGTTTTCGCTGGGAGACTGCGGCTGACCCCCTTCTACAACGGGTGATGCGCCACATGACGGGAGGGTGGCTCAAAGGACAGTGCCCATAATTCTACAATGTCCGGGACGACTTGGCTGTCATTGACGGTGTCCTCCTACAGCTTGACCGGATTGTGATTCCACACAGCATGCACAAGCTGGTCCTCGACCAACTACACAAAGGCCATCTGGGGGTTGAGAAGTGCAGATGGAGGGCCCGAGAGGCGGTATACTGGCCGGGCATCAGCAATGACATTGCCAACATGGTGCTCAACTGCCCCATCTGCCAAAGGTTTCAGCCGGCGCAACCCCCTGAGACGCTTCAGCCTCATGAGTTGGTGACGTCCCCCTGGGCGAAGGTGGTGTGGATATTTTTCATGCGCTTGGCAGGGACTACGTCATCATCATAGATTACTTTTCGAATTATCCAGAGGCCATGGGCGCGATTCTCCACTCCCACGCCGGTTGGGAGAATCGCCTGGGCCGCCAAAATTTCCGGGGACGCCGGTCCGACGCCCACCCGCGATTCTCGCAAGCGGCGGGGAACGGCCCGGTCGGGTTTCGCAGGCCGGAGAATCGCCGGAGACACCCAAAATGGCGATTCTCCGGCACCCCCGCTATTCTGAGGCCCGGATGGGCCGAGCGGCCAGGCCAAAACGGCGGGTTCCCCCCGGCGCCGTCCACACCTGGTCGCTGCAGTCGTGGGCGGTGCATGAACGCTGGGGGGGCGGCCTGTGGGGGGGCGAGGGGGGATCCTGCACCGGGCTTCACCTGGAATGTGGGGTGGCCCGCGATCGGTGCCCACTGATCGTCGGGCCGTCCTCTCTGAAGGAGGACCTCCTTCCTTCCGCGGCCCCGCAAGATCCATCCCCCATCTTCTTGCGGGCCGGATTTGGACAGGACGGCAACCACGCATGCGCAGATGACGTCCGTTATGCGGCGCCGGCCGCGTCATCTATGCGGCGCCGCTTTTACGCGGGCGACAAGGCCTGGCGCGGGTAGATGACGCGGGCCCGATACTGGCCCATTGTCAGGGCCTGAATCGGTCGGGACCGGGGCCGTTCCGCGTCGTCGTGAACCTCGACGGCGTTCACGACAGCGCGGCCACTTCGGCGTGGGGGTGGAGAATCCCGCCTCATACGCCTACACGATTTGACATTGTCCGCTGTCATCAGGGCATGCAAAGACACCTTCGCTCGCCATGGCATTCCGCATACTGTCATGTCGGACAATGGGCCCTGTTTTGCAAGCCAAGAATGGTCTTCTTTTGCTGCTTCACATGGCTTCACACACGTGACGTCCAGCCCTCTGCATCCCCAGTTAAATGGCAAGGTGGAAAAGGGCGTTCACATCGTCAAGCGGCTCCTCTGCAAGGCTGCTGATGCTGGATCGGATTTCTGCTTAGCCCTGCTGGCCTATCGCACGGCCCCACTAACCACTGGCCTCTCACCAGCCCAGCTGTTGATGGGTCACGCCCTCAGGGCCACTGTGCCATTCATTCTGGTCCCTACACCCAACTATGCTCCAGTACTGCAAAGGATGCGACAGCAGCGTGCTCAGCAGAAGGTGGCACATGACACTCGGGCAACTAATCTTCCTGCCTTGGCGCCTGGAGACAACGTCTGCATCCACCTACCAGAGGGTGACTGGTCGGCAACTGCCGAAGTTCTCCGACGCGTGGCTCCCCGCTCGTTCGTGGTTCGCATGCCTGATGGCTCCATTCGCAGGCGCAATCGCCGGGCTCTTCGCCTGCTTCCGCGCTCGCTACGTGATCATACACAGGTGCCACGCCCTCCTGTTGTTCCTGATGTCGACTTCGTGGAGCTTCCTGCCACCATGCCCATTCCTCTGTCGCCTGTGGCCAGGCCCATTCCTCAGCCAGTGGATCCAGACCCACCCTTGAGGCGGTCAACCCGAATTCGTCGCCCACCTACTAGGCTGGACTTATGAGCCCATTTGAACATTGAACTCACTGATGTATTATGCCACAATGTTAATATGTTTCTCTTTTTGTCATTACAGGAGTTCGTTTTGATGCTGATGTTTACACGTGTTTTGTTTATGGTACAACCTCGTTGCTATGTTGCACCTGACACCTTCCTATGTATATAGTTTAGCCTCATGTACATGTTGTAGATATTGCACACACACATTCAGCTGCACTCAGTACACATCTGTATTTATTACCACATAGGCACATAGTCTTGTAAAAAAAGGGGGGATGTCATGATATTCAAATAAACATCATGGTGCAAACATACATACACACTGATGGACAGATCAATGAACCAATCAATACACACACAACATGACAGCCAATCACAGGCAAGAGCATACACACTATAAAACGGGGGAATACGACACTTCCCGCTCATTCCAGCAGGAGGCAGCTCAGTGCACAGAGCTCACAGCAAGCCACTCAGACATTCACCATGTGCTGAGTGCTTCTCCAAGATAGTGTTAGGGCTAGGTCCACAGGTTAGAGGGTAATGAACGAACCACAGTAACCAGTTTACAGATGTTGTAATTGTTAGTAATAAAACTGAGTTGTACCATCCGCAACCGTGTTGGTTCGTCTATGTAGCAGAGCACCCAACACGAGAGGCAAAAATACAGATATGCACATGGTGAATTGTTACAGCAATACATTCACCACAGGGGCGCTATCTTTAAAAGGCACCTGATCATTGCTGCACCCTAACGGCTCCAAGTTCCTAACATGGAGATATCAGGGGCTCTCCCACCACCCCGACAATCCTCACCAGGATTCCACCTCCCCTTCCTGACATTCATCGCAGGCATTCCACCCACCCCTCCTCCTGCAACATTGCAGAAGTATTGCTGGTATTTCACCCCCCCCCCCCCCACCGGCCCCCCCCCCCCCCCCGCCCCCCCCCCCCCATGCCTACTCCTCCCTCCTCACAAGTCATTACGCCTAAATGCACACCTCCATGGGGCTCCCACTAAAGTAGCAGAGTGTTGCTTTACAGCACCAGGGATCCAGGTTTGATTCCTGGCTTGGGTCACTGTCGGTGCAGAGTCTGAACGTTCTACCCGTGTCAGCATGGGTTTCCTCTGGGGTGCTCTGGTTTCCTCCCACAAGGCCCAAAAGACGTGCTTGTTAGGTGAATTGGACATTCTGAGTCCTCCCTCAGTGTACCTGAACAAGCGCCAAAGTGTGGCCACCAGGGGATTTTCACAGTAACTTCATTGCAGTGTTAATGTAAGCCTACTTGTGACACTAATAAAGATTATTTAAGATTATTATTATTCGGACCCATCCCTGGAACTGCCCCTTGGCACACGTTGGCTCTCCTAGGTTGGCATTGTGTCAACCGGACAATGCCAATCTGTGCCAAGGGGAAGTGCCAGGCATGTCCCTGTCCTCCCACGGGGAGCTATATTTATCTTTGCACCCCGTGGAGGGATCCCCTCGACTGCTTCTCATCTGGCCAAACCTGTTGTAAAAGTCACGTCAGCCAAGTATGAATTAAGCCTTCAAACCCATGGGCAAGAAACATTAAATTTAGCCCATCCAGTGCATGCCATAAAGAATGATCTAAATTTCTACCCGCAGGATTTGACACTTTGATCCAGAATTGAACACCTCAAACTTCCTCTGCTTTTAATGTCACTCGTTCTAATCTGAACCATAACTTCTGGGAGTTTTCTCTCCCTTTCCAGAAGGTTTTGCATTCATTCCTTGACATTCCACAACCACATGTGTTGGAGACAGGATTTCATGCAGGATTTCGGTCAACACTCTAGATTTGAACGTGAGCAATGGCCTCCGGGGGTGAAATGTAAGGATTGGACAACATGGAGAAAATGAAGACATCTTACTTCTACCAGCAGCCCAAGTGCCACCTAGTAGTTTTCGGCAGAAAACTGACAAGGGTATGCAGCTGAGACCCAGGGGTTGAAATCTCCTGGGTATCATGCTGCCAAAGTTAGCTCTGTTTATTCCCCAGCTTGGCAACTGCATGCTCAATCCCCACCCTAAAGTATTGGGGCTTGATTCCCCCCGTTTTACATTTGATATTATTATAAAATAATGGCCATAGCCAGGGTTGCCGCCGGTTTGCAGCTCCAAGGAATTTCCATCCTTTTGACTTCTCCTTTAAGATGGAAAAAATGTCTTTTACATCAAACATTTGGTAACATTTGTAAATCTGGCATACAAATGGGCGGTAAGAAAACAAATGGGTTCCTCTGTTGTAAAGTAGGACACACTAACTTGGATTTTAAAATCCACAAATATTGTCTTTCAGGTCGATTAGATCAAACAAAATCCCTCTTGTGTAACATGGACATGATGTCATGCTAGACCTATTTAAGGAACAGAACAGATCAGATCTTGATTACAAAAGAAATAAATAGTGTATTTGTGTAGACTTTTTTGTATATGAGAAAAACATTTCAAAATTGAATGCAATCTGTGTTCATTAATAAATTTATTCAATAGACTTCATATATACATACACACACAAAGAACAATATAGTGGAATGCTCCTTACTGTTGTCAGATATTTATTATTAATTTGCAGATCACATCATTATCATTACTTTTTAATACAGATCTGTGTCATTAATTTATGCATTAGTGCATTTATCATGACGTACTTTGCCAATTTCTTTCTCCTTTACCCACCAGCTTTCAGTAACACTTCTCCCATTGCAAAAAACGACTGAAAAATCACTGTCCTGAAGATTCACAGCCACTTACCCTGGTGCCATTCCAAGTCAAAATATTTCCCATCAATGCTTCCTGCCACTAAGGAACATTGCCTATCTCCAAATTGCTCAGATCTGCCTGTTCTAAATCTCTGAATCGTTCCTCACTGTCAAAACAAAGCATATCATCAGTCTGCTTGCAGCTTGACATCTCCTCGTCCACTCTCTTGTCTGCAGTGAACTTCTGCTTCAGGGTCTGTGCTTTTCCAAATGCGACTTTATTCCCTGCTGCCTCTCGCTTTCAACAACACGCCTTACATCGAGGGAATTCCATCCATGTGGTTCAAAAACCAGGACCAGGTTAGGGCGAGGAACAGACTTTTGAAGAACAGGGAGAGAAGCTTCTTGTTGGCTGGCATGGACTTCCGGTTGCGGCTATGCGGAGCTAAGCCGCACATTCGGCGGCTCCCGCTAAAACGGACCTTTGGGCTCTCCAGAGGAGCCCCAACGACAATTTTTTCGACAACCTCTAGTGTGGGAAGGTGAGCAAGGTCCCCCCTCCATAGTATATGGATTGGACCAGGAGTGGAGCGGTCAAAAAAACGTGTTTGGAGCAGCGAAAAGTGCGAAAAACAAGATGGCGGCGGGCGTAGATCAAGCAGCCATGGGTGCAGGAGCAGCAGGAGGTTCTCAAGCGCTGCTTTGAGGAGCTGAAGAAAGAGGTGCTGGCGCCAATGCTGACGGCGATCGAGGGACCCAGAAGGCCCAAGGGGCGGCGATCCAGGAGGTGCGGGAGAAAACCGCGGAGAATGAGGATGAGATCTTGGGCCTGGCGGTGAAGGTGGAGGTGAACGAGGCGTTGCAGAGGAGGTGGGCGGAAAGATTCGAGGACCTGGAGAACAGGTCGAGGAGGAAGAATCTTTGGATTCTGGGTCTCCCTGAAGGAGTTTAGGGGGCCGATGCTGGAGCATATGTGAGCACGATGCTCAATTCGCTGAAGGGGGCGGGGGCCTTTCCGCATCCCCTGGAGCTGGATGGGGCTCATCGGGTCCTGGCGAGGAGACCCAAGGCCAATGAGCCGCCAAGGGCAGTAGTGGTGAGGTTTCACCGTCTCGTGGATAGAGAGTGTGTTTTGAGATGGGCCAAGAAGGAGCGGAGCAGCAGGTGGGAGAATGCGGAGATCCGAATCTACCAGGACTGGAGCGCGGAGGTGGCAAAGAAGAGAGCTGGTTTTAATCGGGCCAAGGCGGTGCTCCATTGGAAAGGGGTGAGGTTCAGAATGCTGCAGCCAGCGTGATTGTGGGTCACATTTCAGGATCGACACCACTACTTTGAAACGCCTGAGGAGGCTTGGACCTTTATACAAACTGAAAAGTTGAACTCAAACTGAGGGTTTGTGGTTGTGGGGGAATGTCAGTTGTATACAGGGTTTTAACTATGCGTCGGGAATGTTCCACGGGTTGGGTGATGGATGGGGATGGGGGAAGAGATCTGATGGGGAGATTGTGAGCGAATGTGGGCGTCGGTGCTGGAGGGAGGGGAGGCCCGGGGATGGGGGAATTGGGATAAGGCCGCAAAAGGAGCTGTGCCAGAGGGGGTGGGCCGGCTTAGGAAAGCGCGGGCTTTTTCCCGCGCTAGGGAAAGGCGGGAGGGGAGTGTGGAGGAGCGCTCACTGGCTGCTTGGGAGGAGGGGGGGGGGGGGGGGATTCCCACACGAAGGGGGGGGGGTCAATGGGATGGCGGGGGAGGCCGGGGTCAGCAGAAGTCAGCTGACTTACGGGAATGTTATGGGGTGAGCAAAAGAGCTAGACATGGGTTAGCGGGGGGGAGGGGGGGGAGGGGGGGGATATTGGGTTGCTGCTGCATTGGCCGATGGGGAACTGGAAACAGAAGAGGTGGACGGGACGGGGGTCCCCAGCCTGGGGGGCTGGAGGGTGTGGGAGGCGCGGGCACGGGACTGGCCCAGAAAAGGAGATGGCTAGTCGTCAGGGGGGGGGAGGGACCCCCCCCTCCCCCCCCTCCCCCCCCCTCCCCCCCCTCCCCCCCCCCCTCCCCCCCCCTCCCCCCCCTCCCCCCCTCCCCCCTCCCCCCCTCCCCCCTCCCCCCCCCTCCCCCCTCCCCCCCCTCTCCGCCCCCCCCCCCCCCTCTCCCCCCCCCCCAATCCGGCTGATAACCTGGAATGTGAGGGGCCTGAATGGGCCGGTTAAGAGGGCCCTCGTGTTCGTGCACTTAAAGGGACTGAAGGCAGACGTGGTCATGCTTCAGGAGACACATTTGAAGGTGGCAGACCAGGTCAGGTTACGAAAGGGATGGGTAGGTCAGGTATTCCATTGATGGGTGGATGCAAAGAACAGAGGGGTGGCAATACTGGTGGGGAAGCGGGTGTCGTTTGAGGCCAAGAATATTGTAGTGGATAATGGGGGTCGATACGTGATGGTGAGTGGTATTGGTGAATGTCTACGCCCCGAACTGGGATGATGCTGGATTTATGAAGTGCATGTTGGGGCGAAGTCCGGATCTGGAGGCAGGAAGCTTGATAATGGGGGGGGATTTCAACACAGTGCTGGACCCAGCATTAGATCGCTCCAGATCTAGGACAGGGAAGAGGCCGGCTGCGGCCAAGGTGCTTAGGGGGTTTATGGACCAGATGGGAGGAGTACATCCGTGGAGATTTGCTAGGCCCCTGGCCAGGGAATTTTCTTTTTTTTCTCACGTGCACAGAGCCTACTCCCGGATAGATTTTTTTGTTTTGAGCAGGGCGCTGATTCCGAAAGTGGAGGGAACGGAGTACTCGGCCATAGCCATCTCAGATCACGCCCCGCACTGGGTGGAGTTGGAGTTAGGAGAGGAGAGGGAACGCTGTGGCGTCTGGATGTGGGATTACTGGCGGATGAGGAGGTGTGCGGGAGGGTGCGGGGGTGTATTGAAAGGCATTTGGAGGCCAATGACAATGGGGAGGTGCAGGTGGGGGTAGTCTGGGAGGCGTTGGAGGCGGTGGTCAGGGGAGAGTTCATCTCCATCAGGGTTCACAGGGAGAAGAGAGAGGGCAGGGAAAGGCAGAGGTTAGTGGGAGAGATCCTAAGGGTGGACAGGAGATATGCAGAGGCCCCCGAGGAGGGACTACTTAGGGAGCAGCGAAGTCTCCAGACGGAATTCGACCTGTTCACCACAGGGAAGGCAGAGGCACAGTGGAGGAAGGCACAGGGGGCGACGTATGAGTATGGGGAGTTGGCGAGCCGGATGCTGGCACATCAGCTCCGTAAGAGGATGGCAGCGAGGGAGATAGGTGGAGTCCAGGATAGCAGGGGAACTACGGTGCGGAGTGCGGTGAAAGTAAATGAGGCATTTAAGGACTTCTATGAGGAGCTGTACAGAACTCAGCCCCCAGCGGGGGAAGAGGGGATGCAAAGGTTTCTTGATCAACTGAGATTCCTGAGGGTGGAGGAGCAAGAGGTGGCTGGTTTGGGGGCGCCAAGAGGGTTGGAGGAGCTGGTTAAAGGACTGGGGAACATGCAGGCGGGGAAGGTCCCAGGGCCAGATGGGTTCCCGGTTGAGTTTTACAGAAGTATGCGGACCTGTTAACCCTGTTGCTGGTGAGAACTTTCAATGAGGCAAGGGAGGGGGGGACCCTGCCCCCGACAATGTCCGGACCGCTGATTTCTCTGATCCTGAAGCAGGACAAGGACCCACTGCAATGTGGGTCATATACACCGATCTCGCTCCTCAATGTGGATGCTAAGTTGCTGGCAAACGTGCTGGCTACGAGAATTGAGGGCTGTGTCCCTGGGGTGATCCATGAGGACCAGACGGGATTTGTAAAGGGCAAGCAGCTAAACACCAATGTGCGGAGGCTCCTTAACGTGATTATGATGCCATCGGTGGAGGGAGAGGCGGAGGTAATGGCAGCTATGGACGCGGAGAGGGCCTTTGACCGGGTGGAGTGGGAGTATCTCTGGGAAGTGTTGCGGAGGTTTGAGTTTGGGGAGGGGTTTATTAGTTTGGTTAAGCTTCTATATAGAGCCCGGTGGCGAGTGTGGCTACGAATCAGCGGAGGTCGGAGTATTTCCGGCTGTATCGAGGGACGAGGCAGGGGTGCCCTCTGTCCCCCCTGTTGTTTGCATTAGCAATTGAGCCTTTGGCCATGGCATTAAGGGAGTCCAGGAAATGGAGGGGGGTGGTCCGAGGGGGAGAGGAGCATCGGGTGTCGCTGTATGCGGATGACCTGTTGCTGTACGTGGCAGATCCAGTGGAGGGGATGGTGGAGGTCATGCGGATCCTAAGGGAGTTTGGGGACTTCTCGGGCTATAAGTTCAATGTAGGGAAAAGTGAGCTCTTTGTGGTGCATCCAGGGGACCAGGGAAGAGGGATAGACGACCTACCGTTGAGGAGAACGGAAAGGAGCTTTCGGTACTTGGGGATCCAGGTAGCTAGGAGCTGGGGGGCCCTGCACAAACCTAATTTGACGCGGCTGGTGGAGCAGATGGAGGAGGATTTCAAACGATGGGATGTGTTGCCACTCTCGCTAGCGGGCAGGGTACAGTTGATTAAAATGATGGTCCTCCCGAGGTTTCTTTTTGTGTTCCAGTGCCTTCCTATTAGGATTACCAAGGGCTTTTTTAAGCGGGTAGGTAGGAGCATTATGGGCTTTGTGTGGGCAAATAAGACCCCGAGGGTAAGGAGGGGGTTTCTGGAGCGTAGTAGGGACAGGGAGGGCTGGCGTTGCCGAATCTGGAGGGCTATTATTGGGCAGCCAACGTAGCGATGATCTGTAAGTGGGTGATAGAGGGGGAGGGAGCGGCATGGAGGAGGTTGGAGATGGCGTCCTGCAAAGGAACGAGCCTGGGGGTACTGGTGACGGCACCGCTGCCGCTCTCGCCGACAAGGTACACCACGAGTCCGGTAGTGGCGGAAACGCTAAAGATCTGGGGGCAGTGGAGACGACATAGGAATGAGATGGGAGCCTCGGTGTGGTCCCCGATCCGGGAGAACCACCGGTTCGTCCCAGGGAGGATGGATGGGGGGTTTCGGAGCTCGCATCGGGCAGCGATCAGAAGGGTGGGGGACCTGTTTATAGACGGGACGTTTGCGAGCCTCGGGGCGCTGCAGGAGAAGTTCAGGTTACCCCCGGGAAATGCGTTCAGGTCTATGCAAGTGAGGGCATTTGTGAGGCGGCAGGTGAGGGAATTCCCGTCGCTCCCGGCACAGCGGATCCAGGACAGGGTGATTTCGGGTGTATGGGTCGGGGAGGGCAAGGTTTTGGCGATATATCAGGAGATGAAAGAAGAGGGAGAGGCTTTGGTGGAGGAGCTGAAGGGCAAGTGGGAGGAGGAGTTGGGGGAGGAGATTGAAGAGGGTCTATGGGCGGATGCCCTGAGTAGGGTTAATTCCTCTTCCGCATGTGCCAGGCTCAGCCTGATACAGTTTAAGGTTGTTCACAGAGCGCATATGACGGGGGCGAGGCTGAGTAGGTTCTTTGGGGTGGAGGACAGATGTGGGAGGTGCTCGGGAAGCCCGGCGAATCACGTCCACCTGTTTTGGTCGTGCCCGGCACTGGAAGGGTTCTGGAGGGGTTTCGCGAGGACTATGTCCAAGGTGGTGAAAGTCCAGGTCAAACCAAGTTGGGGGCTGGCATTATTTGGGGTGGCGGACGAGCCGGGAGTGCAGGAGGCGAAAGAGGCCGGTATTCTGGCCTTGGCGTCCCTGGTAGCCCGGCGGAGGATCTTGCTATTATGGAAGGACGCGAAGCCCCCCAGTGTGGAAGCCTGGATAAATGACGTGGCAGGATTCATTAAGCTAGAGAGGATAAAGTTTGCCTTATGAGGGTCTGTGCAGGGATTCTTCAGGCGGTGGCAACCGTTCCTTGACTATCTCGCGGAGCGCTAGAAGGAGCTCGGTCAGCAGCAGCAGCAACCCAGGGAGGGGGGAGGGGGGGGTGTTTCTTTCGCGGGTGGGGGGGGATATTTGGGTGGGTGGGGGAGGTTTTTTTTCCCGGTAGTATTTGTACAAACATAGGGAGGGTTAATATGTGCGGGAGAAACCCATTGTATAAGTTCTGTACTATGGTTGCTTGATATGTTTATGTTTTGTTTTGCTCTTTTGTCTTTTTCTTTTCTGTTAAGGGGATGGTTTAACTGGTTGAAAACTTTTGTTGGAAAAACTTTGAATAAACATTTATTTTTATTTTTTTAATTTTTTAATTGTTGGCTGGCATGGCTCCCCTTTTGGAGGGCTTCCATGGCTACTGAATAAACAGATGCCTATATGCTGATTGACCATTGATTGCTAACTGCAATGGTGGTGCCTTGCCTACATCAGGAACTATCAATACCATGTGAATAGGAGCAAAATAGTAACGTACATCACTAAGCCAGAGGCACAATCTGTAAAGCTTTGCAAACAATATTCAGATATTCAATGTTCAGATACACTAAGGGAGCTATGGGGTTTATTTTTGTTCTGATGTGGCAATACAGAAAGGAGGAAGTTTTTTCAAGAGGCAGCATTATGGGATGGGCAAGATAGACTCACGAGATTACACTGAGTTGGCAGGGATACTGAGCAGATGCTTTGCGCCAGTATTCACTGAAGAGGCTACTAAAGAGGAAATGATAACAATAGAAGGCAAGATTAGTATAACAACAGTCAAGGTAGAAAGAAAGGTGAAACTGGATAAACAAGATAATTTTAAGCACGCAAGATCCCAGAATCCGATGCATTACACCAGCAAATCCTCAAACAAATGGAAGGCAAAATCATGGGGACTAGGATCAATCTGTACAGATTATCTAGAAAATGGAATCATGATGCAGAACTATCATAGAGAAAATGTCATTCTTATCTTAAAAAACAGAGTTAGCACTAATACAGTTTACATTAATTCATTGATGCATTGAATAAGTTCTGTACTATGGTTGCTTGATATGTTTATTAACTAAATTTGGAGTTTAGGAGGTTGAGGGGAGATCTAATAGAAACTTACAAGATAATGAATGGCTTAGATAGGGTGGATGTAGGGAAGTTGTTTCCATTAGCAGGGGAGACTAGGACCCGGGGGCACAGCCTTAGAATAAAAGGGAGTCACTTTAGAACAGAGATGAGGAGAAATTTCTTCAGCCAGAGAGTGGTGGGTCTGTGGAATTCATTACCACAGAGGGCGGTGGAGGCCGGGACGTTTAAGACAGAAGTTGATAAATTCTTGATTTCTCGAGGAATTAAGGGCTATGGAGAGAGAGCGGGTAAATGGAGTTGAAATCAGCCATGATTGAATGGCGGAGTGGACTCGATGGGCCGAATGGCCTTACTTCCGCTCCTATGTCTTATGGTCTTAATACTATTGTACAAATTAAAGTTGTGTTGGTGACAGGGGTATCTCATTGGGAAATTATTTAATAATAATAATCTTTATTGTCACAAGTACGCTTACACGTTACTGTGAAAATCCCAGAGTCGCCACGCTCCGGCACCTGTTCGGATACACTGAGGGAGAATTCAGAATGTCCAATTCACCTAACAGCACATCTGTCGGGACTTGTGGGAGGAAACCGGAGCACCAGGAGGAACCCACGCAGACACAGGGAGAACGTGCAGACTCCGCGCAGACAGAGACCCAAGTCGGGAATCGAACCTGAGACCCTGGCGCTGTAAAGTTGACAGAATCTTCTTATCCCATTAGCAATGGGAAGCTTGGCGGGCAGGGGAACTTGATTTGGTTTGTGACAAATGGCTGGATTCTCCATACAAACGGTATGAGCACATGTAACCCACGCCGGAGGGAATGCGGCCAGCCGCTGTTCAGAAATTGGCGCCGCTCTCGATTTTGGCAGCAAAACAGTTTCTCCGCCCTGTCGCCGAACGCGAATTTGGAGTTGGGGAGCGGAGAATCCAGCCCATTTTCCAATGGTGGGATGAACTGTGGGAATTCTGTTCTTGGGATGTTAAAGGCAGGTCAAATTTCACCATATACAATGTCGGGAAGTCCTTTTGCAAACATTAGCATGACATGCATGCTCATTAAAAGGTGACCTTGCTGGAATTAAGTTCCCCACCAGTGAGAAATTATAATGTTCACTTTTCCAACTGCATATAAGTGGCAAGCATCTGGTGAGCTCCACTTCTTCCATGACCTCAAGGTGAGTAATGCTGCTTCCGCCTTCTTGAGAACCACTCACAACTTGACATATCAGCTGCTGGTAGGTGGAAGGGTGAGGTGGTGTGGAGGCTGGACATGGGGGGCAGGCAAAGGCTGGAAGGGGGGAAGAGAGTATCTGGGAAGGAAGATATTGCCCAGAGAAGAAAGAGAATGTCTGGGGAAGGGGTGCGGGATATAATATCTGGGGAAGGAAGAAATCTGGGGGTGAGGATACAGCAACATGAGAAGGAGAGAAGAGCCTATTGTGTTGAGTCTGGGGGTTCTGTTGCTGGTTGGGGGAGGGGGTTTATAGGCAAGGATAGCTGGAGGGAGATGGTCCAAAGGACAGGCTCAGTGCTGTCAATGACGGAATCCTGGGGGTCAATCTGAGGATACATGACAGAGGAGGGTATAGTCACAGTCAGAGGGGAGGACTGGGCTGCAGTAGGGTGGCAGGTACAAGGTGATAATACAATAGATGAAGGTCTCGCCGGGTCATGGTGGCGGACTACACAGGTGAGTTGGATATGAGGAGGGGGGGGGGGAGGTTCAGGGTGGGCATGGGGACGGTAATGGGTATCGGCTCTGATGGGAAGAAAAGTATGTGGCAGTGGATGGCAATCGGGTCTAGGGTAATGGGGGTAAGTTTAAGTGTCTCAGAGGGAAGAGGAATTGTGATATTTGGTGGGTCTAAAGTGATAGTGGGTGACTGGGGTAGGGTAGTGGAGTCAGTATCAAAGCGAACATGTACCATTTTTCCAGTAACAATGCAACAGGATTTAAATCAGCAATACCTAGAATTCGGAAGAGGGTCTTTTCTGGTGGCTGGTAAAGGTTAGCACAATTGGAAGCTGAAAGGGACACTCGAATAATCATGATGGATGTCAGCCATGCTCAATTATGTTCTCCTCTCTATGATGAAGTCCACATCACAGCAGATTTGTTCCCTGATCACCGGTCACATAACTTTGAGATCCCTGCAAGGTGTGGAGTTAATTTTAAACTCTCTGCCAGTTGCCATCTGCTGCAGTCAGAGGCAGAGGTGAATGGAGGGAGGGAGATGGATGCCTCCAAGAAGCATGGCTGGTGGATGGCAGTCAACTCCCAACTCCAAACCTCCATCCTCCCAGGTGAATGGTTATGCCAGGCAAGGGATCATATGGTTATTCTTCCTATGTTGCCAAGGCAATGGTCGCTCTATAGAGTCTTGAGAGTAATGGAAGTAAGCTGAATAGTGTCAGAGGAAGTTTCTCATCACCTTGGTCAAAGGGCAATGTCTCCATGCACATTCATTAATGAACAGGAGGAACAGGTGGTCCTCCAGAATGTCTTTCACCTGGAAGTGCTGGGGTGGGGATGCCATGTCCAAACAGAGGCCAGAGACAGTGGGCGTGATTCACCCGGAAAATGATTCAGGGCGCAATTCTCCGGCCTCGTTACGCTCTTGCTCAAGCGGAACAAGGCCAGTGGATAGCGGTAAAGGCCAAAAACGAGAATTGCGGCAGGCCCCAAACAGTTTGCGCTGCAAGCGGCTCACCTGTCATCCACCAGGCGAAATCCAGATCTCGCTGTAGCGGTAAACCAATTATCACCATTTAAGCCCCATTTCCATACAATTAACAGGAGCCACCCCAGATCCAACCACCTCCCGTCATTCAGCGGCCTCCCAAGCAAGTGGTGACGCTTGGCGTTGATTTGTACTCCTTTTGAAAAACGTGGAAGGGCTTCTGTGGGGAGCTGAGTACCCATCTTTGCTCGCAGGCAAAGACCCAGGAGGCACTGGGTTTGCTGCCCCGTTGCTTGTCGGGAGTGGGGGCCCTCTGCTGGGGCAGGGGAAACCCCCCCCCCCTCGCAGGGGCGGGCCGCCATGGGAGTGTGGGGGGGGAGGTGCTGGGCAACTGGGGGCAACCGCTTTTGGCACCACCATGCTAACCACTGGATTGTTTGTACCCGTTCTAGTGGTAACCTTTGTCCCTGCCCGTCTGCCCCAATGACCACCCATAACCCCCGCCGACTGCCGAGGCCTCTGGCCATGCGGCTGAAGAATATTGCTGATAGGGAATTGGCAATCATGGTTAAGTGAGCACTTCACACAACCCAAGTGGATATCCGTGGGTGGGTGGGCCATGTAGCATGTGGGAGTCATTGCCTTGCATCCCAATCAAACCATGATGCCTGGACAATGTGCTTGACCAGTGTGGAGGCAACATCACACATGCAGCAGCCAACATCTGAACACCGAGGGGATGGGACACAGCTCCGGGTACATGTCCACGGCCGGAGGGTGGATGAGTGTCACGGGGAGAGGACCAGCGCCCGGTCCAAGTGATGTTACGAGCGGGTGTCCGGGTTACAGGGACTGAGGTCCGGAGAGGGGGGCCCGCTGCGGCCGGGAGTGGATGGGCAGGGCGCTCCGGGGGTGGTGGGGGGGGGGGGGGTGATCAATGATGCCTCCGTCTGGGAAAGCGGGTGTCATTTGAGGCCAAGACTATTGTAGCGGACAATGGAGGGTGATATGTAATGGTGAGCGGTAGGCTGCAAGGAATGTGGGTGGTGTTGGTAAACGTATACGCCCCGAACTGGGATGATGCAGGATTCATGAAGCACATGTTGGGGCGCATTCCGGACCTGGAGATAGGAGGCCTGATAATGGGAGGGGACTTCAATATAGTGTTGGATCCAGCACTAGACTGCTCCAAACCAAGGACTGGAAAGAGGCCGGCGGCGGCCAAGGTACTTAGGGGGTTTATGGATCAGATGGGGGGAGTGGACCCATGGTGGTTTGCAAGGCCGCAGGCCAGGGAATTTTCTTTCTTCTCCCATGTACACAAAGCCTACTCCCGGATAGATTTATTTGTTCTGGGTAGGGCGCTCATCCCAAGGGTGGAGGGGACGGAGTATTCGGACCATGCCCCACACTGGGTGGAACTGGAGCTGGGAGAGGAGAGGGACCAACGCCCGTTGTGGGACTGCTGGCGGATGAGGTGGTGTGTGGGAAGGTGAGGGGGTGTATCGAAAGGTACTTGGAGGCCAACGACAATGGGGAGGTGCGGGTGGGGGTGGTATGGGAGGCGTTGAAGGCGGTGATCAGGGGAGAGCTCATTTCCATTAGGGCTCATAGGGAGAAGACAGAGGGTATGGAAAGGGAGAGGTTAGTGGGGGAGATTTTGAGAATGGATAGGAGATACGCAGAGGCCCCGGAGGAAAGATTACTTGGGGAAAGACGACGGCTCCAGACGGAGTTTGACCTGTTGACCACAGGGAAGGCGGAGGCACAGTGGAGGAAAGCGCAGGGGGCGACCTACGAGTATGGGGAAAAGGCTAGTCGGATGCTGGCACACCAGCTCCGTAAGAGGATGGCAGCGAGGGAAATAGGGGGAGTCAAAGATGGAAGGGGAGCCACGGTTCGGAGTCCGACGAAAATAAACAAGGTATTCAAGGCCTTTTATGAAGAGCTGTACAGATCCCAGCCCCCAGCGGGGGAAGAGGGGATGAGACGATTCCTAGATCAGCTGAGATTCCCGAGGGTGGAGGAGCAAGAGGTGGCTGGTTTGGGGGCACCAATTGGGTTGGAGGAGCTGAGCAAGGGTTTGGGGAGCATGCAGGCGGGGAAGGCCCCGGGACCGGACGGATACCCGGTGGAGTTCTACAGGAAGTACGCAGACCTGTTGGCCCCGCTATTGGTGAGGACCTTTAATGAGGCAAGAGAGGAGGGGACCCTGCCCCCGATAATATCGGAAGAGACAATTTCTTTGATCCTAAAGCGGGACAAGGACCCACTGCAATGTGGATCGTACAGGCCGATCTCGCTCCTCAATGTGGATGCAAAGTTGCTGGCAAAAGTGCTGGCCACGAGGATCGAGGACTGTGTCCCGAGGGTAATCCACGAGGACCAGATGGGATTTGTAAAGGGCAGGCAACTAAACACCAATGTGCGGCGGCTCTTAAACGTGAAAATGATGCCATTGGAGGAGGGAGAGGCGGAGATAGTGGCAGCTATGGACGCGGAGAAGGTCCTTGACCGAGTAGAGTGGGAGTACCTCTGGAAGGTGCTGCGCAGGTTTGGGTTCGGGGTATGGTTTATCAATTGGGTTAAGCTCCTTTACAGAGCCCCGATGGCGAGTGTAGTGACGAACCGGCGGAGGTCGGAGTACTTTCGACTGTACCGAGGGACGAGGCAGGGGTGCCCCCTGTCCTCGCTGTTGTTCGCATTGGCGATCGAACCATTGGCCATGTCATTGAGAGAGTCTAATAAATGGAAGGGGGTGGTCCGAGGGGGAGAAGAGCATCGGGTGTCGCTATATGCGGATGACCTGTTGCTGTACGTGGCGGATCCAATGGAGCGGATGGTGGAGGTCATGCAGACTCTAAGGGAGTTTGGGGAGTTTTCGGGCTATAAGCTCAATGTAGAGAAGAGTGAGCTCTTTGTATTACAGGCGGGGGACCAAGAAAGAGGGATAGGGGACCTACCGCTGAGGAGGGCGGAGGGGAGCTTTCGGTATCTGGGGATCCAGATAGCCAGGAGTTGGGGGACACTACATAAACTGAATCTGACGAGGTTGGTGGAGCAAATGGAGGAGGATTTCAAAAGATGGGACATGTTACCGCTCTCGCTGGCGGGTAGAGTGCAGTCGGTCAAAATGGTGGCCCTTCCGAGGTTTCTGTTTGTGTTTCAGTGCCTTCCCATCGTGATCACTAAGGCCTTTTTTAAGAGAGTAGGCAGTAGTATTATGGGGTTTGTGTGGGCGAATAAGACCCCGAGAGTAAGGAGAGGGTTCCTGGAACGCAGTAGGGACCGAGGAGGGTTGGCGCTGCCAAACCTGGGGAGCTACCACTGGGCAGCAAATGTGGCGATGATGCGCAAGTGGGTTATGGAGGGAGAGGGGGCGGCATGGAAGAGGATGGAGATGGCGTCCTGTAAAGGAACGAGCCTGGGGGCGTTGGTGACGGCACTGCTGCCGCTCTCGCCGACAAAGTATACCACGAGCCCGGGAGTGGCCGCAACGCTAAGGATCTGGGGCCAGTGGAGACGGCACCGGGGTGCAATGGGACCAACGGTGTGGTCCCCGATCAGGGTTAACCACCGGTTTGTCCCGGGGAAGATGGACGGGAGGGGTTCCAGAGCTGGCATCGGGCGGGGATTGGAAGAATGGGGGACCTGTTCATCGATGGGACGTTTGCGAGCCTAGGGGCACTGGAGGAGAAGTTCGAGTTACCCCCGGGAAATGCCTTTAGATATATGCAGGTGGGGGCTTTTGTGAGGCGACAGGTGAGGGAATTCCCGTTGCTCCCGGCACAAGAAGTTCAAGATAGAGTGATCTTGGGTGTATGGGTCGGGGAGGGCAAGGTGTCGGAAATACACCAGGAGTTGAAAGAAGAGGGGGAAGCGCTGGTAGAAGAGTTGAAGGGTAAATGGGAGGAGGAGCTGTGGGAGGAGATCGAGAAAGGTCTGTGGGCTGATGCCCTAGGTAGGGTTCATTCCTCCTCCTCATGTGCCAGGCTCAGCCTGATACAAGTTAAGGTGGTCCACAGAGCACACTTGACGGGGGCGAGGTTGAGTAGGTTCTTTGGGGTAGAGGACAGATGTGGAAGGTGCTCAGGGAGCCCGGCGAACCATGTCCATATGTTTTGGTCATGCCCGGCACTGGAGGGGTTCTGGAGAGGAGTGGCGGGAGCAATGAAGGGGGGGGGGGGGGGGGGGGGAGAGGGGGGACTGCCTGGGAGGGTGGATGAGCAAGAGATAACATGAAGGGTTGGGGAAACTGGCACGTACGGGTGAGGGCCAGTGTACAAAGCTGTGTAAATATATCATTTTGCCATGTATATATCTTGCTCTGCGCGATTTCTCGTTTTTTTTTGTTACGGGGGGGGGGGGGGGTTATTGTTTGTAAGGGAGAAAAATTGTGTTAAAAAACTTTAATAAATATATATATATTTTTTTTAAATGATGCCTCCGTCATTTTCTTCCGCAATGTGGGGTGACCTCCAAACCCTTGGTCCATATCTCCAGGATTCCCCTATCACCGGGCCAGGGTATACAGGCGTCGCTGGTCATTCGAGCAGATGACGGACAGCGTGTGCCGCAAGCACCTGTGCCATGCCCTCGCGGACATGGCACCACATGGAGGGGGAGAACACCCGCTCTCTGTGGCAGTTAAGGTCACCGCAGCTCTGAACTTTTATGCCTCAAATTCATTCCAGGGCTCGAGCGGGGACCTGTGTGGTATCTCACAGGCCACAACCCGCAGGTGTATCCAACAGATCACGGATGCCCTGTATGCCTGGGCAGAAAACTACATCATCTTTGACATGGACCAAGCCCAGCAAGATGCCTGGGCAGCAGGTTTCTCCATCATCGCCGGGATGCCCCAGGTCCAGGGGGCCATAGATGCCATGCACGTTGCCTTGCGCTCACCAGGCCATCTGGGGGTGCCCTATATTAACCAAAAGGTGTTCCACTCCCTCAACATATAACTCATGTGTGACCACCAGATGCAATATACACATGTGTTACACACTTCCCAGAGAATGTGCACGACAGCTACATCCTGGGGCAGTCGATCAGCCCAGCCTCTGCGAGGAGCACCCCAGGATGGGGATAAGGGATATCCGCTGAGGATCTGGCTAATGAAGCCAGTACGGAAACTGGTGACTGAAGCGGAGGCTTGGTACAACGAGGCCCATGTGGCCACCTGGGCTGTGATTGAGTGATGCATTAGTCTCCTCAAGATGGGGTTCCGATGCCTCGACCGCTCCGGTGATGCACTGCAGTACACCGCCCGGAAGGCCATCCGCTTTGTGGTGGTCTGCTGTGTCCCCCACAACCTCGCACAGCAGAGGGGCGACGAGCTGGAGGTTGGTGATGAGGGACTTGTGCCCACCTCCAAGGAGGAGGACAAGACGAGGATGAGGATGATGAGGAGGCGCCAGACCAGCAGGGGCTGGAGGATGAGGCCAGGGAGGAACCAGAGGACCAGCCGGAGGCTGCAGGACAGGCGGCAGTAGCGAGGGTCCGCCAAGCCTGGAGGGCCAGGGAGACACTCATACTCCCCCGCTTCACTTAGGACGTGGGCTGCTCCGTCCATCAGTAACTTACATACCCCCCACTCCCATTTCTCACTCTCCCAGGGTCTGTGTCCCATCAATCCAGGATGCTGGGATTGTGTCGGCATCATCAGCGGGTCACTGTCCAGGGCAGGGGGGGTGATGATTACCCGCAGAGTGCTGAACGCTGATGCTCCTCAATTTATGCCATCGTCTGACCCCTGCTTGTCTGCTGAGTGCTCGCTCACACCCATCACATCCACACGATGTGCCCGGTGACAGGGGGGTGCCTGGAGACCTGAGCCAAGGTTTCGGAGGTCGGCCCGCATCCCATACCAGCTTACCCTATCAGGCACCGGAATGTGGTGACTAGGGGATTTTCACAGTAACTTCATACTTGTGACAAGAAAAGGTTATTATTATTAATTATTATTATTACAGCAGAGGAAAGTGACAGAGACATCATAGTGGTTGTGCACAAGGGTGTTTAATGTGTAATACAATTCCCCACTCCCCCGATGGTGCCGCCCCCACCCTCCCCACCCCCCCTCACGCCCTACCTACCCCCACCCCGTCCCCCCCTCCCCGGTGGCCTCAGTGATCCTCAATGTGCTTGGCCTTCCTTGCTCTACCACTATGTCTAGTTTTTTTCCCAGGATGCACATCTGAGGTGGAAGCAGCCAGCTGCTTACCTCATTCCGTGACTTTCGATATTGTGAGAGAAGTCAATCTATAGGAGTTAATTACTGGACTCTGATGGGGCCCCATACTCCAGACCCTCAAATGCCCAAGGCCTTTGAAGCAACTAACAGCAAGATGGAATCCAGGAACTTCTAAACAGTGCCAAAACCACATACAAAGGTTGTGCACAGGTACAACCTGTGTGCCTTCAATATATCTTAATCTTTCTTAATCTACCAGTACACGTACGTGCAACCCTAACATCTGCAGCTGAGATAGAGATAGTCTGCTATGCCCTATTGACTGTGATGGGTTTGGTAGACATTCACTGATGGCTTAGGGGACGCTGACCTGCCCAGGATCTCCTGCTCAGATGCAGGTGCGCCCTCCTTAGCCTGACCTGATGGAGACAATGGGGTCACTGGTGAGAGGAGGTTGAGTGGCTGGGCACCTTTGATGAAGGCCTAGCTGGTGTTTCTCCTTCCAGTGGGTGCCCTATGGCACCTCTATGACTTTTGAGGAGAAGGCGCACCTGGAGGGAAATCAAGGTGCCCTGTCTCCCCCCTCTCTCCTAGCAACTGCGGCACTGCACCCATAGCCGGAATGCCAGAGCTCAGGTCTAAGCACATATATGGCAGCTACTGTGAGCTCTGCTGATCCTGGGTCTCCAAGGCTGTTGCCACCCTTTCCGTGGAGACAGGCAAGCGTTCGCATGCTAGAACCACAACAGCAGGCAGCACACGAATGGACTCCTCCAGCCTTTGGTCCAGTCTTCGCATGGCCCCTGCCAACTCTGCCTGATTTTCCCCTGCCTGTCTCTGCACCCCCAATGAGTCTCTTTTGTGCCTATTCCAGAGGCTCATCATCTGCATTGTGATGGGCAGGGGCCTAGTACCAGTAATCCTCCAAGTGTCAGAGATCTCGGCTGTCATTTCCTCCGCCAGCTGTGAACCCATGTCAGTGATGTGCTCACCAGATTGTGATCCACTTCTACTCTAAAATGTGGACCCAGCGAGGTGACTGTATCTGCACTGGTGGATGGTGCAGATGAATGCTGTGATGGTACTGTCATAATATACACCAGTATATTATGGTGCAGACACACACACACACTGATGGACATGCAGTGGGACCAATCAGCATACACAACACCGCAGCCAATCACCAGTGAGAGCACACGCACTATAAAGACAGGGGACAGGAGAGTTCCTGCTCATTCTAGTAGCGGCCAGCTCGGAGCACAGAGCTCACAGCCTGCAACACAGACATTCACCATGTGCTGAGTGCATCACCTGGTTAGGACTAGGCAAGGGTCAACAGTTAAAGCTGTTGAATTTACCCACAGTTCATATATGTTAATATAGTTAACCTTATAATAAAATAGAGGTGCACCACTTCCAGTGTTGATAACCTGTTTGTGATCCAGAACACCCAACACATCAGGTACATCCTCTGAAGCATCCTCCTCAGAGGATGGCCCAATTTTTGTCTCGGCCACCATGGTTAGACAGGAGGATCTTGATGCTGCCATCTCAGGGAAACAGCATCTCCCAGCTTTCCTGCCCTGCCGGTGGAGAGTCTCCAGGGAGACTTTGTTGTACAATGGGGCTGTATATTGCTTTCTTTTCTGGGTCTTGGAAGAATCCAGAGCTCCTAGCCTGCCATGAGTGACTTTAAACATGGCACCAGGACCTTTGAACCCGTAAGGTAATGGCAGGCGTGGTGACTCCCTGCCACACCCCACCCTACCAAGAGATTTGCCATACTACACATGGATGCAGAAGTAATGAGCTGAACCGCACAAAATTGAGCCTATCCCCCAACAACATCAGTCTGACTTCTGTGCTTGCCTTTGAACCTAGACATCAATACGGAGGATTCTGCCCGTAATGTATTTTTTGTGAATAAATCTAAATCTGAGTAAAGGTTGACTTCTTGTCTCCTCCTTCACCAACTGACTGTAAGAAGTTTAACATTTAACATACACAAGGGAGAAAAGAACATGGAGATGGGAAGAATGGGAAGAAGTCATTTGAGGCATAAGCCAGTGGGCCATATTCCATGCAATTCTATGTAACTGAGAAATCAATATATAAAGGAGAGCAGTGAGGGGAACATAGAGCATAAGAGAACCTCTGTATGATACAGACAATAATTGTGTCCATCAAAGCAATACTATATTGAAAAGGATACTCAAGTCATATAAAAATTCACAGAATAGCATCCAAATAAAGCACAAATTATAAGTGGCACGTGGAAGTAGTAACATTATAATAGGAGGAATGAGGACAATAAAAGTCAAACAAAAGAATTAAAACGAATAAGGACTGACTCAAAGAGAAGTACAATTAAAATATGGGCGGAATTCTCCGCAAACGGCGCGATGTCCGCTACCCGGCGCCAAAAGCGGCGCGGATCAGTCCGGCATCGGGCCGCCCCTAAGGTGCGGAATTCTCCGCATCTTTAGGGCCAAGCCCTCACCTTGAGGGGCTAGGCCCGCGCCGGAGTGGTTTCCGCTCCGCCGGCTGGCGGGAAAGGCCTTTGGCGCCACGCCAGCTAGAGCCGAAAGGTCTTCGCCGGGCGATGCATGCGCGGGAACGTCAGTGGCCGCTCACGGCATCCCCGTGCATGCGCAGGGGAGGGGGTCTCTTCCGCCTCCGCCATAGTGAAGACCATGGCGAAGGCGAAAGAAAAAGAGTGCCCCCACGGCACAGGCCCGCCCGCGGATCGGTGGGCCCCGATCGCGGGCCAGGCCACCGTGGAGGCACCCCCCGGGGCCAGATCGCCCCCCCCCCCCCAGGACCCCGGAGCCTGCCCGCGCCGCCTTGTCCTGCCGTTTAAAAGGAGGTCTAATCCACGCCGGCTGGCGAGGGTTGACAGCGGCGGGACTTCGGCCCATCGCGGGCCAGAGAATCGCCGGGGGCGGGCCCGTCGACCGGCGCGGCGCGATTTCCGCCCCTGCCGAATCTCTGGTGGCGGAGAATTCAGGACATGGCAGGGACGGGATTCACGCCAGCCGCCGGCGATTCTCCGACCCGGTGGGGGGGGTCGGAGAATCGGGCCCCTTTGAAGTGCCTTCCTGTTGAATGTTTACAAAAATCCATTACCTGACAAATATGGAAGAACAAAGAAAGAAGTATAAAAGTTGTCTGTTGATCAATAAGTTTAGGGAGTGGACTGTGGCCTTAGGCCACAAGATACATGAACTTATGATATGCTTGTATTGTGCTGGACTTAGTGGAATAGAATTTTGCAGAGTCTCCCCAACTTAACAGACTTTTAAGGATGGCTGGTGGGCCCCGCTTCTAGGAATCCTGGTGTCCGATATTTTTGGCTGTGTGGGACAAGGGTGTAGGCTGGTGCAGATCGTGGGCCATTGCAGTGATAGACATCGCCTAAAGCTTTGCAGTGTTTTGTGGAGTTGGGCCAGCTTTTCAAAGACTTGTGGTTGCCAGCCCGTACATAGCCCCGTTTTGTTCACTGGGCGTGTCAAGACATCAGAATGCCATTTTTAAATGGGGTCCCAATCTCCGAGGCCCACAAAGTGACCCCTCCCCCCCAGCCCGAACACAACAATGGAGGGTCCCCGGTTCCCTCCGCACTCTCCCCCCAAAACCCACAAAGAACACCCCCGGCCCAATTGCACGTGCCAGCTGGCAGTACCACATGGGCACCTTGACAGTGCCAGCCAAGTTGCCAGGCTGGTACTGACAGGATGCCCCGGTGGAACCTACAGTGCCAGCGCACCACCCTGCCCAAAGCACATTCAGCTGGATGCCTCTTATCCCTGGGGAGACCCCCATGAGTGGCGTTCCATCTGGTCCACATTTGTGGAGACCGATGCTGAACGGCGCTCACCCGAGATCCCCAAGGCGAAGGGGCTGAAACCTAAAGCCTTAGGTACTTCAGCAATCTGCACATTAAAGTGAAACTAGATGTCTCGCTCTAATATGCAGACTTGCCATAAATTGACCCTGCCCACAATGGGCAGGATTTACATCGCAACACCTCGTGATAGCGCCTTGGATCTCGCGAAGCATTGCGAGCTGGGTAGATCCCAGGAGCGGGGTCTCTTGGCTTTTATCAGTCACGCGGCAAGCTGCTTTTTGGGTGCATTGTGGTTGCTGGATCGTGTGCACAGCAACCAAAACTTTCTTGCTCAAGAAAGTCATAAAGATGATCTACACGGTGGTGAGAAGTTTACCTAGAGCTAATACAGCCTCACTAAGGAATTGTTAGAAACGATATTGAAGGGAAGACACAGACATTGGTGGTACTCCAGAAAGGGATGAACCCCATATGGAGCTAAAATATCGAGGCACATGTCTGAAGATTGCCTTAACATTTAAAGTTATAGGATGCAAAGTAACGCACTCTGATAACGCACTTTTGGGATATAACAAAATCAGGATAATTCACGATAATAAAAGTGAGCATCTTAATGGCTGCTAGCAAACACAAAATAACAAAATCACCTCCATAAATAATGTGGAAATTTGCAGAACAAAAAGGATTAACATTGAAAGGACACCTTCACTAAATTGAAACTTGTAAGGAAAATTGAACTCGCAATTGAAAATTACTTTGATGAGAGAGGTTGTGGGAGAAGTAGGAAACTAACCAGGGGCGAAATTCTCCCGAAACGGCGCGATGTCCGCCGACTGGCGCCCAAAACGGCGCCAATCAGACGGGCATCGCGCCGCCCCAAAGGTGCGGAATGCTCCGCATCTTTGGGGGCTGAGCCCCAACATTGAGGGGCTAGGCCGACGCCGGAGGGATTTCCGCCCCGCCAGCTGGCCAGTCACGTGAACCACCCATTGACTCTGTCTACACCGCCCGCTGCCTTGGGAAAGTGGGCAGTATAATCAAAGACCCCTCCCAACCAGGTTATTTTCTCTTCCAACCACTTCCATTGGGTAGAAGATACAAAAGTCTGAGAACACACACCGACAGGTTCGAACTCAGTTTCTTCCCCACTGTTACCAGACTTCTGAATGACCCTCTTATGGACTGAACTGATCACTCTACACATCTTCTCTACTGCTGCTAGCACTATACTCCGTATGCTTCACCCGATGCCTATGTATTTACATGGCGTATTTATCATATGTCCTGTTTTTTCATGCATGGAATGATCTGCCTGGATTGTACGCCGAACAATATTTTTCACTGTACATTGGTATACGTGACAATAAATCTAAATCTAAATATCAGAAACAAGCCCAGCAGTGACATTCTGTGACACTGTGGCAACTGACACTGTTGGAAGTTTGAACTTGGGGCCCCAGAAGACTTTTAATATTTACAGGAGGTTCCCCAAACTGAAAAAATGAAAATTATTGCCTGCTTATCTAAATATAGATTGCATTTTGTCCCACAGTGTAAATAAATATGCATTAAGTTATATAAAATATCAGTTTAAATGCTCTTTACATTATTATATTTTTTCAATAATTTGTTCTTCTTATTGAGTATATTATTCAAATGTTTTTGGATGTTGTATTTTATATCTGTAAAGGTAGATGATGTACATTGTAGACAAGAGTTTCAATAGGCTTAAAGGTTTCCCCTTGAAGTACGCATCCATTTGATGTTGAAGCAATTCTGCAAATACAATAGGAAAACAGCTTGTTAGAATTTCATAAATTAACAGATGATATGAAATGTATTAGTGCATTACATGTTGTTAAATATCTTTGAGAGATGCGTGTTATTGAACATACTCAATAATTACATATTATTAAACATATCCATTTGAGAATTGTGCATTATTAAATCTATTTGGGAACTGAATTAAATAATTTGGAGAATTGAATGCTGTTTGACAAGTACTTGTTATTGCTGATTTATGATTGAGAATTGCACAACGCTGAATATGCTTGAGAAGTGTGTTTTATTGAATAAATTTGAAAACTGTGCATTATTGTATTTGTGTGAAAATTTTGATTATTGTAGCTTTAGTTTGAGAGTCCTGTTTTATTGAATATGCTTGACAATTGTGTGATTTAGATGTGTGTGAATAGTACATTCTTGAAAGTTGCATACTCTAATCGAATGGTTTTGACAGTGGTTCAGAATTCTACAACATTGAAGAATTGTGTCATATTGAATGTATTTAGATTTGCATATTTTTGAAGGTCTCTTCGACACCATTGACTACTTCATTCTCCTCCAATGTCTTCCCTTTAGTCCATCTCTGAGACACTGATCTATCTTGGTTCGGTGCTTACTTGACCTAACACAGACACGAGAGGCGGGATTCTCCGACCCTGCGCCTGGTCGGAGAATCGCCCGGGGGGGGGGGGCGCCCCGACGCCGGCCTGCCGATTCTCTGATGCCGATTCTTGGGCGCCTGCGGGATCGCCGCCGCGCCAGCTGGGGGCCGTTGAAAGCGCCCCCCCCCCCCGGCGATTCTCCAAGCCTCGACGGGCCGAGTGCGGCAGAGTCTCACTGGCGTGGGTTACATATGGTCCCACCCGGCGGGACCTCGGAGTTCTGGCTGCGGGGGCCGTCCTGGTGGGGGGGGGGGGGGGGCAGGGGGATCCGACCCCGGAGGGGGCCTCCACGGTGGCCTGGCTAGTTCCATGGGGGGGCCTATGTTCCTCAGCGTCGGGCCCCTGTAGGGCTCCGCCATATTGCCCGGGGGCCAGCACGGAGGCGGGCATACTCACGCCGGCAGTGGCACGGATGCGCGGACTTGCACTGGCCGTGGTGCGCCGGCTTTCGGGTGCCAGAGCTGCGGACACCACTCTGGCGCCATACTAGCCTCCTAGGAAGGGGTGAATATTTGCCACTTGAGGCCCGTTGACACCGGAGTGGCTTGCGCCGCTTTTCAGGCCGGCGTCAGAACTTGGCCGCGGGATTGGAGAATCCCGGCCGAGGTTGTTGACAATGGTTTCTCCTCCTCTTCTCTACCCTGTCTGCATACTGTTCTTTGTAACATTTTCTACAAATACAGGGTCAACTTCCACATTTGTGCACCTGGGACCCAAGCTACCCTTCCACCTCCCAAGTTTCCTCCTTGATGTCAAAACCTGAATAAGCAATCACCACTGTTGCAACTCCCTGAGTTTTGGCGCTCAGCCAAAACTCCATTCCCTGCAGCAGGATCGGAGAATTCCACCAGCGTGAATGGATGGAGAATTCTGGCCCTCGCCTGTTGCACGGACTATATGCACTATTTGATGGTGACTGTGCTTATGTTCAGTCCGAAAAGGGAGATGTTTGGATTTGAAATGCATTCAGTACTCCATGTTCTATCAGGCTTGCTACAGTCAGGTAACCTCCACAATGAGGCAACCTCTGTTGGCTGTCATCTTAGATTCAGTTCAATAAAGACTTACAGTAATAAAACACCGAAGAAGCAGAGCTGTCCTTAAACTCAAATGTGAGGTCATGCATTTTGGAAGGTCTAATGCAGGTAGGGAATATACAGTGAATGGTAGAACCCTCAAGAGTATTGAAAGTCAAAGAGATCTAGGAGTACAGGTCCACAGGTCATTGAAAGGGGCAACACAGGTGGAGAAGGTAGTCAAGAAGGCATACGGCATGCTTGCCTTCATTGGCCGGGGCATTGAGTATAAGAATTGGCAAGTCATGTTGCAGCTGTATAGAACCTTAGTTAGGCCACACTTGGAGTATAGTGTTCAATTCTGGTCGCCACACTACCAGAAGGATGTGGAGGCTTTAGAGAGGGTGCAGAAGAGATTTACCAGGATATTGCCTGGTATGGAGGGCATAAGCTATGAGGAGCGATTGAATAAACTCGGTTTGTTCTCACTGGAACGTAGGAGGTTGAGGGGCGACCTGATAGAGGTATACAAAATTATGAGGGGCATAGACAGAGTGGATAGTCAGAGGCTTTTCCCCAGGGTAGAGGGGTCAATTACTAGGGGGCATAGGTTTAAGGTGAGAGGGGCAAGGTTTAGAGTAGATGTACGAGGCAAGTTTTTTACGCAGAGGGTAGTGGGTGCCTGGAACTCACTACCGGAGGAGGTAGTGGAAGCAGGGACGATAGGGACATTTAAGGGGCATCTTGACAAATATATGAATAGGATGGGAATAGAAGGATACGGACCCAGGAAGTGTAGAAGATTGTAGTTTAGTCGGGCAGTATGGTCGGCACGGGCTTGGAGGGCCGAAGGGCCTGTTCCTGTGCTGTACATTTCTTTGTTCTTTGTTCTTTGTTCAAAACAGTGACGGACATATTGATAACATTCTTGAAATACCACACAATGCTGCTTCTTGCAGGTGGTTGCACAAAATGCAAGGCAGCATGAGAAGCCTGGAATCAGCCATACACACTATCGCCACTTGAAGAGGATGTGCTGGAGTTTGCCAGCAGTGGGTTAATCATGGTCATGCCTAAGTGGCAATGATGGAGATGTTACTTAGAGTTTCTTCACTCTGGACCTGCTTTTTCCCTTCTATTTCACCCACCCACAGAAGGGGACAAACTGCAGCTGATTTAGCAGCCAATAATCTATTTCTGCTTTCCCTTCACGCTACAATCTAACCCTGAATCCTCTGTCAGTGCAGGAGAGGTGGACAGCCTAGTGACAATTTGTTCAGCCATTATGCCTCCATTCCATAAACTCTCTGCCTAGTTCCCTCCACCTTGCAATCTTCTTCCTTGTTTTCAAAAACATCCTCAAAACTCTCCTCTTTGATTGTGTTATTAGTGCCCCGTCCTAGCTATTCGTTTCCCGTTTTCCCATATATCAAAATACAGCGTATGCTTTTCATTCTCACTACACAACACTGAGTTTTCTTCCTGGGGGTGAGGACCATTAAATAAATCAAAGTTTACATTGTTGAATGTGTTTGAGAATTGTGTATTGCTGAATAAGCACCATCTGACATATTCTGTATCTTAAATTTAACTATGTTCAAATGTTGCTGTGTCACAATTGTACTAATTATATGCATTCCTACTTGCTGTTTTTCAATAACTAATCAATGTCTTCATCCTAACTGCAGTTGTTTCAGCAATTTAAGCTTTGTTTTAATCGGGTCAACGTTTCCTCTTTCTCTTCTGAAGATGCTAACACACTTGGAGTAAAGTTCTGTGGCCTCCAGCTACCCAATTCTGCATGTGTGAGTGAAGGCAGTGAGTGCTGGCAAGTTATTGGAACCTAAATTGAAACATCACAGGTAAATCTGGGCCCAGAATTTCCTGGAACAGCACACCTTTGTGATTTGAATTACATCATTTTGTGCTGTGAACAAACTCTACAATTTTCTGGAAAAGTAATTTGAACACACTGCAGCAAGCAAATCAAGGGGCTCAAAAGTGGTGCAGTCTATGGCTTATCTCACCTTTATCGATGACTTAACTGGGCATGACCTGAGGTATAGAATTCTAAATTTCAAATCCGTCCATTTATTTTAGCTAAGAATTAAGCATGTCAAGAAAGAACAAACATTTTTTTTTAACATTTATATTTTAAAAATTCCAATTAAGGGGCAATTTAGCATGGCCAATCCACCTACCTTGCACATCTTTGGGTTGTGGGAGTGATACCCACGCAGACACAAAGAGAATGTGCAAACTCCACACGGACGGTGACCCGGGGCCAGGACCAAACCCAGGTCTTCAGCGCTGTGAGGCAGCAGTGCTAACCACTGTACCATCGTGCCGCCCCCAAAAGCAAACATTTTACTTAATCGATTAATGTAACTCATGAATTGAAACATTCACCTTTTCCAGTACTGATGGCTGCAGCAAGAAAACTTACATAATTTCAGGACGTTTTTGCTGCATTGCATAATGGGGTTGGGGGAGGGGGGTGGAGGGAGGGTGTAGTGGCACAGCTGTGATTATTTTGCACACTTTGATGATGGCATTGCCTGAGCGGCAAAATGGTCCCATGAAATTATGGCATGGTATGAATAATGACGTAACTCACTTAAGTCATAATTTCATGGGACATTTGTGACATTAAACAAATCCAAAGCCACTGATGCACTATTCCACTGGTGCAACTATCCAGGGGATTCTGGGCCTTTCTTTGATCTTATCCTCATCTGACATCCACACATGCACAATTTCCAGCAGGGGTCACTGTACTGTATTCACCAATGTGTTTTTTTCTCCTAGCCCAATGGCACAGAAGTAAATGTTAGTGTCTACATTACTGGTGAAAAGCTAACGCAGTTAACTCATCACAGACCAGGGGCGTCATTCTCCGACCCCCCAGCGGGTCGGAGAATGGCCGTTGGCCGCCGTGAATCGCGCCCCCGTCGGTTGCCGAAGTCTCCGGTACCGGATTTCGGCGGGGGGGGAATCGGGCCGCGCCGGTTGGCAGGCCCCCCCGCTGGATTCTCCGGCCCGGATGGGCCGAAGTCCCGCGAAATAAATTGCCTGTCCCGCCGGCGTAAATTAGAGTACCTATTTACCGGCGGGACAAGGCGGCGTGGGCGGGCTCTGGGGTCCTGGGGGGGGCGCGGGGCGATCTGACCCCGGGGGTGCCCCACGGTGGCCTGGCCCGCGATTGGGGCCCACCGATCCGCGGGCGGGCCTGTGCCGTTGGGGCACTCTTCCCTTTCCGCCTCCGCAACGGTCTCCACCAGGGCGGAGGCGGAAGAGACTCTCCCCACTGCGCATGCGCGGGAAACTGTCAGTGGCCGCTGACACTCCCGCGCATGTGCCGCCCCGACATGTCATTTCCGCGCCAACTGGCGGGGCAACAAAGACCGTTTCCGCCAGCTGGCGGGGCGGAAATCCCTCCGGCGTCGGCCTAGCTCCTCAATGTTGGTGCTCGGCCCCCAAAGATGCCCCCAAAGATCGCCGAAATTCTCCCGAAACGACGCGATGTCCGCCGACTGGTGCCCAAAATGGCGCCAATCAGACGGGCATCACGCCGCCCCAAAGGTGCGGAATGCCCCGCATCTTTGGGGGCCGAGCCCCAACATTGAGGAGCTAGGCCGACGGCGGAGGGATTTCCGCCCCGACAGCTGGCGGAAACGGCCTTTGTTGCCCTGCCAGCTGGCGCGGAAATGACATGTCGGGGCGGCGCATGCGCGGGAGCGTCAGCGGCCGCTGACAGTTTCCCACGCATGCGCAGTGGGGAGAGTCTCTTCCGCCTCCGCCATGGTGGAGACCGTTGCAGAGGCGGAAGGGAAAGAGTGCCCCCACGGCACAGGCCCGCCCGCGGATCGGTGGGCCCCGATCGCGGGCCAGGCCACCGTGGGGGCACCCCCGGGGTCAGATCGCCCCGCGCCCCCCCCCAGGACCCCGGAGCCCGCCCACGCCACCTTGTCCCGCCGGTAAATAGGTACTCTAATTTACGCCGGCGGGACAGGCAATTTATCGGCGGGACTTCGGCCCATCCGGGCCGGAGAATCCAGCGGGGGGGCCCGCCAACCGGCGCGGCCCGATTCCCGCCCCCGCCGAATATCCGGTACCGGAGACTTCGGCAACCGACAGGGGCGGGATTCACGGCGGCCAACGGCCATTCTCCGACCCGCTGGGGGGTCAGCGAATGACGCCCCAGAGCTGGAATCACCCTAGTCTGTATGTTTCACAGTTAACAGCAAAGGTATTTACCCAGTATGAAAGACACTTGATTAGACAATTATCTTAGCCACATCAGGCTGGTTTTCAGGGTCATTGTGGAAGCAATGGCGCTTGACCTCTAAGAATGCTGCCGACAAACATCTTAATCCTCCTTGGCTGGCGTGGATTTTCCTTTTCCCAACGTCAGTTTGAATCTGGCGCCGAGTCAAGAGGATCTCCAGGTGTTCAGCAGCAGAGATGCCATCAAGCAGGGTAAACATTCGCAGACAGCAAACCAGGAAGTAAAAATCTCGTTTAATTTTAAATTTTACGTATAACAAAATAAATAATTGGGACCCGCATATGGAATTAATGTAGAAATATTAATTTTGTTTTATTACTTTAATCACCTGCGGTATTTCTTACCATAATGAAGAAATTTAACATTTAACAAATATTAAATTACTCATTCAAGGCCAGTGAGGCTGTTTAGAAGTAATTATGAATTTATTACTTTGTTAAAATCTTATTACACCACATTTAACCAGGTGTAACTTTATCAAAGGGTTTTAACAATGTGACTAAAAGCATAGGAGTGGAAGTACTTATCCATTAATTGACCGCATTCTAGGGGAAGCTCAGGGGAAGTGTAGAGTCGCTGAATGCAATGACTGGATTTCTGCGTTTCAATAGTGAAAGTGTGGACTTCAAAAGTTGCTGTCAGTTAGAGAGGATTAATGATGGAAAATGCTGACACTTTCAGTTCTATTACTACTGTTGCTGAGCATACTTACTCTGCTTTTACTTTCCTTCTAATGCAATAGTAGAAAATTGGCAATGCAAACAGAAGTAGCAGTAGTGGGATTCCTATTCCCAATACCAGGCATATCAGCAGTCTGTCTTGGTTGCCAGCATTGTCTGATTTAGAGTCAGCATAAATAAAGAGAGGTGAGAATTATACAGAGATATCTTACCAATGGGATATTTGTACTAAGCTTTGGAAAGACGTTTTGCTATCAATGATAAAACTTCTTGCAACCATAGTTAAAACGTTTAAAAAAACCTCATACACACTTATTTTCTTCCAGTTAACTTGACTTATGTGCTTTCCATATATTAAATTCTATTGTATAACTTGGTAACCTTATGGGTATGTGACTAAAGTTGTAATTCAGAGCACAAGAGTTCATGATTCCACCTTGGCAGTCTAAAAAAATCCAGATATAAAATGCAGTTACTATTAAAAGTGACCACAAAGTTGTTGGATTGTTGGAAAAAGCCAAGTTACCTGAATAAACTTTAGGCAAGGAAACTAGCCAGCCTTGCCCAGTCCTGAACCAACATGTTTGACATTAAACTGCCCTTTCACCTAGTTGTATCACAAACGGCACCATCTTCTTCATGACAAACGGGGTTTTACTCCCGAGAACAATCCAAAAATGTTATCATGAAGATTTGTGCTACACCTTCCAATAATTAGAAAGCGAATCTGCATATTATTCGGATGACATTTCAGCATTTAATCAGTTGCAATGGGACCATTTGAAGGAGGATAATAAATGAGTACCGCACAATCACATTATAAGCTTTTCTGATGATAATAGGCTTTGTAAAGAAGAGAACTCATATTCAAATGGAGAAGATGGGCTAAGGAAGACAGGTGAATTTAATATGAATACATGAACTTGCGCTTTTCTGCAGAAGTGGACAAGCTGTAGAATTTCACTTGGTAATCACACCAAAGTGTTATACATAATACTGGACAAATATCTCCAGTTACTTTTGATGCTGAGTACACCCTTTCCAAACTTACCTAAATTAACTTTGCACATACCCAAAATTGTAACTGTGGTCTCTCGGATTAATGTTGAGTGTCTTGGGTTACAGGAAGATATAGACGGGATGGTCAAATGCGCAGAAAAGTGACAGGTGGAATTTAATCCTGAAAAGTGTGAGGTGATACACTTTGGAAAGAGTAATGTGACAAGGAAGTATTCAATGAATGTCATGACACTGGGAAGTTCCGAGGAATAAAGGGACCTTGGCGGGTTTGCCCATAGATCTCTGAAGGCAGTAGGGCAGGTTAATAAGGTGGTGAAAAAGTCATATGGGACACTGTCTTTATAAATTGAGGTATAGATTACAAAAGCAGGGAGGTCATGTTGGAGTTGTATAGAACATTGGTGAGGCCACAGCTGGAGTACTGTGTGAAACTCTGGTCACCACATTATAGGAAGGATGTAATTGCACTGGAGGGGGTGCAGAAGTGATTCACCAGGATGTTGCTTGGGATGGAACATTAAGTTATGAAGATAGGTTGGATAGGCTTGGATTGTTTTCGCTGGAGTAGAAAAGGCTGAGGGGTAACCTGATCAAGATGTACAAGATTATGAAGGGCATGGACTTAAATACACATAATGTGAACCCAACCAGCTATGTGTGGAGTGGCCGCATTTGTTGTTACAGTGCCAGATATCAGGGCCTCTGAGTGTCCTGCACTGGAGAGGTGGGATGTTAATTGACACAGTGTTATAATCCCCAAAAGACCTATGGGGACAGCCCAATTGATCGCCCCATGGGGCTCGTGGAATACAAGTTCCCCCCTCTGAGAGGCGGAGGTCTAACAGAGGGGCTTGTTAAAACCCTCCGGTAAAAGCCAGCCAGGAAGGGAACTGGCATCGTTGGATGGTCCCGGCTGGGATTAGATGTACTCTTTGCCACCTCGTAGCTTTGCTTTAGCTCCTTGAATAAACTTTTGTTTGAATTCTTCTCGAGACTGCTGTCATTTGTAATCCACAGGCATCTTGAAACTTGGCCAGGAAAGAGAGGCAGGAACTTGTCAGCTCTCAAAGGTCACTGCTTCTTTCCAAACTCCTACCGAACCAGGAGATTCAGGAGCACTTCCTCAAGCCCACTCAAAGAGGACCTTCAGAAGTCCCAGCCTTGACTGTCAATTTCTCTCAGAAATAATTGCCAATCATTCTTCTGCCTTCCAACTGTAGGCCTCTTCCCACTCCTGATTGCAAGAACCTTGCTTCTCCTGATTCTCAGGGACTGTCGCCAAAGGTCTCCAGCTCTGGCCTCTTGTCATTTCTGTTCTCGCCCGTCCATACACCAAATTGTCCACTTGGGCAGCAGGCGGATGCGAGACAAATCTACAAAATGATCCTGCTATTGTCCCAGGCCCTACTGCATTCTTCAGTCATTTTCAGCCTCACCCACTCCACTTCTCCATAAATATTGGGACTGGTGTTTGTAATCTGTGAGTTAAGGAACATCTCTAACAGTTCCTAGTGGATCAGAAGGCCCACAAAAGAACATTGAGGAACTGAGATGTAAAGATAAAACCTCTAATGTTACTTGTTGCTCAGCCCACCCAAAGTGCACGTAACTCATTCCTAACTAACAACCTCATTTTTAAGCCCCCTCTTGAACACACGTACTGCGACGGTTCAAGAACCCTGGCTCATCACCACCTTACTGAGGGCAATTAGGGATGGCCATCAAATGCTGACCTTGCCAGTGACACCCACAGCCCATGAACAAATTAAAAATGTATTGCTTGTCTTTGAATAAATTAAGTTCCTACTGTAGCATGATTGGGATTCCATTTCAGCACTTCCATTACAAATGCACTTGAAGCCACCATAAGTGTTCTCACACAGGGACGTTCCAAGACAGATTGCTTCTCCGCTGATACATTCATTTAAGTCTGGAAAACATAAGAAAGTCAGCATCATTTTAATGTTATGTGTGGCCATGTTAATTAAACCAGTTATTCTGCCGAATGTTAAATGTCCATCAGCAGTATTTGAAGATCTGAGAATTATCCTAGATTTCTGCCTTCTCTTTTTTCAAAAAAATATATTTATTAAGAATTTTAACAGTTTTTCACCCTTACAAACAAGCCCCTGGAACAAAAAGAAAGAAAGCTCACATAGCAAGACATGAACATGGTAATTCGATATGATACAGAGCTTTGTGCATTGGATTCCTCCCGTACATGTGAGTTTTCCAGATCCTTCATGTATTTTCTTGCTCAAATACCCCTCAAATAAACCCCCCTTCCCCCTCCCTCCCTCCCCCCCCCCTCACACAAGACCCCCCCCCCCCCCCCCCCCCCCCCGGGTTGCTGCTGCTGACCAACCTTCATCTAACGCTCCGCGAGATAGTCTAAGAACAGTTGCCACCGCCTGTAGAACCCCTGCGCAGACCCTCTCAAGGCAAAATGAATCCTCTCCAACTTGATAAACTCTGCCATATCATTTATCCAGGCCTCCACGCTGGGGTGCTTCGCCTCCTTCCACATCAGCAAGATCCTTCGCCGGGCTACTAGGGACGCAAAGGCCAGAATGCCGGCCTCTTTCGCCTCCTGCACTACCGGCTCGTCCACTATTCCAAATAGTGCTAGCCCCCAGCTTGGCTTGACCCGGACTTTCACCACCTTAGATACTGTTCCCGCAACTCCCCTCCAGAACCCCTCCAGTGACGGGCATGACCAAAACATATGGACATGGTTCGCCGGACTTCCTGAGCACCTCCCACATCTGTCTTCCACCCCAAAGAACCTACTCAGCCTCACCCCCGACACATGCGCTCTATGAACCACCTTGAATTGTATCAGGCTAAGCCTGGCACACGACGAAAAGGAATTAATCCTACTTAGGGCGTCAGCCCACAGCCCCTCCTCAATCTCCTCCCCCAGCTCCTCTTCCCATTTACCTTTCAGCTCCTCTACCAAAGCCTCCCCCTCTTCTTTCATCTCCTGGTATATCGCCGACACCTTGCCCTCCCCGACCCATACACCCGAGATCACCCTGTCTTGAATCTCCTGTGCCGGGAGCAACGGGAATTCCCTCACCTGTCGCCTCACAAACGCCCTCACCTGCATGTATCTGAAAGCATTTCCCGGGGGTAGCCCAAACTTCTCCTCCAGTGCCTCTAGGCTCGCAAACATCCCATCAATGAACAGGTCCCCCATTCTTCTAATCCCCGCCCGATGCCAGCCCTGCCAGTCCATCTTCCCCAGGACAAACCGGTGGTTACCCCTGATCGGGGACCACACTGAGGCTCCCATTGCACCCCTGTGCCGTCTCCACTGTCCCCAGATCTTTAGCGTTGCTGCCACCACCGGACTCGTGGTGTACCTTGTCGGCGAGAGCGGCAGCGGTGCCGTCACCAGCGCCCCCAGGCTCGTTTCTTTGCAGGACGCCATCTCCAACCTCTTCCATGCCGCCCCTTCTCCCTCCATCACCCACTTAGGGATCATCGCCACATTGGCTGCCCAGTAGTAGCCACCCAGATTCGGCAATGCCAGCCCTCCTCTATCTCTACTACGCTCCAGAAACCCCCTCCTTACCCTCGGGGTCTTATTCGCCCACACAAAACCCATCATACTCCTGCCTACCCTCTTAAAAAAGGCCTTGGTGATTACAATTGGAAGGCACTGGAACACAAAAAGAAACCTCGGGAGGACCACCATTTTGACCGACTGCACTCTACCCGCTAGCGAGAGCGGCAACATGTCCATCGTTTGAAGTCCTCCTCCATCTGCTCCACCAGCCTCGTCAAATTAAGTTTATGTAGGGCCCCCCAACTCCTAGCTATTTGGATCCCCAAGTACCGAAAGCTCCTTTCCACCCTCCTCAGCGGCAGATCATCTATCCCCCTTTCCTGGTCTCCTGACTGTACTACAAAAAGCTCACTCTTCCCTACATTAAGCTTATAGCCCGAAAATTCCCCAAACTCCCTTAGAGTCTGCATGACCTCCACCATCCCCTCCACTGGATCCGCCACATACAGCAACAGGTCGTCTGCCTAAAGCGATACTCAATGCTCCTCTCCCCCTCCGACCACCCCCCTCCATTTCCTAGACTCCCTTAATGACATGGCCAAGGGTTCAATTGCTAATGCAAACAACAGGGGGGACAGGGGGCACCCCTGCCTCGTCCCACGATACAGCCGAAAATACTCCGACCTCCGCCGATTCGTAATTTCTGCCTTCTCAATTAAGTCCACCGAAAGAAAAGTCAAACTGGTTAAAAAAAAAGGGCATTTCTTTGAGGGATCTTGTTGTGCAGAAAACAATTGCTGTATTTCTCCACAAGATGGCAGTAACAGTACAAGAGTAGATTATGGCAATTAAAAACTATGAAGATATTTCAGGGAGATGTGATAAGGCACAAGTATTTTTAAAACAGCTCTCTATCCTGCTTTGGCTAAGCCCGGGTGTCTTTGGAATAAAGCTGGCTCCAATATTGCCCAATATCTGAGCCAGTACACCATGGGCGGGATTCTCCGTAATCGGCACAATGTCCGCCGACCGGCGCCAAAAACGGCGCGGATCAGTCCGGCATTGCGCCGCCCCAAAGGTGCGTAGATCTCCACATCTTGAGGGGCCGAGCCCTCACCTTGAGGGGCTAGGCCCACGCTGGAGTGATTTCCGCCCCGCCGGTTGGCGGGAAAGGCCTTTGGCGCCCCGCCAGCTGGCGCGGAAATGACTTTGCCGGGCGGCGCATACGCGGGAGCGTCAGCGGCCGCTCACGGCATCCCCGCGCATGCGCAGTGGAGGGGGTCTCTTCCGCCTCCGCCATGGTGGAGACCATGGCGAAGGCGGAAGGAAAAGAGTGCCCCAACGGCACAGGCCCACCCGCGGATCGGTGGGCCCCGATCGCGGGCCAGGCCACCGTGGGGGCACCCCCCGAAGCCAGATCACCCCGCGCACCCCCCCCCCCCCCAGGACCCCGGAACCCGCCCGCGCCGCCTGCTCCCGACGGTAAGAGAGGTGGTTTAATCCACGCTGGCGGGAGAGGGTTGACAGCGGCGGGATTTCGGCCCATCGCGGGCTGGAGAATCGCCGGGGGATTCCCGCCGACCGGCGCGGCACGATTCCCGCCCCTGCCGAATCTCCGGTGACGGAGAATTCGCGACACGGCGGGGGCGGGATTCACGCCGGCCCCCGGCGATTCTCCGACCCAGTGGGGGGTCGGAGAATCGCGCCACATGACTCTGTTGCTAAACTAGTCATCTCAGTTCATTGAAAGCTGCCCCTGTGAGCTGAAGATCAGGATATAGGAGACCTGTAAACGTAAGGCGAGATTCTTCAGTCCCCCAGCCACGTGTTTCTCGGCTGCGCGCCGTTTGCTGCCGGCGGGATTCCATCTCCCTTCCACAAATGCAGCCCCCGACAGCTGCACTCCTCTTTTTCTCACACTCCACGGCACCCCCTCCAAACCCCTGACCTCCCACCAAAGCCCCTTCCTTCCCTTCCAAACTCCCAAGCCCCTCCGGGAAGCCCCGACCACCTTCCCATCCCTCTACCGGAATTGGCCAGCGGGCTTTGTCCCCTTGGGGTCCCTGGTGCTCAGTGCAGACAGTGGTGCTCACCTCCTTTCGCCCTCTCTGAGTTCATGGCGCCTGGTACCCATTTTTAAAAAGCAGTAATAATTTGCGACAGTGTGATGTCATATCTGGTAGGTGGGAAGATTCAAAATGGGCTGAAGATGTGGGGCGTCATTCTCCAACCCCCCGCTGTGTCGGAGAATGGCCGTAGGCCGCCGTGAATCCCGCCCCCGCCGAAGTCTCCGGTACCGGAGATTGGGCGGGGGCGGGAATTGGGCCGCGCCGGTTGGCGGGACCCCCCGCTGGATTCTCCGGCCCGGATGGGCCGAAGTCCCGCCCAGAAATTGCCTGTCCCGCCGGCGTAAATCAAACCTGGTATTTACTGGCGGGACCAGGCGGCGTGGGCAGGCTCCGGGGTCCTGGGGGGGGCGCGGGGCGATCTGACCCCGGGGGGGTGCCCCCACGGTGGCCTGGCCCGCGATCGCAGCCCACCGATCCGCGGGCGGGCCTGTGCCGTGGGGGCACTCTTTCCCTTCCGCCTCCGCTACGGCCTCCACCATGGCGGAGGCGGAAGAGACTCTCCCCACTGCGCATGCGCGGGAAACTGACAGTGGCCGCTGACGCTCCCGCGCATGCACCGGGAAACTGTCAGCGGCCGCTGACACTCCCGCGCATGCGCCGCATTTCCGCGCCAGCTGGCGGGGCAACAAACGCCATTTCCGCCAGCTGGCGGGGCGGAAATCCCTCCGGCGTCGGCCTAGCCCCTCAATGTTGGGGCTAGGCCGCCAAAGATGCGGAGCATTCCGCACCTTTGGGCCGGCGCGATGCCCGCTGATTGGCGCCGTGTTTGGCGCCAGTCAGCGGACATCGCGCCGTTGGGGGAGAATTTCGCCCCTGATGTCAACCACGCTAAGCACATGTTAATAGATTCAAATTCACATAAATTAGCTTCGCGCCCTTCCAAGGTGTGAACCTGATCACATCATTGGGGAGGGACCAGGAAGATCACAATCTGAAATCTTGGCGGCACAAATCCCATTTTTGGCCTCTCGCGAATGTAATGTACATTAATAAATGAAATAACTTTTAGAATAAAATAAATTTAAAAATATAACTTTCTAATTACAGTACCTCCTGCTTGCCATAGATCCTGCTTCCCAAACTTCCCACTCCCTGATCCTCCTGGTCACTGCCATCCTCTTCCAACCCAACCCTCCAAGTTGTGGCTTTTCAGCCTCCCAGACTCACCCTCCTGCCGAACCTCCCACTCCCTGGCACACCCTCTCACTGCTTCCCTTTCCTGGAACAGCGTTCCCATTGAAGCTGGAGCTCTGATGTGGAAGAGCGAGACCCAATGGTGCAGAAGTGTGGAGCGCCTGCTACAATCCATGTTTTTTGTTCAATGCTTCTGCTCACCGCTTTGTTGAACATTGGTTGCACATCAGGATTCCATGGAAGTTTGATATGGATATAAATCATCTTGTAATTGAGAAAGCCAAGAGGCAGAGGATTGAAGCAAAATGTTTGTTGTGGCCATGACTTTATAATGAATATAGAATGTTCAGGATACGTTTACCTTGGTAAACCTTTTCAACATCATAGCATTTTGCTCATTTGTGCCAATGAGTTCCTCACATGTGAAAGAATGCTTGATTCATTCTTCTCAGGCGCTATTGTAGATTCGAAAAAGATGCCCTTCTGATCCAAAGATGCTCACTTCTCTTTGCAGATCAGTTCTCAGCATCAACCACAATGTGCTGTCTATAAAGGAATCAATCTTCTTTCCTCCCTCATCCATTTGTTTCATTACAGTGCACAATAGTTTGGTTATAAAGCTGTACCGCTAACATCATACCTGATCCTTTAAGGCGCTGCAACAGCTTTTGCAAGCTATTGCTTGCATGTACCAGCAGGATTGTTCAGTTCATGCTGCATAGTTAGTTCAAGACGCAGACCTCACAAACTCTTGCTTTACATTCTGATCATCGATGCCTTTGTAAATTTCTGGGGTGCCAGTACTATAATCCTATTGTTAATTCATCCTGTATTTTTCTTTCCCGTGCATCGTAGTTGGAATGCCACATTGTCCCACAAAATACATCAGGGTCATGACTGCTAGTTCCCTTTAGCATTCACTTCACCAGAGTTTGAGGAGTCAGTGAGCAGGCACCCCACTTTCATGGGGCTGGAGAGTGCCCATGCCTATACAGGCACTTACTGGGGCTTTGCCTGCCCAATGTACTGGAAACTGATGCTTGGCTACCATGAGGGGTGAAATTGAGGGGGTTCATGGGCCTTCCCCAGTTGGCTTTGGAATGTCTATGCTTGTAAAATCAGCTACATAAATGCAAGGTCTTCCTACATTGCTGACCATGATCTAGAAGAGGAAATCTGGATGAACAAAGAGGAGGAATATCCATCCATTTCATTGTCTGACATGGGAAACATGCTGCAAAATATGGAAGGTTTCCATTTTTATAATAATAGGCTGTAGAAAGCAGCCAAGCATCAATAATACTATAAAGATAACACCTGAGGTTATGTCAACAAACAGCCAGTGAAACTAATATTTTAAATCCTTTTAAAAGCCTCATGGACACAGGTAGGCAATTTATTCTAATTTTTAAAGACTGGCTATCTATATAACTTGATAGCTGACAATCCTACAGATTTTTTCCACAATTTCAGAGCATTTATGACTTCTCTAAAGATTCAGAACTCCCACAAAAATGTTTAAACTCAGCACTGGTCCTGCTAAGTTTGAGAATCCCGCATGTGGGAGTCATGGCCCACCCCAGTTCCCCGCCTACCCTGGCAAAAATAGGTTCTGTTGGAAATGGAGGTGGGACTTGCAGGTCCGGGTCCTGAACACCATTTTGGAAGGTCCACGACTCTGAGGAAATCCAGGCCAAAGCATCCATTCCTTGCATTCATTTAAATTGTTTAAAAAGAACAATGATGACATTTTGCTTTGATAAACAGATAAAAATGTACCTTTTACTGAAACTGATGGATCAGCTTCATAGTGTTCAGCAACTTGAATCAAGAAATCCTGTACAAACCAATGAGGTGTATCACTAGAAATATTCACTCGGTATTCAGCTGCAGGGCCTCCGCCTGGAAATGACTTCAAACTAAGATTGTAGAATTTATTCTCAAATCCTCGAGTCAAAATATCATTCAGCTGCAAATGCAAACAAAAAATTTGAATTAAGTTTAAACAATGACTAATTTCTCATGTAATCAATAGCTTCATCTTTTAAAACATCCATTGTGGTAAAAACAGCACACACCCAATGGTAAACATAACAAGGGCTGAGGTTTTCCATCTGGCGGGAAGGGCTGGAAAATTCTGCTCATTTTTTGCAATCTTCTCACTCCCGCTATATATTGTATGAAGAAACAATACGGCATGTTTGCCCAATTTGGTAAATAATTCATGCCACAACATTGTTTTAATACATTGTACATTCTATTTATTTGCAAATAAATGTTTGAATAAACTGCAGTGAACATCCTACCTTGTTGGCATATTTCTTGGCCTCCATTTGGAACAAAGTACTATTAGCATTCAAAAGCACTTCAGACTTCCTTAATGTTTTCCATTGAAGAGTACAGTTGAAAACATTCCACCCTGAAAAAATTACAACCGCAATATAAGCATAAAGTTCTTCATCAAAATTAAACATTATTCCTTTTCTGACCTAATAACCTTCCTTGAAAATAATCTGAATCCTCATTATATAATTGCAGTGTAGCACACAACAGTTTCTGGATGTCCTAATACATAGGCCGATCTTTGAACTTGAAACATTTCCTTAACCACAGATTCCAAATTGGAAAAAACTCCTTGTTTTAATTTCTGCTTCACAGACTTAGCTCTTTTCCAGCAGCAAAAGACATATTGGGTGGAATCTTGTGAAGATCCCAGGAACGGGAAGTGAGGCTGGCGGCGTTCATTTAATTTAATTAACGGAGGACCACTCGGCCCATCGCGGGCTGGAGAATCGCAGGGCGGGCTGCTGCAAGCAGCCGCCGACTGGCGCGCCGCAATTCCCACCCCCGCCAAAACCCCGGCGCCAGAGAATTCGGCAGCCGGTGGGGGCGGGATTCACACCGCCCCCTGGCGATTTCCCGACCCGGCGGGGGATCGGGGAATCCCACCCAATGTTGTTAATGTTTTTTTTTATAAATGTTTATAATTTGGTTTTTGAATAAAGTATATTACCGTTATGTACACAAAATAGAATACATGTATATTATTACATAGAGGAGAAGGGAACACGCACAAAATACAAAACCTGCAACAACAACAACAAACAAAAGTTAGAATAAAATAACTGGTAAGGTATTATGTGCTGGCTCAACAACAGCAGCTCTGTACAATTGGCAGTATTGTTTTTAGCACATAGTAGGCATCTGATTGTGGGGGGAGGGGAAACTGGGAGGCGGGTACATATACATTTGGGTGCTGGGGAAACAATTACAGAACAATTACAGAGGGCAATACGCGAATGGATCTGGTGGTGATTGTGGTAGTACCAGGTATTACGGTACCTAAGAGGCTGATGACCATTGGTTAGACCCAGGAGTCTACCATTGGCTGTTGTTACGTAGCTCCGCCCTGATAGGCGGAGTATAAAAGATGGTGCCGTCCCAGCAGCCTTCAGTTTCTGTACCGAAGCTGCTGGGGAACACGTTCTAGTAGATTAAAGCCTTCAGTTATGAGATCACTTTGTCTTGGGTGTAATTGATCGCGCATCAATTTAATCTACTAGATTTAAGCTGGAAGGATGGATCTCCGAATCAAACCGGAGTGCCTACAACTCAGCCCCCATGCGGAGAACTCGGCTGCAATATTTAAACACAGGCTGGCGTGCTTTAAAGGCTACCTGGAGACGGCCGGAGGCACCCCCTCAGAAGGACAGAAAATGCATCTCCTGCGCTCAAGGGTCAGCCCTGGGAACTACACCCTTATCGAGGAGGCAGAGAACTATGATGCCGCGATCGAACTGTTGGAAGGACATTATATCCGCCCTGTAAATCAGGGTTACGCACATCACCTGCTTGCTACAAGACGACAAAGCCCCGGGGAATCATTGGAAGATTTCTACCGGGCGCTACTGTGCTGGGCCGAAATTGTGTTTCGGGGAGCGAGCACACGGAACTTTTAATCAGGGATGCTTTCATAGCAGGTATGAGCTCCTCAGATATCTGCCGAAGACTCCTAGAAAGGGACACCCTGGGACTTAGAGAGGCACGGGCCCTGGCAGGGTCCATGGACGTTGCCTACAAAAACGCGCAGTCCAATGCGCCTGACCCTGCGGTGGCCCCCTGGGCTGCGTGGCACCCCGCAGCGGCAGCCCCACAGACCTTCCCCCTGACCCCGCAAGCCTGCGCTACGAGACGGCCCGCTAACGCCGCCGGGCCCCGCTGTTTCTTCTGCGGGCAGGCGAATCATCCCCGCCCGCGCTGCCCGGCCCGCACCGCCGCCTGCAAAGGGTGCGGCAAGAAGGGCCACTTTGTGGGGGTCTGCCAGGCCCGCGCCGTGGCCGTGGTCTCCAGCAACTCTGGACCGCCGCGGCAACCCCCCCTTCAGGCCCCGACCAGCCTGCGCTCACCGCAACCCCCTATCCTCGGGCCACGTGCGACCCACGGGCGCGGCCATCTTACCCCCCGGACACCACGCTGGACGGGTAGGCGCCGCCATTTTGTCCATCCCCGCCGCCATCTTGTTCATCGCCGGACACCATGTGCGACCCATGGGTGACGCCATCTTGGATGGGGCCTCAGGCCCCCAGCTCGGCCGACTACACGCTGCCTGATCAGAACTCGCAACTGCTTCATCTGGCCTCGGTGACACTGGACCAAAGCCGACCCCGGACACTCGCAACGGCTACAACGACGGTCTTCAATGGGCACGAGACGTCTTGCTTGATTGACTCTGGGAGCACGGAAAGCTTTGTTCACCCCAACACGGTAAGGCGTTGTTCACTTGTAACCCACCCTGTAAACCAAAGGATCTCCCTGGCCTCCGGGTCACACTCGGTGGAGATAAAGGGGTTCTGCCTAGTGAACCTCACTGTCCAAGGCAGGAAATTCGACAATTTCCGCCTGTATGTCCTGCCGCACCTCTGCGCGGCTATCCTCCTGGGGCTGGACTTCCAATGCCACTTGCAAAGCCTGACCTTTAAATTCGGCGGCCCTATACCTCCCCTTACTGTCTGCGGCCTCGCGACCCTTAAGGTCGACCCGCCTTCCCTGTTTGCGAACCTCACCCCGGATTGCAAACCCGTCGCCACCAGGAGCAGGCGGTACAGTGCCCAGGACCGGACCTTCATCAGGTCAGAGGTCCAAAGGCTGCTGGGGGAAGGGGTCATCGAAGCCAGCAACAGTCCCTGGAGAGCTCAAGTAGTGGTGGTAAAGACCAGGGAGAAGCATAGGATGGTCATTGACTACAGCCAGACCATCAACAGGTTTACGCAGCTGGACGCGTATAGCCCCCGTATAGCCGACCTGGTAAACAGGATTGCACAATACAAGGTCTTCTCTACGGTGGATCTCAAGTCCGCCTACCACCAGCTACCCCTCCGTAATAGTGACCGCAAATACACTGCCTTCGAAGCAGATGGGCGGCTCTCCCAATTTTTACGGGTTCCCTTTGGTGTCACTAATGGGGTCTCAGTCTTCCAGCGAGAAATGGACCGAATGGTTGACTGGTACGGCTTACGCGCAACGTTCCCATATCTGGATAACGTCACCATCTGCGGCCATGACCAGCAGGACCACGACACCAACCTCCGCAAATTCCTCCAAACCGCGAAAATCCTTAACCTGACAGACAATAAGGATAAATGCGTTTTCAGCACCGTCCGTCCAGCCATTCTAGGCTACGTAGTGCGAAATGGAGTTATTGGCCCCGACCCTGAGCGCATGCGCTTCCTCATGGAGTTCCCCCTCCCTCACTGCCCCAAGGCCCTGAAGCGCTGCCTCGGGTTTTTCAGCTATTACGCGCAGTGGGTCCCCAACTACGCAGCCAAAGCCCGACCCCTAATCGAGTCCACAACCTTCCCCTTGTCGACGGAGGCCCGCCAGGCCTTCAGCCGTATCAAAGCAGACATCGCAAAGGCCACGATGCGCGCCATCGACGAGTCCCTCCCCTTCCAGGTCGAGAGCGATGCGTCCGACGTAGCTCTGGCGGTCACCCTCAACCAAACGGGCAGGCCTGTGGCTTTCTTCTCCCGTACACTCCATCCTTCCGAAATTCGCCACTGCTCAGTCGAAAAGGAGGCACAAGCCATAGTAGAAGCTGTGCGACATTGGAGGCATTACCTGGCCGGCAGGATTCACTCTCCTCACTGACCAACGGTCGGTTGCCTTCATGTTCGATAATGCACAGCGGGGCAAGATTAAAAACGACAAGATCTTGCGGTGGAGGATAGAACTCTCCACCTTCAACTACGAGATCTTGTACCGTCCGGGGAAGCTAAACGAGCCTCCTGATGCCCTGTCCCGCGGCACTTGTACCACTGCACAAGTGGACCGCCTCTGAGCCCTCCACGAGGGCCTCTGCCACCCGGGGGGGTCACTCGTTTCTTCCACTTCATCAAGACCCGCAACCTACCCTACTCCATCGAGGAGGTCAGGTCAGTCACCAGGGACTGCCAAATCTGCGCGGAGTGCAAACCGCACTTCTACCGGCCAGAGAGGGCGCACCTGATAAAGGCTTCCCGTCCCTTTGAGCAACTCAGCATGGATTTCAAAGGCCCCCTCCCCTCCACCGACCGCAACACGTATTTCCTGAACGTGATTGACGAGTACTCCCGGTTCCCATTCGCCATCCCCTGCCCAGACATGACCACAACCACCATCATCAAGGCCCTCCATAGCATCGTTGCACTGTTCGGGTTCCCCGCTTACATACGCAGTGATAGGGGGTCCTCCTTTATGAGCGACGAACTGCGTCAATTCCTGCTCAGCAAGGGCATCGCCTCAAGCAGGATGACCAGTTACAACCCCCGGGGTAACGGACAGGTGGAGAGGGAGAACACGACGGTATGGAATCTCCCAGTCTCCCGCTGGCAAAAAGTCCTCCCGTTGGCCCTCCACGCCATCCGGTCGCTGCTCTGTACAACCACAAATCAGACACCTCATGAACGTCTCCTTGTTTTCCCCAGTAAGTCCTCCTCCGGGACCTCGCTCCCAACCTGGCTGGCGACAACCGGACCCATCCTGCTTCGGAAGCACGTGCGGGCGCACAAGTTGGACCCATTGGTCGAGAGGGTCCACCTGCTGCACGCTAACCCCAGTACGCCTACGTGGTGCTCCCTGAAGGCCGGCAAGATGCAGTCTCCCTTCGGGACCTGGCGCCCGCCGGAACCCCACGCGCTCCCGAACCATTAACCCCCCCCCCCCCACAGCAGTGGGAGGAGTCAGTACTCCCGCCGCTCATGCCTTGGCCCGCCCACCCACCGACGCCCCCTACAGGCGCCCCCCCCCTCATGTCAACCGTTTGCCCCAACAGCGCCACCTAGGGGTGACAAAGCTGCCAGGAAGGCCGAAACCACGCTCCCGGAGTCGCAATCACCGGGACCCCCACCAGCAAGGGCAGCACGGTAGCATTGTGGATAGCACAATTGCTTCACAGCTCCAGGGTTCCGGGTTCGATTCTGGCTTGGGTCACTGTCTGTGCGGTGTCTGCACATCCTCCCCGTGTGTGCGTGGGTTTCCTCCGGGTGCTCCGGTTTCCTCCCACAGTCCAAAGATGTGCAGGTTAGGTGGATTGGCCATGATAAATTGCCCTTAGTGTCCAAAACTGCCCTTACTGTTAGGTGGGGTTACTGGGTTATGGGGATAGGGTGGAGGTGTTGACCTTGGGTAGGGTGCTCTTTCCAAGAGCTGGTGCAGACGCGATGGGCCGAATAGCCTCCTTCTGCACTGTAAATTCTATGAGCTATGATAAAAGAATCACCACCAAAGCCCAGACGCTCCAGAAGGATGACCAGGCCACCCGATAGACTGATTGCTTCGCTGTGACTTTAACTGTTGTAAATAGCCCCGACTGCACGGTACCTCCATACCTGATCATACCACGTTAAAGGCGCCTGTTACCACTGACCACCACCCCCCACCGGACTCTTTTTTAACAGGGGGTGAATGTGGTAGTACCAGGTATTGCGGTACCTAAGAGGCTGATGACCATTGGTTAGACCCAGGAGTCTACCATTGGCTGTTGTTACGTAGGCGGAGTATAAGAAACGGTGCCATCCCAGCAGCCTTCACTTTCTGTACCGAAGCTGCTGGGGAACATGTTCTAGTAGATTAAAGCCTTCAGTTATGAAATCACTGCGTCTTGAGTGTAATTGATTGCGCATCAGTGGTGTTGTCGCTTGCTTCTCCAGGACGGTTTTTGCTGCCGTTGTCGTCTCGCGATCACCTCCGCTTCAGCCTTTCGTTCCGTCTTTCGCCCGGATTTTCCTTGTTCTCTGTTCCTATAGATGCCAAGTTTGTTATTGTTTCCCGTGCCGTCCTTCTGGCTGCCATTCCGTTGCCTCCCCTCCACCTCACTGGTTCCCCTCTATTGTTCCCTGGCTCTTCCCTCTTCCACCCCCTCCCCCCCTCCCCTTCTCCTGTGGTTCACCTTTCTTTTCTCTTAGGTTTAGCTGCTATCCCCCCCGCCCCCGACCCGCCCCCCCCCCCCCCGCCTCTCCCCCCCCCCCCCCCCCCCCCCCCCCCAGTCTATCCCTCCCTCCCCCGCCTCGGCTACTTTCCCCTGATCCTTGGCTACCTGGCTATTCTTCGGCTTGTTCATTGGCCACAAACAGGTCCTGGAACAATCAGGTGAATGGCTCCCACGTTCTGTGGAAGCCTGTGTCTGACCCTCGGATGGTGAATTTGATTTTCTCCATTCGGGGAGTTTCCGAGAGGTTGGACAGCCAGTCTGCAGCTTTGGGTGGTGCTGCTGACCGCCAGCCGAGCAGGATTCTCCGGCGGGCGATCAGGGAGGCAAAGGCAAGGGCGTCCGCCCTCCTCCCCAGGAATAGATCTGGCTGGTCTGAAACCCCGAAGACCTCCACTTTCGGGCATGGCTCCACCTCACCCCCACCACCTTGGACATTGCCTCGAAGAAGGCAGTCCAGTACCCTGCAAGTCTGGGGCAAGACTAGAACATGTGGCCGTGGTTGGCCGGGCCTCCTTGGCACCGTTCACCCGGGAAGAACCTACTCATGTTCTTGTTAAGTGGGCTCTATGTACCACTTTTAGTTGCGTCAGGCTGAGCCTTGCGCACGTGGAGGTGGAGTTGACCCTATGCAGTGCTTCGCTCCAGAGTCCCCACCCTATTTCAATCCCCAAATCCTCCTCCCATTTCTTTCTTGTTGCGTCCAGCATGGTGACGGCCCTTTCTACCAGTCGGTCATACATGTCGCTACAGTTCCCTTTATCTAGGACGCTTGTGTCCAGTAGTTCTTCCAGTAATGTCTGTCGGGGCGGTTGTGGATACGTCCTTGTCTCCTTTCACAGGAAGTTTTTGAGTTGCAGGTACCTTAGCTCGTTCCCCCTGGCTAGCTGGAATTTCTCTGTCAGTTCGTCCATTGTTGCAACCCTGTCGTCCATGTATAGGTCCCTGACTGTCCGTGTCCCTCCGTCCTGTCCCCACTTTTTAAAGGTGGCGTCAGTCAGCGCTGGTGTGAATCTATGGTTGTTGCAGATGGGAGCTTTACCCGACATTCTGGTCAGGCCAAATTGCTGCCGTAGTTGGTTCCAGGACTGGAGGGTGGCTATTACTACCGGGCTGCTGGAGTGCTTTTTGGGTGGGGATGGGAGTGCCACCGTGGCGAAGGCACAGAGGGAGGTCCCCTTGCAGGAGGCCTCTTCTACGCACACCCATTCGGGTTCTGGTTCCTTGATCCATCCCCTTACGCGCTCGGCCGTCGCCACTCAGTTATAGAATTGTAGGTTTGGGAGGGCTAGCTACTATTTAGATTTTTGTAAGACCTTCTTTGTGATCCTAGCATTCCCCCCCCACCACCCCACCCCCATACAAACGCCATGATAAGTTTGTCTAGTGCTTTGAAAAAGGCCTTGGGGATGTAGATCGGGATGGATCTAAGTAGGAAGAGGTACCTGGGCAGCACGTTTATTTTGATCGTCTGGACTCTCCCCGCGAGGGAGAGTGGGAGTGTGTTCCATCTTTGCAGGTCCTTTTTTACTTCCTCCGTCAGACTGGTGAGGTTCCATTTGTGGATCTCTTTCCAGTCATGGGCTATTTGGATCCCCAGGTAGCGGAATTTGTGACAGGCCTGTTCAAACGGCAATCCTGTTAGTGCTGCCCCCCCTACTTGTGGGTGCACCGGGAAGATCTCGCTTTTGCTCATGTTGAGTTTGTAGCCCGAGAAGGAGCAAAACTCTTTCAGGAGCGCGATGATTCCGGCCTTGCTGCTCTGTGGATCCGAAATGTAGAGGAGCAGGTCGTCTGCATAGAGTGAGACTCTGTGCTCTCTGCCGCCCCTTTGGATCCCCCTCCAGCTTTTTGCCGCTCTGAGCGCAATTGCTCGTGGCTCGATCGCTAGAGCGAACAGCAGCGTGGACAGTGGGCATCCTTGTCTGGTGCCCCTGTGCAGCTGGAAGTATCGGGAGTTGGTGTTGTTGGTCCATATGCGAATGTTGTTAATGTTAATGTTCAGAATGAAATAGCATAGGGTTAGAATAGTGGATAGTTGTAACATTAAAGTTGGTACAGAAGACTTGTAGTAATGTAAGACTTGAAGTAAACTGGAATTAAACTAGTGTCAGTGTCTACCCAGGAGATGAAGTCTTGGGGGGAGCTGTAGTAGAAGGATCTCGTACATAAAGGCTAAACATGAATGCCATACTGGTCTGGCATTCAAAAATATGCAAAGTGGATTTCAGGAGTAACCTCCTGAGTACAGTACTTCCCATAAGGTGATACAAGAAGGCACATGACTTAGGGAAAGGGCTAGTCTAGAGATGAGTAGCAATGTGCAAGACCTAGAATGGAGTCCATTTCATACCTAATGTAAATATGTGCATAGTTAAATATTGTTAATAAAGACTAACTTACAACTTATACAAGACTGCTTTATAGTTTCCAAGCATACTCTTTAAGCATAGCGACAACAGAATATATCATGGTACCTGCAGTAGGATCCATCAAGTACTACCATCATTATGTTTCTGTCCAATTATCTCTGCTACCATGTCACCATTTCAATACTGCTCTGGCATTCAAAGATATCCAAAGTGGATTTGAGGAGTAACCTCCTTCCAGCTATAGTTCAATTTAAATTTGAACTTACCTGGTGGATTTGTTTGTTCATCTGTGAAAAGAAACCATTGAGCATATCATAAAATAGTCTAAAAGGAAAATGAACAATGCACTTATCATACGAAATGTACTAATAGTTAAACTTCTGTGTTGTACATTTAAGCTGGAGGAAAACATGTTTTAGTCATTCTCACTGACATCTATTCCGAAAGCTAAACTGCCGGCTAGAATCTGAAATATGTCCATAATTCACTTTGAATTATCTTTATTTGATTCAAAATATTAACAATTATTGCTTTTTATAGTAACTTTCTTTGAAATAAAAAGCTTGATTTTCTCCCTTGTGGACAATTCTCCCTTTCAGACAAAAATGCATTTTGAATCAAGCATTTATTCCCTAATTTTCCAACCTCAGAGGTAGAAAATGATCACATAGCATTGTGGTTTGGAGAGGAGAAATGGTGCTGTGCTGGTAGTGCTGTCCTACCCATTGATGGCTGAAATGTCCACGGTGAAACTAAAAGCAGAAAATAAGCTAATCTTAGTTCTGTAGAATGAATACTTTACTCAACTATAACAGGGCACTGAGTTAGTAGTCAGCAAACTGTTACTCTTTGCATTGACTGAGGGAGAGGAGAGAGTCTTCGATAAGTTACTCAAAAGCTGATTTCTGGCCATTCCATGTGGCTTCTTTAACCAAATCCACTGCTCCAAGAGAATGGCACTCAAGTATGAGTGCGTCAGTTTAGTAAATCAACATTTAGTTTATCAGGCGATTAATGAATAATACATAAATCTAAAAAGTCAGTGTAGGACAAAGCAATTGACCAACTTTCCAAAGGATTACAGAAGGATGACAATAATTTGTTCCACAAGTGTAGGGTGTGTAAAGCACTACCACCATCCTCTATTTTGTCAAATTCTTGCTCTTACAAAATTACATTAAACTGGGTTTGGAATTAAATTTATTGTTAGCTGTTGAAATTTAATATTCAGCACCACTGCAAATAGTTGGCAAGGAAAATAATAGCATGCATCTCAAATACAGCAATTTGATCTTGTCCATTGTATCAGTAAACAATTCCCATCTGTGTCTTGCTTGACTCAATACAAACTGGAATGATTCGTCTTAAGTTTTAAATGAAAAGGAAAGAGATATTGCAGACCAGTTAATTGTGCAATTTTCAGATCTGTGTAACAAAGTATTTGGATGCTCTTATTATTTTATAAATTGCCTGTTCGCAAGTTCCTCTTGATTTTACCTTTGCCCACAGCTCGATTCAATAGGAATTACGATCAGAAAATGGTGACAAGAAGAATTAAATAATCAACTATATCATTTCCTATGTAAACTTCATTTCAGGAGGCATGGAAGAGACCAGCCCACAGACGTCTCCACTGATGCCGTTAATTCACTGACCCACCAAGAATATTCCTGAGTAAAATGAGAAGGAACATAAAACCTTCTTTGTTTTCCTGAACCAGGAAACTGGTCCTCCTAACCAATACGAACAAAATTATGCTTTTAGTAGAACTTGAATCCCACCTTTAGAAACTTAAATTGTAGGAGATTGTTCGCCATGTTGCTGGACACAGCAGATCTGACTAAATAGCTGAAGCAGTGGAAAGAATGTGTAGTTTTGCATGGAAATGGATCATGGTAGCACTGTGGTTAGCACTGTTGCTTCACAGCGCCAGGGTCCCAGATTCGATTCAGGCTTGTGTCACTGTCTGCGCGGAGTCTACACATTTTCCCCATGTCTATATGGGTTTCCTCCGGGTGCTCCGGTTTCCTCCAAGTCCCGAAAGACGTACAGGCGGGATTCTCCCCTAACCGGCGGGGCGGGCCGTGCCGGCGCCGAGGAGTGATGTGAACCACTCCAGCGGGCCGCCCGGAAGGTGCAGACTCTTCTGCACCTTTAAGGGCTAGGCCGGCGCCGAAGGGCATGGCGCCGTGCCAACGGGCGGCGAAGGGCCTCCGCTGGCCGGCGCAAGTTGGCACATGCGTGGGAACACCAGCATGTGCTGCCGTCATCCCAGCGCATGCGCAGAGGGGCTCTTCTCCGGCCGGCCGGTGTAACGGTCCACCATGGCCGGCACGGAGGGAAAGAGTGCCTCCACGGCACAGGCCCGCCCGCGGATCAGTGGGCCCCGATCGCGGGCCAGGCCACTGTGGGGGCACGGGCCAGGCCACTGTTGCCCCCCCCCCTCCCCGGGGCCAGATCCCCCCGTGCCCCCCCCCCCAGTACTCCACAGGCCGCCCGCAGAGCCAGGTCCCGCCGGTAAGGACCTGGTGTATTTTACGCCGGCGGGACCCTCCGAAAATGAGCGGCCACTCGGCCCATTGCGGTCCGGAGAATTGCCGGGGTGGCTGTTGCCAACGGCCCCGACCGACGCGGCGCGATTCCCGACTTCGCTGAAAAGCCGACGCCGGAGAATCTGGCAGTCTGCGTCGGGGCGGGATTCACACCGCACCCCGGCGATTCTCCGGCCGGCGGGGGGTCGGAGAATCCCGCCCGTGCTTGTTAGGTGAATTAGAAATTCTGAATTCTCCCTCTGTGCACCCAAACAGGCGCCGGAGTGTGGCGACTCGGGGCTTTTCACAGTAACTTCATTGCAGTGTTAATGTAAGCCTACTTGTGACAATAATAAAGATTATTTTTATCAGCAGTGTCTGAGGGATTGTGGTGAACCACTGTAATAGGAGATGTAAGGTAGGACCTGCAGTACAGGTTCGCCGGTAGCTCCTGCCGGCTGGCTCCGCCCACGGAGAACTGTATAAATATGCATGACCTCCAGTGCCCTGCCATTTCGCCAGCTGCAGCAGGAGGCCACGCATCTGACTGTAATACAGCCACAGTTGTACCCAACTTTAGTCTTTGTGCAATTGATCGTGCATCAATTTATTACAGTCAGATTTTCCACATAATGACGCTGGACCAATCTCGCCCGCACAACCTGGCCACCGCGTCGACGATGGTTAAAATCAATGGCCATGCGACCTCGTGCCTGCTGGACTCCGGGAGCACCGAAAGCTTCATTCACCCAGATACTGTAAGGCGCTGCTCCCTCGCGGTCCACCCTGCCAATCAAAGGATATCCCTAGCCTCCGGATCCCACTCCGTCCCAATCCGAGGCTTTTGTACAGTCACCCTCACGGTCCAGGGCATAGAATTTAGTAACTTCCGCCTCTATGTCCTTCCTAATCTCTGCGCTGCACTCCCGTTGGGCCTGGACGTCCAGTGCAAACTCCAGAGCCTCACCCTCAAATTTGGCGGGCCCTTATCCCTCCTTACCGTTTGCGGCCTCGCGACCCTCAAGGTCGATCCCCCCTTCCTTTTTGCCAATCTAACTGCGGATTGCAAGCCCGTTGCCACTAGGAGCAGACGGTACAGCACCCAGGACAAGACCTTCATCAGGTCCGAAGTCCACCGGCTGCTTAAGGAGGGTATTATCGAGGCCAGCAACAGCCTTGGAGAGCCCAAGTGGTAGTGGTTAAAACTGGGGAGAAACACAGGAAGGTCGTGGACTACAGCCAGACCATCAATCGGTACACGCAGCTCGACGCGTACCCCCTCCCACGCATATCTGATATGGTCAATCAGATTGCGCAGTACCGGGTCTTCTCAACAATTGACCTGAAATCCGCCTACCACCAGCTCCCCATCCGGATCGGATCGGCCAATCACTGCCTTCGAGGTGGATGGCCGCCTCTACCACTTCCATAGGGTCCCTTTCGGTGTCACAAATGGGGTCTCGGTCTTCCAAAGAGAGATGGACCGAATGGTCGACCAGTATGGTTTGCGGGCCACCTTTCCGTACTTAGGTAATGTCACCATCTGCGGCCATGACCAGCAGGACCACGATGCCAACCTCGATAAATTCCTCCGCACTGCCACTCTTCTCAACCTGACCTACAACAAAGAGAAGTGTGTGTTCAGCACGGCCCGGTTAGCCATTCTCGGCTATGTAGTCCAAAACGGACTTCTCGGGCCTGACCCCGACCGCATGCGCCCCCTCATGGAACTTCCCCTCCCCCACTGCCCCAAGGCCCTCAAACGCTGCCTGGGGTTCTTTTCCTACTACGCTCAGTGGGTCCCAAACTATGCGGACAAGGCCCGCCCACTCATCCAGTCCACCCAATTCCCCCTCGCGGCCGAGGCACAACACGCTTTTGCCCGCATCAGAGCAGACATCGCCACGGCCGGGATGCGCGCAGCGGACAAGTCTCTGCCTTTCCAAGTAGAAAGCAACGCACCTTCAGGGGCTAGGCCGGCGCCGGAGTGGTTTACGCCATGCTGGCTGGTGCGGAAGGAGCTTGGTGCCACGCCAACCGGCGCCGAAGGGCCTCCGCCGGCCGGCACGAGTTGGCGCATGCGCAGGAGCGCCAGCATGTGCTGGCGTCATCCCAGCGCGTGCGCAGGGGGGGTCATCTCCGCGTCGGCCATCGCAGAGGTCCACAGCAGCCGACGTGGAGGAATAGAGTGCCCCCAGGGCAAAGGCCCGCCCGCGGATCGATGAGCCCCGATCGTGGGCCAGGCCACCGTGGGGACACCTCCCGCTGCCAGATCCCCCCCCCCCCCCCGAGGACCCCGGAGGCTGCCCGCACAGCGAGGTCCGCCAGTAAGTACCTGTTGTAATTTACACCGGCGGGACCCGGCCTAAAACGGGCAGCCACTCGGCCCAATCGTGGGCCGGAGAATCGCCGGGGGGGGCCGCTGCCAGTGGCCGCCGACCGGCGAGGCGCGATTCCCGGCGGCGGGGAATACTCGGCGGCGGAGAATTCGACAGCCGGCGGGGGCGGGATTCATGCTGCCCCCCTGGCGATTCTCCGACCCGTCGGGGGGTCGGAGAATCCCGCCCCAGGATTCTGTGACCTTTCAAGCTAATTTTAAAAACATCATCACACTAGGAACCGGTCCTGTGCGCAAAACTGGCCATGCCCCTGAATGAATTAATCATTTTTGGAGCTTTCACTAATTGTGATTACTTTCTGATCTTCAAGAAAACTTCAAAAATTAAGGTGCATGCACGATAATAGGTAAATTTTAAAAATCATTGGATTTTTAAAAAATATTAGGATATAATTACTTTAACCCAATCTAACTTGAAATCATTTTGTATCTTTTTATAAAGTCAATTTCAGTCATTTAAAATTGGCTTCCTATTAGAGGTGCATTGACAACACAATTGATATAAAATACTTTTTTTGTGGTAAACCCATTTTCAGCTGTATTACTCAAACTTTACCAGCTGGGTTCCTATTCTTAAATATGCAAAGGAATATTTCTAAAACAATTTTTGTTCAGAAAATATTATGCTTTGAAACATTGATTGTGTTAGTTCACTGCAGATTTTGCACCCTTGAAATGAGTTTGAGCAGAAACGTGTGGGGTGGGCAGGGGGATTTCCTGGAGGCCAAACACATTTTGGATGTAGTTTGTGCTGGAATCATCAGTTGCACCCAAAATGGAAACTTATCTCAAGAGTAGGTTTGAGGAAGAACTATTTGCATTTTTGGTCAAAGAAAGGTTTGAGGCAATGGTCCAGTGGTCCTAGGTCGGGCCAGACCTTATTGGCTCAGAGACTTGACATATGTAATAGAATTTTGCCAAAAGGCATTCACTAAAAAAGAGGCATTTTGCTTCCAGTGGGATTCCCTGAACTTATTCTATCAGGAGAAGGCAGTGGGTACGGTTAGTCAGTAATAAAAACACATAACATTGCTGGACCAGAAAGATTTTGCCGGCAAATTATATGTGTTCTTATGAAATGTGAAGTAACACTCAGATTTATCCACTCAGATCTCTGTCAAGAATCCATGGCGGCGAGCTGCCTTCTTGAACCGCTGCAGACCATGGGCGAAATTCTCCCGAAACGGCGCGATGTCCGTCGACTGGCGCCCAAAACGGTGCCAATCAAACAGGCATCGCGCCGCCCCAAAGGTGCGGAATGCTCCGCATCTTTGGGGGCCGAGCCCCAACATTGAAGGGCTAGGCCGACGCCGGAGGAATTTCCGCCCCGCCAGCTGGCGGAAACGGCCTTTGTTGCCCCGCCAGCTGGCGCAGAAATGACATCCCCAGGCGGCGCATACGCAGGAGCGTCAGCGGCCGCTGACAGTTTCCCACGCTTGCGCAGTGGAGGGAGTCTCTTCCGCCTCCGCCATGGTGGAGACCGTGGCGGAGGCGGAAGGGAAAGAGTGCCCCCACGGTGGGCCCCGATCACAGGCCAGGCCACCGTGGGGGCACCCCCCCGGGGCCAGATCGCCCCGCGCCCCCCCCCAGGACCCCGGAGCCCCGCCCACGCCCGCCCTTGTCCCGCCGTTCAAAAGATGGTTTAATCCACGCTGGCGGGACAGGCAATTTATCGGCGGGACTTCGGCCCATCCGGGCCGGAGAATCCAGCGGGGGGGCCCGCCAACCGGCACGGCCCCGATTCCCGCCCCCGCCGAATATCTGGTACCGGAGACTTCGGCAACTGGCGGGGGCGGGATTCACGGCAGCCCCGGCGATTCTCCAACCCGGCGGGGGGTCGGAGAATGACGCCCCAGGTCTAGCGTCTAGGTACACTCACAATGCTGTAAGGGAGGGAGTTCCAGGATTTTGACCCAATGACAGTGAAGGAATGGCGAAATATTTCCAAGTCAGGATGGTGAGTGACTTGGAGGGGAATTTCCACATGTGAGGTGGAATTTTCTCATCATTTGTCAGAGTGAGGGCAGCACGGTGGCGCAGTGGTTAGTGCTGCTGCCTCACGGCACCGAGGTCCAGGTTCAATCCTGGCTCTGGGTCACTGTACGTGTGGAGCCTGCACATTCTCCCCATGTTTGTGTGTATCTCACCCCCACAACCCAAAAAGATGTGCAGGCTAGGTGGATTGGCCACGCTAAATTGCCCCTTAATTGGAAAAAATAAAATGGGTACTGTAAATTTCTAAAAAACAAATAATAATTTGTCAGAGTGTCAGGCTCTGGCGTATATCTCTCCAGATGCACTGCCGAGTTTTCAAACCAGGGGCGCGATTTACCGTCCTCGTCACGCGAGACTTGGTGACAAGACGAGGTCATTGAATCTAGCGAGATTTGCGACGTTCGAAACGTCATGATCTGGACCTCGCCCTCACTGGGCGTGATCCAGAGGCGTATATTTAAATGAGCCATTAGGCTCACTTAAATAGGTCTACGCTGTATTCTCACGGCGCCCAGGACCTAACGCTGTGCATCGGAGACGAGGGCACCGTTTACTACTGGTCCACACAAATGTGGATCAATCTGGGGGGGAGGGTCTCCCAGGCCATTAGAGACCCCCGGATGGTTGGCCGGTGGGCAGGGTGGCACCCTGGCACTCCCACTGCCATCTGGGCACCTTGGCACTTCCAGCCTGCCACGGTCAGGGTGCATGTGTGGCCCTGCCAGGGTGGCAATGCCAAGGTGCTTGGTGTAATGATATGTATATTGACTGGGATGTAAGGAGTAACAAGTTAATGATAATGCTTCTTACCACTAGAGGGAACCACAGAACATTCATATAAATATCATGTGACTAGGGGATTCTGGGATTAGATTAGAAAATGATTAGATGATTAGGAGTTAAGAGTTAGGAGAGAGCTAGAAGAGTTGTTGTACACTTGAGAGTTCTGTAAATTAGAGATAGCATAGTTTTATACAGTAACCTTCTACTTTAGGAATGTGAACGAATCATAGTAGTGTAATAAATTTATAGTTTATTTCGTTAACAAAGATTTGTGTTCTTTATTCAACACTACACATCCGAGCCTTCCAGGTAAAGTAGAATAGAGAATACAACACTTGGATGCTATGTTGCCTGTGCCAGGGGTCAGAACCAGGGTGCCATGCCCATAAGAGGTTGGATTAAGGGGAGGCTTGAGGACCCCGGAAGAAGTAAGTTGGGTGCATTGCGAGGGGATCCAGAGGCCATGGTGGGATTGCTGAGGGGGATCGCAAATCAGGGCTGCCTTTAAAAATGGCACTCTGATGCATGAGTCATCTTCCTGCCCTTGCCAGCTCAGCTCATCAGTGCAGGAAATGATGTAAGTGTGGCCTTGATGGGGCATTCCCCACCGTGGCCAAAAAAAAAGGCAAAGTTCCGTTGAATAGCGGGGTCTGCAGCGGCTTGAAACATCCCGCTCAGCACATTTGAAACCGGACTGGTTAAATCGTGTCCCAGATCTTGAGCCACTCTGGGGGTCATGGATTACACCATTAGTCTGACAGGGCAGGGCTTGATGGAGCCGCAAACCCGACTGCACAGAAATCAGGGTGCTATCTTTAAATGGCACCCCGGTCAGAACTGGCGACCTACCCCACCCACCATGAAGGTATTTGGGCTCTCACCAACCCCCCCCCCCCCCCCCCCCCCACACACACACACACACAATTATCAGGGGCTCTCCCCACCCCCACAACCACTGCGGCAGTATCAGCATCGCTCTCCCCCAAATTCAAGGTCCCTCCCCCCAATGCCAGATTCCGCTCCCTGAATGCCAGATTCTCCTCAATCTCTCACTCCCCCCCCCCCCCCCCTCACCTCACATACCAGGAACCCCCCCCCCTGCCTGGCACTGCCAATTGGCATGGATTGGCACTGGCAGGTTGACACAGGTTGGCACTGCCAGTTTGGCAGTTGCCGGTTGGCAGCTCTAACCTGGCAGCGCTGGCAGTGCCAACCTAGCAGTGCCAAACTGGAAATGTCAACCTGTGCCAGGGGGCAGTGCCAGGAGCAAATACCCAGGCATGACCCCCGGCGGGATCCTCTTGACTGCATCACATTCTTAAATAGCTGTTGTGAATTTTGCATGACATCACATTAGCGCAGTATGATTAGGAAGCCCTTTAACCATATTTAAATTTAGTGAAATCTATTAAAATGAGGTTCCTGCCTCATTACATCACCAGTGAGAGGCGGGGAAAATTGGGAAACTAGATCTTGTCGACGAGAATCGTGTTTCCCCACTCTCGTGGTAATTTGCGCCTGCGTCACTGTTCTTGCTGATGGTGAACGCAGGCGCAAATTGTCCCCGTGGTGCTCCCATATGTCTGCTGCCCCTGTCCTTAATATTGGTAGCGGTCATGGGTTTGGAAGGTGTGTCCAAGGAGCCTTGGTGAGTTCCTGCAGTGCATCCTGTGGATGGTATACACGGCTGCCATTGTGTGTCAGTGGTGGAGGGAGTGAATGTTTACGGATGGGTGCCAATCAAGTGGGCTGCTTTTTCCTGGATGGTGTCAAGCTTCTTGAGTGTTGTTGGAGCTGCACTCATCCAGGCAAGTGGTGAGTAGTCTATCGCACTCCTGACTTGTGCCTAGTAGATGGTGGACATCTACATTTGGGGAGTCAGGAGGTGAGTCACTTGCTGCAGGATTCCCAGCCTCTGACCAGCTGTTGTAGCCATTGTATTTATATGGCTAGTCCAGTTCAGTTTCTAGTCAATGGTAGCTCCTAGAATGTTGATAATGGGAGATCCCATGATGGTGATGCCATTGAAGGGCTGATGGTTAGATTTTGTCCTGTTGGAGTTGGTCCTTGCTTGGCATTTCTGTAGCGTGAATGTTACTTGCCACTTGTCAGCCTAAGCCTGGATATTGCCCAGGCCGTGCTACTTTTGGACAAGGACTGCTTCAGTATCTAAGGAGTCACGAATGGTGCTGAACATTGGTCAATAATCAGCGAATATGCTCATTAAAAATGTATTACTGCTGGCACATGGCACAGTGGTTAGCACTGCTGCCTACGCTGAGGACCCAAGTTCGAATCCGGCCCTGGGTCACTGTCCATGTGGAGTTTGCACGTTCTCCCTGTGTCTGCGTGGGTTTCGCCCCCACAACCCAAAGATGTGCAGGGTAGGTGGATTAGCCACACTAAATTGCCCCTTAATTGGAAAAAAATAATTTGTGAACTGAAATTTTTATTTTAATGTATTACTAGTGGATGATATTCCTTGTGATGAATCTGAAGATTTGCTCTTCTGTCCAATCATGGTGTTCGTGCCTTATGCTTACATCATTTGGCTGATTTACTCTGACTGAATAAATCAAATTCCATTTTCATTCAAATGTTTTCTGTGATTTACTACTTTATCCGTGTTTGAAGACTGCCTATTATTTAGTTAAAAATTGTAATGTGCAACTTTTTATTTTCCTTTATTTTACTTCTTTTTTTAAATGTAATTAATTTTTATCCGTTACCATTCTAAAACTGGGGGGGGGGGGGAAGCAAGATAATTTTCAAAATGCATCATGGACTGCAGTTCAAGAGGACAGCTCACCACCTTCTTGAGGGCAATTAGGGGTGGGCAATAACGAAGCCCACATCCCTTGAATGACTCATAAAAAAAAACAGGTAGATCTCTGAGGGAGAATGTGGGTTTGTTGCAGTTTAATTTATTGAAATAATACAGCAGGTGAAAACGATTTATCATATTTAGACAGCGCAATGATTTTCTAAATTTCTAATTGTGCTACTCTTTGTCCTAATTACATTGTTGCTGATTCACTAGCTATAGCGTCACAGGGTAGATCTTCTCCCCACCTCATTCCATCTTTTTCCTATCTTTTCTCCATGTTTTTCTTTCTGGCTGTTCACATACATCACACTATATCGCACACTAGCCTCCCACATTTCTGTTAGTCACTCTGAATTTGGGTACCTAGTATTGACACAAATATTCATTGTTCTTCTTAATTGCCTGGCCTTCACAAATGTTTTCTCTTGTAGATGCAGCACAGATCCTGGGCGTCATTCTCCGACCCCCCCAGAGGGTCGGAGAATGGCCGTTGGCCGCCGTGAATCCCGCCCCCGCCGGTTGCCGAAGTCTCCGAAGGGAGAAAAGTCGGCGGGGCGTTAATGTCGCCGCTGCCGCGGAGAATGTCACGGGTCTGCGCAAGGCAGCCGATTTTCGCCCTGCCGATATTCTCCCTTCCGGATGGGCCGAAGTCCGTTGACGTGATGACCGTTCACGTCGACGTAAATTAAACCACCCTTTTCATCGGCGTGACCCTGTGCTCCAGGTTCACGCCGACCAGCGTGGAGGTGAGTGACGGCCTGGGGGGTTGGCTCTGGGCAGGAAATGGCGTGGCCGCAGTCTGAATGCGTGAGGAGAGGTGTGTCTCGGGTTGTGTGTGTGTGTGTCGGCGGGTGGGGGGGGGTGGTTAAAGTAGGCTGGGCTCCGGGGGAGTGCCGGGAGGGCGGTCCGTGCCAGGTGGGGGATGGGGGGGGGGTCCGTGCCAGGTGGGGGATGGGGGGGGGGGGTCCGTGCCGGAGAGGGGGATGGGGGGTCCCGTGCCGGGGTGGAGGTTGGGGGGGGGGTCCGTGCCGGGGTGGAGGTTGGGGGGGGGGTCCGTGCCGGGGTGGAGGTTGGGGGGGGTCCGTGCCGCGGAGGGGAATGGGGGGGGTCCGTGCTGGGGAGGGGGATGGGGGGGTCCGTGCTGGGGTGGAGGTTGGGGGGGTGTCCGTGCCGGTGAGAGGGATGGGGGGGGGTCCGTGCTGGGGAGGGGGATGGGGGGTCCGTGCCGGGGTGGAGGTTGGGGGGGGGGTCCGTGCCGGGAGGGGGATGGGGGGGGTCCGTGCTGGGGAGGGGGATGGGGGTGGGGTCCGTGCCGGGGTGGAGGTTTGGGGGGGGGGGGTCCGTGCCGGGTGGAGGTTGGGGGGGGTCGGTGCCGGGGAGGGGGATGGGGGGGAGGTCCGTGCTGGGGAGGGGGATGGGGGGGTCCGTGCCGGGGTGGAGGTTGGGGGGGGTCCGTGCCGGGGTGGAGGTTGGGGGGAGGGTCCGTGCCGGTGAGAGGGATGGGGGGGGTCCGTGCTGGGGAGGGGGTTGGGGGGGTCCGTGCCGGGGTGGAGGTTGTGGGGGGGGTCCGTGCCGGGGGAGGGGGATGGGGGGGGGTCCGTGCTGGGGAGGGGATGGGGGTGGGGTCCGTGCCGGGGTGGAGGTTGGGGGGGGGGTCCGTGCCGGGGTGGAGGTTGGGGGGGTCGGTGCCGGGGAGGGGGATGGGGGGGAGGTCCGTGCTGGGGAGGGGGATGGGAGGGGGGTCCGTGCTGGGGAGGGGGATGGGGGGGGTCCGTGCCGGGGTGGAGGTTGGGGGGGGGTCCGTGCCGGGGAGGGGGATGGGGGGGGTCCGTGCCGGGGTGGAGGTTGAGGGGGGGTCCGTTCCGGGGAGGGGGATGGGGGGGGGTCCGTGCTGGGGAGGGGGTTGGGGGGGTCCGTGCCGGGGTGGAGGTTGGGGGGGGGTCTGTGCCGGGGAGGGGTTGGGGGGAGGTCCGTGCTGGGGAGGGGGATGGGGGGGTCCGTGCCGGGGTGGAGGTTGGGTGGGGGGTCCGTGCCGGGGAGGGGGATGGGGGGGGTCCGTGCTGTGGTGGAGGTTGGGGGGGGGGTGTCCGTGCCGGTGTGGAGGTTGGGGGGGGTCCGTGCCAGGGAGGGGGATGGGGGGGGTCCCATGCTGGGGAGGGGGATGGGGGGGTCCGTGCTGGGAGGGGGATAGGGGGGTCCGTGCCGGGGTGGAGGTTGGGGGGGGGTCCGTGCCGGGGAGGGGGATGTGCCGGGTCCGTGCCGGGGTGGAGGTTGGGGGGGTGTCGTGCCGGGGTGGTGGCTGGGGGAGGGTCCGTGCCGGGGTGGAGGTTGGGGGGGGTCCGTGCCGGGGAGGGGGATAGGGGGGTCCGTGCCGGGGTGGAGGTGGGGGGGTCCGTGCCGGGGAGGGGGATGGGGGGGGGTCCGTGCTGTGGAGGGGGATGGGGGGGTCCGTGCCGGAGTGGAGGTTGGGGGGGGGGTCCGTGCCGGGGAGGGGGGTGGGGGTTCCGTGCCGGGGTGGAGGTTGGGGGGGGCGGGTCCGTGCCGGGGTGGAGGTTGGGGGGGGGGGTCCATGCCGGGGAGGGGGATGGGGGTTGGGGGTCCGTGCAGGGGAGACGGATGGCGGGGGGGTCCGTGCTGGGGCGGGGGATGGGGGGGTCCGTGCCGGGGTGGGGGTTGGGGGAGGGTCCGTGCCGGGGAGGGGAATGGGGGGGATCCGTGCCGGGGTGGAGGTTAGGGGGGGGGGTCCGTGCCGGGGAGGGGGATGGGGGTGGTCCGTGCTGGGAGGGGGGGTGGGGGGGGGTCCGTGCCGGTGTGGAGGTTGGGGGGGGGGTCCATGCCGGGGAGGGGGATGGGGGGGGAGTCCGTGCTGGGTTGGAGGTTGGGAGGGGGGGTCCGTGCCGGGGTGGAGGTTGGGGGGGTTCCGTGCCGGGGAGGGGGATGGGGTCGGTCCGTGTTGGGGAGGGGGATGGGAGGGGGTCCGTGCTGGGGAGGGGGATGGGGGGGTCCATGCCGGGGTTGAGGTTGGGGGGGGGGTTCCGTGCCGGGGAGGGGGATGGGGGGTTCCGTGCCGGGGTGGGGGGGGGGTCCGTGCCGGGGAGGGGGATGGGGGGTCCGTGCTGGGGAGCGGGATGGGGCTGTCCGTGCCGGGGTGGATGTTGGGGGGGGTTCCGTGCCGGGGAGGGGGATGGGGGGTGGGGTCCGTGCCGGGGTGGGGGTCCGTGCCGGGGAGGGGGATGGGGGGTGTCCGTGCTGGGGAGGGGGATGGGGGGGTCCGTGCCGGGGTGGAGTTTGGGGGGGGGTCCGTGCCGGGGAGGGGGATGGGAAGGCAAGTGAGTTGGTCCACCTGGCCAGGTGCCAGCCTCCAACAGTTGGACCCATGCGGTCCATGCCACCTGGCTGGGGGGAGGAGGGGATATGGGCAATGATGACATGTCGTCGTTCCCCTCCCCCCACCAGGCCGTCATGTTTTCAAATCATCCAGCGATGTTGGCCGCAGTGGCGGCAGCCGCTCATGTCTATGTTGCCCTGGATGAGGAGGAGGAGGAGGAGGAGGAGCGTGCCAGAGAGGCGGCGCAGGCTGCCGCAGAGGGGCAGGCGGCAGCCGCCCAGGCTGGAGGGACACCCGACCGACAGGACGAGGAGGGGGAGGAGGACGTCGCGGCCCCACGGCAACGGAGGCACCCGAGGGCGCCCCGTGTGTACCGGCCCCGGCAGTCATACCAGGACCTCACGGACCGGGAATGCAGGAGGAGACTCCGGATGAGCCGGGAAACCGTGGCACACATCTGCCACCTGCTGGCACACCTGTCACCGCGTGGCACTGGCGGGGGACACCCTCTCCCCGTGTCCGTCCATGTTACGGTGGCCCTGAACTTTTATGCAACGGGGTCATTCCAGGCACCGAGTGGGGACCTGTCCGGCATATCGCAGACATCGGTGCGCCGGTGCATCCGGGCAGTGACAGATGCCCTATATGTCATGGCGCACCGCTACATCCGCTTCCCCGTGGACCGGGCCAGCCAAGATGCCCGGGCCGTGGGCTTCTCTGCCGTGGCCGGGTTCCCCATGGTCCAGGGCGCGATCGATGGGATGCACATCGCCGTGCGGCCACCTGCAGATAACAGGGCCGTGTTCACTAATAGGAAGGGGACCTATTCGATGAACGTTCAGGTGGTCTGCGAACACCGCATGATGATCCTGCACGTCTGCGCCCGTCACCCAGGCAGTGTACATGACTCATTCGTGTTGTCGCGGTCATCCATCCCCGGCATGTACGAGGGACGCCATCTCCGGCTGAGGGGCTGGTTGCTGGGCGACAGGGGCTACCCATTGCGATCGTGGCTGATGACGCCTATACGGAGGCCACGCAATGAGGCGGAGAACCGCTACAATGATGCCCATGTAGCGACAAGGGGAGTGATAGAGAGGTGCTTTGGCGTGCTGAAGATGCGTTTCAGGTGCCTGGACCTCTCTGAGGGCGCCCTCCAGTATCGGTCAGATAGGGTCGGCCGCATCATTGTGGTGTGCTACGTCCTGCACAACATAGTCCAACAGAGGGGCGATGTGCCGCAGGCAGAGGAGGGCGGAGTGGAGGACATAGAACATAGAACATAGAAAATACAGCACAGAACAGGCCCTTCGGCCCACGATGTTGTGCCGAACCTTTGTCCTAGATTAATCATAGATTATCATTGAATTTACAGTGCAGAAGGAGGCCATTCTGCCCTTTGAGTCTGCACCGGCTCTTGGAAAGAGCACCCCACCCAAACTCAACACCTTCACCCAACACCAAGGGCAATTTGGACATTAAGGGCAATTTATCATTGGCCAATTCACCTAACCTGCACATCTTTGGATTGTGGGAGGAAACCGGAGCACCCGGAGGAAACCCACGCAGACACGGGGAGGACGTGCAGACTCCGCACAGTCAGTGACCCAAGCCGGAATCAAACCTGGGACCCTGGAGCTGTGAAGCAATTGTGCTATCCACAATGCTACCGTGCTGCCCTTGAGAACAAATAAATCTACACTATATCATTTAACCGTAATCCATGTACCTATCCAATAGCTGCTTGAAGGTCCCTAATGTTTCCGACTCAACTACTTCCACAGGCAGTGCATTCCATGCCCCCACTACTCTCTGGGTAAAGAACCTACCTCTGATATCCCTCCTATATCTTCCACCTTTCACCTTAAATTTATGTCCCCTTGTAATGGTTTGTTCCACCCGGGGAAAAAGTCTCTGACTGTCTACTCTATCTATTCCCCTGATCATCTTATAAACCTCTATCAAGTCGCCCCTCATCCTTCTCCGTTCTAATGAGAAAAGGCGTAGCACCCTCAACCTTTCCTCGTAAGACCTACTCTCCATTCCAGGCAACATCCTGGTAAATCTTCTTTGCACCTTTTCCAAAGCTTCCACATCCTTCCTAAAATGAGGCGACCAGAACTGTACACAGTACTCCAAATGTGGCCTTACCAAAGTTTTGTACAGCTGCATCATCACGTCACGGCTCTTAAATTCAATCCCTCTGTTAATGAACGCGAGCACACCATAGGCCTTCTTCACAGCTCTATCCACTTGAGTGGCAACTTTCAAAGATGTATGAACATAGACCCCAAGATCTCTCTGCTCCTCCACATTGCCAAGAACTCTACCGTTAACCCTGTATTCCGCATTCATATTTGTCCTTCCAAAATGGACAACCTCACACTTTTCAGGCTGCATCCTATCTATGTCTCTTTGCAGCCGACAACAGCCCTCCTTACTATCCACAACTCCACCAATCTTCGTCTGCAAATTTACTGACCCACCCTTCAACTCCCTCATCCAAGTCATTAATGAAAATCACAAACAGCAGAGGACCCAGAACTGAGCAGCAGGAAGAGGCGCAGTCCTCCCGAGATGATAACGGAGAATTTCGCCCCATATTTCGTCAGATAGAGAATCAGATGGTGTGAACATGAATGTTACTGCTTCCAACACATAATACAGCTCATTGTTTAGTTAATCGTGCAGTTTCTATACAATATCAAAAGTAATCCCATTTTCAATTCCAAATCAATTGCTGAATTTTTGTTCGGCACAGGTATTAAGGATTTAAGAACCACAGTGGGCCAATGAAGTTAAGCTACAGATCAGCCATGATTTAATTCACTGGTAGAATAGGGTGGAGAGGCTGAATGGCCTACTGTTCTTCCTTTTTTTTCAGGCTCTAACTATTGCTCAGTTCAGGCAGCAGGACTGGATGCTTGAGGGATGTCATAAAGGGCAAATTACCTGGAATTGTTTTTTTGGTAGTTATGTAGATATAGAGATGTATATACAGAAATTACCCACAGAAGGTTAAATAAGAGAGATAGAGCCCAGCATGGAGCAGACCATACAGGCTGTGGAAGGGTTGGAACAAACTTTTTTCCATGATTTTATGTGCTCCTGTTTTTTACTCCTTTCATCTCATAATTTACGTTTTTAAGGAATGATAGAACCTCTTCTGTATTGCAAGATACAGAAGTCTCTACGACTACAATTTGTCAAGAAAAGAAGAAAAACTATTCTGTTGAACAAAACGTGAACTATTTCATGTCGCCTTATAGTCACCGGGTGCGATCTAAGGCCTTGTCGCACCCGACTCATGACACGATGAGGCCGCTAAACCTTTTACAAAGCTCGTTATGGCTCGCGAGATCAAAAAGATCTCGCAAAGTGTTGCAATCTGTGGGCAGATTCAGATTTGCGTATTTAAGTGCGCATTAAGCTCATTTAAATATGTTTGCGCCTGAGTTACCCTAACGGCCTCACCTTGGCGACACCGAGGGGACGCCATTTAGCACTGGTTTCCCCAAACGTGAACCAGGCACACCGGTACTTGCGGGGATCTCACAGGCAATTGGGGACTCCTGGATGGTCGGGTTCTGGGAATGATGGTACCCTGGCACCCACGATGCCACTCACGCACCCTGGCAGTGCAAACCGAGCACCCTGGCAGTGCCACTGGGTACCACCCTGGCAATGCCAGGGTGACCAGGTGGCACTGCCAGGGTGGTAGGGGCACTGCCAGGGTGGTAGGGGCACTGCCAGGGTGGTAGGGGCACTGCCAGGGTGACAGGCTGGCAGTGTAAAGGTGGCATCCTACCTGTGCCAAGGATCAGGCCAGGGGTGCCCTGCTCTTATGAGATGAGATGCAAGGGCCTCCAGGAGCCCCTAATTAGGAAGTTGGAGTGTCGGGATGGGGGGGGGGGGGGGGGGGGGTCCAGAGGTTGCGGTGAGGGTTCCAGAGATCGGGGTGCCATTCATATTTTCCTGCACTGGCGAGCTGAGTTTGTTAATCAGGAAATGGGTCTAAATGTAGCCTCGGCAGGGCCCAAAAATGAAGCAGAGTCCCGTTTAAAAGCAGGGTGGTTTTCGGTGTTGCCAGTGCCGGGAAACACCTGGCTAAACACTCCCCAAACGGGACTCTGTTTCATTTCCATCAAATCACGCCCATCGTGTCCGAATGTGTAAGCAACTATTCTTTTCATACCCACCACAAGTTGCAGAGCCGTCCTCACTGTGATACCTGCAAACACATTGAGCAGAACCGAAAGTGTTGATGCATTCATATTTAGCACTAGTACAGAAGGACACATCCTTGCATTCATTGATATCTGTAAACAGAAAAGAATTATAAGAATGATATGAGCACGAGATGGAATTTAATGTCACAACATAATTGCAGAAGAAACACTGGGTGGGATTTTCCAGGCCCGCTAGTGGAAGGACCAGAAATTTCTGCTCAAAGTCAATGGATTTTTGGCTGCCCGCCAAATATTCCAGTCCTGCCCGCACCTATTCCCGCCAAAGGCGGGACTTAAAAATCCTGGCCACTGTCACTCACTCTTATGTTCGCAGTCATGGACACTGAAAGTTCTTTAGAGGACAACATAAAGGTGGGACCTTTACATAGTGAGTCACCGTACATGCAGCAAGGGTAGGGGACCAGGATAGAACAGGTGTCAGCATGCCAAGGTCCTGCTGCTGGCCAATGGCAGACTGCCTCCGCTGATGGACAAAACACCACAGGGTGGCTGGGGGGATGTGAAAGGTCCCACCCATTGTTGAACCCTAGTGGTCTCCTGTCACACCTTGTGTAGCAGCATGCCTTTTGTTCTCTGCATGTTACCCATGTGTGTGCACTGGAGTCATGAGCTTTTGATTTGTCCTGGTGGTTCAAAAGCATATGGTATAAGGACTGCCACAGAATGAAGGCAGCATGGCTGCTGCCAAGGCATTGACCAGACTGGACCATAAGACATGGGAGCAGATTAGGCCATTCGGTCCATCGAGTCTGCTCCACCATTCAATCATGACTGATATGTTTCTCATCCCCGTTCTCCTGCCTTCTCCCCATAACCCCTTATTAATCAAGAAGACATCTATCTCTGTCTTAAAGACACTCAATAATTTGGCCTCCACAGCCTTCTGCGGCAAAGAGACCCTCAGATTCACCACCTTCTGGCTGAAGAAATTCCTCCTCATCTCATTTTTAAAGGATTGTCCCTTCAGTCTGAGATTGGGCTCTTAATTTATTTAACAGCCTCCTATACAGCACCTTGTCAAAGGCCTTCTGGAAATCTAAATAGATCACGTCCACTGATTCTCCTTTGTCTATCTTCCTTGCTACACCCTCAAAGAATTCTTACAGATTTGTCAGACATGACCTCCCCTTGACGAAGCCGTGCTGACTCGGTCCTATTTTATCATGCATTTCCAGGTACTCCGCAATCTCACCTTTAATAATGTGTATCTTTTTAAAATTATTTTTTAATAATGCTTGATGTGCGAACTATTGTCGCACATGAGCTGAATATTGACAGAATAGAAAACTTTCAGTTGTGGTATATTTCTGAGAGATGGCATACAACCCACAAAGTGGCATCCATGCAGCCAATAGTGGAAGCCATGGGTAATCCTGCAGTTCTTGCAAAGTCACATGCTCACATTGTCTACTTCTATCTGGCAAGAGAGAATGAAAAGCATTTGGCTGGAATACAGAGCTTCAGTAATCTCCTTATGCCATGAGAAACTGGGAGATGTTGCAAATATCTCAACCTCCAGCCTGGAAGCAGCCAGACATATAAACATCAATGCCACATGACCTTCACAACCATTAGCAATGCTATCACCTGCTCTGAGACTGAAGTTGTGGCTGTAACAGGTGCCAGTTTGGTGACGTGGAGATATGTGACACATTGGGTGGAACATAATGTCACCCGTCACCTCAGGATTTATAAGCAAAATGTACCTTGTCAGCTTTCTTAGCTGATGTCACTCAGGATTTGGGAAACAACAAAAAAAACTTTCACATTTGAATTGACAAACGATAAGAACAAGTATGAGGGCTGTGTTGCTCTTCTGTGTCAAATCCCATCATTCATCTGCAGCAGAGGTTGGTGAATGATCACTGCTGTAAAATCCCAAAGCATATTGTGTTTGCTATAAAATGATAATGTTGTCAGTTTATTACCTAAGTGTTAGACTGTAGTACTCAGCAAATGTATCAGCACAGAATTCAGTTGCCATCTGTACATCCTTTCCATTCTCCCTCCCAATTTTCCTAATTTATCTCCCCTCCTCGCTAAAAGGCAATGATTCTACGCTGACCCACTAATGCGGTCACAGTTTGTGCATGAACCTGAACAAGAAATTCTGGCACCCTTAACCCTGTCCCACTTCACATGGCCACATTTGAATTATTATTCTTTCACGAGATGTGGGGATCACTGGCAAGACAAGCATTTGTTGCTCATCTCTAATTGCCCTTGAATTGAGTGGCCTGCTCGGCCATTTCCGAGGGCAGTTAAGAGTCAGCTACATTGCTGTGGGTCTGGAGTCACATGTCGATCAGATCAGGTGAGGATGGCAGCTTTCTTCCCTAAAGGACATGAGTGAACCAGATAGGTTTTTATGACAATCGACAATAGTTTCATGGTTACCATTACTGAGACTAGCCTTTAAATTTAACCAGCTGCCATGGTGGAATTTGAACCTCTGACTGGCCGTTAGTCTGGCCCTCCTGATTATTAGCTCAATTATATTACCACTACGCCAACACCTCTCCTTCCCAGCAAGTTCCACTAGAAACAAATCAGAGGTCAGAAGGACAGCTGATATTCTCCTTTCCTAGAGTTGGTTAAGTCATCTCTAGTGCTTAGGTCATCTCTAGTGCCTTTACCACCAACTTGGTTGAGATAAGATAACTTTAATTGAATTGATTTTTGGGCAGTTCAGTCCCAGACCAATTACATTTGGTAGCCCTTTAAAATCCTTTCCATTTATTGGCATTGTTCAGTCAATGAGGGAGCCATACTCATTTTTTAAATTAATATTCTTTTTTATTTCCTTCTTCAGACCCTTATTATACCAGACGCTGATAGACAGTATGGGAGATAAGCAGCTATTACGTTTCTGCAGTGGCTTTCTGTTAGCAGCTGCTAAATTAGGGTGTCCAATCTCAAGTATTCATTTCTTCCCCCTATGTCTTCATTCCAATTGCTTTAGCTATTGGACTATTTTGTCCTGGGTCTTTTTTTGGGTTGCTTCCTCTTGCTGAGGGTTGGATACAATATTGCTCCAGTGGCTTCCATCATAAGCTGTCCTCATTACCCCGTCAGCTCATATTTTACCCTTGATGTTGCTCATCCAAGTAATCCTGGAGTTCCATTTACCATTGATGTGATCGTCAAGCAGTGTTCTGTGTATATTGTCACACCTTATCAGGTGACCAAAATAATTACATTTTTGGTTCCTAATGAAATTAAATTCTTCCCAGGGAATTCTGTTTGTTTACTCTTCTTCCAGGATATTCTAAGTATTCCGCTGTAAACCCACATTTTAAAGGCTTCGAATCTTTTCATCATTTGGTTGCCTACAGTCTAGGTTTCACTGTCATAGAATCGCTACAGTGCAGAAGGAGGCCATTTGGCCCATTGAGTCTGGACAAACCCTCAGAAAGAACGCCCTACCTTGGCCCACACCGCTATCCTATCCCTGTAATCTCACCTAACCTTTTGGACACTAAGGGGCAATTTAGCATGGCCAATCCAACTAAACTACACACATCTTTGTACTGTGGGAGAAAACCAGAACACCCGAAGGAAACCCACACAGACTCAGGGAGAACGTGCAAACTCCACACAGTCAGTCACCCAAGGTTGGAACCAATAATAATAATCTTTATTATTGTGGAAAGTAAACTTGCATTAACACTTACTGTAATGAGGTTACTGTGAAAATCCCCCAGTCGCCACACTCCGGCACCTGTTCGGGTACACGGAGGGAGAATTCACAATGTCCAATCAAACCTGGATCGCTGGTGCTGTGAGGCAGCAGTGTCAACCACAGTGCCACCATGTTGTCCTGCAGAAATGCTGACCATACATAACGGGTGGGATTTTCCAACCCCCCGCCGTGTCGGAGAATCCCCGGAGAGCGGCGCGAATCCCGCCCCGCCGCCAGCTGCTGTATTCTCCGGCGCCGTTTTTTGGGTGGGGGTGGGATTCCTGCCATGCTGATCGGGGGCCGTTCGCAGCAGCCCCCCCTCCGACGATTCTCCGAGTCCTGATGGGCTGAGCAGCCGTCCATTTTTGGCGAGTCCCGCTGGCGTGAATCATTCACCTCACGCACCTGCGGGATTTGGCAAGTGAGTATGCGTGGGCAGCCCTTGGGGGGGCACGGGGGTCCGACCCCGGGGGGGGGGGGGGCCATGGTGGCCTAGCCCGCGATTGGGGCCCACCGATCTGCAAGTGGGCTTGTTCCGTGAGGGCACTTCTTTCTTCCACGCCAGCCCCTGTAGGACTCCGCCATGGCCGGCGCGGAGAAGAGAACCCCCTGCGCATGTGCCAAAATATGGCGGCCGGTCTGCGCATGCACGGAACCACGCTGGCCATCCCGCGCATGCGCGAGATCATGCCGCCCCTTCGGCGCATGCGCAAACTCGCGCTGTCCCTTCGGCGACGGCTGGAGCAGCACCAACAACTCCGGCGTCAACCTAGCCCCCGAAAGTGTGGAGAATTCCGCACTTTCGGGGGCTGTTGACACAGGAGTAGTTGGTGCCGGTTTCCCGCTGCCATAGGGACTTAGTCCCCAGAAGGGAGAATCCCGGCCAACATTTGAGCAAACATTTTCACATACACTAGCTTATTTTCTTTGTCGTTAGAATCAAATTAATTTTGTTGAAAGCGCCTCTTGCTATTTCAATTCTTCTGATCATTTCCGGGTCACATTTAGCATCTGCCATAATGAGGAACACACATTTGTTCTACATTGGTTCCATCAATTGAGATTGTCAACCTTTAGTTCCTTGGGATTCTTACTAATCATATGTTATCTGAAAAATTGTGCATGCTAATCACTCGAGGTAATATCATGAGGTCACATCCATGGAGTGCAGAGTGCCTCCAAAGGCTACCAGACTTTGAGCTTTTAGTGCTTACCTGTGCAATTTCTTCCATCACCCTTAAATCCTGCCTTGCACTGACAGATATGGCTGTCACCAGTGCTGATACAGTTTGCTGATTCGTGACAGGGAAAAGCAAATGGCGGGAGGCATTTATCTGAAAAGAAACAAAAATGTTTTTGAAATAATTAATCCAAGAACATCAAATTAAATATTAATAATTAAATAGGACCCCCACAGCATTGTGGATGTGCCTACATCACATGGACTGCAGCAGTTAAAAAATGGTCTCACCACCACCTTCCCAAAAGCAATTAGGGATGGGCAATAAAATCTGGCCTAGACAGCCATGTCCACATCCTGCGGATTAATAAATGAAAATAAATATTCAAGGAATGAAATTAGCTGTACCATTGATTCGCTTGCCCTGGGACAACTTAATCTCTGCAATCCACAGGGCGCTCCATATGAACACCTCCCCAGCACTTGTTCCAGATCCAGTCAGGGAGATGGGTGACAGGAATCCAGCGACAAGATTCGCAGAGCGAGCCCTGACCAAACTCCTGGATGGTGTGCAGCAGAGGTGGGATGCCTTATACCTGCGTTCTCACACATGTCCTTCCACCAAGGTCATCACTACCACCTGGTAGGCAGTGGCAGCCTTAGTAAGTGTCAGCTCGCTGCAGAAGAGGACGCGGCAACAGTGCTGCAAGAAGATGAATTACCTCATTCGTGTGACCAGGGTACGTCTGCCTCTTCGAGTCTCCCACTGCACCCCTTCACACTCCCTTCACACTTCCAAGGTCACCTCCCAGCCAGCCACCTCAAGCATGCGGCCCCCTGCCACCTCCCCACTCCCCATATTCCCCCCCGGTATCTAATCTGGTCTTTACATACTCGCTCCCACTCAGGACCCACGCCTGCCAGACTTCATCTGAACAGGCAGGACTCCAGCCTACACTCTTCCCAGCTATCACATTGGCGGATAAACTCCAGCATAATTGCTGTGAGTGGGCACAACCAGCCGGAGTCATGTCCAAGCTCAATGCCCTTTGAGGAAGGAGGCCTGAGCTGGCTGGAGAAGAGCAGGACTGTACCTGTGCAGAGGGTGAAGTGGGGGCAACAGACAAAAGTGAGAAACCTCAAGACACGCAGTCATAGTTGAAGCTCCACGTGAATCAGCCTGCCTCTGTGAAGCACTAGTGACATCTCCCTTCCTTGCAGGTCAATCAGTGGACCAGCCTGGGCCATCCGCGCACCCTCTGGAAACCACAGACCTGAGCAACTCCGAGGGAGATAATTCGGAGACAAGCTTCGAGGATGTGTCACAGATGTCACCCGCACTCTCCACCCGCACAGATACTCACACCTCAGTCAGATTAACTAGTAGGCAGGGCTGCTGGCTCACTCACTGGTGAGCGCCTCACGCCTGGTGATCCACAGGAGGTGGAGGCAGGGACGTCCCAGGGATCCGGCACTCGGAGGGCTGCTGGAGCCCAGGACACTGCTGAGCCCCAGGCCAATGGCTTGCTCTGAGTACAGTCATCCCAGAGCTGCTAGAGCTGCAAAGGCAGAATCGCAAGCATCAGAAAGGGATGTCAGCATCCTTCCTCAGACTGCAAGGCTGCCTGGAGGAGTCCCATAGCCTTCTGTTTGAGGAGATGATGCTGTCACTCATACGCAACGAGACCCACACTACAGGGGTGGCATCGACAGTGGAGACTTTGGTGCAGGAGGTGCACTCCACGGCGGGGGATGTCCACTCCATGCTTCAGCTCATGACCTCCATGGCTGAGGGTTTGAGCTCCATGGTGCAGGACTTCAACTGCATGGTGATGGAAATCCATGAGTGTCAGTGCCAGAGGACAGCGGGGCTTCTGGATCTTACCCCAGCTGCCCCCCATCCCATGGAGGAGCCCAGGTGTCCCCCGGCTACCAAACAGAAAAAGACAGGCAGGAGTGTAGCCCAGAGCCTTCCACCGAGGAGAACCTAGGGGTGTTCAACCTATCTGATACCCCCTCCCTGTAAGCGACACCTCCAGCCCTGCACACCGAAGAGGGCTGCACTGTAACACCCATGCAGCCCACAAGATCCAGGCCCCCAGGGTGGTTTCAGCGTAAATGCCTATTCTCCCAGCCAGACACCCCCCCCCCTTGCGATTTAGTTTATTTCCTCCTCCACTGATTTATTTGCACTCTCTGGAAAGGCACCACTATCACTTTTGTTCAGGTGAACGTCTTCAGCTGTCAAGGTCACGTCAACGGAAGTCATCACCATTGTCCTGCAGTGTATAGCCAATGGCTTCAGCACCCATGAATGTAGGACCACCCACAGGCACCACATTTGTGAGTTGATGTCAGACCCCATGGTATCACACTGGCATGTGGGACCTGAAAGAGCAACCTGATCTCCATTTTAAAAAGTTGGTGAATCCTCCAGCAGTCATGCTGGCTGGCACTGCGGTCGGAGGAGGTAGGGGTGGGCGTGGGGGGACCTCGGGCTGGCAAAACGCGCATGGCCAAGGCTGCATGGGGTGGGGGGAGGGGACAGCCGTGGCACCGCAGCAGGGGGGACAGCCACGGCAGCCAGGAGCATGTCCAGGTCGGCATCCCGGTACCTTGGCGCTGTACGGCGGGTGGCCATCTTCCCAGCGCCAACTGGAGTGTGCGTCTGTTTGTGAGAGAGCACCCAAAGACCAAGAACCATTTCACAACTGTACCAAAGCACCAGAATCTTTTTTTAAAGTAGTTGGAAATGAAGATCAAACAATTAATTGCACTTCTCCTACCCAATACTCTGGAAAAGCCACACTCGTTTAAATATAGTTGGTTTTTATTGCAAATTAACAACAGTCTGAACTACAGGCCAAACAGCACATGCAACAACTATTAAACCAGCTGTAGCATATGCTTTTCTCCACACTATCTTAAGCACAGATTCTAAGCAGATCTAAGGGTCTACGGTGTGCATGCACAGTAAAACACGGTACCCTGTTCTGAAGCAAATATTCACTGCTGTCAGTGATTTTATTAACCCACTCACAAATGTTGTCAATCAAGAGGTTTGGATCTCTCCTTAATAAGTACTCTTATCATTCTGTCAGCTTGTAGTGTATCTACAGTGTGTGTAGTATATGAAGACCAACAAATGCTTCAAGAATTGTTGATTCCATGTACCAATTTTATTTATATAGAAATACTTTAAAAAAACATGAAGTACACCATTACTTAAGTTTTACCTTTATTATGTAGAACTTTAAATGTCAGAAAAATAAAACTCTTGATACTATTTCAATTCTTGTCTCAGCAAATATAATGTTAGTGTTTGACCATGAGGTTAAAGGCCCTTTATCATAGAATACAATATATTTTGTTTTTAAACTTTGCTCAGTAAAGTACATTTATGATCAAGTAACTTCACCTACAAAAACATAAACAAGTGGTAAAGAAATATATTAAAATGGAAATACTAAAAACTGTGTGTGGGTGGTTGCGATATTTTAATGTGTCTCGGCGCCGCGTCAAAGACGTGGCCCGCGTATCGGCTGCCGATCTCAAGCCACACCCCCGCGCTTCTCATGGCGCCCGTGCTGGTCCCTTGAGGGCCGCAGAATCGGTGGGCTATGGGGCCCGTTGACGCCGTCGTAAAACCCTCCGGTGTTTACGACGCCGTCAACACTTATTATCAGAGAATCCCGCCCATGGACTCTTCCCTCCTTGAACCCACAGGTTGATCTTCCCAATCTTCCTCTCCCTCGTCTGCCCAGTGTACATAATAAAAATCAATCCAGAGGTCACGACACTGAGGCCTTCTTTTTCAATCTAGTGCCTAATGTCTTAAACTTGCTCTGTCAGACTTTTGAAATATAATTCTATATCATCGGTTTCAATACTAACAACTTTGGGTGGCTGTCCCTCCCTTTCCTCTTTTCCATGACAGTCTTCAATCTGTCAGCTGAGAGGTAACATTCCATTTAAAAAACTGCCTTTAATTCATAATGTTTTACTATATCGAACACTAACATTTTTAAATAACATTGTTGACTAATGCATTTTGGAAGGTCTAATGCAGGTAGGGAATATACAGTGAATGGTAGAACCCTCAAGAGTATTGAAAGTCAGAGAGATCTAGGAGTACAGGTCCACAGGTCATTGAAAGGGGCAACACAGGTGGAGAAGGTAGTCAAGAAGGCATACGGCATGCTTGCCTTCATTGGCCGGGGCATTGAGTATAAGAATTGGCAAGTCATGTTGCAGCTGAATAGAACCTTAGTTAGGCCACACTTGGAGTATAGTGTTCAATTCTGGTGGCCACACTACCAGAAGGATGTGGAGGCTTTAGAGAGGATGCAGAAGAGATTTACCAGAATGTTGCCTGGTATGGAGAGCATTAGCTATGAGGAGCGGTTGAATAAACTCGGATTGTTCTCACTGGAACGAAGGAGGTTGAGGGGAGACCTGATAGAGGTCTACAAAATTATGAGGGGCATAGGCAGAGTGGATAGTCAGAGGCTTTTCCCCAGGGTAGAGGGGTCAATTACTAGGGGGCATAGGTTTAAGGTGAGAGGGGCAAGGCTTAGAGGAGATGTACGAGGCAAGTTTTTTACACAGAGGGTAGTGGGTGCCTGGAACTCGCTACCGGAGGAGGTGGTGGAAGCCGGGACGATAGTGACATTTAAGGGGCATCTTGACAAATACATGAATAGGATGGGAATAGAGGGATATGGACCCAGGAAGTGTAGAAGATTGTAGTTTAGTCGGGCAGCATTGTCGGCACGGGCTTGGAGGGCCGAAGGGCCTGTTCCTGTGCTGTACTTTTCTTTGTTCTTTGTTCTTTGTTCTTTGACTACTCATACTTTCTAACCCTTTTATCTCCTTCTTTTTGTTTTCCAGTTTTTGTCTATCCATCTTTGTGGTGTTCTCACATTTTCTCTGCTATCTCTCGTCTGATAAATCTACAACATTGTCACTCACACACATTGATCACTTTGTTTCTCTCCCTCTTCTTGTAGTCTTTCCCTTTCTCTATTTCCTGTCTTTAGGGCGTCTTCTGCCTTCTCTGTCTGCCTCTCACACATAAAGCAAGAAAAATAATGGTGAACACCATTGGAGAAAGTGTAAGAAAAAATATTAGAGACCAATATCACTCTTGGCATTAAGATCAGTGCTAAAATTGCATATTTATCTTTCTAGAGGCAACACATGAACATGTCAGAACTCCACAAAGATAGATAGACAATAAACTGGAAAAGAAAAAGAATTGGAAAGTAGACGATTTGCCGCCAGAAAGTTAAAAGGGAATATTTTTCATGGAGATGTCATGTAAGGTCAATTAAGATACATAAAATGTAATAATTGTAATGTTGAGGATCATTAATGTTTCTTTATTTCCATTTAAAGTTTGCTCCATAATGATAATTACACTTTAACACAATGAATTAAGTGCAAAATACATTTTAAATCAATTCTCACCATTTAAAAAACATTTGTATCCCTCTTTCCCAATTGGAATTGTTGCAGATGGACATGGTTCACATTTAAAAAGTCGTGGACTGATTTGGTTTGCGCATTTCAGCTCTGGGAAACAAGGCTGTCCTTTACAGTGATCTTGATAATCTGAGCAGAACTCTCCGGAAAACAGCTCTGAGCATAAGCAACCAACAACCTGCAATGAGAGAAGAACAATGCTGATTCTTGATCTTGTTATAACTAAGCACTGGGTGAAGGTAGATTTCAACCCATTTCCTCCCATTCCCTAGTCCCCAATCACAGGGCGGGATTCTTTGATCCTGAGGCTAAGTGTTGACAGCGTCGTAAACGCCGTCGCGTTTCACGACGGCATCAACATGCCCTCAGGAGCAGCGTTTTTGTCCTCTACAGGGGGCCAGTGCGGCACTGGAGCGACCCATGCAGCTCCAGCTGCCGATGCGGGCGTCAAAAGGGGGCTGCGGGTCTGCGCATGCGCACTGCGACTGGCACCAATGAGCACATGCGCAGTGCAGTGCGACCGCCACCAATGCGCGCATGCGCAGTGGCTCCCTTCTCCGCGCTAGCCCCGACGCAACGTGGCGTAGGGCTACAGGGGCCGGCACAGAACAAAAGAGGCCCCCAGACCGAGAGGCTAGCCTGCCGATCGGTAGGCCCCGATCGCGGGCCCAGGCCACAGCGGAGACAGCCCCCCCCCCCCCAGGGTCGGACCCCCCTCCCAACCAGACCGCCGAGGTCACGCCGTGTAAGACCACACGTGGACGGGGCCGGCAGGACTCGGATTCTTTGTGCGCCCGCTCGCCCTATCCCGGGTGGAGAATCGCCGGGGGGGACCATGTACAGCGGCCCCCAACCGGTGCCGCGCCAGCGCCAATGGTGCCGATTCTCCGATCTCCGGAGGATCGGCAGACCAGCGTGGGCGGCGTCGCACGATTCTCCGGCCCAGCGTGGGCTGAGAGAATCCTGCCCACAACCTTGGTATTATCAAAAGGAATGGAATAAAATATGAGGAAACATGAGAAAAAGACTTTGAATTCATCAATCCTGCTCCTTTTGTCAGATCTTGTACAATCATAGATTCTATTAAATCAGTCTAATATTGTTATGGGCCAGGGTTTAGAGAACTCCAAAGTGTAGCATGAAGTTCACCTGGCCCACAACTTTTAATAGATTGTGGAGTGGGGAGAACACAACCCACTCTACAGGTGTGGTACAGCAGAAATGGAAAAGTATTTTTTAAAACAAAACAATGTTTATTCCATGAACTCAAGTTCAACTTTTTAAAACATACAGTGAACATCTTAGCAACCATCAATTCAAATACAACCCCCAAAGAATACAACACTAAGTAAACCTTTAAGCTTTCCTTTTTAACATCCATACGACTTAAAAACAAAACCTTTAACAGAAGCACATCAGGCTAAAGTCACTACTGAAAACATTTATAATTCTGAATTCACCAAATGATCAAGAGATAGTCTTTTGATGGCAGAGAGAACAGCAGTACACCTGCTTGGTCTGGCTTCAGCTCCAACACTGAAAACAAAACTAAAACACACCCTGCAGCCTGCTCAAAAGCAAAAGTAAAAAACTGACAGACAGCCTAGCTCTGACATCACTGATAATACATATTTCTTAAAGGTACATTTCTTAAACACCTATTTCTTAAAGGTACTCTCACATGACAATATTCTGACAAATTTCTTTCAATTCATAAATCTAGATGATGCACTTAGAAAGACACTACTGTTGTCAAATTTGACATGGCCTGAAAATGGGTTTGGGGATCAGGATGCGTGATTAAACCACCTGTAACTTTCCATGCAGGCAGAATGCAAACATTGTGCTGCCTGCTAATTTACATGATTGTAGCATGCGGCCAGCAATAAACACACTGTGCACTAGTTAAAACCAGTCTCTTGAAGGGAAGATGCATTTTGACTGGAGCAGTTGCAGTAAGTGGCTGGGGAAAGTTGTCTGTTGCATCCACGGTAGGCAGAACCCATAGAAGAAAGTAGAAATTACAGAACATGGTTTATTTCAATACAATTACCATACTCCCCTAAGGGTCTCCTTCCCTGACCTGGAGCTAGACCGGGGTTTTTGTACAACTGAGGAAAAGGGGAAACCCCACCCCCTGAAGGGGGAAGGCCTGCCAGTTTGAAAGGGAAGTTCATATTCTGGGGCGGTCACGGGAAATCGTATAGTCCTGATCCCGGGTCCATTGGGGTTATAACAGTGTCCAAGCAGGTTGAACACTGAAAAATGGCACAGCAGGGCAGAGAGCTCGGTTCAAGTTTCTCAAATGCCGCACCGGAGGCCTTGATATATGAACTGGACAGGCCGAGAGAGGTGCTCTATCCACAGAGGGCCAGGAGACCAATTGGGCACACACTGCAAATGCTGTGGGAGCAGAAAGTCACCCCGGTCAATGCTGGCACTGTACCCGGAGGACCTGGACGCAGTGCCACAAGAAGTTCAATGACTTCACCAGGTCAATGAATCCGTCTTCAAATGCCATATCCTTACAAATGAACCATTAGTCTCGCTCGCCGCAGTGCCAGAGGGAGTAGCCAAACACAGCTGAAAAGAAAGGGGAGTTGACACAACTCATGCCTATATTCATAGCCTCATTTCTCCCTCACATACCTAGCACTGCTGTTGATCTCACACATACAGCTCAGGCTTGCAGTCATTATCATACACGGCATTATCATGACAGCAACCCCCTTCCACCTGCCATGCTGCAGCCTCTGATGTAGCACTGCTTCAGAGCACCAGAACTGGCAAGTGCATTCACAAAACAGACACTAAGGAAATGCGCATGGGTGATTAGCTTACCTTTACATGCAATGTGGAATGCCTTCCTTCATACTTTTGGTCTGAAATGTTTATTTTGTAGTGGTTTTTATTTTTGCATTGTGGTTAAGCAGACACTGTGATGGTCAATCACAGAGATGAAGTAAGTTGTGGTGGGTAGGGAATTGGCATTCACTTGGAATCATGTTTGAACTAGTTCTTCACAGACAGCTGGACAGAAAAGCACTCTGCAGACAGCCTCCTCCTTCTTCCTCATCCTCCCTCCCACGGTCGTGCTCCTCAGCAACATGTTGCATAACTGGGAGCGAAGTCTGTACCGTCATCATGGCGAAGTCGTGGAGTTTGCAGCATACAACCATAAATCTTGATGTGCACTTTGCCAAGTACTGTATGTGGTGATATGTCTGTGAGTAAGATTGTCTGAAGATAGCAATGTGACCTCCAACCAGCTGGTGGTGTCAGACCTTGGTTATGTAGTGTGGCAGACTCATCAGTTGATAGTAAAGAGTACACAAGGACAGTCGCACATCAGGTAGTTCCAGAGCAACCTAGTTTGTATAGCATTCTGCATGATATCCTTCCGCGCGTTAAATAATAAATCATCATTCTAAGTAACTCATCAACAGTTCTGCAAGTATCATTGCTACAGCAAGGCCACAGAGCACAACACTGCAGAGCTCTTTCACAGCAGTCCAGGCAATAGAATTGTTGTTTCTGCAGGCCAATGGTCTACTCGATCATAATTCATGTGGTAGCAGATCTTTCATTATATGCACTTTGTACAACTGTGCAAGAGCTATGTCATCAGCTGTTTGCCCATGCTGCTCAGTAGCCATCCTTGGATTTGTATTTGTGGTTTAAATGCAGATGCCACAGAATGAACGCGTCATGATTGACGCCATGGTATCAAGCATTGACCTGCATCATTCTCTGCCGATGGTTGCACGACAGCTATCATCAGGAGAATGGAATCCCTCTTGTTTCCAATATGTGGCAGAGTTGATCCTTGAAAAGCTTTTTCATTGCAGTCAATGACACCCTGCGGCATGAGAAAGCCTGCAAGCCTCACAGGCCAGTGCGCTCGCTCTGTCTGCTTGTCGCTGGCAAGAGAAAATGCGATGTAGTCAAGCTCTCTTTGAATAGAGAGCGACATTGGACAGCAAACTATCTTCTGATGCTTCCCCTGCTGTGGGTAAATTTGGGTGGGGCCAGTGGCGGGTGGTTGGTGCCAGGAATCGGACCTATGGCATTATGCCCAAGTTTTCACCCCACCTGCCAACACACCTTTGGTGGAGTGGTCGCAGCATGATCAGCGCTAGGCTGCACACTGAAATAATTGATATGAGAAAGCAGCATGTCTCGCAACCCCAGCACCCAAAACCAGGAGTACTGGAATTTTTCCCCAATATACATTGGAGAAAATAAAAGGATGGAATTCTCCGGCCGTTAGGATGTTTTATTGCTCCCAGCAGCTCACCCTCACCCGCAGGTTTCCAGGTGGCGTGGGGTGGCTTCGCTGGGAAATCCCACTGACAAGCGGCAGGAGGAGAGAATCCCAACGCCAGCCAAATGTGTGGCTGGGGGACCGGAGAATCCAGCCCAAAGTGTTTGGAATAACCAGTATTTGACATCAAATAACACATCCAATTGTTATTTTGATGTACCACATATTAAATAACACACACAATTTATATTAGTCCAGCACTTACGGAAATGATGTTTTTTGGGATGTGGGTGTCACTGTCCAGACCAGCATTCGCTGCCCATCCCTAATTGTCCTTGGATTGAGTGGCTTGCCAGGCCATTTCAGTGCGGGGCAGTTAAGAGTCAATGGCAAGGGGTGGCACGGTTGTGCAGTGGTTAGCACTGCTGCCTCACAGTGCTGAGGACCTGGGTTTGATCCTGGCCTTGGGTCACTGCCCGTGTGGAGTTTGCACATTCTCCCCGTGTCTGTGTGGATTTCACCCCCACAACCCAAAGATGTGCAGGGTAGGCGGATTGGCCACACTAAATTGCCCTTAATTGGAAAAAAAGAATTGGTTACTCTAAATTTAAAAAAAAGAGTCAATGGCATCACTCCACAGTTCTGGAGTCACATGTAGGCCAGACCATGTACAGATGGCAGATTTCCTTCCCTGAAGGACATTTGTGAACCAGGTGGGATTTTACAACTATCGACAATGGTTTCATGGTTGTCATACTTAATTCCAGATTTTTTTTTTATTGCATTCAAATTTAATTATCTGCCATGGTGGGATTTGAACCAGGGAACGCAGAGCATTACTGTGGGTCTCTGGATTATTAATCCAGCGACGATGCTATTAGGCCACTGTCTCCTGATAGAATACATGGAGCGTGATTCTTCATAAAGATTTCTAAGTGCGGGTAGCGAGCGGGGAATTGCTCGGCCAAGCGAGACCCGTCCACATAACGAGGCCCCACGGGCTTCTCGCCGCAAATGAAGGCTTGCCAGCCGATTCGCCAGGACCACGCTCGCCAACGCCTCACTAACAAGGTCGAGCAGCACTTAAACAGCATTTACTCAGCCAACTCCACTCAGCTCGCAGCCATGGCGCTGAGAAGATCTGCACCAAGATTTGCGATGGAGACCTGGGTAGGCTTCTCGACGAGGTGGAGGCCAGGAGGGATGTCCTGTTCCCCAGAGAGTCCAAGAGGGTGAGCCATAGGGTAGTCAGTGCCGCCTGGGATGAGGTTGCAGTGGCCCTAAGCTCTGGGAGCATGACCAGGAGGACTGGCCCACAGTACAGGTGCGTTCAAACCAACCCCCCCCATACCCACCTGCCAAAAAAACTTCCGCCCCCCAGGTGCGCATCCACCCCCTCAAGCCTCCATGCGGCCCCCAACCCTTCCTTCATCCCCTTCTCCCTTCAACCTCCCACAACCATTCTTTCACACCCCCCACTCCCACCACTGTGAACCACGCGTGTGGCTAACAATGCTCTCTGTGTCTCCACAGGAGAAGCTCTCCCACAATGGCCGGGAGAGGGCCCAGACTGGCGAAGGCGTGTTGGACACGGATCCTCACCTCCTTCGAGGAACGGGCCCTGGAGGTGACTGGGATGCCGAGGGCAGAGCGGTCCACCAACAAGGAGGTTTGCGGAAGCTGCAGAGGTGAGTCTCCAATGGACCCCACCCAGAGGACCGATCACACATGAGTTGTTATTGCCATATTGACTAACCCATCTCTCCCACTGACCACATATCCATTCTCCCACAGGTCCTCCAGCTGACGGCAACTGGCCCATCCGGGGTGGGCCTCTCTTGTGCCTCCCAGGAGAACACCTCAGAGGAGAGCTCCAAGGAAGACACGATCAAGGCGTCACAGCTGTCACCCCCACCCTCCACCAGCGCAGATGCACACACCTCGGTGGAAAACATTCGTGGTCAGGCTTCTGGGGCACAATCTGGTGAGCACCACACAGCTGCTGATGCGCACCAGGTGAGGCCGGAAACCTCAGATGAGAAAACAGTCGGAGGGCTGCTGGATCCCAGGACCCAGCAGGGTCCCAGCCTGATGCTGAGCCGCAGTCACAGGGTTACCCGCAGCTGATGGAGACATTAGGATGTGGCCGGGACATTCAAAGCAAGATGTCAATGACACTCCAGCAAGTCCATAGCCGATTGGAGGAGTACCAGAGGCAAGGGGTGCAGGAGATGTCGCCGGCAATACGTCCAAGGCCACACTGCTAGGGTGGCAACCACCATGGAAAGCCTGGTGCACGATGTCGGCACCATTAATGAATGTATCTAAAGCGATGTGCAGTCGGTGACGGCCATGGTTGAGGGGCTCGGCAGAATGTCCAACTCGCTGGAGGGTGTGACCCAGCACCAGGCTGACCTTGATGAGGTTCCGCGGGACATGTCCCGCTCTCAGATAGGAATGGCCGAGGCGCTGCGGAGCTTGTCCCAATCACAGGTGGGCATTGAAGAGGCATGGCAGAGCATGACCCAATCACTGAGGAGCATCGCTGAGGGCATCAACACCTTGCTACAGACATCAGGGAGCCATCAGGGCTGGCAGAGCCAGATGATGCAGGGGCAGCTGGGGCTCTCCCCAGTTGCCCCTCTGACCCGAGGTGAGTCACGGAGCCCTATAGGCACTGAGCAGGAGGAGAGGGAGCTGGGTGCCAACACGGACCCCTTCCATGGAGTGGGAATGGCAGCCACCAGCTCCCCTGAGTTCAATTCCTCTGATGAGGCCGCATCTCAAGGTCAGCACACGGGACAGGGCGGCACGGCTGTGCATGTGCCGCTGACATGTGAGCCGGGGCCTTCCGGTCCCAGGGCCCCCAGAGGATGCCTGCCAGGGCATCGAAGGCCACGGGACCAGGTAAGCAGCTGGCTGCCACCACGTCGGATGTGCATCCTGGGGCAACACCAAGACGTGGTAGATCTAGGAAGGTTAAGCATGTTGAGGACACTGGAGAGGGGGAAGAGGGTGGGAAGAGTGGGACGGCACCATCGGGAGTGGGGAATTTACAACACCTGTGACACGTTAAAAACCCTTTTGCAGAACCAGCATGACATTGTCACTTTCTTCCGCTATGCAGGCTGACCTCTGAACCTTTGGCCCATCTCTCCAGGCATCTCCCCCTTCCCGTAGCACTCACCCACCCTCCGGCCGTGGACATGTTCCTGGAGCTGTGATCCATCCCCTGGGTATTCGGATATTGGTTGCTGCGTGCGTGTCAAGCACAGTGTCCATGTATCAAGGTGTGATTGGGATACTAGGCAATGACTTCCACATGGCCCGCCCACCGACGGGAATCCCTTTGGGTTGTGTGAAATGCTCACTTAACCACGATTGCCAATTACCCCCCCCCCCCCCCCCCCCCGACCTAGCCCAGTGCCCCGGGCTCTTTGCCTGTGAGCAAAGATGGGTCCCCGCGGAAGCCCTTCTGCCAGGTTCACATTTTTCAAAAGGAGTACTAATCGGCGGCAGCATGACCACTTGCTGGGGGAGGGTGGGAGGGGGGGTGGTTGTGGTGGGGGGGGGGGGGGGGGGGGGGGGGGTGCTGATGAATCACAGGACGCCGTTGGATATGGTGCGGCTCTCGTTAATTGTATGGAAATAGGGTTAAAGTGGTGATAATTGGTTTCTCACCGCGTTATGGCGAGATCCCGATTTTGCCTACTGAAGCAAGCCAGTTGCATCGGAAACTCTTTGCCGCCTGGTGCGGTGCTTGTTTTCGGCCTATCCTGCTATTCACTGGCCTTGTTTCGCGAGAGCGCAACAAAGCCTGAGAATCGCACCTATAGTACAGTTAAATAAACAGAAAAGTAGCACAGGGCTAAATCGCTGGCTTTGAAAGCAGACCAAGGCAGGCCAGCAGCACGGTTCAATTCCTGTACCAGCCTCCCTGAACAGGTGCTGGAATGTGGCGACTAGGGGCTTTTCACAGTAACCTCATTTGAAGCCTACTTGTGACAATAAGCGATTTTCATTTTCATTTCATGTGTGAAAAGCAAATTCTAATCAGTACACCTAACTATTATCTGCAAGCAATAATCAATTCCTCTTCAAATATGTAATCAAGTGTTTAATAGCCTTTTCCAAAAATAATGCCACAGTTGCCAGACAGATGGTGTCTACAGAGTTACTAACCTGGAATTTCCCCTGCAGGTAGCTGTGTATGATGGTATCGTAATCACATTCACCGCTGTCCATACAGTTACACATCAGGATGGTGGGATTCAGAAATGATCCGCGTAACTCATCATTGACTTGAATGGTTAATTGAACTGGCGTGATGCTTTGTGGTGTCCAGGTCAGAAGACCTGTGGCTGTATTGTTAGAAGAAACATCATACATGCAAAAGTAAGTAATAAGTATAGAAATATGAACATGCAAATTAGGAACAGAAGTAGACCATTCAGCTCCTCGATCCTACTCTGCTATTTAGCAAGATCATGACTGATTTGATTGTAGCCTCAATTCCACATTTCACCTGCCCCAATCGCCTTCAACTCCCTTGTTCATCAATAATCTATCTAACCTCTACCTTAAAAATATTCAACGACCCTGCCTCCAGTGCCCTCTGGGGAAGAGAGTTTGAAAGACTCACAACCATCTGAGAGAAAGCTTTTCTCCTCACATCTGCCTTATTTGGGAGGTCCCCTAATTTTAAACTGAGCCCCTCAGTTCTGGGGCGAAATTCTCCGTTATCGGCGGAAACTCCGCCGATCGGCGCAAAAAACGGCGCAAATCCCACTTGCGTCACGTCATAAAAATGGGCCGATAGTCTGCGGCCCGAAATGGGCTAGCAGCGACGTAACGGGATCCGCGCTTGCGCAGTGGTTCACGCCGTGCAGCGTCATACGCGCTGCACGGCGTGACGGCTCATAAGGCCGCGCAGCTCCCCCCCACCCGACCGGAACAGCCGACCGCAACACCCGACTTGATGGCTGGCCGTCGCTCAGCCCCGAGGTTCGAGTCACGCGATGTGGAGGCGCTCCTGGATGCGGTGGAGCAGAGGAGGGACGCCCTGTATCCCGGGCACGGCCGCAGAGTTGCCCCACGCCACAGCCGGCGTCTGTGGAGGGAGGTGGCAGAGGCCGTCACCGCTGTGGCCCTAACACCACGGACAGGCACCCAGTGCCACAAGAAGGTGAACGACCTCGTCAGAGCAGGCAGGGTGAGCCTCCCCATATCCCCCATATCCCCTCTCCCCCAAATCCCCCCTCCCCCATATCCCCCCCTCCCCCATATCCCCCCTCCCCCATATCCCCCATATCCCCCCTCCCCCATATCCCCCCCTCCCCCATATCCCCCCCTCCCCCATATCCCCCCTCCCCCATATCCCCCCTCCCCCATATCCCCCATATCCCCCCTCCCCCATATCCCCCATATCCCCCCTCCCCCATATCCCCCATATTCCCCCCTCCCCCATATCCCCCTCCCCATATCCCCCCCTCCCCCATATCCCCCCTCCCCCATATCCCCCATATCCCCCCTCCCCCATATCCCCCCCTCCCCCATATCCCCCATATCCCCCCTCCCCCATATCCCCCATATTCCCCCCTCCCCCATATCCCCCATATCCCCCCTCCCCCATATCCCCCCCTCCCCCATATCCCCCCTCCCCATATCCCCCCTCGCCCATATCCCCCATATCCCCCCTCCCCCATATCCCCCCTCCCCCATATTCCCCATATCCCCCCCTCCCCCATATCCCCCTCCCACATATCCCCCCTCCCCCATATCCCCCATATCCCCCCCTCCCCCATATCCCCCCTCCCCCATATCCCCCATATTCCCCCCTCCCCCATATCCCCCATATCCCCCCTCCCCCATATCCCCCATAGCCCCCCCTCCCCCATATCCCCCCTCCCCCATATCCCCCATATTCCCCCCTCCCCCATATCCCCCATATCCCCCCTCCCCCATATCCCCCATATCCCCCCTCCCCCATATCCCCCATATCCCCCCTCCCCCATATCCCCCATATCCCCCCTCCCCCATATCCCCCCTCCCCCATATCCCCCATATCCCCAAGTGAATCCAGCCCTAACCTTAACCTCTGCAATGCACGCGCAACCGATGGCGTGCATTCATATACCTGCCTAACACTGTTGCCTTTTACCCCTGCCACCACCCCCCCCCCCCCCCAGGAGAAGCGCGCACACAACAATAGGGAGCATGTGAGGACTGGAGGAGGGCCCGCTGATGAGAGGCCACTGACCGTACACGAGGAAAGGGCCCTGGAACTGGCTGGCGGACCTGAGGACCGGGAGGTTGCTGATGCAGAGGTCTGGGCCCCACGAGCAAGTGAGCCACCAACAGCCCGTCCCCATATCCCCCCTCCCCTATATCCCCCTCTCCTGTATCACCTGATCACTGCCTGATGTCTAACCATGCATGCTTCATTGTGTATCGCAGGACCAAACGTCCAGGCACCCATCCCCGCAGATGCAGACCGCCCGCAGGATGCCCCTCGGAGACCACGGGAGACGGAGAGACCCGCACCCTCCAGCATGCGACGCCCGCAGGATGCCCCTCGGAGACCACGGGAGACGGAGAGACCCGCACCCTCCAGCATGCGACGCCCGCAGGATGCCCCTCGGAGACCACGGGAGACGGAGAGACCCGCACCCTCCAGCATGCGACGCCCGCAGGATGCCCCTCGCACACCACGGGAGACGGAGAGACCTGGAGCAACAGGGAGACGACACCCCCGTCACGTGCGGGAGCGACCACCCAGCGATGAGAGGGGCAGCCACAGGCCCCCGTCACATCCGAGCCAGGACACCACTACCCAGGACACCACTATCCAGGACACCCCTACCCGGGACACCACTACCCAGGACACCCCTACCCGGGACAGCACTACCCGGGACAGCACTACCCAGGACACCCCTACCCGGGAAGACGAAATACCGGACAGTGACTCAGAGTGGATGGGTGGAGACGAACCCCCACCCCAAAGTGCCATGGACTCAGAGTGGGACGAAGAGCACGACACAACGCCACTGCTGTCACCAACACCCTCCACCATCGCAGAAACACTCACCACGGTTGGGCACTTTAGTGATGAGGCGTCTGGTACACTCACTGGTGCGCACAACACAGCCGTCCCGGTACAGCAGGTGGAGGTAGGAGCAGCAGAGGGACCGGGCGGTCGGAGGGCAGCCCAGGCCAAGCGAACATCTGCCGCCCAGATGGATCCCGGGTTCCTGCAGTTACCACACCCACACATAGATCCGATGCAACCACCGACACGGAGACGAGCGAATAGGGTGACGGGTGGCTTGCGGCAGCTGCGGTCGCAGGTGGAGGAGTCCACCCGCGTCCAGGAGCTGGGAGTGGTCCCGGTCATGCGTGCCACCCAGGCTGACACCGCACGGGTGGCGTCCGCGGTGGAGGCAATGGGTGCGACGGTGTCAGACATGGGGAACGGTTTGCGAGGCCTGGGGCCTTCCGTGCAGGCGGCGTCTGTGGCCCAGGAAATGGCTGCCCTCTCACAGGAGGCCATGAGCCAGTGCCAGCGCCAGATGGCAGAGGCGCTCAACGCCATAGCCCAGTCTCAGCAGGCCATGGCCCAGTCTCAGCAGGCCATAGCCCAGTCTCTGCAGGCCATGGCCCAGTCTCTGCAGGCCATGGCCCAGTCTCAGCAGGCCATCGCTGAGGGCATCGGCGCCAGTGGCCATGTGCGAGCTGGCGTCGCACTGTCGCAGACAGGGTTCGACAACCCCCTGGGCTCCATGGCTGCAAACCTGCAGACCCCTGTCGATACCAGCACGGGCCTCCAGGACTGGCAGCGCCAGATGTCGGGGGCGCGTCGGATGGCCAGTCCGTTCGCATCCCCCACCCATGTAGAGGCCTGGGGGCCATCGGGCACCCCAAGGGAGGAGGAGGTGGTGTGGTCCGTCCCGGCTCCCTCTGTAGGGGAGGTCCCGGTACACCGCGACACCTCGGACTCCCCCCCTTCCGTCCCAGGTGCATCGGGTGGGCAACGGGCAGGACAGGCTGGCAGCTCGCCATCCCAGTCGCCCGGGCCGCAGCCTGGCCCATCTAGGCCAGGACGCCCCAGGAAACGGCCGCCAAAGGGATCCAGTGTCAGAGGGCAGGAATCACAGGAGTCCACCTCCAGTTCTGCTGTACCGTCTGGGGAACCACGTAGACGTAGTCAAAGGGCCCGTAAGGCCAAACAATTAGACACTGAGTAAGTTGGCACGGGTGCAGGGCACAGATGAGTTTTAGGCGCTAGGGCACGTGCATGAACTCCTTTGGTTATTAAAGTCAATGTTACACCTACCGAAGCTGCCTTTGTGCTCTGTCCAAAGTGTGCGGGGGTGTCATGTACGTTGAGCGCAAGTGTGTGTGTGAGGGGTGGTCTTACCTCAGCCCCAGGTGAGTCTGCCCCCTTCCCCCTGGGCCGCCATCAACATCCCCCGGGCAGAGGACGGGACCGTGCGCTGCCGTGTCACAGCCGCATGCAGGGATGGTCCGGGTGGATGGTGGTACTGTGGCCATGGGTCAGACATAGTCCAACGATGTAGAGCCAGGAGCTCATCGGAGGCGGGTTGTCATCATTCTCCATGGCCTGCGATAGACACGCGTCCACCCGCAACTGGGTGAGCCCGGCCCGTTGTGCCGCCGGTGGATCGGCAATTGGGAGTGGGGGGGGTGGTGTGCATGCGGGTGGGGTGTGTGGGGTTGGGGAGGGGGGTGATGGTGCTGGGTGGATGGATGGGTGGGGGGTGTGGGTGGTCGGCTGTTGTCATGGTGTGCGGTCTGTGGCCATACTACCCGATTCCCACGCCCATCGAGTCAGTGAAGCGGGCGTCTATCAGTCTGTCCCGTGCCCGCTGGGCCAGCCGGTAACGGTGGACAGCCACCCGTCTGTGTCTACCCCGTCTGCCCTGACCATTGCCCCCATCTCCCTCATCTGGGGAGGACTGGGCCTCTTCCTGCTGCTCCTCCACTCCGCCCTCCTCTGCCTGCGGCACATCGCCCCTCTGCTGGGCTATGTTGTGCAGGACGCAGCACACCACAATGATGCGGCCGACCCTATCTGACCGATACTGGAGGGCGCCCCCAGAGAGGTCCAGGCACCTGAAACGCATCTTCAGCACGCCAAAGCACCTCTCGATCACTCCCCTTGTCGCTACATGGGCATCATTGTAGCGGTTCTCCGCCTCATTGCGTGGCCTCCGTATAGGCGTCATCAGCCACGATCGCAATGGGTAGCCCCTGTCGCCCAGCAACCAGCCCCTCAGCCGGGGATGGCGTCCCTCGTACATGCCGGGGATGGATGACCGCGACAACACGAATGAGTCGTGTACACTGCCTGGGTAACGGGCGCAGACGTGCAGGATCATCATGCGGTGGTCGCAGACCACCTGTACGTTCATCGAATAGGTCCCCTTCCTATTAGTGAACACGGCCCTGTTATCTGCAGGTGGCCGCACGGCGACGTGCATCCCATCGATCGCGCCCTGGACCATGGGGAACCCGGCAATGGCAGAGAAGCCCACGGCCCGGGCATCTTGGCTGGCCCGGTCCACGGGGAAGCGGATGTAGCGGTGCGCCATGGCATAAAGGGCATCTGTCACTGCCCGATGCACCGATGCACCGATGTCTGCGATATGCCGGACATGTCCCCACTCGGTGCCTGGGAATGACCCCGTTGCATAAAAAGTTCAGGGCCACCGTAACCTTGACGGACACGGGGAGAGGGTGTCCCCCGCCAGTGCCACGCGGTGACAGGTGTGCCAGCAGGTGGCAGATGTGTGCCACGGTTTCCCCGGCTCATCTGGAGTCTCCTCCTGCATTCCCGGTCCGTGAGGGTCCTGGTATGACTGCCGGGGCCGGTACACACGGGGCGCCCTCGGGTGCCTCCGTTGCCGTGGGGCCGCGACGTCCTCCTCCCCCTCCTCGTCCTGTCGGTCAGGTGTCCCTCCAGCCTGGGCGGCTGCCGCCTGCCCCTCTGCGGCAGCCTGCGCCGCCTCTCTGGCACGCTCCTCCTCCTCCTCCTCCTCCTCCTCCTCCTCATCCAGGGCAACATAGACATGAGCGGCTGCCACCACGGCGGCCAACATCGCTGGATGATCTGAAAACATGACGACCTGGTGGGGGGGGGGGGGAAACGACGACATGTCATCATTGCCCATATCCCCTCCTCCCCCCAGCCAGGTGGCATGGACCGCATGGGTCCAACTGTTGGAGGCTGGCACCTGGCCAGGTGGACCAACTCATTTGCCCTCCCATCACCCACCCCGGCACGGACCCCCCCCCCCCCCCAACCTCCACCCCGGCACGGACCCCCTCCCCAACCTCCACCCGGCACGGACCCCCTCCCCAACCTCCACCCCGGCACGGACCCCCCCCCCAACCTCCACCCCGGCACGGACCCCCTCCCCAACCCCCAACCTCCACCCCGGCACGGACCCCCTCCCCAACCCACAACCTCCACCCCAGCACGGACACCCCCCAACCTCCACCCCGGCACGGACCCCCTCCCCAACCCCCAACCTCCACCCCGGCACGGACCCCCTCCCCAACCCCCAACCTCCACCCCAGCACGGACCCCCCCCCAACCTCCACCCCGGCACGGACCCCCTCCACAACCCCCAACCTCCACCCCGGCACGGACCCCCTACCCCCCCCCCAACCTCCACCCCGGCACGGACCCCCTCCCCAACCTCCACCCCGGCACGGACCCCCTCCACAACCCCCAACCTCCACCCCGGCACGGACCCCCTCCCCAACCTCCACCCCGGCACGGACCCCCTCCACAACCCCCAACCTCCACCCCGGCACGGACCCCCTCCCCAACCTCCACCCCGGCACGGACCCCCTCCCCAACCTCCACCCCGGCACGGACCCCCTCCCCAACCTCCACCCCGGCACGGACCCCCCCCCCCCCAACCTCCACCCCGGCACGGACCCCCCTCCCCAACCCCCAACCTCCACCCCGGCACGGACCCCCTCCCCAACCCCCAACCTCCACCCCAGGCACGACCCCCCCCCCCCGCAACCTCCACCCCGGCACGGACCCCCTCCACAACCCCCAACCTCCACCCCGGCACGGACCCCTACCCCCCCCCAACCTCCACCCCGGCACGGACCCCCTCCCCAACCTCCACCCCGGCACGGACCCCCTCCCCAACCTCCACCCCGGCACGGACCCCCCCCCCAACCTCCACCCCGGCACGGTCCCCCTCCCCAACCCCCAACCTCCACCCCGCACGGGACCCCCTCCCAACCCCCAACCTCCACCCCAGCACGGACCCCCCCCCCCAACCTCCACCCCGGCACGGACCCCCTCCACAACCCCCAACCTCCACCCCGGCACAGACCCCCTACCCCCCCCCAACCTCCACCCCGGCACGGACCCACTCCCCAACCTCCACCCCGGCACGGACCCCCTCCACAACCCCCAACCTCCACCCCGGCACGGAAAACCTACCCCCCCCCCAACCTCCACCCCGGCACGGACCCCCTCCCCAACCTCCACCCCGGCACGGACCCCCTCCACAACCCCCAACCTCCACCCGGCACGGACCCCCTCCCCAACCTCCACCCCGGCACGGACCCCCTCCACAACCCCCAACCTCCACCCCCGGCACGGACCCCCTCCCCAACCTCCACCCCGGCACGGACCCCCTCCCCAACCTCCACCCCGGCACGGACCCCCTCCCCAACCTCCACCCCAGCACGGACCCCCCCCCCAACCTCCACCCCGGCACGGACCCCCTCCACAACCCCCAACCTCCACCCCGCACGGACCCCCTACCCCCCCCCCCCAACCTCCACCCCGGCACGGACCCCCTCCCCAACCTCCACCCCGGCACGGACCCCCTCCCCAACCTCCACTCCGGCACGGACCCCCCCCCCCCAACCTCCACCCCCCGGCACGGACCCCCTCCCCAACCCCCAACCTCCACCCCGGCACGACCCCCTCTTCAAACCCCAACCTCCACCCCAGCACGGACCCCCCCCCCAACCTCCACCCCGGCACGGACCCCTCCACAACCCCCAACCTCCACCCGGCACGGACCCCCTACCCCCCCCCCCAACCTCCACCCCGGCACAGACCCCCTCCCCAACCTCCACCCCGGCACGGGACCCCCTCCACAACCACCAACCTCCACCCCGGCACGGACCCCCTACCCCCCCCCCCCCCCAACCTCCACACCGGCACGGACCCCCTCCCCAACCTCCACCCCGGCACGGACCCCCTCCACAACCCCCAACTCCACCCCGGCACGGACCCCCTCCCCAACCTCCACCCCAGCACGGACCCCCTCCACAACCCCCAACCTCCACCCCGGCACGGACCCCCTCCCCAACCTCCACCCCGGCACGGACCCCCTCCCCAACCTCCACCCCGGCACGGACCCCCTCCCCAACCTCCACCCCGGCACGGACCCCCCCCCAACCTCCACCCCGGCACGGACCCCTCCCCCAACCCCCAACCTCCACCCCGGCACGGACCCCCTCCCCAACCCCCAACCTCCACCCCAGCACGGACCCCCCCAACCTCCACCCCGGCACGGACCCCCCTCCACAACCCCCAACCTCCACCCCGGCACGGACCCCCTACCCCCCCCCAACCTCCACCCCGGCACGGACCCCCTCCCCACCTCCACCCCGGCACGGACCCCCTCCACAACCCCCAACCTCCACCCCGGCACAGACCCCCTCCCCAACCTCCACCCCGGCACGGACCCCCTCCACAACTCCCAACCTCCACCCCCGGCACGGACCCCCCTCCCAACCTCCACCCCGGCACGGACCCCCTCCCCAACCTCCACCCCGGCACGGACCCCCTCCCCAACCCCCAACCTCCCACCCCAGCACGGACCCCCCCCAACCTCCACCCGGCACGGAACCCCTCCACAACCCCCAACCTCCACCCCAGCACGGACCCCCCCCCCCAACCTCCACCCCGGCACGGACCCCCTCCACAACCCCCAACCTCCACCCCGGCACGGACCCCCTCCCCAACCTCCACCCCGGCACGGACCCCCCCCCCCCAACCTCCACCCGGCACGGACCCCCTCCCCAACCTCCACCCCGGCACGGACCCCCTCCACAACCCCAACCTCCACCCCGCACGGACCCCCTCCCCAACCTCCACCCCGGCACGGACCCCCTCCCCAACCTCCACCCCGGCATGGACCCCCCCCCAACCTCCACCCCGGCACGGACCCCCCTCCCAACCCCCAACCTCCACCCGGCACGGTCCCCCTCCCCAACCCCCAACCTCCACCCCAGCACGGACCCCCCCCAACCTCCACCCCGGCACGGACCCCCTCCCCAACCTCCACCCCGGCACGGACCCCCCCTCCAACCTCCACCCCGGCACGGACCCCCCTCCCCAACCCCCAACCTCCACCCCGGCACGGACCCCCCTCCCGGCACTCCCCCGGAGCCCAGCCTACTCTAACCACCCCCCCCCCCCCCCCCCCCCCGCCGCACACACACACAAGCCGAGACACACCTCTCCTCAGGCAATCAGTCTGCGGCCACGCCATTTCCTGCCCAGAGCCAACCCCCCAGGCCGTCACTCACCCTCCTCGCTGGTCGGCGTGAGCCTGGAGCAACCGGGTCACGCCGATGAAAGAGGGTTTGATTGACGTCGACGTGAACGGTCATCACGTCGACGGGACTTCGGCCCATCCGGAAGGGAGAATATCGGCAGGCCGAAAATCGGCTGCCTTGCGCAGACCCGTGACATTCTCCGCGGCAGCGGCGCCATTAACCGCCCCGCCGACTTTTCTCCCTTCGGAGACTTCGGCGGGGGCGGGGGGCGGGATTCACGGCGGCCAACGGCCATTCTCCCGACCCGGCGGGGGGTCGGAGAATGACGCCCCATGTCTCTCCCACAAGGGGAAACATCCTTTTCACATCTCTCCGCCATGGTCCCTCAGGATCTTACGGGCGGGATTCTCCCAGCCTGTGCCGGGCCGGAGAATCCCCGCGAACGGGCCACGCTGCCCCGACGCCGGCACGCGATTCTCAGCAGAGAATCGGCGCCACTGGCGGCGGCGTGGTTGGTGCGGTGCCGGTCGCGGGCCACTCTACGCGGGCGGCCTGCCGATTCTCCGGCCCAGGATGGGCCGAGCGGCCGTAAGAAAAGAGCCGAGTCCTGCCGGCGCAGTTCTAACCTACTCTGGGCCGGCGGGACCTGGGCGTGTAAGGGTCGGGTGGTGGCCTTTAGGGGGGGAGGGGGGTCTGACCCGGGGGGCCTCCGATGTGGCCTGGCCCGCGATCGGGGCCCACCGATCAGCGGCCGACCTCTGTGGCTAGGGGCCTTTTTTGCTGCGCGCCGGCCCCTTAGTCCTACGCCATGTTGCGTCGGGGCCGGCGCGTTGAAGGAAGCACCGCGCACTGGCGCCACTGCGCACGTCCTCGATGGTGCCGGCGCAACTGCGCATGCGCGGATCCCGCAGCGCACAGTTCGCGCCGGGATCTGCAGCTGGAGCGGCGCGAACCACTCCAGCGCCGTGCTAGCCCCCTGTGAAACTCAACCCACAGCTTTCCAGAGATCCACGTTGCTTGTTAAATCCACAAAGAAATCCACAAAATTAGTCAAACATTGTTTCCGTTTCACAAAATCATGTTGGCTCTGCCTGATTGCATTGTGATTTTCCAAGTGCCTCGCTATAACCTCCTAACAATAGATCTCAGCATTTTCCCTGCTGCTGCACAGCATTAATGTGGGAATACTTATGGAATGTTTCAATTCAATTCCCGAACATGCCTGTGGGAGGTGAAGTTTGCACAGAGTGTGCAAATTTGAAAATTACATTTTGGTTTCTTTACTACATTAGGTATCTTATTTAGTGTACAATCTCCTTCACAGTTCTTTTTCCCCAAAATGATGTGTGACTTCTCATACTCAATATTGGAACTAACTATTCTCACCTGTATCAGTCTGTAGGGTGGGACTTTCTGCTGCATGTTTTGCGGAGGCAGCCCCGCCATTTGTCGGGTTTCCCGTTGAATGCACCCCTCACCACCGGGAAACCCGTGGTGGGGTGCATCAGCAGCAGGGCAGGAAGATCCCACTGACGTGAATGGCTGGAAAATTCCGGCCATAGTCTCTTGCATTCTTTTGATTGGTTTCCATGACCCATAATCTGATATCATTGGAAATGTTTGATATCATTGCCATTGTGCCCAAGTCATTTTGTATCACTGAAAAGACATCACTTGGGATCAATATTACCTGTCAATTTGAAAAATATCCACTTCCTCCTTTTCGTAAGCTCATTGCCCTTTATGCAATGTGGTTATATTCCTTGAGTTCTGTTTCGAGCAGTGTAATGTCAGTGGAGATATTCTATCCACCATTCCAAAGTGGAGTTATTTTTCTTAGTAGAGAACTCGGAGTTTAGAAGGATGAGGGGGAATCTTACTGAAACTTACAGGATACGGCGAGGTCTGATAGAGTGGATGTGGAGAGGATGTTTCCACTTGTAGGGAAAAACTAGAAGCAGAGGACACAATCTCAGACTAAAGGGGTGATCCTTCAAAACAGAGATGAGAGGAATTTCTTCAGCCGAGGGTGGTGAATCTGTGGAACTCTTAGCTGCTGAAGGCTGTGGAGGCCAAATCACTGAGCATCTTTGAGACAGAGATAGATAGGTTCTTGATTGATAAGGGATCAGGGGTTATGGGGAGAAGGCAGGAGAATGGAGATGAGAAAAATATCAGCCATGATTGAATGGCGGAGTAGACTCGATGGGCCGAGTGGCTAATTCTGCTCCTATATCTTATGGTCTTATGGATCATTTGACATGCAAATCAGCTAACAGTATTGAAATGTGGTGAGTAAGAATGGACTAAACAGGAGTTGACCCAGTGGAAACAGGGAGAAAAATCAAGCTCAGGGCAGCGGTGGCTGTCGGCTTGGCTTCCCAGTTATTGCCCTCTTCTGCATTGCATTCCCACCCAGATTCCAATGGAAAATAGTGGCCTTAATTTTCAAGTGTTTTATGGCACTTATTAAATCTGCTCTGAAGATAACTGTATACAACATTCATTACACTCGCTTTATCTGTACACTGTGGGAATTCCTTAAAAATGTCCAATCAAATTCATCACCACAATCTGCGTTACAAATTAGTGCTCATAGTTCTTGACCAGCACTTTTCGAAACGCTGAGTAATTTAATTCTTGTATTAGGTACCCCACTGGGCTCACTTTACATAATTGTAGTTCCAATGGGTCCCTACACAAAGTGCAGGCACTCCTTTCTGAATTTCTTAATGCCCATTTTTTCTTAATTTGTCTCCATTTCTTAATCTGTGTCCTGCACTGGGAATATGTAAGTCATTAAAGTCCGATTGTAGAAACTTGACCATAATTATGATAAACCTAATTAATCTATTAATTTCCTCTTTTGTTGAAGAAACATTTTCCACCTTCCAGTCTTTTGGCAGAACTCCTGTTTCAAATATATTTATAATGTTATGGTTCCCTAGCCGCCTTCAGTATTCTGAGATGCAATCTGTTTTTCTCTTCATGTGATTGCTTCTCCATTACCTGCATACTCTTTACCGATTCACCTGATTGCTCCGCTAGATTTGAACACATTCATTTTGAGTTCCTGTTTGTATTGCTTTTCTTTTCTCATTCTTCACCATTCTTCATTTGTACTTTCTTTTTTGTTTCTGTACATACTCCCATGAGGAGAACAGAATGTTTTCCCAGTAATGATATCAAGCACTACCAAATAAAACAAAGCAAAGCCAAATATAAACTAAATATATGTGCTGCCCAGGGTAGCACAAGTGGATAGCACTGTGGCCTCACAGCGCCAGGGTCCCCAGGTTCGATTTCTCGCTGGGTCACTGTCTGTGCGGAGTCTGCACGTTCTCCCCGTGTCTGCGTGGGTTTCCTCTGGGTGCTCGCGTTTCCTCCCGTCCAAAGACGTGCAGGTTAGGTGGATTGGCCGTGATAAATTGCCTTTAGTGACCAAAAATGTTAGGACGGGTTATTGGGTTACAGGGATAGGTGGAAGTAAGGCTTAAGTGGGTTGGTGCAGACTCGATGGGCCGAATGGCCTTCTTCTGCACTGTATGTTCTATGTTCAAAAGCTTCCGCAAAATATTCACAAGACACAGCCTAAGAAACCATTACCGTGTGGTGACATTTTACATATTCTCAGAGAAACCCCATTAAGTAAAATTGCCAATTTGGTGCCAATAATCCAATCAGAATCAGTTTTCCATTGTGAATCCAACCTGAATAGGACTTGGCTTGAAAGCACCAAAACTCATACTTGCTATGAATATTACTGCGGGCAGAAACTTGAGAGTTCTGGGGGTGCTAATGTTGTGGAGCCACAGAGCTATGAAGGGATTTCAATGCAAAGATTATTTTTAATTGGGGCGTCTGGAACCATGAATCAATAGTGAGGGGTGAGCAAGAGTTGTAAAAGGATACAGGCAGCAGAATCTTAGATGTGCTCCACTTTAAAGAGTATGGAAGTTAAGAGGCAAGGGGAGCACTTGAAAAACTCTCGAGGTGTTAATGGAATGGATGCAAATCTCTGCAGCAGGTGGGCTGAAGTAGTGGGGAGGCAGGAAATATAACTGAGTTTTTGAGACGGGGAGCAAATTAGTTTGGAAGCTCGGCTCCGGGTCGGACATGATGCTGAGATTGCCACTGGCTGGGTTCAACCAAAAACATTGGCATTCTGAAAGCCGCTTGCAGCCGACATTTGTAAAAGCCGGTCGTGTCGTTGGGCACTACATTCCGCAATCCGGATCGCATGGCAGATGGCCCCGTGATGGAGAACGCCATGGGCCCGCGGACCCTCCTCAGCCTGCCTGCGGCCCATCAACGGGTCATGGACCCTGGGTTTGAAAATGACTGTCTGGATGATCACATCAAAAGCTGCAGTGGTCAAGAAGGACAGGGACAGAAACTGCGCAAGGTCTCAGTCACAGAGAATGTCATTTATGATTTTGGTTAGGGAGGTAATGATGGTGATTTTGAAAGGGGACAGTATCTATAAAGAGGGAACCATTTGATGTATTAGCTCGCATGGGAATCAAGAAGTATGTACTTCAAGGTGGGTTTTCATGGACAATATGATCTTGGGAAGGGCACAGGGGACAAAAAGGAAAACACTAGAAAGATGTGGGACCGATACTGGGGGAGAACCTGGATAGGTTTCACTTGGTGGTAAAGGGGAAGGCAGCAGAACCAACTGACTGAATGGTTTTCAGCATCTGGAATGATGATTTACTCATGAACAAGGCTCGTGTCATCCGCAAATAAAAGCAAAATACTGCAGATGCTGAAATCAAAAATAAGATCAGATTTTTTGGAGATATGTATTGAAGGTGACAGCTGGCAGCAAAGAAATAAATGTGTTATCTTTGCTCTGAAGGATGATCCTAAAGCGATATAAGTTTTGACAGAGAATGGAGAGGACCAGCCAGATCTTGTAGTCAATGGCTAAAGAAATTATCCACCAGATTTGCTCATCTTTACACTCATTGTAATTGATGGAGCAGAGATGGTGGCCATACATGTGGGAGCAACCAAGATTGGAGATGGTGAATGTTTTACAGCATAAAAGCTTTAAGAGATGGATGTGAGGAAGCGGTCAAGGAGATTAACATCTGCTGCAGTAGCATGCGGCCCACGTCAAATATATAATCGCACGGGCAGCATATTATCAGGGTCAATAGGCTTAATATCAAGCCTAATTAATCTTAATTGTTTATTTAAATATGGTGGGTGGGCTGCCAATTTTGTCATCCACCATCCCCTCCCATATTACAGGGGTGAGTTGGGGGGAGGGGGAAGGTGAGCTGGGGGGAGGGGGAAGGTATGGGTGTGAGGCACGATCAATTTGGCCGGAGACGAAGTTGAATTCAAACTGAGGCTTTATTGGTATCTGAAGTGTGGCCTCCTACAGCAGCTAACAAAATGGCTGCTCGCTGAAGGCCACGCATATTTATAACCCGGCTCCTGGGCGGAACCAGCATGCAGGGGCCCAGGTGAACCTGTAGTGCAGGTTCTACCGTACAACCCTTAATATAGGAACACAATGGTTCACCACAGGTGCCCACCCCATTTTCCATGGCCCCCACAGGCAACACGCCTGCTGGGGGCAGATACAATTCAGCCCTTAGGATTAGGTTTTGGGTTGCAGAATAGAAAATTAAGACCTTATGGACAGGAAAGATGGTTGTAACAAGCTGAGGCTCTCAAATGAGATGCCACCAGAGGACCAGGGACAGAGTCTAAAAAATATGATTTCATAATAAGGACCACACAAACCCGTAAATTGTGGAGAGTGGGGATAAGTACAGCCAGATAGACAAGCTTCAGTAAGGGCAAGTTATTGCTACATATGAGCTATTGCATCGCTCAAAACGTGACATCAATGCAATTGCCCTGTAATGAGGTTGTTGATGGCACATTAACTCTGTTTCTCTCTCCATCGATGCTGCCAGACAAACTGAGTTTATCCAGCAATTTCTGTTATTTCTGATTTCCAGCATCTGCAGTATTTTGCTTTTATTTGCGGATGACACGGGCCTTGTTCATGAGTAAATCATCATTCCAGAGGCAAATGGAAAATGAATGGGAATTATTGATCAGCTGACAGAGTTTGAGAGGGCAGCAGTGGGTGAGATCAGAAGAAGGATGGTGGGTTTGACAGTGGGTGTGCACTTTGAGTGGGGGAGAATCGGTGAGAGAGGAAAATGGGAGATTACAGGTGCTGCTCATAAAAAGGCAGCGATGGGAAAGGTATCTTAATGGTTTCTTCAGAAAATACCAAGAGAGGGACAGAGATCAACAAGGGAGTTATCCAAGGAGGAAGGAAACCAGGATCGGTAGCTGAAGGTGGGAAAGCAGGAATAGTGATGAGTTGGGCTGGCAATAAGAAGCGGAGTTAATTACCTGAGAGGGTAATATCAGACTGGGTGACAGGAAGCAGAGAAAAGCCAACAGAAATTTAAAAAATGGAAGTTACGAGCTTAGCTCCATATTGTAAAAATGATAAGAATTGTGAGTCACAATGATTTTCATGAATAATTACAAACCTGAGCTTATTGTTGCACCGTCAGGGATGGGTGGTACAAGTGCAAAGTTGACCTTGTCATTGTTGAGGTCTTTAGCTATAAACTGAACCTTTGTTGTAGCATTAACTTTAACCTGGATAAACAAAGGGCCAATAAATGTTGGAGGCATGTTTCCTAAATGTAACAGACATAAATGGAATTAATTAAACACAACATCAATGCAAAAGAATCACGTTACATCATAAATTCAACCTTTGTAGCAGCTAGCTGCAGACACACATAAGCGTGGACACAAACAAAAGCAAAATTGAGTCTAATTGTTCCTTTTGACAGTAAGTCTGTATCCTGATTTAAAGGAAAAATAGAAGGAAAAAGCAGGATGCTGTGTCCGATTTACAATTGATCACCACTTGGGGGAAAGCATGGCACATTCTGATCAGCATGGCATGGAATTCTTTTTCTAATTGTTAGTGTTTCTGCGTTAACATTTTTGATCACATCCCTCTGATTTCAAATGGAGCATCCACATCTGATATTCTGAATAAACACATAACAGCATGTGGTACTGAAAAATACTGACCAATATCTGATAGGGACTGAATCAGCCATTCTTAATCAGGATTGTAGTTCGAGACATTACAACCGGTCTCCTGATCGTGGTGAAGGAAATAATCCAGCAGGGCCCAATCCTAGTTAATACCATTACTGGGAAGTATAGATAAGTAAACATTGTTTGAAGGAGATTTATATCTGAAGCCAGTCCCTTCACCAAAGATCAAGTAGCCTGCGATACTTAAAGAAGGTACTTCAGTGAGGTGCTAAAGACTGGATTTAACTATGTCCATAAAACTATATCCCACATGTCACAATGTTCTGGGGACAAAGCAAGAAGAGAGAAGGAGAGATGGAATACAGAATAGAGTGATGTTAAAAAGAACTGCCTGTCCACCAACATTTTCTTCTGAGAAACATCAAAATCTGCAACAATTGTTTTCAGATTACAAACAGTTTGAAGTTGCTTTATTCCACTTTACTGTGGGGTTTGCAATGTCTCTTCACTGAAAACAAGTGTACAGTAGGTTTTTTAAAATATCAATTTATATTTATGAAGAACCAAAATTGAGGTTTTATTTCCTACTTTCATTATGTGCTCTACATGTGATCTATGTTGACCCTTGAGATGTCATCACCATCACTTCTAGAGATTTTTTGAAAATTAAAACCAACTAAAGGCTTTTAAAGTTAATTGTGTCCATAATTTTTTTGTCAAAGGTCTTCCTGGTTTCATCCGCTTATACAATGTACAGCACCTACTTAGAAGATATAGCACTAACCAAAAATCACTGTTGATTTCTCATATTTCATGTAGTAGTCTTTAGTTTGCAATCCCATTTTTGTGTCATTAGTAACTAGGATATCATGGATACATGCAGTATTGCCAGTACAGGTCCTGTTGATATCTTTTAGCCTTTTATTGTCTACTAATTCAAGGAGTACTGATGTGAAGATTGGCCTAAATGCTTTCCATTTTTCCACTGGTTGATGTGAAAGAAAAAGACTTTCTGGAGGTGGCACCAGCCCTGAAAAATACAATGCCGGGAAGCAGGAGGTAAAGCACTTTTCCTTCATTAACATTTAAAGCTCTCTGTTCTTTCTATTAATCTTATTTATCGCAATATGTTTCTCCTGTTTGCATCCTCGCTATATTGAAATGAAGACTCATATTGTACGATGTGCCAAAACCTTTCCTGAAATGCAGGTGGATAACATGTGTGATTTTGACTTTTTTTTAAATTCAGAATACCCAATTATTTTTTCCAACTTAGGGGCAATTTAGCGTGGCCAATCCACCTAACCAGCATATCTTTGGGTTGTGGAGGTGAAGCCAATGCAGTCACGGGGAGAATGTGTAAACTCCACACGGACAGTGACCCAGGGCCGGGATTCGAACCCGGGTCCTCAGAGCCGTAGGCAGCAATGCTATCCACTGTGCCACCGTGCTGCCCTGTAAATTTGACTTTGAGCGGTAGTGCAAAATAGGTGAATCGGCAGCTCCTAATTTCCATTTCCTTTGACTTCAGTGATATTTAATTCCTATATCGACCACAGCCGTTGGCTACTCTCTGTCCTGGGCAAATGCCTACCCACTAGGGAGGGTAATGTTTCATTAAGGATTTAAAAAAAAAACATTTTCCAATTAAGGGGCAATTTAGTGTGACCAATTCACCCACCTACCCTGCATAGCTTTGGGGGTGAAACCCACGCAGACACAGGTAGAATGTACGAATGGACAGTGATCTAGGGCCAGAATCGAACCCAGGTCCTCGGCGCCGTGAGGCAGCAGAGCTAACCACTATGCCACCATGTCGCCCCTTCATTAAGGATTCTTAATAGCTATCTATTCTTTTAATATTTTAATCTCAAGCAACAGCCACTCACCTATTGATCTCTTTCTTTTTTGTTAATATTTACTCTACAATACCATGATTTTACTTTTGGCCAACCTCCCCTATATGTCTAATCCTGTCCTCAACACAGGTACAGGCACTCCACTCTGAATAACAATAGGAATAATTCAAGTGCACAATGATTTTCTGTTGCTCTCTCAATTTTATTCCTACCAAAAATAGTTAAATAAATTGACCTAAAGGAATCAGTATGTAACACCTTCCACTGGTCTAAGACATAATGGCAATATCAGCCCTATGTCTGTCTGCTGGGATAGCATTCTTCCTTTCTTTTGCAGTCCCCCTTTGTTTACTAAACATCTTACTTTAGTGTTGCTACCAAATGCAATGCTTTATTCTCAATTCTTGTCCAAATCATCTGTACACGGAGAACAATGAAGGGAAGCAAGTCTCCAAAAGGATGCACTAGCTTGATGCCCTAAAAATTCACATTCTAAACTTGAAGAGAGGAACTAGTTGTTTGGACCAGATAGGAACGTTAGGTACTTTTTGAAGGGATTATCTCCACCTCCCAGCCTTCTCATCATATTCCTCAATCCTCTATCTCTGCAGAACACAACTGATAGTCTCTTGTATCCATCTGTACTACTTGTTTCAATAGGTTTTCCCTGGTATCTTGCTTGATATCTCTAATAAATAAGATGTCTACAAAACAGTCACTGCATTTTAAGCACAAAATGAATAACTTTGAAACATTGTTCCAAGTTAAAGTGCTGCATAAGCACAGATTATATGATAATATTTGCACTTAGGGTGAAAATATTCTCCCTTCAAGACAGTTAAAACTCCTATGCCACTATTACAGGTATTTGGGTGGCACGGTAGCACAGTGGTTAGCACTGATGCTTCACAGCACCAGGGACCCGGGTTCGATTCACGCTTGGGTCACTGTCTGTCTGGAGTCTGCATTTTCTCCCTGTGTCTGCATGGGTTTCCTCCGGGTGCTCCGGTTTCCTTCCACATGTCCCGAAAGATGTGCTTGTTAGGTGAATTGGACATTCTGAATTCTTCCTGTGTACCCAAACAGGCGCCGGAATGAGGCGACTTGGGGATTTTCACAGTAACTTCATTGCAGTGATAATGTAAGCCTACTTGCGACAATGATAATAAAGATTAACTGAGATTTGCTGTAATTTAATTTACATAACGTTTACCATGTAACAGGCACATCCTGCTTTGCTATGGGGGCAGAGGTACATCAAATCAGAGTCCATCTCTTTACAATGATTCTTAAATCTATTTTAAAACATCTAGCTCTTACAGTACCTTAAGTTCCATTTATATTGTAGCTGCTATTTTAGCATTTGTTGAAAATTTAAAACTGTTATGCACCCAATTATTTTGTACAAAACAACAATTGATCAGATTTATGAATCCCACTCAATTGGAATAACTTCCAAGCTGCAAGCTCAGGGATTCACGTCAACTGGATTTAAACTAAAATGGTCAATTTCTGCACGAACGTATGCAGGAGCAAACAAACTTTTATTAATTTAATTCATTATTACTTTTTTTAATTTTCAAAAATAAATTTAAAGTACCCAATTCTTCTTTTTTCCAATTAAGACGCAATTTAGTGTGGCCACCTACACTGCACGTCCTTGGGTTGTGGGGGTGAGACCCACGCAGACACGGGGAGAATCTGCAAACACCACACGGACAGTAACCCGTGGCCGTAATTCATTATGACTTAACCCATAAAGAATCATGGCTTTTCTCCAAGTTAAGATTGGTTTTAGCTCCTGCACCTTGCAGTTTTCATCTTTTCTTTTCAATTAGATTTTAAAAAAAACAAACAACTGTATTCTATGGAATATAGAACTACTTAAACATTGCAGGGCCAGTGTGGAGGCATCAAATAGCACAACACCAACACACAGGTGTCACGCTGGAATGGATGGTTTTCTTCTTGAATATCACTTGATCTGTGTTGCTTTGGGGAATCAACAAGCCTGGTGCCTTTTTACAGAAGAGGATATGAAGCATCCTGAGGTTGCTTTGTGTGGTGATATGCACAAGCAATCATGTAAATAATAACAGATATGACCTTCAATCAGCAGGTGGCGGTAAAGAACAACCACATGACACTGTTACCTCGGGGAGTCTGGAGATAGTCGTTGTGGATATTCGCATTTGTAATAGTTCTTCGATAATTTAATAATAGTAATATAGTAGTTAGTAGGTTTTGATAGTTTTCTTATTGTTATCTCACCTACATTCTTGTTTAATAATAAACATTCAACTAGTCAAGAACAAGACGTTCTTTAGTGCACTAATTCCGTCCGGACAAGCAACAGAACGTAACATGGTACCAGGTTTGCTTCTGAAGATGTAAGAAAACAAGAGACCAAGATAACAAATAAGAAAGGAGAAAAAAAAATTATAATAATCATGTAGAGTACTGATAGAATATAACTCAATGCACTGCTAGTCATCGAAGTCAATGATGGCAGGTCTGAAGACACCACACCAGCTTCGAGTCACTGGTAATGTAGATGTGAATTGGCGCACTTTTAAACAGCAATTCACACTCTACGTAGCAGCTCTAGGTCTTCAGGCACAGCCTGATAAACGATGAATAGCGTTGCCGCACACCGTAGCAGGTCCACGGGTGACAGAAATCTTGACTACCTTGACATTCGATAACAAAGCTGATAGAAATAACTTTGACAAGGTTGTGAAAACATTCGATCGATACTGTACACCAAAAAGAAACTAAACGTTTGAACGGTGTGTTTTTTTGCACGTGTACTCAACAGGCAGGTGAATCGTTCGACAGCTTCTGAAGAGACTTTAGGTTAAAGGCGAAGACATATAAATTTGCAATTTTGCAAGCATCCATGACTCAAAATCAATTGTGTTTGGGATTAGCAATGACAAAGTCTGTGAAAGATTGTTGAGGGAGAATGAACTCCAGCTCGACGATGCCATTAAAATTTGCCATGCCAGCGAGCTAGCTGCGCAGCAGATTAGCACTTTAAACCAAAAGAATTTTGGCGCAAATATTGGAGAGACAGCCGACACCATTAGTGTTGTGCCGCACCCTAAGGCAAAACTTGGTCCCAGTAGCGGTGGCCATGTTAAGCATGGAGCCGATATCATCATTTTGTGCAAGCGTTGCGGCAACAAGGATTTACAAAGGCAGCGTCCAACATTTGGAAAAGTGTGTTCTAAACGCAAAGGCAAAAATCACTTTGCAAAACAACGGGCTGGGTTCTCCATTCCTGAGGCTAAATGCTGAAGCCAACAGAGGATCCATGGCTTTTCATGATGGGAAAATCGATGTGAAACCCTCAACGATTCCGCTACCGGCGAGGGGCTAGCACCGGTACTGCGTGAAACACCTACTGAATGCACGGAAAATGGTTGGAGAATTGGCGGATCCCGTGTTGCACATACGCAGGGCTGTCAAGCAGCAGTCGCGGGTATGCCTACACCGCCACACATGCACCGATCGTGCCAGTAAAGATGGCATCAGACGTGCTAGACCGCCTACCCGCCCACCCCAACCCCACAGCCCACCTCTTGGCCACCAGCCACCACTCCCCCCAGCCCTGGAAGAAGTCCATTAGCCAGCGGCACGGATTTCAGCGGAGTGTGGCGGCGCTGGACACTATCCGCAAGCCTGCTCTCTCTCTCCGCAGCCGGCATGCCAGGCTCCCACCGGGTCGGAGAATCGCCATGGGCCATCGTGAATCCCGCCCCGGCCGCCCGCCGAATTCTCCGAAGGGAGAAAAGTCGGCGGGGCGTCAATCGCGCCGCACACCTCGGAGAATGGCACGGGTGGGCGCGAGGCAATGGATTTCGGGGCTGCCGATATTCTCCTGTCCGGATGGGCCGAAGTCCCGCCGACGTGATCACGGGTCACTTCGGCGTAAATCAAACCACCTATTAATTGGCGTCAACCAGTGCTCAAGGTTTACGCCGACCAGCGTGGAGGTGGGTTACGGCCTGGGGGGTTGGCCGCTGGAGAGGTGATGGCGTGGCCGCAGTCTGTATGTGTGGGGGAGAGATGTGTGTAGGGTTGTGTGTGTGTGTGTGCGGCGGGGGGGGGGGGGGGGGGGGGGTGGGGGGGGGGGGTGTTAGAGTGGGCTGGGCTCCGGGGAAGTGCCGGGAGGGGGGGTGAGTGCCGGGGACGGGAGGATGACTGCCGGGGAGGGGGATGGGGACGGGGGGGGGCGGGTCCGTGCCAGGGAGGGGGGCGTGGAGGTGCGTGCCGGGGAGGGGGACGGGGGACGGGGGTCCGTGCCGGGGAGGGACGTGGGGGGGGGGGGTCCGTGCCGGGGAGGGGGACGGGGGTCCGTGCCGGGGAGGGGAACGGGGGGGTCCGTGCCGGGGAGGGAGACGGGGGGGGGTCCGTGCCGGGGAGGGGGACGTGGGGGCGTCCGTGCCAGGGAGGGGGACGGGGGGGGGTCCGTGCCGGGGAGGGGGACGGGGGGGTCCGTGCCGGGGAGGGGGACGGGGGGGTCCGTGCCGGGGTGAGTCCGTGCCGGGGGGGGGGGGTCCGTGCCGGGGGGGAGGAATGCAGGGGGGGGGTCCGTGCCGGGGAGGGGGGGTGCGAGGCAAGTGAGTTGGTCCACCTGGCCAGGTGCCAGCCTCCAACAGTCGGACCCATGCGGTCCATGCCACCTGGCTGGGGGGAGGAGCGGGTATGGGCAATGATGACATGTCGTCATTCCCCCCCTCCCCCCCCCCCCCCCCCCCCCCCCCCCCCCTCCCCCCCCGCACAGGCCATCATGTTTTCCGGTCAGCCAGCGATGTTGGCCGCCGTGGCGGCGGCCGCTAATGTCCATGCTGCCCTGGATGAGGAGGAGGAGGAGCGTGCCAGAGAGGCGGCGCAGGCTGCCGCAGAGGGGCAGGCGGCAGCCGCCCAGGCTGGAGGGACACTTGACCGACAGGACGAGGAGGGGGAGGAGGACGTCGCGGCCCCACGGCAACGGAGGCACCCGAGGACGCCCCGTGTGTACCGGCCCCGGCTGTCGTAGCAGGACCTCACGGACCGGGAATGCAGGAGGAGACTCCGGATGAGCCGGGAAACCGTGGCACACATCTGCCACCTGCTGGCACACCTGTCACCGCGTGGCACTGGCGGGGGACACCCTCTCCCCGTGTCCGTCAAGGTTACGGTGGCCCTGAACTTTTATGCAACGGGGTCATTCCAGGCACCGAGTGGGGACCTGTCCGGCATATCGCAGACATCGGTGCACCGGTGCATCCGGGCAGTGACAGACGCCCTATATGCCATTGCGCACCGCTACATCCGCTTCCCTGTGGACCGGGCCAGCCAAGATGCCCGGGCCGTGGGCTTCTCTGCCGTGGCCGGGCTCCCCATGGTCCAGGGCGCGATTGATGGGATGCACGTCGTCGTGCGGCCACCTGCAGATAACAGGGCCATGTTCACCAATAGGAGGGGACCTATTCGATGAACATACATGTGGTCTGCGACCACCACATGATGATCCTGCACGTCTGCGCCCGTTACCCGGGCAGTGTACATGACTCATACGTGTTGTTGCGGTCATACATCCCCGGCATGTACGAGGGACGCCATCCCCGGCTGAGGGGCTGGTTGCTGGGCAACAGGTGCTACCCATTGCGATCGTGGCTGATGACGCCTATACGGAGGCCACGCAATGAGGCGGAGAACCACTACAATGATGCCCATGTAGCGACAAGGGGAGTGATAGAGAGGTGCTTTGGCGTGCTGAAGATGCGTTTCAGTTGCCTGGACCTCTCTGGGGATGCCCTCCAGTATCGGTCAGATAGGGTCGGCCGCATCATTGTGGTGTGCTGCGTCCTGCACAACATAGCCCAGCAGAGGGACCATGTGCCGCAGGCAGACGGCGGAGTGGAGGAACAGCAGGAAGAGGCGCAGTCCTCCCCAGATGAGGGGAGGGCTGCGTCCCCAACCCCACCCACCCCACCCGCATGCACACCACCCCCCCATTGCCGATCCACCTGCGGCACAAAGGCCGGGCTCACACAGTTGCCGGTGGATGCGTGTCTATTGCAGGCCATGGAGGATGATGACAACCCGCCCTACGATGAGCTCCTGGCTCCACATCGTTGGACTATGTCTGACCCATGGCCACAGTACCACCATCCACCCGGACCATCCCTGCATGCGGCTGTGACACTGCAGCGCACAGTCACGTCCTCTGCCCGGGGGGATGTTGATGGCGGCCCAGGGGGAAGGGGGCAGACTCACCTGGGGCTGAAGTAAGGCCACCCCTCACACACACACTTGCGCTCAACGTACATGACACCCCCGCACGCTTTGGACAGAGCACAAAGGCAGCTTCTGTAGGTTGTAACATTGACTTTAATAACGAAAGGAGTTCATGCACGTGCCCTAGCCCCTAAAACTCATCTGTGCCCTGCACCCGTGCCAACTTACTCAGTGTCTAATTGTTTGGCCTTACGGGCCCTTTGACTACGCCGAGGTGGTTCCCCAGACGGTACAGCAGAACTGGAGGTGGACTCCTGTGATTCCTGCCCTCTGACACGGGATCCCTTTGGCGGCCGTTTCCTGGGGCGTCCTGGCCTAGATGGGCCAGGCTGCGGCCCGGGTGACTGGGATGGCGAGCTGCCAGCCTGTCCTGCCCGTAGCCCACCCGATGCACCTGGGACGGAAGGGGGGGTGCCAGGGGTGTTGAGGTGTTCCGGGACCTCCCCTACAATGGGACCCGGAACGGGCCCCAGCACCTCCTCCTCCCTCGGGGTGCCCGATGGCCCCCAGGCCTCTACATGGGTGGGGGATGCGAACGGACTGGCCATCCGACCCCCCCCCCCCCCCGACATCTGGCGCTGCCAGTCCTGGAGGCCCATGCTGGTATCGACAGGGGTCTGCAGGTTTGCAGCCATGGAGCCCAGGGGGTTGGCAAACCCTGTCTGTGACAGTGCGACGCCGGCTCGCACATGGCCACTGGCGCCGATGCCGTCAGCGATGGCCTGCAGAGACTGGACCATGGCCTGCAGAGACTGGGCTATGGCGTTGAGTGCCTCTGCCATCTGGCGCTGGCACTGGCTCATGGCCTCCTGTGAGAAGGCAGCCATTTCCTGGGCCACAGACGCCGCCTGCACGGAAAGCCCCAGGCCTCGCAAACCGTTCCCCATGTCTGACACCGTTGCACCCATTGCCTCCACCGCGGACGCCACCCGTGCGGTGTCAGCTTGGGTGGCACGCATGACCGGCACCACTCTCAGCTGCTGGACGCGGGTGGACTCCTCCACCTTGACTGCAGCCGCCGCAAGCCGCCCGTCACCCTCTTCGCTCGTCTCCGGGTCGGTGGTTGCATTGGATCTATGTGTGGGTGTGGTAACTCCAGGAACCCGGGATCCATCTGGGCGGCAGATGTTCGCTTGGGCTGGGCTGCCCTCCGACCGCCCGGCCCCTCTGCTGCTCCTACCTCCACCTGCTGTGTTGTGCGCACCAGTGAGTGTACCAGACGCCTCATCACTAAAGTGCCCAACCGAGGTGAGTGTCTCTGCGATGGTGGAGGGTGTTGGTGACAGCAGTGGCGTTGTGTCGTGCGCATCGTCCCACTCTGAGTCCATGGCATTTTGGGGTGGCGGTTCGTCTCCGCCCATCCACTCTGTGTGATTATCCTGTATTTCAGTTTCCTGGGCAGGGGTGTCCTATGTTGTGGTTTCGTGGCTCGGCTGTGACGGGGGCCTGTGGCTGCCCCTCTCGTCGCTGGGTGGCACACGCCTGCGTCACCGCACCCGCATGAGACGGGGGCGCCGTCTCCCTGTTGCTCCAGGTCTCTCCGTCTCCATGGTCTCCGAGGGGCATCATGCGGGCGTCGCATGCCAGAGGGTCCGGGTCTCTCCGTCTCCCGTGGCCTCCGAGGGGCATCCTGCGGGCGGTCTGCATCTGCGGGGATGGGTGCCTGGACGTTTGGTCCTGCGATACACAATGAAGCATGCATGGTTAGACATCAGGCAGTGATCAGGTGATATGGGGGAGGGGGGATATGGGGGAGGGGGGATATGGGGGAGGGGGGATATGGGGGAGGGGGGATATGGGGACGGGCTGTCAGTGGCTCACTTGCTGGTGGGCCCCCGACCTCTGCATCAGCAACCTCCCGGTCCTCAGGTCCGCCAGCCAGTTCCAGAGCCCTTCCCTCATGTTCGGTCGCTGGCCTCTCATCAGCTGGGCCTCCTCCAGTCCTCACATGCTCCCTGGTGTTGTGTGCGCGCTTCTCCTGTGGGGGGTGGTGGCAGGGGTAAAAGGCAACAGTGTTAGACAGGTATATGAATGCATGCCATCGGTTGCGCGTGTATTGCAGAGGTTAAGGTTAGGGCTGGATTCACTTGGGGATATGGGGGATATGGGGGAGGGGGGATATGGGGGAGGGGGGATATGGGGGAGGGGGGATATGGGGAGAGGGATATGGGGGAGGGGGGATATGCGGGAGGGCGGATATGGGGGAAAGGGGATATGGGGAGTGGGGATATGGGGAGGGGGATATGGGGGAGGGGGATATGGGGGAGGGGGATATGGGGAGGGGGGATATGGGGGAAGGGGGATATGGGGGCTATGGGGAGGGCTGATAACGGAGATTTTCGCCCCACATGTGGCCCACGCCATTGGCAACTCGGCCCATCAGAGGCGGAGCGTCGTGGGTGGGCCGGCTAATGATATACCAATGCCGTTGCGACTACGCGCAGCGCAAGTCCCAATGATGCCAATTCGGAGGGGGCGGAGCATCACAATCTGGCGTCAAACCAGCGCCTGCCCCGATTACGGCGTCGGAAGCCATTCTCCGCCCAATCGCCGCTCCTGATTTCCGCGTTGGGCAACGGAGAATCCCGCCCAATTTTTTTCGAATAAAAAATCGGAAATGCATAAGTCAATCAATGTGATAGTCGAGATTAATCTGGAAGTCAAAATTTTTATCAGTGTGATGTCTAGTGAAGATAAGCATTATAATAGATGCAAGCTTAAAAAGTATTTGAAGCAAATGTTCAGTAATAGCAATGCAAATACAATTGTTCAAAGAGATAACAGATAGTTCCTCTGATGATTATTAAAACATTAGTCAATGTTAAACTCGACACGGGAGCGAGGGTCAATCTGATAAGTTTATCCGAGATGCATGTTTTCATAGATTTCATAGAATTTACAGTGCAGAAGGAGGCCATTCGGCCCATCGAGTCTGCACCGGCTCTTGGAAAGAGCACCCTACCCAAGGTCCACACCTCCACCCTATCCCCATAACCCAGTAACCCCACCCAACACTAAGGGCAATTTTGGACACTAAGGGCAATTTATCATGGCCAATCCACCTAACCTTCACATCTTTGGACTGTGGGAGGAAACCGGAGCACCCGGAGGAAACCCACGCACACACGGGGAGGATGTGCAGACTCCGCACAGACAGTGACCCAAGCCGGAATCGAACCTGGGACCCTGGAGCTGTGAAGCAATTGTGCTAACCACAATGCTACCGTGATCACCCTGGCTGCCCTGGCGAGGTCGTTCACCTTCTTGTGGCACTGGGTGCCTATCCTTGGTGTCAGGCCCACAGCGCTGACGACCTCTGCCACCTCCCTCCACAGACGCCGGCTGTGGTGTGGGGCGACTCTGCGGCCGTGTCCGGGATACAGGGCCTCCCTCCTCTGCTCCACTGCGTCCAGGAGCGCCTCAGTGTCGCAGGACTGGAACCTCGGGGCTGAGCGGCGGGCGGCCATCCGGTCGGGTCTTCTGGTCGGGTGGGGGGAGCAGCGCGTCTTATGCGCCGTTACGCCGTGCGGAAAAGTACTGAATAAAAGTTTTGAATAAAACAGTACTTTCGAAGGATTATAACAGCAAAATAATTCAGACTCTAGGAGTATGCAAACTAGAGATCAGTGTAAAGAATAAAATGCATAAAGTGAAGTTTCCATTGTAGAGGCTGAGTGTGAATTACTACTGGGAGTAGAAGCCTGTGAAGCACTCGAATTGATAAAAAGAGTAAACAATGCTGACTGCTGTAACCGCGTAAAGTACATCAGTGGATTCAATCCATAAAGAGTTTTGCCATTCACATATCGGATCCAACTGCAAGAGACTACGCAACCAGTCACATATGCACCAAGGTGAGTACCAGTTCCATTAAAAGATCAACTAAAAAATTAACAGGACAGGATGACAAATCTGGGTGTGACAAAACGAATTGAAGAACCAACGGATTGGGTGAATTCCATGGACTGTGTGAAGAAACAAAATAATGACCTGAGAACCTGCATGGATCCCAAAGATCTCAATTTAAATATAAAGCGAGAACATTTATCTAATTCTGAAAAGAGAAGAGATTACATGTGAGGTGTCAGGAGCGGCATGCTTTAGCAAGCGAGATGTATCGCAGGGTATTTGGCAACTCAAGTTGGATGAGGGAAGCACAAAGCTGTGCACATTTAACACTCCATTCAGGCGCTATTTTCTCAGAATGCCATTTGGCATTATTTCAGCATCTGAAATTTTCCATCGAGCAATGGAACACATCGTAGAAGGAATTCCAGGCGCAGATTGTACCTAGACGATATCATCGTTTGGGGTGCAACAAAAGAAGAGCACGATGAAAGGCATATCAAAGTACTGAGAAGCATAAAAAGGATAGGCCGGGATTCTCCCACAATTGGCGGGACGGCCCAAGGCCGGCTCTAAGAGCGGCGTGAACCACTCTGGCGTCGAGCCACCCGGAAGTTGTGGAAACCTCCGCACTTCCGGGGACTAGGTCAGCGGCGGAGGGGTTGGCGCTGCGTCAACCAGTGCCGAAGGGCCGCCGTGGGCCGGCGCGAGTTGCGCATGCACAGAACCGCTGGCGTGTACTGGCGCATGCGCGGAACCGCCAGCGTGTTTCCTGCGCATGCACAGGCGGTTTCTTCTCCACGCCAGCCATGGCGGAGCCTTACAAAGCCCGGCGCGGAGGGAAAGAGTGCCTCCACGACACAGGCCCGCACGCAGATCGGTGGGGCCCGATCACGGGCCAGACCACCTGGGGCCGGATCCCCCCCCCCCTCCCCCCCCCCCCGAAGACTGCGCTAGCCGCCCTCCAAGCCAGATCCCGACGGGATGGACCATGTCCATTTCACACCGGCGGAACTGGCCAGGAATGCGCGGCCGCTCTGCCCATCGGGGCCTGGAGAATTGCGGGAGGCTGCAGCCAACGGCCCCCGACCAGCGCGGCGTGATCCCAGCCCCCAACCGAAAACCGGCGTCGGAGAATTCGGCCGCCGGCGTCGGAGCAGCAGGGCAGGATTCACGCCTCCCACCAGCGATTCTCCGACCCGACAGGGGGTCGGAGAATCCCGCCCATGGTCTCAGGTTAAATAAAGCCAAATGCCAGTTTGGTGTCAAAGAAATTATCTTCTTGGGGGACAGACTGCTTGAGGTGTACAACCAGACCAGGAGAAGATAAAGGCGATATTAAACAGGCCACGTAGGGCAGTACAGTCGCACAGTGGTTAGCACTACTGCCTCATGGCGCCGAGGTACCAGGTTCAATCCCGGCCCAGGGACGTCATTCTCCGACCCCCCAACGGGTCGGAGAATGGCCGTTGGCCGCCGTGAATCCCGCCCCCGCCGGTTGCCGAAGTCTCCGAAGGGAGAAAAGTCGGCGGGGCGTTAATGTCGCCGCTGCCACGGAGAATGTCACGGGTCTGCGCAAGGCAGCCGATTTTTGGCCTGCCGATATTCTCCCTTCCGGATGGGCCGAAGTCCCGTCGACGTGATGACCGTTCACGTCGACGTAAATTAAACCTCCTTTTAATCGGCGTGACCCTGTGCTCCAGGGTCACGCCGACCAGCGTGGAGGTGAGTGACGGCCTGGGGGGTTGGCTCTGGGCAGGCGATGGCGTGGCCGCAGTCTGAATGCGTGCGGCGGGGGGGGGGGTGGTTAGAGTAGGCTGGGCTCCGGGGGAGTGCCGGGAGGGGGTCCGTGCCGGGGAGGGGGATGGGGGGGGTCCGTGCCGGGGAGGGGGATGGGAGGTCCGTGCCGGGGTGGAGGTTAGGGGGGGGGTTCCGTGCCGGGGTGGAGGTTGGGGGGGGGTCTGTGCCGGGGTGGAGGTTGAGGGGGGGTCCGTGCCGGGGAGGGGGATGGGGGGGGTCCGTGCCGGGGAGGGGGATGGGGGTGTCCGTGCCGGGGTGGAGGTTGGGGGGGGTGTCCGTGCCGGGGTGGAGGTTGGGGGGGGGGGTCCGTGCCGGGGAGGGGGATGGGGGTGTCCGTGCCGGGGAGGGGGATGGGGGTGTCCGTGCCGGGGTGGAGGTTGGGGGGGTCCGTGCCGGGGTGGAGGTTGGGGGGGGGGGTCCGTGCCGGGGTGGAGGTTGGGGGGGGTCTGTGCCGGGGAGGGGGATGGGGGTGTCCGTGCCGGGGTGGAGGTTGGGGGGGTGGGGGTCCGTGCCGGGGAGGGGGATGGGGGTGTCCGCGCCGGGGTGGAGGTTGGGGGGGGGTCCGTGCCGAGGTGGAGGTTGGGGGGGTCCGTGCCGTGGTGGAGGTTGGGGCGGGGGGTCCATGCCGGGGTGGAGGTTGGGGGGGGGGGGGTCCGTGCCGGGGATGGGGATGGGGGCGTCCGTGCCGGGGTGGAGGTTGGGGGGGGTCCGTGCCAGGGAGGAGGATGGGGGTGTCCGTGCCGGGGTGGAGGTTGGGGGGGGGGTCCGTGCCGGGGTGGAAGTTGGGGGGGGGTCTGTGCCGGGGTGGAGGTGGGGGGGGTCCGTACGGGGAGGGGGATGGGGGTGTCCGTGCCGGGGTGGAGGTTGGGGGGGTGTCCGTGCCGGGGTGGAGGTTGGGGGGGGGGGGGTCCGTGCCGGGGAGGGGGATGGGGGTGTCCGTGACGGGGTTGAGGTTGGGGGGGGGTCCGTGCCGGGGAGGGGGATGGGCTGGTCCGTGCCGGGGTGGATGTTGGGGGGGGTCCGTGCCGGGGAGGGGGATGGGGTGGTCCGTGCCGGTGTGGAGGTTGGGGGGGGGTGTCCGTGCCGGGGTGGGGGATGGGGGTGTCCGTGCCGGGGTGGGGGTTGGGGGGGGGGGGTCCGTGCCGTGGAGGGGGATGGGGGGGCAAGTGAGTTGGTCCACCTGGCCAGGTGCCAGCCTCCAACAGTTGGACCCATGCGGTCCATGCCACCTGGCTGGGGGGAGGAGGGGATATGGGCAATGATGACATGTCGTCGTTCCCCTCCCCCCACCAGGCCGTCATGTTTTCAGATCATCCAGCGATGTTGGCCGCCGTGGCGGCAGCCGCTCATGTCTATGTTGCCCTGGATGAGGAGGAGGAGGAGGAGGAGCGTGCCAGAGAGGCGGCACAGGCTGCTGCAGAGGGGCAGGCGGCAGCCGCCCAGGCTGGAGGGACACCCGACCGACAGGACGAGGAGGGGGAGGAGGACGTCGCGGCCCCACGGCAACGGAGGCACCCGAGGGCGCCCCGTGTGTACCGGCCCAGGCAGTCATACCAGGACCTCACGGACCGGGAATGCAGGAGGAGACTCCGGATGAGCCGGGAAACCGTGGCACACATCTGCCACCTGCTGGCACACCTGTCACCGCGTGGCACTGGCGGGGGACACCCTCTCCCCGTGTCCGTCAAGGTTACGGTGGCCCTGAACTTTTATGCAACGGGGTCATTCCAGGCACCGAGTGGGGACCTGTCGGGCATATCGCAGACTTCGGTGCACCGGTGCATCCGGGCAGTGACAGATGCCCTATATGCCATGGCGCACCGCTACATCCGCTTCCCCGTGGACCGGGCCAGCCAAGATGCCCGGGCCGTGGGCTTCTCTGCCGTGGCCGGGTTCCCCATGGTCCAGGGCGCTATCGATGGGATGCACGTCGCCGTGCGGCCACCTGCAGATAACAGGGCCGTGTTCACTAATAGGAAGGGGACCTATTCGATGAACGTACAGGTGGTCTGCGACCACCGCATGATGATCCTGCACGTCTGCGCCCGTCACCCAGGCAGTGTACACGACTCATTCGTGTTGTCGCGGTCATCCATCCCCGGCATGTACGAGGGACACCATCCCCGGCTGAGGGGCTGGTTGCTGGGCGACAGGGGCTACCCATTGCGATCGTGGCTGATGACGCCTACACGGAGGCCACGCAATGAGGCGGAGAACCGCTACAATGATGCCCATGTAGCGACAAGGGGAGTGATAGAGAGGTGCTTTGGCGTGCTGAAGATACGTTTCAGGTGCCTGGACCTCTCTGGGGGCGCCCTCCAGTATCGGTCAGATAGGGTCGGCCGCATCATTGTGGTGTGCTGCGCCCTGCACAACATAGCCCAACAGAGGGGCGATGTGCCGCAGGCAGATGAGGGCGGAGTGGAGGAGCAGCAGGAAGAGGCGCAGTCCTCCCCAGATGAGGGGGATGGGGGTAATGGTCAGGGCAGACGGGGTAAACACAGGCGGGTGGCTGTCCACCGTTACCGGCTGGCCCAGCGGGCACGGGACAGACTGATAGACGCCCGCTTCACTGACTAGATGGGCGTGGGAATCGGGTAGTATGGCCACAGACCGCACACCATGGCAACAGCCGACCACCCACACCCCCCACCCATCCACCCACCCAGCACCCTCACCCCCCTCCGCAACCCCGCCCACCCCACCCGCATGCACACCACCCCCCCCCCCCATTGCCGATCCACCTGCGGCACAACGGGCCGGGCTCACACAGTTGCGGGTGGACGCGTGTCTATTGCAGGCCATGGAGGATGATGACAACCCGCCCTGCGGTGAGCGCCTGGCTCTACATCGTTGGACTATGTCTGACCCATGGCCACAGTACCACCATCCACCCGGACCATCCCTGCATGCGGCTGTGACACTGCAGCGCACGGTCCCGTCCTCTGCCCGGGGGATGTTGATGGCGGCCCAGGGGGAAGGGGGCAGACTCACCTGGGGCTGAAGTAAGACCACCCTTCACACACACACTTGCGCTCAACGTACATGACACCCCCGCACACTTTGGACAGAGCACAAAGGCAGCTTCTGTAGGTGTAACATTGACTTTAATAACCAAAGGAGTTCATGCACGTGCCCTAGCCCCTAAAACTCATCTGTGCCCTGCAACCGTGCCAACTTACTCTGTGTCTAATTGTTTGGCCTTACGGGCCCTTTGACTACGTCTACGTGGTTCCCCAGACGGTACAGCAGAACTGGAGGTGGACTCCTGTGATTCCTACCCTCTGACACGGGATCCCTTTGGCGGCCGTTTCCTGGGGCGTCCTGGCCTAGATGGGCCAGGCTGCGGCCCGGGCGACTGGGATGGAGAGCTGCCAGCCTGTCCTGCCCGTTGCCCACCCGATGCACCTGGGACGGAAGGGGGGGAGTCCGAGGTGTCGCAGTGTACCGGGACCTCCCCTACAGAGGGAGCCGGGACGGACCACACCACCTCCTCCTCCCTCGGGGTGCCCGATGGCCCCCAGGCCTCTACATGGGTGGGGAATGCGAACGGACTGGCCATCCGACGCCCCCCCGACATCTGGCGCTGCCAGTCCTGGAGGCCCGTGCTGGTATCGACAGGGGTCTGCAGGTTTGCAGCCATGGAGCCCAGGGGGTTGGCAAACCCTGTCTGTGACAGTGCGACGCCGGCTCGCACATGGCCACTGGCGCCGATGCCCTCAGCGATGGCCTGCAGAGACTGGGCCATGGCCTGCTGAGACTGGGCCATGGCCAGCAGAGACTGGGCCATGGCCTGCTGAGACTGGGCTATGGCATTGAGCGCCTCTGCCATCTGGCGCTGGTACTGGCTCATGGCCTCCCGTGAGAGGGCAGCCATTTCCTGGGCCACAGATGCCGCCTGCACGGAAAGCCCCAGGCCTCGCAAACCGTTCCCCGTGCGGTGTCGGCCTGGGTGGCACGCATGACCAGCACCACTCCCAGCTCCTGGACGCGGGTGGACTCCTCCACCTGCGACTGCAGCCGCCGCAAGCCGGCCGTCACCCTCTTCGCTCGTCTCCGGGTCGGTGGTTGCATCGGATCTATGTGTGGGTGTGGTAACTCCAGGAACCCGCGACCCATCTGGGCGGCAGATGTTCGCTTGGGCTGGGCTGCCCTCCGACCGCCCGGCCCCTCTGCTGCTCCTACCTCCACCTGCTGTACCGGGACGGCTGTGTTGTGCGCACCAGTGAGTGTACCAGACGCCTCATCACTAAAGTGCCCAACCGAGGTGAGTGTTTCTGCGATGGTGGAGAGTGTTGGTGACAGCAGTGGCATTGTGTCGTGCTCTTCGTCCCACTCTGAGTCCATGGCACTTTGGGGTGGGGGTTCGTCCCCACCCATCCACTCTGAGTCACTGTCCGGTATTTCGACTTCCTGGGTGGTGCTGTCCCGGGTAGTGGTGTCCCGGGTAGTGGTGTCCCGGGTAGTGGTGTCCTGGGTAGTGGTGTCCTGGGTAGTGGTGTCCTGGGTAGTGGTGTCCTGGCTCGGATGTGACGGGGGCCTGTGGCTGCCCCCCTCATCGCTGGGTGGTCGCTCCCGCACGTGACGGGGGTGTCGTCTCCCTGTTGCTCCAGGTCTCTCCGTCTCCCGTGGTGTGCGAGGGGCATCCTGCGGGCGTCGCATGCTGGAGGGTGCGGGTCTTTCCGTCTCCCGTGGTCTCCGAGGGGCATCCTGCGGGCGTCGCATGCCGGAGGGTCCGGGTCTCTCCGTCTCCCGTGGCCTCCGAGTGGCATCCTGTGGGCGGTCTGCATCTGCGGGGATGGGTGCCTGGACGTTTGGTCCTGCGATACACAATGAAGCATGCATGGTTAGACATCAGGCAGTGATCAGGTGATACGGGGGAGGGGGATATAGGGGAGGGGGGATATGGGGACGGGCTGTCGGTGGCTCACTTGCTACTACGCCCCCGCCCTCTGCATCAGCAACCTCCCGGTCCTCAGGTCCACCAGCCAGTTCCAGGGCCCTTCCCTGGTGTTCGGTCAGTGGCCTCTCATCAGCGGGGCCTCCTCCAGTCCTCACATGCTCCCTATTGTTGTGTGCGCGCTTCTCCTGTTGGGGGGGGGGCGGAGGGGGGTGGCAGGGGTAAAAGGCAACACTGTTAGGCAGGTATATGAATGCACGCCATCGGTTGCGCGTGCATTGCAGAGGTTAAGGTTAGGGCTGGATTCACTTGGGGATATGGGGGAGGGGGGACATGGGGGAGGGGGGATATGGGGGAGGGGGGATATGGGGGAGGGGGGATATGGGGGAGGGGGGATATGGGGAGGGAGGATATGGGGGAGGGGGGATATGGGGGAGGGGGATATGGGGGAGGGGGGATATGGGGAGGGGGGATATGGGGGAGGGGGATATGGGGGAGGGGGGATATGGGGGAGGGGGATATGGGGGAGGGGGGATATGGGGGAGGGGGGATATGGGGGAGGGGGGATATGGGGAGGGGGGATATGGGGGAGGGGGGATATGGGGGAGCGGGGGATATGGGGAGGCTCACCCTGCCTGCTCTGACGAGGTCCGTGGTGTCATGGCCGCAGCGGTGACGGCCTCTGCCACTTCCCTCCACAGGCGCCGGCTGTGGCGTGGGGCAACTCTGCGGCCGTGCCCGGGATACAGGGCGTCCCTCCTCTGCTCCTCCGCGTCCAGGAGCGCCTCCACATCGCGTGACTCGAACCTCGGGGCTGAGTGGCGGCCAGCCATCCAGTCGGGTGTTGCGGTCGGGTGTTGCGGTCGGGTGGGGGGGAGCTGCGCGGCCTTATGATCCATCACGCCGTGCGGCGCGTACGACGCTGCACGGCGTGAACCACTGCGCAAGCGCGGATCCCGTTACGTCGCTGCTAGCCCATTTCGGGCCGGAGACTATCGACCCATTTTTCCGACGTGACGCAAGTCGCATTTGCGCCGTTTTTTGCGCCGATCGGCGGACTTTCCGCCGATAACGGAGAATTTCGCCCCTGGTCACTGTCCGTGTGAAGTTTGCATATTCTCCCCGTGTTTGCGTGGGTTTCACCCCCACAACCCAAAGATGTGCTGGGTAGGTGGATTGGCCACGCTAAATTGCCCCTTAATTGGAAAAAATTAATTGGGTACTCTAAATTTAAAAAAAAATTAAACAGGCCACGTCCAACAAACAAAAAAGGAGTCCTCAGCATGCTCGGTATGCTAAATTTTGTAGGAAAATCTTTTCCTAATTTATCAGCAAAAACGACATGTTTATGGGAAATTATCAAAAAGGATTCTATTTTCCAATGGTCACATGAGCATGGGTGGCGAATGTTACAGGAAGTATTGACTACAGCTCCAGTGCTGACATTTTTTGGCCCAACAAAGAAGACAACGATATTGATAGATGCGTCGAAAGATGGGTAGGGAGCAGTGTTATTGCAGCAAGGCAACGATGAAAATTGGCTTCCAATTGCCTATGCTTCAAAGTCAATGACTGACACAGGGCGTAGATATGCTCAGATCGAGAAAGAATGCTTAGGTCTGATAAACGGCTTAGACAAATTCCACGATTACTTATATGGCCTACCAACATCTGTTGAAACAGATCACAGGGCACTTATGGCGATAATAAAGAAAAATCTAAATGAGATGGAACCCAGAATACGATGTATGATGATGAAGTTTACAGAGGTACGACTTCAATATCATATATACTCAGGAAAACATATCGCAGTAGCTGATGCACTGTATGTAAACATTGTTCGTTTCCAAAGGAAAGGGGATGTGATGATATGCATTAGCAATAATGTAGGTATGGTGGGCGTTACAGACACAAGGCAGGGGCAAGATCATGGAGGGAATTGAAAACAAGGATGGAAATTTAAATTTGAGGAATTGCTCAACCTGGAGCCAATGTAGGTCAGAAGGCACAGGGTAATGGGTATAGACAGCCAAATTCTGAATGAGCTTAAATTTATGGAAGGTGAAATATGGGATGCCTGCTAGGAATGCATTGGAATAGTTCAGTCCAGAGGTCAAAAGGCCATGGATAAGGGCCAGCAGCAGATGAACTGAGGCTGGAATGGAATTGGAAGATGTTATGGAGTTGGAAACAGGCAATTGTATTCTCATTTGTTATCCAGCTACTTTTACTGAAAAGTGCATTTTTTAAATTCGTTCATGGGATGTTGCCCTTGCTGTCTGGGCCAGCATTTATTGCCCATCCCTGAGGGCATTTAAGAGTCAATCACATCACTGTGGGCCTGGAGTCACATGGAGGTCAGACCAGGTAAGGATGACAGATTTCCTTCCCTAAAGGACATTAGTGAACCAGATGGGTTTTTAACGACAATCGACAATGGTTTCATGGTCATCATTAGACCTTTAATTCCAGATTTTTGTTATTGAATTCAAATTTCACCATCTGCCATGGTGGGATTTGAACTCGAGTCCTCATAGCATGACTCTGGGTCTCTGGATTGCTAGTCCAGCAATAATACCACTATGCCACTGCCTCCCCCCAAATGTGGTTGTCTGGTAAAGACAAGATTGAGATTGGCTCTGATATCATCGACCATCAATAGCTTGGTTACACACGTGATTTGGGGTCGCACATAATTTGGGTGAGCTATCGATATGTTGCTTGTGTCCATGAAACTCCAATACGATGCTTTTCTTTCAGACATGTGCGACACCGAACCAACCTAAAATGAAATGTTGTAACCTGTGTTTTAATGACTGTAAAGACCTACAGGATTGTTGAAACTTATATATTTCCTCTTCAGTTGGACGACTGCCACCCTGGAACTTCAGGTGATCCCCATTTGGATACAAAAATTCATCTGCTGTCGTACTGCTCCATAAGCCAAGAAGGCCAAGTGTCCTGTTGTAGAAAGCATGTGGCAAATAGACTGTTGCCTGGAGGAAGCTGTTGATGCCTAACTCCACTGTAACCTGTAGGCCAGAAAAATATACTGCAGAGCAACTGGTCCTCCATTTACACACGAGCGCCAACTGGTTCTGACTGAAATGGTATACTTCTGTGAAGAAAAACAACAGAGAAGTAGAAGGGTACAATTATTTACTGAAACTCAGCTGAATTGCAGGCATCAACAGTGGTTATCAGAAGCTGGTGAAAATGACAAATGACTGAGTCTTGCAGTCAATCTTATTTTATCAGAGACAGTATGCAAAGGAAATTGGGACACGCTTCGCAAAATACATTTTACAACAACAAAATATTATATGAATAACTCTCACCTATAATACAACAGGTTAATTTATACTGTTACGACAACCTGAGCTAGAGCGTGGTCTATTCCAGTCCCACTTGAGCCGGAATCACAACAAAATTGAAATTAACAATCAATTCTTAGAAAATACCTAGAGTCTTTGATCTCTGGCTGCCCAATAACTACAGCCACCAGGTTTGTAAATTTAAACACAATTAATTTTATTAATAACAATAACTATGAGAAAATAGGCAGAAAATACAGCTGATTAACTATTATCTAATTCCTAACCCCCCTCCACTTTAACTCGCCCCACAGACTGAAGACAGACAAACACAGAGGGAAAGGAGGGGTGTAACAAAAAATATGAAAAGGAAAAAAGATAAAAGTTTATTTTCAGATGGATCTCTTCCAGTACACCTTTCTTCAGTCTAGTCATTCAGTTAGAGTTTTTTGCTTTAAGTCTGTAATGATTTTTCATGGTAGAGTCATCAAGTTCTCAAAGCGTCTCTGGAGATTCATAAAACAACAGGTAGGCAGTATTCCTGGCGAGAAAGAGCCAGAGAGAGAGCAGCTCACTGCTTGTCTCTCAGCGTCCAGGACCCAACTGTCCCTTCCTGGGTTCTCTGAAAACCATCCCTCATGGGTAGGAGCCTATCACCACCTGTTGTCGGGCAGAATAATGTCTTTGGCCAATTCATTGGCTACCAGCTAACCCATCAAACTGATTCCCTCTGATCTCTCGGGTGCCAGAAAGTCTGAGTTTTGCTGTTCAGAATCTAAATCTCCAATGGCATAGTGTACTATTTTGCAACTTCAAGAATTTCCCTGTACACAAAAGAACAAAGAACAAAGAAATGTACAGCACAGGAACAGGCCCTTCGGCCCTCCAAGCCCGTGCCGACCATACTGCCCGACTAAACTACAATCTTCTACACTTCCTGGGTCCGTATCCTTCTATTCCCATCCTATTCATATATTTGTCAAGATGCCCCTTAAATGTCCCTATCGTCCCTGCTTCCACTACCTCCTCCGGTAGTGAGTTCCAGGCAACCACTACCCTCTGCGTAAAAAACTTGCCTCGTACATCTACTCTAAACTTTGCCCCTCTCACCTTAAACCTATGCCCCCTAGTAATTGACCCCTCTACCCTGGGGAAAAGCCTCTGACTATCCACTCTGTCTATGCCCCTCATAATTTTGTATACCTCTATCAGGTCGCCCCTCAACCTCCTTCGTTCCAGTGAGAACAAACCGAGTTTATTCAATCGCTCCTCATAGCTTATGCCCTCCATACCAGGCAACATTCTGGTAAATCTCTTCTGCACCCTCTCTAAAGCCTCCACATCCTTCTGGTAGTGTGGCGACCAGAATTGAACACTATACTCCAAGTGTGGCCTAACTAAGGTTCTATACAGCTGCAACATGACTTGCCAATTCTTATACTCAATGCCCCGGCCAATGAAGGCAAGCATTGGTTTTTTTTTTTTTTTTTTTTTTTTTTTTTTTTTTTTTTTGGTTTTTTTTTGCACTGAGTGCTGAATTTGGTGCTTTTTGAGTGCTATAGTGAGAGTTTGGTGACCGAGGGAGTGCTGAATTTGGTGCTTTTTGAGTGCTATAGTGAGAGTTTGGTGACCGAGGGAGTGCTGAATTTGGTGCTTTTTGAGTGCTATAGTGAGAGTTTGGTGACCGAGGGAGTTAGGTGAGGAGGGAGTAAGGTGCTCCTTTCATTTTGTTTCCGACGTTTCCGCAAAGAGTGCGAAGAGAGCCAGGAGTTTACAAGAAGTGTAGCAGAGTCGGAGGGCGGAGATCTAGTTAGTCCACACAGCAGCTATATTCTGTAAGGTAAGAGGGGATGGAGGCTAGGCCAGTTACATGCTCCTCCTGTAGGATGTGGGTGGTGAGGGATACCACCGGTGTCCCCACTGACTATACCTGCGGGAAGTGCACCCAACTTCAGCTCCTCAAAGACCGTGTTAGGGAACTGGAGCTGAAGCTGGATGAACTTCGGATCATCCGGGAGGCAGAGGGGGTGATTGAGAAGAGTTACAGGGAGGTAACCACACCCAAGGTACAGGACAAGAATAGCTGGGTTACAGTCAGGGGGAAAAAAACAAACAGGCAGACAGTGCAGGGATCCCTCGTGGCCGTTCCCCTTCAAAACAAGTATACCGTTTTGGATGCTGTTGGGGGGGGTGACCTACCGGGGGAAGGCCCTAGTGGCCAGGTCTCTGGCACTGAGTCTGGCTCTGGGGCTCAGAAGGGAAGGGGGGAGAATAGAAAAGCAATAGTTGTAGGAGATTCAATGGTTAGGGGAATAGATAGGAGATTCTGTGGTCGCGAGCGAGACTCCCGGAAGGTATGTTGCCTCCCGGGTGCCAGGGCCAGGGATGTCTCGGATCGTGTCTTCAGGATCCTTAAGGGGGAGGGGGAGCAGCCAGAAGTCGTGGTGCACATTGGTACCAACGACATAGGTAGGAAAAGGGGTGTGGAGGTAATAAACAAGTTTAGGGAGTTAGGCTGGAAGTTGAAAGCCAGGACAGACAGAGTTGTCATCTCTGGTTTGTTGCCGGTGCCACGTGATAGCGAGGCTAGGAATAGGGAGAGAGTGCAGTTGAACACGTGGCTGCAGGAATGGTGTAGGAGGGAGGGCTTCAGGTATTTGGATAATTGGAGCGCATTCTGGGGAAGGTGGGACCTGTACAAGCAGGACGGGTTGCATCTGAACCAGAGGGGCACCAATATCCTGGGAGGGAGGTTTGCTAGTACTCTTCGGGAGGGTTTAAACTAATTTGGCAGGGGAATGGGAACCGGATTTGTAGTCCAGCAACTAAGGTAGCCGATATTCAGGACGCCAAAGCATGTAATGAGGCAGTGGGGAAGGGAACACTGACAAAGGAGAGTATTTGCAGGCACGGAGATGGGTTGAAGTGTGTATACTTCAACGCAAGAAGCATCAGGAATAAGGTGGGTGAACTTAAGGCATGGATCGGTACTTGGGACTACGATGTGGTGGCCATCACGGAAACTTGGATAGAAGAGGGGCAGAAATGGTTGTTGGAGGTCCCTGGGTATAGATGTTTCAATAAGATTAGGGAGGGTGGTAAAAGAGGTGGGGGGGTGGCATTATTAATTAGAGATAGTATAACAGCTGCAGAAAGGCAGTTCGAGGAGTATCACCCTATTGAGGTAGTATGGGTTGAAGTCAGAAATAGGAAAGGAGCAGTCACCTTGTTAGGAGTTTTCTATAGGCCCCCCAATAGTAGCAGAGATGTGGAGGAACAGATTGGGAAACAGATTTTGGAAAGGTGCAGATGTCATAGGGTAGTAGTCATGGGCGACTTTAACTTCCCAAATATTGAGTGGAAACTCTTTAGATCAAATAGTTTGGATGGGGTGGTGTTTGTGCAGTGTGTCCAGGAAGCTTTTCTAACACAGTATGTAGATTGTCCAACCAGAGGAGGGGCAATATTAGATTTAGTACTGGGTAATGAACCAGGGCAAGTGATAGATTTGTTAGTGGGGGAGCATTTTGGAGATAGTGACCACAATTCTGTGACTTTCACTTTAGTAATGGAGAGGGATAGGTACGTGCAACAGGGCAAGGTTTACAATTGGGGGAAGGGTAAATACGATGTTGTCAGACAAGAATTGAAGTGCATAAGTTGGGAACATAGGCTGGCAGGGAAGGACACAAGTGAAATGTGGAACTTGTTCAAGGAACAGGTGCTACGTGTCCTTGATATGTATGTCCCTGTCAGGCAGGGAAGAGATGGTCGAGTGAGGGAACCATGGTTGACAAGAGAGGTTGAATGTCTTGTTAAGAGGAAAAAGGAGACTTATGTAAGGCTGAGGAAACAAGGTTCAGACAGGGCATTGGAGGGATACAAGATAGCCAGGAGGGAACTGAAGAAAGGGATTAGGAGAGCTAAGAGAGGGCATGAACAATCTTTGGCGGGTAGGATCAAGGAAAACCCGAAGGCCTTTTACACATATGTGAGAAATATGAGAATGACTAGAGCGAGGGTAGGTCCGATCAAGGACAGTAGCGGGAGATTGTGTATTGAGTCTGAAGAGATAGGAGAGGTCTTGAATGAGTACTTTTCTTCTGTATTTACAAATGAGAGGGGTGATATTGTTGGAGAGGACAGTGTGAAACAGATTGGTAAGCTCGAGGAAATACTTGTTAGGAAGGAAGATGTGTTGGGCATTTTGAAAAACTTGAGGATAGACAAGAGCCCCGGGCCTGACGGGATATATCCAAGGATTCTATGGGAAGCAAGAGATGAAATTGCAGAGCCGTTGGCAATTATCTTTTCGTCCTCACTGTCAACAGGGGTGGTACCAGGGGATTGGAGAGTGGCGAATGTCGTGCCCCTGTTCAAAAAAGGAACTAGGGATAACCCTGGGAATTACAGGCCAGTTAGTCTTACTTCGGTGGAAGGCAAAGTAATGGAAAGGGTACTGAAGGATAGGATTTCTGAGCATCTGGAAAGACACTGCTTGATTAGGGATAGTCAGCACGGATTTGTGAGGGGTAGGTCTTGCCTTACAAATCTTATTGAATTCTTTGAGGAGGTGACCAAGCATGTGGATGAAGGTAAAGCAGTGGATGTAGTGTACATGGATTTTAGTAAGGCATTTGATAAAGTTCCCCATGGTAGGCTTCTGCACAAAGTAAGGAGGCATGGGATAGTGGGAAATTTGGCCAGTTAGATAACGAACTGGCTAACCAATAGAAGTCAGAGAGTGGTGGTGGATGGCAAATATTCAGCCTGGATCCCAGTTACCAGTGGTGTACCGCAGGGATCAGTTCTGGGTCCTCTGCTGTTTGTGATTTTCATTAATGACTTGGATGAGGGAGTTGAAGGGTGGGTCAGTAAATTTGCAGACGATACGAAGATTGGTGGAGTTGTGGATAGTAAGGAGGGCTGTTGTCCGCTGCAAAGAGACATAGATAGGATGCAGAGCTGGGCTGAGAAGTGGCAGATGGAGTTTAACCCTGAAAAGTGTGAGGTTGTCCATTTTGGAAGGACAAATATGAATGCGGAATACAGGGTTAACGGTAGAGTTCTTGGCATTGTGGAGGAGCAGAGAGACCTTGGGGTCTATGTTCATACATCTTTGAAAGTTGCCACTCAAGTGGATAGAGCTGTGAAGAAGGCCTATGGTGTGCTCGCGTTCATTAACAGAGGGATTGAATTTAAGAGCCGTGAGGTGATGATGCAGCTGTACAAAACTTTGGTAAGGCCACATTTGGAGTACTGTGTACAGTTCTGGTCGCCTCATTTTAGGAAGGATGTGGAAGCTCTGGAAAAGGTGCAAAGAAGATTTACCAGGATGTTGCCTGGAATGGAGAGTAGGTCTTACGAGGAAAGGTTGAGGGTGCTAGGCCTTTTCTCATTAGAGCGGAGAAGGATGAGGGGCGACTTGATAGAGGTTTATAAGATGATCAGGGGAATAGATAGAGTAGACAGTCAGAGACTTTTTCCCCAGGTGGAACACACCATTACAAGGGGACATAAATTTAAGGTGAAAGGTGGAAGATATAGGAGGGATATCAGAGGTAGGTTCTTTACCCAGAGAGTAATGGGGGCATGGAATGCACTGCCTGTGGAAGTAGTTGAGTCGGAAACATTAGGGACCTTCAAGCAGCTGTTGGATAGGTACATGGATTACGGGAAAATGATATAGTGTAGATTTATTTGTTCTTAAGGGCAGCACGGTAGCATTGTGGATAGCACAATTGCTTCACAGATCCATGGTCCCAGGTTCGATTCCGGCTTGGGTCATTGTCTGTGCGGAGTCTGCACGTCCTCCCCGTGTCTGCGTGGGTTTCCTCCGGGTGCTCCGGTTTCCTCCCACAGTCCAAAGATGTGCGGGTTAGGTGAATTGGCCAATGATAAATTGCCCTTAATGTCCAAATTGCCCTTGGTGTTGGGTGGAGGTGTTGAGTTTGGGTAGGGTGCTCTTTCCAAGAGCTGGTGCAGACTCGGGGGGCCGAATGGCCTCCTTCTGCACTGTAAATTCAATGATAATCTATGATTAATCTAGGACAAAGGTTCGGCACAACATCGTGGGCCGAAGGGCCTGTTCTGTGCTGTATTTTCTATGTTCTATGTTCTATGTTCTATGCCGTATGCCTTCTTGACTACCTTCTCCACCTGTGTAGCCCCTTTCAGTGATCTGTGGACCTGTACTCCTAGATCTCTTTGACTTTCAATACTCTTGAGGGTTCTACCATTCACTGTATATTCCCTACCTGCATTAGCCCTTCCAAAATGCATTACCTCACATTTGTCCAGGTTAAACTCCATCTGCCATCTCTCCGCCCAAGTCTCCAGACAATCTAAATCCTGCTGTATCCTCAGACAGTCCTCATCGCTATCCGCAATTCCACACGACTGTGTGGCAAAACTTGGTCCCAACTCCATCTACAAGTTTGCTGACGATACGACCATAGTGGGCCGGATCTCGAATAACGACGAGTCAGAATACAGGCGGGAGATAGAGAACCTAGTGGTGTGGTGTAGCGACAACAATCTCTCCCTCAATGCCAGCAAAACTAAAGAGCTGGTCATTGACTTCAGGAAGCAAAGTACTGTACACACCCCTGTCAGCATCAACGGGGCCGAGGTGGAGATGGTTAGCAGTTTCAAATTCCTAGGGGTGCACATCTCCAAAAATCTGTCCTGGTCCACCCACGTCGACGCTACCACCAAGAAAGCACAAAAGCGCCTATACTTCCTCAGGAAACTAAGGAAATTCGGCATGTCCACATTAACTCTTACCAACTTTTACACATGCACCATAGAAAGCATCCTATCGGGCTGCATCACAGCCTGGTATGGCAACTGCTCGGCCCAGGACCGCAAGAAACTGCAGAGAGTCGTGAACACCGCCCAGTCCATCACACGAACCTGCCTCCCATCCATTGACTCCATCTACACCTCCCGCTGCCTGGGGAAAGCGGGCAGCATAATCAAAGATCCCTCCCACCCGGCTTACTCACTCTTCCAACTTCTTCCATCGGGCAGGAGATACAGAAGTCTGAGAACACGCACGGACAGACTCAAAAACAGCTTCTTCCCCACTGTCACCAGACTCCTAAATGACCCTCTTATGGACTGACCTCATTAACACTACACCCTGTATGCTTCATCCGATGCCAGTGCTTATGTAGTTACATTGTATATGTTGTGTTGCCCTATTATGTATTTTCTTTTATTCCCTTTTCTTCTCATGTACTTAATGATCTGTTGAGCTGCTCGCAGAAAAATACTTTTCACTGTTCCTCGGTACACGTGACAATAAACAAATCCAATCCAATCCAATTTCTCACTTCCTCTGCTCTGCTTAAAGGCCAATGTCCATTAAAAATCCATAGACCGAAAATGATAACCCCAAAGTAAAAGAAATGAAAAATAAGGGAATCGACAGGAAGCGTACATTTCAGAAACAATTCACAAGTGAGTAATTTAAATGTCAGTGGGATTTACAGATCAGCTTCACAGCAGTATCGTTATTATTACCACTCCCTTTGTCTTGTGTTCCATGACATCTTTATCAATTCATCTCTTCTGCTCTCTAACTTACTCCTAGCCTTCCTTTTACTTTGCTCCGCCTGCCTCTCGCTCCCCCTTTTAAACAGCAAAAAACCCATCATGAAATGTGAACTCCATTTCCCTCTCCACAGATGCTGCCAAAGCTGCTTTTCCTGAACTTTCCGATTTTATTTCAGATCTGCGGCATCCTCTGTGTTTTGCTTTTATTTTTGTTTCATTCACTGCCACTTCTCTTCCAGGAACACCTCCCTTGAAGAAGTTCTGCTTTCCTCATCGATTGAATTTCCGTTTCCCCCTTTCACCTTGTTTGCTTTCATTGCTTTCCATTTCCCTCGTGCTGTTTGATAAGCTGTTTATAAGCCCCCAGTAGTTCAACAAACCATTTCCCCACCTCCAGCATTTTCCCTCTACCTGGGCCTCTTCCTCAGAAGTCTCTTACTTGCTCTTGATCTTTGCATTGAGAACTGGTGGCGTGACATTTGCTGTCTTCATTTCTCTGCTCCTCTCACCCACTCTAACCTGTTTCTTTCTAAACTTGCTGCACTCCTCAGGTGCAACCCATGACTTTGTTATCAAACCTGCCAACAAGTGCAGTGCTGATGTTGTATTGGGTGCTGACCTCTACCTTGCAGAGGCTAAGCACCAACTCTCAGACACTTCTTCCTACCTCCCCATGGATCATATCCCCACCAGCGAACAGCAGGCCATTGTTTCCAGGACTGTCACTGACCTCATCTCCTCTGATGATCTTCCCTCCACAGCTTCCAACCTCAGAGATCCCCCCATTCCCATAGATCCCGCTTCGATCCCCTTCCAAAAATCCACAAACAGGTCTATCCTGGTAGACCCATTGTGTCAGCCTGTACCTGCCCCACTGAACTTATCTCTTCCTTAATGACTCTACCTTTTTCTCCCCTTGTCCAATCTTGTTCCACCTACATTCATCATTCTTCTGACTCCCTACATCATTTCAACAAATTTCATGTTTCCTTGGCCTAACTGCCTCGCCTTCACTATGGACATCCAATCCCTCTGTACTTCCACCCCCGATCAGGTGATCTGAGTGCTCTCCATTTCTTCCATGAAAGGAGGCTCGAACAATCCCCATCTATCACCACCCTTCTCTGCCTGGCTGAACTTGTTCTTTCAAACAACAATTTCTTCTCTAACGTCTCACTTCCTCCAAACAAAGGATATGGCTATGGTCACTTGCATGGGTCCTAGTTGTGCCTGTCTTTTTTGGGGGTTATGTGGAATGTACCTTGTTTGAGTCCTACTTGGGCCCTTCTCCCACAATTTTCTTTCTGGTACATTAATGATTGTATCGGTACCGCTTCATGCTCTCATCTGGAACTGCTTCCAAATTCCACCCCTCACTCACCCGCACATGGGCCATCTCTGACACTTCCTCTCCCGTGTACCGGTGTTAAAATTAATTTGTACTTACAATAATATGACAATATAAATTTGTTCAGATTTGATGTTTACAATTAACTATATTCAAGTCGAGATCGACATTTAACCCCAGGCTTGACGATTTGCACCGTAGTGCGATAGATGTAATTTATTGTTCTGGCTCTCAGACCTACTCCTCTCCATGTGCCTCACGTTAGCCTATGAGCTGCAGACACAGTGGGGATCCCATGTGACTCCATTAAAATCTCATTTACACTGGAAATTTACTGGCGTTCCGGAACTCCTGGGCATTCGTCGTCATTTGTAACATTTCCACTGGCTTTCTCACTAACTCTTACCTAAATCTCCACCTTTGTGTAGTCTGATGTCTTTATCATTTACTGTAACAGAAAGCTCCTTTTCAGACTTGGAACGTCCCCACTCTACCTGATCGAAATGAGAAAAGATCTAGTTTAGGACCAGAGATGGCAGATATGTGAGTTACTTTTCAAAACAGAATTTTAAAATAAATCAGGTCATGATCCTGAGAATAATAATAATAATCGCTTCTTGTCACAAGTCGGCTTCAATGAAGTTACTGTGATAAACGACTTACTTTCATCATTACCATCCCTTGATAAAATGCAGCCAGCTTTACCAAGCCCACCGTGTTTATAAAGGTGTTGTTTTTGATTGTGAGGGAACTTTGCCCTTGTAGAGTAAATATATTATGTCCTTTAGCTGATGACAACCTGACAATGACGTATTCTCCGAGTCCTTGAAATGTGTAATCAACTCCATCAAATGTTTTCACATGCATGGTTCCATAAAGCTGACCTTAACAAAATAAGTATTTTTTGAGCATTTGTTCATATACAGTACTTATTTTAACTTTTCTACTTTGTAAAATACAAATTTTGTTGAGTTTAAATCCACTATAGTCTGAGATCAGGGGCGAAATTCTCCGTTATCGGCGCGATGTCCGCCGACCGGTGCCAAAAACGGCGCAAATCCCACCTGCATCACGCCGCCCCAAACGTCGCTAAGTCTCCGGCCCAGAATGGGCTAGCAGCGACGTGACGCTATCTGTGCTGGCTCACGTGGTTCACGCCGCACGGCGTGACGGCTCATAAGATGCGCTGCTCCCTCCACCCGACCAGAAGACCCGACCGGATGGCCGCCCGCCGCTCAGCCCCGAGGTTCCAGTGCCGCGACATTGAGGCGCTCCTGGACGCAGTGGAGCAGAGGAGGGACGCCCTGTATCCCGGGCACGGCCGCAGAGTCGCCCCACACCACAGCCGGCGTCTGTGGAGGGAGGTGGCAGAGGTCGTCAGCGCTGTGGCCCTGACACCACGGACAGGCACCCAGTGCCACAAGAAGGTGAACAACCTCGTCAGGGCAGCCAGGGTGAGTCTCCCCTCCCTGCCCGATATCCATATCCCCCATATCCCCCTCCCCATATCCCCCCTCCCCATATACCCCTTCCCCATATCCCCCCTTCCCCATATCCCCCCTTCCCCGTATCCCCCCTCTCCCATATCCCCCCTCCCCCATATCCCCCTCCCCCATATCCCCATCCCCATATCCCCCCTCCCCATATCCACCCTCCCCATATCCCCCTCCCCATATCCCCCCTCCCCATATCCACCCTCCCCATATCCCCTCCCCATATCCCCCCTCCCCCATATCTCCCTCCCCATATCCCTCCTCCCCATATCCCCCTCCCCATGTCCCCCCTCCCCCATATCCCCCACCCCCATATCCCCCCTCCCCCATATCCCCCAGTTCCCCCCTCCCCCATATCCCCCCTCCACATTTCCCCCTCCCCAAAAACCCCCTCCCCATATCCACCTCCCCTTGCCCCCCCTCCCCATATCCCCATATCCCTCTCCCCATATCCCCCCTCCCCCATATCCCCCCCTCCCCCATATCCGCCTTCCCCCATTTCCCCAAGTGAATCCAGCCCTAACATTAACCTCTGCAATACATGCGCAACCGATGGCGTGCATTCATATACCTGTCTAACAGTGTTGCCTTTTACCCCTGCCACCACCCCCCACAGGAGAAGCGCGCACACAACACCAGGGAGCATGTGAGGACTGGAGGAGGCCCAGCTGATGAGAGGCCACTGACCGAACATGAGGGAAGGGCCCTGGAACTGGCTGGCGGACCTGAGGACCGGGAGGTTGCTGATGCAGAGGTCGGGGGCCCACCAGCAAGTGAGCCACCGACAGCCCATCCCCATATCCCCCCTCCCCCATATCCCCCCTCCTCCATATCACCTGATCACTGCCTGCGTGTCTAACCATGCATGCTTCATTGTGTATCGCAGGAGCAAACGTGGAGGCACCCATCCCCGCAGATGCAGACCGCCCGCATGATGCCCCTCGGAGACCACGGGAGACGGAGAGACCTGGAGCAACAGGGAGACGGCGCCCCCGTCTCATGCGGGTGCGGCGACGCAGGCATGTGCCACCCAGCGACGAGAGGGGCAGCCACAGGCCCCCGTCACAGCCGAGCCACGAAACCACAACCCAGGACACCCCTACCCAGGACACCCCTACCCAGGAAGCTGAAATACAGGACAGTGACACAGATTGGATGGGTGGAGACGAACTGCCACCCCAAAGTGCCATGGACTCAGAGTCGGACGATGCGCACGACACAACGCCACTGCTGTCACCAACACCCTCCACCATCGCAGAGACGCTCACCTCGGTTGGGCACTTTAGTGATGAGGCGTCTGGTACACTCACTGGTGCGCACAACACAGCCGTCCCGGTACAGCAGGTGGAGGTAGGAGCAGCAGAGGGGCCGGCCGGTCGGAGGGCAGCCCGGCGCAAGCGAACATCTGCCGCCCAGATGGATCCCGGGTTCCTGGAGTTACCACACCCACCCATAGGTCCGATGCAACCACCGAACCTGAGACGAGCGAAGAGGGTGACAGCCAGCTTGCGGCGGCTGCAGTCGCAGGTGGAGGTGTCCACCCGCGTCCAGGAGCTGGCAGTGGTGCTGGTCATGCGTGCCACCCAGGCCGACACCGCACGGGTGGCGTCCGCGGTGGAGGCAATGGGTGCGACGGTGTCAGACATGGGGAGCGGTTTGCGAGGCCTGGGGCTTTCCGTGCAGGCGGCGCCTGTGGCCCAGGGCATGGCTGCCCTCTCACAGGAGGCCATGAGCCAGTGCCAGCGCCAGATGGCAGAGGCGCTCAACGCCATGGCCCAGTCTCTGCAGGCCATGACCCAGTCTCAGCAGGCCATCGCTGAGGGCATCGGCGCCATTGCCCATGTGCTAGCCGGCGTCGCACAGTCACAGACAGGGATTGCCAACTCCCTGAGCTCCATGGCTGCAAACCTGCAGATCCTTGTCGATACCAGCACGGGCCTCCAGGACTGGCAGCGCCAGATGTTGGGGGGGCTTCGGGTGGCTAGTCCGATCGCATCCCCCACCCATGTAGAGGCCTGGGGGCCATCGGGCACCCCGAGGGAGGAGGAGGTGCTGGAGCCTGTTCCGGGTCCCATTGTAGGGGAGGTCCCAGTACACCTCAACCCCTCGGGCTCCCCCCCTTCCGTCCCAGGTGCATCGGGTGGGCAACGGGCAGGACAGGCTGGCAGCTCGCCATCCCAGTCGCCCGGGCTGCAGCCTGGCCCATCTAGGCCAGGACGCCCCAGAAACGGCCGCCAAAGGGATCCCGTGTCAGAGGGCAGGAATCACAGGCGTCCACCTCCAGTTCTGCTGTACCGTTTGGGTAACCACGTAGACGTAGTCAAAGGGCCCGTAAGGCCAAACAATTAGACACAGAGTAAGTTGGCACGGGTGCAGGGCACAGATGAGTTTTAGGGGCTAGGGCACGTGCATGAACTCCTTTGGTTATTAAAGTCAATGTTACACCTACCGAAGCTGCCTTTGTGCTCTGTCCAACGAGTGTGGGGGTGTCATGTACGTTGAGCGCAAGTGTGTGTGTGAGGGGTGATCTTACCTCAGCCCCAGGTGAGTCTGCCCCCTTCCCCCTGGGCCGCCATCAACATCCCCCCGGGCAGAGGACGGGACCGTGCGCTGCAGTGTCACAGCCGCATGCAGGGATGGTCCGGGTGGATGGTGGTACTGTGGCCATGGGTCAGACATAGTCCAACGATGTGGAACCAGGAGCTCATCGCAGAGCGGGTTGTCATCATCCTCCATGGCCTGCAATAGACACGCGTCCACCCGCAACTGTATGAGCCCGGCCCGTTGTGCCGCAGGTGGATCGGCAATGGGGGGGGGGGGTGGTGTGCATGCGGGTGGGGTGGGGGGGTTGGGGAGGGGGGTGAGGGTGCTGGGTGGGTGAATGGGTGGGGGGTGTGGGTGGTCGGCTGTTGCCATGGTGTTCGGTCTGTGGCCATACTACCCGATTCCCACGCCCATCTAGTCAGTGAAGCGGGCGTCTATCAGTCTGTCCCGTGCCCGCTGGGCCAGCCGGTAACGGTGGACAGCCACCCGCCTGTGTCTACCCCGTCTGCCCTGACCATTACCCCCATCCCCCTCATCAGGGGAGGACTGAGCCTCTTCCTGCTGCTCCTCCACTCCGCCGTCCTCTGCCTGCGGCACATCGCCCCTCTGCTGGGCTATGTTGTGCAGGACGCAGCACACCACAATGATGCGGCCGACCCTATCTGACCGATACTGGAGGGCGCCCCCAGAGAGGTCCAGGCACCTGAAACGCATCTTCAGCACGCCAAAGCACCTCTCTATCACTCCCCTTGTCGCTACATGGGCATCATTGTAGCGGTTCTCCACCTCATTGCGTGGCCTCCGTATAGGCGTCACCAGCCACGATCGCCCAGCAACCAGCCCCTCAGCCGGGGATGGCGTCCCTCGTACATGCCGGGGATGTATGACCGCAACAACACGTATGAGTCGTGTACACTGCCCGGGTAACGGGCGCAGACGTGCAGGATCATCATGCGGTGGTCGCAGACCACCTGTATGTTCATCGAATAGGTCCCCTTCCTATTGGTGAACACGGCCCTGTTATCTGCAGGTGGCCGCACGGCGACGTGCATCCCATCGATCGCGCCCTGGACCATGGGGAACCTGGCCACGGTAGAGAAGCCCACGGCCCGGGCATCTTGGCTGGCCCGGTCCACAGGGAAGCGGATGTAGCAGTGCGCCATGGCATATAGGGCATCTGTCACTGCCCGGATGCACCGGTGCACCGATGTCTGTGATCTGCCGGACAGATCCCCACTCGGTGCCTGGAATGACCCCGTTGCATAAATGTTCTGGGACACCGTAACCTTGACGGACACGGGGAGAGGGTGTCCCCCGCCAGTGCCACGCGGTGACAGGTGCGCCAGCAGGTGGCAGATGTGTGCCACAGTTTCCCGGCTCATCCGGAGTCTCCTCCTGCATTCCCGAGGTCCTGGTATGACAGCCGGGGCCGGTACACACGGGGCATCCTCGGGTGCCTCCGTTGCTGTGGGGCCGCGACGTCCTCCTCCCCCTCCTCGTCCTGTCGGTCAGGTGTCCCTCCAGCCTGGGCGGCTGCCGCCTGCCCCTCTGCGGCAGCCTGCGCCGCCTCTCTGGCACGCTCCTCCTCCTCCTCCTCCTCCTCATCCAGGGCAACATGGACATTAGCGGCTGCCGCCACGGCGGCCAACATCGCTGGCTGACCGGAAAACATGGCAGCCTGTGGGTGGGGGGAACGACGACATGTCATCATTGCCCATACCCCCTCCTTCCCCCAGCCAGGTGGCATGGACCGCATGGGTCCGACTATTGGAGGCTGGCACCTGGCCAGGTGGACCAACTCACTTGCCCTCGCACCCCCCTCCCCGGCACGGACCCCCCCATCCCCCTCCCCGGCATGGACCCCATCCTCCTCCTCCCTGGCATGGACCCCCCATCCCCCCTCCCCGGCACGGACCCCATCCTCCTCCCCGGCACGCACCCCGTTCCCCCATCCTCCTCCCCGGCACGGACCCCCCATCCTCCTCCCCGGCACGGACCCCGACCCCCATCCCCCTCCCCGGCACGGACCCCCCCATCCCCGTCCCCGGCATGGACCCCGTCCCCCCATCCTCCTCCCCGGCACGGACCCCATCCTCCTCCTCCCCGGCACGGACCCCGTCCCCCCATCCTCCTCCCCGGCACGGACCCCGTCCCCCCATCCTACTCCCCGGCACGGACCCCGACCCCCATCCCCCTCCCCGGCACGGACCCCCCCATCCCCGTCCCCGGCATGGACCCCGTCCCCCCATCCTCCTCCCCGGCACGGACCCCATCCTCCTCCTCCCCGGCACGGACCCCGTCCCCCCATCCTCCTCCCCGGCACGGACCCCGTCCCTCCATCCTCCTCCCCGCCACGGACCCCATCCTCCTCCCCGGCACGGACCCCGTGCCCCCATCCTCCTTCCCGGCACGGACCCCATCCTCCTCCCCGGCACGGACCCCCCATCCCCCTCCCCGGCACGGACCCCATCCTCCTCCCCGGCACGGACCCCCCCATCCCCCTCCCCGGCACGGACCCCATCCTCCTCCCCGGCACGGACCCCCCCATCCCCCTCCCCGGCACGGACCCCATCCTCCTCCCCGGCACAGACCCCCCCATCCCCCTCCCCGGCACGGACCCCATCCTCCTCCTCCCCGGCACGGACCCCCCCCCATCCCCCTCCCCGGCACGGACCCCATCCCCCTCCCCGGCACGGACCCCGTCCCCCCATCCCCCTCCCCGGCACTGACCCCCCCTCCCGGCACTCCTCGGAGCCCAGCCCACTCTAACCACCCCCCCCCCCCCCCCCCCCCCCCGCCGCACACACACACACACACAACCCTACACACTCCTCTCCCCACACATTCAGACTGCGGCCACGCCGTTGCCTGCCCAGCGGCCAACCCCCCAGGCCGTCACCCACCTCCACGCTGGTCGGCGTGAACCTGGAGCACAGGTTGACGCCGATTAAAAGGAGGTTTGATTTACGTCGACAGGACTTCGGCCCATCCGGACGGGAGAATATCGGCAGGCCCAAAATCGGCTGCCTTGCGCCCACCCGTGCCATTCTCCGACGTCTGCGGCGCCATTAACGCCCCGCCGACTTTTCTCCCTTCGGAGACTTCGGCGGGCGGCGGGAGCGGAATTCACGGCGGCCAACGGCCATTCTCCGACCGGCTGGGGGGTCGGAGAATGACGCCCGTGGTTCTGATCACTCTGGCTACTAGTCAAGATCAAGCGTGGGCAGATATCTAACTTTGGCAGCTCACCAGCGCTACCACACAACACTGGTTTTGAAAATATGTGAGAATATTTATAACTAGAGCTGCCTCAGTGGCTTAGAGGATAAATGCATTACTCTGTGGAACAGAGTGCCATCGACCAGTTAGGTCTATGTTGATCTGCAGTCTAATCTGGGTTGGCTGAAATCATCTGGGTGGCATTTGGAATCAGTGCCTTTTGAAATGGAATAAAATCAGGCCGGCCTCTTGTTCTCAATTCCAATGCAGTAAATCCTGCTCAAATATGCACGGTATTGATCAAACAGGAATTCCCATTAGTCAGATATCTAAAAAATTCATCCATGGGATGTGGACATAGAATTTACAGTGCAGAAGGAGACCATACGGCCCATTGAGTCTGCACCGGCTCTTGGAAAGAGCACCCTACCCAAGCCCACACCTGCACCCTATCCCCATAACTCAGTAACCCAGTAACCCCACCCAACACTAAGAGCCATTTTGGACACTAAGGGCAATTTAGCATGGCCAATCCACCTAACCTGCACATCTTTGGACTGTGGGAGGAAACCGGAGCACCCGGAGGAAACCCACACACACACGGGGAGAACATGCAGACTCCGCACAGACAGTGACCCAAGCTGGGAATCGAACCTGGGACCCTGGAGCTGTGAAGCAATTGTGCTAACCACTATGCTACCGTGCTGCCCTCTGGCTTAGCCTACATTTGTTGCCCATCTCTAATTGCCCTTGAGAAGGTAGTGGTGAGCCACCTTCTTGAAGCACTGCTGTCCAAACAAAATTATGAAAAAGGAGCAGGAGTAGGCCATTCAGCCCCTCGAGCTTGCTCCACCATTTCATAAGATCATGGCTGATGTGATAGTAATCTCAAATCTCCTCCCTGCCTAGCCCCAATAACCTATCACTTCCTTGCTTACCGAGAATCTAGACACCTCTGCCTTAAAAATATTCAAAAACTCTGTTTCCACCAACTTTTCAGGAAGAGAGTTCCAGAAACTTGTGACCCTCTGAAGAAACAAATTTCACCTCATCTCCGTTTTAAAAGAGAAACCTCTTTTTTTTAAACAGTGACCCCTTAGTTCTAGATTCTTCCACAAGAGGAAATATCCTCTCCACATCCATCCTGTCAAGGGCCCATGGATCTTATATGTTTCAATCAAGTCACCTCTTACTCTTCTAAGCGGCAGTGGATACAAGCCTGGCATGTCCAACCTTTCCTCATAAGATAACCCACCCATTTCAGGTATTAGTCTGGTAAACCCTCTCTGAACTGCTTCCAACAAACTTACATTTTTTCTTAAATAAGATGACCGGTGCTGTACACAGTACTCCAAATGTAGTCTCATAAGTGTCCTGTACAACTGAAACATAATCTCCCTATTTTTGTATTCAATTCCCCTGGCAATAAATGATCACATTCTATTAGCTTTCCTAATTACTTGCTGTACCTGCATTCTAGCCTCCTGCGATTCCTGCATTAGGACACCTCTGCACCTCAGAGCTCTGTAATCTCTCACCATCTCGAGAATATGTTTCCTTTTTATTCTGTCTGCCAAAATTATACTCCTTTTGCCAGATCTTTGTCCATGTAGTGTAGGTACATCCACAGTGCTGTTAGGGAGGGAATTCCAGGATTTTGACCCAGTGAAAGTGAAGGAATGCCGATACATTTCCAAGTCAGAATAGTGAGTGACTTGAAGAGAACTTCTAGATGGTGATGTTCCCGTGTCGCTTCTGTCCTTGTCCTTCCAGATGGTCGCAGTTGTGGGTTTGGAAGATACTCTGTGAGGAGCCTTGGTGAGTTCCTGCAATGTACCTTATTGATGGTACACATTGCTGCCACTGTGTGTCAGTGGAGAGAGTGAATGCTTGTGGTTGGGGTGCCAATCAAGCGGGCTGCTTTTCCTGGATGGTGTCAAGCTGCTTGAGTGTTGTTGGAGCTGTACTCATCCAGGCAATTGGAGAGTATTCCATCACACTCATGACTTGTGCCTTGTGGATGGTGGACAAGCTTTGGGGCATGAGGAGGTGAGTTGCTCGCCGCAGAATTCCCAGTCGCTGGCCTGCTCTTGTAGCCACAGTGTTTATATGGTCCGTCCAGTTCAGTTTCTGGTCAATGGTAACCCTCAGGATATTGATAGTGGGAGATTAATCAAATGTAATGCCATTGAATGTCACAGGCTGATGGTTAGTTTCTCTCTTGTTGGAGATGGCCATTGCCTGGCACTTGTGTGACATGAATGTTTCTTGCCACTTGTCAGCCCAAATCTGGATATTGTCCAGGTCTTGCTGCTTATGGACATGGACTGCTTTATTATCTGAGGAGTCATGAATTGTGAAATCCTCAGTGAATATCCCCACTTCTGACCTTATGATGGAAGGAAGGTCATTGCTGAAGCAGCTGAAGAGGGTTGTGTTTAGGACACTACCCTGAGGTATTTCTGCATTGATACCCTGGGACTGAGATGATTGACTCACAACAATCACAACTATCTTTCTTTGTGCCAGGTATGACTCCAGTCGGCAGAATGCTATCCCTCTGATTCGAATTGACTCCAATTTTGTTCGACCTTCTTGATGTCACACTTGGTCAAATGCTGCCTTGGTATCAAAGGGAGTCACTCTCCCCTCACCTCTGGATACCGCTCTTTTGTCCATCTTTGTACCCAGGACTCAAGCTCCTGACCTGAGTGGCCGTGACGGAACACAAACTGAGTGTCGGTAAGCAGGTTATTGTCACGGTATCACTTGACAGCTCTACTGAAGATCCCTTGCAACACTTTACCGATAATCGAGAGTGGACTGATGGGGGTAATTGACTTGTCCTGCTTTTTTGCATATGGACATACCTGGCAATTTTCCACATTGTCAAGTCGATGCCAGTGTTGAAGCTCTAAGGGAACAGTTTGGCTAGGGGCATGGCAAATTATGGAGCAGAGGTTTTCAGTATTATTGCTGGAATATTATCAGGGCCCATAGCCTTTGCAGTGCCCAGTGCCTTCAACTACTGCTTGATATTACATGGAGTCAATCATATTGCTGAAAACTGGCATCTGTGATGTTTGGGACCTCCGGAGGAGACCGAGATGACATTTCTGGCTAAAAATAGTTTACTAATACTCTCTGCAATGAAGAACGATCATTAAGGATTCTTCAGGAAAAGTGAAGAGGGGAGAAGAAAGTAACGGGCTGGATTCTCCGTTCTCTGAGACTAAGTGTTGACGCCATGGCAAAATTCATGGACTTTCACGACAACAAAACTGGCACCGATCCTGGACCGATTCAGCAACTGTGGAGGGGCTAGCACTGGTGCCACGTGGAACACAATCGACTCCAATGAAAATTGGTGGGGGAGTCACTGGGTCCATGATTGACACTCGGGAGCCTGACAAGCTGCAGCTGCATATACACATTGCAATCCCCACACACACTCATCCCAGACAACAAGATGGCACTGGTTGTGCTGGAGTGCGCCCATAGAGCTGGTGGATCGGCTGGGGCCAGAGGGCACCTAAGGGGGTGACACCTTTATGACCCGTGGCCTAGGTTCACACTGGGCTGTCAGCGACATGCCCAGCTGCACGGCTGCCTTTCCGAGTATGGCAATGGTGCTCCGTGCCCGTCCACCCCGACCCCAGCTCCCGGCCATCCCCTGCTGCTGCCCCCGGCCCTGGCAGAAGCCCACCGGACAGCAGCACAACTGTCAGCAAACTATGGCGATGTTGGACACTTTCCGTACCCCCTCTCTCTCCCTCAGCAGCCACAACGCCGGTTTCATGATTTTTAAAAGCACAAGTGAACCACGCCATTGGGAACTCGGCCTATCGGAGGTGGAGAATTGCGGAGGCCCCAGAGAATACCGGGTCAGGCCCGCTAATGATATGCAAACGGTGTTTACTGTACGTGCATTCTGGTCTGCATTGATGCCGCCGTCGAGGTGACGGAAAATTGCGATTTGGGATCAAATTGGCGCCTGATTTCGGCATCAGCCAACGGAGAATCCCGCCCAACATATCAATTGGAAAGCAAACACGCTAATTTATCAGCCCACTTGCTAGCTTGGTTTTATTTCTGATACTCCGCTTAAAGACTGTGTGAGTTTGTATTTTACAACCACATATAACTTCAACCTGATTATTATGGTTGGGTGGATGTGTTGAAACTGTTCATGAAGTTGAACCCAATATAATTGCTAGTTCATCTTTGTAAAACAAATTTGATATTTGTCCGTTTCTGGACTTCAGTCACACCTCTTCAGGCTGGTTTTGCAGCACCAGTGGCAATAGTCAGAAGTGTCTATAATTATTCTTTGTTCTCCTTGCTGAAGGTCCTTGCTGAAGGTCCTTGCTGAAGGTAAGGTCCTTGCTGAAGGTCCTTGCTGAATGGTCCTTGCTGAAGGTCCTTGCTGAAGGTCCTTGCTTAAGGTCCTTGCTGAAGGTCCTTGCTGAATGGTCCTTGCTGAAGGTCCTTGCTGAAGGTCCTTGCTGAATGGTCCTTGCTGAAGGTCCTTGCTGAAGGTCCTTGCTGAAGGTCCTTGCTGAAGGTAAGGTCCTTGCTGAAGGTCCTTGCTGAATGGTCCTTGCTGAAGGTCCTTGCTGAAGGTCCTTGCTTAAGGTCCTTGCTGAAGGTCCTTGCTGAATGGTCCTTGCTGAAGGTCCTTGCTGAAGGTCCTTGCTGAATGGTCCTTGCTGAAGGTCCTTGCTGAAGGTCCTTGCTGAATGGTCCTTGCTGAAGGTCCTTGCTGAAGGTCCTTGCTGAATGGTCCTTGCTGAAGGTCCTTGCTGAAGGTCCTTGCTGAATGGTTGTAAAAGGGAACAATCGAGGAAGAGGAAATAACTTTTGAAAAGTTATTAATTAAATGAATCTAACTAAAGTCAATACAATTCTCAACAGAGTAAGCCATAATAGTAATATTGCACAAAATAAATTGTTATTTGCTTACCTAAACCCAATGAAGTATAATTTTCACACTTATCGATGGGTCGTTTTTCATAATACAAATTGCATAAGGAAGATTTTCTGCAGCACCATTCAAAAGGTTCCAAGTCCCCCTCTGTTCACATGTAATAATACAATTAAGATTAAAATCCAAAACAAACTTAATTATAAACAAATATTGCATACATAAGATTACATGAGTTTAGTTCATAAATGAGATTACATGAGTTTCTCATAACCAAAATCCAGAATTACAATATGAGTGTACAAGTTTCCAAATTGGGGTATCCACCTAGAGCCAAAAATGTCCAGGTTTTGAAACATTTGTTGACAATAGCTAATCTATTATATGTAAATATTAAAAATTTATTCCAAGGGTACGATTTAATGGCCTCCCTGGATTGGAGGTTGCTGAATCTTGCAACACTCGAAATTCACAACGCTCGAAACATCTCGCGGGATTTCACGGAATCTTGCGAGACGTCACAATCTGGATCTCGCCCTCACTGGGCATGATCCAGATTAACATATTTAAGTGAGTCATTAGGCTAAATCTGTCTGTGCTGGAGTCTCCCAGTGCCCAGGAACTAATGGCCGCACCAGGGCGCCGTTTATCACTGGTTTCCACAAACGTGGACCGGTGGGTCTCCCAGGCCATTAAAGGCCGAGCGGCCATCTGTTTTTGGCCAGTCCCGCCGGCGTGGGTTACGCATGGTCCCATACGGCGGGACCTGGCAGATAAGTCAGCGTGGGCAGTCCTCGGGGGGGTGCAGGGGGATCCGAACCCGGGGGAGAGCCCCCATGGTGGCCTGGCCCGCGATCGGGGCCCACTGATCTGTTGGCGGGCCTGTTCTGTGGGGGCACTTCTTCCTTCCGCGTCGGGCTCCTGTAGGGCTCCGCCATGGTTGGCGCAGAGGAGAGAACCCCCCGCGCAAGCGCAAAAATATGCCGGCCAGTCTGCGCATGTGCGGAATCACGCCGGCGGTTCCGCGCATGCGTGAGATCACGACGGCTGTTCGCATGTGCGAACTCGCGCAATCCCTTCGGCGCGGCTGGAGCGGTGCCAACCCCTCCGCCGTCCACCTAGCCCCCTAGACAGGTGAGAATTCCTCACCTTGGGGGCCCGTTGACGCCGGAGTCGTTGGTGCCGGTTTTCCCGCTGGCATGGGGACTTAGTCCCCGGAAGGGAGAATCCCGGCCAGTTTAACATAGAATCCCTACAGTGCAGAAGGAGGATATTTGGCCCATCGAGTCTGCACTGACCTTCTGAAAGAGCACCCTAACCTAGGCCCAATCCCCCACTTCAAAATGTTTTAACTGCTTCTTATCACAAGAGATCGGTTTAGATCAAGTTGATTTAAACTCAGTGTAGTATTGCTCTATTCACACTTACACTCAGCCTGGTTCAGTTGACTGGATTATTAAATTGTCAGCTTGGTATCCACATTAAAGTTTGCTTCACTGCAGAAAACTACAGGAGGTTTGCAACCGAGAGGAGTGTTCTGTCATACCTAGAGTGGATATTTTTACTCTGGATGAGATCCACTTTAAAAAGAACCGTCCCTGTGCAACTCCTGGAAGTGGTCGAATCTAGTTCTAATAACACACCAAGTTCCTACTTAAAGCACCTGCCTGTGGACTAAGCTCTGTGCAGCATGTTACAATTACTTACATTATCTCCCGCCCGATGTGTCTAAAATTGAATAGTTACATATTCAGATAAGTGACGGGATAGTTAGCTGCTCAGTTTTGAATGGGCTGTCTAGGAGAATTTAAAATGGAAATGGAAAGAACATCTGTTTAAAAGAAAAGACCATGGGCTGGATTCTCCCAAAATGAGACTATGTCCCCACGCCGGCGTAAAAATGCTGGAGTTTTACTCCCGAAATTCCTATTAAAAAGTTGAACTAATTCAATGCCCTGCAGGGGGCTGGCAGGGACCCGGAGTAAATTTTGCAGCTTTGGCTGCGGATACGGGCCCCCGCACTTCCGGTTCGAAGTCCGCGCAACCGCACGGCGGCAGCCTCCAGCGGACCGCGGAGCTACACAGAGAAAAGAGTCCCCCCCCCCCGATCAGCCGTGCACCCGAGCCTGAAACTGCGCAGATTTCATCCCTGAACTCGGCCAGTCGGGAGTGGGGGATTGCTGGGCAGGCCTCTGGCAATGGTCCCCCAGCGGCAGGGCGTGCTCCGCGGTCATGCCGATTTTCGGAAGTGGATTCTCCGCCCCCGCGCCAGCCGCGATTTTGGCGTGGGGCCGCAGAGAATCCAGCCCCATTGTCCACTTGCTTTTGTGTTTTATGTTTAGGACGCAGATATTGTTAAGATTTTCAATGGATTTTCTTTTTTTAAATAAATTTAGAGTCCCCAATTCATTTTTTCTAATTAAGGGCAATTTAGCGTGGCCAATTTACCTACCCTGTACATCTTTTGGATTGTGGGGGCGAAACCCACGCAAACACAGGGAGAATGTGCAAACTCCACACGGGCAGTGACCCAGAGCTGGGATCGAACCTGGAACCTCGGCTCTGTGAGGCAGCAGTGCTAACCACTGCGCCACCGTGCCGCCCAGATTTTCAATGTATTTTCAACAGTAACAGCACAAAGCAAGCATCAAAAATACCTCTATCCATCTGCCTGCCTAGTTTTAGAGGCTTTACATTTACAAAAAGGTGACAACACTAATTAATTTTGATAGCACAAAACACGACCAAGATTCAAAACAGTAGAGGAGTTATGTAAGAGGCAACGAAAGGAGTCCACACCGATTGTAGAGAAAAACATGTTTATTTTATTTAACATGTTAACTATTTTTTACGGCTCTAATAGTTCCCTACTGGGTCCTCTCTTGTCGGTACCTCCCTGGCTGACACTATTTATACAAAGGCACATGAACTTTGTTAAGGATCCCCCGCACCCTTATCGGGAGAGCTCTTATTCTGCAAGCTCCAGAGGGTAGTGGATCATCCCTACCCTGTAAGGGTTATAACAAGGAGCATATGTGGTAGAAATCAAAAAATAATAGTTCATTAATGCCAGGGATTTTAAAAGATTGTAGGAGGATTAAAAGCCAAGGGAGGGAAGTAATTCTGGAGTTTGCAGGTCATGAGGAACAAAGAATTAGAGCTAATCCCAAACCCGAATCAGTTGTAAAGCCACACATATTTTCCGTCAGCGGTTATTTGCAATCAATCTGGCATTGAAATCCTGGCCGATTCATTTTCAAGGCAGTAAAGCTTACTGGCACTTTAACTGAGATTTCCTAACAGCATCAACTGGTCACTTCACCTTGGGCAACAAAATCTATACTCACTTATGTGGTCCTGCGTCGTTGTTGCTTCTGGAGAATAAATAAAGTAACGGTCGGTTATGCCCTCAATCAGGTACCCTGAACTATAGATGCACCTTCGGCCAGCCTTGAGTCTATTCGGTAATGCAGACATAAATGTTATCCTCTTGTCTTCTAGCTTCTGTTTGGTTGAAACATTGAATAGCATAATCTCTGGTATAAAACGATTGTCTTCCTTCGCTTGTGATTCATGGCAGGGACAAGAATGTACATCGGTATTCCAGGCAGAAGGATTTGGTTCTGTTAGGTACCATTGCCAGCACTTCTGCTGGTAGCTTTTACTATATTTACTGGGGTTTTGCAGATCCAGGCGGTAAGCCCATTGTCCACGGTGTCCTGTGTTTCCAATTGCTTGATCTGGCCTGTATCTTCCTCCTGGGCCATATGTATTAATTTTTTGTGTTTGGGGATCATTGTAAAATATTCCTTCACCATTTGTGTAGCCCATCAATGCTCTGTGGAATAATCTCTGACCAGGATGCCAGAGCATTGTAGCATATTTCAACAAAGCAAAGGAGAGAATGCCATCTGTTGTCAATATGCACTGAAATGTGTTTGTCTGTGAATAAATATGTCAGACAAAAATGTTACATTTTTCTGAAAGAGTAAATCATATTACATGGAGAAAGCAAATGTGAATAAACAAACCAAACCTATTCAAATAATTAAGACCATGTAGAGAATTCAGTCAGTTTACAGAAAGAAGCAATTTGTTACAGCCTAAATAAGGCGGACCCAACAGTGGGCTATGATGACCTTAGTCATGTAGGGAATAAGAAATATACAATTTGCAGGAAAAACAGAACCCATCGATCAGGATATGAAAAAGAAAAAAAGGTTATAACTTTAGATGTGACCCTTCATCATAATTGATGAAAGACATTCAAAAACGTTGAGCTTAAAATTAACCGAAATGTTATTATTAACCAATTCTCATGGTGAAAATTCACACTCCAAGCATCAGGTTTCCTTTCTCTTTTGGAGTTAAATAACTTGGTTGCTTGCCAGTTCCACAGACCTTACCCACCTTTTACGTATATCCACATCTGCTCTCAAAAAATTGTATGTCATACACTGCATGAAACAGACCTTTCTCCAATGAAAATAGGTCTGTTTGAACTCAGTACTGAGTCTTGCATTGGGCACAGGTATCTTTCTTGCCAAATTGGTTATAGTTGCACCCATTTTAGACTCATAAAATGCGCACAGCAAATTTTAATTAAGGTCCAACGTGATGGAAGATCTCAATGAACTTAAAGTGCAGCCAGTAATTTAATAGTTGATAGTTAATCCCTCGTGCAGAAGCTTTTTATCTGACTGGCTTTTCACTTTTAACCACATTCATTAGTTTTGTACTCACTGACTTACCTCACTTATATTTTTTTTCTGAAAGAAAACAGGTGAGATGTGATCCCATGTTACTTTTAATATCCACCTGGGAACAAAATTACCGCCAATGCTCTTTGAAAAATGTGTGTTTACTTCTTTGTTGGTTCTGCTGATAATCATTTGAGAATAGAAATCCTTTCTACTCTCATTATATACCTGAGGAAAACATAAATATTTTCTGCATTCTTCATCCAAAAATTTTAAATTGTAGCATATGTGACTTACATTGAACACCAAGTATACTCTCGCTAATATATACAATGCTAGCAGGTGATTCAGTGAATTAATATTTCTGCAAATGAATGTATCAATATATTAATAAGTAACATTAATATGTTTAATAAACACTGAAGTTTAATACCATGTAATAATGAGTCTATTATTCCATTGGTATGGTAAAAAATATGTTCATTTCTGGCTGCCAAGTTCAAGTCAAAAGTAAAAAGATTTCATTGTTGTTTTGTCAGGAAGTCGTTCAATTTGAAATACAAACTCTCGAGTCCTTCTATATTTAGCTGTTACTTGACCAGGGAGATTTGCATGCATTTGCCAATTCCGGGTTTCAGTTTAAAAGCACATATAATTTTAAGATTGTTCGACCCTGCTACAGAGGCAGAGGCAGCAGGGGGGGTTGGCATTGCCAAACTTGCTTCATTATTATTGGGTGGCGAATGTGGACAAGGTGCGGCGGTGGTGGGAAGGAGAAAGGGTAGAGTGGGTTAAAATGGAGGAGGAATCTTGTAAGGGAGTTTGAGGGCTATGGTGATGGCAGCATTGCCAATGGCTCTGGGTAGGTATTCAGGGAGCCCAGTGGTGCAGTCCACGGTGAAGATATGGTATCAGCTTGTGGTGAATGTATTCACCTGAATATGAGCTGTCTGTATAGTACTGCGACCTATGGCCAGGAAATGGTAATACGATTTACTTCCAGGTATTGTACTAGAACCCCGGTGGGCTCCGCATCTGGCTCCACCTCCCCGGGCGATATATAGATCTGCCACCTGTGGGCGGCACTCATTTGTACAGCAGACACTGGCAGGCAAGTTCCTGAATAATAAAGCCTTATGTTCACTCGTTCTCATAGTCTCGCAGTGAATTGATGGTATATCAATTTATTATCCAGCGACATCACTATGGAAGCCGCTCAAAAGCCAGATAAACTCAAACTCGACGCACGAGCAACAGAAGCTAAGGAGATCTTCTCCCACTGGCTTCGCTGTTTTGAGGCCTACCTCGAATCCTCCGCAACACCTCTCTCCGAAACCCTCAAGCTGCGCCTCCTCCACGCACGGGTGAGCCATTGAATCTCCATAATGATAGAGAAAGCTGCCACGTAAGAGGCGGCGGTCGCGACTCTGAAGGCGCATTTCGTGAAGCCTGTAAATGAAGTGTTCGCGCGGCACCTCCTCACTACTCGTCGTCAACGTGCCGGGGAATCGCTGGATGAGTACCTAGAGAACCTGACCCTACTCGCCAGGAACTGCAACTATCAGGATGTGAAGGCCGAGGAGCACATGAAGCTGCAGATCCGGGACACCTACGTGGCTGGGGTCTGGTCTAACTACGTCAGGCAATGCCTGCTGGAAAACAGGGCCACTGACCTGTAGGACACGGTAAAACTAGCCACCTCGTTAGAGGTGGCCTACCAGAACCTCAGCGCGCTCCCTGCAGACCCAACGAACCCCTCGTGAGCACCACCGATGCGGCCTCCAACAGACCCAACTACGTCACAGGCCTGTGCCGCATGGCTGCCCGTCCAGACCGGGGAACCGCCGTGCTACTTCTGTGGCCAATACCCCCAGCAGCGTTGCCCAGCCCGCACAGCGACGTGCAGTGACTGTGGCAAAAAGGGGCAATTCGCCAGAGACTGTCTGGGCCAACCTAAAGCCCAAAGTCAAAAGCTTACCAGGCCCGACCCATGAACTCGCAGGCCCACAGACCCCGCAATGTGGCTGCGTGCCTACCGGGAACGCCCCCTTCAGATGCGTCATCAGCCTCGTGCGACTCGTGGGGGCAGCCACCTTGGCTGCCAGCTTCAACACCAACCGGCACGTGCAACCGATGGGGCCAGCCATCTTGGTCGCCATCTTCGACTCAGCCCGACATGTGCGACTCGTGGGTGCCGCCATTTTGTGACCCCGATATCTCCGACCACGTTGGCTACCCGCAGCTTGGCGCAGTCACCCTCGACCAGTCGCGGCCAAAGCACCTGAAAAGTTCGATGATGGTCGTCTGGGTCAACGGGCATGAGACCCCTTGTCTTTTCGAATCCAGGAGCACGGAGAGCTTCATTCACCCCGACACGGTAAGGCGCTGCTCCCTTCACATCTACCCCGCATCCCAAACAATCTCCCTTGCCTCCGGATCCCATTCGGTACAGATCCGCAGGTACTGTATCGCATACCTCGCGATACAAGGCTCTGAGTACGCCCATTTTATACTGTACGTCCTCCCTCACCTCTGCGCCCCCCTACTGCTTGGACTAGACTTCCAATGCAGTCACCGAAGCCTGACCCTAAAGTTCGGCGGACCCTTACCCCCCCTCACGGTATGTAGCCTCGCGACCCTTAAAGTCGCCCCCCTACCCCCCCTCGCTCTTCGCGAACCTCACCCTCGACTGTAAGCCTGTCGCCACCAGGAGCAGGCGGTACAGCGCACAAGACAATGATTTTTATCAAGTCAGAGGTCCAGCGACTCTTGATGGAGGGGGTCATCGAGGCCACCAACAGCCCTGGAGAGCGCAAGTGGCAGTTGTCAGGACCGGGGAAAAGAACCGGATGGTGGTGAACTACAACCAAACCATAAACCGGTTCATGCAACTGGATGCGTACCCCCTCCCCCGCATTGCGGAGATGGTCAACCAGATCGCACAATACGGATTTTCTCCACGGTGGATCTGAACTCTGCCTACCACCAGCTCCCGATCCGCCCGGAAGATCGCCACTACACTGCTTTTGAAGCAGCCGGCCGACTCTTCCACTTCCTCAGGGTCCCTTTCGGCGTCACTAATGGAGTCTCGGTCATCCAGAGAGCGATGGACCGAATGATGGGCCAGTATGGGTTGCGGGCTACATACCCGTACTTGGACAATGTTACCATCTGTGGCCATGATCAGCAGGACCACGACACCAACCTTCAGAGGTTCCTCCAAATCGCCCACTCCCTCAACCTCACATATAACAAGGAGAAGTGTGTTTTCCGCACAACCCGGCTAGCCATCCTCGGCTATGTCGCGGAAAACTGTGTCCTAGGGCTTGACCCCGACCGTATGCGCCCCCTCACGGACCTTCCCCTTCCCCACGGCCTCAAGGCACTCAAATTATGCCTGGGGCTATTCTCCTACTAGGCCCAGTGGGTCCCTAACTATGCGGACAAATCCCGCCCACTTATTAAAACCACTACATTTCCCCGCTTGGCCTTCAGCCGCATCAAGGCCAATATCACTAAGGCCGCAATGCACGCAGTGGATGAGTCTGTCCCCTTCCAGGTAGAGAGCGATGCGTCAGACGTCGCACTGGCCGCCACACTCAACCAGGCGGGCAGGTCGGTAGCCTTCTTCTCTAGAACCCTCCACGCTTCCGAAATCCAACACTCCTCGGTCGAGAAGCACAAGCCATAGTGGAAGCTGTGCAGCACTGGAGGCACTACCTAGCCAGTAGGAGGTTCACCCTCGTCACCGACGAGCGGTCGGTCGCCTTTATGTACGACAACGCACAACGGGGCAAAAGTAAAAATGACAAAATCTTGAGGTGGAGGATCAAACTCTCCACCTACAATTATGATATCAAGTATCATCCTGGGGAGCTCAACGAGCTCTCAGATGCCCTGTCACGCGGCACATGCGCCAGCGCACAATATGACAGACTTCGGGCTATCCACGATGACCTCTGTCACCCGGGGGTCACCTGGCCTATCCACTTTATTAAGGCCCGCAATCTGCCCTACTCCACCGAGGAGGTCAGGGCCATGACCCAGGGGCTGCCAAGTCTGCGTGGAGTGCAAACGGCACTTCTATCGGCCAGACAAGGCTCGCCTGGTAAAGGCCTCCCTGCCCTTTGAGCGCCTCAGTATTGACTTCATAGGGCCCCTCCCCTCCACCAACGTAATATATACTTCCTGACCATCATTGACGAGTGCTCCCGCTTCCCCTTCGCTGTCCCCTGCCCCGACATGACCTCGGCCACGGTTATAAAGGCACTGCACAGCATCTTCACGCTGTTCGGTTTCCCTGCGTACGTCCACAGTGACCGGGGCACATCATTTATGAGCGATGAGCTGCGTCAGTACCTGCTCAGTAAAGGCATCGCCTCGAGCAGAACTACGAGCTATAACCCGCAGGGAAACGGGCAGGTGGAGAGGGAGAACGCGACGGTATGGAAGGCCGTCCTTCTTGCCCTTCAGTCTAGAAGTCTCCCGATCCCCCGCTGGCAGGAGGTCCTTCCCGACGCCCTCCACTCCATTAGATCACTCCTCTGCACAGCCACGAACGAGACCCCTCACGACTGTTTGTTTGTCTTCCCTAGGAAGTCCATCTCCGGGGACTCGCTTCCATCCTGGCTGACAACTCCGGGGCCTGTCCTTCTCCGGAAGCATACGAGGAGCCATAAGACCGATCCGCTGGTCGAGAGGGTCCAGCTACTGCATGCCAACCCCCAGTACGCCTACGTCGTGCACCAGGACGGACGGCAAGATACGGTCTCCCTACGGGATCTGGCGCCCGCTTGTTCCCCTGCCAACGCGCCCCCCCACAGCCTACCACCACCCCCGTGCCCCTTACGCCCCCCAGGGTTTCCTGTACTGTGCCACGCCTACACTGCTGCCACCCACCACTCCCCTGCCTACCCCCAACCCCTCAAACATCTCCGACACGCCGGACTGAAGTTCCAGACAACACGCCCCCGGGGTCACCAACTGCAACAACCGTGCCCGCCGCACCGCCAGAGCTGAGGAGGTCTAAGAGAACGATCCGGCCTCCAGACAGACTGATATATTTGATGACCCCACGTCACCCCCGCCGGACTTAATTTTTTAACAGGGGGTGAATGTGGTGAATGTATTCACCTGAATATGAGCTGTCTGTATAGTACTGTGACCTATGGCCAGGAAATGGTAATACGATCTACTTCCAGGTATTGTACTAGAACCCCGGTGGGCTCTGCCTCTGGCTCCGCCCCCCCCAGGGCGATATATAGATCTGCCACCTGTGGGCGGCACTCATTTGTACAACAGACACTGGCCGGCAAGTTCCTGGATAATAAAGCCTTATGTTCACTCGTTCTCATAGTCTCGCAGTGAATTGGTGGTATATCACAGCTGAGGAGGCATTTTAGGGTGAAAGGGATGTCGGTGTTAACGCCGCTTTGTGAGAATCATGAATTTGAGCCGGGGGGGATGGATAGTGTATACAGGAGGTGGAGGGAAGTGGGGCTGGTCAACGTGAGGGATTTGTATTTGGAGGAAGGGTTCGCCAGTCTGGAGGAGCTAAGGGAGAGGGTAGAGCTGCCGAGGGGGAGTGAGTTCAGGTATCTACAGGTTAGGGACTTTGCACGTAAGGTCTGGAATATGTTCTCTAGATTGCCGGGATCCACCCTGCTGGAGCGACTGCTGCTACCGGATGTGGAAGGGGAGGGAAGAATTGGGGATATATACAAGTGGCTGGGGGAGCAGGGAGGCGAGCGGGTGGTGAAGATCAAGGAGAAATGGGAAGCGGAGTTGGGAATGGAGATCAATTGGGGAGTATGGAGTGAGGCACTGTGAAGGGTAAATGGGACCTCCTCTTGTGCAAGGATGAGCCTGATAAAGAATGAGTTAAGGGGCTCAGCAGGGGAGTTTGAGAAAAGGTGGGGGATGTTTGTGACCGTGTTTGAGGAGCTGTTTGTCGTGGGGGGGGGGGGGGGGGGGCGGGGGGGGGGGGCAGTGAAAAAGGAAAAAAATCTGTACAAACTGTATAGTTGATTGTTGGGAAGAATGTTTCCTGGGGTGTTTATTTACTGTAACCTACTTTGAGACAAGTTTGAATAAAATGCATTTTAAATTTTTTTTTAAGATTGTTCTGTACCAGTGACAAACGAATAAGATATCTAGTAGGTAGCGCTTCTGCCTCTGAACCAGAGATTCTGAGTTCAAGACCCACTCCATGACCATAGAAGGCGTGTTCAAGGTGCGGCTCAAAAGTGTTGATAAGCAGCCTGCTAATTGTCCCTCACTATTCCCCAAACGGCTATTTAAAGGAACCATCAATTACAGTCAAATGAATTGCTGACTGATTTCTACTGCTGCGAGAGGGAGCTTGCACAGAAGAGCACAGTTATCTGACAGAGGGAGGAAGAGCAGTGTGAGGAGAGCTCTCATCAGGAGGCCTTATCCACTCATGGTTCTTCGGGAGCCTGGCTGGTGCTCGTCCATAATGCTGCCCAAGTGGCTGTAGCATGGCTAGTGGGAGGCTGATTTTCAGTGGAAGACTTTGCAGCTGGCTTTGGAGGATGACCTCTGGCAGGTTTGGGTCTAGAAGGTCTTGATTTGGACTACACCATTTTGGAGTGGGCGGCAGCAGCTGCACCATCAGGCTAACAACTGGATTGATGCAGTAGCCATGATGGGAGAATGAATGCATTCATCCTGAGCGAGGACAGCAGGTATGTAATCCACAGAACCACTGCATAATAGGAGAAAGTGCCTCAGAAATCCTAGCAATGTGTTGAAAGACAAACTGTTGGACTGCTGAGACATCCTGCAAGTCCCTTTGCACATAGGTATACACAGTCATAAAGGCGGCAGCCTAAACCTGCATGGAATGGTCACAAGTTGATAATTCAGCCTGAGTGTTCACTTCAGCACTCAGATGTTGCATGGTTTCTGCTTGTGTTGCAATGGAAGCTGAGACATGGGCCATCAAACGTTTATCATAATCAGTTCCACAAGTGCTCTCATGCAGTTGCCCACAACTTCCACTCTGGGAAGAATGAGTTCCAAGGTCTGTGCGTAGCCCTTTGCCAGGTTGGTGCTGGACATCTCCATGCTTCCTGCCAGTGACAGCAGTTTCTCTGGCCGGACTGCCAGTGAATGTGCATACCCAACAGCATTATCCTGTATGCTGCCCCACTGAAGTCTTCAACTGATTCATGTGTAGCAAAACCCATGAGCAACGTCATCCTTTGGGGATCTGTCACCTTTCTCTCTGTCCAGGCTGCAAACTACACCTGCCCAGTGATTCACCATGTGCAGCCCCTGCCTCTAAGCAACCCTGTAAAGTGCACAGTGCCATATCTGAGCTGGTGATTGTAAGCGTGAGATCATGATTCAGTATATTTTCTCATCATCAGTGTCTGCTCTTGTTGCTCTTCACATTTCCTGGACCAGAACTTGATCAGGTTGTAGGTCTTGGCTATTCGAAAGGAGAATGGCACAACAGTAGTTGTGGTGAAGGAAGAGGGAAAGTAAGAGGAACATGCTTACAGCATCTGCAGCATGTAAACGAGAAGAGATTCTGGGATGAAAGGAAAGTGCGATGTGAGAAGGTAGATTAGGTAGGAAACTACCATCATCTTCTCTGGGTTTCAGCCCTGCCACTCACCAGAGCCACTCCAAAGATGATGGCAGTGTCTGCTTAGGGCATGCGGCTGTCCCTGTCCCCGACAGGTTAGGTGTTGCTTCCTATGGTCATGAGCTAGGCTGTCCTGCAGAAGAGAGGTGTGCCAGTAAGTGTGATGCAGTCTGTTTTATTTATTTTTGCACGGGATATGGGCATCACAGGCGAGACCAGCTTTTATTGCCCATCCCTAATTGCCCTTAAGAAGGTGGTGGTGAGCTGCCTTCTTGAATTGCTGCAGTCTGTGAGGTCTAAGTACACCCACAGTGCTGTTAGGAAGGGAGTTCCAGGATTTTGACCCAGCAATTGCGAACGGTGATCCAGTTTCAAGTCAGGATGGTTTGCAGAGGCACCTACAGGTGCTTTTGCCAAGTATCTGCTACCCTTATCCTTCAAGATGGTAGACGTCATGGGTTTGGAAGGTACTGTTGAAGGAACCTTGGTGAGTTGCTGTAATCCATGTTGTAGGTGGTACAGGCTGCAGCCACTGTGCATCAGTGGTGGAGGGAGTGAATATTTAAGTAGGTGGATGGGGTGCAGAGGACAGTTAAGAGTCAACCACATTGCAGTGGGTCTGGAGTCACAGGTAGGCAGACCAAGTAAGTAACCAGCTGGGTTTTTAGGACAATCGATGATAGTTTCTTGGTCACCATTACTGAGACCAGCTTTTAATTCCAGATTTTATTCATTGAATTCAAATTACGCCAGCTGCCATGGTGGGATTTGAACCCATTTCCCCAGAGCATTCGCCTGAAACACTGGATTATTAGTCCATTACCGCTTTGCAGCCATCTCCCCTGGAGCAGCTGCAGCTGGTGGTCGCTATTGGGACAATTGTGGCTCCACCTGCTGCCCTGAGCCAAAAACATGGTCCAGGCCAGCATGACCATAATTAACAATGGTGAGCCTCAATTGGTTGCGCACCACTTCCCTTTCAAGAACTGATCAGGTCCCGAATCTTCCGCATTCCAAATGACTTTGGATCGTGGAGGCAACCTGGCAAGGAGGCTGGCGTGTAAAATTGCTCTTGGGTCCCCTTTCGATCCAGATCCTGAACTGTTCAAAAGCTCCAGTTCCTTCTCCTCGCCACCTCTTTCGCGAAGGCATTGTGTGCAGCGTGAAGAATCTTTGAGCATGCACCACAGGCCAGGACTTCCCATGCGCTTTTGCCGTGAGGGTCATGGCAGGCGGGAGCGGAACATATTGCAAAAAGGCCAAAAATCGGTTTTATGGTGTCATTTACAATCAGGTTGTGATGGTGCTCAATGGCGCTTCCCACTGCAGTGTGGCGGGAACTTAATTTCAATGCCTTTGCACCTCATTGTAAGGACTCCTTGCCAGAAACATCGCCTACACTGGAACATCTGTGCATGTCAGCAGTTAATTAGAATGAGGTGTTTCACAACCTGCACTTCGTTTGTAACTTCAAGATTAATTCGAGGTTAGCGCAGCGCTAGTGGGAATCAGCACCAGGCTTCGTAAGCAGCACCAGTTCACTTTTTGAGGACTGCCACAGGCAAGTCTCTACAGACTAGCAGTAAGGCAGGGCTGGCTTTTAATGGACGAGGATTCCAATGGGGAAGGGGGTAAATTGGTCTCAGACAGGGGAAGCGGCCGCAGCGTAAAGGGCAGCACGGTGGCACAGTGGTTAGCACAGATGTTTCACAGCTCCAGCGTCCCAGGTTCGATTCCCGGCTTGGGTCATTGTCTGTGCGGAGTCTGCACGTTCTCCCAGTGTCTGAGTGGGTTTCCTCCGGGTGCTCCGATTCCCTCCCACAGTCCAAAGATATGCAGGTTCAGTGGATTGGACATGCTAAATTGCCCTTAGTGCCCAAAAAGGGTTAGGTGGGGTTATGGGGATAGGGGTGAGGCGTGGATATAGGTTGGAGATATGGGCTTGGGTAGGGTGCTCTTTCCAAGGGCCGGTGCAGACTCTTTGGGCCGAATGGCCTCTTTCTGCACTGTTAATTCTATGATTCTATGGAGAAATGGGAAAACTGGCCTCAGGCATGGTAAGGAACTCCACGGGGCTTCACTGATGCATGCGAGTGGGGTTGGTTCCACTCAGACACATGGCTGGAAGTAGGGTGCAGGGGGTAAGAATCCTCCGCACCAGGATGGGGAGAGAGGATTTTGCAGAGTGGCATAAACTACTTGGGGCTAAAATAGGGGGAGAGCGAGCTGAGGGAAGAAGTGCTTCAGGTTACATTTTGAGCTTGCAAAGACTGTCCTTGTTCCAGTCCAGCGAGGGGGAGAGCAGTCTCAGTTGTGCCCTGCAATGTGAAGTATTCAATAAAGTGTATCAACATTTTGCAGTGATTTGCTGACAGCATTAATTAATTGAAGTAAACGGTTACACAAAACAGTAAACAGCAAAGTCGTACTTTTCTGCGAAGGATTTTGATTTAGCTTTCACATGTGGGTTCTCTGAACTTGATGTGGCTATGTCTGATAAGCATTCCTTCTTATCGACAAAGATCAGTCTGAAAGCCAGAACAGCATCTGCACTAGCAGGCCATTTGGTGCCACAAATTCTTTTCACCGTCAAATGTTATCTATGTGCCTGCTTCAAGCGTAATTGCAACGTATTCCACCGATGAGTGGAAACCGAAAAGAAGGCATACATGTTTTGAACAAAGTCAAAACGTTGTACGGCTGCTTTACACAATTCAGCTGCTGCATTCCAGATTAAATTCTATCAGTGACTGGAACATGGGATGAATAATTCACAGTCGCTCACGCTGTTCAGTTTTGCTTGTAGAATATTTTCCTGTCATATTTGTGGCATTATTGAAGCTCTGTCCATAACAATTTTTGATGTCCAATCCTAAATTTGAAGTTATATCCAAAACCATTGCCTCCAGGCAGTCAGAAGTGTGGGATTGTAGCTGGACAAAACAAATAAATTGCTCTTCAACTTCACAATTGCTGGTCACATATCTGAAAATTAATGTTGTCCACATCACTCACATCTGGTGTTGAATCAACTATTATGGACTAGGAAGGCAGCACGGTGATGCAGTGGGTAGCCCTGCAGTCTCACAACGCCAAAGTCCCAGGTTCGATCTCTGGGTCACTGTGCGCGCATTGGCGCCGGTCCCACTGCGCATGCACAGACCCGCGGCGCCCATCTGATGCCGGCATCGGCAGCTGGAGTGGCTTAGGTCGCTCCAGTGCCGTGCTGGCCCCCTGTAGGGGTCAAAATCGCTGCTCCTGAGGGCATGTTGACGCAGTCAGGGTCAGAGAATCCCGCCCTACTCCGGACATAGCCTCATAATCAGAGAATCCAGCCCTATGTTCTCCCATTGGAGCTGAATTGCACCTGATTTGCACTCCCGTGATTCCCAAATCCTTCGCCATGAAGATTTATGCCTGGCGAGGATGGTGACAGATTCCTTCAGTGCTAAGGCAATAAATCTTTTTCACTGTCTCTGTCTGGACTGCTCTCTCCCTTCCAGACAGGGATCTCTCTTCTGGGGGTCTTTCTAAGAGGGGTCTCTTTTCTGGTGGTACTTCCTTACAGTGGTCTCTTTTCTGAGGGGAGGTTTCCTGATAGGGGTCTCTTTTCTGGGGGATTCCTGATAGGGGTCTCTTTTCTGGGGGTTCCTGACAGGGGTCTCTCTTCCGGGTGTCTTTGGGGAGGTCTCTTTATTTAGGGATCTCTGTGGATGGTCCCTTTATTTAGGGGTCTCTGTGGGTGGTCCCTTTATTTAGGGGTCTCTGTGGGTGGTCCCTTTATTTAGGGGTCTCTGTGGATGGTCCCTTTATTTAGGGGTCTCTGTGGGTGGTCCCTTTATTTAGGGGTCTCTGTGGATGGTCCCTTTATTTAGGGGTCTCTGTGGATGGTCCCTTTATTTAGGGGTCTTTGTGGGTTAGGGGTCTCTGTGGTGGTGTGTTTATTTAGGTGGTCTCTGTGGGGAGTCTCTTTATTTTTGGGGTCTCTGTGAGGGGGTCTTGCATTGTAGGGGGAGGGTGGCCCTCGGATGGACTTTGGGGGAAACTCCCTTAAAGAGTTACCCCCTTGGCCCACCACAAGGTCCATTGCGTCAAGGCCACACTTGTCAATAGCAGTAGTAATTCTCGCCCACTTTCGCCATGTTCGAACAGCATGCTAGCATTCATTATCTTTTCATACATGAAAAAATTGGTCATTTGGCAAGGTACTGGAGAACCACTAGTGCCCATTAACTGCACCCCAGCAATCAGAAAAATGTATATGGTTTTAAAATAAAACAAACCTGATATAATAACTTCCCATCCCCAAATGTGAGGTTAGCATCGTCCCAAAACACAGCCAACATAGGTATCATTTCATTGCCTCCGAATCCATTCTTAAATGGGTTTGGATATAAATACTTCTCATTTGACTGAAAATTCTGAAATTGAATCAGGCCGTTATCCGAAAACTAGAAGGGAAAAATGCAGATAGGATTACAACATTTACGTTTCATCATATTACACTCCTGAAGAGACTCAATATGTGGAGTAAATTGGGATTTGATTGATATTAGTCAGTTCTTCATTTCCCATTTTCTATATATTACGCATATCTAAGGAGGACCATAGGTTGCATATCCAACACCACTACCCTTTTGTATCTTTCAAACGTCTTTCCAAAGTATTCACTTGATCATAAACCTATATTTTATATTCCGACATCAAATATCAATGATCAAAATTGAAATGACAAGGGCAGCACGGTGGCGCAGTGGGTTAGCCCTGCTGCCTCACGGCACCGAGGTCTCAGGTTCGATCCCAGCTCTGGGTCACTGTCCGTGTGGAGTTTGCACATTCTCCCCGTGTTTGCGTGGGTTTCGCCCCCACAACCCAAAGATGTGCAGGTTAGGTGAATTGGCCACGCTAAATTGCCCCTTAATTGGAAAAAATGAAGTGAGTATTCTAAATTTTTTTTTTTTATTGACATGACTTGTATTTTTCACCTGCAAATGTGACAGTTAAAGAAATATGGTAATGAACACCCTGCAAACGGTGTTGGGATTCCTGGACTAGGGAAGAGAAAAATAGATAGAGTTCCTGTTCGTATCCAATGTGTCTTTCTGGAAAATTGATATTTGTAGATATGAATGAGGACAGAATTGGGATTGACTGGTCCATCTTCACAGACAGCTAAGCTATCAATACTTACCTGAACATGTATGCAGAATGTTCACTTAGAATAGGTACCAGGAGCTTGTGCAGAATTGTGCATTGGAAGAAGTCAGAAAAGCAGATGAGAATTTGTTTCTAATGTTGTTTCCAAAATTCCTGAGGATGGATAGGGGCATAAGGGGGATTTGGCGATGGACCCAGGCACATTTCAACGGGACTTTCAAATTCTGGTAAGCAGATTTTCACGCCTGTTCCCTCTTTGCCAAGCTGGCATACCAAGGGAAGTCCCTGGATAAATTCTTCCTTTATGCTCTTGAAAGGTTAAGTCGAAGCTTTGCCAGTGGAAACCTGACATCAGTCTAACTGAGAACGTTTGAAGTGCCCAAACATTTACTCCAGAAAGGTCATTGCCCCTCATGTGATACAATTATCCTCATTTGTCACTACGGCTACAGTAGAAGCCAAAGAATGTGAGCCTACGGAGGACTCCATTTGCTTTAGAGAGGCTCATTGACCTGATTCAGACTTCCCTTTCTATGTCAGCTATGCAAACATTACACTGCCAAAATTTGGGATTGGATCTCAGGATCTGCCCGATTAAAATCAACAGAATGAAAATGAAGTGTGTCCTACACTAGGACGGCTGGCTGCTTCACAGTTTGATTGCCTGGGTGGTAAATTGAAAATCTACAATATACTTCGGGTGGGATTTCAAGGTTATAATCTAATTAATGTGTTCAGATTATTAATGCAAAATTGGGAGTTTTTCTTTTCCTTTGCAATGTGATTTAAACCCCTCAATTACTGCTTTGTAATGACAGATTGCCAGTATTCTCTGTCTAAATCCTTAAGTGGTTTAATGACACTCGCTATGAATAACTGACATGTATCTAATTACTGTCTCACATTGCAAAACTCCAATACAGAATGCAGATTTCTGCTGCGAATCACACCCACTGTGATTAACTCATTTGTTTTTGGAAGTTACTGTTTGTGACAAGATTTTAATTTTTAACACTCCAAGACCTCTGTGCTCTAAAATCAAAGTACAATCAAATTTGGAAATTACTTGATGTTTAGCAAAGCGAAACCAAGTGTTATCACTTCATAACCCAATGCTCTGTCAATTCCAGCATTTTTGAAAATCACAAACCCCGAGACCCAATTCATTCCCCAGACATCATCATTTTCCAAAAGGGAAATCAATCATCACAAAAAGATTCTCTGATCTCAGATAATAGAAAACTAATGAGAAAAGATTTAATGTTCACTTCTACTTACATATATCCTATCCCAAACTGAATCAAGGAATGGAAATCCCATGGGAGGAACAATAAAGGGGGAGTTTACATCAGCACCTGAAGCAGATACCTTTAAGTCGCCAACAGCCTCACCGTGCAGATAAAGTACACTTTCTGTGGAAATAATTTAATTAGACTGTTGATAAAATGCTTTTATATCACAATAATATATACTTCAGTAATATGTGATTTCATTCTTTTATCTGTTTTTTCTATGTGGATTTTGCTGACTGGGCCAGCATTTATTGCCCATCTCTAATTGCTTGGCTAGGCCATTCCAGAGGGGATTTAAGAGCTAACCACATTGCTTTGGATCTGGAGTCACATGTTCCCTAAATGTAGGAAGGACATTAGTGAACTAGATGGGTTTTTATGACAATCAACGATGGTTTCATGGTCAACTTTTGGCTTTTAGAGCAGCACGGTGGGGCAGTGGTTAGCATTGCTGCCTCACGGCGCCGAGGACCCGGGTTCGATCCCAGCCCGTAAACTAGTAAACTAGCAAATAGGTCTTTAGAATAAAACTTAACTTCTACTTTACAAGGAAATAGCTTTTCTAATAGAAACAATAAACACTGTTAGTAGTCTTTTCACCACTCCATTGACTTTAATCTTCCATGGACTTGTACCTCTTTCGAGACTTTCACCTCTCCATAGGACTTCAACTCTTCATAAACCTTTTCTTTGTCATACACTTCCACGTCACACTGGCCTTTCACCTCTATCTTGACTGAAAGCTACCAACATCTGTCATAAATTTAATTGGGCTGAATGATATTTTGGCAGTTTCAAAATTCTGCAGTTATGCTGCACATCTTACATCCCTGTAAACTTCAACAACTCAAAATAATTGGTATAAATGCTATACTCTCGTTTGATACAAGTTTGGTACACATGCTGACTAATAGGATTCCTATCCTCTAGTCATTACAAGATGTATCGGAGTGATCTGATCATCGGACCTTATTTTCTAACTGGCTTTGTGCATCAAGAAGAGAATTTATATATTTTTTAAATCTGAAAAACTTCAGCACCATAAATAAAGGATGTTGGAAAATAAAAGGTCGAAATACAATTGGGAAAGAAAGGGTTACACTGCAAGTTAGAATGATCTGGCATGCACTGCCTGAGAAGGTGGTGGACGCAGGTTCAGTCACAACTCTCAAATGGGAATTGGATAACCACTCGAAGGGGGAATATTTTCAGGGCTATGAGAAAAGGGCAAGGTAAGGGACTAATTGAATTGCCCTTTCAAAGAGTAGACACAGGAATAATGGACTGAATGGCCTCCTTCTGTGCAGTACCATTGTATGATTCTATAAATGAACATTAAACATTTAACTGCCATTCATCATAGTGGTTCAGTAGTTTTGAAACTGAACTATTGGTTCAGAGGATAGTGTGCAAATCTCACCATGGCATTCTAGGACTCTAAATGCAGTTTTAAAAATATCTGGAAATAAAGAGGTGATATCAGTGAAAAAAGAGCCATGAAGCTGTCATCAGATTGTCTTAAACGCACAATTGGCTTCCAAATGTCCATGAGAGAATTAAACTTGCTGCCCTCATCTGGCCTGAATAAAATATGGCTCTGTTTGACTATTATCTGTGATGTGGTCTGGCTTGGTCGCATCCAGCCACAGAATGACAGGGCACATTTCAGTGACCTTGTCGCATCCGATTGGAGCCAGGACGCGACAGTTGAATTCCGGGAGAGGCAAGGATTGGTCTTCGCACCGGGCGAAAATCCTTGCGAGAGTTACCGGACGCACGAGGCCCAGCTCATCTAAATATGCACTCGCTGGATTCACCCGGTGCCAAGGATTCAATAGCACATTTGCGAGGCCTCAACCAGGCGCCATTCAACATTAGTTCACACAAACATGAACCAGGCGTGATAGGCGTGACCTCGGGGTGTCTCACAGGCGATTAGAGGCCCCTGGATGGTTGGGGACAGGATGGGGTGGCACCCTAGTATTCCCCCTGACACCCTGACACTGCCAGCCTGGCACCCTGGCAATGTTATCCTGGCACATCCAGGATGCCCATGTGGCACTGCCAGTGTGCCAGGCTGGCAGTGCCAAGGTGCCTGGGTGGCAGGTTGGCAGTGCCAGGGGTCAGGTTCGAGGGGGCCTTACCCATAACAGTGGAGGTGGGGGGGGTTTTGTGGGCCCAGAAAAGGTTGGGGTGGTGGGGGGGGGGGGGGGGTCAGAAAGCCGGAAGGCTGAAAGGGGAGGGTCTAGAAATCGGGGCTGACTTCCAAAATGGCGCCCGATCTGCGAGGATCCAGTCCAGGATGGCTGCCTAAATGTGGCCTTGCTGGGGAAAAACTCCCCGAGGCCAAAAAATACAGCACTTATAGTGGGGTGATTCTCGGTGCTGCAACCACTGAGAAACACTGCCAAACACGCCCTGAACAGCACTTAATTTTTTTTTTTTGTTGAATCGCACCCATAATGTTTCATAAAGAACGCTCACCTTCTCAGGAAAATCAGGAAGGAGAATAAAAGCTGGCCTTGCACATCCCAAAATTGCATTTTAAAGATTTGGTACATTATTAAACCATTGATGTTAATGGTTCAAATCCGTCATTACTTAATTTACCATGTGTTATAAGTTAAGACACCTAATAGAATATTAGCTGAAATCCATATTCCTCAAATAAGTATAAATTAGATTTAATGTTAGCTTCAAATTTAAGCAAGCTTAAAATGTCAAAGAAACAATCTCCTGTTAATGGAAAATAGAAAGTCAAATCACATTTTAACAATCCACTCGCTCTGTGTGTTACAAATAATATCAGATAAATACTTGCCAGTAATCCACATGCAAAGTTTAGCTGCTGATCATAAAGTGCTGAAAGTTTGTGCTCATATGTCTCTTGGACTGCCATTAGATTTCTTGAACGAACCCAGTGCCTCATATTGAATAGACTGTGGGCAGTAAGGATAGGCTCTCATGCTATCGTAAGTTTACATTTCCCAAAGTCTGAAGCTGATTGCACCTTCACAGCACCACAGCACCTACCCCTCCCATTAAGCAGCCTGTGTTATATATTCCATGAAATGACAAAGTATATAAAACCTGCCAAAAAAAATACTGTTACTGTGAAACCAGTAACGGGCTCTGACCAAGTTAAGAGTTCAGAGTGTGTGTGAACATCATATGATATCCTGAAGTTTAAGTTTGTGCGAAGCAATGGAGAGCAGAGAAGTCAAAGTTTTAACCCTATTATTTGAACTTTTTGAAAATTCATTTCAAGGAAGTATTTAACTCTCCTGACAGCTTAGTGCTTGGCCAATCATTGCGGTTGAAAGCCATACAGTGAGAAAGTTCAAGCTTGATCTCAGACGTTCGCAAGGCGGCACGTAGCACAGCGGTTAGCACTGTTGCTTCACAGCGCCAGAGTCCCTGCTTGGGTCACTGTCTGTGCGACGTCTGCACATTCTCCCTGTGACGACGTGGGTTTCCTCCGGGTGCTCCGGTTTCCTCCCACAAGTCTCGAAAGACGTGCTTGTTAGGTGAATTGGACATTCTGAATTCTCCCTCTGTGTACCCAAACAGGCACCGGAATGTGGTGACTAGGGGTTGTTCACAGTAACTTCATTGCAGTGTTAATGTAAGCCTACTTGTGACAATAAAGATTATTATATTATGTTTCATGCCACCTGGAGTGACAGCAGGGATGGTTTAAGTGGGGGTCTCAGAGTCCTCAAACACTAGGTCACATTTCTGCCCTTGATTGCTGGCCAGTAACTCCAATTGAAAACTATATTCATTGGGTTCTTATGTGAGAACAGGATCTGGCTTGGTATTGGTTACCTAGAGGGTGAACTGTCTGCTAACTGTCTACTCTTATGCATGAAGAACATATTGCAAGGGCTGGCTGCACCCACGGTGCGTAATCTAACCCGAGTCGACATTTTCAGGAAATGAGAGAAAATTGAAAAGGAATGAATATTTAGAACACTAACATTTTCAAAGCATGTCACATAACAATAAGTGAATTCATATCATGCTGCTTCTAGATGGCAGCAAAACTTACATTTTTCCAAATCACAATGGCTTAAAATTTACTTTCAGAACTAATTTTATGACTAAAAAATTAAGATATATTTATATCACTGAAAATTCACTCACAAGTTTACCTTTCAAGGGGTATTCAGTCAGTTGGTTTGCAGGATACAAACCTTACGCCACTTAATGTTTCTCATGTTTCCGCTACACATTAATAATCAACATTTCATTATTTGACAAAATATAATGAGACCAAAACACACCGTTTGCTGCTTGTGGATCACAAGTGCCATTGGATGAGCAAATGCAACTATAGCCCCTCTGCAAATTTGTGCATTTGCTATTTGATTGGCATGAACCAGACGTAGAGCATTCGTCAATAGCAGTGCACGTTTGGCCAGTGCCAGTGAATCCTTGGTTGCACACACAATAAAAACTCCCTATGGAGTTAATGCATGAAGCTACTGAAGAACATCCTTGATCACTCAGCTGACATTCATTGATATCTGTACATATCTGTCCATTTCCGAGGAAGCCTTTCTCACAAGAGCACAGGTAGGAGCCTGGAGAGTTTATACAGTGAGCACGTTGGTGGCAAGCCTTTTTCAGAGCCGAACACTCATCAATGTCTGTACAGTTGAATCCATCTCCAACAAAACCTGAGCTGCAAGTGCAGGAGAACACGCCTGGTTGATTGATACAAAGAGCATCTGAATGGCAAAGGATGTTACCTGGCAAGCATTCATCAATATCAACACATGCTGTTTCATTATCTGAAAATCCACTGGTACAGACACATTGAAAAGAGCCAGCTGTATTAATGCACAACTGATCTTCCCGACAAATTGTATTGTCCAAACATTCATCAACAGCACTACAGTTCTGTCCATCTCCGGTGAAGCCAGAATCACATGTACATTGATAGGAGCTCTGTGTATTCACGCAGGAGGCATTGGTGTGGCACATGTTACTGTCTGCACTGCATTCATTAATATCCACACACTCAGTTCCATTTTCAATAAATCCATCTAAGCATTCACAATAATACCAACCCCCAAAATTGATGCAGGTAGCATATAAATTGCAGACAGATGAATTTGTCATACATTCATCAATATCAATGCATTCATTCCCATTGCTTTCAAAACCAGACTCACAATAGCATTCAAATGAGCCCAATGTATTAATGCAATAGGTGTCCAAATGGCATTGAAAAGATACATTAGACAGAATGCATTCATCTATGTCTTCACAATGTAACCCATTTCCTACAAATCCTTCATCGCACTGGCATGTATAGGAGGCTTCAGTGTTAACACAGATACTATGTATGTGGCACAAGATCTGGTTTTGAATGCACTCATCAATGTCATAGCATGTTGTCCCATTGCCTTCATATCCCGTCCAGCATTCACAATAGTAGGCTCCAATGGTGTTGTTGCAAGTTGCCTTTTCATGGCAAATTGAAAACTCCAGAGTGCACTCACCAATATCCATACATTCTGTTCCATTTTCTGAACACTCATCAATATCTGTACAGTTGAATCCATCTCCAACAAAGCCAATTTCACAGATGCAGAGGAATGAACCAGGTTGGTTGGTGCAAAAAGCATCTGAGTGGCAAAGGAACCTATTGGTCAAGCATTCATCAATATCGACACATGCTGTTTCATTATCTGAAAATCCACTGGTACAGACACATTGAAAAGAGCCAGCTGTATTAATGCACAACTGATCTTCCCGACAAATTGTATTGTCCAAACATTCATCAACAGCACTACAGTTCTGTCCATCTCCGGTGAAGCCAGAATCACATGTACATTGATAGGAGCCCTGTGTATTCACGCAGGAGGCATTGGTGTGGCACATGTTACTGTCTGCACTGCATTCATTAATGTCCACACACTCAGTTCCATTTCCAATAAATCCATCCAAGCATTCACAATAATACCAACCCCAAAAATTGATGCAGGTAGCATATACATTGCAGATAGATGAATTTGTCATACATTCATCAATATCAATGCATTCATTCCCATTGCTTTCAAAACCAGACTCACAATAGCATTCAAATGAGCCCAATGTATTAATGCAATAGGAGTCCAAATGGCATTGAAAAGATACATTAGACAGAATGCATTCATCTATGTCTTCACAATATAACCCATTTTGTACAAAGCCTTCATTGCACTGGCATGTATAGGAGGCTTCAGTGTTAACACAGATACTATGTATGTGGCACAATGTCTGGTTTTGAATGCACTCATCAATGTCATAACATGTTGTCCCATTTCCTTCATATCCCGTCCAGCACTCACAATAGTAGGCTCCAATAGTGTTGTTGCAAGTTGCCTTTTCATGGCAAACTCGTTGATTCAGAGCACAATCATCGATATCTATGCAATCTGTTCCATTTCCTGAAAATCCAGAATTACAATTGCAATAGAATGAACCTTGAACATTGATACATTTTGCATTCTGATGACATGTAGTCTGGTTGTGACATTCATTAAGGTCCAAACACAGCCCATCAGCATTTATAAATCCTCGTCTACACGTACATAAATAAGATCCAAGGGTCTTGTCACAATCTGCATTTTTGTCACAAAAAGAGGGGTTCTCACATTCGTTAATATCCACACAACTGAATTCATCTCCTTGGAACCCTCTGGGGCACTCACACTGAAATGAGCCCTCCGTATTCTTACACGTAGCAGAATCATTGCAGGTGTCGGTCATGTTGCCAAGGGTACATTCATCGATATCCCAGCATTCAGTTCCATTGCCAGTAAACCCATGGGGACAGGTGCAGTAGAAAGACCCAGCTGTATTGTTGCACATAGCAGAGGGATGGCATCCTCCATTGTGACTTTGGCATTCATCATTGTCTATAATTCATTATTGAAATGGATAGTATGAGGAACAATGAACACAAAGTGGACAACAATTATTTTAGATTCCTGTTTAAAAGTAAAAACATCTTCTGCAATCAAACACCAGGGCGTTACTTCCGAGACTGTTAGGCAAGTGTGAATTAATCATAAATTATGGATGCATTACCAATTAACTTTGGTGAAAACAACTTGAACACAAAGTTTACATTTATACATGTGTGCAACTATGCGTTTATTAACAACAGTGGCTTATTCTCTCATTTGCTTCTCTGAGTCTCTAACCTGAGTTCTACATCGATAATCAGCTTCATGTCCTGTTCCACTACCTCCAATCAGACATTAGCCTGCACTTACCCGACTGTTAATGTGCTTCCCATTTTGCAGAGTAGGTTTTAGAGGAATAATATGATGAACTCCCAGTTCAAACTAGGAGTGATAGGTAAATGTAATAGTCTGCAATCTCTTAAGTGTAAGCAGCTACCGATGAGAATATAACATCTGTTTTCCTATCCAAAAACTGCTATAATTTGAATGCACGTATTTCAGGTTTTGAAAATGCTTTTGGGTAACAGGCATTGGGTACAGCAAATGGCACAGATCTGCATGTAGCTCTCTGTCTATCTCAGCGTGAGGAGCTAATTTCCCAAGTTTTTCTTGGTGCGTGCAACTCCATGTCAGTATACTATAAGTGGGTGAGCACGGTATCCTGGTGCATCCTGACCTTCACTGCATCTCTCCATTGTTCTTCCTCTTCATTGTTCAATAGGTATATGAGCTGAGGAGGTTACCATTAAAAACCCCTGCTGTTCTGATATCTTAAACATAGCAGAGAAACTGCCATGCCAGTAAATTTGGCATAAAGCCTCCTGACTAACTAAACGGCAAAACAATCACAAGTAGCCTCAAAATGTTGTTCCAATATTCATTATAATTCTCTTCAAGTTCACTTCCTCAGCTAGCAACCAGTTTACCATTTTTATAACTGTTTATAGAGTAAAACAGAAGGAAATTGCCTGGATTTTTAAGTGACCAATGCCTAATGTTAATAATACAGAAAATTAACAGACACTTCTGGCATCAGTAAACTTGACCACATAAGTAGATGGGGTGTTAATCAGTGCAAGCCAGTTGAACAGATTTGCTCTCAATTTTTAGTCACTCATCTGTAGCCATCTCTTGATTATTTTGTCCAACAGAAGTGACTGGAAAACCTGTGTATAACACCTTGTCCCATTGTACATGTATGTAATGGGTTTACCTGTTATTATGTGCATGGTGTTTATATGTAATGGGTTCACATGTTATTGTGTGCATGGTGTTGTATGTAATGGGTTTGCCTGGTATGTGTGCATGGTGTTGTATGTAATGGGTTTGCCTGGTATTGTGTGCATGGTTTTGTATGTAATGGGTTTGCCTGTTATTGTGTGCATGGTGTTGTATGTGATGGGTTTGCCTGTTATTGTGTGTATGGTGTATGCAATGGGTTTGCCTGGCATTGTGTGCATGGTTTTGTATGCAATGGGTTTGCCTGGTATTGTGTGCATGGTGTTATATGTAATGGGTTTGCCAGGCATTGTGTGCATGGTGTTGTATGTAATGGGTTTGCCTGGTATTGTGTGCATGGTGTTGTATGCAATGGGTTTGCCTGGTATTGTGTGCATGGTGTTGTATGTAATGGGTTTGCCTGGTATTGTGTGCATGGTTTTGTATGCAATGGGTTTGCCTGGTATTGTGTGCATGGTGTTGTATGTAATGGGTTTGCCTGGTATTGTGTGCATGGTTTTGTATGTAATGGGTTTGCCTGGTATTGTGTGCATGGTTTTGTATGTAATGGGTTTGCCTGTTATTGTGTGCATGGTGTTGTATGTAATGGGATTGCCTGGTATTGTGTGCATGGTGTTGTATGTAATGGGTTTGCCTGGTATTGTGTGTATGGTTTTGTATGTAATGGGTTTGCCTGTTATTGTGTGCATGGTGTTGTATGTGATGGGTTTGCCTGTTATTGTGTGCATGGTGTTGTATGTAATGGGTTTGCCTGGTATTGTGTGCATGGTGTTGTATGTAATGGGTTTGCCTGGTATTGTGTACATGGTGTTGTATGTAATGGGTTTGCCTGGTATTGTGTGCATGGTTTTGTATGTAATGGGTTTGCCTGGTATTGTGTGCATGGTTTTGTATGTAATGGGTTTGCCTGTTATTGTGTGCATGGTGTTGTATGTAATGGGTTTGCCTGGTATTGTGTGCATGGTGTTGTATGTAATGGGTTTGCCTGGTATTGTGTGCATGGTTTTGTATGTAATGGGTTTGCCTGTTATTGTGTGCATGGTGTTGTATGCAATGGGTTTGCCTGGTATTGTGTGCATGATGTTGTATGTAATGGGTTTGCCTGGTATTGTGTGCATGGTTTTGTATGCAATGGGTTTGCCTGGTATTGTGTGCATGGTTTTATATGCAATGGGTTTGCCTGGTATTGTGTGCATGGTGTTGTATGTAATGGGTTTGCCTGGTATTGTGTGCATGGTTTTGTATGCAATGGGTTTGCCTGGTATTGTGTGCATGGTGTTGTATGTGATGGGTTTGCCTGTTATTGTGTGTATGGTGTATGCAATGGGTTTGCCTGGTATTGTGTGCATGGTTTTGTATGCAATGGGTTTGCCTGGTATTGTGTGCATGGTTTTGTATGTAATGGGTTTGCCTGTTATTGTGTGCATGGTGTTGTATGTGATGGGTTTGCCTGTTATTGTGTGTATGGTGTATGCAATGGGTTTGCCTGGTATTGTGTGCATGGTTTGGTGTGCAATGGGTTTGCCTGGTATTGTGTGCATGGTTTTGTATGTAATGGGTTTGCCTGTTATTGTGTGCATGGTGTTGTATGTGATGGGTTTGCCTGTTATTGTGTGTATGGTGTATGCAATGGGTTTGCCAGGCATTGTGTGCATGGTTTTGTATGCAATGGGTTTGCCTGGTATTGTGTGCATGGTTTTGTATGTAATGGGTTTGCCTGTTATTGTGTGCATGGTGTTATATGTGATGGGTTTGCCTGTTATTGTGTGTGCATGGTGTTATATGTAATGGGTTTGCCAGGCATTGTGTGCATGGTGTTGTATGTAATGGGTTTGCCTGGTATTGTGTGCATGGTGTTGTATGCAATGGGTTTGCCTGGTATTGTGTGCATGGTGTTGTATGCAATGGGTTTGCCTGGTATTGTGTGCATGGTGTTGTATGTAATGGGTTTGCCTGGTATTGTGTGCATGGTTTTGTATGTAATGGGTTTGCCTGGTATTGTGTGCATGGTTTTGTTTGTAATGGGTTTGCCTGTTATTGTGTGCATGGTGTTGTATGTAATGGGATTGCCTGGTATTGTGTGCATGGTGTTGTATGTAATGGGTTTGCCTGGTATTGTGTGTATGGTTTTGTATGTAATGGGTTTGCCTGTTATTGTGTGCATGGTGTTGTATGTGATGGGTTTGCCTGTTATTGTGTGCATGGTGTTGTATGTAATGGGTTTGCCTGGTATTGTGTGCATGGTGTTGTATGTAATGGGTTTGCCTGGTATTGTGTACATGGTGTTGTATGTAATGGGTTTGCCTGGTATTGTGTGCATGGTTTTGTATGTAATGGGTATGCCTGTTATTATGTGCATGGTGTTGTATGTAATGGGTTTGCCTGGTATTGTGTGCATGGTGTTGTATGTAATGGGTTTGCCTGGTATTGTGTGCATGGTTTTGTATGTAATGGGTTTGCCTGTTATTGTGTGCATGGTGTTGTATGTAATGGGTTTGCCTGGTATTGTGTGCATGGTGTTGTATGTAATGGGTTTGCCTGGTATTGTGTGCATGGTTTTGTATGTAATGGGTTTGCCTGTTATTGTGTGCATGGTGTTGTATGCAATGGGTTTGCCTGGTATTGTGTGCATGATGTTGTATGTAATGGGTTTGCCTGGTATTGTGTGCATGGTTTTGTATGCAATGGGTTTGCCTGGTATTGTGTGCATGGTTTTGTATGCAATGGGTTTGCCTGGTATTGTGTGCATGGTGTTGTATGTAATGGGTTTGCCTGGTATTGTGTGCATGGTTTTGTATGCAATGGGTTTGCCTGGTATTGTGTGCATGGTGTTGTATGTGATGGGTTTGCCTGTTATTGTGTGTATGGTGTATGCAATGGGTTTGCCTGGTATTGTGTGCATGGTTTTGTATGCAATGGGTTTGCCTGGTATTGTGTGCATGGTTTTGTATGTAATGGGTTTGCCTGCTATTGTGTGCATGGTGTTGTATGTGATGGGTTTGCCTGTTATTGTGTGTATGGTGTATGCAATGGGTTTGCCAGGCATTGTGTGCATGGTTTTGTATGCAATGTGTTTGCCTGGTATTGTGTGCATGGTTTTGTATGTAATGGGTTTGCCTGTTATTGTGTGCATGGTGTTATATGTGATGGGTTTGCCTGTTATTGTGTGTGCATGGTGTTATATGTAATGGGTTTGCCAGGCATTGTGTGCATGGTGTTGTATGTAATGGGTTTGCCTGGTATTGTGTGCATGGTGTTGTATGCAATGGGTTTGCCTGGTATTGTGTGCATGGTGTTGTATGTAACGGGTTTGCCTGGTATTGTGTGCACGGTTTTGTATGCAATGGTTATGCCTGGTATTGTATGCAATGGGTTTGCCTGGTATTGTGTGCATGGTGTTGTATGTAATGGGTTTGCCTGTTATTGTGTGCATGGTGTTGTATGCAATGGGTTTGCCTGGTATTGTGTGCATGGTGTTGTATGTAACGGGTTTGCCTGGTATTGTGTGCACGGTTTTGTATGCAATGGTTATGCCTGGTATTGTATGCAATGGGTTTGCCTGGTATTGTGTGCATGGTTTTGTATGCAATGGGTTTGCCTGGTATTGTGTGCATGGTGTTGTATGTAACGGGTTTGCCTGGTATTGTGTGCACGGTTTTGTATGCAATGGTTATGCCTGGTATTGTATGCAATGGGTTTGCCTGGTGTTGTGTGCATGGTGTTGTATGTAACGGGTTTGCCTGGTATTGTGTGCATGGTTTTGTATGTAACGGGTTTGCCTGGTATTGTGTGTATGGTTTTGTGTGCAATGGGTTTGCCTGGTATTGTGTGCATGGTTTTGTATGCAATGGGTTTGCCTGGTATTGTGTGCATGGTGTTGTATGTGATGGGTTTGCCTGTTATTGTGTGTATGGTGTATGCAATGGGTTTGCCTGGTATTGTGTGCATGGTTTTGTATGCAATGGGTTTGCCTGGTATTGTGTGCATGGTTTTGTATGTAATGGGTTTGCCTGCTATTGTGTGCATGGTGTTGTATGTGATGGGTTTGCCTGTTATTGTGTGTATGGTGTATGCAATGGGTTTGCCAGGCATTGTGTGCATGGTTTTGTATGCAATGGGTTTGCCTGGTATTGTGTGCATGGTTTTGTATGTAATGGGTTTGCCTGTTATTGTGTGCATGGTGTTATATGTGATGGGTTTGCCTGTTATTGTGTGTGCATGGTGTTATATGTAATGGGTTTGCCAGGCATTGTGTGCATGGTGTTGTATGTAATGGGTTTGCCTGGTATTGTGTGCATGGTGTTGTATGCAATGGGTTTGCCTGGTATTGTGTGCATGGTGTTGTATGTAACGGGTTTGCCTGGTATTGTGTGCACGGTTTTGTATGCAATGGTTATGCCTGGTATTGTATGCAATGGGTTTGCCTGGTATTGTGTGCATGGTGTTGTATGTAATGGGTTTGCCTGTTATTGTGTGCATGGTGTTGTATGCAATGGGTTTGCCTGGTATTGTGTGCATGGTGTTGTATGTAACGGGTTTGCCTGGTATTGTGTGCACGGTTTTGTATGCAATGGTTATGCCTGGTATTGTATGCAATGGGTTTGCCTGGTATTGTGTGCATGGTTTTGTATGCAATGGGTTTGCCTGGTATTGTGTGCATGGTGTTGTATGTAACGGGTTTGCCTGGTATTGTGTGCACGGTTTTGTATGCAATGGTTATGCCTGGTATTGTATGCAATGGGTTTGCCTGGTGTTGTGTGCATGGTGTTGTATGTAACGGGTTTGCCTGGTATTGTGTGCATGGTTTTGTATGTAACGGGTTTGCCTGGTATTGTGTGCATGGTTTTGTGTGCAATGGGTTTGCCTGGTATTGTGTGCATGGTTTTGTATGCAATGGGTTTGCCTGGTATTGTGTGCATGGTGTTGTATGTGATGGGTTTGCCTGTTATTGTGTGTATGGTGTATGCAATGGGTTTGCCTGGTATTGTGTGCATGGTTTTGTATGCAATGGGTTTGCCTGGTATTGTGTGCATGGTTTTGTATGTAATGGGTTTGCCTGCTATTGTGTGCATGGTGTTGTATGTGATGGGTTTGCCTGTTATTGTGTGTATGGTGTATGCAATGGGTTTGCCAGGCATTGTGTGCATGGTTTTGTATGCAATGGGTTTGCCTGGTATTGTGTGCATGGTTTTGTATGTAATGGGTTTGCCTGTTATTGTGTGCATGGTGTTATATGTGATGGGTTTGCCTGTTATTGTGTGTGCATGGTGTTATATGTAATGGGTTTGCCAGGCATTGTGTGCATGGTGTTGTATGTAATGGGTTTGCCTGGTATTGTGTGCATGGTGTTGTATGCAATGGGTTTGCCTGGTATTGTGTGCATGGTGTTGTATGTAACGGGTTTGCCTGGTATTGTGTGCACGGTTTTGTATGCAATGGTTATGCCTGGTATTGTATGCAATGGGTTTGCCTGGTATTGTGTGCATGGTGTTGTATGCAATGGGTTTGCCTGGTATTGTGTGCATGGTGTTGTATGTAACGGGTTTGCCTGGTATTGTGTGCACGGTTTTGTATGCAATGGTTATGCCTGGTATTGTATGCAATGGGTTTGCCTGGTATTGTGTGCATGGTTTTGTATGCAATGGGTTTGCCTGGTATTGTGTGCATGGTGTTGTATGTAACGGGTTTGCCTGGTATTGTGTGCACGGTTTTGTATGCAATGGTTATGCCTGGTATTGTATGCAATGGGTTTGCCTGGTGTTGTGTGCATGGTGTTGTATGTAACGGGTTTGCCTGGCATTGTGTGCATGGTTTTGTATGTAACGGGTTTGCCTGGTATTGTGTGCATGGTTTTGTGTGCAATGGGTTTGCCTGGTATTGTGTGCATGGTTTTGTATGCAATGGGTTTGCCTGGTATTGTGTGCATGGTGTTGTATGTAACGGTTTTGCCTGTTATTGTGTGCATGGTTTTGTATGCAATGGGTTTGCCTGGTATTGTGTGCATGGTTTTGTATGTAACGAGTTTGCCTGGTATTGTGTGCATGGTTTTGTATGCAATGGTTATGCCTGGTATTGTGTGCCTGGTTTTGTATGCAATGGTTATGCCTGGTATTGTGTGCATGGTTTTGTATGTAATGGGTTTGCCTGGTATTGTGTGCATGGTTTTGTATGCAATGGGTTTGCCTGGTATTGTGTGCATGGTTTTGTATGTAATGGTTTATTTTAAACACATTTTATTCAAACTTGTATCAAAGTAGGTTACAGCAAATAAACAGCCCGGGAAACATTCTTCCCAAAAATCAACTGTACAGTTTGTACAGATTTTTCTCCATTTTTAACCCCCCCCGCCAAATCACCCCCCCCCCCCCCCCCCGCCCCCCCCCGCGACGAACAGCTCCTCAGACACGGTCACAAACATCCCCCACCTTTTCTCAAACTCCCCTGCTGAGCCCCTTAACTCATACTTTATCTTCTCTAACCGCAGGAAGCCATACAGGTCACCCAACCATGCTGCTACCCCGGTGGCGATGCCGACCGCCACTCCAGCAAAATTCGTCGCCGTGCAATCAGAGAGGCGAAGGCCAAAACATCGACCTTCCTCCTCTCTATGAGCTCCGGCTTCTCTGAAACCCCAAATATCGTCACCAAAGGGTCCGGGCCCACTGCCTCCTCCACCATCCTGGCTAAGACCGCGAACACTCCCGCCCGGAATCTTCCTAATTTCTCACAACCCCAAAACATGTGCGCATGATTCGCTGACCCCCACCCACACCTCACACTCATCTGCCACCCCCTGAAAGAACCCACTCATTCTCGCCCGAGTCATATGCACCCTGTGCACCACCTTAAACTGTATCAGGCTCATCCTTGCACAGGAGGAGGTCCCGTTTACCCTTCGCAGTGCCTCACTCCATACTGCCCAATTGATCCCATTCCCAACTCCACTTCCCATTTCTCCTTGATCTTCACCACCCGCTCCCCCAGCCACTTATATATATTCCCCATTCTACCCTTCCACATCCGGAAGCAGCAGTCGCTGCCGGGTGAATCCTGGCAATCTAGGGACCCCCTTCCAGGCCTTTCGTGCAAAGTTCTAACCTGTAGATAGCTGAACTCACTCCCCCTCGTCAGCTCTACCCTCTCCCTTAGCTCCTCTAGACTGGCGAACCCTTCCTCCAAATACAAATCCCTCACCTTGACCAGCCCCACTTCCCTCCACCTCCTGTGTACACTATCCACCCCCCCCCCCCCCCCCGCACCCCCCCTCCCCCCGGCTCAATCCCATGATTCTCGCACAGCGGCGTTACCACCGACATCCCTTCCAGCCTAAAATACCTCCTCAGCTGATTCCATATCTTCACCGTAGACTGCACCACTGGGCTCCCTGAATACCTACTCCGAGCCATTAGCAATGCTGCCATCACCATAGCCCTCAAACTAGACCGCTTACAAGATTCCTCCTCCATCCTAACCCACTCTGCCCCTTCTCCTTCCCACCACCGCTGCACCTTGTGCACATTCGCCGCCCAATAATAATGAAGCAAGTTTGGCAATGCCAACCCCCCCTGCTGCCTCTGTAGCAGGGTCCTCCCCACCCTCGGCACCTTCCCGCCCATACAAAGTCAGAGATGATTGTGTCCACTTTCCGGAAAAAGGTCTTTGGTATAAAGATCGGGAGAGCCTGAAAGATAAACAAGAAACTCGGCAGAATATTCATTTTCACCACTTGGACCCTCCCCGCCAATGTTAAGTGCAGCGTATCCCACCTCTTAAGATCCTCCCTCCTCCACCAGCTTTGTTAAGTTCCACTTATGGAGCCCCGTCAATTCCCTCGCTATCTGAATTCCCAAGTACCTAAACCTATCCCTCGCTACCGTAAATGGCATCCCCCCTAAATTAGCCCGCTGTGCCAGCTCATTCACCGGGAATTTCTCGCTTTTCCCTTCATTCAGCCTGTATCCCGAGAACCCTCCAAACCTCCCCAACAGGCCCATAATCCTTCCCATATTCTGGTATTGCCTGGTATTGTGTGCATGGTGTTATATGTAATGGGTTTGCCTGTTATTGTGTGCATGGTGTTGGATGTAATGGGTTTGCCTGGTGTTGTGTGCATGGTGTTGTATGTAATGGGTTTGCCTGGTGTGATATGTAATGGGTTTGCCTGTTATTGTGTGCATGGTGTTGGATGTAATGGGTTTGCCTGGTGTTGTGTGCATGGTGTTGTATGTAATGGGTTTGCCTGGTGTGATATGTAATGGGTTTGCCTGGTGTGATATGTAATGGGTTTGCCTGGTGTTGTGCATGGCGTAATACGTAATGGGTTTGCCTGGTATTGTGTGCATGCTGTTATATGTAATGGGTTTGCCTGGTGTTGTGTGCAGTTACACTACAGTCCTAGTTCTGAACTAAATGTTCACAATGGCACAATATAGACAGCCTTGTTTCCTTTAATGTTGTAGGGTTGGAGGTACTGCTGCAGTGTGCGGATTAGAAAATGTCGCCCTACTGGGACAAAAGGACACCCTTCAGGCAACCTGCTTGGAGGAAAGTTACTGAACGAATCAACGCCCTCACCAAAGTTCTTCTCATCTAGCTGCAAATTACGAAGAAGTTCATTGATGTGGCACAGAAAGCACTGTTAAGCGTGCTTTTCAGGTTTGCATACAATTATGACACTATCCTAAGCTGGACCTGCCACTTAGAACATAAAACATTACAGCGCAGTACAGGCTCTTCGGCCCTCGATGTTGCGCCGACCTGTGAAACCACTCTAAAGCCCATCTACACTATTCCCTTATCATCCATATGTTTATCCAATGACCATTTAAATGCCCTTAATGTTGGCGAGTCCACTGCTGTTGCAGGCAGGGCATTCCACGCCCTTACTACTCTCTGAGTAAAGAACCTACCTCTGACATCTGTCCTATATCTATCTCCCCTCAATTTAAAGCTATGTCCCCTCGTGCTAGACATCACCATCCGAGGAAAAAGGCTCTCACTGTCCACCCTATCTAATCCTCTGATCATCTTGTATGCCTCAATTAAGTCACCTCTTAACCTTCTTCTCTCTAACGAAAACAGCCTCAGGTCCCTCAGCCTTCCCTCATAAGAACTTCCCTCCATACCAGGCAACATCCTGGTAAATCTCCTCTGCACCCTTTCCAATGCTTCCACATCCTTCCTATAATGCGGCGACCAGAATTGCACGCAATACTCCAAATGCGGCCGCGCCAGAGTCTTGTACAGCTGCAACATGACCTCATGGCTCCGAAACTCAATCCCCCTACCAACAAAAGCTAACACACCGTACGCCTTCTTAACAATCCTCTCAACCTGGGTGGCAACTTTCAGGGATCTATGTACATGGACACCGAGGTCTCTCTGCTCATCCACACTGCCAAGAATCTTACCATTAGCCCAGTACTCTTTCCTCCTGTTATTCCTTCCAAAATTAATCACCTCACACTTTTCTGCATTAAACTCCATTTGCCACCTCTCAGCCCAGCTCTGCAGCTTATCTATGTCCATCTGTAACTTGTAACATCCTTCCGCACTGTCCACAACTCCACCGACTTTAGTGTCATCTGCAAATTTACTCACCCATCCTTCTACGCCCTCCTCCAGGTCATTTATAAAAATGACAACCAGCAGTGGCCCCAAAACAGATCCTTGTGGTACAACACTAGTAGCTGGACTCCAGGCTGAACATTTTCCATCAACCACCACCCTTTGTCTTCGTCCAGCTAGCCAATTTCTGATCCAAACTGCTAAATCACCCTGAATCCCATGCCTCTGTATTTTCTGCAATAGCCTACCGTGGGGAACCTTATCAAATGCTTTACTGAAATCCATATACACCACATTAACTGCTTTACCCTCATCCACCTGTTTGGTCACCTTCTCAAAGAACTCAATAAGGTTTGTGAGGCACGACCTACCCTTCACAAAACCGTGTTGATTATCTCTAATCAAATTATTCCTTTCCAGATGATTATACATCCTATCTCTTATAAACCTTTCCAAGACTTTGCCCACAACAGAAGTAAGGCTCACTGGTCTATAGTTACTGGGGTTGTCTCTACTCCCCTTCTTGAACAAGGGGACAACATTAGCTATCCTCCAGTCTTCTGGCACTATTCCTGTAGACAAGATGACATAAAGATCAAAGCCAAAGGCTCAGCAATCTCCTCCCTAGCTTCCCAGAGAATCCTAGGATAAATCCCATCCGGCCCAGGAGACTTATCTATTTTCACACTTTCCAGAATTGCTAACACCTCCTCCCTATGAACCTCAAGCCCTTCTAGTCTAGTTGCCTGTTTCTCAGTATTCTCCTCGACAACATTGTCTTTTTCTTGTGTGAATACTGACGAAAAATATTCATTTAGCACCTCTCCTATCTCTTCGGACTCCACGCACAACTTCCCACTGCTGTCCTTGGCTGGCCCTACTCTTACCCTAGTCATTCGTTTATTCCTGACATATCTATAGAAAGTTTTAGGGTTATCCTTGATCCTGCCTGTCAAAGACTTCTCTTGGCTCTTCTTAGCTCTCTCTTTAGGTCCTTCCTAGCTAACTTGTAACTCTCGAGCGTCCTAACTGAACCGTCATGTCTCATTTTTACATAAGCCTCCTTCTTCCTCTTGACAAGTGATTCAACTACTTTAGTAAACCACGGTTCCCTCGCTCGACCACTTCCTCCCTGCCTGACAGGTACATACTTGTCAAGGGCAGGTAGTAGCTGTTCCTTGAACAAGCTCCACATTTCAATTGTGCCCATCCCCTGCAGTTTCCCTCCCCATCCGATGCATCCTAAGTCTTCCCTCATCGCATCATAATTGCCTTTCCCCCAGATATAACTCTTTTTAAAAAAAATATATATTTATTAAAGTTTTTAACACAGTTTTTCTCCCTTACAAACAATAACACCGCCCCCCCCACCCCCCCCCCCCCCCCCCGCCCTCCCCGCAACAAAAAAAAAGAAACGAGAAATTGTTTCCAATGCTTCCACATCCTTCCTATAATGCGGTGACCAGAATTGCACGCAATACTCCAAATGCGGCCGCGCCAGAGTCTTGTACAGCTGCAACATGACCTCATGGCTCCGAAACTCAATCCCTCTACCAATAAAAGCTAACACACCGTACGCCTTCTTAACAACCCTCTCAACCTGGGTGGCAACTTTCAGGGATCTATGTACATGGACACCGCGATCTCTCTGCTCATCCACACTGCCAAGATATACATGGCAAAATAGTATATTTACATAGCTTTGTACACTGGCTCTCTCCTGTACGTGCCAGTTTCCCCGACTCTTCATGTTATCTGTTGCTCATCCAACCCCCCCAGGCAGCTCCCCCCCCCCCCCCACCCAGGTTGCTGCTGCTGCTGACCGACCTTCCTCTAACGCTCCGCGAGATAGTCTAGGAACGGTTGCCACCGCCTGTAGAACCCCTGCGCAGACGCTCTCAAGGCGAACTTAATCCTCTCCAACTTTATGAACCCAGCCATATCGTTTATCCAGGCCTCCACGCTGGGGGGCTTCGCCTCCTTCCACATTAGCAAGATCCTTCACCGGGCTACAAGGGACGCAAAGGCCAGAATGCCGGCCTCTTTCGCCTCCTGCACTCCCGGTTCATCCACTACTCCGAATATTGCTAGCCCCCAGCTTGGCTTGACCCGGACTTTCACCACCTGAAATATTGCTCCCGCCACTCCTCTCCAGAACCCCTCCAGTGCCGGGCATGACCAAAACATATGGACATGGTTCGCTGGGCTCCCTGAGCACCTTCCACATCTGTCCTCTACCCCAAAGAACCTGCTCAACCTCGCCCCCGTCAAGTGAGCTCTGTGAACCACCTTAAATTGTATCAGACTGAGCCTGGCACATGAGGAGGAGGAATTAACCCTACCCAGGGCATCAGCCCACAGACCTTCCTCGATCTCCTCCCCCAGCTGCTCCTCCCATTTACCCTTCAACTCTTCTACCAGCGCTTCCCCCACTTCTTTCATCTCCTGGTGTATTGCCGACACCTTGCCCTCCCCGACCCATGCACCCGAGATCACCCTCTCTTTAATTTCTTGTGCCGGGAGCAACAGGAATTCCCTCACCTGTCTCCTCACAAAAGCCCTCACCTGCAAATATCTAAAGGCATTTCCCGGGGGTAACTCAAACTTCTCCTCCAGTGCCCCTAAGCTCGCAAACGTCCCGTCAATGAACAGGTCCCCCATACTTCTAATCCCCGCCCGATGCCAGCTCTGGAACCCCCCGTCCACCTTCCCCGGGACAAACCGGTGGTTACCCCTGATCGGGGACCACACCGATGCTCCCATTGCACCCCGGTGCCGTCTCCACTGGCCCCAGATCCTTAACGTTGCCGCCACCACCGGGCTCGTTGTATACTTTGTCGGCGAGAGCGGCAGTGGTGCCGTCACCAACGCCCCCAGGCTTGTTCCTTCGCAGGACGCCATCTCCATCCTCTTCCATGCCACTCCCTCTCCCTCCATAACCCACCTGCGGATGATCGCCACATTTGCTGCCCAGTAGTAACTCCCTAGATTTGGCAGCGCCAATCCTCCTCGGTCCCTACTGCGTTCCAGGAACCCTCTCCTTACTCTCGGGGTCGTATTCGCCCACACAAACCCCATAATACTCCTACCTACTCTCTTAAAAAAGGCCTTGGTGATCACGATGGGGAGGCACTGAAACACAAACAGAAACCTCGGGAGGACCACCATTTTGACCGACTGCACTCTACCCGCTAGCGAGAGCGGTAACATGTCTCATCTTTTGAAGTCCCCCTCCATTTGCTCCACCAATCTTGTCAGGTTCAGTTTATGTAGGGCCCCCCAACTCCTGGCTATCTGGATCCCCAGGTAGCGAAAGCTCCCCTCCCCTCTCCTCAGCGGTAGGTCCCCTATCCCTCTTTCCTGGTCCCCTGCCTGTAATACGAAGAGCTCACTCTTCCCTACATTGAGCTTATAGCCCGAAAACTCCCCAAACTCCCTCAGAGTCTGCATGACCTCCACCATGCCCTTCATTGGGTCCGCCACGTACAGCAATAGGTCATCCACATATAGCGACACCTGATGCTCTTCTCCCCCTCAGACCACCCCCTTCCATTTATTAGACTCCCTCAATGACATGGCCAATGGGTCGATCGCCAATGCGAACAGCAGGGGGGACAGGGGGCACCCCTGTCTCGTCCCTCGGTACAGTCGAAAGTACTCCGACCTCCGCCGGTTCATCACTACACTCGCCACCGGGGCTCTGTAAAGGAGCTTAACCCAACTAATAAACCCTCCCCCGAACCCAAACCTACGCAGCGCCTCCCAGAGGTACTCCCACTCTACTCGGTCAAAGGCCTTCTCCGCGTCCATAGCTGCCACTATCTCCGCCTCTCCCTCCTCCACCTCCCCCCCATGCCCCTGCCGACTAGCTATCTCCTTTTCTGGGCCAGTCCCGTGTCCACGCCTCCCTCACCCTCCAGTCCCCCAGACGGGGGACCCCCGTCCCGACCACCTCTTCTATGTCCCATTCCCTTTCGGCCAGTGCAGCAGCAACCCTTTTTCCCCCCCTTCCCTCCCCCCCACCCCCCCCGCTAGACCCCTGTCTAGCTTTTTTGCTCCCCCCATATCACTCCCGTAAATCAGCTGACACCTGCTGACCCCGGCTACCCCCGCTATCCCATTGACCTCCCCGTGTGGGAGTTCCCCCTCCCACCTTTCTTCCCACACGCGGGAACAACAAGAAACCCCGCGCTTTCCAAAGCCCGCTCCGCCCCCTCTGGCGCAGCTCCTGTCGCGGCCTTGTCTCTCTCCCCCAGCCAATGTAACATTTCCTGCGCGTGATTGTGATTGACCCCCTATATACAACAACCATCACACATCAAACCTCAAAAATCCCCCCCACCCTCACAAACCCTCAGTTAGAGTCCAACTTTTCGGCTTGTACAAAGGTCCACGCCTCTTCAGGCGTTTCGAAGTAATAGTGTTGGCCCTTGTATGTGACCCACAGTCGCGCTGGCTGCAGCATTCCAAAGATCACTTCTTTCCGGTGCAACTCCTTGCCCCTCGCCGCCCCGAGCATCATGCTCGCGCATGCCCCGGCATCGGCCCCCTCCGCTCCTTCAGGGAGACCCAGGATCCGCAGATTCTTTCTCCTCGACCTGTTCTCCAGGTCTTCGAGTCTTTCCGCCCACCTCCTGTGTAGCGCCTCGTTCTGCTCCACTCTCACCACCAGGTCCGAGATCTCGTCCTCGTTCTGACCAACTCTTTTTTGTACCTCCTGGATCTGAACCTCGTGGGCCTTCTGGGTGATCCCTAGACCTTCGATTGCCGAAAGCATAGGTGCCAGCATTTCCTTACGCATCTCCTCGCGCTGCTCCTCGAAGCAGTGCTTGATAAACTCCTGCAGCTCCATTTTGTCTCTGGCCGCCGCCATTTTGTCTTTTTTCCCTGGTTTTTCCCGTTGCTCCAATGCCACTTTTGTGGCCGTTACGCTTCGAGTCCGTTTCATAAATGTTGGAGGGGGACCTCCCTCTTACCTTCCCCACGGGTTAGTATCAAAAAAGTTCAGTTGGGGCTCTTCTAGCGAGCCCGAAAGTCCGTGGCAGCGGGAGCTGCCGAATCGTGCGGCTCAGCTCCGCATAGCCGCACCCAGAAGTCCAGATATATCTCTTGCCCTGCGGTATATACTATCCCTTTCCATCGCTAAAGTAAACGTAATCGAATTGTGGTCACTATCACCAAAGTGTTCACCTACCTCCAAATCTAACACCTGTCCTGGTTCATTACCCAGTACCAGATCTAATATGGCCTCGCCTCTCGTTGGCCTATCTACATACTGTGTCAGGAAACCCTCCTGCACACATTGGACAAAAACAGACCCATCTAAAGTACTCAAACTATAGCGTTTCCAGTCAATATTTGGAAAGTTAAAGTGCCCTATAACAACTACCCTGTTACTTTTGCTCCTATCCAGAATCATCTTTGCAATCCTTTCCTCTACATCTCTGGAACTTTTCGGAGGCCTTTAGAAAACTCCTAACAGGGTGACCTCTCCTTTCCTGTTTCTAACCTCAGCCCATACTACCTCAGTAGATGAGTCCTCATCAAACGTCCTTTCTGCCACCGTAATACTGTCCTTGACTAACAATACCACCCCTCCCCCTCTTTTACCACCTTTTTGAGCTTACTGAAATATCTAAACCCCAGCACCTGCAACAACCATTCCTGTCCCTGCTCTATCCATGTCTCCGAAATGGCCACATCGAAGTCCCAGGTACCAACCCATGCCGCAAGTTCACCCACCTTGTTCCGGATGCTCCTGGCATTGAAGTAGACACACTTTAAACCACCTTCCTGCCTGCCAGTACACTCCTGCAACTTTGAAACCTTACTCATGACCTCACTACTCTCAACCTCCTGTATACTGGAGTTACAATTCAGGTTCCCAAGCCCCTGCTTAATTAGTTTAAACCCTCCCGAAGAGCATTAGCAAATTTCCAGGATATTGGTACCCCTCTGGTCCAGGTGTAGCCCATCCCGTTTGTAGAGGTCCCACCTACCCCAGAATGAGCCCCAATTATCCAGGTATCTGAAACCCTCCCTCCTGCACCATCCATGTAGCCACGTGTTCAACTGCTCTTTCTCCCTATTCCTCGTCTCGCTAGCACGTGGCACGGGTAATAACCCAGAGATAATAACTCTGTTTGTTCCAGATCTAAGTTTCCACCCCAGCTCCTTGAATTCCTGCCTTACATCCCTATCCCTTTTCCTACCTATGTCGTTGGTGCCTATGTGGACCACGACTTGGGGCTGCCCCCCCCCCCCCCCTCCCCCTTAAGGATCCCGAAAACACGATCTGAGACTTACCCTGGGAAGTATAAATTGAAGCCCTCTACACAATTGCTGCCTTTTACAAATTGCATGACGCTCTTTTGCAGGAAGTGGATGATGGAAATTTGTCACAGTTGCTTTTGAAGCAGTGATTGTGAAAGGATTGTGTGATGCTAGGCAGACTATCATCTATATATATTATGAGTAGTTCATCATCACTGTAAATTCTATGATCTATGATCTGCATGTGTATTGTAAGTTATATGTTTTACTGTTGTAGTTCTAGCATCCGACCAGCAGTTGAGGTGAGCACTGAGTCCCAGGACCCGGATGCACCATGTGTTCCTTCAGAAGATGTTTGTAAGGAGTTGATAGCAGTCACATATTAGAGTAGGTCAGTAGTATCTTAGTGTAAGTTAGTGTTCGACATTTATTTCCAACTATAGTCATCTTAGACATTTTCGTTATGCGCTCGTGTAGTGTTAGTAATAAAACAAAGTCTAATGTTCTTTGTTCACAAGGCAATATCGAGTTTCCAAATCAGCCCAATCAAAGAACATTCCAGATTGTTGCTTCTGAATTGTTCAGGTACGCTTGGAGAGATGTATAAATGTTGCCCCAGAGGTAGTGACAGTTGTGAACAGATTGCCTCAGATTCCATTGTTCTTAAAGTGTTGTTCCTGCTCCTTCAAATTTTCCTTGTTTTTTCAATTATGCACACACCAGGAATCCTCAAAGAAATGCGAATCCTACCCGTTTGTGCGGTATTATTTAGTTGGTAGCATCAACGAAGAATAATGAAGGCAGGTATTAGACAGAAAAATAATTTGAAACGCGGCCCACCCAGCAAAACCAACTAATGCAGTAGGAGCTATGGTGTACTTAAAAACATAGAGTGGCAGGAATTGTGGTGGGCAGGTACACCTAATTTGGCATGATGGATAAAGTCCGTTTCCCATCAGTGAGAAATGAATTTGGAATTTTGTTCTCCTGACTTTTGGTGGGTTAAATAAAGACAGATCGAATTTCCCACTGGTATATGTCAGGAACCACGGGCGTCATTCTCCGACCCCCCCCAGCGGGTCGGAGAATGGCCGTTGGCCGCCATGAATCCCGCCCCCGCCGGTTGCCGAAGTCTCCGAAGGGAGAAAAGTCGGCGGGGCGTTAATGGCGCCGCAGACGTCGGAGAATGGCACGGGTGTGCGCAAGGCAGCCGATTTTGGGCCTGCCGATATTCTCCGTCCGGATGGGCCGAAGACCCGTCGACGTAAATCAAACCTCCTTTTCATCGGCGTGACCCGGTGCTCCAGGTTCACGCCGACCAGCGTGGAGGTGAGTGATGGCCTGGGGGGTTGGCCGCTGGGCAGGCCATGGCGTGGCCGCAGTCTGAATGTGTGGGGAGAGGTGTGTCTAGGGTTGTGTGTGTGTGTGTGCGGTGGCGGGGGTGGGGGGGGTGGTTAGAGTGGGCTGGGCTCCGGGGGAGTGCCGGGAGGGGGGTCAGTGCCAGGGAGGAGGATGGGGGGTCCGTGCCGGGGAGGGGGATGGGGGGTCCGTGCCGGGGAGGAGGATGGGGGGTCCGTGCCGGGGAGGGGGATGGGGGGTCCGTGCCGGGGAGGGGGATGGGGGGGTCCGTGCCGGGGAGGAGGATGGGGGGGCTGTGCCGGGGAGGGGGATGGGGGGGTCCGTGCCGGGGAGGGGGATGGGGGGCCCGTGCCGGGGAGGGGGATGGGGGGTCCGTGCCGGGGAGGGGGATGGGGGGTCCGTGCCGGGGAGGGGTATGGGGGGGAGGGGGTCCGTGCCGGGGAGGGGGATAGGGTGGTCTGTGCCGGGGAGGGGGATGGGGGGTCCGTGCCGGGGAGGGGGATGGGGGGGGGGTCCGTGCCGGGGAGGGGGATGGGGGGCCTGTGCCGGGGAGGGGGATGGGGGGCCCATGCCGGGGAGGGGGATGGGGGTCCGTGCCGGGGAGGGGGATGGGGGGGTCCGTGCCAGGGAGGGGGATGGGGGGTCCGTGCCAGGGAGGGGGATGGGGGGGGGTCCGTGCCAGGGAGGGTGATGGGGGGTCCGTGCTGGGGAGGGGGATGGGGGGGCCGTGCCGGGGAGGAGGATGGGGGGGCCGTGCCGGGGAGGGGGATGGGGGCCCGTGCCGGGGAGGGGGATGGGGGGTACGTGCCGGGGAGGAGGATGGGGGGTCCGTGCCGGGGAGGGGGATGGGCGGGGGGGTCCGTGCCGGGGAGGGGGATGGGGGGTCCGTGCCGGGGAGGGGGATGGGGGGTCAGTGCCGGGGAGGGGGATGGGGGGGGTCAGTGCCGGGGAGGGGGATGGGGGTTCTGTGCCGGGGTGGAGATTGGGGGGGGGGGCCCGTGCCGGGGAGGGGGATGCGAGGGTAAGTGAGTTGGTCCACCTGGCCAGGTGCCAGCCTCCAACAGTTGGACCCATGCGGTCCATACCACCTGGCTGGGGGGAGGAGGGGATATGGGCAATGACGACATGTCGTCGTTCCCCCCCGCCACCAGGCTGTCATGTTTTCAGATCAGCCAGCGATGTTGGCCGCCGTGGCGGCAGCCGCTAATGTCGATGTTGCCCTGGATGAGGAGGAGGAGGAGGAGCGTGCCAGAGAGGCGGCGCAGGCTGCTGCAGAGGGGCAGGCGGCAGCCGCCCAGGCTGGAGGGACACCTGACCGACAGGACGAGGAGGGGGAGGAGGACGTCGCGGCCCCACGGCAACGGAGGCACCCGAGGGCGCCCCGTGTGTACCGGGCCCGGCTGTCGTACCAGGACCTCACGGACCGGGAATGCAGGAGGAGACTCCGGATGAGCCGGGAAACCGTGGCACACATCTGCCACCTGCTGGCACACCTGTCACCGCATGGCACTGGCGGGGGACACCCTCTCCCCGTGTCCGTCAAGGTTACGGTGGCCCTGAACGTTTACGCAACGGGGTCATTCCAGGCACCGAGTGGGGACCTGTCCGGCATATCGCAGACATCGGTGCATCGGTGCATCCGGGCAGTGACAGATGCCCTATATGCCATGGCGCACTGCTACATCCGCTTCCCTGTGGACCGGGCCAGCCAAGATGCCCGGGCCGTGGGCTTCTCTGCCGTTGCCGGGTTCCCCATGGTCCAGGGCGCGATTGATGGGATTCACATCGCCGTGCGGCCACCTGCAGATAACAGGGCCGTGTTCACCAATAGGAAGGGGACCTATTCGATGAACATACAGGTGGTCTGCGACCACCGCATGATGATCCTGCACGTCTGCGCCCGTTACCCAGGCAGTGTACACGACTCATACTTGTTGTCGCGGTCATCCATCCCCGGCATGTACGAGGGACGCCATCCCCGGCTGAGGGGCTGGTTGCTGGGCGACAGGGGCTACCCATTGCGATCGTGGCTGATGACGCCGATACGGAGGCCACGCAATGAGGCGGAGAACCGCTACAATGATGCCCATGTAGCGACAAGGGGAGTGATAGAGAGGTGCTTTGGCGCGCTGAAGATGCGTTTCAGGTGCCTGGACCTCTCTGGGGGCGCCCTCCAGTATCGGTCAGATAGGGTCGGCCGCATCATTGTGGTGTGCTGCGTCCTGCACAACATAGCCCAGCAGAGGGGCGATGTGCCGCAGGCAGAGGAGGGCGGAGCGGAGGAGCAGCAGGAAGAGGCGCAGTCCTCCCCAGATGAGGGGGATGGGGGCAATGGTCAGGGCAGACGGGCTAGACACAGGCGGGTGGCTGTCCACCATTACCGGTTGGCTCAGCGGGCACGGGACAGGCTGATAGCCGCCCGCTTCACTGACTAGATGGGCGTGGGAATCGGGTAGTATGGCCACAGACCGCACACCATGGCAACAGCCGACCACCCACACCCCCCACCCATCCACCCACCCAGCACCCTCACCCCCTCCCCAACCCCACCCACCCCACCCGCATGCACACCACCCCCCCCCCATTGCCGATCCACCGGCGGCACAACGGGCCGGGCTCACACAGTTGCGGGTGGACGCGTGTCTATCGCAGGCCATGGAGGATGATGACAACCCGCCCTGCGGTGAGCTCCTGGCTCTACATCATTGGACTATGTCTGACCCATGGCCACAGTACCACCATCCACCCGGACCATCCCTGCATGCGGCTGTGACACTGCAGCGCACGGTCCCGTCCTCTGCCCGGGGGATGTTGATGGCGGCCCAGGGGGAAGGGGGCAGACTCACCTGGGGCTGAGGTAAGACCACCCCTCACACACACACTTGCGCTCAACGTACATGACACCCCCGCACACTTTGGACAGAGCACAAAGGCAGCTTCTGTAGGTGTAACATTGACTTCAATAACCAAAGGAGTTCATGCACGTGCCCTAGCCCCTAAAACTCATCTGTGCCCTGCACCCGTGCCAACTTACTCAGTGTCTAATTGTTTGGCCTTACGGGCCCTTTGACTACGTCTACGTGGTTCCCCAGATGGTACAGCAGAACTGGAGGTGGACTCCTGTGATTCCTGCCCTCTGACACGGGATCCCGTTGGCGGCCGTTTCCTGGGGCGTCCTGGCCTAGATGGGCCAGGCTGCGGCCCGGGCGACTGGGATGGCGAGCAGCCAGCCTGTCCTGCCCGTTGCCCACCCGATGCACCTGGGACGGAAGGGGGGGAGTCCGAGGTGTCGCGGTGTTCCGGGACCTCCCCTACAGGGGGACCCGGGACGGACCACACCACCTCCTCCTCCCTCGGGGTGCCCGATGACCCCCAGGCCTCTACATGGGTGGGGGATGCGAACGGACTGACCATCCGACGCCCCCCCGACATCTGGCGCTGCCAGTTCTGGAGGCCCGTGCTGGTATCGACAGGGGTCTGCAGGTTTGCAGCCATGGAGCCCAGGGGATTGGCAAACCCTGTCTGTGACTGTGCAACGCTGGCTCGCACATGGCCACTGGCGCCGATGCCCTAAGCGATGGCCTGCTGAGACTGGGCCATCGACTGCTGAGACTGGGCTATGGCCTGCTGAGACTGGGCTATGGCCTGCAGAGACTGGGCTATGGCCTGCTGAGACTGGGCAATGGCCTGTTGAGACTGGGCCATGGCCTGCAGAGACTGGGCCATGGCGTTGAGCCCCTCTGCCATCTGGCGCTGGCACTGGCTCATGGCCTCCTGTGAGAGGGCAGCCATGTCCTGGGCCACAGACGCCGCCTGCACGGAAAGTCCCAGGCCTCGCAAACCGTTCCCCATGTCTGACACCGTCGCACCCATTGCCTCTACCACGGACGCCACCCGTGCGGTGTCGGCCTGGGTGGCACGTTTGACCGGCACCACTCCCAGCTCCTGGACGCGGGTGGACTCCTCCACCTGCGACTGCAGCCGCCGCAAGCCGGCCGTCACCCTCTTTGCTCGTCTCCGGGTCGGTGGTTGCATCGGATCTATGTGTGGGTGTGGTAACTCCAGGAACTCGGGATCCATCTGGGCGGCAGATGTTCGCTTGGGCTGGGCTGCCCACCGACCGCCCGGCACCTCTGCTGCTCCTACCTCCACAAGCTGTACCGGGACGGCTGTGTTGTGCGCACCAGTGAATGTACCAGACGCCTCATCACTAAAGTGCCCAACCGAGGTGAGTGTTTCTGCGATGGTGGAGGGTGTCGGTGACAGCAGTGGCGTTGTGTCGTGCTCTTCGTCCCACTCTGAGTCCGTGGCACTTTGGGGTGGGGGTTCGTCTCCACCCATCCACTCTGTGTCACTGTCCGGTATTTCATCTTCCTGGGTAGTGCTGTCCCGGGTAGGGGTGTCCCGGGTAGGGGTGTCCTGGGTAGGGGTGTCCTGGGTAGTGGCGTCCTGGTTCGGCTGTGACGGGGGCCTGTGGCTGCCCCTCTCGTCGCTGGGTGGCACACGCCTGCGTCGTCGCACCCGCACGTGACGGGGGCGTCGTCTCCCTGTTGCTCCAGGTCTCTCCGTCTCCCGTGGTCTCCAAGGGACATCCTACGGGCGTCGCATGCCGGAGGGTCCGGGTCTCTCCGTCTCCCGTGGTGTGCGAGGGGCATCCTGCGGGCGTCGCATGCCGGAGGGTCCGGGTCTCTCCGTCTCCCGTGGTGTGCGAGGGGCATCCTGCGGGCGTCGCATTCCGGAGGGTCCGGGTCTCTCCGTCTCCCGTGGCCTCCGAGGGGCATCCTGCGGGCAGTCTGCATCTGCGGGGATGGGTGCCTCCACGTTTGCTCCTGCGATACACAATGAAGGTGAGGTGAGGGATGCAGTTAGTGTCCCTGCTGATTTTACCTGCAGGAAGTGCTGCCATCTCCAGCTCCTCCAAGACCGAGTTAGGGAACTGGAGCTGGAGTTGGAAGAACTTCGGATCATTCGGGAGGCAGAAGGGGTCATAGATAGCAGCTTCAGGGAATTAGTTACACCAAAGATTGGAGATAGGTGGGTAACTGTAAGAGGGACTGGGAAAAAACAGTCAGTGCAGGGATCCCCTGCGGTCGTTCCCCTGAGAAACAAGTATACCGCTTTGGATACTTGTGGGGGGCACGACTTACCAGGGGTAAGCCATGGGGTACGGGCCTCTGGCACGGAGTCTGTCCCTGTTGCTCAGAAGGGAAGGGGGGAGAGGAGCAGAGCATTAGTAATTGGGGACTCTATAGTCAGGGGCACAGATAGGAGATTTTGTGGGAGCGTGAGAGACTCACGTTTGGTATGTTGCCTCCCAGGTGCAAGGGTACGTGATGTCTCGGATCGTGTTTTCCGGGTCCTTAGGGGGAGGGGGAGCAGCCCCAAGTCGTGGTCCACATTGGCACCAACGACATAGGTAGGAAAGGAGACAAGGATGTCAGGCAGGCTTTCAGGGAGCTAGGATGGAAGCTCAGAACTAGAACAAACAGAGTTGTTATCTCTGGGTTGTTGCCCGTGCCACGTGATAGTGAGATGAGGAATAGGGAGAGAGAGCATTTAAACACGTGGCTACAGGGATGGTGCAGGCGGGAGGGTTTCAGATTTTTGGATAACTGGGGCTCTTTCTGGGGAAGGTGGGACCTCTACAGACAGGATGGTCTACATCTGAACCTGAGGGGCACAAATATCCTGGGGGGGAGATTTGTTAGTGCTCTTTGGGGGGGTTTAAACTAATGCAGCAGGGGCATGGGAACCTGGATTGTAGTTTTAGGGTAAGGGAGAATGAGAGTATAGAGGTCAGGAGCACAGATTTGACGTCGCAGGAGGGGGCCAGCGTTCAGGTAGGTGGTTTGAAGTGTGTCTACTTCAATGCCAGGAGTATACGAAACAAGGTAGGGGAACTGGCAGCATGGGTTGGTACCTGGGACTTCGATGTTGTGGCCATTTCGGAGACATGGATAGAGCAGGGACAGGAATGGATGTTGCAGGTTCCGGGGTTTAGGTGTTTTAGTAAGCTCAGAGAAGGAGGCAAAAGAGGGGGAGGTGTGGCGCTGCTAGTCAAGAGCAGTATTACGGTGGCGGAGAGGATGCTAGATGGGGACTCTTCTTCCGAGGTAGTATTGGCTGAAGTTAGAAACAGGAAAGGAGAGGTCACCCTGTTGGGAGTTTTTTATAGGCCTCCTAATAGTTCTAGGGATGTAGAGGAAAGGATGGCGAAGATGATTCTGGATATGAGCGAAAGTAACAGGGTAGTTATTATGGGAGACTTTAACTTTCCAAATATTGACTGGAAAATATATAGTTCGAGTACAATAGATGGGTCGTTTTTTGTACAGTGTGTGCAGGAGGGTTTCCTGAAACAATATGTTGACAGGCCAACAAGAGGCGAGGCCACGTTGGATTTGGTTTTGGGTAATGAACCAGGCCAGGTGTTGGATTTGGAGGTAGGAGAGCACTTTGGGGACAGTGACCACAATTCGGTGACGTTTACGTTAATGATGGAAAGGGATAAGTATACACCGCAGGGCAAGAGTTATAGCTGGGGGAAGGGCAATTATGATGCCATTAGACGTGACTTGGGGGGGATAAGGTGGAGAAGTAGGCTGCAAGTGTTGGGCACACTGGATAAGTGGGGCTTGTTCAAGGATCAGCTACTGCGTGTTCTTGATAAGTATGTACCGGTCAGACAGGGAGGAAGGCGTCGAGCGAGGGAACCGTGGTTTACCAAGGAAGTGGAATCTCTTGTTAAGAGGAAGAAGAAGGCCTATGTGAAGATGAAGTGTGAAGTTTCGGTTGGGGCGATGGATAGTTACAAGGTAGCGAGGAAGGATCTAAAGAGAGAGCTAAGACGAGCAAGGAGGGGACATGAGAAGTATTTGGCAGGAAGGATCAAGGAAAACCCAAAAGCTTTCTATAGGTATGTCAGGAATAAGCGAATGACTAGGGAAAGAGTAGGACCAGTCAAGGACAGGGATGGGAAATTGTGTGTGGAGTCTGAAGAGATAGGCGAGACACTAAATGAATATTTTTCGTCAGTATTCACTCAGGAAAAAGATAATGTTGTGGAGGAGAATGCTGAGCCTCAGGCTAATAGAATAGATGGCATTGAGGTACGTAGGGAAGAGGTGTTGGCAATTCTGGACAGGCTGAAAATAGATAAGTCCCCGGGACCTGATGGGATTTATCCTAGGATTCTATGGGAGGCCAGGGAAGAGATTGCTGGACCTTTGGCTTTGATTTTTATGTCATCATTGGCTACAGGAATAGTGCCAGAGGACTGGAGGACAGCAAATGTGGTCCCTTTGTTCAAAAAGGGGAGCAGAGACAACCCCGGCAACTATAGACCGGTGAGCCTCACGTCTGTAGTGGGTAAAGTCTTGGAGGGGATTATAAGGGACAAGATTTATAATCATCTAGATAGGAATAATATGATCAGGGATAGTCAGCATGGCTTTGTGAAGGGTAGGTCATGCCTCACAAACCTTATTGAGTTCTTTGAGAAGGTGACTGAACAGGTAGACGAGGGTAGAGCAGTTGATGTGGTGTATATGGATTTCAGCAAAGCGTTTGATAAGGTTCCCCACGGTAGGCTATTGCAAAAAATACGGAGGCTGGGGATTGAGGGTGATTTAGAGATGTGGATCAGAAATTGGCTAGCTGAAAGAAGACAGAGGGTGGTGGTTGATGGGAAATGTTCAGAATGGAGTACAGTCACAAGTGGAGTACCACAAGGATCTGTTCTGGGGCCGTTGCTGTTTGTCATTTTTATCAATGACCTAGAGGAAGGCGCAGAAGGGTGGGTGAGTAAATTTGCAGACGATACTAAAGTCGGTGGTGTTGTCGATAGTGTGGAAGGATGTAGCAGGTTACAGAGGGATATAGATAAGCTGCAGAGCTGGGCTGAGAGGTGGCAAATGGAGTTTAATGTAGAGAAGTGTGAGGTGATTCACTTTGGAAGGAATAACAGGAATGCGGAATATTTGGCTAATGGTAAAGTTCTTGAAAGTGTGGCTGAGCAGAGGGATCTAGGTGTCCATGTACATAGATCCCTGAAAGTTGCCACCCAGGTTGATAGGGTTGTGAAGAAGGCCTATGGAGTGTTGGCCTTTATTGGTAGAGGGATTGAGTTCCGGAGTCGGGAGGTCATGTTGCAGCTGTACAGAACTCTGGTACGGCCGCATTTGGAGTATTGCGTACAGTTCTGGTCACCGCATTATAGGAAGGACGTGGAGGCTTTGGAGCGGGTGCAGAGGAGATTTACCAGGATGTTGCCTGGTATGGAGGCAAAATCTTATGAGGAAAGGCTGACGGACTTGAGGTTGTTTTCGTTGGAGAGAAGAAGGTTAAGAGGAGACTTAATAGAGGCATACAAAATGATCAGGGGGTTGGATAGGGTGGACAGTGAGAGCCTTCTCCCGCGGATGGATATGGCTGGCACGAGGGGACATAACTTTAAACTGAGGGGTAATAGATATAGGACAGAGGTCAGAGGTAGGTTCTTTACGCAAAGAGTAGTGAGGCCGTGGAATGCCCTACCTGCTACAGTAGTGAACTCGCCAACATTGAGGGCATTTAAAAGTTTATTGGATAAACATATGGATGATAATGGCATAGTATAGGTTAGATGGCTTTTGTTTCGGTGCAACATCGTGGGCCGAAGGGCCTGTACTGCGCTGTATTGTTCTATGTTCTATGTTCTATGAAGCATGCATGGTTAGACACGCAGGCAGTGGGAGGGGGATATGGGGGAGGGGGGATATGGGGAGGCGGGATATAGGGGATATGGGGAGGTGGATATGGGGGAGGGAGATATGGGGAGGGGGGATATGCGGGAGGGGGGATATGGGGGATATGGGGGAGGGGGGATATGGGTGATATGGGGAGGGGGATATGGGGAGGGGGATGTGGGGGATATGGGGGAGGGGGGATATGGGGGATATGGGGAGGGGGGATATAGGGAGGGGGGATATGGGGGATATGGGGGAGGGGGGATTTGGGGGAAGGGGATATGGGGGATATGGGGGAGGGGGGATATGGGGAGGGGGGATATGGGGATGGGGATATGGGAGAGGGGGGATATGGGGGAGGGCGGATATGGGGGATATGGGGGAGGGGGGATATGGGGGATATGGGGAAGGGGGGATATGGGGATATGGGGAGGTGGGATATGGGGGATATGGGGGAGGGGGGATATGGGGAGGGGGAATATGGGGAGGGGATATGGGGAGGGGTGATATGGGGGAGGGGGATATGGGGAGGGGGATATGGGGAGGGGGGATATGGGGAGGGGGGATATGGGAAGGGGGAATATGGGGGAGGGGGGATATGGGGAGGGGGATATGGGGGATATGGTGGAGGGGGGATATGGGGGATATGGGGGAGGGAGGGATATGGGGGAGGAGGGATATGGGGGAGGGGGGATATGGATATCGGGCAGGGGGGGTGAGGCTCACCCTGCCTTCTCTGACGAGGTCGTTCACCTTCTTGTGGCACTGGGTGCCTGTCCGTGGTGTCAGGGCCACAGCGGTGACGGCCTCTGCCACCTCCCTCCACAGACGCCGGCTGTGGCGTGGGGCAACTCTGCGGCCGTGCCCGGGATACAGGGCCTCCCTCCTCTGTTCCACTGCGTCCAGGAGCGTCTCAATGTCGCGGCACTGGAACCTCGGGGCTGAGCGGCGGGCGGCCATCCGGTCGGGTGTTCCGGTCGGGTGTTCCGGTCGGGTGTTCCGGCCGGGTCTTCTGGTCGGGTGTTCCGGTCGGGTGTTCCGGTCGGGTGGGGGGGAGCAGCGCGTCGTTATGATCCGTCATACACGCCGCACGGCGTGAACCACGTGAGTAAGCGCGGATCCCGTCACGTCGCTGCTAGCCCATTTCGGGCCGGAGACTTCGCGACGATTTTTGCTGAGTGATACAAGTCGGATTTGCGCCGCTTTTTGCACCGATCGGCGGACTTTGCGCCGATAACGGAGAATTTCGCCCCACATCTGCATTTATTTGCATATCATGAATGCTCACCCGAATTACATTTCCTCTCCAATTAAGTGCCCTGCCAGTGGACAATTAGAACGGTTTGTGTTCTGGCTCCATTCAAATTGCATGCACCTAGCGAGCTTCCCTTCAACAATGATTTTGAGATAGGTAGGCCCTGTTTTCACCGACCTTTAAGGACGGTGCTGTATGATTTCAGGTGCTTGTATCATAAGCTGGATAGAGGAGGCAAACCTACAAGGGAATGGGGGTGGGGTGTTTGGGGAGGGAGTTGAGTGTCTTTGGGGGTGGGGGTGGTGGCGTCGATGGTGGGGGCCTGGGGGATGAACTCAGGTAGGAGGGCCCAGTCACAGTCAGAGTGGGGAGTGGGATGTTGTTGGGTGGCAAATCCAAGGTGAGGATCTCATCAGTTTGGTCATGGAGGGGCACATGACAGGCGGCTTGGATTATGGAAGGGTGCAGGGTATGGGTGGGTGTTGGGCTAGTAACAGGTGTCAGCTCTGAAGGGAAGAAAGGCATGCGTAAGTGGATTGAGATTGGGTCCAAGATTGAAGGCAGACTTTTATCTGAATGGCCATAAATTAGGAGAGTAGAATGAGATGTGGGTGTGCTCGTACACCAGTCGCTGAAGGTAAGCATGCAGGTGCAGCAGGCAGTAAAGAAGGCAAATGGTATGTTGGCCTTCATAGTGAGAGGATTCGACTCCAGGAGCAGGGACGTCATGCTTCAGTTATACAGGACCTTGATGAGGCCACACCTGGAATATTGTGTGCAGTTTTGGTCTCCTTATCTGAGGAAAGATGTTCTACCTATAGAGGGAGTGCAGCAAAGGTTTACCAGACTGATTCCTGGGATGGCAGGGCTGACGAATGAGGAGAGATTGAATCGGTTGGGATTGTATTCACTAGAGTTCAGAAGAATGAGGGGAGACCTCATAGAAACCTTAAAAATTCTAACAGGACTGGACAGGGTAGATGCAAGAATGATGTTCCCGGTGGTGGGTGTGTCCAGAGCCAGCGGTCACAATCTGAGAATACAGGGTAGACCATTTAGGACAGAGATGAGGAGACATTTCTTCACCCAGAGAGTTGTGAGTCTGTGGAATTCATTATCATAGGAAGTAGTTGAGTCCAAAATATTGTACGGTATCAAGAAGCAGTTAGATGTAGCATTTAGGGGGAAGGGGAGCAAAGGATATGGGGGAAAGTGGGATTAGGCTATTGAGTTGGATGATCAGTCATGATCATAATGAATGACGGAGCGGGCCCGAAAGGCCAAAAGGCCTCCTCCTGCTCCTATTATTTCTATGTTTCTTTATTTGTTTCTAATCTCTATGTGGTTCCATTTAAATGTGACACCAGGGCCTTCAACCCCATGAGGTAATGGCGGGATGGACAACTTCCTGCCTATTCACTGTGGAATTTGCAGAACTCCTCGCTGATGTATAATTAATGATCTGAGAAGATCACACCTGTTCACCCACCCGCCACCCAGAAGGAATCATATATACCTTAAAACGTTTGACCTTTGTAGTCATGGCTCAGTGATTAAGACCGTGGATTCAAAACCCATTGGCATCTAACCATGCAGGTTTGATTCCTGCTGATAACACTTCTGAGGCTGGATTCTCTGATTTTGAGGCTATGCCCAGAAGAAGTGTCTAGTTCTACGATTAAAAAATCGGCAAGGCCCTAGCACCAACCCTCCGACCGGTGAGGGGCTAGCAGCCGTGCCACGTAAAACACACGGCATTTACAAAATAAATGGCCGGAGAACTGCCAGATCCGTGGCCGCGCATGGCGACGACCAGCAGCGGTCGCGCCATACAACATGGCGCCGGCTGCGCGCGGACCCGACCTGTCAGATTGTGCCCCCCCTGGACACCCTCTTGCCACCCCCGGGCTACCCCCCACCTCCCACCTCCCAGCCCTCGCTGAAGCCCCCCCAGCCAGCAACATGGCTCCCCCACACCCCCCGACTGTGGCGCTGGACACAGTCCGCAGCTGCCAGGTTCACGAAAACTGAGAGCATCGTGAACTCGGGCCTTCGGGGGTGAAGCATTGGGGTAGGGCCTTCAGGTAACATCCTGTGGCGTACTCCCCGATGATGTCGTTTTGGAGGGGGTGGAGCATCCGAAAACAGGCATTGCCCCTGATTCAGTTGGAAAAACGGATTCTCTGCCTGATCGGCGATTACGAAATCAGTGTCGGGGAATGGAGAATTCCGCCCTGACCTTTCATTAGGTCTAGGCAGTGGTCGATCAGTGGTGTATCCAGCCCGACTGTCTGGCGCTCTTCCGTAGCTGTGTTCATGAACAGATGTCCATAGAGAGGGAACACACAGGTTCAATTGTGGCTTTCCGTGCTTGGTGGGCACCTTCGGGACTGGGATGTTTTATTGACCCCTTTAATCACATCTCCGTTTGATGTTTTAAGCTTTCTTTGCAGTTCTGCTTCTTTTGTTGCAGTATCCCTTTAAGGGGCTGCCTTTTTATTTGTCCCTCAAGTTTGTTAATTTAGTTTAATTGATTTGCCAAAAATAAGATAAAACATTTGGCGCTGGCAATCAGGGAGGTGTGTGCAGCCCGATCTTTTAACTACATTCTTCAAAGTGGGGGAGGAGGAAGGCAGGAGTGATTTGATGTTCAAGCCCGCTCTTTCTGGATTGGGGGGTGCCCCTTTAAGATGGAACCACCCTTTCTTCCTAAATCATCACAGCCTTAAACCCAATCCCCACACTGTCACCTGGAACTAGTCGGCAGGATAGGGTGTGTCTCCCCACCCCAGTTCCCCCCCTCACCCCAATATTCAGCCCAAAGGGTGGCACAATGGCATGGTGATTAGCACTGCTGCCTCACAGCATCAGGGACCTGGGTTCAATTCAGGCCTTGGGTGACTGTGCGGAGTCTGCACGTTCTCCCCATGTTTGCGTGGGTGATACACCATCAATAATAGACGACGAGTGATAAACGTAACTGAGGCTTTAATACACTAAACAGCATGCCTCCTGCCTCTGGACCCTGCCGAGGATGGCCAGGCGGGTTGTGTGAAAGACGCATTTCTCTCTATTTTAAGTTGGGTTCAGAAGCGCCGGAGGTTCTCATCATGGTCCTGCTGGTCACGGCCACAGATGGTGACATTGTCTAGGTATGGGAACCTGGCCCGCAGCCCGTACTTGTCAACCATTCGGTCCATTTCCCTTTGGAAGACCGACACCCCATTGGTGACGCCGAAGGGAACCCTGAGGAAGTGATAGAGGCGATAGAGTGTATTGGCGATCCTCCGGGTGGATAGGGAGCTGGTGGTATGCTCCTGGTAGCGACGGGCTTACAGTTCGGTGTGAGGTTTGCGAAGAGGGAGCTTGGGGCGACCTTAAGGGTCGCCAGGTTACAGACAGTAAGGGGGGGCAGGGGTCCGTTGAACTTTAAGGTAAGGCTCTGGAGATGGCACTGGAAGTCGAGCCCCAGTAATAGGGCAGCGCAGAGATGGGAGAGGACGTAGAGCCTAAAGTTGGTGTACTCTACGCCTTGCACAGTGAGGGTCGCTACACAGTACCCCCGGATTTCCACAGCGTGGGATCCGGAGGCCAGATAGATTTTCTGGGTCGCGGGTAGGACAGGGAGGGAGCAGCGCCTTACTGTGTCTGGGTGAATGAGGCTGTCTGTTCTCCCGGAGTCGAAGAGGCAGGCCGTCTCGTGCCCGTTGATCCGGACGGTCATCGTGGACTTCGCGAGGTGGTGCGGCCGGGACTGGTCGAGTGTGACGGAGGCGAGAGTCGGAAGGCGATCGGTAGGACGGTCGGAGGTAGCGGCGGCCAGCGTACGGTCGGGTGAGCAGGGCTCCTGGGAGACTGCGGAGCGGTCCCAAGGTGGCGGCCCCCATGAGTCGCACGTGGCGGGGGAGGTGCAAGATGACCTCCAAGATGGCAGCCCCCGTGGGTCGCACGTGTCGGCCGAAATTAAAGATGGCATCGCCCACGGGTCGCACATGGCGGGTGGCGTGGCAGCTGGGGGTGGCCCCGACAGGCAGTAGGCAGTGCTGCTGTGCTTAGAGGATTTAGTGGGGGGTCGGGCCTGGCAGGCTTTTGCGAAGTGGCCCTTCTTCCCACAGCCATTACAGGTTGCATTCCGTGCCGGGCAGTGTTGTCGGGGGTGATTACTCTGGCCGCAGAAGTAGCACTTTGGGCCTGCGGCGTTGGCGGCCTCTGCATGGCGCAGGCTTGCGTCACACCCGGGTTGGTTGATGGCTGCGCCCACAAGGCCCATGAGGGTGCCGGGCGGTTGGAGGTGTAGGCCCCCTCCTGGGAGGCCACCTCCAGTGAGCTGGAGAGTTGTACTGTCTCTGGGAGGCCGAGTGTCCCCCCTTCTAATAATCGTTGGTGGATATAGTTCGAGTGCATGCCCGCGACGTAGGCGTCCCTGATCAGCAGCTCCGTGCTGGATAGCCGATATCGCCCGGCAGTCACAGTTACGGCAGAGGATGCACAAGGCACACAGGAATTCCGCGAGTGATTCTCCAGGGCATTGGCGTCTTGTCGCGAGGAGGTGTCTAGCATTTAGCTGGTTCGCGGGTTTCACGTAATGTCCTTTTAGCAGCGTTATAGCCTCCACGTACGAGGGGGCGACCCTGATGAGGTTAAAGACTCTTGGGCTCACCCGTGATGGAGGACCTGCTTCTTCTGGAGGTCTACAAAATTATGAGAGGTATGGACAGGGTTGATAGCAACAAGCTTTTTCCAAGAGTGGGGGTGTCAATTACAAGGGGTCACGATTTCAAGATGAGGGGGGGGAAGGTTTAAGGGAGATGTGCGTGGAAAGTTTTTTACGCAGAGGCTGGTGGGTGTTTGGAACGCTTTGCCAGCGGAGGTGGTAGAGGCGGGCATGATAGCATCATTTAAGATGCATCTAGACAGATATATGAACGGGCGGGGAACAGAGGGAAGTAGATCCTTGGAAAATAGGCGACAGGTTTAGATAAAGGATCTGGATCGGCGCAGGCTGGGAGGGCCGAAGGGCTTGTTCCTGTGCTGTAATTTTCTTTGTTCTTTGTTTGATGAGACACAGAAAATGAGACAACTTCCTCCGATTTTTCAGGCTAATCTTCCGCTGGAGGATCTGCAGAACTCAGCCAGTGCAGGAAACCTCAGAGGGAGCAGCAGAGAGAATCCATGCAGAAACCAAGGGGCGGGATTCTCCGTTAGCCGGCTGGGCGGCCCGTAACGGCGCAAAGGAGTGGCGTGAAATCCTCCGCATTTTCGGAGGCTAGGCCGGCGCCGGAGTGTTTGGCACCATGCCAACCGGTGCCGAAGGGCTTCTGCCAGCCGGCGCGAGTTGGCGCATGCGCGGGAGCGCCAGCGTACTCTGGCGCATGCGCAGAACCGCTGGTGTGATCCCAACGCATGCGCAGGGGGTTTAATCTCCGTGCCGGCCATCGCAGAGCTTCACAGCGGCTGGCGCGGAGTGAAAGAGTGCCCCCACGGCACAGGCCCGCCCGCGAATCGGTGGGCCCCAATCGCGGGCCAGGCCACCGTGGGGGCTCCCCCTGGGCCAGATCCCCCCGCGCCCCCCCGAGGACTCCGCAGGCTGCCCGCAGAGCCAGGTCCCGCCGGTAAGAACCTTGCGTAATTTACGCCGGTGGGACTGGCCGAAAACGGGCTACCACTCGGCGCATCGCAGGGCGGAGAATCGCCGGGGGGGGGGGGGCTTCTAGCGGCCGTCGACCGGCACGGCGTGATTCCACACCCCCCCCCCCCCGACGAAAACCTGGCGCCGATGAATTCACGCCGCACCAGCGGCGATTCTCCACCGGGGTATCAGAGAATCCTGCCCCAAGTCTCTGTTTACAGCACGCTTGTACACTGGTAAGTAAGAGTTTAAATATTCCAAAGCTTCTTTGAAATGCTATGGGGAGAAGGCAAATGGATACGGGCGTAGAGTAAGGTAGGTAGTGAGGTTGGATCAGCTTGGGTCGCAGTGCAGTGTGCTGTCATACTGCGAATACCTTAACCATTACAATGTCCAAACCAATCCATGAAATGTTCTGTGCAAGAGATCACTCTGCCCTGCATTAATAATGTCTATAATCACTGCAGCAACTTGTACTACTATCAAGCCTCCTCCTACTCTGTGTATACTTCCAATACTGTTGAAGCAAGATGGTTAATAATATTCCTACATTATGTTGGCATTCATTACATTTGTGCATAATTGTTCACATCTCATGACAGCACATTTTTTTGGTCCTGCCACCGTTCATTGCCTATACTGAATCTGTAATAATTTGAATACATCAGACTCCTTATATATATTATTCTAAGACCTTTTACAAAATGACGTATGCCCAACCATAAGGTTATACCAGTTTCTGTTTGGTACAAGATGCATCTGATACTACAAATAATTATAGCACAATATTGTTTGCTTTAGACCCAAGGACATGTTTACCTGGTTGTTTTGCAATTTTTGAATTGCAAGAATAAATTGTATTTAATACTAAAATGGAGGTTGATTATATCACTAGCAAGGGGAAAGTGGACAAATCAAAGTAAGTCGAAATGAATGTTTTCACCATTCGGAGCTGAATGGATGGGCTTGTTTAACCAAATGCAGCATTTCTATTTCTTTACCAGTGATTTGATGCAACAGTCTGAATCACAACACCAGGACTGGCAAATAGTTCCAGCCATTAACCCCATGTCGAGAGGTCAAAGGGCAGAATCAGGTCAGCAGAGTAACAGTGCATGCAAAACAAGATGGTGGAAACATGAAAATCCATAATTACTTCACTATGGTGTAACACAAAACACAACTATTAAAATAGGATGATACTAACGGCCAATCTAAACCCATTACCAACTACATCAGAGCTGCCAAGACCTCAGGTTCTACATTATCACTAAATTACATAATAGGACATCATCAGAATTTGGCATCTGCAGGAATCTTTTGACATATTGAGCTTGTGACAGCAGCAAACTTACCAGAGCAATTTTTCCCATCACCATTGAAACCACTCAAACATTCACACTGATAACTTCCAATGTTGTTGAGGCAACGGGCGAACTGGTCACACTTTGGTCTGGTTGTGGAGCATTCATCAATGTCTGTTGTTCCAAAGAAAATTAGAACCAATTTACAATGTTATTATAGAACATAGAAAGAGAAAATACAGCACAGAACATCGTTGTGCGAACTTTTGTCCTAGATTAAGAACAAATTAATCTACACCCCATCATCCTACCGTAATCCATGTACCTATCCAATAGCCGCTTGTAGGTCCCTAATGTTTCCGACTCAACTACTTCCACAGGCAGTGCATTCCATGCCCCCACTACTCTCTGGGTAAAGAACCTACCTCTGACATCCCCCCTATATCTTCCACCTTTCACCTTAAATTTGTGTCCCCTTGTAATGGTTCGTTCTACCCTGGGAAAAAGGCTCTGACTGTCTACTCTACCTATTCCCCTGATCATCTTATAAACCTCTATTAAGTCTCCCCTCATCCTTCTCCATTCTAATGAGAAAAGGCCTAGCACCCTCAACCTTTCCTCATAAGACCTACTCTCCATTCCAGGCAACATCCTGGTAAATCTTCTTTGCACCTTTTTCAAAGCTTCCACATCCTTCCTAAAATGAGGCGACCAGAACTGCACACAGTACTCCAAATGTGGCCTTACCAAGGTTTTGTACAGCTGCATCATCACCTCACCGCTCTTAAATTCAATTCCTCTGCTAATGAACGCTAGCACACCATAGGCCTTCTTCATAGCTCTATCCACTTGAGTGGCAACTTTCAAAGATCTATGAACATAGACCCCAGGATCTATCTGCTCCTCCACATTGAAGCATAGAATTTACAGTGCAGAAGGAGGCCATTCGGCCCATCGAGTCTGCACCGGCTCTTTGAAAGAGCACCCTACCCAAGCCCACACCTCCACCCTATCCCCATAACCTAGTAACCCCACCCAACACTAAGGGCAGTTTTGAACACTAAGGGCAATTTAGCATGGCCAATCCACCTAACCTGCACATCTTTGGACTGTGGGAGGAAACTGGAGCACCCGGAGGAAACCCACGCACACACGGGGAGAACGTGCAGACTCCGCACAGACAGTGCCAAGAACCCTACCGTTAACCCTGTATTCCGCATTCATATTTGTCCTTCCAAAATGGACAACCTCACACTTTTCAGGGTTAAACTCCATCTGCCACTTCTCAGCCCAGCTCTGCATCCTATCTATGCAGCCGACAACAGCCCTCCTCACTATCCACAACTCCACCAATCTTCTCATCGTCTGCAAATTTACTGACCCACCCTTCAACTCCCTCATCCAAGTCATTAATAAAAATCACAAACAGCAGAGGACCCAGAACTGATCCCTGTGGTACGCCACTGGTAACTGGGCTCCAGGCTGAATATTTGCCATCCACCACCACTCTCTGACTTCTATCGGTTAGCCAGCTCGTTATCCAACTGGCCAAATTTCCCACTATCCCATGCCTCCTTCCTTTCTACATAAGCCTACCATGGGAAACCTTATCAAATGCCTTTCTAAAATCCATGTACACTACATCCACTGCTTTACATTCATCCACGTGCTTGGTCATCTCCTCAAAAGGATTCAATAAGACTTGTGAGGCAAGACCTACCCCTCACAAATCCGTGCTGACTATCCCTAATCAAGCAGCGTCTTTCCAGATGCTCAGAAATCCTATCCCTCAGTACCCTTTCCATTACTTTGCCTACCACCGAAGTAAGACTAACTGGCCTGTTATTCCCAGGCTTATCCCTATTCCCTTTTTTGAACAGGGGCACGACATTCGCCACTCTCCAATCCCCTGGTACCACCCCTGTTGACAGTGAGGACGAAAAGATCATTGCCAACGGTTCTGCAATTTCATCTCTTGCTTCCCATAGAATCCTTGGATATATCCCGTCAGGCCCGGGAGACTTGTCTATCCTCAAGTTTTTCAAAATGCACAACACATCTTCCTTCCTAACAAGTATCTCCTCTGACTTACCAGTCTGTTTCACACTGTCCTCTCCAACAATATGGCCCCTCGTAAATACTGAAGAAAAGTACTCGTTCAAGACCTCTCCTATCTCTTCAGACTCAATACACAACCTCCCGCTACTGTCCTTGATCGGACCTACCCTCGCTCTCGTCATTCTCATACTTCTCACATATGTGTAAAAGGCCTTGGGGTTTTCCTTGATCCTACCTGCCAGAGATTTTTCATGCCCTCTCTTAGCTCTCCTAATCCCTCTCTTCAGTTCCCTCCTGGCTATCTTGTATCCCTCCAGCACCCTGTCTGAACCTTGTTTCCTCAGTCGTACATAAGCCTCCTTCTTCCTCTTAACACGACATTCAACCTCTCTTGTCAACCATGGTTCCCTCACTTGACCATCTCTTCCCTGCCTGACAGGGACATACATATCAAGGACACATAGTATCTGTTCCTTGAACAAGTTCCACATTTCAATTGTGTCCTTCCCTGATAGCCTATGTTCCCAACTTATGCACTTCAGTTCTTGTCTGACAGCATCATATTTACCCTTCCCCCAAATGTAAACCTTGCCCTGTTGCACGCACCTATCCCTCTCCATTACTAAAGCGAAAGTCACAGAATTGTGGTCACTAACTCCAAAATGCTCCCCCACTAACAAATCTATCACTTGCCCTGGTTCATTACCAAGTACCAAATCCAATATGGCCTTCCCTCTGGCCGGACAATTTATATACTGTGTTAGAAAAGCTTCCTGGACGCACTGCACAAACACCACCCCATCCAAACTATTTGATCTGAAGAGTTTTCACTCAATATTTGTGAAGTTGAAGTCACCCATGACTACTACCCTGTGACTTTTGCACCTTTCCAAAATCTGTTTCCCAATCTGTTCCTCCACATCTCTGTTGCTATTGGGGGGCCTATAGAAAACTCCCAACAAGGTGATTGCTCCTTCCCTATTTCTGACTTCAACTCATACGACCTCAGCAGGCAGATCCTCCTCGAACTGCCTTTCTGCAGCTGTTATACTATCTCTAATTAACAATGCCACCTCACCACCTCTTTTACCACCCTCCCTAACCTTATTGAAACATCTATAACCAGGAACCTCCAACAACCATTTCTGCCCCTCTTCTATCCAAGTTTCCGTGATGGCCACCACATCGTAGTCCCAAGTACCAATCCATGCCTTAAGTTCACCCACCTTATTCCTGATGTTTCTTGCGTTGAAATATACACACTTCAACCCATCTCCGTGCCTGCAAGTATTATCCCACACTTTGTGCTACTGGCTACAAATATGCCACCAGAAACACCGACTTCACTTGCTATTTTCGATATTCCAGTGGCAGAGTGGCAAAACTCGATTTTAATACCCACAAATTGGGGCGCAGGCTCAACATCTATGTGCCTGAGCTCCCAGTGCTTGTGTGGACTTCCCACACAAGCTATTTTTTAAGTCCCTCATTTACGTTTATTTTAATAAGGGCCAGTGGTGTCTGGCACCAGAATCCTTTAATCTACATTTGCAATGAAGCACAGGACTGAGAATGGGAAAAAAGAAGGCCCATCTGTATCCAGGGTCAACTGAGAATAACAGGAGTATGTATGCCGGAATTTCACTACAAATTACTGGGAAAGTTTTCCTGGAGCTGCTTTTGATTCGGCTTTTAATCCAGATAGCATCTCTAACATGCCCATGGAATTGAGACCATTGGGAAATTTCTGCCTGCACTTACAGTGAGGCGCAGGTACAAGATTCCCAATGGGCACTCATGGGCACTTTTCTTTTCTTAAACTAACCTAAGTCTTTCTCTTCTCCCAGGCGATACACAACTGTTTAGAAGACGGGTCTCAGTCCGATGGTGCACAGAGGTTGCACCGCTTGGGATGGGTTAAACCCAAAAAAACTCATTGTCAAGCTTCCCAAATTTATCTGGGGACCAAATAGCTCTGCTTTATGTTCATCAACTCCTGTCATTTATATTTCAGTTGTGGAACATTGCCATGGAGAGGATGTTTCCACGTGTAGGAAAAACTAGAACCAGAGGATACAATCTCACACTAAAGGGACGATCTTTTAAAACTGAGATGAGGGGGAATTTCTTCAGCCAGAGGGTGGTGAATCTGTGGAACTCTTTGCCGCAGAAGGCTGTGGAGGCTAAATCATTGAGTGTCATTAAAACAGAGTTAGGTAGGTTCTTGATTAATAAGGGGATCAGGGTTATGGGGATGAGAAAAATATCAGCCATGTTTGAATAGCCGAGCAGACTTGATGGGCCGAGTGGCCTAATTCTGCTCCTATGTCTTATGGTCTTATCTGCACCTGGCGAAAGGTTGGATAAACGCGGATTGTTTTCACTGGAACAACGGAGATTGAGGGGCAACCCGATAGAGGTTTTTCAAAATTCCGAGTAGCATGGATAGAGTGGATAGTCAGATGCTTTTTTCCAGGGTGGAAAAGTCAATTACTAGGGGTCATAGGATTAAGGTGCGAGAGGCAAAGTTTGGAGGAGATGTGCGAGGCAAGTATTTTACACAGGGTGCTGAGTGCCTGGAACGTACAGCCGGGGGAGGTGGTGGAAGCAGGGACGATAGTGACGTTTAAGAGGCATCTTGACAAATACATGAATAGGATGGGAATAGAGGGATACAGAAGGTTTTAGTTTAGACAGGCATCATGATCGGCGCAGGTTTGACGTCCCCCCCAACTTCCACATCTCTGTTATTCAGATGCAGTCACAAAATTGGTGAGGAGATTTTGTGACACAATTATGTTGTCAATTGTCCAGAAACTCAGAGGTAGGTTTAAATAATCCGTGGTTGTAAGTAAGTTTAATTTTGTGTTTCTGTATTTGAGAGGGACAATACGTGGTTCAGATGCCTGCTTGTCCATTTGTTTTACGATGTGAAAACCAATAAGGTTTGTAGAAAAATAGGTTGTTGCTTAGCAAGTAGGGGCCAGCATGGGACAGAAGAAACTGTGGAGTTAGTTGCAAGCTGGAGCCAGGGGAAGCTAGACGCAAGACAAGGGAACTGAATAGAGCAGATTTCCCAAAAGAAAGTCCCAGACACCAGGAAGTGGGGACAAAAGGATGTCTCAGGAAGATAGTTAAGTCAGAAGAACAAAGAACAGGAAGTTTTAAAAAAATAATACCCAATTCTTTTTTTCACCTATTAAGGGACGACTTAGCGTGGCCAATTCACCTACCCTGCATATCTTTAAAAAAAAAAAAATTTAGAGTGCCCAAATCATTTTTTCCAATTAAGGGGCAATTTAGCGTGGCCAATCCACCTACCCTGCACATCTTTGGGTTGTGGGGGCAAAACCCACGCAAACATGGGGAGAATGTGCAAACTCCACACGGACAGTGACCCAGAGCCGAGATCAAACCTGGGACCTCGGCGCCGTGAGGCAGCAGTGCTAACCACTGTGACACAGTGCTGCCCAGTACCCTGTGTATCTTTTGGGGTGTGGGGGTGAAACCGACGCAGACACAGAGAGAATGTGCAAACTCCACACGGACAGTGACCCGGAGCCGGGATCGAACCCGGGCTCTCGGTGCCATGAGGCAGCAGTGTTAACCACTGCGTCACCGTGCTGCCCACAAAGTACAGGAAGTTGAACAAGGTCCTGTTCAGGAGACTTAAAGTAAAAAGCAGTGAAGGTGCTCTGAGTTAAAGAGAAAGCTGCAGTAACCAGATTTAAAGTCGACTAGATGAGAAGTCAAATATCTGAAGTGATCAAAAGTTTGGTGATACTTTTAAACAACCTGTGAAGCAATGGTGTTCTTTTGACATGGCTGGGCACCTGAGAGATTGCGTGAAAACCTGCATGCACATGGTAATCCAGGGCAGAGGAATACCAAAAGGAGAGGTTGAAATCCTGGAGATGGATTCATGGTGAAGACAACGAAAGAAAGCGTTGTTTGGGAGAAGAGTCCAGGCACGTTATTCAAGGGTAGTAGAGTTTAGAAACTCTCGTGTGAAAGTCAGAGTTCCAGTGAGATCAGTTGGCTCACAATGTGACAAGCATCGGGGGGGGGGGGAGGCTGATTGATGAGAAATCCACACAAGTTGCTTGGGTGACATATCTCACTTTGTTTCAGAGTGTGCTGTGTTTTATTGGTTTACGTGGCCTGTGTACTTACTGTGATCATTATAAAATAAGATAGATTTTGTAACTTGTGTAGTCTTACAAATATGCATATATCTCTAAAGGTATTGATGGGGCAAAGGAATAGTGTACTATAGTTAATCTTGTTTAATAAATGTTTTGTTCTGTTGTTCATCGGCAGTCCTGTGACCCAGTTTATCTCAAGTCTCTAAACGAATAATAAATGTTAGCATCTATCAAGCCAGGTTGCATCCTGGGATCTGACTTGTCCAGTAGTAACATCAGCTAGGATCGTAACACAATTCACTCCGATTTTTTCTATCCGCCAACAGTATCTTCGAGACTCCAATATAGTCAACCTTTCCTGATTCCACTAATATTTTGTTGCCAACTTACTGGCGTGAAGAGTGGACGTCAGATGTTCCTATAAATTATAATGTCAAACCCAGCCTGAAATGTTGTTAACAAAGATTCATCTGGCCATGTTGCAATTTGACATTTCTCAACCATTGATCAGAAACTGAACTGCACTAGCCATATTAATACTGTGGCTACCAGGGCAGGTCAAAGGCTAGGAATCCTGCGGCGAGTAACTCACCTCCTGACCCCCAAAGCCTGTCCACCATCTACACGGTACAAATCAAGAGTGTAATGAAATACTCTCAGCTTGCCTGGATGAGTGCAGCTCCAGCAACACTCAAGGTGCTCAACACCATCCAGGACAAAGCAGTCCGCTTGATTGCTTCCCCTTCCACAAACATTCAAACCCTCCACCACCGACGAACAGCGGCAGCTGTGTGTAACATCTACAGGATACTCTGCAGTAACTCATCAAGATTCCTTAGACAACACCTTCCAAACCCACGACCACTACCATCTAGAAGGACAAGAGCAGTAGATACCTGGGAACCTCATCACCTGGAGGTTCCTCTCCAAGTCACTCAACACCCTGACTTGGAAATATATCCCGTTCTGCAGCGGTTCAAGAAGGCAACTCACCACCACCTTCTGAAGAGCAACTAGGGATGGGCAATAAATGCCGGCCTAACCAGCAACGCCAACATTCCGTAAATGAATTTTAAAAAACACTTTTAACACGGAGATGAGGTGAAAACCTTTTACTGAGAGCTGTTGTGAGTCTCTTCCTGAAAAGGTGGTGGAAGCAGAGTCTGGATATTTTTAAGGCAGAGGTGCATAGATTCTTGGTAAGCAAAGGGGTGACAGGTTATCGGGGGTAGGTGGGACGCGGATTTGCGTTTACTATCAGATCAGCCAGGCTTGAGGGGCTGAATGGCCAATCTTGACCTTGTTTGTATGGCCAAGGAAAGTGACCTAGCAATTCTATCACACTCGAAGGTGGACAGTGGGCTGCCAGAGGAGAAGGCTGAGCTGGCCTTAAAACTCTCTCCCTTTTCGAAGAAAGCATGTTGGTCCTCATGAGAAGTGGCAGAGTCATAGTCATGGTGATTGACAACTCTGGAAGCAATATTTCCCAGGGTTTCTTCAAACCTTACATTCTATTTGCCATCTTATGTCTTCATCACCATGTACACATTCATGACAAACAGCGGATGCTTTCTCCAGCCACTTTCCTCTCACTGCTCCCCCTTCACAATAAAATCTAGCATTGGTCCCTTTCTGACATTTTAGGTGTTGAAGACTTGGGCAAACCGATGCCAATTGAGGAACAGCAAGGTTTCCTGCCATTGCAGTGGTGAGAGCCTGGAATGCACTGCCTGGGAGGGTAATTCAGATGGGGAACCCCACAACTTTTGAAAAGGTAAGTGGCGCACTTGAAATATCATAACATTCAAGGCTATGGGCCACGAGCTGGAAAGTGGGATTAGTGTAGGTTCAGTGTACATTTGTCAGTGCAGGCTCGATCGGTGCTGCTTCGTCTGTACTGCATGACTCTGTGACTCTAAATGTGCAGGAGGGAGGGCAGGGGGATTGGACGCCACAGTCACCAACTCACCAGAGGACAGGATTGTTAAGTAGCTCTGACTTTGAGGGCTCAACCCAACAAAGAAGTAGCCTGCCAATGAGATTGAGCACAATATCTCAGAGCATGGAAGAGAACAGCTCTAACTTATTTCCAGTCATTGAACAGAATATTGAAGCCATTCTAGTTAACATGTACCAAATGGTCACCTTCATCAGCACAATAGTGGCACTTACCATCATGGAGTACCTTCTGACAAGCCTCTCACAGTTGCTATGCAAGTTGAAATAATCATCTCCTTGCCTCTGGGCGCCAGTATTGACATGGACTGCCAAAACATCGTATCGCTCATGCAATCCCTTCAGAAGTGTTGAGGCGCATTCCGGAGAGAATGGCCTTGGCCCTGCTATCCTCTCTCTCGGCGATAGCACACCTGCTCCTCTGCTACACATTCTGCCTGTGCCCATTCTGCCCATACCCTTGGTGCTGTCACACAGCCCATGGGCCAAACAGCTCCAGACAATGACAAGATGCTACAGTCAGGCCCTCAAGTCCAAGAGCTGCTTGAGGTCACCCACCAACGTCATATGGTATCCTCAATAGAAGCTCAGCAGCCTTCCAAGCTGTAGTCACTGGTAAAACACCTCATTGGAAAACCAGGAAAACAAGCACAAGGCAGGCACTAAGGTCTTTCAACAGAATAATTCATTACGTCTGTCAGCTGGAGATGGTATAACATTTGACAGACATTATGACAGATGAGCTCCTAAAATATCTGCAAAGCTAGTGACACCACATTTAATAAGAGTATCAGAAGTATTGTCTAGGTTCAATGGGCCAACAGAAAATATTGTGACCTGTGTAAAGCCATTGGTCAATTCAAGTTCCTGAATGTTCCATTTGTGAATGTCTCGGAAATTATATTTAACAGTCGGGTGATTGAAAGAAGCAAATATATCTGCTAAGTACAGATAGATCTGAAAGTCTCAAGTTCTCTCTACTCAACTAGATTCCTTTTTTCAATCAGTGCGCATTAAAACAGTGCAGTAGGATGAACAGCACTGGACAGGAGCAGGTGAAAAGTGACCCCTAACAGCTGTTTGAATTGCCCAAAATAACTGGCATGCTTAATATGTTTTAAGTGTCACAATTGTAATTGTCACCAGTGGTAATGGCAAATGGTCAACCAATAGAGGTGGCTGTCTAAGATAAAGAAGTGGAAGTTGTAGAATCATTTTTTAAAATAACAGACATTACAAAATGCAAAAGAAAACAGTAAGTAATAATTATATACCTGTGCATGAAGATCCATTCTTACTGAAGCCAATTTTGCAGACACAGTTATATGAGCCAGGTATGTTAACACAAGCTGTGTGATTGTCTGGGCAAATATCTTCCGCTCTACATTCATCTACATCAACACAGTTAGAATTGTTGGCCTGAAATCCAACATCACAAACACACTGATAGATGCTGCCTGCACGATGATGGCACAGCGCCTGATCATGGCAAGGTGGAACACAATTGTTACTCGGTGTCACACATGTGCCATTGACCGCAAGAGTACCATTAGAACAGGAACAAACATATGATCCCAATGAATTGATGCAAATGGTGCCTGATGGACAAGTGTTATTTAGGCTGCATTCATTTATATCCTCACAGTGTTGACCATCCTCTCTGAAGCCTTCTTGACATTGACAGATGTAACTTCCTGCAGTATTAATGCACAAAGTATTTGCATGACAGATTCCAGGGAAGTTGCATTCATCCATGTCTTCGCAGATGAAACCATTCCCTTCAAACCCCAAATCGCACCCACAGATGAATGAGCCAAATGTATTAGAACATGTAGCATTCTGATCACATGGATTGTTGAGACATTCATCAATGTCATTACAACTAATGCCGTTCACCTTTGAAAACCCAGATTTGCATTGACAATGATAAGATCCTAAAGTGTTGAAACACTGCTCATTTGTCTGGCAGGGCTCACTCAATATCCTGCATTCGTTAATGTCTATGCAAATTGTGCTATTTACCAGCTCAAATCCAACAGGACATGAACAAAAGGAAGATCCAAGTGTGTTTATACATGTGGCATTGTTCAAACAGCCGCCATTGTTAACTTTACATTCATCAATGTCTTCACAATGAATCGTCCCATTGCCAGAAAAACCTCTTTTACATGTACAAGTGTAGGTGCCAATGTCATTTGTACAAATGCTTTCTGAATGACACCCTCCATTGTTTATGAGGCATTCATCAACACCCTTACATACAGTACCATTTCCATTATAACCCTTGTTGCAGCTACAAGAAAAGGATCCTTGGAGATTGGTGCAGATGGCATTACTGTCACAGACACCAGCAGAGCATTCATCAAAATCAACACACTTGCTGTCTTTCAGGGTGAAACCATTGCCACAGTCACAATGATAGGAACCTTCTGTATTAATACAGGAAGAGGCAGCAGGACAATTTGCGATCTCATTGCACTCATCAATGTCAGAGCAAGTAGTCCCATTTCCAGTGAAGCCTGGTTTACAGTTGCATTTGTAGCTGCCCAAAAAGTTCTGGCAGTTTGCTTGAGGATGGCAATTCTTTGTGCCAGCACACTCATTAACGTCCACACATGTCAACCCATTTCCTCGAAATCCTGTTTTACAGTGGCATCTATAAGAACCTGGTTGATTGATGCAGTTAGAAAATGGGCTGCAGAACTGACGAGCACACTCATCGATGTCAGTACATTTGTTATCATGTGCAAAAAAACCTGCAGAACATGTACACTGGTATGAGCCCGGTAGATTCTTACATCCTTTCCATCCATGTGCTGATAAACAGATTCTCGGTGTCTCCACGCATTCATCCATGTCCAAACACAGGTATATGCCATTCCCTTTATATCCAGCGTTGCAAGTGCATATGAAGGAGCCATGAGTGTTGGTGCACGTTGCATTCCAGTGACAAATGCCAGGCTTTGCACACTCATTTACATCACCGCAAGTGAACCCGTTGCCAGCAAAACCGGCATTGCAATGGCACGTCCGACTTCCAGCTGTGTTGATGCAAGAGGCATTAACGTGACAGCCACCATTGCCTGTGAAACATTCGTCCACATCACTACATTCAAATCCATCTCCTGTGTACCCAGACTTGCACAGGCAATTATAAGAGCCTGGCGAATTTACACAAGCTGCCTTTGTATGGCATTCATGTACATTTGCTGCACACTCATCAATATCAGTACACCATGTTCCATTTCCAAGGTACCCTGCTTTGCACACACAGAAGAAACTCCCTTCGAAAGTATTCTGGCACTCTGCATGCATGTGACACACACGATCTGTGTTCCCACAGTTATTCCCGTCAGCTGCAAAGTAATACAGTGTATTAGTATAAATTATTTTTGTTTTTACTGTGTAACATGAAGCAATGCAATATTTCCAGACAGGAATCTACAGCCATGCAAAGATTTTATGTTTAAACAACAGCAGTCAAGCATCCAATTACTTAATTACACTCCCCAGATAGAATTACAATTATCTCCATTTATAATGGATGTGTTTATTGCAGACAAAGCGCATATTGGACAAAAATCAGAAAACTAAAATGAATGAGTGTTTTAAGACTATAAGACATGGGAGCAGAATTAGGTCATTCAGCCCATCAAGTCTGCACCACCATTCAATGAGATCTTGATTGATCTGATGTGATAATCCTCAACTCCACTTTCCTGTTTTACTCCCACCGCTCTCATGCTGATTTTAAACGTCTTATTTTAAAGACATCAAGTGCTGACATAAAGGACACCATTAGTTTGCTCCTGGAGTTCAGGGAATGCTCTTTACCAGTGGAAATGGAGGCCCATTCCATAAATGGGCAAAGCAAGGTGAATACTTTAAATAGCAACATGTTGCACGTTGAAATGTTGTTGAAACAGGAGGGAGTATAATCAACCCTTCCACTTCACATTCTTTTAAGATGTGCCTGAAAACCTATTTCATTGACCCAAGCTTATGGTCACCCATTCAAATATCTCCGAATGTGGCTCAATGTCAAATTTTGTTTGATAACACTCTTGTGAAATTCCGTGGGCCAATTTCCGACATTAAAAGTGCTGAGTAAATCATTGCTAAGTTGTCAGGTCTACTATAAAGTCAAACATATCTTGTCCCTTACCTGCTAGTACTGTTTTTATGCTCATCCAAAATAATATTCCACATAATAAAGCAGTGCTGCAAGAGAGGAACATTCTAGATTTTAAAATGACCTTCTTTGCAATATGGAGAAGTGCACAGAATCTTACAGAGAAAGAGTGCAATTGTCAGACGATATATTGGACAATGCCATCTGTTACCCCTTACAATAACAAATTTGTTGACCACAAAGTTCAGCTCCACCATATCATCTCATACGTTTGGCACAACAGGGTCCTGTTTAGTGTCCAGTGTGCACACTTATAATGCTTGCTGTGCCAGGCACAATTATGGACAGGTCAGTAGCAATAATGCAGAATAGGCAGGTTGTGAGATCAGTCAGCATGACATGTTAATTCGACTCTAGTGGTGTCATTTTCAAACTCGCCAATTGAACATGCGTTTAGTAGCAGGAAGGACTCCCTTCATCACCAACCACCAGTTCCTCTGAGCACTATTTTAAGGTATTAGTAACCACTCTTAAGTTGCTGCTAAGTTAGTAAAAGTGCTTGGTGGTTTGCACTGATACTTGAAGTTGGTAAAGTCTACAGGGTGTGGTTTGTGCATGTGAAGGCCCTGGTTTTCACTTCAAAGACCATTTTCTCCCTATCATGGGCATTGAAGTTTCCATTCTCCTTGGCCAGCACTACGACAGAGCGGGTGAACAGGGGCGACACAGAGGAGGACATCATCCAAACATATTACACAACACTCATTGGCATATTTCCCTCTCCCAAGAGATGGTTGCCCACATCCAGAGGCAGCAGGAACTAACCAGAGGGGTAAAGGCATGTGCCTGAATGTCCTAACCCCCCATCGAGGGATGATGCTGGCCATGATCGACAGGGCCACTGCTGAGGCCTTGACCATTGACAATCAAAGATGAGTACCTATTCCTATTTCTCACTTCCCATTTCCCTGTTATCACGCAATCTTTCCTGATTTTTTAGCTACACATATTGTAGGCATTCACTTTGTACTTTTCCCTTCCTCTTACTATAACCTTCCCCTTGCCCCCTTTTCCTTTCAGATGCCCAAGAACTGCAACCTTGCCAAGCAGTAGAAGAACACCAACCAATCAGAGCTGATGGAGATGCACAATCACTACTTGCAGCCACCATTTCAGATACTAACACCTCACATGTCTTAGCTGATAGCATAGAGGCAGGGTCTGCACGTGGAGTCACTGGACACAAGTAGGCTGCAGCTAGAGCTGGGCACAAGTATAGCGGAGGTGCCAGCTCACCAGTGGGTGAGTTCTGTTGCAGAGGTGTCAGGTAAAGACTTTGATGAGCTAGGCTACAGAAGAATACTGCTGGGAGTATAACAATTGCATGGTGCACTGGGATGCTTGACAGAGAGCTTCTACACAATGTCAACGTCAACTTGACACAGGGATTTGCACAAAGATTGGAACCCATCCTTTCCAAGTGTGAAACTGGTGACCAACTCCCTCAATACACTAGAGGACCCAAGCACGGTGTAGCATCTTCTTCCGGAATACATTGTCTGAGAGTGTGGTGGAGGCAGGCCCAAATTCAAAAGGGAATTAGACTGTTCTTTGAAAAGGAGGAACGTGCAGGGTCACGGAAAGAAGGCAAGAGAATGGCACTACGTAAGTTACTCATTGGAGAACCATTGCAAACACGATGGGCTGAGTGGTCTCCTGCACTGTAAATACTCTGATCCTGATAGCCGAAGTCACAATGCAGCATGAGCACCTTCCACCAGCAGCCTGAATGCTGCCGTGGAAACTCAGACTGCTGTCATCAAGGCTGCAGAACCCAGTGTTCAAGGGGGGATTCCAGGGTCTCTGCAGCCAGAGCTGGGGACAAGGATAGCAGAGGTAGTTCCGCTATCTGTCCTCCAACAGATTAACAAGGATTGCTGGCACACTCTCAGGGTGTCACAGTGGCTGCGTGGAGGATGAAATCTACTGTCCTCTCTCAGAACTTTTGTGAACCTTGCCAAACAACCCAACTGCAGTTCCACCAATGTCCTCGCTGTTACCAGTCAGTACAGGTCTAGGGAACATTATGATTGCAGGGAAGCACGGTGGCGCAGTGGGTTAGCACTGCTGCCTCACGGCGCCGAGGTCCCAGGCTTGATCCCGGCTCTGGGTCACTGTCCGTGTGGAGTTTGCACATTCTCCCCGTGTTTGCGTGGGTTTCACCCCCACAACCCAAAGATGTGCAGGGCAGGTGGATTGGCCAGGCTAAATTGCCCCTTAATTGGAAAAAAAATAATTGGGTTCTCTAAACTACTTTTTAAAAAAAGAACATTATGATTGTCAGTGACAAGGGATGGTAAGTAATGTGGATCTATCGGTGAATGATAATTGGGGTCGAAGTTATTGATATCGCACTTAAATCAGATCTTCATGTAATTCCAGGTAGGAAGTGGCTGTTTTCCTCTTCCATCCCCTCTCCTTCCTAGCTGTTTTCCTATTTTTCCACTCCCCCTCCTTCCTCTTCTAGCAGCTTGTCCTGCTATGCATGACCTCTTGTCATTCTTCCAGTCATGCTCATTGAGAAGAGGAAGATGTACAGAAGTGATTCAGCTTTTGCAAACGAACTGAAGTCAGAAAAATGTGTATCAATGCTTGCCATGTGAATCCTTGTAAACACTTGAAACAACTATGGAAAGTGCCCTCCTGAACAGCGCCCAGACGAGCCGGCAGAAGCAGTCAGTCCTGCCATCCTCACCAGGAGGGGACAGCTCGTGATCCTGAGAGGTGGGGTCACTGGTGAGGCCTCCTCCTGAGAGGAACAGAGAACTAGGGAGGGCGCCAAAAGGTGAGCTCTGCTAATCCTCTACTTCCTCTGCAGTGGGGCTGTGCTTCTGAGGAATGCCGACATCTGGCGGGCCCATGATTGAGCATGGCCATGCCCATGCGCTCGATGATACTGGGTATGAGGGTTTCCAGAGGGGTAGCCTGGGTGGCTCCCATATGACCAGAGGCTGTCTGAACATTTACAAGACACAGTGAGAACTCAGTATTGTGGATAGCCAGGAGCCTGTAAGTAGCACCAATGGGGTATGTTTAAATCACATACTGCAGCAATGGCGGTCTGAGACAGGTCACCCCGATGGCAAGGGGGACACCCCGGGTTCACAAACATGGCACCAAGTCATTTCCTGCTACTCCTCCCGGCCCAGGCAGCAACGCCCCAGCAAGCCCAACAATCTTTGAGAGTTTTTGAGAGGTTTTCTTTACGCTCTCACTCCCCCTCAACAGCCATGGTGCCCAGCTCCTGCTTGTAAATACTTGCCCCAATTAGTGCCTGTGTGAGTTCTGACTAAGAGGGGTGGAGCATGTAATGTCCAACCCACTAATGAGATTTAAATCCATGCAAATCATGTTTTGCGTGGACCCATCAGCGCAGGACGTAAACTTCGCTAACGCTGCCAGACAGGGAACGGAGCATGGTGTCGGAATCGGCGCCGAGCTCAAATCCCGATTTTTCACGTGCACGCTATTCTCCGCCCAATCACATTTCTCGCTGCTGGTGGCGGGAAGCGGGAAATTCAGCCCATAATGTCAAAACAGTGAGGATACTGTTTTCAGAGCTAAAGGGTACACATTGCACCCAGCGAACAGACATTACTGAACTTTACATGTCCCTGAGGGGAGGGTGCCCCAAATATGAAGGGGCCTTCAGATCGAGGTGCGCATCCCCATCCTTCCCGCACGAGATAGAGGGTGAAGACATTTTCTGTTTGGCATCCTGATTCAACCGGCGCCCGTCAATCTAAAAATTGAGGCGGAGCGGGATGAGGCCAATAAGTGACCATTAGGTGGCCACTTAAGGGCCTTAATTTTTTAAAATACATTTAAAGTACCCAATTCTTTTTTCCAATCAAGGGGCAATTTAGCGTGGCCAATTCACCTATGCTACACATCTTTTTGGGTTGTGGGTGTGAGACCCTCACAGACATGGGAAGAATGTACAAACAGTGATCCGGGGCCAGGATCGATCTTGGGTCCTCGGCGCCGTGAGGCAGCAGTGCTAACCACTGTGCCACCGTGCTGCCCCCATTTAAGGGGCTTAATAAGGGCATGTATGGGTTTTCCATCTGAAGCCCTACCCGCCCCACCTTAAAATTATGTTTGGGTCAGGGAGGACTGGATCCGGGAGGGAATCCTGTCCATGCAATTCTACCAGCCCCTCCCCCCAAATGAGCCAGGAGGAGTGTAAATTTCTGGCAATTGAATTTACTTTCAATTCCTTTAATTATTGCAGACCCAAAAGCATGCTATATACAACAAACCATGAGTGAAAAGTATCTTCCTCCCTGACCTTTTCCAATACTGCATTAAACTGATCAAAATAATTCAATATGAGCACAACAGTGACTCCCACCAATGCTTCCTGTCCGTGAAAATGCACTTGATCTCTTTGTGGGATTTAGCATTTATGTTTTGGGCCGGTTCGTTCAGATAGCTAGAATATGGTGTAGAATGATGTCAACAGCAACATGCTGAAGGCCTTCATAGAGGCTTGCTTTCTTGTCTTGCCCCATGCTTGATGTGCACGGTTGTCCCTCAAGCTTGTCTCTGTCTAATGGGGAGAGATGGCCATGGTCCTTCGTGGACTAGCATTAATTACCAAGAGTTGTTGTTGCCTCAAAGACTGCGTTTGATATGACATATAATCAGCTATTATTGACTCACCGTGTTTTGTAAATTTGAGAATCCATCAGTTTAAAAATTTCAATGTCGGTGTCGATTTTTACTTAGATACCTTGAGTATTCAGAACTTTTCCAATTGATGTTAGAGACACAGGATCGACCTATGAGAGAAATTCAGACCTCATTATGATACATTTCTTGAACTGTATGAATAAAATCATTTACATTACATCTATTATCCCTACCTTTTGAGTTAACTTAGAAGAGCAGGTTGGCGGTGAAATTGAACTCTGCTTTGTCCATTTTTTGTGCGCAATGAGGCCTCTTAAACAAGCAAACCTGAATCCACAACATATGCAGACACTTCCTCCTGGAATTGCCCCAGTTACCATTCCTGGAAAGGCCTTAACCCACACACATCGAACAATCAGTCGGCATGTAACACTGATTTGATGCCAGCACTGCCATTTTGCAGATTCATGCTATCTCTTAACATCCCACAGCTGCACACTCATTAAACAGCATGAAGCAAATCCTACCAGAATTATTTAAAGAGATACCAGTTACCAGTTGGTTGCAGGATTATTTCTTCTGGCTGTTCTATCCAGTTGGGGTGCTTATCCATACTTGTTTATAATTTCAATAGTCAAGGGTGGCACGGTGGTGCAGGGATTAGCATTGCTGCCTCACGCTGAGGTCCCAGGTTCGACCCCGGCCCTGGTTCACTGTCCATGTGGAATTTGCACATTCTCCCAGTGTCTGCATGGGTCTCACCCCCACAACCCAAAAAGATCTGTAGGGTAGGTGAATTGGCCACGCTAAATTGTCCCTTAATTGGAACAAAAAGTATTAGGTACTGTAAATTTATTTTATTTTTTAAAATTTCAATGTCTACACAGTCATCTGGCTGATGCTGAAGTATCTTTTTGTGATTTTAAAGTTTTGAACAAACTAGTTGTAATGATATGTATATTTGTAGACAAGTAAAGTGTTAATTATTACATCTCAGTGTATCACAACCACTAGAGGGCACCACTCGTTCCCACTATAAATATGAGAACTCAGAGGATCTTGGGTACTTCTAACCAGGAGTTTCTGGACAGTAGAGTGTAAGAGAGATAGATCACAGCATAGTTAATATTAGATAGAAGCAGCATGTGTAGTTTAAATTAGTTATTACTTTAATATAGATTACTTGATTACTAGTTATAGTTCTGTGGAGTGTGCAAACTCAATATTAATCAATCGTTATTCCATAAATCAGTTTTGCTTTCAGTTAAAAATTGGTGGTTTATTCAGAATCACACCATCATTCTGGATTACGAAGCAAAGAGTAATATTATAGTATTAACGATATATTACCAAAGAATAATATGACACTAGTTGCTTCCAGACATTTGTGGACTAGTAAGGTTTCTTTATGGCAGTAAGAATGACTGGGAAAATGCGCCGAGGCCGCACAGAGCAGGGCAGCCTGCAGGAGGAGGAAGGAGAAAGGCAGAGAAGGAGAATAGTCTCAGCAATGCCCCAGCCCATAATGGCTAGCACCCTCACCTCCATGGTAGTTAAAATATGTAAGTATTCCTCTCCTCATCTCAATAATTACTACTGCATCGTGTTGTGCGTCACCTTCCTTGTAAGAAAGAGGGAAGTGTCTTGCCGAATGTTTATGCAATACATTTGGGTGATATGACTGTCTTAGTTTAATAGTTGACAGTGTGTGCAAGCTGTGAGATGCGAGTGTGATCCTTTGCAACATTGGTAAGTGTGTGAGAAAGACATAAAAATGGATATTAGGCGTGAGTCTTGACTGGTGGGAATTATTTGAAGGTAGTTGTCGTGTTGGGTGTTCCGATACACAAACGAATCAACACGGTTGTGGATGGTACAACTCTGTTTTATTATTCTGTACAATAAAGCTATTAACTTCTGGCTGTGGTTCGTACTTCACCAGCTAACCTGTGGACCCAGCCCTAGCACTATCTTAGTGAGGCGCTCAGCACATGGTGTATGTCTGAATGGCTCGCTGTGAGCTCTGTGCTCTGAGCTATCTCCTGGTAGAATGAGCAGGAACTGTGGTGTTCCCTGTTTTATGCTCTCACTGGTGATTGTCTGTGATTTTGTGTGTGTGTGATTGCACCATGATATGTTAATATGGATATCATGACAGAAGTGATGGGAGTGTAGTAAATTGAGCAGTGGATGACGCTAGTGGAGCAGTCAGGAGGATATGGCATTTGAAGATGCACTCCTTATGGCAGCAATTCGTGGACATCGGTAAATTTCTTCCTGCGTTGCATCCAACTCCTTAGGGCTACATGACCCTGCTGTCATCTTTTGTCATTGACTTTGAGCACGTGGTTGAATATCCTCTGACCTCACTGCAAAAACAGGACATCTCTCCTTCCCACCTCTTCAAAAAGATCTCCGAAAACATTGGTTCCTGCTTTCTCGCTTGGTCAGCCATTGTCAAATTTTCCACAGCACTACATTCAGAATGATCTGAATAATCGCAGCTGAATATATTCCCCCTTTAAGCAGTGTTGGGCACTTCCAATATTGAGCCACCTATAATGGGTGCAGCTAATGAACAACACGGGGAGCACTGGCTGCATGCAGTGATCATGGAATGAGCAGGCAGTGCAAAGCTGTCCCGACCTGCTATCCAAACAATGGTTGCTTAATAATCATGCATAGTGATCACTGTGCCAGCTTTCAGAAGTTATCCAATCAAACCCCATTCAGTATAGAACTGCCTTCAAGTTAGAAACCATGGAGGCAATTTTCTGACCACACCCATTGCAAATCCCGTAATGTCGGGAAAATCTGACATGAGACCCAAAGCAGGATTTGTGGCAGGTGCAAATCAGTTTGCGATCTTCCCGGGCCTTTCACGCTGGCATGATCCAGACCTGTCCCAGAAAGGGCCAAGGCCTGATGAGCATGCATTTAAATTCATTGTAATCTCATTAGCTAGATTGAAGTCAGATGTTCAGGCCTCACGGAATCTTCCCACCCACCAGTGGGATGTCACGTGGGGGCCAAGCGCTACTTGTCTTTAAAAAGGGAACCAGACACCATGGCGTGCAAGAGGGAAGATGGATGTGAGTATCCATTTCCACCAGGGTAAAGTAATTGCTGGCCAGATGTTGCGGGGTTCCTTCAAGAGAGCTGGGGGATTGGGGGCTGATGCTGGGCTGGAGGGGGCGAAGATGAGGTTTCCCACAGGATGGGGATTGGGATGGGCCTGTGAAGCCTTGAAGCCTACTTTCTTTCATGTTTAAAACCCCTTAACAGCGCACAGCACAGTTGCAGCCTCTCTGTCCTACATCCCCTCACAGGACAGAGCCATTCTGTAGCTAGTCTCTTGGAGAAGCATTGCACACCCCTTGAAGATTCAGTCGGCTCTGTGGTTTCACTGTTGCAGTATGCCTGCTTTTATACCTTTGTACTTAGAAACATAGAAAATAGAAGCAGGAGGAGGCCATTCGGCCTCTGAGTCTGTTCCACCATTCATTATGATCATGGTCGATCATCCAACTCAATAGCCTAATCCCACTTTCCCCCCTATCCTTCACCCTAAGTGCTATATCTAACTGCTTCTTGAAAACATGCAATGTTTTGGCCTCAACTACTTCCTGTGGTAACGAATTCCACAGGCCGACCAATCTCTGGGTGAAGAAATTTCTCCTCATCTCTGTCCTAAATGGTCTACCCCGTATCCTCCGACTGTGACCCCTGGTTCTGGACACACCCACCATTGGGAACACCATTCCTGCATCTACCCTGTCCAGTCCTGTTAGAATTTTATAGGTTTCTATGAGATCTCCCCTCATTCTTCTGAACTCCAGGTTGTTTATATTCCATTTCATGCCCCATTAATTTTTACGACCCTCTGAAGTTTAGCCAGCTGCTGTCTGCTTCATAGGACCGATGGAGATTGATTGTTTACATTGCATTTCACACCCCTTTAACTCTCAAGAGCTTCCTGGATTGAACACCCAGAGCCTGGCTGAACTCAGTATTTTTTCAATGTTTTTTTTATATTCTCCATTAAGACAGAGCTCTGTGGCTTGCCTGAGAGGTTATTTTCCCCCCATCTAAGCAGCTGGAGGAACTCAGACATTCGAGTGCAAGGGTTCTTGAATGGTGACCGTCTCGCAGCCACTGTTGAATTTTCAGGCTGAGTGCCAGAGAGCTGAGCAGAGTCCCCCAGATTTTGGCTCCAATGGCCTCAGGGATGGGGGGCGCCTCATTTGGGCGGAAGGGAGTAGAACTGCAGGATGCAATCCTAAAGGGCTGGCTGCATGTAACTCAGTGAGAGAAGACATGACGGTAATGTTCTGGGCAGGGTGGGGATGGGGTGGGGGTCACTATGGGAGGCGCCATTGTGCTTTAAGTCATACCGTCATGTAGTGGCTGCCCAGGTGTATTAGTGGAAAGGAATGACAGCAGTAAGATTGCGGGATGTCCAACCCTGACTATCCACGGTGCCTATTAGTGCCGCCCTTCCGTGCCTTTGAGAGTTCTTGTGCTTTCTTAGATTCCTGCAAGTCATGCTCACCAATTGGCCATTATCTTGCATCCTTCACCACTCTCAGCTGCCATCATTCTCCAAGTCAGGGGTAGGGGTTGAACCCGTAAGTGTCAAAGGTTGAAGGTTGGGTGCCGGACCTCAGGAGGGAGAGGCTAGTGCCTCGCAGCAATGACCACCCGACTGCACTGGGGGATCCTGGAGGTTCACGTGGTCATCCATGTGCCACAACACATGTCGGGCCCCACAGCTGCTGATGTGAAGGGAGGGAGCAACCATGCGGGAGCACATTGGCAACGATGAAGGGGCATGGGCAATGACAGTGCCCATTGATGTGACGATTTGTTTTGGGCAGTAGCTAATAGCAGCTGGCTGCCAGAGACAGTGTAGGCTTGTCAGCCTCCAGCATCATGAGGACAATGGATGTTGGGAGGGATTGAGGGTTGAGGGATGGATGACCTAACTGACTATCTGTCTCGTTCTCTCTCCTCCCATTACTCCCAGATTATTGAGTTGTATTGAGATGGAACCAGTGGAGCTCGCGATCATTACTGCTCTGGAGGTGGGCAGACATCGCCGATTCCAACAAGGCCAACCCAGGCTGGACTCTGCGCCAGAACAACAGGGGGCCAGGGTGAGGGTGAAACCAAGCCCGAAAGTAGCAGTCTTCAGTGTATCAGACCAGCCAGAACTATTTATGGGGAGGGGGATGGCACCCTTGCCTTCCTAATCGCCCGCCAAAATATCCTGCTCGGCTGGCGTTCAGCAGCACCCAAAGTTGCAGGCTGGTTGGCCAACCTGCCAGAATTCCTCCAGCTGGACAAAATCAAATTCCCATCCGAGGGTTGGAAGATGGCTTCCACAAGACATGGAAGCCATCCAGCAACTTGTTCCAAGACCTATTTGAAGTCAACAGCCAATAGAGTGAAGGGAGGGAGGGGTGACGCATAGAGGCCACTAAGACACTAAAGAATAGGATGAGGGTGGCATGGTGGCACAATGGTTAGCACTGCTGTCTCAAGCTCCAGGTTCTTGGGTTCAATTCCGGCCTCGGGTCACTGTCTGTGTTGGAGTTTGCACTTTCTCCCCATGTCTGCGTGGGTTTCCTCCGAGTGCTCTGGTTTCCTGCCACAGTCCAAAGATGTGCAGGTTAGGTACATTGGCCATGCTAAATTGCCCCTTCGTGTCCAAAAGGTTTGGTTGGGTTACTGGGTTACGGAGATGGGGTGGGGGCGGAGGATTAAGTAGGGTGTTCTTTCCAAGGGCTGGTGCAGACTCGATGGGCTGAATGGGAGGAATGGAGGAATGGGGGGAAGGGAAAGTCAGGGAACCACGAGGTGAAGTAATCAGTGGGAAGCGTAGCTGCTTAGGAATACAAAAAAGCACGAAAAGACAAAACTCAGGAGAGGTTACGATAGTCCCCATCCCACAAAATATGACACAGTGTATGGAAAGGCTCAGTAAACCAAGGTCCACCACACTAAGAAACCAAAAAGGGACGGTCAATTGAGAATTAAAGGTGCTATATTTAAATGCGCGCAGTGTACGGAACAAGGTAGATGAGCTTGTGGCCCAGATTGTGACTGGCAGGTATAATGTGATAGGCATCACAGAGACATGGTTGCAGGGGGTTCAGGACTGGCATTTAAACATCCAGGGATTCACAACCTATCGAAAAGACAGGGAGGTGGGCAGAGGGGGCGGGGTTGCCTTGTTAATTAGGAATGAAATTAAATCAATAGCACTAAATGACATAGGGTCAGATGATGTGGAGTCGGTGTGGGTAGAGTTGAGGAACCACAAAGGCAAAAAAACCATAATGGGAGTTATGTACAGGCCTCCTAACAGTGGTCAGGACCGGGGGCACAAAATGCACCACAAAATAGAAAGTGCATGTCAGAAAGGCAAGGTCACAGTGATCATGGGGGACTTCAATATGCAGGTGGACTGGGTAAATAATGCTGCCAGTGGACCCAAGGAAAGGGAATTCATTGAATGTTTGCAGGAGGGCTTTTTGGAACAGCTTGTGATGGAGCCCACGAGGGAACAGGCCATTCTGGACTTAGTGTTATGTAATGAGCCAGACTTGATTAAAGATCTTAAAGTAAGGGAGCACTTAGGAGGCAGTGATCATAATATGGTAGAATTCAATCTCCAATTTGAAATAAAGAAGGTAGAATCAGATGTAAAGGTGTTACAGTTAAATAAAGGTAACTACAGGGGCATGAGGGAGGAACTGACGAAAATCGACTGGGAGCAGAGCCTAGTGGGAAAGACAGTAGAACAGCAATGGCAGGAGTTTCTGGGCGTAATTGAGGACACAGTACAGAGGTTCATCCCAAAGAAAAGAAAGGTTATCAGAGGGGGGATTAGGCAGCCATGGCTGACAAAGGAAGTTAGGGAATGCATCAAAGCAAAAGAGAAAGCCTATAATGTGGCAAAGAGTAGTGGGAAGTCAGAAGATTGGGAAGGCTACAAAAACAAACAGAGGATAACAAAGAGAGAAACAAGGAAAGAGAGGATCAAATATGAAGGTAGGCTAGCCAGTAACATTAGGAATGATAGTAAAAGTTTCTTTAAATACATTAAAAACAAACGGGAGGCAAAGGTTGACATTGGGCCGCTCCAAAATGACGCTGGTAATTTTGTGATGGGAGACAAGGAAATAGCTGAGGAACTAAATAAGTACTTTGTGTCAGTCTTCACAGTAGAAGACATGAGTAATATCCCAACAATTCCGGAGAGTCAGGGGGCAGAGTTGAATATGGTAGCCATCACAAAGGAGAAAGTGCTAGAGAAACTAAGAGGTCTAAAAATTGATAAATCTCCGGGCCCAGATGGACTACATCCTAGAGTTCTAAAGGAGATAGCTGAAGAAATAGTGGAGGCGTTAGTTATGATCTTTCAAAAGTCATTGGAGTCAGGGAAAGTCCCAGAGGATTGGAAAATCGCTGTTGTCACCCCCCTGTTCAAGAAGGGAACAAGGAAAAAGATGGAAAATCATAGGCCAATTAGCCTAACCTCGGTTGTTGGCAAGATTCTAGAATCCATTGTTAAGGATGAGATTTCTAAATTCTTGGAAGTGCAGGGTCAGATTAGGACAAGTCAGCATGGATTTAGTAAGGGGAGGTCGTGCCTGACAAACCTGTTAGAGTTCTTTGAAGAGATAACAAATAGGTTAGACCAAGGAGAGCCAATGGATGTTATCTATCTTGACTTCCAAAAGGCCTTTGATAAGGTGCCTCACGGGAGACTGCTGAGTAAAATAAGGGCCCATGGTATTCGAGGCAAGGTACTAACATGGATTGACGATTGGCTGTCAGGCAGAAGGCAGAGAGTTGGGATAAAAGGTTCTTTTTCGGAATGGCAACTGGTGACGAGTGGTGTCCCGCAGGGTTCAGTGTTGGGGCCACAGCTGTTCTCTTTATATATTAACGATCTAGATGACGGGACTGGGGGCATTCTGGCTAAGTTTGCCGATGATACAAAGATAGGTGAAGGGGCAGGTAGTCTGGGGGAGGTGGGGAGGCTGCAGAAAGATTTAGACAGTTTAGGAGAGTGGACCAAGAAATGGCTGATGAAATTCAACGTGGGCAAGTGCGAGGTCTTGCACTTTGGAAAAAAGAATAGAGGCATGGACTATTTTCTAAACGGTGACAAAATTCATAATGCTGAAGTGCAAAGGGACTCGGGAGTCCTAGTCCAGGATTCTCTAAAGGTAAGCTTGCAGGTTGAGTCCGTAGTTAAGAAAGCAAATGCAATGTTGTCATTAATCTCAAGAGGCTTGGAATATAAAAGCAGGGATGTACTTCTGAAGCTTTATAAAGCATTAGTTAGGCCCCATTTAGAATACTGTAAACAATTTTGGGCCCCACACCTCAGGAAGGACATACTGGCACTGGAGCGGGTCCAGCGGAGATTCACACGGATGATCCCAGGAATGGTAGGCCTAACATACGATGAACGTCTGAGGATCCTGGGATTATATTCATTGGCGTTTAGGAGGTTGAGGGGAGATCTAATAGAAACTTACAAGATAATGAATGGCTTAGATCGGGTGGATGTAGGGAAGTTGTTTCCATTAGCAGGGGAGACTAGGACCTGGGGGCACAGCCTTAGAATAAAAGGGAGTCACTTTAGAACAGAGATGAGGAGAAATTTCTTCAGCCAGAGAGTGGTGGGTCTGTGGAATTCATTGCCACAGAGGGCGGTGGAGGCCGGGACGTTGAGTGTCTTTAAGACAGAAGTTGATAAATTCTTGATTTCTCGAGGAATTAAGGGCTATGGAGAGAAATCAGCCATGATTGAATGGTGGAGTGGACTCGATGGGCCGAATGGCCTTACTTCCGCTCCTATGTCTTATGGTCTTATGGTCTTATGGGTGGGGGGCAGGAGGGAACTGATACATCCGGGATAGACATTGGGGGACCAAGAAGAATGTCACCAAGCCACGGCCCTGTGTCTGGAGGGGTAGAGGGCTATTCACATGTAAATACACAATGATCTGTCTCTGTAAACTCTGTAAAATCCACAACATTTCAATAAAAGTATATTTTTTAAGAAGAACAACAGGTTCAGGTTCTGGCCAGGCTCAAGTCCCAGCTGCCCATCAGGCTGAGAAGGGAGGCTTAAGACTATGGAGAAGGAGACCCCAGGTTTCTGGACACTCTTATCCTTCAACAAGCTGTGCACACCGTGTGCCACTGAAGACTCTCGTTGATCAAGGAGACAATGCAGCACCTCTGCCACATCCTTGCAGACCTGGCACCTTGTGGAGGTGAAGGACACCTGAAGCTCACAGCAGCCCTGAACGTTTTTGCCACTGGGCGATCTAAGGGCTTGAGCGTTGACTTGTGTGACATTTCTCAATTCTCAGCCCACAAGTGCATCCGAGAGGTGATGGATGCTCTGTATTCCCGGGCCTCTGACTACAGCCACTTCAACCTGGACCTGCCCACCAAACTGCCTTGGCTGCAGGATTCACTGCCATCTCCAGCATACCTCAAGTCCAAGAGGCAATCAATGGCACGCATGTCAACTTAAGAGCTCTGTGGCATCAGAGATTGCCCTTCATCAACCAAAAGGGGTTCCACTCCCTTAAGTCCAACTTATGTGTGCCTTAACATCATGCGTGTATTTCCATGCTATCCAGGAAACGTGCTTGATAGCTGCTTCCTGGGACAATCGCAGATCCCCGGGATCTTCAAGGATCACCCCGGGTGCCAGGATGGCTCATGGGGGACAAGGGCTACCCATTGGAATCATGGCTGATGACACCAATGCGGAGGCCTGAGACCAAGGTGGAGTCCCACCATAATGGGGCAGCACAGTAGCACAGTGGCTAGCACTGTGGCTTCACAGTGCCAGGGTCCCAGGTTCGATTCCCCGCTGGGTCACTGTCTGTGCAGAATCTGCACGTTCTCCCCGTGTCTGCGTGGGTTTCCTCCAGGTGCTCCGGTTTCCTCCCAGAGTCCAAAGATGTGCAGGCCATGGATTGGCCATGCTAAATTGCGCTTAGTGTCCAAAAAGGTTAGGAGGGGTTATTGGGTTACAGGGATAGGGGGGAAGTGAGGGCTTAAGTGGGTCGGTGCAGATTCGATGGGCCGAATGACCTCCTCCCGCACTGTATGTTCTACGTTCTATGTTCTATAATGAGGCTCATAATGCCACGCAGACAGTAATCGAGCGGTGCAATGTGCTGCTGACGTTGCGATTCCTCTGCGTGGACCGTTCTGGCGGCGCTCTTCAGTGCAGACCCCAGAGAGTCTGCTGGGGCCTGCTGTGCCCTCCATAACCTGCTACAGCATCGGAGTGACATTCTGGAGGAGGAGGAACATGCCGCTTCCTCTGATGAGGAGGAGGGTCAGGAGGGACTGGAGCATGAGCCCGAGGAGGATCCGGAGGATGGAGAACATGCAGCAGCCAGGGTGCAAGAGGCCAGCAGGGCGAGGGAGGACGGAATCACATCCAGATTCTCAAATTAGGACACTTGGTGTCCGATACCTCCACAACCACACCTCCTCCACCATGCCCGACCACCCCAACCTACAACTCCCCGCAAAACCCTTTAACCTCCTGCAAACGTTCCCCACCCCCCACCTCCACAAGGTCTGTTTGGCATCACACCAGCGTGATGGGCCTGGGTCCGTAGTGTGAGTGAGTTGTTTGTCAAGGCAGGAGGGTGATGGTGACTTGCTGTGAGGTAAGCCATGATGCTCCTCAGGTTCAGCTAACGTCTGACTCCTTTCTGATTGCTGACTGCACACTGACTCCCGGGCTCATGTCTGAGTCAGGGTCGGGATACATTTCTTTGTCCCACTGCTCCAAGGGGAAAAGGGGGCAAGTGCAAGGGTTCATTGATGAAGAAGCAATGTTTCCAGGATGTCTGTCACTGTGGGCCTCATAGGGTCTACCTTGGCTGGCCTGTAGGAGGACCTGAGGTTACATCATAGAAGCCCTACAATGCAGAAGGGGGCCACTTGGCCTATTGCATTTTCACCAAAAGAGTCCCACTCCCTGCCCTCTCCCTGTAACCCTGCGTATTGATCATGGCCAATCCTCCTAACCTGCACACCTTTGGACTCTGGAAGGAAACCAATGCACCCGGAAGGCACCCACGCAGACACGGGGAGAACAGGCAAACTCCAAGGCTGGAATTAAACCCGGGTTCCTGGCACTGTGAAGCAACAGTGCTAACCATTATACCACCGTACCTTCGCTGTGGGTAAGGGGTCAAACACAGAGGCATTGCTGCTTTGAGGTGCAAAATTCTTTAATGTGGTGAATCGTTACAGTGTTACATTATCTATTCCCTTACTAATGGTATCTGCAATCACCCATGCCCACTCTGTTACTCCAGGAAGCACATCAACACTCGATATATAGATGCATAGAAGATAAGAGCAGGAGGAGGCCTTTTGGCACTTCATGGCTGATCATCCAACTCAATAGCCTAATCCTGCTTTCTCCCCATAGCCTTTGATCCCATTCTCCCCAAGTGATATATCCAGCTGATATATATTCAAAGTTTTAGCATCAACTACTTCCTGTGGTAATGAATTCCGCAGGCTCACCACTCTTTGTGTGAAGAAATGTCTCCTTATCTCTGTCCGAAATGGTTTACCCTGAATCCTCAGGCTGTGACCCCTGGTTCTGGACACACCCATCATTGAACAAAGAACAAAGAAAATTACAGCACAGGAACAGGCCCTTCAGCCCTCCCAGCCTGCGCCGATCCAGATCCTTTATCTAAACCTGTCGCCTATTTTCCAAGGATCTACTTTCCTCTGTTCCCCGCCCATTCATATATCTGTCTAGATGCATCTTGAACGATGCTATCGTGCCCGTCTCTCCCACCTCCGCTGGCAAAGCGTTCCAAACACCCACCACCCTCTGCGTAAAAAACTTTCCACGCACATCTTCCTTAAACTTTCCCCCTCTCACCTTGAAATCGTGACCCCTTGTAATTGACACCCCCACTCTTGGAAAAAGCTTGTTGCTATCCACCCTGTCCATATCTCTCATAATTTTGTAGACATCAATCAGGTCCCCCCTCAACCTCCGTCTTTCCAACGAAAACAATCCTAATCTACTCAACCTTTCTTCATAGCTAGCACCCTCCATACCACTCAACATCTTGGTGAACCTCCTCTGCACCCTCTCTAAAGTATCCACATCCTTCTGGTAATGTGGCGACCAGAACTGCACGCAGTATTCCAAATGTTGCCTAACCAAAGTCTGATACAACTGTAACATGACCTGCCGACTCTTGTATTCAATACCCCGTCCGATGAAGGCAAGCATGCTGTATGCCTTCTTGACCACTCTATCGAACTGCGTTGCCACCTTCAGGGTACAATGGACCTGAACTCCCAGATCTCTCTGTACCTCAATTTTCCCCAGAACTTTTCCATTGACCGTATAGTCCGCTCTTGAATTAGATCTTCCAAAATGCATCACCTCGCATTTGCCTGGATTGAACTCCATCTGCTATTTCTCTGCCCAACTCTCCAATCTATCTATATTTTGCTGTATTCTCTGACAGTCCTCCTCGCTATCTGCAACTCCACCAATCTTAGTATCATCTGCAAACTTGCTAATCAGACCACCTATACCTTCGTCCAGATCATTTATATATATCACAAACAACAGTGGTCCGAGCACGGATCCCTGTGGAACACCACTAGTCGCCTTTCTCCATTTTGAGACACTCCCTTCCACCACTACTCTCTGTCTCCTGTTGCCCAGCCAGTTCTTTATCCATCTAGCTAGTACACCCTGAACCCCATACGAATTCACTTTTTCCATCAACCTGCCATGGGAAACTTTATCAAACGCCTTACTGAAGTCCATGTATATGACATCTACAGCCCTTACCTCATCAATTAACGTTGTCACATCCTCAAAGAATTCTATTAGGTTTGTAAGACATGACCTTCCCTGCACAAAACCATGCTGCCTAACACTGATAAGTCTATTTTCTTCCAAATGTGAATAGACCCTATCCCTCAGTATCTTCTCCAACAGTTTGCCTACCACTGACATCAAGCTCACAGGTCTATAATTCCCTGGATTATCCCTGGTACCCTTCTTAAACAAAGGGACAACATTAGCAATTCTCCAGTCCTCCAGGACCTCACCCGTGCCCAAGGATGCTGCAAAGACATCTGTTAAGGCCCCAGCTATTTCGTCCCTCGCTTCCCTTAGTAACCTGGGATAGATCCCATCCGGACCTGGGGATTTGTCCACCTTAATGCCTTTTAGAATACCCAAAACGTCCCCCTTCCTTATGCCGACTTGACCTAGAGTATTTAAACATCCATCCCTAGCCTCAACATCCGTCATGTCCCTCTCCTTGGTGAATATTGATGCAAAGTACTCATTAAGAATCTCACCCATTTCCTCTGACTCCATGCATAAATTCCCTCTTTTGTCATTGGTAACATCTTCCCTGCATCTACCCTGTCGAGTCCTGTTAGAATTTTATAAGTCTCTATGAGATCCACCCTCATTCTTCTGAACTCCAGCGAGAACAAGAGAACAATCCCAACCTAGTCAATCTCTCCTCATATGACAGTCCTGCCATCCCTGGAATAAGTGGTAAATCTTTGCTGCACTCCCTCGAGAGCAAGAACATCCTTCCTCAGAGGAGACCAAAACTGCGCACAATACTCCAAGTGTGGCCTCACCAAGTCCCTGTACAATTGCAGCAACACATCTCTGCTCCTGCACTCGAAACTTCCCACAATGAAGTCCCAACATACCATTAGCCTTCTTTTCCCCTAACAGCCTCCCCGAACATGCGCCGGAATGTGGCGACTAGGGGCTTTTCACAGTAACTTCATTTGACGCCTACTTGTGACAATAAGCGATTTTCATTTCATTTCATTTCATACCCCTGCTGCACCTGCATGCTTACCTTCAGCGAATGGTGCACAAGCACACCCAGGTCCCGCTGCACACTCCCCTCTCCCAATATACAACCATTCAGGCAGTAATCTGCCTTCCTGTTTTTGCTTCCAAAGTAAATAACCTCACACTTATCCAAATTATTCTGCATCTGCCATTGATTTGCCCACTCGCCCAACCTGTCCAGATCTTGCTGTAAGATCCCTGCATCCTCATCACAATTCACCCTCCCACCTAACTTGGTATCATCTGCAAACTTTGAGATGTTACATTTTGTTCCCTCATTCAAATCATTAATATATATTGTGAATAGCTGGGGTCCCAGCACCGATTCCTGTGGTACCACACTAGTTACTGCCTGCCAATTTGAAAAGGACCCATTAATCCCTGTTCTTTGTTTCCTTTCTGCCAACCAGTTTTCTATCCACCTCAATACATTTTCTCCAATCCCATGCACTTTAATTTTGCACAATAATCTCTTATGCGGGACTTTGTCAAACGCCTTCTGAAAGTCCAAATTGCCACATCGACTGGCTCCCCCTTGTCAACTGTACTGGTTACCTTTTCAAAGAATTCCAACTGGTTTGCCAAGCATGATTTTCCCTTCTAAATCCATGTTGAATCTGATTGATACTGCCACTGCTTTCTTAATGTTCCGCTATAAAGTCCTTGATAATGGATTCAAGCATTCCTCACTACCGACGTTAGGCTTACTTGTCTATAATTCCCTGCTTTCTCCTTACCTCCCTTCTTGAATATCGGAGTGACGTGAGCTACCCTCCAGAATCCCGGAAGATGACCACCAATGCATCCACTATTTCCAGAGCCACCTCCTTAAGCACTCTGGGATGCAGATTCTCAGGCACTGGGGATTTATCCGCCTTTAATCCCATCAATTTTCCCAGCACCATTTCTGTTGATCGCCCTCAGTTCTTCCCTCTCACTAAACCTTTCATTCTCCAACATTTCTGGGATCTGATTTGTGTCCTCCTTTGTGAAGACAGAACCAAAGTATGCCACAAGGGGGTCCCCCAGTGGCAATGTCCTTCCATGCAGCATCGCCGTCATCGGTCATGAGAACTCCCTCCCTTCCCACTCGCCAAGGCCTTCCTGACAGGTGCCAGCACCCCCAGATTCCACTTAACTTACTTTGAGGACTGACGTCCATCGATCCGTCCTCTTCCTCCAGATGCAGCTCCAGCAATGACCACCTCCAGTGTGGCACTGCTGAGGCCGCCCTCTGATTGGACCGGCAGTTCTTGGGTGCAGGCTGCTACCCTTAGTAGGAAGGCCGTTTAATTGGTTGCCACTGAGAAAATGTTCCCTATGTCTCACCACCCGCTGAAGCATTGTCATCTCCTGCTCTCAGCCCCAGTGATGGGACCCCTGCCTTTTCGGAAAAGGCCTAGCCATAGTCTCTTAAAACAGGTTGTCGCCAAAGGAGTATTTCATCATCCTGAAAATTGTTGTTTAAAAGGTAGTGGAATTAGTTATTCAAAAACTTGAAAGAGTACACCATCTCTCTCAAAATTACTTTTACACCTAGAGATTTTGGATAGGTACAAAAGTAACAGGTTGTTGTGGTCGGGGATTTTAATTTCCCCAATATTGACTGGGACTCATTTAGTGCTAGGGGCTTGGATGGGGCAGAGTTTGTAAGGTGTATCCAGGAAGGCTTCTTGATGCAATATGTAGATAGTCCAACTAGAGAAGGGGCAGTACTGGAGCATTGTCATAAAAATCAGAATCTCCTACCAGGATTATCGGGACTCTCCTGTGGCGGCAATTGTTGTGGATGAGACGGAAATGTTGACGGACAATCCAAACTTGATTTTGGACGAGAATTGCCTGTCCCACGGCAGTGGGACCAACATAATACAGATTGAATGACAGCCCACAAAACTGTTCTGTCATTACAATGTAAATTCCATTGTCTAAATTTACACCTTTCTGGTATGATCATCAATTATACCACTCAACCCTGCCCTGCACTCAACCCTGGAACACCTAGATAACAAAGTCACCTGTGTCAGACTCCTATTTATTGACTACAGCTCAGCCTTCAACATCATTATTCTTACGAAACTCATCTCCAAACTCCGTGGCCTGGGCCTCGGCTCCTCCCCCTGCGACTGGATCCTGAACTTCCTAACTCACAGACCACAATCAGTAAGGATAGGCAACAACACCTCCTCCATGATCATCCTCAACACCCGTGCCCACAAGACTGTGTCCTCAGCCCCCTACTACACTCCTTATACACCTATGACCATGTGGCTAAATTTCCCTCCAACTTGATATTCAAATTTGCTGATGACACCACCATAGTGGGTCGGATCTAAAACAATGATGGGACAGAGTACAGGAATGAGATAGAGAATCTGGTGAACTGGTGCGCCGACAATAATCTCTCCCTCAATGTCAACAAAACAAAGAAGATTGTCATCGACTTCAGGATGCGTAGTGGAGAACAAGTCCCGTCTACATCAATGGGGATGAAGGAGAAAGGGTCGAGAGCTTCGGGGTTTTAGGTGTCCAGATCACCAACAACCTGTCCTGGTCCCCCCATGACGACACTATAGTTAAGAAAACCCACCAACTACTCTACTTTCTCAGAAGACTAAGGAAATTTGGCATATCAGCTACGACTCTCATCAACTTTTACAGATGCACCATAGAAAGCATTCTTTCTGGTTGTATCACAGCTTGGTATGGATCCTGCTCTGCCCAAGACCGCAGGAAACTACAAAACGTCGTGAATGTAGCCCAATCCATCACGCAAACCAGCCTCCATCCATTGACTCTGTCTACAATTCCCGTTGCCTCAGAAAGGCAGCCAGCATAATTAAGGACCCCATGCACCCCGGACATACTCTCTTCCACCTTCTTCCGCCAGGAAAAAGATACAAAAATTTGAGGTCACGTACCAACCGACTCAGGAACAGCTTCTTCCTTGCTGCCATCAGACGTTTGAATGGACCTACCTCGTATTAAGTTGATCTTTTCTCTACACCCTAACTATGACTGTAACATTATATTCTGCAGTCTCTCTTTCCTTCCTACGTACGGTATGCGTTGTATGTATAGCATGCAAGAAACATACTTTTCACTGTATACTAATACATGTGACAATAATAAATCAAATCAAATCAAATCAAATCAAATCGCAAGTGGGACAATTACAAATGGGGTGAAATTTCATGGCCCGAAGGGCAGCACGGTGGTGCAGTGGTTAGCACTGCAGCCTCACAGCGCCGAGGTTCCAGGTTCCATTCCGGCTCTGTGTCACTGTCCGTGTGGAGTTTGCACATTCTCCCCATGTTTGCCATGAGTTTCGCCCCCACAACCCACAGATGTGCAGTTTAGGTGGATTGGCCACGCTAAATTACCTCTTAATTGGAAAAAAATGAATTGGGTACTCGAGTGCAGAGGGGATCCATCTTTTGATCAAGAGAGCCAGGAAAAGAGTGAAAAAAGCTGGGGCGAGTCCACATTTAACTGTGACTCCCAGCCTTGACCCCGAGCCTGTAAAGGCTGAGCCAATCCCCCAGCCCAACCCTGATCCCAACAGAGAAGACCCACGGTTCGACGAAGCAGCATGTGATCACCAACCCCCCCAGACCTCCACCCCTCCGCCCCCCCGGCCCCGTCCTCACCACCCCCACAGGTACGTATTATGTGCCTTGTCGGGCTTGCCATACTTTGCAAGCCAGGACGGCACAGTAGCATAGTGGTTAGCACTGTTGCTTCACAGTGCAAGGGACCTGGGTTTGATTCCCGCTTGGGTCGCTGTCTATGTGGAGTCTGCATGTTCTCCCTGTGCCTGCATGGATTTCCTCCGGGTGCTGCAGTTTCCTCCCGCAAGTCCCGAAAGACGTGCTGTTAGATGAATTGGACATTCTGAAATCTCGCTCTGTGTACCCGAACAGACGCCAGAGGGTGGCGACTAGGGCTTTTCACAGTAACGTCATTGCAGTATTAATGTTAGCCTACTTGTGACAATAATAAAGATTATTATTCTTATTCTGTGATGGTAGAATTCATGTTTCCTTGTTAGTATGAATGGTGAAGCAATAAAGGACAGTTGTAACGTTAATCGCCTCCTGTGCATATATGTGTACTGATCTTGAAAGATACCAGTACTAATAACATAACAAACTGGCAATGAGAAGAATGGACCTTTGCAGTAAGGCCACTCAAAAAAGTGAAACTAAAGTAAGGAAACTTTATTTTTCAACTGTGAACCGCAAGTTGGCTTTGAAATGCACAGCTGAAAAACGGCTGGCAGAGTTAAGCACAGAAATACTTTGCAACTTTTTCAACTGAACAAAAGCTTAGGGAGCAGCCATTCCCTGGATCATTCCCCAGGGCAATGCGCTGACTAACCATTTGACCCGCCCCATTTGAATTTGAAGAAAGCTTGGCAGTTAATTGCTCCATGTTGCATTCTCCATGGCAACGCCTCCACCAAACAGAATCCATTTGTCAATCAATCAGCACTTTCTTCTCGTGCAGTACAAATTGTGGTTCCCCTGTTACAGTTGCTAAATTGTTGAGAGCTATCTGATGAGTGCAAGATGAAAAGCGTAGATAGCACGCCTTTTTTCAGCAATACTCATATGAAGATAGGAACAAGAACATTTAATAAGATTCTGACTGATCCGATAGTAACCTCAAATCTGCATCCCACCTACCCCCAATGACCAATCACCCCTGTAATAATATGTAGACTGACATGAAATTAAGGGGTTAATCAGAACACCCGGCTATGGCACGACCACTAGAGGGCACTGCACAGCTCATTATAAAACCAGACACACACTAGACCCTCCCTCTCACTCCTGGCAGGGACTGTAGGATTAGCACCAGAATAGTTTAGATCACAGGCTGGGTCACCACATGTGGCCTAAATCCCAGTTGTACAGTTAGTTATTATCCCTGAGTTAATAGAGTTAGATCAGCAGAGTGTCAAACTCATTTGTCTAGTTGTTGATACTGAATAAATCCTTTCAACTTACTTCAAGGACTGGAGTGTCTTTCAACGTCATCTATGGTCAGTAGCAACTTATGTTAATCAAACAGCATAACATAACAACTTGTTTAATCTATCCATCTCTGCCTTAACAATATTCACAGTACGAAGTCTTACAACACCAGGTTAAAGTCCAACAGGTTTGTTTCGATGTCACTCGCTTTCGGAGCGCAGCTCCTTCCTCAGGTGAATGAAGAGGTATGTTCCAGAAACACATATATAGACAAATTCAAAGATGCCAAACAATGCTTGGAATGCGACCATTAGCAGGTGATTAAATCTTTACAGATCCAGAGATGGGGTAACCCCAGGTTAAAGAGGTGTGAATTGTATCAAGCCAGGACAGTTGGTAGGATTTCGCAGGCCAGATGGTGGGGGATGAATGTAACCATCTGGCCTGCGAATTCCTACCAACTGTCCTGGCTTGATGTAATTCACACCTCTTTAACCTGGGGTTACCCCATCTCTGGATCTGTAAAGATTTAATCACCTGCTAATGGTCGCATTCCAAGCATTGTTTGGCATCTTTGAATTTGTCTATATATGTGTTTCTGGAACATACCTCTTCATTCACCCGAGGAAGGAGCAGCGCTCCGAAAGCTAGTGACATCGAAACAAACCTGTTGGACTTTAACCTGGTGTTGTAAGACTTCGTACTGTGCTCACCCCAGTCCAACGCCGGCATCTCCACATCATTAACAATATTCAAAGACTCTCCTTCCACCAGGAAGCGAGTTCCAGAAACTCACAAACCTCTAAGAGAAAGTCACCTCATCTCCATTTTAAGTGGGCGACCCCTTATTTTAAAACAGTGACCTCTAGTTCTTGATCCTTCCACAGGAGGTAACATCCTCTCCACATCCACTCTGTCAAGACCCCTTGGGATCTTATATGTTTCAATCAAGTCACCTCTTCCTCTTCTAAATGCTAGTGGATACAAGACTAGTCTTTCCTCAAAAGACAACCCGCCCGTTCCAGGTATTAGTCTGGTAAACCTTCTCTGAACGGCTTCCAACGCATTTATATCCTTCCTTAAATAAGGAGACCAATACTGTACACAGCACTCCAAATGTGGTCTCACTAGCGCTCTGTATGAATGAACTATAAACTATCTATTTCGTATTCAATTTCCCTCGCAACAAATTAACACCCTGTTAGTTTTGCTAATTACTTGCTCTACCTGCATTCTAGCCTTTCGCGATTCATTCACCCAGATCCCTCTGCATCTCAGAGCTCAACAATCTTTCACTATTTAGACAATATCTTTCTCTTTTATTCTTCCTGCCAAAATGGACAATTGTGGTTCTATGATAATTTCACATTTTCCCACATTATACTCCATTTGCCAGATCTCTGCCCACTCACTTAACCTATGTCTCTTTGTAGCCTCCTTATGTCCTCCTCACAACTTACCTCCCTACCTATCAGTGGGATATCAGCATATTTGGCAACCACTCCTTCATCCAGGTCAATTCTACAAATTGTAAACAGTTGAGTCCCCAGCACTGATCCCTGCAGCACACTACTCATTACATCTTGCCAACCTTAAAATGACCCTCTGATTCCTGTCAAACAAGCAAAAGCAAATGACTAAATTTGTGCTGTTACCACCAGCCACCACCACCCCCACCCATAAAGATCACAACATAAACATTACTTTGATCTTCCACTGCCAATTAGGGTTGGTAAAGAACCTGGGGCTGGATTGTCCGGTCGCCGACGCCGAAATCACGTTCACCGATCAGCAGGGGAATCAAAGTTCCCGACCAAACCGGGGATGGCGTTCTTTTGCGATGCTCCGCCTCCTCCAAAGCGGCACACTCTGCAAGTACGCGCACCATGTATCGACGGGCTCAGGACATTGCCTGTGGCCCACCCCCGATGTCCCGCCCCCGACCGGCTGAGTTCCCGGCAGCGTCGGTCCCGTGTGGTCTCATCCGTCGGGAACTCGGCGTGGCGGCTGCGGACTCAGTCCAGCGGTGCCACAGTCGGGGGAGGGCCAATCCACGGGCAGAGGGGAACTTCATCAGAGGCTGGGGGTACTGTGGGGGGGTGGTCCGGGGCGTGCAAGCCGCCCGAGGGAGGGACTATTTCACGGGCCGGGTCTGCAAGCGGCCACCACCACGTAGCACGGCGTGGCCGCTGCAGGCCGCCGCTGTGCGCATACGCAGCCACAGATCCGGCCATTCTCTGGACCGTTTCAGCAGCTAGATCTGGGTGCTCCATGCTGTCTTCCTGCTAGCCCCCAGGAAAACCAAGGATCGATGGTCGTTTTACGCCATTTTTTCTGGCGTAAAACACGACCATTCCCACGCCGGCGTGGGAACATATCCCCAGAATCGGAGAATCCTGCCCCTTAACTATTGTTTGGGTTGCTAATTATCAACCATAGGTCCTGTAAAGCTATAGATGGTCACCAGCATGGAAACATTTTTCCTACATTGAATAAATGATTCATATTTTGGTCAGGCAACAAGAACTCCAATGTCAAATTTTATCTGATAACACTGCTGTGAAGCGTCTTGGGACAGTTTACTACATTAAAGATGCCACAGAAGTACAAGGTGTTGCTGCTGTAAAACAACAACTAATTATGTTTCATTAAAACAAGCAGAAATCGCAACAGCAGCTTAGTTTGCATGCACATGAACCATGAGTTGTTGTCCTTTAACTGAGCTTCGCTGTTTTTATTGAGCTAATGCAAAAATAATTGGCTCTCAGACATGCTATCCGCCAGGAACGTTTTCTGTTCAATGAAATTGTGTTTTCGAAAGCCATTTAATGGTTGCATCGATTCACTGCACTCTGGTCCTTTAACTGTGCCAATCGCTAAGTTTAACATCAATCCAATTACTTTTTTCTTTCATAATTAATATCTATAAATGCATTCAATTGCACATCTATAGGAAGCTGCATTAGTAAATATCTTGTTAGTTTACTTAAAGATTTACTTAAAGTTGAGAGACTTTACAACTGCTACTCTCTATTTAAATGCAGGAATGACTGAAAAACCAATTATTAAACAATTGCTTCCGAAATATCTTTCATTGAGTTTTTAAAATATTTTCCCAGCAAAACATAGCTTTGACATGAATTTGTTCACCAAACATCTGAAAACGATCACAATACAGAAGTCTTCAATTAGCTCAGGCACTTGCAGCCACACATGTAGCCAAATATCATATCCAGGAAATATATTTCATGACTTTAGAAAACATGACTATTAGATTTGTGCGAAATTCACAAAACAGAACTTACGGATGGAGGACGCACTTTTGTAAGTCAGAATTAAATAATGACAATACTGTGCAAATAATTACTCTTGGAAGTGATCGCGAACATTTGTGAATAGACCCTGGCTGTGCTCACTGCAGAGTATCGTAATTAGAAAGGCAGGACGGTAAGAAATAATTCATCAAAGGCAGAATTGGTGCACCAGAGAATAAATTTACAATCTATGTTGGCCATCTAACCATTGCAAAAGAATCTGGGCCACTGTGTGTGAAGGTTTTTTGTACAGGAGCCGACAGAAATGAAAGTTCTTGTTATTGAAAGGGCACTTATAGATTTTCTTTTACAATATACAAAATACAGCTACTAAATCGATTGTAAGGCCATAACTTTCAATTTTTCTGAAAAAAACTCAAGGAAGCACAAAGAGGTTGGTTTTGCTATTTGGGCAGACAACCTGGAGAGGGTACAACTGGTCCACACCTTCCGCAGCGAAGAAGTGACTAATTTTGAAGCCCCAACCTCATTTCAATTTGCCAGATATGTTGTGGATGCCAAACAGGAATCTATCCTAATGTACCTCTCGGCTCAGGAATTTTTGCCCATCCGAGACAGAGGCAGGGTGAGGCCAGGCCAAGCCGCAGTATTCGTGAAAACGCACCTTTGCTTCTTCCCACTCCACACACATTTTTAAAAATCGATTTCGTAAAATCATTTCTGGCCTTTCTGACCAGAGTGCCGGTGCACTTGACCATTCTTATCGAAAGTGCTACCTATGCGGTAGTGGAAAGTGAATTCAGGATCCCAATTATGTCATTCGGTCGTTGATTTACATGGAAAAGAGGCCTTAAATCTGTTTCAGGGAGGCACGTTGACTCTCCACCATCAGGCCTTTACGAAGGGTACAGTGGGCTGAACAGTAGCCTGAAACAGCCAGGCTAATTATAGACCCTGACCGGCCTATTAAAATCCATTTCCATCCAAAAAAAATCAGCCCCAAGAAACATTAGTCACACATTTCAGGAAATCAGTTTTACCCACCTTCTGTCTCGTTTCTACTCGTTGCCTTGATAGCTCACACTGGCCTCATTAGCGACTTGAACGCTGACTAGCTTGTACCTCACAAGGCTGCAACACGCCAATGACTTACATTGTTTTCTGTCTTGTTCAGATGCCCTCCTTAGAATTATATTTCGAGCTTATGTAGGTATTGTTTTTCTGTAGCGCCACTGTTTTGAAATCCTCAAAGCTGAGAAAGGATCCTATTCAGTTACTTAACTGCATGTTCCCTGAGGCAGAAGAATACCCTAGTTTGCCACATAAAAAGAAAACGGAAACCCCATTTCATTGACGTGCACAGATCATGTTGCCATAATAACCTATTATAATGAATGAATTACCTGCCTTTTGTAAAATAGTACTTTTGCTTGATCATACCAGTTGGAAGAATCTGTTGGCACCAAGTACCTGAGAATAACACTGGAGTTTCTTTGCAGGTTCATTTCATGTACTAGAAATGTTATCCTTTTTATATTTTTAAATTTATTCCATAGCATTTCTAGCACAGAAACAGGCCAACTCAACATTGAAAAATATTTTCCGTTAGGCTCAATACATTATGCATTTCAGTGTGGTACTGAAGGAAAACTGTGTTGTTGGAGCAGAGAGTATTCCCAATGACTCAACCAAAACTTCTCCCGTAACCAGAGCTACCAGAAGTCGTTGGCCTGGATATTCTTTCAGTCACTGTTTGTGACACACCTGTTTGTCCCCAGCATTTGGGCGGCACGGTAGCACAGTGGTTAGCATTCATGCTTCTCAGCGCCAGGCTCCCAGGTTGATTCCCTGCTGGGTCAATGTCTGTGCGGAGTCTGCACGTTCTCCCCGTGTCTGCGTGGGTTTCCTCCGGGTGCTCCGATTTCCTCACACAAGTCCCGAAAGACGTGCTTGTCAGGTAATGTGGACAATCTGAGTTCTTCTTCCGTGTACCCGAACAGGCGCCGGAATGTGGCGACTAGGGGCGTTTCACAGTAACTTCATTGCTGTGTTAACGTAAGCTTACTTGTGACAATAAAGATTATTATTATCTCCCAATCAGAACTAGCACTCATCCTATCACTGACAACCAGCCATGGTCTTCAACCACCCCCACCGCCCATCCCACACCCAACCACCACCAACCCTCCCATCCCCTCCCCTGCTAATTTCCCTAATATAACTGGGAAAGCAGGAGCTGTAAACTGGGTTGAGAATGCATTCAATCCCACACCCGTTTTCAGTCCCATTGGTTTTCCCCCCAGAAGTGATTGGGCACACACCATTGTTAAAGTGGGCAAAATGCAATTAGAAAGGCAGATAGTTACCTCCGTGGGAAAGGTGATTATGAAAGGATATGTGGAGTAATCAAGAGAATGTGATTCAGCTAGGTTGCTCACGTCGAGGAAAGGAGTTGATTGCCTGTTCATGTACTATAATGTTTTAGAATTTTGCAACCCAGCCTCTTCCCCATCTTTGCAAATTGTTCTCGCATGTGGTCTTGATTGTCAGACTTGGGCTTTCTATGTATCCCCTGCTCCTCTTTCAGTCACTATACCTTCAGCCATCTCAAATGCCTTCCTTGAACATCTCCATCTCTTACCGAGCCTTCTAAAGCCTCCTCAAAGACATCCATCCTCCTTGTCCATGCCTTTATTCACCTCCCTGGATCTTTGGCCCAATACTTTGTCTGGTTTTGCCTCCATAAAGCGCCTTCGACCTTCTATGACATTAAAAGCACCAGAAGCAAAATGGCAACATTGAGACTTAGGTTGCATTCTTGCTTCTGAGTCTGAATACTTAAGAATATAATCTAATTGAACACTTCAGTGCAGGACTGAAGGAGTGTTGAATAGTCGGAAGTATTGACTCTCAGCTAAGAAGTTAAACTGAGTACTTTTCATGTGGATGTAAGAGATCTCATGATATCTCATGGTATAATTTGACAAAGAGATGGTTTCGCTTGTATTCTCAAAAGTACTTAATCAGTTGTAAAACATTTTCCATTTTGTTATTTCTTATAAACACAAGTTGTTGCAATTGTTGACGAGTCCCTAACAATGTTTTTGAGTTTTAGTCACTCAATGAGTGAATGGGTGAAAATCATATTTCGGGAACAGTTGCATTGCTTTAAGGAAATTTATGAAAGCAAATGTTACCCATAGATTTTCTTCATCCTGTGGAAAACACCTTCAAAGTCATTACAATGGGAAGTACAATAACAACACACATTTTTCCTGGTTTATTCCGATATGGAAGGAATTCTTGTGGTGGAGTGGCAACGTCCTACCTCTGGGAAGCTTCAAACCCCACTCCAGAACTTGATGACTACAGAAGGTGTGTTCATAACATGGCCAAACATTATCAGCCATTAAATTTTTCCAACATGTCTGATGATAGGCATTAAGAGCAGGGTCAGTAGAGAAATCAGAAGCCCCCCGTGCTTTTCCTGTTTCCGGCCCCATACTTCCCCCTCCCTCTCAATCGTTCATGATTTTTTTTTTTGCCCTTTCAAAATTCCCTAATCAATTCATCAAATAAGTCACAGAAAAGTCCCAGTAAAATAATCAGCACAGTTTTGGTATCTGGTTACAGGTATCACCTGATATATATGCAGTATGGGTCTATATGCAGCAATGATATAATGCAGTGTTAGTTTGTGTGCACCCTATAGGTAATCCCACCATGACTGTTAAATAAAGCAGAGAGTACAAATTTTACTTTAACAATATCATTAAGTTGACAGGAAAATGTCCCATTAGTTATTTATAACACTGTGCAAATGATAACACTGATTTCAGTGACTGCCTCAGACCTCATGAACAGGTTCTGCACATTGCACCATATGAACACAGTGACAGTACTTTAGTATTTAGGGGGAAGATTCAATACCTTCAACCCAGAGAAACTGCGCAAGATCTTTTCAATTCTGTAAAAGTATAAGACTCGCTCCTGCCTGCTGCATACTATTCAGTATAATTATTTCATTAAAGGAGTGTAATTGGATTTTATTTTATCAGTAATCTCACTGGGTAGGAAGATCAAATGACTCCTAAGCGACAAAGTGGATTGATGGAAAAAGATAGATTTTCACTCTCGGTGAGAAGGAATGGAGCCCTCAGGTATCTCTGTGGGCTACAACCTTTAAGAGGTCAAACGACAAAGACTGAATGGTTCACAGTTGTATCCATATTTTCTTGATAAGCAAGACTGAAAAATGTTGATTTTAACTCTGAAGACAGTCTTTCAGCTCTAGCTGCTCAGTCTGGATGTCATTCAAAACACCAAGCCCAGATCCCCCACAACCCCGCTCCTGGACCCTGATTAAAAGTGGGAGAAATTCCTGGTCAGCTACTCTGCCAAAAACTCTGCAATTTTGACAAACACAATCAATACCTAGCCAATAGAAGTCCATGGTTGCTAATGCCCTCTTAGGGCATGGTAGCTGAAGGAGGCAGATCACTGTTTGAAAAGGAGAGGTTAACTTGTAAACCATAATAATTCCAAATGTATATAGCCAATTAAATGCATTTTATTTATTTGCCTGTTGAAATTAACAGCATGAAAATCCACAGTTAGTAAAGCAAATGTGTAACTCATTGGCTTCTCCCTTTAAGAAGTATGTCAGTAAGATAGAAAGTACATTTTCCATCTGTTGTCGTAACAAATCCTGTAAATACTCGATATGCTGTTGAGAGGTTGTAGCGCCCTCTGCTGTACTAGATGTAACACATTTTACAAAACACTTAAATATCTTCTAGAATCTTAATTACTTACAGAATTCTGAATGGCAATAAGCCTTTCATCTAACTAGAATTTATTGGATTTCAGATGTAAGAACATACGCATCCTGAAGGGAAACGCAGCAGCAAAAAATAACTCTTAGTTTCATGCACCATGTCTAAAGGAGTTTAACCTTTGGAAAATTACCCCTTTAAATCTGGAAATACTTCAGGGGCGAAATTCTCCGGAAACGGCGCGATGTCCGCCGACTGGCGCCCAAAACGGCGCAAATCAGTCGGGCATCGCGCCGCCCCAAAGGTGCGGAATGCTCCGCATCTTTGGGGGCCGAGCCCCAACCTTAAGGGGCTAGGCCTGCGCCGGACAAATTTCCGCCCTGCCAGCTAGCGGAAAAGGCCTTTGGTGCCCCGCCAGCTGGCGCGGAAATGACATCTCCGATCGGCGCATGCGCGGGAGCATCAGCGGCCGCTGATGGCATTCCTGCGCATGCGCTGTGGAGGGAGTCTCTTCCTCCTCCGCAATGGTGGAGACCGTGGCAAAGGCGGAAGGGAAAGAGTGCCCCCACGGCACAGGCCCGCCCGCAGATCGGTGGGCCCCGATCGCGGGCCAGGCCACCATGGGGGCACCCCCCAGGGCCAGATCGCCACGCGCCCCCCCCCCCCCCCCAGGACCCCGGAGTCCGCCCGCGCCGCCTTGTCCCACCGGTAAGGTAGGTGGTTTAATCTACGCCGGCGGGACAGGCATTTTAGCGGCGGGACTTCGGCCCATCCGGGCCGGAGAATCCCGGGGGGGGGCCGCCAACCGGCGCGATTCCCGCCCCCGCCGAATATCCGGTGGTGGAGAATTCGGCAACCGGCGGGGGCGGGATTCACACCAGCCCCCGGCGATTCTCCGACCCGGCGGGGGGTCAGAGAATCTCGCCCCTGTAGAATATTTTTATTGAGAACTAAAATAAAGAGCTAAGCTTTAATGGACACCACCAAAGTTAAAAACAATAAATGAGATTCTGTAAATCAGGGGAGGATGACTAGAAAGAAAAAAATAATTTAGAGAAATGAACTTGCCTTTTTGTTCCTCAGGATGTCCCAGGGTGTTTCTACAGCTAATGAAGGGTCGTCACTGGTGTAATGTACACCCACCTTGGGAGATCAACTAGTCATGCCCTAGCCACACACATCTTCCCCTTCAAAGATAGTAATGGATTTTTGTATTAACCTTAAAGAAGCTCTGGGGACCTCAGTTCCAAAGAAGAGTTTATATTGGACTCAAAACATTTACTCTTCGTTCTCTCTCCACCGAGCAGAAACTTAAAGCCAAGTTCCGCACACATGAGTATGGCCTCAACCGGGCCCTTGGATTCATGTCACATTACATTCATCCCCCACCATCTGGCCTGGGCTTGCAAAATCCTATCAACTGTACTGGTTTGAGACAATTCACACCTCTTTAACCTGGGATTACCCCTCTCTCTGGATCTGTAAAGACTTAATTACCGGCAAATGCTCGCATTCAAAGTATCGTCTTGCACCTTTGACTTTGTCGATGTATATGTTTCTGGAAAATCTCAGCAGGTCAGGCAGCATCTGTAGGGAGAGAAAAGAGCTAACGTTTCGAGTCCAATGACCCTTTGTCAAAGCTAACAGTCAGAGAATGTGGGGAATATTTATACTGTGGAGTGAGAATGAAAGATGAGTCAGAGCCACAGAAACCCAGGAAAACGGGGTGCTAATAGCCACAGAAACCAAGGGAAAAGAGTGCGAATGGCAGTCCCCAGAGAGGGCAAAAGGTGTGAAAGGTCAAACAGCAGGGAAACTAACATCAGAGAGTGAACTGTGACAGATGGAGATGGGGGGGAGGGGACGGGGGGAGCAAAGGGGAGAAGGGGCAAGGAAAGATGGATAAGATGGTGGGGGGGTAAATATATATTAAGAAAGACAAGAAAGAAAGAAATGGTAAGAGACAGTTGAAATTAAATGGGATGAAAACAAAAGGTGGGGTAGAGCTAATCATCAGAAGTTGTTGAATTTGATGTTGAGACAGGAAGGCTGTAGCGTGCCTAACCGGAAGATGAGATGTTGTTCCTCCAGTTTGCGTTGAGCTTCACTGGAACATTGCAGCACGCCAAGTACAGACATGTGGGCATGGGAGCAGGGTCTTTTGTTAAAATGGCAAGCAATGGGAAGGTCCGGGTCCTGAATGGGCACAGACCGGAGGTGCTCAGCAAAGTGACCACCCAGTCTGCGTTTGGTCTCTCCGATATAGAGGAGACCACATTGGGAGCAGCGAATGCAATAGTCCAAATCGGAAGAGGGGCAATTGAAACGCTGTGTAACCTGGAATGAGTGTTTTGGGCCTGGGATGTTAAGCATGGAAGAGGTAAAGGGGCAGGTGTTACACCTTCTGCGATTGCATGGGAAGGTGCCATGGGTGATGGGAGAGGTACTGGGTATGGTGGAGGAGCGGACTAGATTATCTCAGAGGGAACGGTCTCTGCGGAATGCTGAAAGTGGGAGTGAAGGAAAGATGTGTTTGGTGGTGGCATGACGCTGGAGTTGGCGAAAATGGCGGAGGAATATGCTTGCATATGGAGGCTGTGGGATGAAATGTGAGGACAACGGGTTATCTATCCTTGTTCTGAGAGGGAGGGGAGGGCGCGAGGGTAGTGGCCCGGGAGATGGACCGCATACTGTTGAGGGCCCTGTCAACAACTGTAGGTGGGAAATCACGGTTGAGGAAGAAGGAACACATTTTCGAAGCACCATTTTGGAAAGTGGCATCATCGGAACAAATGCGACGGAGGCGAAGGAGTTGAGAGAAAGGGATGGAGTCCTTACAGGGTGTAGGGTGTGAAGAGCTGTAGTCCAGATAGCTGTGGTGGTCAGTGGGCTTGTAGTGGATATTAGTAGATAGTCTATTGCTGGAAATGGAGACAGAAAGATCAAGGAAGGGAAGGGAAGTGTCTGAGATGGACCAGGTGAAAGTGATGGAGGGGTGGAAACTGGAAGCGAAGTTGATGAATTTTTCCAGGTCCGGACGAGAGCATGAAGTGGCACCAAAATAGTCATCAATGTATCGGTAAAGGAGTTGTGGGAGGGGACCCGGGTAGGCATGGAACAAGGACTGTTCCACATACCCCGTAAAAAGACAAGAGTAGCTAGGACCCATGCGGGTACCCATTGCTACACCTTTGATTTGGAGAAAACGAGATGAGTTAAAGGAGAAGTTGTTGAGAGATAGAACGAGTTCAGCCAGACGGAGGAGAGTGGCGGTGGATGGGAATTGTCCTGACCTCTTTTCGAGAAAGAAACAAAGAGCTCTCAGGCCATCCTGGTGTGGGATGGAGGTGTAAAGAGATTGCACATCCATGGTGAATAGGATGCGGTTAGGGCCTACGAACTGGAGGCTGTCAATATGACGCAGTGCATCAGAGGAATCCCGGATGGAGGTGGGGAGGGAATGGACCAGAGGAGTGAGGATGGAGTCAAAATAAGAGGAAATAAGTTCGGTGGCGCAGGAACATGCTGACACAATGGGCCTGCCAGGACAGAGGGGCTGGTTTCTCCTCCCCTTTCAGATTCCAGCATCCACAGTAATTTGCTTTTATATATGTTTCTGGAACCTACCTGATTCGCAATCAATTGCACAAAGACGCAGATTGGGTACAACTGTGGCTTTATTACAGTCAGATGCGTGGCCTCCTGCTGCAGCTGGTGAAATGGCAGGGCACTGGAGGTCATGCATATTTATACAGTTCTCCCTGGGCGGAGCCAGCCGGCAGGAGCTACCGGCGAACCTGTAGTGCAGGTCCTAACTTACATCCCCTCATACAGTGGTTCACCACACTACCTCTTCATTCATCTGAGGAAGGACCAGTGCTCTGAAAGCTAGTGATTTGAAACAAACCTGTTGGACTTTAACCTAGTGTTGTAAGGCTTCTTACTGAGATTTTTCAGTACTTTCTGTTTTTATTTGTGGGCACCAGTTGTTTTGATGGGAAGGAATGTCCACTATCCCACCCTCGCTGGACTGGATAAAGGCTGCAATTTGTGGCATCCTGGATCAGGTAGGTATTTGAGAGGTGCCTGGAGTGGTGTGGGCAGGTGCTGCTCACTTTCAAATGTAATTCTCACTGCTGATTCCGTACACCTCAGCAGGGGAAACAATGGAGGTGAGCAGTGGAGCACAGTCTCCGCAGAATTATCACTAACAGGTCCTGCTCAAGCTCTGGGTTCTGCTTTCCAGATTGAAAAGCTTGGGTTTATCAGGTCCTCCTTTATAATAGCCAAGCAAAATGGAGTACTGGTGAGAGGTCCTAAAATCATTAGGATTAGAGATGATTAGAATTAGAATTGAAGGAGAAGAGTAAGACAAAAAATAAAATCAACTTTCTCTTTGCACAGTGCCCAACAGAAGCTACAGGGATGTAAAGGAGAAGCCACAGCTTTGACGAAGAGGAGGAACAGTGGCTAAGAATAGGGAAGTTAAAAAGACAGCAATTGAAATTCCTTTTGAACAGAATAATGCGTAATTCAGTTTGCGGAAGTTATGAGTTGCTTCAGGACGGTTCCGATTGATGAAGACACACAAAATCTGCATGATTTGTACAAGGCAACAACAAGATTAATGAAACAAGTCATTGAATTGAAAAAAAGAGTAAAAGTCTTGAGTACGAACAAGTTAGTTCACAGGCACAGATCGATTGAGAAAAATGTAAGAAATAATTCATCCGGGGATATGCAACAATTGGCTCACATTGAGTGAATTTTTCAAGGTGCATCTCCTTCAATGGGATCTCAGTCAACGAGAGAAGATACTGAGAGATTGAGTAT